>NC_057843.1:3750000-5000000 GCF_910594005.1 Cervus elaphus | reverse complement strand
AGAATGGCCCTCACCAAAAAACCTACAGACAGTAGATGTTGGAGAGAAAGTAGAGAGAAGGGAACCCTCTTGAACTATTCAGTTCTGTCACTTAGTCGTGTCTGACTCTTTGCAACCCATGGACTGCAGCACACCAGGCCTCCCGGTCCATCACCAACTTCCGGAGTTTACTCAAACTCACGTCCATTGAGTCAGTGATGCCATCCAACCATCTCATCCTCTGCCATCCCCTTCCCCTTCTGCCTTCTATCTTCCCCAGCATCAGGGTCTTTTCCAAGGAGTCAGTTCTTTGCATCAGGTAGCCAAATTATTGGAGTTTCAGCTTCAGCATCTGTGCTTCCAATGAATATCTAGGACTGATTTCCTTTAGGATGGACTTGCTTGCAGTCCAAGGGACTCTCAAGAGTCTTCTCCATCACCACTTGTACTGTTAGTGGGAATATAAACTGATGCAGCTGCTACAGAGAATAGTATGGAGATTGCTTTAAAAAAACTAGGAATAAATCTATCTTATGACCTAGCCATCCCACTACTGGGCATATACTCTGAGAAAACTACAGTGATAAAAGACACATATACCCCAGTGTTCACTGAAGCATTACTTACAGTAGCTAGTAGTTGACATGAAAACAACCTAGATGTTCATCAACAGATAAGTAGATAAAGAAGATGTGGTACCTATATACAGTGGAACATTACTTAGCAATAAAAAGTAATGAATTTGAGTCAGTGGTAGTGGTGTAGATGAACCTAAAACCTGTTGTACAGTGAAGTAAGTCAGAAAAACACATATATATGGAATTTAGAAAAATGTTGCAGATGAATCTATTTGCAGGGAAGAAGTAGAGATGTAGATGTAGAGGATGAACTTGTGGACACAGCTGGGGAAAGAGAAGGTGGGATGAACTGAGAAAGTAACACTGACATATGTACACTATCATGTGTAAAACAGATAACTAGTTAGAAGCTGCTGTGTAACACGGGCAGTCTAGCCCAGCACTTTGTGGTGACCAGAGGGGTGGGCTGGGGGGAGGAGAGGGAGGCCAAAGAGGGAGGGGGTGTATATATATATACATCCATATATATATATGTATATATATGCATATATGTAAATATGTGACTGATTCATGTTGTTATATGACAGAAACCAACACAACATTTTTCCTCCAATTAAAAAATTTTAAAAAATCTGCACTGGGAAAAGAACAGAAATCTTTTTATCAAGGTTTTCTCTTGAGAAAACGCTAACAAAGAGCCACTTTGATTAACAGGGACAATGTTGACACTCCGGGGTGAGGCGGGGGAAGGTCTCTGTCATTGGTTCCAGGCTTCCCAGGTGGCGCTAGTGGTAAAGAATGTGCCTGCCAATGCAGGGGTTGAGAAGATCCTCTGGATAAGTGCATGGCAACCCACTCCAGTATTCTTTCCTGGAGGATCCCATGGACAGAGGAGCTCGATGGACTACAGTCCTTAGGGTCACAAAGAGTCAGACATGGCTGAATGCCTTCACATGTACACATTCATTTTCTCATTAAGAGTACAATTCTAATACCATATCTGGTTCTTTTATATTCATATATTAATGCAATATGTCTCCTTGGAAGGAAAGTCATGACTAACCTAGACAGCATATTAAAAAGCAGAGATGTTACTTTGCCAACAAAGGTCCGTCTAGTCAAGGCTATGGTTTTTCCAGTGGTCATGTATGGATGTGAGAGTTGGATGGTGAAGAAAGCTGAGCACTGAAGAACTGATGCTTTTGAACTGTGGTGTTGGAGAAGACTCTTGAGAATCCCTTGGACTGCAAGGAGATCCAACCAGTCCATCCTAAAGATCAGTCCTAGGTGTTCTTTGGAAGGACTGATGCTGAAGCTGAAACTCCAGTACTTTGGTCACCTCATGTGAAGAATTGACTCATTGGAAAAGACCCTGATGCTGGGAAGGACTGGGGGTAGGAGGAGAAGTGGTCAACAGAAGATGAGATGGCTGGATGGCATCACCAACTCGATGGACATGAGTTTGAGTAAACTCCAGGAGTAGGTGATGGACAGGGAGGCCTGGAGTACTGTGATTCATGGGGTCACAACGAGTCAGACACGACTGAGTGACTGAACTGAACTGAATGTCTATTAATACATATTACCCACTTTTGTGAAAAGAAACACTTTTCTTAGTGGAACTTTAATGTACTAATTTTATTATAAGTTTAAATATACTGTACAACCATTTGGATAGAAAAGATGGGAATCTCTTTGAAGGACTATTTGAGAACCCTTGAAACCATGGAGATAAAGAGACTTCAGATTCACTCACAAGTCTATGATATGTTCACATACACTGAGGAAGGGTCAACACTCCCTGGGGAGTTGGAAAAATTAATATTTTTTGGATCAAGAGCATTTAAGCCCTAAAGGAAAGTCAAAAGGGATATCAGTGCTGGATCTTGAAGTCCAGATAACACAACAAGATAAGGAAGCACACTGCTTATCTATGAAGTCACAACTCACAGTGGGATTTGCACAACCCAGGGCAGCAGCAAGGTGACAGAATAGACAAGTGAGGGAAAATGAAGGGTATATTCTTAAGACAAAGCCTTGGGAATCAGACCTTCAGGGATCTGCCAGAGTTGGTGAGAGCAAGACTGTGGCGGGGGTGTGCAGTGAAGAGACGGGAGTATAATAGGACTTTAGAGTCATGGAACCCAAGTTTCAGAAGGGTTCAGGTAGGAGGAGAGAGGTGGGTGGTGAGTTCCAAAGGAGAAGATCAAGCTCGGAAAAGCCTGATATTGGGTGTTGACCAAGACTATATAGAGAGGAGATGCAGACTTATGGTCCTAGGAATGGCTTCCAGGATGGCAACACTTGAGATCAGAAACAAAATAAGAACCAAACAACAACAACAAAAACATGACTGATCCTCCCTGAATATTTTTCTGGGTCAGCAGGGGTAGGAGGAGGAGGCACAGGAGAGTTGAAAGTCTAAACAACAAGGAGTCTCCTGGAAAGGCTGAGCCTCCAGCGGCACCTCAAGGGGAGCCAGAAGCTGCTTTAATGGGGTGTGGGGGCAGGTGAAAGCAGGGTGTGATTTTTTGTTTCAACCAGGTCTAATGGGAGGCTTTTGGTGAGTCTGTTCCTTTGTGTAATCAATAGTCATTCTTTGGGGAAATTCAATTGATCGGTGAACAGGGAGACTCTGATCAAGAAGAACTCATTTTCCATATTACCAGACCTACTAGGCCATATTTGTTAAGTAATATTTAACTACACACACACGTGCACACACACACATGCACACAAACATTGATGGGCTGCTCTGGGGGCTCAGTGGTAAAGAATCTGCCTGCCAATGCAGGAGATGTGCATTCAGTCTCTGGGTCTGGAAGATCCCCTGGAGGAGGAAAGGGCAACCCACTCCAGTATTCTTGCCTGGAGAATCCCATGGACAGAGGAGACTGGCAGGCTACAGTCCATGGGGTTGCAAAACTGTTGGAAATTACTGAGTGACTAAATAACAACAACAAAATATAAATACACACAGACACATAAATAAGGGCTCAACAAAATTATTCTTCCATCCTATGACTCTACAAGAAATATATTTAAGACTAGCTCAGGTTAAACTATGAAATACTGGAATATCTTCCTGGTTTCTGGTTTCTTCCCAAGGTCATAAACACTAAGAATTAATCATCCACACTGTGCATACTGATACATAGGGGGAGGACCATCAGAATGCAAATAATTTCCCCCAAAGGAGCTTTTTCTTTTGTTTCTTATGATATTCCATAAACAGGCATATCTTATAAAAAAATACAAATCTATTGCATATTAAGAATTTCAATTTTAAGGTATAGTTGTAATTGTAGACTTTTGAAGATATGTTCAAATGCAAAATTAGTAGCTATAACTTCTGCTTTAAAGTACAAAAACATTCACAAATGAATAAACAGTTCATAGCACAATAAGAGAGGACCTAACGTTGTTTCTAAACAATTTTCAGGTTTTCTGAGAATCCGTCATGTTTTTATGAAACATGTAAGACCCTGTAAACTGAAAATAAAGCTAATACAAATGTCATGAGGAATGCAAGTCAATAGTTCTTGATTTGTAACAGTTGGAGAAGATGAATGTTTCAGATCATTTCAAGATATAGGAAATGAAATTAAAGTATCATTGCTCTCAGTTAAAGTGCAACACTATGCCCAATAAATAAACACCCCACATCCAGGAAGCCAATATTAAACCAACTTATTTTCTTAACAGTTTAAAGACATTATCGTCACTGGACCATAACCTAATATAGATAGCAAAACAAATATGACTCCTCAAAGCCAGTCTCTTCCACCTCTCTAGAAATAGCACACATTTGCAGAAAACTGTTTGCTGTCCTCTGTGCAAAACATTACTCATTTGAATTTGTTTGTGCTCAGATTTAACCTGTGAGTTGCTTTCCCTTTTCACAGGCAGTTACAGACGTCATTATGGTGTAATTTCCAGATCTATTCTACTGTCCACCACTGCATTTCTACCAATCTGGGTGGCTGACCAGGATTGAAACTTAAAGGAGATCAGTCATGAGTACTTTGTGTCTTTTCCCAGTAAATAAAGCAGGAATCTAGTTAAGTTTACTATAAACATAAGGGTCGCTTCAGGAATGGAAGTAGGACCTAAGTTGGTGGCTCAGACAGTAAGGAATCTGCCTGCAATGCAGGAGATCCGTGTTGGATCCCTGGGTGAGGAGGATCCCCTGGAGGAGGGTTTGGTAACCTACTCCAGTATTCTTTATCCCCTGGAGAATCCCATGGAGAGAAGAGCCTAGCGCGCTGCAGTCCATGGGATCGCAGAGAGTTGGACACGACTGAATGACTAGCATCAACACTTACAAGGGTTGCTTCAGGAATGGAAACATGTCACAAGTGAGAAATAAAATCCTGCAAGGTTTTCTAAGGGTTTCGGGGATTGATTCCCTTATGTTTAAGAGAAAACCATGGAAGTACAATTTCCTCACCTGGATATTATCCCTTGAAGTTATGTGTCTTGGTCCTAGGAAACAGCCCTTAAAAAGAAAGCTGGATTCAGATGAGACAGAATCCTAGAGGAGTGTAGATCAGAAAGAAACCTGGGATCCGAGCCAGGGGCACTGAATTAAGCCCATCCTAAAACCTCCCCAACCTCCTCCTACAGGTTGTGAATCTGTATATAGTTTGCTTTCAGAAGACTTCTGTTTCCCTTTGAGTTTGTTTTTTCTTACCTGAGGTTAAAAGTACATTAGCAGATTTAGAACTTTTGATTGCATGAACTTCAGTATCACCTTCAAAAATCCATTAACAAAATGATACTTCAGTAACAAGTAACTTAAAGTGGAGGAGGATCATTTTATTACCAGACAGTTGGGGTAATTTTTTACCCTACTACGAGACATATGAACTCCTCCCAAGTTCATATGTTGAAGTCCTAACCCCTAATCTTGCAGAGTATGAATGTATGTGCAGACGGGACCTTTAAAGTGGTAAATTAAAACTAAGCCTTTACTGCTGAGCCCAAGACAATCTGATTAGTGTCTTTATAAGTGAAGGAAATTAGGACACCCAGAGACACAGGGACCTGTGTACACAGAAAACGACCATGTGAAGAAGCAGCAGGAGGGCAGACATTGCCCAGTCCAGGGGACAGACTTCAGAGAAATCTGCCAACAATCTTTGACTTCCTAAGCATCCACATTGTGTGAGCTGATTCATTGACACAAACCTATTTCACTCTATCTATCTGCCTATTGTCTGTCTATCTATCATCTACCTGTCATTTATCTATTGTCATCATCTTTATCCCATTCATTGATTAATCTACCTCTATCTAGATTAATCTACCTCTATCTATATTGACCAAATGTTCTGTTTATCTATTCACACATACATATACATATTGAAATATGTCCTGTAGGTTTTATTGTTGTTGTTTAGTTGCTAACTCATGTCTGACTCTTCAGCGACTCCAGGGACTATTGCCAGCCAGGCTCCTCTGTCCATGGAATTTTCCAGGCAAGAATACTGGGGTAGGTTGCCATTTCCTTCTCCCAGGGATCTTCCCAACCCAGTGATCAAACCCTCATTTCTTACATTTGCAGGTGGATTCTTTACCACTAAGATACCTGGGAAGCTCTCTCTTGGTGATATATAACAATTCAAACATCACATAAACATGATAAGGGCCACTGATTTTGCTTTGTACTCCTTGGGAGATAATGTAGGATGGAAACACAGTCCTGGATTTTTCTCACCCCAGGTCTGTCCTGTGATTAAGCTTCAGATCCCAAAGAAACGGCCATAATCTGTCTCTGTCTCTCTTTCCTATGCTCCTTTCTTCAAATGTTGATTTGGACTAATAATTTCATTCCTCGCAAGAGAAAATTTACTCTTTTTCATGCAGTAACTTTGGTGAGTACACAGTTGCTGTGTTTAATCATGTGAGCAGACTCAACTCCATACAAAGGTGTAAGCACGGAAACGGAGCTAGCAGGCTGCCTCCTGACTCGGGTTCACAAAGTTATGCTTGCTCTGTGTGGCTGCAGTCTCTGTGAGCATCACTTGCACACATGTGCCAATGTGATTTCCAAAGGATGCACTTCAATGAATCAGAGGAGAGCCATTCAGGTGTCTCATACTAGCAGAGATAATCCAGTGTCATCTGTAGCGAAATACAACTCCCGAATGCTGCCCTCCCCCAAATCCACCCATGGACAACCAAAGGCCTCTGTTATCTTCTTCTGGGAGCAAGAAGGGATGCTTGCAACTCTTGTCTCTCCAGAAGACACTTTTCTAAGTGGGGGTGTAGGTCTGTACGCCACACTCATCATCATTTGAGAGAAACAAGTTGAGATGTTCAATACCTGTGATACTATTACATTGTGACAAATATAATAATAATAATAAACAGTAACACTGTTAACAATACTAACAGCAATCGCAATGGCTCGATATTATTCTCTCACACTCACACCTAGAGTCTTGTGCTTAATTATAATTTTAGGATTTCAACTAGGAAACTATTATAAACATGTCATAACTATTAAGAAAACTAAGCAGTAGTTAGGGCACTAATATAATGTAAGCCCTAAATATACTAGGAATCTGGCTTATAAACTAATGGCCCACAAAACAGCACATCAATGCAAAGCAAAGTAGTTCAAGGACAAACATAATTGTTTGGCTCACATTTAAAGCTCTGAAAATGCATCCACTGTTTGGGAAATGCATATTAGATAATAATTTACGTGTCTAGAAACTGCTTCCACTTTACAGAATTTTCCATATGCCAAATAAACCATAACATGAAATGACAAATATCTATATTCCTCCTAATAAAGACGCACAGCAGTATTGCAGAGAAGCACCCATTTACTCTGAAAAGTACCAAGTCAAGTCTAAAATGTTTTGTTTATGTGAGAAAGCTGGGTGGGGAGCACCAGGAAAGAGCTTGTTGAGGACCATTTAAGGGACCCAGATAAACTGAATCTCAACAGAAAATGAAGATGTCATGCCCCAGTTGCAGGGCTGTGTGGATCTTTTCTCTGTACAATGGTCACATGTGCTATCTTACCAATTCCCTTTCACATTACTGAAGGTATTTGAAAATACATATAATATAATGAGTAGTACATGGCATATAACTTTTCTAAACTGCTATCTTACTACTTGAAATGATTTACATTGTTATAGCTCCTTTTTTTCTGATTGTAAGAGTAACAGAATGTTATTAAATATCCTGCATGTGGCAGCTAAGATCCAGCACAGTTCAATACATAAATAAATGTGTGTTTTTTTAATTCAAACATTTAAAATAAATGGTAAATCGAAATTCCTTCATAATCACACCTTCCAAAGGAAACTGCTCCAAGCTTTTTTTATTCTACTATTTCCCTATGCATATTTATATATTCTTTCTGAAACTGGGGGAAACTGCACATTTTTGTCTTCCACTGACTTCTGCTGGTGTATATCAGATATCTTTCGATAACAGAACACTTAAAAATATGTTGCACAATAATATTATTATTATATTGCAGCAATACAAAATGCAGAGTTCCAGAGAAAAACAAGAAGAGATAAGAAGGCCTTCTTAAATGAAAAAAAAAATGCAAAGAAATTGAAAAAAATACAATAGAATGGGAAAGACTAGAGATCTCTTTAAGAAAACTGGAAGATGAAGAACACATTTCATGCAAGGCTGGGGACAATAAAGGACCGAAAAGTTAAGGATCTAATAGAAGCAGAAGAGATTAAGAAGAGGTGGTGATAATACACAGAAGAACTATACAAAAAAGATCTTAATGACTGGGATAACCACGATGGTATGTTCACTCACCTAGTCAGACATCCTGGATTGAGAAGTCAAGTGGGCCTTAGGAAGCATTACTACAAACAAAGCTAGTGGAGGTGATGGAATTCCAGCTGAGCTATTTCAAGCCCTAAAAGATGATGCTGTTAAAGACTACTTCATCTGTCTTCTAAGAACCCTATATGCAGGTCACGCAGGAACAGTTAGAACTGGACATGGAACAAATGACTGGTTCAAAATGGGAAGGGAGAATGACAAGCTGTATATTGTCACCCTGCTTATTTAAATTATATGCAGAGTACATCATGGGAAATGCTGGGCTGGACGAATGACAAGCTGGAATCAAGACTGCTGGAAGAAATATCAGCAACCTCGGACATGCAGATGATACCATTTTTATGGCAGAAAGCCAAGAGGAATTAAAGAGCCTCTTGATGAAGGTGCTTAGGGCTTCCCTGGTGGCTTAGAGGTTAAACCATCTGCCTGCATTGCGGGAGACCTGGGTTCAATCCCTGGGTCAGGAAGATCCCCTGGAGAATGAAATGGCAACCCACTCCAGTATTCTTGCCTGGAGAATCCCATGGATGGAGGAGCCTGGTGGGCTACAGTCCACGGGGTCTCAAAGAGTCGGACACGACTGAGCGACTTCACTTTCACTTGATGAAGGTGAGAGAGGAGAGTGAAAAAGCTGGCTTAAAATTCAACATTCAAAATCATATCACGGCATCCAGTCACAATACTTTATGTCAAATAGAAAGGGAAAAATTGGAAGCAGTGACAGATTTTATTTTCTGGGGCTCCAAACTCACCATGGAAGGTGACTGCAGCCATGAAATGAAGAGACATCTTCTCCTTGGAAGGAAAGCTAAGACAAGCCTTGACAGTGTATTAAAAAGCAGAGACATCACTTTGCCAGCAGAGGTCCATGTAGTCAAAGCTATGTTTTTTCCAGTAGTCACGTATGACTGTGAGAGTTGGACCATAAATCAGGCTGAACACCAAAGAATTGATGCTTTCAAACTGTCGTGTTGGAGAAGACTTTTGAGAGTTCCTTGGACTGCAAAGAGATTAAACAAGTCAATTCTAAAGGAAATCAACCATGCATATTCACTGGAAGGACTGATGCTGAAGCTGAAGCTGCAGTACTTTGGCCACCTGATGGGAAGAGCAGACTCACTGGTAAAGACCCTGATGCTGGGAAAAATTGAACACTATGGTAGGTTCAATCCTGAATAGAACCAAGAGTTGAAACGGGAGATGCTATTTTTTTTTAACTCTCCTATGGATTGAATAGAAGATGAAACATGTATTGTTCCTCCATTTCTCTCAGATTTAAAAATTGATGATGATCAGTGCACTGTACTTAAAGGACTAAATAACCCTCAGCACAAATCTGTTAACAGAGGGAGAGGAAAAAGGACTCTCTTAACATAGGCTAACTATGCCACCTCAAATGACAATTCAATATTCTGTGTGGAGGGGGGGAAGCACTGGAGACAAACAAAAATATTCTATTTCTCTTTAAGGACAGTTTAGAAGGAATGCAGAATGGAAATCGCAAATGTGTCAGAAGGATACAACTGATAACGAAGAAGTGGCTGTGAGTAATTTAGCACAGGCTTGGAAAGAAAAAGGCAAGTCAGAAAGCAGCTGAAAATTCAAGTAACTGAGTGCTTAGAGATGTAATGTTGGCTATTGGTCACCCATCATTTTCTAAAGACAATGTGTTCCTGAAAAGACAGATAGATACTCAACAACATAGTTTTTCAGGAAAGGTCAGTCACATTTGCATAAACTAATTTCAACTCATGCCCAGTGAAATCTTAAGCTCCTAAATGATTTACTGACTGTTTTCTAAAATAGTAAATAATTTTCTCAAAAATACATGGTAAGTTTCTTTAGGGAAATGTTATATTCTGCAAGTTTTTGTTTTCTTTTTTCCTGGGGAAAAATAGTTGTCTTTTAAAAATTCATGTTAGTAACTTCTCAGAAGCACACATCTGCATTACAAACTGAATTAAAATTCTCCTTCTTCCTTTAACAGCTGTGAATTGTATCAGTTATGGGGTAGAATAAGAGATTCTTTTAAAAGGAGCAAATATATTTGCTATTACCTATCTTGCGCTGGTCCTCTAAGAAGTTGATTGAGTTGGGACTTTAAAAGAAAATGAATTTCATTTATATAAATGTACAGTATATGGATAACATGGATATAATTAACTGAATAGCCTCCATAATTTGGGACTAAATCAATCTTAATATATGCCAAGTCCAAAAAATCTTCTCAGGATTAGGAAACATGATTTAGAATGAATAAAAAGAAAAAAAGGCAACATGATGGATCAGGTTCTTCTTTTGTTAGCAAGTTGAATTGAAGCCTTTTAGGATTATTTCAGGAACATGCATAGCGACTGAAATAGCATAAATTTAATTGGCAGCCAATTCAGTGCTTTCCATTAAATAGATATCCAAGCCATGAATTGCAATGAGAATTAAATTTGTTTCAGAGCCAGTAATATCTGATCTAAAATGCTATCATGGGAAAAGTATAATTTCTGCCCACAAAAGAGAAACCCTTTGTCACAATTGCTTTATTCATACTTCCTCAACTACCAAAAGAGATAGCCTTGTACAAGTTGATAAGAAATGTTTATTTTTACAGATAGTTTTTGCCTTTGCCAATTACATAGTTATTTACTGAAGTAAGATTGTACGACTATTTTCTTGTTTTTAAAAATCTTTACTCCCTCAAATATTTACTAAAAATAAAACCTATGGTAAAAAATTTTGCTCAAATGTGAAATGCCAATGAAAAAATAAGAGCCCAAATCCACCTTCTGGCCCAGAGGTAGATTACAAATGACTAGTAACAGGAGCTCCAGTGCACAATCAGTTCAGTTCAGTCGCTCAGGCGTGTTTGACTCTTTGCGACCCCATGGACTGCAGCACATCAGGCCTCCCTGTCCATCACCAACTCCCGGAGTTTACCCAAACTCATGTCCATTGAGTCGGTGATGCTATCCAACCATCTCATCTCCTGTTATCCCCTTCTCCTCCCGCCCTCAATCTTTCCCAGCCTCAGGGTCTTTTCAAATGAGTCCGTTCTTCGCAACATGTGGCTAAAGTATTGGAGTTTCAGCTTTAACATCAGTCCTTCCAATGAACACCCAGAACTGGATTTCCTTTAGGAGGGACTGGTTCGATCTCCTTGCATTGCAAGGGACTCTCAAGAGTCTTCTCCAGCACCACAGTTCAAAAGCATCAATTCCTTGGCACTCAGCTTTCTTTAGTCCAACTCTCACATCCATACATGACCACTGGAAAAACCATAGCTTTGTCTAGATGGACCTTTGTTGGTAAAGCAATGTCTCTGCTTTTTAATATGCAGTCTAGGTTGGTCATAACTTTCCTTCCAAGGAATAAGTGTCTTTTAATTTCATGGCTGCAATCACCACCTGCAGTGATTTTGGAGCCCCCCCAAAAATAAATTCTGGCACTGTTTCCACTGTTTTCCCTGTTTCCCCATCTATTTGCCATGAAGTGATGGGATGGGATGCCATGATATTCATTTTCTGAATGTTGAGCTTTAAGCAAAATTTTTCACTCTCCTGTTTCACTTTCATCAAGAGGCTCTTTAGTTCTTCTTCACTTTCTGCCATAAGGGTGGCATCATCTGCATATCAGGTTATTGATATTTCTCCCGGCAATCTTGATTCCAGCCTGTGCTTCATCCAGTCCAGCGTTTCTCATGATGTACTCTGCATATAAGTCAAATAAGCAGGGTGACAATGTACAGCCTTGATGTACTCCTTTTCCTATTTGGAACCAGTGTGTTGTTCCATGTCCAGTTCAAACTGTTGGTTCTTGACCTGCATACAGATTTCTCAAGAGGCAGATCAGGTGGCCTGATATTCCCATCTCTTTAATTATTTTTCACAGTTTATTGTGATCCACACAGTTAAAAGATTTGACATAGTCGATAAAGCAGAAATAGATGTTTTTCTGGAACTCTCTTGCTTTTTTGATGATCCAGCGGATGTTGGCAATTTGATCTCTGGTTCCTCTGCTTTTTCTAAAATCAGCTTGAACATCTGGAAGTTCATGGTTCACGTATTGTTGAAGCCTAGCTTGGAGACTTTTGAGCATTACTCTACTAGTGTGTGAGATGAGTGAAATTGTGTAGTAGTTTGAGTATTCTTTGGGATTGCCTTTCTTTGGGATTGGAATGAAAACTGACCTTTTCCAGTCCTGTGGCCCCTGCTGAGTTTTCCACATTTGCTGGCACATTGAGTGCAGCACTTTCACAGCATCATCTTTTAGGATTTGAAAGAGCTCAACTGGAATTCCATAACTTCCACCAGCTTTGTTCTTAGTGATGCTTCCTAAGGGCCACCTGACTTCACATTCCAGGATGTCTGGCTCTAGGTGAGCCAATCATTATCACGTGGTGCTTACACAAATCCCTAGGTACCTATACCCAATCTCTTCACACACACGCCTCATCTATCCTTTGGTTCCCGAATGGGATTTTAAATGAAAATTCACTGGCATAAGAGCTTCTTTTTACAGTAATACTCAGCTCAGTTAATCAGGGCAGATTCATGGAAGTCTTGCTGTTTGTCACTTTGAGCTGCTCTTTTGCTGTTTCTCCAGGTTCTCCCAACAAGCGCTGTGTACTTACTCTGTTTATGACATTTAAAATCAAACTGAAAATATCACAAACAAAAACAAAATCTTGATAAGATTTTGACTGGTACTGTATTGAATAATGAAATTTGGAGCTATTTTGGGAAATAATTTAGGGAAGAAATTGTGGAGAATTAATATTTTCATTTCAATGTCTTCCCACTCATACTTCACCTTTAGTTGGGTCTTCTTTAAAAATCTTCAGGTACCCACACAGTTCCTACATATCTTTTCTTAACATTTATATTTGCTGTATCATGTTCAGCAGCTATCATTGGTCAGGTTTAGAGACTTGTCTTCTACTCTTAATTTCTCAAGTTTGTGTAACACTGAATGCTTTACAAAATATATATTGTTTCTCTTTTTATGTTACCTCTTCACACTATACTTCTTGATTTTTTAGTGTGTATGATGATCATACTGCACCTTTCTACCTAGAACTTTTATACTCATGTTCATATTTAAGGTAAGTTTTCTTTTCTTTCTTTCTTTTTTTTTTTTTTTTTTTTTAACTTTTTGCTACACTTGTATGATGGAGAAGGAAATGGAAACCCACTCCAGTATTCTTGCCTGTGAAATCCCATGGGCAGAGGAACCTGATGGGCTACAGTCTCTGGGGTCACAAAGAGCTTAACACGACTAAGCACAGCACATTGTATGATATAAGATCCAGGATTAAATGAAACACATTACTCACAGTGAAAGTGCCAGCTGCTCACTTGGGTCTGATTCTTTGTGACCCCATGGACTTCAGCCCACCAGGCTCCTCTGTCCGTGGGATTCTCCAGCCGAGAATACTGGAGTGGGTTGCCATTCACTTCTCCAGGGGGAACTTCCTGACCCAGGGATAGAACCTGAGTCTTCTGCATTGGCAGGTCGGTTCTTTAATGTCTGAGCCACTGATAAGGGTAGCCTTCTGTCTTCAGACTGACAGGGATTGCTTCTAGACATGGTTACCCTTGAATATTGATTTCTAGGTATCTGAATCTTTCTATTTCCCAGAACCCAGGAGGCTCACACTTTCAATTCTATTTGTTGACTTGTACTTTTATCCAATTTCTGGTCCTTGGGTATGCCTATCTTATTTTTGGCTTTGCTGTGTCTTCTTACTTTGTCACTGTGATATGTTTTGAAAGGGTGGCAGGGTTAAGCAGTTAACCTTTAAGTATGAATTTATAATACTTTCTCAACCAAAATCTTTAAGATTACAAAGTGGAAAAAATTAAAGTAAATCGTTTGATATACTTTAAATTGTTTGATACACTTTATACATTAAAAACATTAATAACAATTTGAAAAAAATCACCACTGTTTATGTGATGACCGTAGCATGGTATTACTGACCTGGGTACAAATCAGATATTCTGCCATTTGTATCCTATATAAATGTGATCTTCTTAGAGTTGTCTCCATTTCATAGTTGAGGAAACCCAGGCAAAGCAAGCTTAAATGACCTGACTGATATCGAAAATTGGAAAGTAACAGAGCAGAAGTCTTTAAATCTACTCAATTCTAAAACTGACACATTTTATATTATCTGATACCACCTGCCTAAGTGTTAAGTAAAAATTAAAAGGTGTACATACTTTATAGATATATTTCAATGAAAGACTTTTTAATTTTGATTTCATATGTATTTCTAAGTGTTTTTTAAAGAGCCAAGAAACAGTCCACTCTTTTGCAATATGTAATAGCTGGAAGATACTTTTAGTTTTCTTTAAACATCTATCTGCATTACAGAAGTCATGATTATTAAATCAATTTCCAATTAAATTTATTCTTCATTGTCAGGTTGACTTTGGAGACTTTAAAATTTCTTTTTCCATTTTGTTTTATTTTGGCTTCTTGGCTTGAAAGGACAAGAAAAAAAAAAACATTGTAATTAAGTTTTTGGAATTTGGCTAAAACTCAGCAGTG
Organism: Cervus elaphus; assembly: GCF_910594005.1. Classification (NCBI taxonomy): domain Eukaryota; kingdom Metazoa; phylum Chordata; class Mammalia; order Artiodactyla; family Cervidae; genus Cervus; species Cervus elaphus. The sequence goes on along the minus strand of NC_057843.1, from coordinate 4,985,064 downwards.
AGCCCATCTGTGACAGAAACTAACTAAATGCTCATGAAATGCATTTCTGCATGTTGGATGCACAACTGAAGTACTATTAATAGCCCCTCATGTGGAGACGTGACCGTGTTGTACTTGGAATCTAAGTTAAGCAGATGGGCTACTACGGTGACAGTTTAGCAGGGAAGTGCCTGCCCACCCACTCACTCTTCCTGGCCCATGACAGCTTAATGACATCAGAGCCACAGATGAATGAATGGTGCCTGAAACTCTGAGCAAGTCATTGGAGGGGAGCCACAAAAGAGACTCACTTCCCCCAGAATGCTTCTCAGCTTACTTAGATGGAAGTAAACTTTCCTTATAAAGATTTTTAGGGATGCTGTAGTGGCAAATATTAATAATTGGCATATAGGATTAATTACACACCTAGAATCTTTGAAAATGGTAAAAAATACATTATTTTTCAATGTTTTTTGTTACTTATCTACTTAAGTCTTCCCACCCCCCACTGAAAATATGTATATTTATTTATTTATTTTTTATTTATCTTTATTAGTTGGAGGCTAATCACTTTACAATATTGTAGTGGTTTTTGCCATACATTGACATGAATCAGCCATGGACGTGTTCCCCATCCCTATCCTTCCTCCCACCTCCCTCCCCATCCCATCCCTCTGGGTCTTCCCAGTGCACCAGCCCCGAACACTTGTCTCATGCATCCAACTTGGGCTGGTGGTCTTTCACACTTGATAGTATACTTGTTTCAATGCTATTCTCTCTGAACATCCCACCCTTGCCTTCTCCCACAGAGTCCAAAAGTCTGTTCTGTACATCTGCGTCTCTTTTTCTGTTTTGCATATAGGGTTATTGTTACCATCTTTCTAAATTCCATATATATGTGTTAGTATACTGTATTGGTCTTTATCTTTCTGGCTTACTTCACTCTGTATAATGGGCTCCAGTTTCATCCATCTCATTAGAACTGATTCAAATGAATTCTTTTTAATGGCTGAGTAATATTCCATGGTGTATATGTACCACAGCTTCCTAATCCATTCATCTGCTGATGAGCATCTAGGTTGCTTCCATGTCCTGGCTACTATAAACAGTGCTGCGATGAACATTGGGTACACATGTCTCTTTCAGATCTGGTTTCCTCGGTGTGTATGCCCAGAAGTGGGATTGCTGGGTCATATGGCAGTTCTATTTCCAGTTTTTTAAGGAATCTCCACATTGTTCTCCATAGTGGCTGTACTAGTTTGCATTCCCACCAACAGTGTAAGAGGGTTCCCTTTTCTCCACATCCTCTCCAGCACTTATTGCTTGTAGACTTTTGGATAGCAGCCATCCTGACTGGCGTGTAATGGTACCTCATTGTGGTTTTGATTACTTAAGTCTTAATGCATTATTTTCTATGAAAATTAATCATTTCTTGTAGATCCTCTTAATTTTTTGTGACAGATTTATTCCCATAATATAGATTACAAACTCTAAGACATGTATTCAAAACATAAAACAATAGACTTATCTGTCTTGTAAATACAGATTTTTTAAAAAAAATTTGTATTGGAATCAAGCAATGTATAATAAGATCTATATTCAATGGTCAAGCTGAATTTATTCCAGAAAATTGATAATTTAACATCACAAAATTTAGCAACAGTCAATAGATTCACTGACTATGACTCAGGATAAAATTGCAGTGTTATAGGCTGAGTCATTTGCCCTCAGAATTCACGTGTTGGGGTCCTAATGCCAGTACCTTAGAATGTGACTGTACCAGGAGATAAGTTAAACTGAGCCTATTGGGGTGGCCCTAAAACAATGTGGCTGGTGTCCCTCTCTGAAAAGCAAAGCAGGATGCAGACTCACACAGAGGGAAAGACCGTGTGAGGACGCAGGTTGAGGGCAGCCACCTATAAGCTGAGCGGAGAGACCTCAGAAGACACCAACCTTGCTGACACCTTGATCCTGAACGTCTGACCTTCAGAATTGTGAACCACCAAATTTCTGTTGTGTATGCCACCCAGGATACAGCAATTTGTTACGGCAGCCCGAACAAATTAGCATATTTCCCTTTCTTCTTTAACATGTGTATATTCAGGATAATAATTCCATGAAAAATTAGCCACATAATTAAGTTTGCTGTTCATTCTTGAGTCATAAATTCTTCTATAATCATTTTAAGTCACAACACAAAGTCTGAATTAAATAATAAACCCAACATGTTAATCGATGTCTTCCACTGCCTTTGAAGTAAAGAACCGCGCCCCCGCCTTCTCTTTTTGAATGCCCACAGCCATGATTGACAACTCTCTTAATCAGGGAAAAGAAATGGGAGATTGGGGTTGACATGTTCACACTACTGATACTACGTATAACATAGTAACTAATGAGAAGCACCATGCAGCACAGGGAGATCAGTGGTCTGTGGTCATCTACATGGGGAGGAAATCCAAAAACGACAGGCGATGTGCGTACATATACACATATACAGCAAAAACTAACACAGCATTTAAAGTGACCATTCATTGTTGCTCTTCAGTCACTCAGTCCTGTCTGACTCTCTGCAACCCTATGGACCGCAGCACGCCAGGCCTCCCTGTCCATCACCAACTCCTGGAGCTTACTCAGACTCATGTCCATTGAGTCAGTGATGCCATCCAGCCATCTCATCCTCTGTCGTCCCCTTCTCCTCCTGCCTTCAGACTTTCCCAGCATCAGGATCTTTTCTGGTAAGTCTCTTCACATCAGGTGGCAAAAGTATTGAAGCTTCAGCTTCAGCATCAGTCTTTCCAATCTGTATTCAGGATTTTTTTCCTTTAGGATTGACTGGTTGGATCTCCTTGTAGTCCAAGGGACTCTCAAGAGTCTTCTCCAACACCACAGTTAAAAAGCATCAATTCTACAGTCCTCAGCTTTCTTTATGGTCCAACTCTCACATCCGTACATGACTACAGGAAAAAACATAACTTTGACTAGATGGACCTTTGTTGGCAAAGCAATATCTCTGCTTTTTAATATGCTGTCTAGGTTGGTCATAACTTTCCTTCCAAGAAGTAAATATGTTAATTTCATGGCTGCAGTCATCAGCTGCAGTGATTTTGGAGCCCAAGAAAACAAAGTCTGTCACTGTTTCCATTGTTTCCCCATCTATTTGCCATGAAGTGATGGGACCGGATGCCATGTTCTTAGTTTTTTGAATGTTCAGTTTTAAGCCAGCTTTTTCACTCTTTTCTTTCACTTTCATCAAGAAAGTTCCTCTTCACTTTCTGCTGTAAGGGTGGTGTCATCTGTATATCTGAGGTTATTGATATTTCTCCCAGAAATCTTGATTCCAGCTTGTGCTTTATCCAGCCCAGAATTTCACGTTATGTGCTCCTCATAGAAGTTAAATAAGCAGGTGACAATATACAGCCTTGATGTACTCCTTTCCCAATTTGCAACCAGTCCGTTGTTCCATGGCCAATTCTAACTGTTGCTTGTTGACCTGCATACAGGTTTCTCAGGAGGCAGGTCAGGTGGTCTGGCATTCCCATTTCTTTCAGGATATTCCATAATTTGTTGTGATCCACTCAGTCAAAGGCTTTAGCATAGTCAATGAACAGTATGAAAAGTGACTATACTCTAATAAAAATTAATAAAAAACAAATAGACAATTATCTACCTAAAAAATTGGCCTTTGCTCTCTCACCATTTCACCTGTTTCCTTAGTTTCTAGCTGTGGTTTTGAACACTTTAAGAAGATGGGAGAGGAGGGTTGTAAGGTGACAAAGTACTTCTGACTTGGTTGGGTACAGTTCATACTTTTTAGGAGATGGTTAAAAGTGATCTTGCTCTGTTAGAATTGTGTGTGTGTGTGGGTGTGTGTATCTTTTTTAGGCATTTTTGTTCCTGGAAACCTTTCACTTTCAACTTCCATATTATAGGTGACACATTCCACTGCCTAAGCCTTTGACTCCTGTGCAGTCAGCACCACATGTGCTGTCGAGGTCTGTCCTAAATAGCTCACACCCACTCCATAGAAAATAGCTGAACATTTCTTGCCCCCAAAAACTGTAAAAATGCAGACATATTCTGATACAGCTGCCATAACTTGCAGTTTGAGAAATGTTGCATGTTAAATCTTTGTCTTGTAAACATTACCGATGTCTGTTAGCATAAGAAAAGTGTTAAGTAGACCCATCATGGGTATTTAATTCTTAAATACATCTATGCAGATGTATTTCTGCATGGGAACCATGGCATGCTCATCCTTACTGATGTCCTGTAGAAGTAGCATTCTATGCTGTAGCACCGTGCTCTTCCACCTATCACTCTCTTGCTTGAGCCAGTTTAGTTACTCATGAGATGACTAGTTTTAGTGAAAGGGCTCTGAGCATTTGTAACATGAGTCACCTTTGAGTAAATTTCTCTTCCTCTTAGACACTGGGATGATGTGTTAGAAATGGTGGAGTTCAAGAGAGCAACACCTCGATCTTTGAGTCCTTCCTTGGAAGTGATTTTGTGTGAATGAGAAATTTGTTTTTATTTACAAAGAAACACATTTGGACTCCAGCAAAATCTAGCCTTACCTGATCAATACATATATGTTGAGAAAAAATATATAGGTTTAGAAATTATGACTTCAGTGCATAGGCTCTAGCCTTTATTTTTTATATTTTCTGTGGGTAACTATATAATGATACCAATTCTCTATTAATATCTATAAGTCCATTTTATAAATGTGAAAAATTTGATTGTTGTATATATCCATTCCAGTATTCTCCTGCCTGGGAAATTCCAAGGACAGAGGAGCCTTGTTCCCAGGACAATCCACGGGGTCACAAAGAGTCAGACACAACCAAGCATGTATGCAGCAGCATCATCCAGGTAATTATTCCTTGGTGGCAGAACCGCTATGAGAGGCATAGTGTAGCATAATTTTTATGAGGACACATTCTGGTGTCGTAAGCCCTGGGTGTTAATCCTAGTGCCAATACCTACTATTAATAGTAGTGTGACTTGCAGAAAAGTACTCCCTTCGCCTCACTGTCCCCATGGAGACACTAACGGCGCTTATAACACAGGCATGTAGAGAATAATAAATGGAACAATGTGAGCACAATGCCCCGTAACCCACAATTCAATTGTTACAGGGAGAATCAGGGGCTGCTGTTGGGATGTCCCCTGCAGTGTTCATTTCTACAGAATATAAATGAGCTAACTGGTCACTAAGAAAATGTCAATGGGAATAATGGACTCGAGTGGTACTGTGAAGCCTACAAAGCAAGACACATAGCAACCTTGTGAGAACAGGTCATTAGTAAAAATTTTCAAGTGTTATCAAGAAAGCATCATTTAGGAAGTCAATATCAAAACCCTAATGTTTTGTAGAATCGTGTTGCTACTATAGTGGATGAGTGAAAGATGGTTGCAAATACTATGTCACCTTTCATTCTTTCCTTTGGATGTGACAAAATTCATGGATCTCTAAGATACAGATCAAATAAAGTATTTTATTAATTATATTACTTAAACATATGATTAAATCATTATTTCCTACGATCGGGTAATAATTACAGTTTTATAAAGTGAAAAAAGATGAAAGTGTTAGTCATTCAATCGTGTCTGACTCTTTGCCACTCCATGGACTCTAGCCTGCCAGGCTCTCCTCTCCATGGAATTCTCCAGGTAAGAATACTGGATTGGGTAGCCATTTCCTTCTCCAAGTGATTTTTCCAGTCCAGGGATTGAACTCAGGTCTCCTGAATTACAGGTAGATTCTTTATTGTCTGAGCCACCAAAGCAAAACCTGAAGACTTGCTTATAATCTACTGTTTAAACCTTTTTTTTTTTTAATCAAAAATCAAATTCAGAAATAATCAGCATGTGTACAAAAGAAGGGCAAATAAGTCTTTCTATGTATCTTATTTATAAATAACCTTAATATTACCTGGCAATGTATTTTTCACTTTTGCGTTTATGTGTGAATTAGGGGGAATGTGAACAAAGACCAGTTGTAGAAATGGGGTAATTAAGGCTTGAGCAGACAGCAGCATGAATAAGGGTCTCAAACAAAATGCACATAATAAATGGTTGCCTTCATCTGTGCGGCAGACCTAGTTTCATTGGTAATGGTGTTTGAGACTAGCTCAATACCTAATAATGAACAAACAAAAAAGTTTAAATGAACTGACTGAGAAATTTGCAAACCACCAGTACTTTCTGCAAGTCAAAACTTCACAGGTATTGGAACCTATTAGGAAGCACGGTATAATTAAAACAGAAAGGACAAGATTACAACAACAAAATGTCTAACTTCAATAGTGTCTTTTTAAAATCTAAAACAGAATCTGCTGATCAATATATTGTCAATGCACAGTAAGACCCTTGGGTTCTCATTTCAATTCAATAAATGAGTTATTATTTATGAAACATTTAAAATAGAACCTGGTACATCATAAGCTATATATACATGTTCTCTAAAATACTACTACTAATAATAATTTATAACATAATACTACATAATTCATAAGTAAAATTATTTGTTATCTTTAATAACCAAACAAAGCAACACTAGAAAATGTTAGCACTGTTCTCCCTTAGGCTTTGTCATGTACTGAATTGCGTCCCCACTTTAAATGATATACTTAGGGACTTCCCTGGGCGTCCAGTGGTTAAGAATCCATCTTGCAATGCAGGGGCCACAGACTCGATCCCTGGTAGGTGAACTAAGACCCCACATGCCATAGAGCAACTAAGTCCATGTGCCACAACCAGAGTCTGTGCACCCAATGAAGACCCCAAGTGCCCCAACTGAGACTCGTTGTAGCCAAAGAAATAAATATTAACATAATAAATTGGAGTTCTAACCCTGGTGCCTGTGAATGTGACCTTACTTAGAAACAGAACCTTTACACAAGAATTAGGCTAAGGTGAGGTCATTCTGGAGTACAATGGGCCTTAACCCCACATGACTGGTGTCCTTGTAAGAAGATAAAAATGTGCACAGACAGACATGGGATGATGGCCACGTGAAGATGGAGCGGAAATTGGAGATTCGCTGCCACGAAGGAAGGAAGCTGAAGGTGAAAGCCAAACGAGGGGTCTTCCCCAAGAGTTCTGGCCCTGCCTACATTATGCTTTTAGGTCCTTGGTTTCCAGAACTCTGAGAGAATACATTTCAGTTGTCAAGACTTCTGGTTCATGGTACTTTGGTATAGCTGCCCTAGGAGACTAACACACGTCCTTTCTTTATTCCTCCAAAGGAAGACATGTAGAGAAATACTTAAAAGCTAAAGCTAAAGCTCCAATACTTTGGCCACTTGATGCAAAGAGCCAAGTCACTGGAAAAGATTCCGATGTTGGGAAAGACTGAGGGTAAGAGGAGAAGGGGGTGACAGAGGATGTGATGGTTGGATGGCATCATCAACTCAAGGAACTGGAGTTTGAGCAAACTCTGGGATATGGTGAAGGACAGGGAAGCCTGGCATGCTGCAGTCCATGGGGTCACAAAGAGTCAGACATGACTTAGCAATTAAACAATAACAAAAGGTCAAACAGTATAAAAAACACTATAAAGTTACACATTTGAAAACACTAAATCTTACACTCCTCCCACGTACAACTGCCTTTCTCCTGCTGAAAATATAAAGTAGGCTAGCCTCATCTGTGTATGGTGGCTAAAATAGAATACTGCTTAATATTTATATAAATACTTGTTTACATTTTTGTTAGCTTATAGTATTTCATTCCATTAATATATAGAATGTTTAATTATTCCAATAACAGTTCCCTTCAGAGAAGAGGAAGATTCAATTATGTTCTTGTTCTGTTGTGTTATTCAGAGAAATTCTAGCCTCCAGAGAGCCCTTGTAGAATCTATTTCATCAAAATAGGGTTCCTAACTGCTGTGTGAAAAAAATGAAGATCTCAAATGACATGATTTTGAGTGTTTCTAGAAGAGTTTATAATAATATCCAGCCAAAGTCAAAGATCTTTCTTGATAAATGTCACACACCCCTTGAAAATATGTACATTATTTTCAAATATATTTTGACATTGATTTCTAACATAATTCCACAGTGATAAGAGAACAGGCTCCCTATGATTTCAATACCTTTAGACCATGAAATTTTATAACCTTGTTTTATGTCCCTGTATGTATTCCATTTTCTTCTAGTTTATAGTCTACGGGAACTTGAATAGAATTTGCATCCCACTGTTGTTTGAAAATTGCATAAGTCTTAATTATTCTGAATTGGTTCAAGGTGATTTTCAGGTCTACTATATTCTTCTTCTCTGTATAGCCATTCTATCAATTTTTGAGACATTGATATTGAAACTGCAACTAAAAATCTTAATTTGTGTATTTAAAAATAATTGTAATATATAGTGCAATTATATGCAACTTTGTATGTAAAATATCAGTAACCTCATATATATAGATGACACCTGCCTAATGATAGACAGCAAAGAGGAACTAAATAGCCTCTTGATGAAGGTAAAAGAGGAGAGTGAGAAAGCTGGCTTAAAACTCAACATTCAAAAAACTAAGATTGTGGCATCTGGTCCCATCACTTTATGGAAATTGGGGAAATATGGAAGCAGTGACAGACTTTATTTTCTTGGACCCCAAAGTCACTGAAGATGGTGACTGCAGCCATGAAATTAAAAGACTTACTCTCTTAATTTCAATTAAAAGAAGAAAAACCATGACAAACCTAGACAGCATATTAAAAAGCAGAGACATCATTTTGGCAACAATGGTTCATCTAGTCAAAGCTATGGTTTTTCCAGTAGTCATGTACAGATGTGAGTTGGGCCATAAAGAAGGCTGAGCACTGAAGAATTGATGCTAATGAACTGTGGTGTCAGAGAAGACTCTTGAGAGTCCCTTGAACTGCAAGGAGATCCAACCAGTCCATCCTAAAGGAAATAAATCTTGAATACAGATTGGAAGGACTGATGCTGAAGCTGAAGCTCCAGTATTTTGGCCACCTGATACTAAGAGCCAACTCATTGGGGAAAACCCAGATGCTGGGAATGATTGAGGGCAGGAGGGGAAGGGAGTGACAAGGATGAGATGGTTGGATGGCATCAGTAATTCAGTGGACATGAGTTTGAGCAAACTCCAGGAGATAGTGAAGGACAGGGAAGCCTGGCGTGCTGCAGCGTATGGGTTTGCAAATAGTTGGATACAACTGAGCAACTGAACAAAAACAACAATATGTAACTTTGTTCTGTATTTTCCAAGTCTACTGTTATCATATTTCCACAATTTAAAAAAGAAAAAGGCAGAAAGAAAAACACCAATACAGTATACTAATGCATATATATGGAATTTAGAAAGATGGTAACAATAACCCTATATGTGAGACAGCAAAAGAGACACAGATGTATAGAACAGACTTTTGGACTCTGTGGGAGAAGGCGAGGGTGGGATGATCTGAGAGAATAGCACTGAAACATGTATATTATCAAGTCCAGGTTTGATGCATGAGACAGGGTGCTCAGGGTGGGTGCACTGGGATGACCTTGAAGGATGGGATGGGGAGGGAGGTGGGAGGGGGGTTCAGGATGGGGGACACATGTGCACCCACGGCTGACTCATGTCAATGTATGGCAAAAACCACTACAGTATTGAAAAAAAAAAAAGAAAAGAAAAAGGAAAAAAATAATATCCAGTCAAATATTCCTAATTTTACATATAATTTTGCAGTTATGAATATATATGTTTGGATTTATATTCAGTGTAAGTTCAAACCCAAGTAGACCCAAATTGAACCCACTAAATGTTTGTCATCTACTGGGCTGCTCTTTAAAATTTTGTTTGAAATACAGTTTTAAAAAAAAATATAGTAAAACCTGCTGCTTATATAACTAGGCATAATTAGCAGTTGTACAACTTCATATTTGGTTGATTCTTGAACTAGGTCTGTTTGAACTGGCCCTGTACACTTATACATGGATATTTGTTACAATAAATTTACAAAATACACATGAACATTGCATACAAGACTTTAAGTGAATATTTAAGTATTTAAGTGAATAACCTATCCTTATACAGGCATAGGTGAGTGATTTTTAATGTAAAATTAATAATGTGTTAGCTTTCTTACTATTTTTTTATAACTTTACCTTTAAAAAATTACATTACTGTACTGTATGTCTTTCAGTCGTATAAACAGAGAAAGTGCTTATCAGTTTATCATCACAGGAGAGTGTTTTTTCTCAATGTAATAATGTTTCAATACCATATTATGAATATGACTGTAATAATGTAGCTCATAAAAAATTTATTGGCAAATCATTCATTAGTGTATAGGCTAGGCTACCATCATTCAACTGTATTAATCACACTAGGGGGCTATGAAGCAATCCTATTACTGCTTCTTTCTTATCAATGCACAGATCACTACAGCTGTAAATATAATAATTTTTTTCACATTATCTTTTCATTTGTGATGTCTCCTTTTAGTAAGACATAAAGCATTCACAACGTTTTCCATTACTTAAGACGATATTCTGAGAGGGCAGCATGGACATACATACGCTACCATGTATAAACAGACAGCTAGCGGGAAGCTGCTGCATAGACGATCCAAGGGCTGGGAGGGCAGTGGGGTGGGAGGGAAGCCCAGAAGGAGGAGATGTGTGTAAATTCACCTTGGTATTCAGCAGAAACTAGCACAATACTGCAAAGCTATTATACTCCAATTAAAAAAATAAATTTAAAAATGGCAAAAAAATGACAGTATTGATAGTAGTTACTGATTCAACTTATAAACACAGAGAATGCAAACTGAGAGTATCAATAAATACAGTGCATTACTATAAATGAGCTGTCACTTCCTTATGCTTTTTTAAGTAACAGTTTTCTTTCTCTAACTTACTTTATTCTAGGAATACAGTCATACATATAACCAATAAAATATTTGTTAATCAACTGTTAATGTTATCAGTAAGGTTTCCAGTCAACATAAGGCTATTATTAGTAGCTAGGTTTCGGGGGAGTCAAAAGTTACATGCAGATTTTTTACCTCACGGAGGGTGATGACCCCTACACTGTTCAAGGGTCAACTGTACATCAAATGTGCCTCACAATCTTTCCTCTGAGTAAACAAACAAACAGCAAGTCTAACTGCCTAAAACACAACTCATCAGAAAGTAACAAACACAGTGCTTAGCTAAAAGGATCAGTAACAGTACTTACAAGTTAAAGGAATTATATAACAAAACCTAAGCATATAGCTACTGTATGTTAAATTGTTACACCTTTTGAAAAAGGCAGAATAAAATCTCACTTAATTTAAGAAATCATTTAATCATTTTAAATATGATTTTACACATGCATATGCCGCAAAACCACACGTGTTGGAGGCACGACTGATTTCTGCCTGGTATAATGACTAGATTGAGTTACAGGTCAGTGAGCCCACCTGGACCTGGAATGGTGACTGCAGCCACGTAATTAAAAGACACTTGCTCCTTGGAAGAAACGCTATGACAAATCTAGACAGAATATTAAAAAGCAGAGGCACTACTTTGTCAACAAAGGTCTGTATAGTCAAAGCTATGGTTTTTCCAATAGTCATCTACAGATGTGAGAGTTGGACCATAAAGAAGGCTGAGTGCCAAAGAATTGATGCTTTCAAATTGTAGTGCTGGAGAAGATTCTTGAGAGTCCCTTGGACTGCAAGGAAATCAAACCAGTCAATCCCAAAAGAAATCAATCCTGAATATTCATCGGAAGGACCTCAATGCTGATGCTGAAGCTCCAATACTTTGGCCACTGGATGCATAGAGCTGACTCATTGGAGAAGACCCTGGTGCTGGGAAAGACTGAAGTCAGAAGAGGCTGGCAGAGGATGAGATGGTTAGCTAGCATCCCCAATTCAATGGAGAGGAGTTTGAGAAACCTCTGAGTGATAGTGAAGGATAGGGAAACCTAGCTTGCTGCAGTCTGTGGGGTCACCAAAAGTCAGACAGGGCTTAGTGACTGAACAACAAAAACATTGGGAATACATGTAAATCCATGGCTGATTCATATCAATGTATGAAAGAAAAGAAAAAAAAAAAAGAAGAGAAAAAAGAAAAAAAAAACAAAACATATGGATAGTCTCAAACAATGAGACATTAACAAAGATGACATAAACAGAGGCTTACAAAGCACTCATACCACAGAACTTGCGTCTGGGACCCTCCCACTCCCAGGCAAACATGCCCAGCTTCCTCCTAAAGAATGTAGGATCACGTGGAGAAAGGTCCAAGTCCTCCAGCAGGGATCTCAGCCATGAGAATCAGCACACCTTGGTATTCCACCTGAACCAAACCAGACCAGGAACAGCAATACCACCCAAACCAGCCAACCTACAAGACTGAAACATAACATGTATGTTGTTTAAGTCAGTGAACTTTTGAAGGAGCTTATTACGGTTAAGGGCACTTCTTTGAGTGCTAGTTTTAGATAAATGTTTTCTTTACAAAGCACACCAAATCAAGAGAAAAGAGGCATTTCAGCATAGCATTACAACAGCAGCTGCTCTTCAACAATCAGGTACAAATAAGCTGGTAAGACAGTTCCCACGCCATGTATGAGCTAGCCTTAATTGTTGTTGCTGGTGTTCAGTTGCTAAGTCGTGTCTGCCTCTGTGACCCCAGGGACTGCAGCATGCCAGGCTCCTCTGTCCTCCACTATCTTCCAGAGTTGGCTCAAATCCATGTCCACAGGTCAGTGATGCTCTCCAGTCATTTCATCCTCATTTTCATCTTTCCCAGGATCAGGGTCTTTTCCAAGGTCATTAACTAGTTGCTAACTACTTAGCAGCGGACGCGTGTAATATTCTATGGACACATGGAGATATAATCTTCACCACAAGCCCTGTGGAGTCAAACCCAGCTTCTTTGCTATTACGTCCTGGTGTGTAACACAGTGTCCATCAGCGGCAGGTCTGGGCCGTGCACCCCAGAAGGACAGCAGTAGAGCTGCTCTGGGACAGGCTGGGTCCTGGGACCTGGGACCCTCTGCTGCGGTGCTAGTACCTTGATAATCCTTGAGTGGCAAAATACAAAGAAACTATAAGTGACTAAAATTAACCATGTGCATAAAAAGTTGGAGAAAATTATGGACAACGAGATACAAAAAGACCAAAAAGCCCAACTGTCACTTCTGAAGAGCCAGGAGAAAAGCAGGGGACTGTACATGGCCCCTGCACAAAACACCACCAAGGAGGTGGGCGAACCTCCTAAGCCACCCCTCTGGCTGGACCCCTGGACCCCTGGACACCCCTACCCTCAGCCCATGTAAAGCATGAGCTCGCCCACTCTTGGGAGCAGCACAGGAACCTGGTGTTTGTTCTCACTCCCTCCTGCTGCAGCAGTGGGCCCCCCAAAAAAGCCTTGCCTGAATTTTTTTGTCTGGCCTTTGATTGATTTATATTGACTGGGGAAGGCCAAGAACTTTGGTCAATATCATAAATGGTATAACAGAGCAATTAAGAAAGTGATTCTCAACCTGAGTGTGGAAGTTTGTGAAGAGAATGGTGGGATGAAGCAGGAGGAGGAACATCGTGTGGAGTTATTTAGGCAGAGGAGCATCCTGGTGAAGGGGGGTGGGGGGTTTGGGAGTGGTAACTGAAAAAGGTCTGCCCTGAGCGCTGATCTGAGGCTGAGGGAGGACAGTGGGAAGACAGAGGCCAGAAGAACAGAGCAGTTCCTGATAATCTCAGAACTCCTAAACCACAGGGAGCGCTTCTCTGGTGCCCAGTGGTAAAGAGTCCACCTGCTGATGCAGGAGACGTGGGATCGGTCCCTGGGTGGGGAAGATCCCCAGAGAAGGAACTGGCAACCCACTCCAGTATTCTTGCCTGGAGAATCCCATGGACAGAGGAGCCTGGAGGCTACAGTCTAAGGGGTCACAAGAGTCAGATAGGGCCGAGCACACAGAGCACACACGAGGCCCAGGGCGATGGTAGACTGCATCATAAACACCATGTGTCTACAGGTGTTTCAACAGCATTCCTCAAAGTTCACGTCCGCTGGGACTTCATGGCCCGACATGGAAATGGGGGCTCCATAGTTGTAGCCGAGGTAAAGAAAGAGAGGAGAGCACACCAAATTTGGGGCACGCACGCTCGCATGCTAAGTCACTTCAGTAGTGTCCAGCTCTTTGTGACCCCATGGACTGAAGCCTGCCAGGCTCTCTATCCATGGGATTTTCCAGCCAAGAATACAGGAGTGGGTTGCCATGCCCTCCTCCAGGGGATCTTCTCAACACAGGGATCGAACTCACATGTCTTATGTCTCCCGAATTGGCAGGTGGGTTCTTTAATGCTAGCTGGATCTGGTGGGGGACCTTCAATCTAGTGAGAGTGTCCTCATAAAGAAAGAAAAGAATACAAAGAAACACAGAGGAGAAGGCAGTGTGAAAAGGGAGGCAGAGATTGAAGCGATGTGTCTATAAGCCAAGGACCACCAAGGATGGCAGGATGTCACAAAAACTAGGAGAAGACAGAGGACGGTTTCTCCCTAAGAGACTCCAGCAGGAACTGGTCCTGCCAAACCCTCAGTTTTGGATTTTTGACATCCAGAACTAGGAGAGAATTCATAGCTGTTGTTTTAAATCACCAAGTCTGTGGTGCTTTCAGTGGAGTCTTATCTCAAGACCTCAGACAGGGAGCCTAGAATCAAGGTCATCTCAGGAACTGACTGGGCCCTGTTGTGTGTAGACCATGTGTGCGAGGGCTCAGTCGTGTCCGACTCTTTGTGGCCCCAAGGACTGTAGCCCGCCAGGCTCCTCCGTCCACAGGTTTCCCAGGCAAGAATACTGGGGTGGGCGGCCATTTCCTCCTCCAGGGGACCTTCATGACTCAGGGATTGAATCCAAGTCTCCTGCATTGGCAGGCAGATTCTTCACCACCAGCACCACTAGCCATTGCCAAAAGCCCTCTGATCCTTACTGGCTAGCTTCTTGACCTCTAATTAGGCAAAAATGCCCCACCCTAGTACTCACCCTATAGCACCCTAACCAATCACCTAACGTCATGCTTCCAGCAGGGATTTTCTTTGTCTTGAGAATATAAAAATTGGCTTCTAACCCATGAAAAGTGAAACGTGTTTTCTCTCCCTTGAGCCGGTCTGCTGTTCTAACGGTGTCTCCGGCTCTAATAAACTCTATTCTCCTCTCATCCTGCCTCATGTCTGGAAACTCTTTTCCAACTGGAGCTCAGACTGCCTTGACATGTTCTAGAAAATTAATGTAGGTAACCACTTCAATATTCTGAAATGTGGAGGGGCTCTGTCATTACAAACATTCCCCTGGTTAGCAGGGTGAGAGTGGAAATTTGAGGAGAACACAACAGAAGAAGCTGCTATCCTATAACCAGTAATGAAGATTACAGGCAGAAGCAGAGTAAGAAACCTAGGCCGTGCCACTACCCTGGGGAGAAACTGGAAGTGTGTGGAGACACTGCTGGTTACCATAGCAATTAGGGGATATACGAGATGTTCACTGCCTAGGGCTCTGGATGCTAACGGTCTCCAAAACGTTGAGAGAGTTTTTACAACTAACAACCCTACCTATAATCCCAACCACACCTACAATGAGAAACAGTGGGGAAAAAAGAAAGCAAAGGGTCAAATATTATATATTTACTGAGAATAGTTAAGGGTCTCATTTAGCACCTGGTCACACACTAGTAAAGAGTATGCCTACCAATGTGGGAGATATAAGAGATGAGGGTTCGATCCCTGGGTGGGGAAGATCCCTTGGAAAAGGCAATGGAAACCCACTCCAGTATTCTTGCCTGGGAAATCCCACAGAGAGAGGAGCCTGGTGGTCTACAGTCCGTGGGGTTGCAAGAGTCAGACGCAACTGAGTGACTGAACACACACAAACACCATGCTTTTAAGTTATGCTTTTGCTACTTTTAGTTGGAAAAAAGTGAATTTTAGATGCCATGAGAAAGAAATAGCACATAAGAAGCTTTTTTCATATTTAAACATTATTTTGTTTTCA
The DNA here is from genome assembly GCF_910594005.1 of Cervus elaphus. NCBI lineage: Eukaryota > Metazoa > Chordata > Mammalia > Artiodactyla > Cervidae > Cervus > Cervus elaphus. Next base: position 4,969,085 of record NC_057843.1, on the reverse strand, counting down.
TATTATGAAATAAATGCAATGAATTTGTGAATAGAGGCATACAAGTGTTGTCAAATAGTAATAAATTAGTGTCTAACCAAGAATAAATTAGATGTGAAGTGAACAGGATAATAATTAGACAATAAGCATTTCAAGAAACTGTGACTTTGTTTCAACATATTTTCTGTAGGGATGACATTTCAAGTAGAAGAAATATATCTGGGGGGAGGGGAACCTAAGGGGGAAGAAAATAACTGCAAGCAGATTCAGAAAGCTGGATACTAAGGGCTAATGACTTAAGACTCAGTTGGGAAAATGGATGATACATAAGCTGAAAGATTAAAGATTCTTTTTAAAGGAAGGACAAGATCTGTCATTTACTGCAAAGCCCATAGCTGCTGACATTGAACAAACATTCAATGCGCCCAAGAGCACATGCTTGTTTATAATCTAGTAGCTTTTTATCAAACTGAAAACACATTCTATGATGAGACATTAGTTCTCTGAAGTTTTCTAATGCTTGAAACAGTAATGAGAAAGTAAAGGTAGGTAGGTAGTGGTTATTGTTGGATTATACTCAGAGCTTTCAGTGAAATTGGTTGTTTCTCATATTCTGAGCTTGTTTTTCAATTTCTACTAGCAAGTTTTTGCTAAAACATCTATTTTCTTTGAGCTATTTACAATATCTTAGGATAGTATATGTTTTAAAATTCCTTAAGAAGTTTCAAGAGTATTTTTTCAAGGTTGCTTTTTTGAGAAAAAGATTATAGTAGTCCTGATCAATAAAGAACATTAGAACCATTTTTATTTGGCTTTAGATGCTTTTGAACTGTGGTGATGTAGAAGACTCTTGAGAGTCCCTTGGACTGCAAGAAGATCAAACCAGTCAATACTAAAGGAAATCAACCCTGACTGTTCATTGGAAGGACTGATGCTGAAGCTGACGCTCTCATACTTCAGCCACCTGACGCAAAAGGCCAACTCACTGAAAAAGACCCTGATGCTGGGAAAGATTGAGGACAAGAGGAGAAGGGGGTGGCAGAGGGTGAGATGGTTAGATACCATCATTGACTCACGGATAGGAGTTCGAACAAACTCCGGGAGACAGTGAAGGGCAGGGCAGACTGCGGTGCCGTAGTCCATGGGGTCGCAATGACACTACTTAGCGACAAAAGACCAACATACATATATAAAGTATATCATTCAGTTCTTTTTTTTTCAGTTTTGTTGTTTAATCCATCAGTCTCATATGTATTCTTATGGTGGATTCACCACAGAAGAAACCAACACAACTGTAAAGCAATTATCCTCCAATTAAAAATAAATCAAAATACTAAGAAAGAAAAAAACATTGTTCTCATCCATAAAAACAAAACTGATAGTGAATTTTCACTTCCTTTCCCTGAGTTTATATCTGCAATATCTTCCTTTATTTATTTCAGAGAAATGCAATCTATTTATTTTTAAATGGGAAAGTTAGATAAGATTCAAACAGTACTGTGTCTTCGGCTCTTCTCTTAAATATCAGGATCTTTTTAACTGATTCTGGATTCTAAACTCTATTTCTCACTTTATATCCACTACTAGGTCAGGAAGATACTGCCTGGCACCATGCACTTTATTTATTTCGGATGCTAATGAAAAAATGCAAGGTTATCTTCTCCACTTCATTCAGATCAATTTCATTCAATAGATACTTACTGAAGAGCTTTTATTAGAGGTGCCTGAATGGATATAAGAAAAAAAGAGAGAAGCAGATCTTTTCTCTAGAAGATTACATTCTATGTGGATGTTAATGTTGCAGGTAGGGCTCCCTGGGAAGCAGACTCTGACACAGAAATTTGTGTGCAGGAAGCTTAATAATGGGGAAGAGAAAACATAGCAAGATTGCGAGCCAGTCACCAGAAAACATCACCTAACCAAGCTGTAATAGATTTCAAGTAGTCCCAGTTTTGAGTTGAGACTTAGTACCTCTTCATCTGGGCTCCCAGGTGAAGAATCTGGGAATTTGTTGCCTGCGATGCAGGAGATGCAGGTTAGATCCCTGGGTTGGGAAGATCCTCTGGAGAAGGGAATGGGAACCCACTCCAATTTTCTTGCCTGAAGAATCCCATGGACAGGAGAGCCTGGTGGGCTACAGTCCATGAGGTCTCAAAGAGTCTGACTTGACTGAAGTCATGAGGACGCATGCACCTCTTCACTGGTTAGTCATTTGACATCAGTTGCCTCTGGGAAGGAGGCAGGATCTTGACCACGGAAGCTTCGAGGGCCCCAGGACAACTGCCAGACAGGAACAGGCTGAGGGTGCCCACAGCTACCACCTCAGGAAGATGTGAGGGTTTGAATCTCTCCTTTGGAAGGAGATGGGTGGGACCATAGGGCTGCCACTACACTAACTGCTCACCTTCCTGAAAGCCAGCATGTTCTTGAAAAATAACAGAGATGAGGGGAAAGACAATATGGTCTGATGATAGGAAATAACAGATGAAGGTCATGGAGGTGGGAAGGTGAACTTGTTCAGGGGTGAAAATGGATAACCAGCAAGGACCTACCGTACAACACAGGGAACTCTGCTCAATGTCATCTGGCAGCCTGGGTGGGAGGGGAGTTTGGGGGGGGGAAGGGACACATGTGTGTGCAAGGCTGAGTCTCTTTGCTGTCCACCTGCAGCTATCACAATACCGTTAATCAGCTATACTCCCATATAAAATAAAAAAGTCTAAAGGAAGACAAATATTTATATTAACTCATGTGTATGGAATCTAGAAAGATGGTACTGATGAACCTCTTTGCCAGGCAACAGTGGAGACGCAGACATAGAGAGCAGATTTGTGGACACAGTGGGGGAAGGAGAGGATGCGATGAGCTGGGAGAGCAGCATGGAAACATATTCATTACTATGCGGAATACAGGGAGCCAGTGGGAATGTGCCGTGCGACACAGGGAGCTCAAACCCAGCGCTCTGAGAGCCTGGAGGGGTGGGAGGGGTGGGGGGCGGGAGGGAGGGAGGCTCAAGAGGGAAGGGACATATGAATACCTGTGGCTGATTCATTTTGATGTATGGCACAAACCAGCATAATATTGGAAAGCAATAATCCTCCCATAATTTTTTTTAAAATTAAAATAAAAAAGGTGGGTGGGTTGGAACCACATAACAAAAAACTTTTAATTTCTTGATGAGAATTTATACTGCATCAGACACAAAGGAAAGTTGGGACCCTACAAGCTCAGGTTTATGTTCCTTGGAGATAATCATTGGAAAGCACTGGAGTTTTTCGATAGAAATATGATCGAATGGGACAGGTGCCTGATAAACGTGAGTCGGCTAGACAGACACAGAATGTTTGGAAAGATGATGATGTTCAGATCTTTGAAGGGTCTGAGATTTTGCTCTACTTGCAAATGTACTTGCTGTTTGTCAGCCAGTTTCTCACACACAGACAGAGGAGAGGAGACTCCTGGGCCAGAGGGGGAAAAAAAAATAACTCTCTTGTTCACAGAAATTGCAATAGCCAGTATTATTTATGTCTGTTCCCTGAGCCCTGATTCTCAATGGGCCCTGAGAAAAGGGCCAAATGGATGCCGGAACATAAACTGACTTACATCACAAGAGAGGACATCTTAAGGTTAGGACACCTGACCTTCCTATAATGGGCAGAGTCTGCCTGCTTCATCTTGGAGGAGGATATTACCTTTATTTTGCTGGAACATGGCATCCACAATAGCTCTATCTTCTGAGGCTGTTTGCTATAAAACATCTTTGGAAGGATGTCTGGAAAAGGGCCTATGACTCCTCTGCTCTTAAAATGTGCAGAAATACAAGAAATCCACAGAGAATGTCCTCCTCCTAACAGAAAAATACAGTTGAAAGCAGATTTTTATGTCCTCCTGTCAATATGAGGATTATTAAGTGTCATTGGTGCTGAAGTTGGCTCATTGAGATGGAAAGAGATTCTCTTCACCTAAGAAATGATTTACAGTTATTTACAGCTCAGCTGACACTTCCCCTTAGGATTAACTGAAGTGATATCTTTATACTTTATATAGACAAGCAAATAATTAGTTTAAAATATCTACACTATAAAGTTAACTGTGTGTATGTATACATAAACAATTTACTCTGTTCACATCTTTTGTTTTTTTCCTCTTCAGCCTATTTTCCTATTGGGATGAAGCAAATTGTCACTATTAAATCACTATGTAAACTTTTCTTTAAACTCTGGAAGCAGAAATGAGAAAGGTTCAAGCTGTTTCCATAAAATCAGTATAACTATACAGATGATGTAAACTACCAATGTATTGAGAAAAATACAGAACAGAAAACCCTATGATCTGGTTCTGTTATCAGCTACATCATTTACTACCACTTTTAGACATACCAGACACTCAGATCATGATAAAATGAGAATTCTACTCTTTCATTTCTGTCATCTGTCTCCCAAATTTAACACACGATGGGCCTATGAATAAAAGTTATACACACCCTTGACTATATTTCCCAATTTTTTCTTTCTTGATAATTTCTCTACTGAAAACAGGAGAGAAAAAAGTTACTAGATTAACACTGCCATTTTAACGTCTTTATACTCTGGGTGCATCCATCACTATAAACGCCTTGGGTCCCATTTTTCTGAGATAATCTGTTATTTAACTTCTAAGTGAGGTTCTAAAAATCCTGTTGGTATGGAACATTGCGTTTTTCCATTTTAGAATATGAAAAAGCAGTCACTTCTCTGACTTATCAATTTCTACTGTAGGTTTTGTTTTTAAATAGAAGGAGGTCCCTAAAATTTGCTCATTGAAAAGCTATTTATTTCTCCCTATATTCCCCCATTTTCAAAACATTGCAAACTTGATTCTAACTTAGCTTCCTTGCAGTTATAGGCACTGTGGTAATGAATAACCTATTTCAAAAATAGAGAGTGCACATCAGAAGGTCACATCAGCTGAAGAAAGACACCTACAGAAAATCTGGTGCTACAAGTTTCTTTACATATGAAGTAATAAGCAGAGGGTACAGAATCTGCCTGCAACGCGGGAGACCCAGGTTTGATCCTGGGTGGGGAAGATTCCCTGAAGAAGGGAATGGCTATCACTCCAGTATTCCTGCCTGGAGAATTCCATGGACAGAAGAGCCCAGTGCGCTGCAGTCCATGAGGTCTGCAAGGGTTGGCCGTGACTGAGCGACTAACTTCCACTTCACGATAATCCCCCACATTTTTAGTGGAAAGTAAGAAGGGAAAGAAGTAAGAGAAGAAGGAAGAAAATAGACAAAGGTGAAATAGGAAAGACTTCAAAAACAACCTTCTTTTTTTATTTAAGGGAGTTGTTTTTGTTTTTTAATTTTACTATTTCACTTCAGGAAGTGGCATTCATTACCTGGGGCATCTTCTTCCTTTTTTTTTTTTTTCCCAGAATAATATCTTAAGCTCAGGTTGTCTACTGCTCTGTGGGATTAATTCATTATCCTAAATAGAAATTTAAAGAAAAAATTCAAAAAAAAAAGACACCACCAGTTCACACAAAACTGTTAATTCTGGGAAATTATATACATCAAAGAGCTATAATTCTAATGGAAAGCTAAACAACACAAAAACTATAATCATCTTTAAGAACTCTATAATACATATAGAGCTATTTTAACTAGTTCTAATTGCTAATACATTTCTAAGATAATGGAAACTTTTTCAAAGATAATGGAACCTTTTTCAATTCCATGACCCAGGCTTAGTATCTTACCTGTGGGAACATTGCTAATGATTAATTCACTCAAATGTTTGTGTGCACAAGGGGCAACAATTTCCAACCAGCATTATAATCTTGTAAAAAAAAAAAGTTCTTGCATATCACACTACAATTTTCTAAAAATTACACAGTTTATGAAAGATGGTAGAATGTGAAATTCTGTCCAATTGGTTATACTTAATATTCCATTAATCATAAAGTTTGATCTTGAAATTCTTCATTAATTCACATAAAATATTTTCTATGTATTAATTTATAAAAAACCCATGTATAGTCAAATTGTATATTTCCTGGGCTGAGGCATATTTCACAATATTCATCCTTCCAAATTTATTTTGGAAGCTATGGATAAAATACAAGGTTACAGGTTTTCCTAATGAAAAAACAAAAAGAAAAACTTTATGCAAAACATTTATTAGTATTTCATTAAGTTAGCATGTTATCCAGTTATTAAAATGCTCAAGATAATGAATTTTCTCTCAAACACTGAATAGAATTTAAAATATGTATTTTTGAAATAAAGAAATACAGATGATGGAAAACAACCACTGTGGAAAACTGAAATGTATTAGTAGATCATATTTTCACCCATGCTCCTAGAATTTACTTTTCTACCAAAAAACTAGTAGGTAATTGCACCTATGTGATCAACAGTAGTTGAAATGGGAGTAAGGCAGATATAACGTTTGAATGCAACAATATTATTCTTTAAAAGAACTTTTCATAAAGGACTATATTCTGCAGTTAAAGGACTACAAAATCAAATTCAAACCCGTTTTAAAATGTTTTATTTAGCTATTGACAGAGAACCATAATCACTGAAACTATACAAAATTGATCCATCCAACAATATTGTAGAGCTGCCATTATTTTCAACGTTTTGTTATATGCCGATACATATATATTTGGCCCCGACTGTTTTTTTTATGTTAAAAATATATTTATTGATACAGGTTATGAAAACCAAGAAAACATTTGCCATGTATAAACTTCCCTGCAGTGCATGCCCTGCCTGGTCTGAGAGAATTAGCTTGGTTTTCATAGAACAATCATCCAAGGCTTTAACAGAAATAACACCGCCCCTGTGTTTCACTGCTGATACATTTCATCATAGTTTTAGCAACAATATCTTATTTTATTCTCACATCCAGCCTTTGATATTTGTGGGTTTTGCACATAGACTATATGGTCAAATCAGACACGCAAATCAGAGGTATTAGGCAGGTTCCGACTTTAGTAATGACTTCAAGCGTGCCAGTAATCACCAGGGACCGATAAAACGAGGAGCAGGGCAGAGGGACCAGCATTCTCTACACACTCCTTCTTGCAGCCCTAGGATGTGTTCTGGTCCCAATTAATACATTTTTTTTAAGAGAGGCACAGGTCATATTATTTACACAGAAAGTACTTTTGATTATAAAAATCAATGTTTTATAATCAGATAATTTTGTTGTCATTGTTTACATGATCGTCTGTCAAATATGCTTGGTTTCGTTAAGTGTCAGTTGCTCAGTCATGTCCAGCTCTTTGCGACCCCATGGATTGCAGCCCACCAGGCTCCTCTGTCCATGGGATTCTCCAGGCAAGAACACTGGAGCGGGTTGCCATTCCCTTCTCCAGGGGATCTTCCCGACCCATGGATGGGACCTGGGTCTCCTGCATTAGCAGGTGGAGTCCTTACCGTCTGAGCTGCCAGGGATCTTCCATTAACAATCTAATTCAATGAAATTCATCCAGCTAAAAGCATTGGTAAGAATTTCCACTGGAAAATACCACTGATCTTTGCTAACTATATTTGCTTGCTTACGAGGATGTTTGAACTGGACTCTACTTTCTTTCGGAAGAGCATTCCCACCTCCAAAGGAGACAGTAAATTGTAGTTGCAGACCTACTGTTTAACCTTTTACTTTCCAGGGGTCATAAACTGACCTGAAACTCAGCTGATGAAGATAACAACTAAGGCAGGCAGAGTTTAGATGATTTTGCATGATTTATATGTGAAATCTAAAACAGCACAACTCAGAGAGAATATAAAGGTAGATACCAGGGGCTCAGGGGAGCGGGTAATGAAGAGATAGTCATTGATGGGTGGGAAGATTCAGCTGTGCAAGATGACTGAGTTCTGGACATTTACGTTACAACACTGCAACCATAATTAACAAAGTTGAAATTTGCTAAGATCTTAAAGGTTCTCACAAAACACACAGACACACACACAGAAAAGAAAACAGTAACTATGTAAGGTGATGGACATTAATCAACTTGCTTGTGGTGAATACTTCACCCCATATAAGTATATCAGACCATCAAATTGTACAGACTAAATATAAGCACAATATCAAATTTTCAATCTACCTCAATAAAGCTGAGGGGAAAAGATTAAATTTATGAATTATAATTTCTATCTAACTTTAATATAAATGCAGAGATATCTGACAACCAGGCAATATTTTTTGGTTAGACTGGTGAAAACTAGACAAGCAAACATGTATTTATTCAAGATGATACTCCCCTCATATTTCTATTTCTTCCTTTTTTATAGTTGTCACCAGCAAGGTTGGCTGTCAATAAATTTTAGCTACTAAAAACAGAACATACTCATTATCAGGGACTGAGATGAGTGATGTTTCCTTGGGTTTCCTTCCAGGCTGGAGAATGGAAGCTTTATACACATGCCCACTCTTTTGACCAAAATTGCTTACGGGAAAACTCACCTAGTAAAATCAATAGTGCATCTTGATATTCATTCATTTATTAACTCAGCAGTTGCTTATTGAGTTCCTATCTGTCCCACAAAAGAGAAACACTTCCCAAACATTGAAAGTTGTTTTGTGTGGAGAGGGAGGTGGGAGGGGGGATCGGGATTGGGAATACATGTAAATCCATGGCTGATTCAAAGAATAAAAAAAAAAAATAAAAAAAAAAAAAAAAAAAAAAGAAAGTTGTTAAAATGCCAAAAGAGCACCCACTGCTACCAAAACCACTGCAGTGAGCAATACCAGCAGGGATGGCCTATGTGGATTAACAATGATATCCTCAATTATGATAGTAAAATTTCCAAAATTTGGAGACAAAGGGGAAATCTTCACACAAGGAGAGAAAAGATATTACCTTTATTGTTGCAGCAATAACTAAGATTTGATGTCTCATAAAAATGATGGACATCAGAAGGAGAGAGAATGGCATTTAATGTTGAGAGAAAACAACTATAAACTAAGCTTCTATATACACATAAAGAACATTCAAATTTTGAAAGATATTCAGAGGATGCTATATATGACAATAAATTTGACAAACATAGGGATTAAGCAGAAAAACCTTTAAAAAAATCACTAACCAAACTGTGAGCAGAAGTGTTAGAAACCTGAATAATTTTATACCTGTTAAAATATTTGTTCTATTATTGTATGCATTCACACACACACACACAGACACACAGACACACACACACACACACAATCCCTTCAAGACCAAATATTTTTCTGGTTAATTCCTCTAAATATTTAAGAAAAAAAGTCTTAGTCTTTCAGAGAATATGATAAAAGGGAACATGTTATAACATTTTAAGAAGCCATGATAACTTCAATATTAAATCTTGACAAACACATTAAAAGAGAAAGTACATATCAATCTCTATCATGAACATGAATGCAAAAATCCAATCCGAGTAATACCATCATCAAAACTATGGATGCATAAATCAAAGAATACTTACTGATCAGTAGAATGTATTGTTGGAAGGCAATGTTGACTGATCACTCAAAAATTAAGTAATATGTAAACCACCGTAACATAAAGAAGGAGAAAGACATATGATCACATTGTTAGATGCCAAAAAAGTTATTGACAAAATAGAATATGTCTTAATGATTAAAAATTGCTAATAGAATAAAATTAGGAATAGGAACTAAGAACAGAAGGGCTTTTCCTCAGTGTGATAAAGCCTGTTTATGAAAAACAAACAATTTAAAAAATTAATCCCTCTTAGATCAGTAATGAGACTAGCATACCCACGGTCACCACTTCTACTAAACTTGTACCAAAGGTTCACACCAATGCAATAAGGCAAGGAAAAAAATGACAACATATAGCTGATTCACTCTGATGTGTAGCAGAAACTAACAACACTGTCAAGCAACTAGACTTCAATAAAAAGTTCTTAACTGAGAAATATATGTGTATACATATATATATATATATACACCATTTTCAAAATATGTATCAGTACATGTAACTGTGAAATCCATCAAGTTTAGTCATATAAATGTATTTATCTACCCTTCTAGACGTGATTATCCTTTGAAAGGGAGATGATGTCCAGAAGAAGAGTGATCAGTAAATGCTGGTGGGTATTGAGGACAGAATGTTTCCTAATCTGGATGTTCTTTTTAAATATTTTTTAGCGTTTTTTTTTTTTTTTTTTTCCCAGATGTTGGATCGTATTTCTCCAACCAGGGATTGAACCTGTGCCCCTTACAGTGGAAACACAGAATCCTAACCACTGGACCACCAGAGAAGTCCAAGGACTCTTAATAGTCTTTAGATTGTGAAAATTTAGTATCAGAACTGTTAAAATATTGGCTCTTTTCTGTATATTCCGTGTATTTTTAATAAAAGCTGAAAAAAAGATGATTATTGTTCCCATTGCATTTTTAGATTCTTAAATAATCATTTATTTTCAAAAGACTGTCTATGCAATATAAAATAAGTAGAAATGAAACAAAGCAGATACACGCCAAGCCTCAGTTTGGGGGTTAAACACTCAGGATGGCTAATTATGAGGAACCCTTTGTCCCTCCACCGTCCACCCTCATTTCTCTCATCTCCCTGGGGGCACCGTTTTGTGCCTTTTGTGCTATCCATTCTGTTGCTTTTAAACTTTCTTTCACTTCATCTCCCTCTCTCTGTCTCCCTGTTACTGCTTAATTCAGCATATTTAAGACTTTGTATCAATGAAAACCTCTGTTTTATTCTTAAGTAGTTTGTAGAAGCTGTTTCACCTAATTTTAGTGCACGAAAAGTCATTTATTTTTTACTGTTACCGACCGTCCATTGTAAGACTAGCTATCACAGCTTATGACCTAGTTTCTTATAAGAAGGCACCAGGACCATTCTTTTCTTATACATTGCAAAAGAAAAACGCTCCTACAAAATTTGTGCACTTTCCTCTTTTACCATGCAAGAGTTGTTCTAGGGACATGCATCCTGAAGATCACAGCCCTTCACTGGCACAATATTAACTCAGTGAGTCATGAACAGAATTGAAAACATAATTCAGTAAAACAGAAGATGAGAGTGCCATTCATGGAGGAAGGCTATATACTTTTTCATTAACACTTCATTATTGTTACTGTGTGCATTTTAGTCTAATAAAGCTTGAAAACTACTGCTCACATTATATTTATGAGTGGATTTTGTGGTCCATAAGATTTTGCACATCATATACAAGAAAGCAGCTATTTTCTTGGACATAGTTATACCAATTTACATGGACACTGGCGACCCCTTATGTCACAAAACTTTTTTAATTTTTCCAACTTAATGGTGGTTAAAATGTTGTTTCACCTCACAATTTGTCATGAGATTGACTGTCTTTTCATGTTTATTTTCCATTTGTTTCTTTTTCTTAGAAATAATTCCTCACGCCTCTCACTCTATTATCTTTTGTATTGTCTATTTCTCAATGATCAGTAGAAGCTTTTGAATAGCATATTTTTTATAAGAATTCATTAGTTCCCTGTGTTGCAAATACATTCTCAGAGTTGTTGGCTTGTGTTTCCCTTCATATGTTGTAGTTTTTGATGTGATACTTAATTTTAATACATGACTGCACATTTCATATCTAATAAATTCCTTCCAAAACCAAGGTAAATTTCTTCCAGAGATTGAACATTTCATCTTTAAGCCTGTAATTTGCTTGAAAAGACTTTAATATATGCTGCAAGGAAAAGATATATTTCCATATGGATAACCAAAAACTCAGGGTGGTTTATTTAATGGTTCATCCTTTTTCTCACATATTTGCAATGCCAACTTTGGTAAATGAATTTTCAACACATAAGAGTGTGCTTCTTAGTTGATTATTTTGTTCTTTTGATCTGTTTTTCTATTCTGAAGTCAATAGCCTGTGGGCAAAAAGATTATATTTTCATAATAAGTCAGTATCTATCAGTCAAACTATTCCCCTCCTACTGTTTTTCCTTTTTCTGTGTCTTGACCCTTCTTGGCCCTTTGTTCTTACACACACACACACACACACACACACACACTGCAGAGAATTTGAATTATTCATTTACTCAGTCGTGCCCAATACTTTGAAATCCCATGGACTGAAGCACACCAGGCTTCCCTGTCTTTCACTATCTCCTGGAGCTTGCTCAAACTCATGTCTATTGAACTGGTGATGCCATTGAACAATCTCATCCTCTGTCATTCCCTTCTCTTCTTGCCCTCAATCTTTTCCAACATCAGGGTCTTTCCCAATGAGCCGGCTCTTCACATCAGGTGCCTAAAGTACTGGAGCTTCAGCTTCAGCATTAGTCCTTCCTATGAATATTTAGGGTTGATGTCCTTTAGGACTGACTGGTTGTATTTCCTTGCAGTCCAAGGGACTCTCAAGAGTCTTCTCCATTACCACAACACAAAAGCATCAATTATTTGGCCCTCAGCCTTCATTATGGTCTAACTCTCACATCTGTACATGACTACTGCAAAAACCATAGCTTTGACTATTTGGACAGTTGTCAGCAAAATGAAGTCTCTGCTTTTTAATGTGCTATCGAGGTTAGTCAGAGATTTTCTTCCAAGGAGCAAGAGTCTTTTAATTTCATGGCTGCAGTCATCATCTGCAGTGATTTTGGAGCCCAAGAAAACAATATCTGTCACTATTTTCCAACTTTTTTCCCATCTATTTGCCATGAAATGATAGGACTGAGACCAGATGCCATGATCTTAGTTTTTTGAATGTTGACTTTTAAGTGAAATTTCTATTAGAATGATATTAAGTTTATAGATCAATTATTTGGGGGAGCTGAACAATCTGAGCCTCTCTATCAATGATTTTACTTTAGATCTTTCATTATCTTTTCTCATTATCTTTCAGTAAGGTACCATAGTTTTCAACATAATGGCCTTGTACATCTTTGAATAACTTGGTTCATAGCTATCTTATGTTTATTTCCATTGTAAATGGTAAATTCCTCCCTCCTAAATATTTTCTAGTTTTGTGATTTAAATATACCTAACTTACTACAAATCTTACAAATTCTTCTGTTTCATATCCCAAATTTGTTTTTATACTCTTATATCATCAATTAATAATGTCAGTAGGTTTCCTTTTCCTCTTCATGATTTATATATTTATGCATTGTTAAATTTAATTAGACAACATGACCTAAAATACAAGGTTTTTTAAAAAAATGTGGCTATATAATACATGGAGATTACAAAATGTTTATTTTTATATTTAGACATTAAATAATATATTCACTGTAAATTTAGTTTAGCTATCCTCTCAGGATTAAGAAAGTTGTCTAATAAATTTAGTTTGCTAAAATGCTATTATGATATAGACTTTGAAATTTATTAAGTGATTTTATTGATGGTTGCTCATTGAAATGATCATGTATTTTTAATGTTTCTATGTGAGTTTATTAATTGACTTTCAGATGTTAAATTTAGCACCTCTGGTATGCATTATAAGGCAGTATAGTTTAACAGATTTCTGGATTCATAAACATCAACAAATATGGTCTTATTTCTGCATTTCATTTAGTGACTGAGATTGGTCCATAATTTTCTTTTTTGTATATTTCACCTATCTCATATTAGTATGAGATTATCTGTATTAGCAAAATTGTGAAATAATTTGGAGAATATTAGCTAAAAAATTTGGAGAATGTTCCTCATTTTTTCTATTATTAAGAAAAATGGAACAAGAATTTGCTTGATTAGTGGAATTTATAAAATAGTATTTGTGGAAAATTTCAGGCTTACAGTTCCATTTATAGGCTATGGGGCAATTCCAATTTTCAACCTCGATTTAGTTCATTTTAGGCAGTGATACATTCAAAGAACTCTGTCCTGGTTAGCTGTCTTCAAATTTGTCAGTATCTGTGTGTTCAAATATTATTTTGCCTGCATTAATATTTCTGCACATCTGTACCAGCCCAAGTCTTGTGCCCATTGCAACACTTGTACTTGATCAGTTTCCTAAAATTCTATAACATTGTTTTAGTTCAAAGAGCAGGTCATTTTGCTGTTATCCATTATGATTCTCTATTTCACAAATTACCAATATTATATTTATTACTTTTCTTCAAATTCTTTCATTTTACTTTAAAATCTTAGGTTTCCTTCTAATTTGTGTATATAGCACTTGAATACATTTCTCATTAATGTCTTAATTCTACAAGCATTGAAGCCTATAAACTAATCTCATCTATTACTATCATTTTATCCTTCAAGTTTAGGTATATTTTTAAAACTCCTATCCTAAGTTTAATGTTTAGCACAATTCTTTATTCTACCCTGTAATAATTCAAAAGTGTCTTAAAATTTTCAAAATGTTTTTTCAACAGCAGTCCCACAGATTTACACTTTAGTTCCAGTTTCACTACCAAATGTGTTCTGAAAGATAGCATTCACTTGAAAACTTGAATTTGGTGTTTAGAGCTTAGCACAAAAACAAAGTTTTAAAACATTTATGTGTGTTTGAATATATTGCACATTATCTGGTTTTGTTGTGTATGATCTGTGTGTATGTCTACCATATCAATGTGTTTAATTTTTGTGTCTCATATATTTACTAGTGCTTATTATTATTATTTTGGTCTAAATTGGAGAGTTATTTATTAAAATCTCCCATTTAGTTGTTATATTTATCAATTTCTTCTTATAGTTAAGTCAATGTCAACATAACTAGAAGCATCTCCCTATAGTGTATATTGCACAGCATATAGCATTAGAACACATATACAGCCCTAGTTAATTTAAAGATATATTCTTATGGAGTAGACTATTATTTATAGTAATGCTTTTTGTCTTGGAGAAGGAAATGGCAACCCACTCCAGTAATCTTGTCTGGAGAATTCCATGGACGGAGGAGCCTGGCAGCCTACAGTCCCTGGGGTTGCAAAGAGTCTGGCATGACTGAGCAATGATCACTTTTTGTCTTAATGTCTGTTTGTCATTTATTAATATTTACAGCAACATTTTCAGTTGTTATTTAATAGCTCTTTTTCTTCCTTCTTTCACGCTTTTATTTGAGTGCCTTAGGGCATCACTCACAAACACATATATTTTTATTACCTTTTCACACCTAAGTTGACACTCTGTCTCTAAAAGTAGAGTATTATTCCTGCTACACTTATGAGGTAACCTGATATTTTTGAACATATTGGTATAACTTTATTTTATGCTTTCCCTTTATCCTGCTTTTAGTAGGTTTCTTTTTTTTTTTTTTCTTTCTTTCCTTGTTTCAGGATGTCTTTTAGAGTTTTCTTCATGAGATGATAAAAATCTCATTTATTCCTTCCACTGGTTTGAAATTGCATGCACTCTTTCCATCATTTAACATACATTTTAGAAATATTAACACACACAATCATCATAGCAGGTCAAAAATAATGAATATATTATCTTCTCCTTGGGTTGACCGCCCCGCCCTCTGTGTTCTGCACTTCAGTTTACTAGTCTCACCAAGTACATCCTATTGCTGATCTCTACAAATTATATTTTGTCTTTTTTTTTTTTACCAATTTCTTCGCTCACGAATTCCCCTTATGATTCAGATCTTCCTTTTCCGATGTCCATAAGTACAGTCTTCATAAACCTTAACAGTGAAATTTTCTTGTTTCTGAGATTTTGTGTTTTTGAAAATGACTGTCATTTGCCAATTTTGATTTGAAGTACAAATGTTGAATTGTTTACTTCAGGCATTTTGATAAGTACACATTCTAAATGAATGGTTATTAATGAAGTGCTGCTGAAGACAAAATTCTAGACAGTCCTTAGCTTCCCATTTTTAGTGTGAAACATTTCTCTGTGTAATTGGTTTCTTTGCAAGTAAGAAGTATTTCTCTCCAGCTCTTCTTCAGGTCTACAGGATTTTGCCCTGTCACCCTGATGGTTGCAGTGGATTTCATTCCATTTTCCAACCTGCAATTTATTCTGAACCTGTGGACTTTTGTCTTTCATCACTTCTCTCTTTTAATATTGCCTCTCCTTTTTTATTTTATTTTCCTTCTTACACCTTGACTTGTTTGCTTGCCTCTTAGCCTCTTTTGTGGCATTCTACTTTATTTTTCCACACTTCATGTAATTTCTTCAGATTTCTGTTTCATTTCATTCCATCTTTAACTTTTTCACATTCACTACTTATTTAACCCATTCATTGTTATTTATTTATTATTTGACCTCTTGAGTTGTCATTAAAAAAAATTACTTCTCTTGCTCTGGACACCTTCTTTTATTCCATCAGTGTATTAAATTACTTATTTTATAATTTTTATGCGACTATTCCAATACCCGCAAGGAGATCAAATCAGCCAAACCTAAAGGAAATCAACCCCGAATATTTATTGGAAGGACTGATGCTGAAGCTGAAGCTCCAATACTTTGGCCACCTGATGTGAAGAGTTGACTCACTGGGAAAAACCCTGATGGGTTTTTGAAGGTGAAAAGAGAAGGGGGCAGCAGAAGATGAGATGGCTGGATAGCATCACTGACTCAGTGGACATTGTTTGAGCAAACTCTGGGACATAGTGGAGGACAGGGGAGCCTGGCGTGCTGCAGTTTATGGGATTGCAGAGTCAGATATGACTTAGCAACTGAATAACAACAACAACAAATTTCAATATCTGATTTTTTTTTTCCAATCTCAATCTAACTTCTGCCCCTCACCCCCTTCTCCTTCACCATGCTTTCCATTCTCACGTATTTTAGGAATTTTTTTTTTCATTGCTAATCATATGCAAGATGTCTACCTGGGGCCTGAGTTGAAGCTGCTTTGTTTGCTTTTTCTTTCTTTCTTTCTTTCTTTTTTCTTCCCTGGCTCTGAATACCAAGAACACTAACATACAAATTTCTAAATCAAATGCTTTTGAAGCAAGAGCCAAGGAAAGAACCAGCACAATTCCTGTTATTTCTACGCAAGATTTGTGGCTCCTCAATTTATCTCAAAGGTGAACTGGGTAAATATATACAATGGAATATTAC
This sequence comes from Cervus elaphus, assembly GCF_910594005.1. Taxonomy (NCBI): domain Eukaryota; kingdom Metazoa; phylum Chordata; class Mammalia; order Artiodactyla; family Cervidae; genus Cervus; species Cervus elaphus. The sequence continues at coordinate 4,952,144 of NC_057843.1, read as the reverse complement.
TCAGTCACAAAAAAAGGATGCATTTGAATGAATTCTAATAAGGTAGATGAACCTAAAGCTTATTATTCAGACTGAAGCAAGTCAGAAAGAGAAAACATATATCGTATATTAACGCAGATATGTGGAATCTAGAAAAACGGTACCAATGAACCTATTTGCAGGGCAGCAATGGAGATGCAGACACAGAGAACAGACCTGTGGACACAGCAGGAGAGGACAGACAAGCTGATACAGTAACACTGAAACATACACATCGCAGCATGTGAAATAGAGAGCCAGTAGGAAAGGATGGGAAGTGGGAGGGAGTTCCAAGGGGAAGGGGGGCAAATGCATACCTAAGGCTGATTCATGTTGATGTGTGGCAGAAACCAACATAATACTGTAAAGCAATCATCCTCCAATTAGAAGTTTTAAAAAAGGTTAGCTGGGGCTGGGGCCCTTAGTGGCAAGTCTCGTGACCATGTTGGACAGACCTGGCCTCTGTGCCCCACTGTCCCTTGCTTTCCCCAAGTTAGGGAGCAGCAGACAAACCCAGATCTGTCTGTGTTCACGGGGTCGCCTTTCTGGATGCTTGCTCTCACTTTCTTTTTAAACTCTGAAGACAACTTTTTAAATACTGTCTTGCCAGCTAGGGCATATACTACTAACAGATACTTTAGTGTTTATATTTATTTTAAAATAAACGGCTTTCTAGTTTGACATACTCTTGGAAAAACTACTTCCTATAATGTTGTGAAATTGAATTTCTTTTCAAACGTGGCATATGCCAAATGCAAAGAAAGCATTTGCTGGATGGCGATCATTTGTTAAAATAAACTGTACAGAGATACTATGTATTTTCCAGAAAATGTGTTGACATGCCATATCACCAGTTCAAAAATAACCAAAGGGAAACAACTGCTCATGGAAGAAAAAATGCTTAGAACTTTGACGGTGACAGAGGAGAGTATAATGTCATTAACTTACTATCATATTAGCGCAAATAGCATAAATTGATAAGCAAATTATTACCATTTAATGCATTTTATATTCTAAAGGTATGAGTGTGACAAATATATATATATATATATATTAGACAATATTATATAATATACAGCATTATATATATGTGTGTGTGTGTGTGTATATATATATATATTCATTGAAAATGTTACTTACTATAGGGGATAGAGTATATTTACACAGTGCTAAAACACACATACTGGAGAAAAAGGAACCCTCCTACACTGTTGGTGGAAATGTAAATTGGTGCAGTCACTTGGAGAACAGTAAGGAGTTCCTCAGAAAACTAAAAATACATTACCATATGATCCCACTCCCAGGCACATATTCAGAGAAGAACACGGTTTGAAAAGATGTACGCACGCCGATGTTCAGAGAATCACTACTTACAATAGCCAAGTCACGGAGGACACGGAAGGGCCCACCCCAGTGTTCTCGCCTGGGGAATCCCGGATCCGGGGAGTCTGCTGGGCTGCCGTCTATGCGGTCGCTTAGAGTTGGACATGACCGGTGTGACTTAGCAGCAGCAGCAGGAAGTGGCCTAAGGGTCTATCAAAAGATGGGTGTGTGTGTGTGTGTGTGTGGAATATATAATACAGATAATGGAATATTGTATGTATATATAATGGAATATTACCCAGTCAAAAGGTAGAATGAAATAATATCATTTGCAGCAACAGAGATTACTATACTAAGTGAAGTAAGCCAGAGAAAGGCAAATGTATCATAATATTTACATGTGCAACCTAAAAAATATATATACAAATAAACTTCTTTTACAAAGAAAAATAGACTCAAAGACATAGAAAACAAATTTATAGTTACTAAAGTGGAGATGGGGGGAGGAATAAATTAGAAGTTTGGGATTAACATATACACACGATTATGTATAAATGAGATAACCAACAAGGACCCTTGCATAGCACAGGGAATTCTACTCAATATCCTATAATAACCTACGTGGGAAAAGAATCTGAAAAAAGATACATGTGTACATATAGATGAATCATTTCACACCTGAAGCTAGCACGACATTGTAAATCAACTATATTTCAATAAAAATATTAAAAAAATAAATCCACACATAGCAATACATATTCCAAAACCTCAAATAATTTAACAAAAAAATTGCGCAAAGTTGTTCCTTTGGCAAAGTTACCCCAGCTGTATTCACTTGTATGGTATGAAATTACACTCAGGGCCACAACCACTGGCAAACCTGAGTTACTTTATATGTTAGTTCTTACAGTTCAAATTTGAAGTTTCCCATCTTGTTTCTTCCCCAGTGGTTCAGATAGTAAAGAATCTGCCTGCAATGTGGGAGATCCAGGTTCCATCCAGGGTCAGGAAGATCCCTGGATGAAGGGCATGGAACCCACTCCAGTTCTCTTGCCTGGAGAGTCCCATGGACAGCGGAGCCTGGCGGGCTACAGTCCAGGGCTGGCAGAGTCAGACACGACTGAGCAACTGAGCAGGCATGCACCATGGGCTCATACCCAGAGTGCTTTTCTCCCGACTTGACAGCTTCAAGATAAACCAACAGACTGCCATTTATTGTTGTTTTTTCCCTGAAATTTCATTTTCTTTTAAAGATTCTCTTCCCAAATCCTTCACAAATGAAACAAGTAACTAAAATGGTATGCCTTTGTGGCTGATGTGTACATATTACGTGATATTATTTATTCTTCTCTGTGTCTGAGTACATAAGTCAACCGTACAGCTTCAGTGAAATGGGTAGAAAAGGATGCCATGTATATCCTTGCCTCCTTTGTCAAAGATAAGGTGTCCATAGGTTCGTGGATTTATCGCTGGGCTTTCTATTCTGTTCCATTGATCTATATTTCTGTCTTTGTACCAGTACCATACTGTCTTGATGACTGTGGCTTTGTAGTAGAGTCTGAAGTCAGGCAGGTTGATTTCTCCAGTTCCATTCTTCTTTCTCAAGATTACTTTGGCTATTCGAGGTTTTTTGTATTTCCATACAAATTGTGAAATTCTTTGGTCTAGTTCTGTGAAAAATACTGTTGGTAGCTTGATAGGGATTGCATTGAATCTATAGATTGCTTTGGGTAGAATAGCCATTTTGACAATATTGATTCTTCCAATCCATGAACACGGTATGTTTCTCCATCTGTTTGTGTCCTCTTTGATTTCTTTCATCAGTGTTTTATAGTTTTCTATGTATAGGTCTTTTGTTTCTTTAGGTAGATATACTCCTAAGTATTTTATTCTTTTTGTTGCAATGGTGAATGGTATTGTTTCCTTAATTTCTCTTTCTGTTTTTTCATTGTTAGTATATAGGAATGCAAGGGATTTCTGTGTGTTAATTTTATATCCTGCAACTTTACTATATTCATTGATTAGCTCTAGTAATTTTCTGGTAGAGTCTTTAGGGTTTTCTATATAGAGGATCATGTCATCTGCAAACAGCGAGAGTTTCACTTCTTCTTTTCCTATCTGGATTCCTTTTACTTCTTTTTCTGCTCTGATTGCTGTGGCCAAAACTTCCAACACTATGTTGAATAGTAGTGGTGAGAGTGGGCACCCTTGTCTTGTTCTTGATTTCAGGGGAAATGCATTCAATTTTTCACCATTGAGGGTGATGCTTGCTGTGGGTTTGTCATATATAGCTTTTATTATGTTGAGGTATGTTCCTTCTATTCCTGCTTTTTGGAGAGTTTTAATCATAAATGAGTGTTGAATTTTGTCAAAGGCTTTCTCTGCATCTATTGAGATAATCATATGGTTTTTATCTTTCAATTTGTTAATGTGGTGTATTACATTGATTGATTTGCAGATATTCAAGAATCCTTGCATTCCTGGGATAAAGCCCACTTGGTCATGGTGTATGATTTTTTTAATATGTTGTTGGATTCTGTTTGCTAGAATTTTGTTAAGGATTTTTGCATCTATGTTCATCAGTGATATTGGCCTGTAGTTTTCCTTTTTTTGTGGCATCTTTGTCTGGTTTTGGAATTAGGGTGATGGTGGCCTCATAGAATGAGTTTGGAAGCTTACCTTCATCTGCAATTTTCTGGAAGAGTTTGAGTAAGATAGGTGTTAGCTCTTCTCTAAATTTTTGGTAGAATTCAGCTGTGAAGCCATCTGGTCCTGGGCTTTTGTTTGCTGGAAGATTTTTGATTACAGTTTCGATTTCCTTGCTTGTGATGGGTCTGTTAAGATCTTCTATTTCTTCCTGGTTCAGTTTTGGAAAGTTATACTTTTCTAAGAATTTGTCCATTTCATCCAAGTTGTCCATTTTATTGGCATAGAGCTGCTGGTAGTAGTCTCTGATGATCCTTTGTATTTCAGTGTTGTCTGTTGTGATCTCTCCATTTTCATTTCTAATTTTGTTAATTTGGTTCTTCTCTCTTTGTTTCTTAATGAGTCTTGCTAATGGTTTGTCAATTTTGTTTATTTTTTCAAAAAACCAGCTTTTAGCTTTGTTGATTTTTGCTATGGTCTCTTTAGTTTCTTTTGAATAGAAAGCCCAGAGATAAATCCACGAACCTATGGACACCTTATCTTTGACAAAGGAGGCAAGGATATACAATGGAAAAACGACAACCTCTTTAACAAGTGGTGCTGGGAAAAGTGGTCAACCACTTGTAAAAGAATGAAACTAGAACACTTTCTAACACCATACACAAAAATAAACTCAAAATGGATTAAAGATCTAAATGTAAGACCAGAAACTATAAAACTCCTAGAGAGAACATAGGCAAAACACTCTCCGACATAAACCACAGCAAGATCCTCTATGACCCACCTCCCAGAATATTGGAAATAAAAGCAAAAATAAACAAATGGGACCTAATGAAACTTAAAAGCTTTTGCACTACAAAGGAAACTATAAGTAAGGTGAAAAGACAGCCCTCAGATTGGGAGAAAATAATAGCAAATGAAGAAACGGACAAAGGATTAATCTCAAAAATATACAAGCAACTCCTGCAGCTCAATTCCAGAAAAGTAAATGACCCAATCAAAAAATGGGCCAAAGAACTAAACAGACATTTCTCCAAGGAAGATATACAGATGGCTAACAAACACATGAAAAGATGCTCAACATCACTCATTATTAGAGAAATGCAAATCAAAACCACAATGAGGTACCATTACACGCCAGTCAGGATGGCTGCTATCCAAAAGTCCACAAGCAATAAATGCTGGAGAGGGTGTGGAGAAAAGGGAACCCTCTTACACTGTTGGTGGGAATGCAAACTAGTACAGCCGCTATGGAAAACAGTGTGGAGATTTCTTAAAAAACTGGAAATAGAACTGCCATATGACCCAGCAATCCCACTTCTGGGCATACACACTGAGGAAACCAGATCTGAAAGAGACACGTGCACCCCAATGTTCATCGCAGCACTGTTTATAATAGCCAGGACATGGAAGCAACCTAGATGCCCATCAGCAGATGAATGGATAAGGAAGCTGTGGTACATATACACCATGGAATATTACTCAGCTGTTAAAAAGAATTCATTTGAACCAGTCCTAATGAGATGGATGAAACTGGAGCCCCTTATACAGAGTGAAGTAAGCCAGAAAGATAAAGAACATTACAGCATACTAACACATATATATGGAATTTAGAAAGATGGTAACGATAACCCTATATGCAAAACAGAAAAAGAGACACAGAAATACAGAACAGACTTTTGAACTCTGTGGGAGAATGTGAGGGTGGGATATTTCAAAAGAACAGCATGTATACTATCTATGGTGAAACAGATCACCAGCCCAGGTGGGATGCATGAGACAAGTGCTCGGGCCTGGTGCACTGGGAAGACCCAGAGGAATCGGGTGGAGAGGGAGGTGGGAGGGGGGACCGGGATGGGGAATACATGTAAATCTATGGCTGATTCATATCAATGTATGACAAAACCCACTGAAATGTTGTGAAGTAATTAGCCTCCAACTAATAAAAAAAGAAAAAAAAATAAAAAAAAAAAAAGAAAAGGATGCCATGTAAAAATAAATAATATGGAATTATGATTCCCCAAGACAGAATGAGTAGGAGCTCTCTGAGGTTTATGGAATGCCTACTGTAAAACACAATAATAGTGTTAGATATAGAAAGATGAATAAGATACACCAAAATAGCTGGACCTGGCATGCCCATCTGCTGGGCTAGGAGAGTTAGAAAACTCTACCCATAAAGAGCTTGAGCAAAACGATGCTCAGGTTACAGAAGCAGCATCTAGATAGTGCTGTCAAAGGCACCTGAACATTTTTCATTGTGGGCACTTGTTTTGTTTTTTATTGTCCCAATTATTTGACTTTTATTTCTCAAAATTTTAAATAAGAAAATAACACAAATGTCTTTGCAACTCTCAATGACATTCTGCTTTTATAAATAGGCACTGTTTGAGTAGAGTAAGGATTCTGATTTCTAATTATTGAAGCAAACAGGTCAGCTTTTAGGTCAGCTTTGAAATATTCTGAAATTCTATTTGAACAATGTTTTGCACTGATATTAACCAACTTTTTAATTCTGTTTTTAAGCTACCCAGATACAACATAATATCTTTCTATTATTAGGTTAGTGCAAGAAAGAAATTTTTCAGTTTTTTCTTCAATAAAGCTCTTTACAAGTATAATGCAACATTTATTATTATGCCTTTGTTTTCAGCACAATGCCCAATCACCTGTTATCAGCTCAAGATTTATCCCAAGTACATTAGATTTTGACTATAATGAGAAGAAGATGTTTTACAAATGCAAACCTCACAAAACAGCATCTGTAAGCAAACAAATCTAGAAATGACAAGTCAGACTCAAAAACAAATGTGCATTATTTTTTTTCCAGTATACCTTTCATTCTGCTTATAATGGCATATTTAGATATTATGAGTTTTTCCCAAAATCTAGGGACATTGTACATATGCCATGCTCTTATTCTAAGATTTTTAAGAACAGAGAAATTGTCAAGAGAGAAAGAAACCATATCTGCTGTATATGCCAATGATATACTAACATATCATAACATAACATTTCTGTTTTTGATTTCATCTAGCAACTGTTAATCTTCTTCTCTTATACTTTTAAATCTTCTGAGAAAAAAATAAGAATTCAAAAGAGATCAGGATAGCCCCACCAGGTGCTCCTATTGGACCGTAGGAATGTGCCGATGCACACCCAAGAGTCATCTTCAATGCAAATGCTTAGCCATTATATTACTAGCATCTGCTTCAGAGCTGCTGTTTGATAGAAATTTTATTATCTACATATCAACACAGTAAGAGCCGGGAGAGTTGGTTGTAAAGAAGAAATTTTATGTTCTCTAAATATTCTGTTCAAATCAACACTTAGGGGTTCAGCTAGCGATCAAAAGTTAACAGTCTGAGTGAGAGCTCTCAGACCAGCCTGCTTCTCAAGAGGCATTTAACCACGTGTTGCTTTTGATTCAGCAAATACTGTCCTGACTCTCATACTCTCTAACTCCTTTTGTACTTCTAATTGAAAGAGAACTTTGAATAGGCTGCAAAGTGCAAAGAGAAGAAAAAGAAAACATTCTAAGGGAATATATACCCAGGGACTTAACCACCATCAATTAGCTTCAGCAAAAAACAAATTTGTCATACTGTTCATGGGGTTCTGGAAGCAAGAATGCTGGCCTGGTTTGCCATTCCCTCCGCCAGTGGACCATGTTTTGTCAGAACTCTCCACTATGACCTGTCCATCTTGGGTGGCCCTTCATAGCATGGTTCATAGCTTCATCTAGTTACACAGCCCTTTCACTATGACAAAGCTGTAATCACTTTGCTGACAAAGGTCCTTATTGTCAAAGCTATGGCTTTTCCAGTAGTCATGTACAGATGTGAGAGTTGTACCATAAAGAAGACTGAGTGCCAAAGAATTGATGCTTTCGAAATGTGGTTCTGGAGAAGATGCTTGAGAGTCCCTTGGACTGCAAGGAGATCAATCCAGTCAATCCTAAAGGAGATCAACCCTGAATATTCACTGGAAGGACTCATGCTGAAGCTGAAGCTTCAATACTTTGGCCACCTGATGAGAAGAGCCGACTCATTGTAAAAGACAGGGATGATGCTGGGAAAGATTGAAGGCAGGAGGAGAAGGGGATGACAGAGGATGAGATGGTTGGCTGGCATCACCAACTCAATGGACATGAGTTTGAGCAAGCTCCAGGAGATAGTGGAGGACAGAGGAGCCTCGTGTGCTGTAGTCCATGGGGTTGCAAAGAGTCAGACATGACTCAGTGACTGAGCAACAACAAAAGGACAATTATTAGGCATAGGTGAGATTATAATTTTCTGAATATCCTTTTACAATAGACTGCAAAAATTGTTTGAAGGTTAAAAATGATAACTTAGATCTTAGTGAAAAAAACTGATAAAGAATAGCTAGAAACTTCTATGATAACTTATTTTCCCTCTCACATCCAATAGGAAACTTAAATATAGGTCTTCTTCCTGTCTAAGAAAGATTAGAAATCTCTTTTCTGACTTACATGTAATCAATAAATACATTTAAAAGCAGCTCAATGTCACAAACTTTTGAACAAGACATATGATTAAAGAATAATAAACTTTTGTTTTCTGAAAATACCATTAAAAATCACCTTATCAAGTGCTCTTATTTTACTGTGATGGATACAAAGACTCATAACAAGCGTATTTCTGGAGAAAAACAGTCAAGAACTTTGAATTTTGTATCTCTGACAAAGGTCTTTCCCTCATCAAATTGTTTAGCAAAGTATCCTAAGTATAGCAGGAAGCTAATTTTGTATTAACTTTTTTTTATAATTCTAACAGTATTGCATCTGAATCCTTTTCCTAAAAGTTCAGAAAGCTAGAATTAACAATGAGACATAATTATACATCAAAAATACCTGTGGATATCTTCCACATTATGAACCAAAGTTTATGTATCCTTGAAGAAATGCTTTATTTTGTGTTTGGATATGATAAAACATTTTTCATAATAAAAAGGCAATATGGATGGGAGGGGAGTATGAGGGAGAATGGATCCATGTATATGTGTGGCTGAGTCCCTTCGCTGTTCGTCTGATACCATCACAACATTATTAATTGACTGTATCCCAACACAAAGTTTAAAACGTTGAATAAAAAGATACTTGTTTGTACTTATCTTTTGATTGTCATTATCATTGCTTATAAATGACACATGGACATCAGAAAATATGTTCATTTTACTAGTGAGTCCTCTTAAAATTCATTGTAGGTTATAACATGATTATAAAATTTCTGGGAAGATTATGTTCAACTATGTAGTTAGAGAAGAAAGCTGATTCACTTTACAGATTCTTATATAGAAGAGAAAATTTCACCACCTTTTTCGATTTCAGTTCAGTTCAGTTCAGTCGCTCAGTCATGCCCGACTCTGCAACCCCATGAACCGCAGCATGCCAGGCCTACCTGTCCAACTCCTGGAGTCTACCCAAACCCATGTCCATCAAGTCAGTGATGCCATCCAACCATCTCATCCTCTGTGGCCCCCTTCTCCTCCTGCCCTCAATCTTTCCCAGCATCAGGGTCTTTTCCAATGAGTCAACTCTTAGCATGAGGTGGCCAAAGTATTGGAGTTTCAGCTTCAACATCAGTCCTTCCAGTGAACACCCAGGACTGATTTCCTTTAGGATGGACTGGTTGGATCTTCTTGCAGTCCAAGGGACTCTCAAGAGTCTTCTCCAACACCACAGTTCAAAAGCTGCAATTCTTCAGTGCTCAACTTTATTTAGTGATTATAAAAACAACATTGTGTTAGAGAAACATTTTTTATGAACAGTTGCTAGCCTCTTAACTATAAGGCTGTCACAAAAAATAGCCTCTTTTTAAAATGTCTACCTGTAGAAAGAGACTGTCAAGAAATCCTTAGGAGAAAATAAGATTGTATCCATGGATTTGAACTTCAAGTAAAATACTGACTCAGAAGTTATTCTCTTGTGTTTCAACACTTGGCTTCTTTTTCTGAGAAAGCAGAAGGAATGTAAAAGATTGAGAGCAAGAAGAACAGGGAATTCAGATGAAACCAAGAGTCATTCCAAAGGATTTCCAAAAGTTCCTTTTATAACTATAATGACCTTGAGGAGAGAGAGTTGAGACCTAGTTGCTCTAATATATGCATGCATAGTTTGCACACTTTAAGTGAAAACAACAGATTGGAAAAGGATTATGTGCTCAGTGGTGTCTGACTCTTTGCAACCCCATGGACTGTAGCCCACCAGGCTCCTCTGTCCATGGGATTCTACAGGCAAGAATATTGGAATGGGTTGTTATTTCTTCCTCCAGGGAATCTTCCTGACCCAGGGCTCAAACCCATATCTCTTGCATCTCCTGCATTGGCAGGCAGATTCTTTAGCACTAGCATCACCTGGGAAGCTCTGAAAAGAACAGAGAGACACAGCCATTTATCAGAAAATTCTGAGTGCAGTAAGACACTTTTAATTTCTAGGGCTGTTATTCAATTTCAGCTTAATTTCTAGTGTTGTTGTTAAATTTAATTTTAATTTCTAGTGTTGGTGTTGTACTAACATTACAGACAATTTCATCAAATAAGTAAAACTCCATTTCTGACTTAGGAGTCTTAGAAGTTGATGAAGTCATGTCGAGTCAGGTTCCATTTCGGTCCAGGAATTCTACTGGGAAGACACCAGTGAGGGCTGCCCCAGTCTCACCTATCAGAGAAGGGGAGCCCACAACCCAAGCCTTGCAGACTTGAGTGGATGCCCAATGGGTGGTATGCCCTGTTTTGTTGTTGTTCTTGAGAATAATTCAACTATATTTTTCAAGCATTCAGAAGGTATATTAGGGAATGTTGTAGAAACTAAGCAACTGTTTAATGAAGTCAATGTCATTGCTTTATCTGTGTGTGTGTTTGTTTGCCTCTTCCATATTTTTGAAAAAGAGTATCAGATGATGAAACTATCGTCCCTCCTTGGCAGCAAGTATGGAACAAATGACAGGATGGATGACTGACAGTTCTAATTATTTTTCTGGATACTGCACAGCCATAGATGAGTCTCTGCTCTCATAACCTAAGCGTTTAGTGTTTCTTCAGTCACAGCGGCTATTGGTTTTGAGTGCTGGACCATATTCCACAGAGTAGCAGATCTACAGCTTACTCTGTCCTTAGAATACTGAGCTAAGTCAAGGGCAAAGGTCTGGAGACTTCCTCTAAGCACCCACCATGACAGACCCTTGTGGCCACCAATTGTTTTATCGAGTGTAAAATTCTATATCCAGTCTGGGGGATAGGTCTTGTGATGACTGCACGCAGAAAACTTACTCAAGTATCTCAGATAGCTGGAAGACAGGTTTTCAGATGCAGCCTAGATAGTTCTTGAAAAAAAAAAATTTAAGTGAAAACAAACACTGAAATTCTATCCTCATTCCACTAATTTAGTAAACAGAGGCTTCCCAGGTGGATCGTTGGAAAAGAATCTGCCTGCCAATGCAAGAGACACGGGTTTAATTCCTGGGTAAGGAAGATATCCTAGAGAAGGAAATGGCAACCCATTTCCTTGTATTCTTGTATACCATATTCCTGGTATTCTTGCCTGGGAAATCCCAAGGACAGGGGTTCATAGGGTCACAAAGAGTCGGACATGGTGGAGCCACTGAGCATGCATGCACAATGAAGTGGATAAGCACGTCTAGGAACAAAATTTTTGAGAGGATACCTTATGTTTTTCAAGGAAGGCATGCTGGCCTACAAATTCTATTAGTCATCATTTTCATATCAGAATGAAGCAGAATAATAACAATTCAAAGAACACCTATCATGCAAAATGTATTTTTAAGACCAAGAGAGAATATGAATTATTAGGTTAATGACAAAAATGGAAAAATACAAAATATCATGACATATGGCATACAGCATACCATTCACATTTCTGACAGGAAGGCTCGCTATTATGCATATGTGTTATACCTCCCCACCTCATTTTTTCTCTTAACAGTTTTACAAGTTATTTAAAATTTTCAACTACATTGCTATATGTGTGTTAACATTGCTATAGCATATTTCCTCAAAAAACTAAAAAGAGTTGCTGTAGGATACAGCAACCCCCTTCCTGGTTATATAAGCAGCAAAAACTATAATTTGAAGGGATACATGTAACCCTATAATCAAATTAAGTGTCCATCAACAGATGCATGGATAAAGAAGTTGTGGTATAAAAAATATATACATATTAAACACACAATGGGATATTATTCAGCCATTAAAAAGTGTGAAATAATGCCATTTGCAGCAACACGGATTGACCTAGAGATTATCATACTGAGTGAAGTAAGTCAGAAATAGACAAATTTCATGTGATATCACTTTTATGTGGAATCTAAGATATGACACAAATGAACATATCTATGAAACAGAAACATATCCACAGACATAGAGAACAGATTTGTGGTTCTTTGGGTTGGGATTAGCAGATGCAAACTATTTTATGTATAGGATAGATAAACAACAATGTCCTAGCACAGGGGACTGCATTCAATATCCTGTGATAAATCATAAGGGAAAAGAATATGGAAAATAATACATACATACATATAAATATATATGTGTGTGTATATATATATATATATATATAGAGAGAGAGAGAGAGAGAGAGAGAGAGCTGTGTAACTGAGTCACTTTGCTATACAGCAGAAATTAACACAACATTTAAATCAACTATACTTCAATAAAATTTTTAAAAATGCTAAAGCATAAATTGAGAAATAAAATGACACCAAAGGGTTCACATATTCCCTTAATAGCTTTAAGCATGACAGTTAATAACTACATAAATATAGTCCTTCGGTAACTCTAAGTTTAAATCTATAATAATTTTATTTCCCTATGTTGAGTCAATTAAATGTCTCTCTTTCCATCTTCTTTTTCTTCCCTGATTGATTCTCCTTCCTTCTAAAATGTTTACCGAATACTGTATTTATAAAAGTTATAGAATTTTTAAATGACTTTCTCAAAAACTCATAAATAAAATTATACACAGTTCTTTGTGGATTTTGGCTTAGAATGGTTGCCAGTGGAGGAAAAAAAAAATTCTGTCAGCTTGAAGCAAGAATGCCAATAAATACTTTCTAGAGAGTGAAGATCCATAAAAGCAGACAGAAAGGCTGTTGAACTGGGCTTTTCCCTCAAAGACAGGAAGACCTGCCAAGCTACAGTAGAGGCAGCCTAGCAATCTGAAGCACCAATGGAATAAAGAACTTGCACAAAAATGTCATGGACACTCAAGTCCAGGTGATAGTATGGCTGGCACTCACCCAAAAGTGAAAATATGAAGACTGCTTGGCTAAAAGTGCTTCCCTACTGTCAAAGACACAGAAAGGATGCTTTGTCCTATAAGTTGGCATCTTATAGAAAATTAACACGGACTGGGCATAAAGGGGTCTTCCCAGGGGGCTCAGTGGTAAAGAATCTGCCTGCAGTGCAGGAGATGTGGGTTCGAGCCCTGAGTCAGGAGAATCCCCTGGAGGAGAAAATGGTAACCCACATCAGTATTCTTGCCTGGAGAATCCCATGGACAGAGGAGCCTGGTGGGCTACAGTCCATGGGATTGCAAGGGTCAGACAGGACTAAACCACCACCATCACAGTTTTAAGAATTACCTTATATGTTCTTCCTTTTCTTTCGCTTTTCTAGAGGGCATACTTTGAACTATTTCTTAGTTTTATTTCTTAATTAACAATGAGGTATGTTACTCAAACACACTCTATGTGCCTAGTCGTGTGCTTTTCATGAAAATTTTTCATCTATGTTCATAACAAATATATCAGCCTTTTTCTTTTTTTAACAGAGAAAGCAACAACAATTTAGACAAGTGTGTGACTTGCCTGAGAATACACAGAAAGGATAACAGCAAGTCCAGGACACATAAGTATGGTTGTATAACTGTGAAGGTCATGGTTTCCGTGTTAGAAGTTTCCTTAGACTTTATATGTGTTACCATATTTGTCGTGTTACCAGTAAATACGTCATTCACATCTATTCACTGTTTAATGCACGTAGATTTGTATTCCATTTAGATTCATACATTCCTCAGTGAGACAGGTCTAAGAACTCCTTATCTGTACTGTATACACAATCTTGCTTAGATCTTGATAAACAATGTGTTTCATTAAATATGCATATTTTGTTAATGAAGCAGTGAAGTGAAGTGAAGTGAAAGTCGCTCAGTCATGTCTGATTCTTTGTGACTCCATGGACTATGCAGTCCATGAAGCAGAACTTTCTTTTTAAAAGAAAAAGCAATCATTCTAAATCTATACAGTATATTGTCTATCCATTTTCCTCTTCCATCTCCATATTTCATGCTGAAGTAATTAAATGCAGTCTTCATCTTGGGCCTTACAAAACGAAAAGCTGTATTTTAATCAATTTATGAGATTGAAAAAGGACCATGCATATGTTTCACAGGATTCATTCAGTAGCATTCTAACAATTTTCTAAATATAGTGACATTTAGATAAACAATCAAAATCACTCTGTTATTGTGTCCGACTCTTTGCAATCCCATGGACTGCAGCATGGCAGACTTCCCTGCCCCTCACTATCTCCTGGAGTTTGCTCAAACTCATGTACATTGAGTCAGTGATGTGCGCTATGAATTCACATATTTTCCTGGTATACATGGCAAAGAACAATAAAACTGGATATGATACTCCTCTGGTACACAAGAATAGCAGATACATTTTTCTTATTTTGGAAAGAAAATAATTGATGATTTCATCTAAAAAAAATCAATACATCAATTAGCATTTGGCAAAGTCATCAATGCAATAATCAATAGAAAGAAAGGAAGTGAAGTCACTTAATCATGTCCAACTCTTTGCAACCCCACGGACTATAACCTATCAGGCTCCTCTGACCTTGGGATTTTCCAGGCAAGAATACTGGAGCTGGTTGGCACTTCCTTCTCCAGGGGATCTTCTCAAACCAGGGATCGAACTCAGGTCTCCTGCATTGCAGGCAGATACTTTACCATCTGAGCCCCCAGGGAAGCCCACATGTCAATAAGCAATAGGTAGGCTTAAAGCTCAACATTCAGAAAGCTAAGATCATGGCATCTGGCCCCATCACCTCATGGGAAATACATGGGGAGACAGTGGAAACAGTGTCAGACTTTATTTTTGGGAGCGCCAAATTCACTGCAGATGGTGACTGCAGCCAGGAAATTAAAAGACGCTTACTCCTTGGAAGGAAAGTTATGACCAACCTAGATAGCATATTAAAAAGCAGAGACATTACTTTGCCAACAAAGGTCTGGTCAAGGCTATGGTTTTTCCAGTGGTCATGTATGGATGTGAGAGTTGGTCTGTGAAGAAAGCTGAGTGCCAAAAAATTGATGCTTTTGAACTGTGGTGTTGAAGACTCTTGAGAGTCCCTTGGACTGCAAGGAGATCCAACCAGTCCATCCTAAAGGAGATCAGTCCTGGCTGTTCATTGGAAGGACTGATGCTGAAGCTGAAACTCCAGTACTTTGGCCACCTCATGCAAAGAGTTGACTCATTGGAAAAGACTCTGATGCTGGGAGGGATTGGGGGCAGGAGGAGAAGGGGACAACAGAGGATGAGATGGCTGGATGGCATCACCGACTCGATGGGCATGAGTTTGAGTAAGCTCCGGGAGCTGGTGATGGACAGGGAGGCCTGGTGTGCTGCAATTCTTGGGGTCGCAAAGGGTCAGACATGACTGAGTGACTGAACTGAACTGACTGAATGCCAATAATAACACCAAATTATTATTGGCACCTGCAGTTGGTTACCAGTGAGTTTTAAGCATCAAACAAGTCCATTAGCCTCCCTAGAACTTCTTTGGTTCACCTGGAACTATGAGATTCCATTGAATTATTATTAATCTTTTTAGTTCTAAACATCTGATTCCCTGAGTGAAGGCAAAGGAAAAAAGTTAATTGTTTATGGTAGAATTAAGAGGTGGCACAGTGGTAAAGTATCTTCCTGCCAATGTAGGAAATGCAAGAGACCTGAGTTTAATCCCTGGACTAGGAAGATCTGGAGAAGGAAATAGCAACCTGCTCCAGTATTCTTGCCTGGAGAATCCCAGGGACAGAGAAGTCTGGATGTCTACAGTTCATGGGGTCACAATGAACGGGACACAACTGAGCATGCATGCACACACACAAAACAGATTACTAAATTAGGATGGAATCTACTTGATTGTATATGCATTTATCAGTAACTATAAGGAGATCAGTCCTGGGTGTTCATTGAAAGGACTAATGTTGAAGCTGAAACTCCAATACTTTGGCCATCTGATGCAAAGAGCTGACTCATTTGAAAAGACCCTGATGCTGGGAAAGATTGAGGGCAAGAGAAGAAGGGGAAGACAGAGGATGAGATGGTTGGATGGCATCACCGACTCGATGGACATGAGTTTGAGTAAGCTCCGGGAGTTGGTGATGGACAGGGAATCCTGGTGTGCTGTGGTTCGTGGGGTCGCAAAGAGTCAGACACGACTGAGCGACTGATCTGAACTGAACTGAAGTGATATGGGAATATGACTAGGAAATTAAGGTAAATATGAAGGAACCCCTCCCCAAAGTGAAATATAAGCCTTCTGTGAGATAATTTATTTACGTTTGTAAATCAGTCAACTTTCTTAATGAACATAAAGCTGTGAAATTTTGATTAAAATGTTACCAATTCACACTTCATTTGCTAATCTGCAGTCTATGTATCCAGGAGACACACATGTTCCAAGGCATTATATCTTTCATTTCATCCTCCATTTTCATTACAAAGGATGATAGCCCAGCTTCCCCAAATAGGGAAGTC
The DNA here is from genome assembly GCF_910594005.1 of Cervus elaphus. Lineage (NCBI taxonomy): Eukaryota > Metazoa > Chordata > Mammalia > Artiodactyla > Cervidae > Cervus > Cervus elaphus. Next base: position 4,935,348 of record NC_057843.1, on the reverse strand, counting down.
CACCACTCCCTTCCCTGTGATGGGCATGATAATATTTGTGTTATTCATTTCTTTCCATTTTTTAGTTCTTGAATATAATCACTGGTCTTAAGAGAAAGAGGTGTCTTATCTTCCACTTAGTCACAAATTCTGTTCTCACTTTTGAAATTAAGTTATAATGCAACACACAGGTTGTATTTACTCAATGTTACCTTTTAATTCACACCTCCACTGAAGACTCTTTCTGCAAATCCCAACAATATCCTTAAAGTATCTTAATGGATAAAAATCTGAACTGGTGCTTTCTTGACATTTCAAGCAAGCATTACTTTACCGTAATTTCTGGGGTGGTGGGCACTGCACTTTCCAGTCAAGCAGGTGGGATAAGTAACATCTGCAGTGTAGGAAGAAAGCTGAATCAAGTGTCAGCTTTGCCTCCAAAGTAACGAGGCAGAGTATACAGGAACTCTGAATTCAGAGAGATGGCAGGTGAGGAATCTGAGATGCTTCACACTGGACATTGCCTTGGACTGGAAACTGAATTCTGACAAAGTGGGCATCAGAAGAGACCCAGACAATGGTGACTTTCTAAAGCATGGGCTACTAGTATTTATTGAAAGTAACTGTGCACACTTCAAAAACAAACAAAGAGGCAGAAACAACAATGGCAACAACAACAAAAAACCTTTACTCATCTGTGATTTCTTTTGAAGCCTCCATATAAACAGTGAGCTCTCTTCTGGAAATAATAACTAGGTCTGCAGACACATGGCAGAACAGGAGAGAAAAAGGCAGGTATCTGAAATGAAACCTGTCAGAACTGTCCGTGAAAACGTATCTATTTCAATGATTAAGACATATTGTTTAATTATCATTATGTCTTTTACCATTAAAGAAGTAGATGCAGTATTTTCCTGTTTATCAGAGAATAAAGGGAAACACAAAATTTGGGACTCTTCCCACTAGCTTTTGAACAGAAAAGAATTCCATTTACTTTCCTACATTTTATCTGCATGCATATTTATTCTTTTTTTTTCCTGGAGGATTTTTTTTAAATTTTCATTACAGTAGAGTTATTTTACAATGATGTGTTATTTTCTGCAGTACAGCAAAATCAATCAGCTATATGTATATTCCCTCTTTTTCAGATTTCCTTCCCAATTAGGTCACCACAGAGCATTGAATAGAGTTCCCTGTGCTAGACAGTAGGTTCTCATTAGTCCTCTATTTTATGCATAGTATCAGTAGCATATATATGGATACCAAGGGGGAAAGGGAGGTGGGATGAACTGGTACAATTATTCTTTGCTGGACCAAATTTTCCTGAAAAACTTTTTCTTCAGAAGCTATGACACTGTTTCACCTGAGAGCTAACTGCAAGTTTCTTTGACTTGGTGAAAATAACGGATGTAACTGAATAAGAGTACCTACACATATATATATATATATATTTTTTTTTTAGGAAACTCCAAATTTCACAGCAAGAGCCTAGGTATGTAAGGGAAGGAATAATTATTACTTCTGTAATTAATTGCATGCCCTTCATGGTGAAAGCTTGATAATTTTGCAGAAATCAATAGCTTTATGGAGTCCAATAGGTTCTTGCTGAGAGCTTTTGAGTTATTAACTAAACATTTTTAATAATTAAGAAGCTCTGTTACAGAGGATTACTAAATTTGGACTAATGAGTGAGCAGGACATTTCTGAGATTTAAGACTAAAATGTTATGAAAAATAGCAATTGTGACTCTTCTAGAAATTCAATGGCATTTTATGATATTCATTTTTAGCACTGAACTGCTTTCCCGAAAGCTGAATTTTTACCCCAGAAATTTAGTGAAATTTTAATAATTCAACAAATGCTCTTTGAGGTAAGTTTTCCCAGAGCTCTTCTTAGGTGTGCAACTCTGGAATATATTGGAGAAGGGGGAAGTCTCCCTCCTAGCAGGACATGAAGTTGAATTTTCACTCCATAGCTAAGAAAGTGAGTCTAGAAGCTGCTGTTGGTTGTTTGATAGTCTCATCATGTGGTTCTATTGTGAAGTATGGTTCTGCGGGTCAACTGGAAGGTGTCCCTGGGCATTGCGAGAGATGTGGTCTCGGTCCTGGGTGATATCTACTCCATGATGCTATCACAGGGGCTTCTACTGTTTCCCTCAGTGTTGTTAGCAGATTAGAAGCTTAATATTTACTTTCCTTCTTCTTCTTCTTTTTTAATACTGAAACAAAATTGCTTTACAGTGCTGTGTTAGTTTCTGCGTACAAAGAAGTGAATCAGCCACATGTACACACACAGCCCCTCCGCCCGGCCTCCCCCCACCTCCTCCCCACCGCACCCTCTAGGCCATCACACAGCACACCGCCCTGAGCTGAGGCCCTTGGGCTGTGCAGTGACTTCCCACCGGCTCCCTGTCTTATATGCGGCAGCGTATATATGCCAAGGCTATTGCCTCAACTCATCCTCCATCCCTTCCCCAGCTATGTCCATAAGTCTCTTTGTGTCTGCATCTCTATTCTTGCCCTGCAAATAGGCTCATCAGTACCATTTTTCTAGATTCCACATATATACGATACTTGTTTTTATCTTTCTGATTTACTTCATTCTGTATGACAGGCTCCAGGTTCATCATCCACATCTCTACAACTGACTTTTCTGTTCATCACGGGAATATGCTTTCTTCTCCAGGGCAAAAGTGAAAAAACACTAGATCAATGAAAGCTGTTTCTGCAGATGAATTTATTACATATATGTCCCACTTGGATATCTTTTGGTTTTTCATCACTATGACAATTTTTTAAATATTTCTGTCACTTTTATATAATTGTTCTCGGCTTCCAAGAACTTCAGGTCCTAATAGCTCTTTTATGGAAAGAATGGAATTGTTAACTTGAGGGCATAAGTGAATGTTTCACGTAGTGATTTATTACTACAACCTGAGAATATTTTCTGGAGACTAATTGTATTAAAAGCCCTATAGATTTTTTTTTCTTCTAGCATAAAAGGAAATGATCCACATCTTAAAATGTTTTTTGCCTCACAAAATTCTGGTTCATACAAATTTTGCATTTTTTAAAATTACAACAACCTGAAAGGAAAAATAAATCAACTGTTGAAGCAAAAAACCCCCAAAATTCAGCATCTAGGACACCTCCAATTAAGTCAGTGAACCAACGCTTTCCATTTTGAACAGATGTTCCTCCCGTTTTCCAAGTACTGAATAGGTTTTCATACCTATTTGGTCTATTTATATTGTACTTGGCCTGTCTTCAAATTCTATTAAATGACAGCCTATTGGGCCACATAAGTTCACACATCCCCATGTTCATCAAAAAAAAAAGTTCCTTCCTAATCTAGAGGACCAGTATTTGAACATGGAGATCATAAATAAGTTTTATTTGACTTTTCTAAGTAATAATGCTAAATTAAGCACAGAATCATCCCTAAGAATTATTATTATCTTTCATTGACTCTGTGAAATGAAGCCCACCTTTGTCATGAATATTATCATTGTTTTACTTTTGACTAGGCTTCCCAGGGGGCTCAGTGGTAAAGAATTCACCTGCCAATTCAGGAGTCACAGGAGATATGTGTTCAATCCCTGGGTCCTGAAGATCCCCTGAAGAAGGAAATAGCAACCCACTCCAGTATTCTAGCCAGGATAATTTCAGAGGAGCTTGGTGGGCTACAGTTCATGTGGTTGCAAAGAGTCAGACACGACCAAGTATGCATGCACTTTTGACTAGATATTAGTAAAAAAAAAAAAAAAAAATCCTCACTTATCAAAACAATAAAGCGGCAAAATATCAATCACAAAATTTATCTACATGCCTTCTCAGGAATGTTTAAGCTACTAGAATGTATGTCTTATGGAGGTATGCTTATTCAGGATTCTACTTCAAAATATTGATGCCTAAGATGGTATATCATCAAAAGTAAAGAGTCAATGTGTTTTATCACTCATCCTTGTAAGGGTAGTTTTATAATTTCATTTGATATCTCATTGAGGATTCCACTGAAAGTGAATGTGTTAGTCGCTGAGTGGTGTCTGACTTCACAACCCCAAGGGCTCCAGCCCACCAGCTCCTCTCTCCATGGGATTTTCCAGGCAAGAATCCTGGACTGGGTTTGCTATTTCCTCCTCCGTGGGATCTTCCCAACCCAGGGATCAAACCTGTGTCTCCTGCACCGCAGGATGATTCTTTACCACTGCACCCCTGGGAAGCCCTTGGTTTCACCAAAAAGGACAGTGTATCATTCATTAGTTTTGACTCCTTTGTGAATGTGCATTCACTATTCTGGTTTATTTTAGAATTATTTTCTAAATGTCCTTTAAATATTTACATAAGAATTTAGGCATTTCAATGACAAACCACAGATCAGAGCATCCACCTTGTTTTACCTACTGGTTCAAGAAACTGAAGTTACACCATCTCTTGATAGATACTCAAGTCTGAATATCCCAGGAGGTGTCCACCACCTTCAGCGCATTGAGAAATCCACCAAACTGTTAAAGCAGAGATCCCTGTGACCCAATGGAGACTTAGCAGATTCTAATCTGGGCTGTAGCCTAGAAATAGGAATTCCAATGAGTTCCCTGATAATTATCAAATTTGAAAAGCCCTACTTTACTATTTTTTTCTTTAAAAATTATTTTAATTATATTTAAAAACATAATGTACATTTCATTCATTAACATCACAAAGATTCCTTATTTACCATTTCTTGACTACCAGTTGCTAGTTTTTGGTTTCTTTCTTTCTTTTTCAATTAATTGTTTGAATTCTAGAGTGAAATAAAGTGCACTATTTATTGCTATCCTCACTTGGAGATTTAACATTTTAAAGACTTGCACACATCAAATACACTTGTGCACATCAAATGATTTATTTTTCTTCTCTTTGTTCTTTTGGTTTATGCTTTTTTATTTTATTCTTAACAAAGGCAAGTTTCCCACCACACCCCAGACACTAGTGGTAGAGAAAATAACGAAGGAGATATCCCCAAGCCATATAATAAAAATCTGGGTATCCAGGATAGGTGTGTGCTTTTGGGAGAGGAGAGATGGATAGAAAAACTCTACTTTAAAGAGATAAAATACCACAGTCTGCAAAAAAATATTTAAGGTGCTAAAATCACATGACAAAAAGAATGCAATTAAATCTTTCAAATATCATTGGCTATCTAATCTGGCATTAGTAAAACTGTCTCTAAAACCATGAATACTGCCAAGAAACAGGAAAGAGAGGTGAAAAAGTAAATTTGCTTGTTATTTATGAATCATGTAGCTGACACTGGCTGACCCAGAGGCAGTATCTGTGAGTAGAGATGACATTATTTATAAAATAATCAATGTAATGCTTGCATTTTATCTCCAATTATAATCATTTGTCAACTCTCCCAGGTATGTAAGCTGATATAGTGATATAATGCAAACTGTATTATTTCTAGAAACTAGTGTAAAATAACAGTCTCAATGAACCCCTAATAACCTCAGTATCTAACAAAGTCCTTATCATGTTGTATCCACTCTATCGATATTTTAAATGGGTTAATAACTATAAATTTGATTATTGCTCTTGCTGCTGTTTAGTCACTAAGTCGTGTCTGACTCTTTCTGATCCCATGGACTGCAGCACGCCAGACTTGCCTGTCCTTCACTATCTCCCAGAGTTTGCTCAAACTCATGTCCATTGAGTCGTTGATGCTATCTAACCATCTCACTGTCTATCACCCTTTCTCCTCCTGCCCTCAATCTTTTACAGCATAGAGTCTTTTCCAATGAGTTGGCTCATCGCCTCAGGTGGTCAGAGTATTGGAGCTTCAGCTTCAACATCAGTCCTTCCAATGAATACTCAGGGTTCATTTCCTTTAGGATTGACTGGTTTGATCTCCTTGCTGTCCAAGGGACTCTCAAGCATTTTCTTTATAACACTTCCTATTTACAGAAATGACTAATTTTAATCTTTATTTCTTACAACAGTAGAAGCAATGATAGAACCAAAACAATAAATATTTGTTTGTATTTCCCTTATGAAAGCTAATAATTAGAATCTGTTTATTTTAGGAATCAGAAATTAAATGTTGTGACAGCAACCAGGGTCTTCCTAAAAAGATAAAATTAAACTTAAAGAAAAATGGAACTATTCTTATGTATCCAAAAATCCAAATGAAGCTTTAGTCATTCGGTCATGGCTGACTCTTTTGTGACCCCATGGACTGTAGCCTACCAGGCTCCTCCGTCCATGGGATTCTCCAGCAAGAATACTGGAGTGGGTTGCCATTCTCTTCTACAGGGGATCTTTCTGGCCCAGGGATCGAACCCAGGTCTCCAGCATTGCAGGCCTATTCTTTATCATCTGAACCAGCAGGGAAGCCCTGGTTCAAAATTACTAAGGATTTTTCCCTCTGTACTTATGCAATTTTTCCAACTTTGTCACTCATATTTACCACTTATAAACATATTCTTCTTAATGATTTAATTGGCATATACATCTCAAGGGGAATCTTGCTAAAATGCAGGTTCTAATTCATAGGTCTATGAAGGAGTTTGAGATTCTGAATTTCTAGCAAACTCACAGATGAGGCTGATGCTGCCGATCTGTCGACCACATTTTGAGTAGCAAGGCTCTAATAAGCCTGGAAAAGGTATTGAATATGGACACCGAAAATGTGGATGCAACTGAATATCTCAGGTCGTCGTGAGACAGGCTGGACCCCGGGACGTGGGATCCTTTGCTGCAGTGGTTGCACCTGGACAAATGTTTCCTCAAGTAACAAAATACAAATAAACTATAAGGGGCTTAAAAAAAACTGCGTGTATGTGAGGCTGGAGCCGATTATGGACAAGATACAGAAAAGACCAAAAAGCCCAGCTGCTACTTCTGATGAGTTAGGAGCAAAATCAGGGGCTGCTCATGACTCCTGCACTCAATACAATCAAAGAGGGGGTGGGGAGCAAACCACCTAAGACACCCTTTCTCATCTCTGGCCCAACCCTGACTCTCACCCCATGTCAGGAGCCAGTTCTCCCAGGATCAGGGAGCTAGCAACGAAATCTGATGCTTTCACTCCCCTCTGCGGCAGCAGTGAAAGTGCTGGTCGCTCACCAAGTCTGACTCTTTGTGACACCATGGACTACAGCCTACCAGGTTCCTCTGTTCATGGGATTCTCCAGACAAGAACACTGGAGTGGGTTGTCATGTCATCCTCTAGGGGATTTTTCCAACCTAAGGATCGAACCCGGGCCTCCTGCATTGGAAGGCAGATTATTTATCATCTGAGCCACTAGGGAAGCTGGGGCCCCCCATAAAGCCTTGCCTGAATTTCTTGTTTGGCCTCTGATCAATTTCTATTGACTAAGGAGGCCAAGAACCCTGGTCAGTAACAGCCTAATGCTGTGTATTCATTAGTCTGGACATCTGTGTGCCCTGCTATATTACAGGGGGTTAGGGGTATTACCAAGGTTTTTCCAGTTTTCACGTTGCTGTGTGTCTCTTTCTCCATTCTCCAAACACCATATCATTTGCTTTTGTCTTATTCTTCCCAACTCGTTTATAAAGCAACACATATCAAAGAAATGCGCCTGTGAAACTGTGCCAAGAACTCGGGAAGGACTTTCCTCCTTCCAGAGGAGCAAAGGTTCTTTGCTCACTCCTTTAAGAGTTTTGCAGAGATGCCTGCTGTCTAGACAAGCCACCTCAGCCACCATCTGCTTGCAACCTGGCTTCAAATGACTCCGGTCTTAGAGAGGCACACAGCAGGCCCGCCAGACTCCAGCATCCTTGTGCAGCTGCTCACGGCTGATAATGAACAGGGCTGATACTTGTTACCTCTCTCTCCGTTTCACAACACCCGGCTTCCAACCACCACAGTTCACCTTTTGGCTGTTAACTATGAAAAAAGGGCACATGCCATGGTATGTATGATGACTTCATTTGCAAAGCTCCAAAACTGTTTTAGTCCCCTTGAGAAAACAGTGGTGACTTGAAAGAACAAAACATAAAGGCCAATAAAGTCACTATATTAGGATTTACGAACATGATTCCCTAGTGGCTCAGTGGTTAAAGAACCCACCTGCCAATGCAGGAGATGTGGGTTTGATTCCTGGGTTGGGAAGATTCCCTGAAGGAAGAAACGGCAACTCACTGCAGTATTCCTGCCTGGAGAATCCCAGGGACAGAGGAGCCTGGTGGGCTACAGTCTATGAGGTTGCAGAGTCAGACACAACTGAGCAACTAAACAACCACCACCACACAATCTATACAAGGAAGCAGCAGTAACTTTTACACACACAGCCATACCTTCCGTAAATATTATTTAAAGTCTGAATAATACTGAAGTACCCTCTGTAAACTAGTTCTAGGTTGTGTTTTCCTGCAACAAGCTTGCTAAGTGAAAAACATAGCTCTGTGACGTATTATTTTGAGCAAATGATCAACAAAATAATTCTCTTCAGATGCAACAAGATGCATTGCAATAAAATGCATTCCATGATCAAAAGTTTTGCCAGTGATAATGTTGCATTTAATAATAGTAGAGTTGGTGATTTTTAGAATAACAACCTGAATAGACTTTCCTAAAATGGAGTTTTTGCACAAAAGTTTCATTAACTAAAAAACATACAAATGTGAATTAAATATTTTGGTTTCACTCACTGTGTTCTTTTTTCAGCTTCAATCAGTAACAGGATATACATTTTAAAAAACCTTTTATTTTATAGTGAGGTATGGGGAGACCTGGGTTTGATCCCTGGGTTGGGAAGATCTCCTGGAGGAGGGCATGACAGCTCACTCCAAGCATTCTTGCCTGGAGAATCTCCATGGGCAGAGGAGTGTGGTATGCTACTCTGGGGTCGCAAAGAGTTGGACACGACTAAGCGACTAAGCACAGAATAGTCAATTAAGAATGTTGGGATAGTGTCAGGTGGGCAGCAGAGGGACTCAGTCATACATATACATGTATCCATTCTCCCCCAAATTTCCCTCCCATCCAGGCTGCCATATAACATTGAGCAGAGTTCCCTGTGCTACACAGTAGGTCCTTGTTGCTTACCCATTTTAAATATAGCATCACGTACATGACCATCCCAAACTCTTTAACTATCCCCACTGAATATACAGGAGTGACCATATATCATGCAGGGCAAAAAAGGTAAACAGGAATGGATAAAACAAATTCTCTTCATCCTCCCCCATACGCCATTTTATTATGACCAGTTAAGATTCACATTTGAGGTGCCTCAAACAAAATATCAAAATACCTTGACTATTATTTCTCATATAAGACAATGATGAGTGTAAGCCTTAATCTTAATATGAATCTACACATTTGAAATTTCAGTCATTAACAGCTGTACGTGTGTTAAGTCACTTTGGTCGTGTCTGACTCTTTGTGACCCCATGGACTGTAGCCCACCAGGTTTCTCCGTACAAGGGATTCTCCAGGCAAGAATACTAAAGGGGGTTGTCATGCCCTCCTCCAGGAGATCTTCCCAATCAATGGACTGAACGCATATCTCATAACTCCGACATTGGCAGGTGGGTTCTTTACCATAAATGCCACCTGGTTGGCATTTCCAAATATTTTTTAAAAGCATCATTAGATGAAAAGTAAGGAGGAGAGTGATTACCACTTGAGATAGCTTTAACTTTATCTGGAAATCCAAATTATCAGTAAACCCAGATTAGGTTTTCAGCAAGGATGAGCTGGGATACTTTCCTCAGTTCAGTCAGTAGCTCAGTCGTGTCTGACTCTTTGCAACCCCATGGACCACAGCACACCAGGTCTCCCTGTCCATCACCAACTTCCAGAGTCTACTCAAACACATGTCCATTGAGTCGGTGATGCCTTCTAACCATCTCATCCTCTGTTGTCCCCTTCTCCTCCTGCCCTCAATCTTTCCCAGCATCAGGGTCTTTTCAAATGAGTCTGTTCTTCGTGTCAGATGGCCAAAGTACTGTAGTTTCAGTTTCAGCATTAGTCCTTCCAATGAATATTCAGGACTGATCTCCTTTAGGATTGACTGGTTTGATCTCCTTGCAGTCCAAGGGACTCTCAAGAGTCTCCTCCAACACCACAGTTCAAAAGCATCAATTCTTCGGCACTCAGATTTCTTTATAGTCCAACTCTCATATCCATACATGTGAGAAAAACCATAGCCTTGACTAGACGGACCTTTGTTGACAAAGTAATGTCTCTGCTTTTTAATATGCTGTCTAGCTTGGTCATAACTTTTCTTCCAAGGTGCAAGCATCTTTTAATTTCATGCCTGCAGTCACCATCTGCAGTGACTTTGGAGCCCCCCCAAAATAAAGTCTCTCACTGTTTCCCAATCTATTTGCCATGAAATGATGGGACCAGATGCCATGATCTTAGTTTTCTGAATGTTGAGTTTTAAGTCAATTTACCTTCTTACATGAATGCAATCAAGGATAGCCACTACAACTCTGTTGTGCTAAACCTATATTAAGAACAAAAGATGGCAGGATGAGCAGTCACAGATACACTGCTGGATTGAAGCGAATAACCACCCTGCAGACATGTCTGAAGAACTTTTCTTGTGAACACACTCTCCTGGCAATTCAGACAAATGACATTGCTGAGGAATCCTGGGAAGAAAGAAGCCAGCAGGCCCTCCATGACATGTGCTTCTCAGAAGACTTTTCCACTAAAGACACAAGCAAAAGCATTCCCACAAAAAATACTGACAAGCATTGAGGCGACATCTTTCACTGACCAAACCAAAAGCTGGCATCAGACAAAGTTTTGTATTTAACTGTGGGGTTCTTTTTCTGGTGTGAAAAGGATCTTATCCATACACAAGATATGTCAAAGATATGCATACAATTTTTATAAATGGAAAGAATCAGAGCCAGGAAAGTTTGTGCTACAGACTTTTTTAAAGAAGACAGACTGATTAACATTTCAAATCTGTTAATGTTTCAAGTTTTTCATATTCCATAAAGTGCTTGTATGTATTTACATCATTGGTGGTGCATATCAGCTCATATGGGTATAGTGTATGCATGCATAATTTATAGCGAAGAAAAATGAGGCTAAAAACACATGACCGTAACTCAACGCTCAGATCATCTGCTTCCACCATATCATACTGACTCTGAATATAGTGATGCAAGAGGAGATATTTGCCTACAATTTAGTACAAGTAGCAGGAGGAAGAGAACAAATGTGAAAATAATATGGATGTTTCATGTGAGATAAACAGTCTCCACCACAGTTCTGGATTTAAGGACCTCAAGTGTATGCATGTGGGGAAAAGCAGGAATTAAAGCCAAACCAACAATATATAATATTCCCCTGCCAAAGGAAGCAAATGGAAAAGATACAGTTTAAATGAATAGACATAAGTTGAAGACTTAAATACCCAACAATAGCCAAGAAAATCTCTAATAGTAGAATAACAGTTAAATAGGTCTCATATGAGAAAGAATTCCTTGTCATAAACTTAAGAGAGCAGGGCATTTACTCAACTGAAGAGAATGGACATACCAAGTACTTTTCTATTTCATGGAGAAGTCTGCATTAGTAGATGAGTTGTTCTGAATTGTTGACTATTCCTTATGATAAAATAGATGATTCCCTACCATTCAATAGAATAAACAGTTATATATTAGTTAAACCAAAACTAAACCTGCAAAAAGAAAAAAAATTGGTAAAGCTTTTTAACAACATCAATAAAGGAAACCCTTAAGTGGGGGGGAAAGACTTAATAAGAATATTAAATGAAAAGGCTCACAAAGGAGAAACTATTGTATAAAACCTACAGCCAACAAAGGCTTAGTGTCCAGAAAATAAAAACAGCTCTCAGAAAGCAGAAAGAAATCACATCTCAACAGAAATACAAGGAAATAAGAGATTCACAGAATTAAAAAAAAATGCAAAGGGTCAAGAAACCAAAAGAGGTTTGTCATTACAAGTCATCTCATAAGAATAAATTATAACAAGATGCTACTTGATATCCCTAACATAGTCAAATTTTTGTAGGTTTGATAATAGAAAGCAGGTTACAGTAACAAATAAAGAAGGAACTCATTTATACTCATGGAGTTTAGGTAAAATGTTACAAATTTCTGGAAAACTTGAAGATGTGCATATCCCATGAACTAGAAATTCCATAACTAGGAGTGTAACTCCAAAAACTGTAACATATGGACACAAGGAGACATGTACAAAGACATTAGAAAACTAGTAGGAAAAATGTATTTTCTATAGAAAATGTGTTTTATAAAGAATAAATAAATGCAGAATATACACACAATGGTATTGTAAAACACAATGCACATTTTGTTATATATATATATATATATACTTAAATATATATATACATGTGAAAGTGAAAGTCACTCAGCTGTGTCTGACTCTTTGCAATCCCATGGACTATACAGTCCATAGAATTCTCCAGGCCAGAATACTGAAGTGGGTGGCTTATACCTTCTCCAGGGGATCTTCCGGACCCAGGAATCGAACTGGGGTCTCTTGCACTGCAGGCAAATTCTTTGCCAGCTAAGCTACCAGGGAAGCCCATATATGCTTGTATGGATATAAAATTAAGTAAATCTGCATTACAAAAATTACATTGAAAAATAACTAATACATCATCATACTGTTTATCATTTTAAAACAGAAGATCTAGTCATTACAGTGATCAGATAAATGCATGGCATATAAAAATCTAAAAGTAATTAGATATAACATACAGCAATTTTAACCTAAAAGTTAACTCTAGGGATCAAGCAAAGGAAGAGAGATGACAGTGCTGAGATGAGTATGTTTTATTCCTTCCAATAAAGGAATAATGTGAAGGAAATAAAACATAAAGTTAACATCTGTTTAATCTCAATTATGGACACATATGTGTCAGTGATGCTATCTTTGAAAATTTTAGATGTTTCATATTTAGACATTTTTAAAGTGTATGTTAAAGAAAGTATCTGAGAATATAAACATAGGAAGTCTGCATATAAAAACTGCAACCAAAGTACTTTAATACTGCCGTGCATCTAACTAGTCATTAAATGCTGCATCTAACTAATCCAACTAGTCAATTCTCTGGAGGAAATATTTCTTTCTCAGTGAAAGTAGCCAAGAATTTTTCCACTTAGTCATCTATATCAATGCAGAGAAACTGCAAGATGTTTCTTCCACACTAATTTTTTAAACATATGTTTTCCATGTTGACAACTGAAGTTCGAAATTAAGGAAGGAGCCACAGCAGAAATTTTCCCAAACCCTAATCAGAAGGTGACTTCCCTGGTGGCTCAGTGGTAAAGAACACGCCTATCAATGTAGGAGATGCAGGTTTGATCCCTGGATTGGGAAGATCCCCTGGAGAAAGAAATGGCAACCCACTCCACTATTCTTGTCTGGGAAAACCCATGGACAGAGGAGCCTGGCGGGCTATAGTCCATGGAGTTCCAAAGAGTTGGACAGAACTCAGTGACTAAACAACAACAACAACAAATCAGAGTAGACAACACTAAAAGAAGGCTACATTGCATATAAGCATACATTAGCTGAAAGAAAACGTAATAGAATGAACATAAGTATTCCTAGCCTCAAACCAGTCAATACTAAAGGAAAACAACCCTGAATACTCATTAGAAGGACTGATGCTGAAGCTGAAGCTCCAATACTTCAGCCACCTGATGCAAACAACCAACTCATTGGAAAAGACCCTGATGCTGGGAAAGATTGAGGGCAGAAGGAGAAGGGGATGACAGAGGATGAGATGGCCAGATGGCATCACTGACTCAATGGATGTGAACTTGGGCAAACTCCGGGAGATGGTGAGGGACAGGAAGGCCTGGCATGTTGCAGTCCATGGGATTGCAAAGAGTTGGACACGACTTGGCAACTGAACAAGAACAAGCCTTGGGATGTCTCTTCACTTCCCCCCACTCCCAAGTTAGGAAGAAGGAGAGAAGCCTTTCTCACCTGGTTTGTCCTGGGTTGAAGTGCAGTAGGTTTCACATTCTGATTCTGGGTTCCTGTTTCCTGAAGATTATCCTAGTCTCTTCCCGCCTCTGTTTCCTCCATGCTTCTATGCTGAGTCACACAGTCATGTCCGACTCTTTGTGGCCCCACACACTCGTGGGATTTCCCAGGCAAGAATACTGGAGTGGTTTGCCATTTCCTCCTCCAGGGGATCTTTCTGACCCAGGGATCGAACCTGTGTCTTCTGCATCTTCTGCATGGGCAGGTAGATTCTTTTACTGCTGAACCACCTGGGAAGCCCCTAAATGCAATCACCCATGGAAGGAGGCTCAAGAGCGAGGAGACATACGTATACCTGTGGGTGATTCATGTTGATATAGTGCAGAAACCAGCACAACATTGTCAAGGAATTATCCCCCAATTAAAAATAAATACATTTAACTTTTTCAAAAAAGAGATGAGCAGAGGGGGTTTGGAACACAGAGCCATATGGAAGAGAGACACACAGGAAAGAAGAGGCATCACGGTGACCTTGGAGGCAGAGGCTCGAGAGATGTGGCCACACTCAAGGAACCCCTGGAGTCACCAGAAGCTGGAAGAGGCAAGGAGTGCGTTCACCACCAGAGTCTTCAGAATGATGCACACCTGCTAACACCTTGATTTCAGACTTCTGGCCTCCATTACTCTGAGAAAATAGTTTGGTTGCTTTCACACACCTAGTAAGTGATGATTTGTTACAGCAGACACTGATAGAGTGTGCCTATCCAAAACAGCGGAGTCCTTGGGGTCAGGCCGCACTCTGCCCCTAGCTGTTCCAGTGAGCACTGAGGTTGGCACTTATCTAGGTTCAAGTCTCTTCAAGCCAACAGAATACCCTCCCACAGCAGACACTGTATTGTACTTTTCCAGAACTCTGAGTTGGAAAGAAAGACAGCAGATACATGAATTATTATAGTGTACTGTGATTTGTGACCACACATTTGCACATGATTACCCATCACCACACGCTATGCACCCTGATTTTGCTGTTCTTCTTGCATGTACTGAGTACACTCGCCTCAAGGACTTTGCAGGTACCACGTAGCTGGTTTCCTTGTCCCCCAGTATTTCTGCAAATATATAACTTCGTCAGTCAATCTTGGGGCTTCCCAAGCAGCTCAGTGGTAAAGAATCGACCTGCCAGTGCAGGAGATACAGAGATGAGGGTTTGATCCCTAGGTCAGGGACGTTTCCCTCGAGAAGGAAATGGCAACCCACTCCAGTATTCTTGCCTGGAGAATCCCCATGGACAGAGAAGCCTGCGGGCTATCATCCACAGGATCATAAAAAGTGGGACATGAGTGACTGAGCACAAACAACCAGCCTTTCCTGGATCACCTCAGGTGACAGTGCACTGTCCCTCCCCGGCCCGCTAGGAATTTTTATCTTCCATTCCTGTTTCTTATTTTTTTCCCCATAAAATCCAACACCATCCAACAACAAGTACGTATATTTCCCGGGGTCAAGGAAAGGAATGCCTGTTTCATAAACAGCTACTTCCCTCGCATCTACAATCATCTCTGGCACACAGATATTCAATAAATAAGAGTTATTTTCAACTACTACTTCTTTTGTGTTTATTTTTAAAATCCTAGTTCAATGAACTCCTTCAAGCGTTGAGTAGATTTATATCATCTTATAGTAATATCCCATTGCTGAGAGTGGATACATTAGATAATCCCTACCTAAAATGAATTTGAATAAGATAGATCTTAAATTATAGTTATTTGGGAAACTTTAATATTAGCAAAAATAAGAAAGTGAGAAAAATACAGTTTTGTCTTGGTAGCTGAAGGCAGAGAAGTGACAAACAGCTGGCGATTTATAACTTCTAGCCGGTCTGTTAAAAATGTCAGGGTCCACAGCTCAGAGGTTATGATATTAAAGTGAAACAGCGTTTCTAGTCGTCTGCAACACCCGAGCAGGAGCGCTGCGCTGACTTGCTGCCATCCTTCAGAGCCGCAAGCAGACTCTGCAGCCAGCAGCCAGGGAAATGACTACTGTGAAGCACTCACTATGCATAGATGCGAGATACACACTACACACACATATCCCAACACACACACACACCTACACACACACACCCATACAGACACACACACACCCAATACACACAACTACACACACGCACAACTACACACACGCAACACACACAACTGCACACACACCAAACACACACAACTATACACACAAACACCCCTACAGACACACATAGAACTACACACACACAACTGCATACACACACACCCAATACACACAACAACACACACACAACTACACAGATACATACAACCAAACACACACTCCAACACATACACACACACACAATCCTGCTTCAAACACTGTTTTCATCACCAGCATTTTGAACCTTTTGTTACTCTGTGTCTATGTGGACTGATTCTGAAGCTGAAGCTCTAATACTCTGAGCACCTGATGCAAACAGCCAACTCATTGGAAAAGACCCTGATGCTGGGAAAGACTGAAGGCAAAAGGAGAAAGAGGTGGCAGAGGATGAGATGGTTGGATGGCATCACTGACTAAATGGACATGAATTTCAGCAAACTCAGTAAGATAGTGAAGGACAGGGAAGCCTGGCGTGCTGCAGTCCACGGGGCTGCAAAGAGTTGGACACAACTAGTGACTGAACAACAGCAACAATATGTTAGTTGGCCTATATCCTATCTACTTTCTGTTTTTTCTCTATAAATATACATGTGTGTACATTGTTTATATACATGTATACTTCTCTATGCTTTTCATGTTACTTGGTCTTAAAGATTTTTTTTTCTTTCTTTTTTTTTTTTCATTTATTTTTATTAGTTGGAGGCTAATTACTTCACAACATTGCAGTGGGTTTTGTCATACACTGTCATGATCAGCCATGGAGTTACATGTATTCCCCATCCCGATCCCCCCTCCCACCTCCCTCTCCACCCGATTCCTCTGGGTCTTCCCAGTGCACCAGGCCCGAGCACTTGTCTCATGCATCCCACCTGGGCTGGTGATCTGTTTCACTATAGATAATATACATGCTGTTCTCTTGAAACATCCCACCCTCGCCTTCTCCCACAGAGTCCAAAAGTCTGTTCTGTACATCTGTGTCTCTTTTTCTGTTTTGCATATAGGGTTATCATTGCCATCTTTATAAATTCCATATATATGTGTTAGTATGCTGTAATGATCTTTATCTTTCTGGTTTACTTCACTCTGTAAAATGGGCTCCAGTTTCATCCATCTCATTAGAACTGATTCAAATGAATTCTTTTTAACGGCTGAGTAATATTCCATGGTGTATATGTACCACAGCTTCCTTATCCATTCGTCAAATTCTTAGAAAAGTATAACTTTCCAAAACTGAACCAGGAAGAAATAGAAGATCTTAACAGAGCCATCACAAGCAAGGAAATCGAAACTGAAGTCAGAAATCTTCCAGCAAACAAAAGCCCAGGACCAGATGGCTTCACAGCTGAATTCTACCAAAAATTTAGAGAAGAGCTAACACCTATCTTACTCAAACTCTTCCAGAAAATTGCAAAAGAAGGTAAACTTCCAAACTCATTCTATGAGGCCATCATCACCCTAATTCCAAAACCAGAAAAAGATGCCACAAAAAAAGAAAACCACAGGCCAATATCACTGATGAACATAGATGCAAAAATCCTTCACAAAATTCTAGCAAACAGAATCCAACAGCATATTAAAAAAAATCATACACCATGACCAAGTGGGCTTTATCCCAGGAATGCAAGGATTCTTTAATATCCGCAAATCAATCAATGTAATACACATTAACAAATTGAAAGATAAAAACCATATGATTATCTCAATAGATGCAGAGAAAGCCTTTGACAAAATTCAACACTCATTTATGATTAAAACTCTCCAGAAAGCAGGAATAGAAGGAACATACCTCAACATACTAAAAGCTATATATGACAAACCCACAGCAAGCATCACCCTCAATGGTGAAAAATTGAAAGCATTTCCCCTGAAATCAGGAACAAGACAAGGGTGCCCACTCTCATCACTATTCAACATAGTGTTGGAAGTTTTGGCCACAGCAATCAGAGCAGAAAAAGAAGTAAAAGGAATCCAGATAGGAAAAGAAGAAGTGAAACTCTCGCTGTTTGCAGATGACATGATCCTCTACATAGAAAACCCTAAAGACTCCACCAGAAAATTACTAGAGCTAATCAATGAATATAGTAAAGTTGCAGGATATAAAATTAACACACAGAAATCCCTTGCATTCCTATACACTAACAATGAAAAAACAGAAAGAGAAATTAAGGTCTTAAAGATTTTTAAACAAAATTAACACTTGAGTGATGAAATAAGTAATTTGAGATTCTAGAGTAAATAAACACGATTATGGGCTTTGAGAAGACAAACAATAATTTTTAAAAATGATTTTCATAAGTCATGTATTTTATTCAAGATAATACCTGTATGTTTAATAATTAACATTTAAAAAGAGGTCTATATTAAATAGTAATATGCAATATTATCATCAGGTAATAAAAATAAATTTCAAGTGAGGAAAATAAACAGTAAAGTCACACAGTCAATGCTCAAAGAAGTGAATTCTGTTTAATTCTGTGTCCCTTGTCATCCTATCCAGAATATAGCAGGAGGAGGTGGACTTGGTACCTTAAAAAATTTCTGGAGTGATCCAAGAATTCAGAGACAAAAATCACAATTAATAATTAAGCATATAACTCACTAATGCATCAGTCTAAAAGGAGCAATGCAGAAAAAGACAGTTAGCAAATGTTTCTATTTCATGAATCCCTCATTCAACACATTTAGTGATTAACAATCTTATTAGATTTAGTTTCTGTAACCTAGGTTCTAGCCCTGGGTCAGGAAGATCCCCTGAAGAACAGAATGGCACCCCACCCCAGTATTCTTGCCAGGAGAATCCCCGTGGACAGAGGAGCCTGGTGGGTGACAGTTGAAGGGATGCAAAGAGTTGGATACGACTGACGTGACTAACACTACTACTACTAATCTGAATTTTTAAAAGGTGAAATGCATGGCTTTCAAGTTTTAGTAGCTTGAGTTTATTACACAGTATGGATTACTCTTACAAACATGCAAGAGAATTGGTAAAAGTTAATAGCCAAACAGGATGTATATGACAAAATTTTGTAGGATGATAACTTTTCAAAAAGTCAGCTCTAACTGAATGTAATGCACATACTGCTTTTAGTAGGGTGAGTAGCAGTAAGGGAAGGTTAGCAGATTAATTTAACTGTTTAAGAATAGGGATTTCCTTAACTAATCATAATGAGTCAGGATCCAGCCTAACAACACATGACAAAGGGAAATGTGTGTGGATAAATATGGTATATCTAATTAATTTTTACATAATACACACTCATTATATACACACAAACATGCATACACATGCTGAAAAACTGTAATTCATGTCACTGCCAAATTAATGACATGGATAGCAAATGTTATAGTATTAAAATAAATATAAAAAAAACTTCGGAAAACTACACAATTGTGCAGAATTTTAATATAGTTTTTCTTTTGAAGGAAAACAAACATAGCAGTATTTTTTCCTTTTTGATGTTTCCCTTGTGTCTTTAAAATAAATACCAAATTTAGAAACTTCAAAGAGATTTATATTTTAAGGCAGGAATAATGGCCCATAAACTGTGGAAAATTCTGAAAGAGATGGGAATACCAGACCACCTGACCTGCCTCTTGAAAAATCTGTATGGAGGTCAGGAAGCAACAGTTAGAACTGGACATGGAACAACAGACTGGTTCCAAGTACATCAAGGCTGTATATTGTCACCAAGCTTATTTAACTTATATGCAGAGAACATCATGAGAAACGCTGGGCTGGATGAAGCAAAAGCTGGAATCAAGATTGCCGGGAGAAATATCAATAACCTCAGATATGCAGATGACACCACCCTTATGGCAGAAAGCGAAGAAAAACTAAAGAGCCTCTTGACGAAAGTGAAAGAGGAGAGTGAAAAAGTTGGCTTAAAGCTCAACATTCAGAAAACAAAGATCATGGCATCTGATCCCATCATTTCATGGCAAATAGATGGAGAAACAGTGGAAACAATGGCAGACTTTATTTTTTGGGGCTCCAAAATCACTGCAGATGGTGACTGCAGCCATGAAATAAAAAGACGCTTACTCCTTGAAAGAAAAGTTATGACCAACCTATACAGTATATTAAAAAGCAGAGACATTACTTTGTCAACAACAGTCAATCTAGTCAAGGCTATGGTTTTTCCAGTAGTCATGTGTGGATGTGAGAGGGGCTATAAAGAAAGCTGAGCGCGGAAGAATAGATGCTTTTGAACTGTGATGTTGGAGGAGACTCTGAGAGTCACTTGGACTGCAAGGAGATCCAACCAGTTCATTCTAAAGGAAATCAGTCCTGCATATTCATTGGAAGGACTGATGTTGAAGCTGAAACTCCAATACTTTGGCCACCTGACGTGAAGAGCTGAATCATTTGAGAAGACCCTGATACTGGGAAGGAGTGAAGGTGGGAGGAGAAGGGAACGACAGAGGATAAGATGGTTGGATGGCATCACCAACTCAATGGACATGTGTTTGAGTAGACTCTGGGAGGTGGTGATGGACAGGGAGGCCTGGCGTACTGCAGTCCATAGGGAGGCAAAGAGTTGTACCCGATTCGACTGAGTGACTGAACTGAACTGAACTGAACTGAACACGCCAGTAGAGCTTTTGTTTTTGTTATTGGTAAATTATCTCAGTAGGCATATTAGTAAAAGCAGTCAAAATATTCTAGAAAACAACTGTGTCAAGTGGCATTTTAAAGCTCCCATGAAATTGAGAGAGTGTGTCAATTTAATAAAACTAAACATTTGAGAAATAATTGGTGATGCAGAATCATTTTAGGAATAACTGGCCATCAGCTGATAATATTACCGCCTCAAGTTGTCCAGGCTGCAAGGTGCTTCAGCTTTTCCCTGGAATACAATTAAGTATACGATGTTTTATTAACCTAAAAGCATGAAAGAGAAGGGTTCAGGAGTCCCAGACTCTTTGTTAATTTTAAAATGAAGAAAATATGACTCTGTTTCAGGCAGAAAAATAATTAGTAGAGGTGACTAAAAGAGATGATTGAAATATTTTAGAAGATAAAAGAAATAAGTAGTAGCTGACTTGATATCCAATCCTAACATTTGTTTATTTGTATTGCTAGACCTACATGAAATATTAACATTCTCCAAGTTGATGAATGGCTCTCAGCAAATGTGGAACTCATCTAATTCACACAGTTTCATTGATGTCAATGTTCTCTTAAAAGGCCTCCTTACAAAATCTTAATTATACCTAGAAACTTCATTAAAGAGCTTAGAAAATTAGCAGACTATTTAAATCAGTAGGGAGTCACCAGAGTAGTTCTTCTTTAACTGTTTTTGGTTAGCTTCTAGGACTATACAAGCTGGTGGGTGGGAGAGATATATAGGGGTGTCTGGAACAAGAGAGAAACATATATGCTCATCATTATTGGAGTATCTATAGAAACTGCAACTATGTTATCCCCATAATCACTCTTAGAAATTTGCTTCTAAGGAGGGATCTGAGATAGATTCAGTCTTTGGTGTTTGGCCGAGGAATGCAAATTGCAAAAATGCAAAGACCCCAAAGGCTCTGGTGAAATTTTCCAGGTAGGAATTTCATTGTTCTAACTGCTCTCACCTCCCACATTAACCTGGCTTCCCTGGTGACTCAGCAGTAAAGAACCTGCCTGCCAATGCAGGCGATTGCCAGCAAAGCAAGAGACCTGGTCTCTACCCTGGGTCGGGAAGATCCCTGGAGAAGGGGATGGCAGCCCACGCCAATATTCTTGCCTGGAGAATCCCATGGACAGAGAGCCTGGTGGGCTACAGTCCATAAGGTCACAAAGAGCTGGGCACTACTGAGTAAACGAGCACACATGCACGCATGCACACACACGCGCGCGCACACACACACACACACACACACACACACACACACACGCGCACACACAGAACTACGATATCTAACATGACACAGCCAATTTTTTTTTTTAATGAGTAACTAAATTGTTAATCCTAAACAAATTATGATTTCCTATGATGAAAAGAAATCCACAAAACTGTTTCCCTAAAGAAATATTCAAGTTAAAAGTCTGGAAACAAAAAACCTCCAAAATACATATGCACAAGTGCTGGAAAGATTAACTTTCTCACAACTTTGACTTGGGGCCTCAGTTCTGTGTCTAAAATATTCAAAGGAATCAGGAATACAGAACATAGCAAAGATTTAATAAGATAAAAGTCAGGGTACAAGTCAAGCTCACATCTTAAAACAGCTATATCCTTGACACTTTCATCATTCAGGTAGAATGATTGATTTCAATGCATTTCCAACAGTTTAGATGAAAGAACCTATAGGCCTTTGAAGTTGCTATTCTGCACAAATAGCATTTCTGAAAATAAAGCTGAGAGAGCTTCTTGCCTAAGTCACAGAAGTATTATCATAATAGAAAACTGTGACAGTTGAAATATAAAGAAAATAAATACAACTATGTGTAATTAGAGCTTTTATTTCAGTATTTCCACTGATAACCTTTCACAAGATATTTTAGACTACCAAATTAATTACTTTACTTATCTATAACCAATAATTGATTCTGATTGAAAAAATCAAAATGATCTTGATTGTGAAACACAGATGGAAAATTCTTAGGCTATTTCTTGTTAATGCACTTTAAATATGTTTTTAGTTCATTTATTTTTTTCACTGAGGCAATTATTTATTACAGCAAAATACTTGGAGATGAACTAAATGCCTAACCTGAGAAGCTGGGTTAAATAAACTGTCATACATTTACATAATGCAGTATATGCATCTGTAAAAAGAAATGAGGAGGCCATTTATGAGTTGATAAGAAGTGATCTTCAGGATATGTGTCTTTAAGTGGAAAGAAGCAATGTAAAAATTATAGTATTTACTTTTTAGTAAAAAAAAAATCAGACAGCAAGAAAAGATGTATATATTATTTTTTGCGAAAAGAAATACTAGAAGGATATTTAAGCCAGAAACTAATGAAATCTGTGTGTGCTCAGTCGTGTCTGACTCTGCGAATTCATTGACTGTAGCTCACCAGGCTCCTCTGTCCATGGGATTTCCCAGGCAAGAATACTGGAATTGGTTGCCATTTCCTTCTCCAGGGGATCTTCCCAACCCAGGGATTGATCCTGCATCTCCTGCATTGGCAGGTGGATTCTTTACCACTAGCACCACCTGATTACCTAATTAATAACCCTGCAGGACTGAGTGTTTCCACTCATAGGTACCAGAGCGGGAGGAGGAATTGGGACATCTCTGAGTATATCCTGTTATTAACATTTATTACTTTCTCTTCTGATTCTACATTTACAAATTCAAACAATCAGAACATAGTAACAAAGATAGGAAGAAATATAAATTTTAACAGATAATTTACCTTTTCTTTATATCAAACAGATATCAGTTTATAGTCATTTAAAGAGAGATAAATCTTTGTTTATGTATCTGTTTTTCCTTGTAATTCACCATTTCATTCACCAGTTGTAATATATACCTCTGGTTTCAGGAACCAAGAAGTTTATAGATATAAACAGTTTGTAAATGTTCAGAAGTGCAATTACCTTGGGAAACAGCAGAAACCGGGACTCTTAGCACCCATTTTTAATTACCTTTGGTAAAGGATGTTTTCTGGTCTCTGGAATTTCAGTGATGAAAAAACTGAACTTCTTGCTTTGTACTAAACTAGCAAAGGATAAAATACTGTATGTAAATGCCTATTTTTTTTTTAAATGCTCTATTTATTTTCACTAAATCTTATGGCACAGGGGCAGAAATATTAAAGTAAGATATCTAGGTAAAGAAAGTGTAATGAAGAACCATCCTCTTCCATAGATTGTTGATAGCCCTTGGGCATTAGACAAGTCATCCAGCTTTCACTGCATGGTTCACTTACAAATTGAGATGAAAGATAAAAGAAAACATGTTTGGAATCACCATCCTCGTCTTTAGAAGTCTCAAGAACTTGTATTCAGAGATAGGCAGCACTTTTTTGCATTCCAGTCTATCTTCATACACAGATAGAACCAGTGTAAACCATTCAAAGAAGGCATCTCTTGGGTTAGCCAAAGAGATTAACTATAAACGCTTATGTATCCTTGTACACGTTTATTTATGAGTCTAACTAGAAATTTTAGTAATGCCACGCAGGAGTAAAGCTAGAGTCTCACGTTCCAAAGTCACATAAAATGTTTTGCCAGGCGGGCTCCCTGTGTTGTACGGCAGCTTCTCACTGCCATCCATTTTACACAAGGCCGTGTGTATGTGTCAATGCTGCCTTCTCCACTGGTGCTCTGGGATGACCTGGAGGGGCGGGATGGGGGGAGCGGAGGGAGGCTCCGGAGGGAGGGCAAATATCTATAATCACGGCCAACTTGTTACACAGCGGAAACCAACAAAACATCGTAAAGCAAATTTCTTCCAAGTGAAAATGAAATTTAAAAACAGACAAAAAATGATGTGCCATTAAATAATTACAGTCATGAGTAAGGAAACAGATGAAAATAAATGGTGAAATTTCATTTTAAAATAACTGAATTATAAATACCCCCATGATAATTATTTTAGGTCTTTTAAAATCAGTATTAGTCTATCAATGTTCCTTTGGAAAATAGTAACTTACATACATTGGAGGAGGCCATGGCAACCCACTCCAGTATTCCTGCCTGGGAAATGTCATGGACAGAGGAGTCTGGTGGGCTACAGTCCATGGTGCTGCAAAGAGCTGGCCACGACTGAGCGGCTGAGCAGCGCCACACCTCCATTCCACCCAGGGCATAGAATATTACCCCCACCCCCAGGAGGCAGACATCTTACGTGGAATTGGCAGATACTTTCAAATACACTTTTTAATGCAATGATCATCTGTGTGTAGCCTGAGATTGCAGTGTTTTGGTGTTTTTTACCATCTATCTCTCTCTATGTCACATTTAAAATCTTGTGATCATTGTGTTTTTATTTTGCTAGTATTTGGTTTCTTTTACTTTTATTCACTTTCACTTTATATATGCTTAAATACTTTATAAGAATAGCAAGGCAAATAAACCAGAGTTTAAAATTTTTAATCACTGTACTCGCTTTAAGGGTTTCAGCTAATATGTATTTTTACAGTTAAGTTTTCGTCTGTTCAAAAAAAGAAGAAAAGAGCTGAGCCATTTAATCAGCAATGTAATTCTTGATTATTGTGTTAAAAAGAAACTGCTGAAGAAGAGGACATGTCATATCATAAGCATTTTTAATTGTGCTAAATCCACACTTTTTCAAAGCTAATGTAATAGTCCATATTTAATTAGCTGAATCATATAAACTGTAAATATAAAGTTTTTATTACCACTTAAGGTCTCTGGAAAGATACTGCTTCAATAATAATCATGTATGTAGGAAGTAAAGTTCACCTCTGACTTTTGACAGAGTATAAATATTTCTCCCATTATTTTTATGTTATAAAGCTTTCACTTTTTTTGGCTTTATTTTCATTTTTAAGAGCCAATATAGAATTATATTTCAAATAGTCTGCTTTGGACATTTCTGAAGAATCAGTTATGGAAATTAAAATTGTTCAGTTGGTCATTGTTGCTAATTAAGTGACCATTAATTAGTTATATGTCTAAATACGTCTTTATAGCTTATTTTATACCTAGCAGTTTGTACCTGTTAATCCAGTACCCCTACCTTGCCTCACCCATCCCTTTTGCTGCTGGTAACCACTAATTTGTTCCCTGCATCTGTGAGTTAGTTTCTTTTTTGTTATATACACTAGCTCGTTGTATCTTTCCAATTCCACATATAAGTGATACCTCACAGTTTTTGTCTCTATCTGACTTATTTCAGGAAGCATAATGTCCTGCATGTCCATTCATGTTGTTGCAAATGGCATTATTTCATTTTTTCATGGTTGAGTAATGTTCCATTTGTATATCTCTATATATACATGTGTGTGTATGTGTATATGTATACATATATATATGTATATATGGCATCTTCTTTATTCATTCAACTATTTTTGGACACTTATGCTGCTTTTATATTTTGACTATAATAAATAATGTTGATATGAACACTGCAGTGTATATCTTCTCAAATTTAATAATACAAGTATAAAATGCAAAAATGAGACCTTAATTTTGTACATAATTTTTCACTCTTTGCATGCTTCAACCATATTTAATTCATTCAAAAGATACTAAATGGTAAACAGGGTAAAAATGAATATATAGAGACATTTGGGGGTTTTGTTGCATTTTCTTTCATTTTTTTTAATATCATAGATGCCTCATATATAACTTGGATCTTTATAATTTAATCTTGCAAGATGCTCAGTGCTAATCATGTGTTCATGTTAGTGCTTTGATAATTAAAAGGAGAACATAATTCCAATTTTTAAAACCCACAAATGGACACTGAGAAAGATAACTTATTTATATTATATAGCTATGCTTTTTATTTTGTCTGTCTTTAAATATTACCAATTATTTTCTTTTAGCTCATTCAGCTCCAGTGTACTTTACTGTTATATGACAGACTTCCTCCTTGCAAAAAGCCTACTTGCAAGACACACTGACAAATCCACGCAAATAGGTTAAAAGTGAACACAACTTGGAACATTTCAAAGAAGATGAATATAGAAGAGGAAGAGAAGGAGGAGAAGGAAGAGAAGTGATATAAAAAAAATGGTATCTTTCTTTTTCATTGACTGGGATGAGGAAATAAGTGACTATAAATCTAGAAGCTAGCCAATTATTCTAGGAAAGAAATATGTTATACTAAAAGACAAAGAACTTGTGATTTACTATAAAGTTTATAGAAGACATTTATTCGTGTATTTATATTTCTTGGATTTCTATTGATATGTTAAACGTCCACTATAATTACAGTCAATACTCCAAAACTCAGATTTATTGTTGATATTCCAAAATTATAACTAAATACACAAAATAGTCAAACTCTTTGTCTTCAGTAGTTTAACTGACACTTTGATCTGTACCAAACAAGTATGCTGCGTCAGGACTGAGTACTTACAAGATGGTAACCTGGCTGGCAATTAAATCCACACTCTAAAGATTTAGCAAACAGAAAAATATTATAATACAATGAAAGAGAAAGAGCTGCTCAGTCCTGTCTGCCTCTTGGCAACTCCATGACTGCAGCGCACCAGGCACCTCTGTCCGTGGGATTCTCCAGGCAAGAATACTGGGTTGGTTTGCAATTCCCTTCTCCAGGGGATCTCCTCAACCCAAGGACTGAACCCGGGTCTCCTGCATTGCAGGCAGATTCTCTACCACCTGAACAACCAGGAAAGCCCTTTAATAAAATAAATAATGTTGTAAATGCATACATATTAAGAATCTTCTAAAGACTTCTGTTTCTAATTATTCGCTTTCCCAATTTTTCCCATTCTAAAATGTCTAATGCAGAATTTAATGTTCAATATTTATAAAATAATAATGGAAACCTTTTTATTCGTGAGTTTTTCTGTCTTCAGTTACACTGGGCCTCTGTAGTATGCAAAATGCCTAATAATAGTTTATTGACTTTGTTCTATAATCTCATGTGCAAAAGCTTAGTGAGTCAACTCATCATGTTTACTTTTTGGATTGGATGAAGTCATGAAAACACAAGTAAGGTGATCTTTCACAGATCACATTCCAAGGTGAAAGCCTGCATAAATTAATAGAATATTTTATCATGAGAGCCTACTGCTGATTTTCTATCTTCTTTAAAACTGGGTTATCTACTAGTTAAGAAAGATACAGTAGTTTGAGTGACTGATTTCTACCCATTATAAACATGCTCAAAGCATGATCATATAAGAGAACAGACTCTGTACAATTTCAATCCCTTTAGATCATGATATTTTTGCACCTTGCTTTATGTCTCTGGATATGTTCCAGTGTCTCCAGGTTTATAGTCGATGGGAACCTGAATAAAATTTTTATTCTGCTGTTATGTGAAAATTATATAAATCTTAATTATGTTGAACTGGTTCATAGTGCTTTTCAGGTCTGCTATCCTACTTTTCTGTCTATTCATTCTACTAATTTTTGAGAGTTTTATATTGAAACTCCAACTAAAAATCTTAATTTATTCACTTCAAAACAGTGATAATATATTATGGAACTATATGTAACCCTGTTCTGCATTTTCCAAGTTTCCTGTGAATGCATTACCATATTTTCATAATTAAAAAAAAAAAGAAAGAAAAAAATATGATCCTACCTATGTTGAGCACATAAAATAATTTTAGACTTTGGGTAACAGTTTGGTTCTTAGTTATCACCTCTCATTCTGCAAGTGACAACAGTCTCTATGAGTTCTTGGCTACTGCTACTCCAGTTAGAATAATATAAGCTTCCTTTTGATCACATCCGACTCCATGCTCCCGTCTGACTGCTTGACCTTTAGTGACTGTAATACAGAAAGGATGTAACAGAGTTCACCTTCATAAATACTCTCTCTTCCCCACTCTGGGAAAATACACAATTCAGAACAAAAACAGTAATCATGTATCCCTTGATGATAGGGTGCCAGAAGCATTTAATTCAAAATTATTTAATCTATGTTAGGAAATCTACGATTTCCTACTTGTGTCCTTCTAAAATAATCTCTGTGGGCATCGTAGGTTAGCCACGGGTCTCTCGCTCAGCACTGCTGAGTAATAGTTCTACAAGCACCACAAGCTGAACACTGAGCTAACATTTAACTCACTTGCTGTAACAGCAATTGCCAGCTTGTCTCTTTCATCTTTCTCTCTCTGCACATCACCCATCCTGATTCCTCTGTCTCCTTGAAACACCACGTTTAATCCCCGTTGCTTCCAGCCTCAAGCTCCTTGACGAAGTTACGGCATCTTCTCGTGTGAGCATGCTCAGTGCTCAGTCGTGTCCGACTCTTTGTGACCCCATGAACTGTAGCCCATCAAACTCCTCTGTCCATGGGATTTAATAGGCAAAAATAATGGAGTGGGTTGCCATTTACTTCTTCTCACCAGCCACCAAATCACCATTGTTGCTCCTTGTCTCATTCACATAAGGAACCTGCTCTTGAAGATGATGAAACCAGTATTTATCACTCTTCATGAGTTTTATTGCACTTCCAAATGCATGAACACCTGAACTCCTCAAAGTTTCCGCTTCTCATTCTGTGACCACTTGTTCTCCCATCTCCCTCTATGCTCCTCTCCTGAATAAGAAAGGACTCTGGTAGTGCTGCATTTAGTATTGTTACCCCAAACAATTTCTCCCTTCTAAAGCCTTCAACTAAATTCTTAGACCATGAAAACTAGATCTGCAGCCAGGACCTCTCTGGTTTGAATTATTTACTTCTTGTTGCCTAGGTCATACCATCCCTTGAGGTTCAGCCCATATCTTTAAAATTCAGTAAAATTACACTGGTCACGTTCTGATGTAACTCTAAACATTCTATAACAATGCAGTCAGAGTTCTATCAGCATTATCAGCTTGTATAATCATGTTCTCATTTTAATCTTTTATTTCAAAAAATCTAGTTATTTACCTGAATTCTTTTTTCTCAGAGTGATTAGTTTGTTGACGCTTATAAACTTTGTGTGGGGCAGTATTATTTTTAATGGAAAACATGATTTCTGTATTGTTATGTCAGTTTTTTCTTCTTCACTAGTTCGTAGATGTCTTGAATGATATCTGAGTTGGATTCCATAACTTAACTTAACTCTTAAAAAAATCTAGTTTAGCATATCTAAGTCAAGGAAGCCCAGTTCACTGCCATTTGGTCAGGTTTGAATCTCCAGAGATCTGAAGGGGCCCGCTTATTCTCGGCTACCCCCACACCAGAACCTAACAGAATACAGAAGGGATGTCCATGATCTGGTCCTGGGACATCTGCCACTCTCCTCTACTTTCAAAAGAATCATTGCCCCGATTATATAGGAGGGGTTTCAGGAAAAAAAGGAACTGGCTTCAGGCGTTGTGCTCTCTGCTAATTCCCAGTGCTCTGCATCCAGCTTCTCAGAAGATATATTCACTCCTGTGGTGGGCATCCCATTCTTTGCTGTGAAGAAGCCCTAAAAGAGCCCCCTAAGGCAAAAGGGAATTAGACATTTCCCTCAGCTCTCACCCCTCTGTTCCTGCAACCCACAGTCTCTTGTCTGTGGAATTTCATTCCATATCTCTCCTTCCCAGTCTTCCTAAAAAGTTGGGGGCAAAAGTGGGGCTTTGCTAGTTTAAAGAGCACCCATACTGTCTCCTTTTAAGAGGTCCAATACCATCGGTAATTTTCCAAATCTTTGTTTTTCTCTTGGCCCAATTTTAAGCCATGGTTACCTATCTCGGTGCAGTTCAGCATGTTTTAACAATAAACGTTCTCTTCCTCTTTTTCAATCTTCCTGCTCTGAAATCCTGTTTCATTAATTCACTCTCCTTGTTTTTGTAGTCCATTGTTTTTTTTTTTACTACTGCCTCCTTAATCAAGTCTGCATTTATTGAAACATATTTACATCTGCTAACCATTAGTCTTTTTGTGGATCACACAATTTATGAAATTCTTAGGGGATGATCTTCCTCTATTTTGAAAATCCTATACTTTTTAAAATTTCTAAACTAAAATCAGTTTCAGTTATTTTCTTCATTACTTACCCAAGCAAGTATTTATTTAAAAAAAATAATCTAATTATTTTCAGACATATTTAACCAGATAATGAAGCTCTCAAAAAAGGAATTCTATTTAGAGCTTTAAAATATCACTAAACATGCAACTTGGTGGCGCAGGGGCTTGTTTAAAATAAGTGACAGTTTTAATACAGATTACATATTCATAAAAAAATTTCTGACCACTAACAATGCTTTTCAAATGAAACATAGAAGATGAATCTTATTTCTTTTTATTAGAGAATTTTAGGTAGCTAATGCAACATAATATGAATAAGTACCCTGTCAGAGGATGAAATACTAATTTTATTCAATTATAATATGCAATTATAGTGATACTATATTCCATAGCCCTCTTCTATCCTAATAAGATTATAGGAATACCCGATATATTCAGAGTAAAAGTCTAAAAGTCAAACGGTTGGGTTTCCTAATTGTCCATACCACAAGAGTAGGCTCTGACTTATCAAATGATGAAAACATAAAAGTGAGGTGATATGGAAAGGTATTTTTTTGTAATCCAGTATGATAAAGTAAATTGCTAAAGCAATTATATGAAAAATAACTTAATTCAAAATAATTATCTTAATAAAGATGATTCAAAGAAACGGAACAATTTGTAGCATGAATTTTATTTTTGTAATGACTTCCTTTTGGGTTTTGAATGTAAAGAGATCTAACTATTAGCAGATGTCATTTAATAACAGAGTTCTAAAATTTAAATTCTTAGCGTTTAGCTTTTCCTTTTCATTCTGTGTACATCACACATAAATATGTGATTTAATTACATGAATACAGACTGATGTGCTAGTTTCTAAATCATACATTTCAGGAATACTGTGTTTGAGCTCACTTCCTGAAAGTGGAATTTGCGATATAAATTTTGCCATGTATTTTCAGATCCATAATACTAGACTGTGATACATCAAATAAAGGATTTTCCTGCTTCTAGGAAAATGGCAAGAGTCTTGATATTTCCACTTTTATTAGTTTTCTAAGTTTATTTCCAGACCCAGAGCTTATTTAATGGAAAGTTGGGTTCCTCATTCACTGATACAGGAAAAAGCTCTGTTAAATACACAGAGTCATAACATACTCAAATATTAAAACACTTTGAACAAGGACAGAAATATATTTTCATCCCTTGTGTTGTTAGGAGTAACAAACTCAGGAAGGTTTTGCCAAAAGCTGTGGGTGAGCACGAACAGTAACTTCTCACTGCAAATTGTATTTGAATTCAGTTTTGGAAAATTTCTAATCTGCTGAAAGCATGCTTCACATCAACAAATTTAAGCTTTTGCTCCCATGGACAGGGGAGTCTGGCGGCTACAGTCGAGGGGGTCACAAAGAGTCGGATACAACTGAAGCAACTTCTCACCTGCACACACATGCACCAGCATAGCGGGTATAAAACTGACCCTCGTTTGATTTTGACTACCACACAGAGCAGATTCTAAAGGGACACATGCATCTCACCACTAAATACATGCTGCCAGCTGGGTAACTTTACTATCTGTAGTTCTATCACATCTTTTATTTATAATACTGAAAATTATTAGGTGAAAAGGAGAAACAGATCAACAAAATCAGACCATATCGAAAAACAAAAACAAAGGACTCTTGTCTGTGTCTGGGTCCTAAATGGCCAGAAATCACATTGGCATCATTTCCCCCTTTCTGCATTTCTCCTGCGGGCCTCATACCATCTCCCCCAATCAATCACTTCTGTTACTGAAAGAAAAATCCTGCACCCATTTAGTCACTCTCCCTTTAAAGAGCTTGTGTGTGTGTGTGTGTGTGTGTGTATGTGTGTGTGTGCATGTGTGTGTATGTGTATGTGTGTATGTATGTGTGTGTGCATGTGCGTGTGCGTGTGTGTGTGTGTGTATAATTTCCTTTCCTTTCTAAGTCCCTCCAGCAGGTTTACTATGACATAATTTACATACAATAATATTTCTGCTTTCTCGTGATGACTGACTTTTGACAATTGAACATTATCATAAAAATGCCACCTTAAGATGTTAAACACTCCCAGCACCCAAAAAGATGTGTTTTGCATTCAATTCCCTCTCCCAACCTCCAATTCCAGGCAGTCATTGACTTGATTTTTAGACCTATAATTTTGCCTTTTCTAGAACTGCATATAAGTGGAATCATACTGGGCTCTTTACACAGGATAATGCTTTTTTTTTTTTCTTTTCATTTATTTTTATTAGTTGGAGGCTAATTACTTTACAATATTGTAGTGGGTTTTGTCATACGTTGACATGAATCAGCCATGGAGTTACATGTATTCCCCATCCCGATCCCCCCTCCCACCTCCCTCTCCACCCGATCCCTCTGGGTCTTCCCAGTGCACCAGCCCCGAGCACTTGTCTCATGCATCCAGCCTGGGCTGGTGATCTGTTTCACCCTAGATAATATACATGTTTCGATGTTGTTCTCGCGAAACATCCCACCCTCGCCTTCCCCCACAGAGTCCAAAAGTCTGTTCTGATAATGCTTTTGAAATTGCTGAAAGTTCTTTATGCAACTAACTTTGTTCCTTGTTATTACTGATGATTATTTCATGATATAACAAAAACTTGTTTGCTTGCTCAGTTGTGTATGGCTCTTTGAGACCCTTTGGACTGTACCCTACCAGGCTGTTTGGTCCAAGGGATTCTCCAGGCAAAGATACTGGAGTGGGTTGCCATTTGTACCCCAGGGGATCTTCCTGACCCAGGGATTAAACCTTTGTCTCTTGAGTCTCCCGCATCACAGGAGGATTCTTTACCTCCTGAGCCATTGGGGAAGCCCATAAGAAAATGTGTTCTCATTCAACAGTTAATGGATATTTATGTTTAGAGCGGTCGTGCTGTGCTGTACTGTGCTAAGTCACCTCACC
Organism: Cervus elaphus; assembly: GCF_910594005.1. Taxonomy (NCBI): domain Eukaryota; kingdom Metazoa; phylum Chordata; class Mammalia; order Artiodactyla; family Cervidae; genus Cervus; species Cervus elaphus. The sequence goes on along the minus strand of NC_057843.1, from coordinate 4,901,769 downwards.
TGTGTCCAGCTCTCTGCGACCCTGTGGACCATAGCCTACCAGGCTCCTCTGTCCATGGGATTCTCCAGGCATGAATATTGGAGTGGGTTGCCATGCCCTCCTCCAGAGGATCTGCCCCCTCAGGGACTGAACCTCTCTCTTTTTTATATCTCCTGCATTGGCAGGCAGTTTCTTTAACATTATCGCCACCTGGGAAGCCCTTAGTTCAGTTCAGTCTCTCAGTCATATCCTACTCTTTGCAACCCCAGGGACTGCACCACACCAGGCTTCCCTGTCCATCACCAACTCCTGAAGCCTACTCAAACTCATGTCCATCCAGTTGGTGATGCCATCCAACCATCTCATCTTCTGTCATCTCCTTCTCCTCCTGCTTTCAATCTTTCCCAGCATCAGGGTCTTTTCAAATGAGTCAGTTCTTTGTATCAGGTGGCCAAAGTATTGCAGCTTCAGCTTCAACATTAGTCCTTCTAAAGAACACCCAGGACTGATCTGCTTTAGGATGGACTGGTTGGATCTCCTTGCAGTACAAGGAACTCTCAAGAGTCTTCTCCAACACCGCAGTTCAAAAGCATCAATTCTTCAGCGCTCAGCTTTCTTTATAGTCCAACTCTCACATCCATACATGACCACTGGAAAAACCATAGCATTGAGAAGATGGGCCTTTGTTGGCAAAGTAATGTCTCTGCTTTTTAATATGCTGTCTAGGTTGATCATAACTTTCCTTCCAAGGAGTAAGCGTCTTTTAATTTCATGGCTGCAGTCACCCTCTGCAGTGATTTTGGAGCCCAGAAAAATAAAGTCTGACACTGTTTCCCCATGTATTTCCCATGAAGTGATGGGACCAGATGCCATGATCTTAGTTTTCTGAATGTTGAGCTTTAAGCCAACTTTTTCACTCTCCTCTTTCACTTTCATCAAGAGGCTTTTTAGTTCTTCTTCACTTTCTGCCATAAGGACTGCCAAGGTGTCATCTGCATATCTGAGGTTATGGATATTTCTCCCAGCAGTCTTGATTCCAACTTGAGCTCTGTTCAGTCCAGCTGCATGATATAGTCTCCATAGTTAAGTAAGTTAACTATTTAATATAGTTAAATAAGCAGGGTGACAATAAACAGTCTTGACATACTGCTTTCCTGATTTGGAACCAGTCTGTTGTTTCATGTCCAGTTCTAACTGTTGCTTCTTGACCTGCAGACAGATTTCTCAGGAGGCAGGTGAGGTGGTCTGGTATGTCCATCTCTTTAAGAATTTTCCACAGATTGTTGTGACCCACCCAGTCAAAGGCTTTGGCATAATCAATAAAGCAGAGGCTTTGGCATAATCAATAAAGCAGAAGTAGATATTTTTCTGGAACTCTCTTGCTTTTTCAATGATCCAACAGATGTTGGCAATTTGATCTCTGGTTCCTCTGCCTTTTCTAAACCCAGCTTGAACATCTGGAAGTTCATGGTTCACTTACTTTTGAAGCCTGGATTAGAAAATTTTGAGCATTGCTTTGCTAATGTGCGAGACTGTGCGGTAGTTTGAACATCCTTTGGTGTTGCATTTCTTTGGGATTGGAAATGAAAACTGACCTTTTCCAGTCCCGTGGCCACTGCTGAGTTTTCCAAATTTGCTGGCATATTGAGTGCAGCACTTTCACAGCATCATCTTTTAGGATTTGAAATAGCTCAACTGGGATTCCATCATTTCCACCAGCTTTATTTGTAGTGATGCTTCCTAAAGCCCACTTGACTTCAAATTCCAGGATGTCTGGCTCTAGGTGAGTGATCACACTATCATGGTTATCTGTTTCAAGAAATATCATGAAAAATTTTTTTTGTATAGTTCTTCTATGTATTCCTGCCACCTCTTCTTCATCTCTTCTGCTTCTGTTAGGTCCATACAATTTCTTTCCATCATTGTGCCCATCTTTGCATGTAATGATCCCTTGGTATCTCTAATTTTCTTAAAGAGATCTCTAGTCTTTCCCATTCTATTATTTTCCTCTATTTCTTTGTATTTATCTCTGAGGAAGGCTTTCTTATCTCTCATTTCTATTCTTTGGGACTCTGCCTTCAAATGGGTATATCTTTCCTTTTCTCCTTTGCCTTTAGTTTCTCTTCTTTTCACAGCTATTTGTCAGGCCTCCTCAGACAACCATTTGCCTTTTTGCATTTCTTTTTCTTGGGGATGGTCTTGATCCCTGCCTCTTGTACAATGTCACAAACCTTCATTCATTGTTCACCAGGCACTCTCTCTATCAGATTCAACCCCTTGAATCTATTTGTCACTTCTACTGTATAATCATAAGGAATTTGATTTAGGTTACATCTGAATGGTCTAGTGGTTTTCCCTACTCTCTTCAATTTAAGTCTGAATTTTTCAATAAGGAGTTCATGATCTGAGCCACAGTCAAAGTTCTTGTTCTTGTTTTTGCTGACTGTACATGTAGGGTCTTCTCTTGTGTTGTTGAAAGAAGGTATCTGCTATGACCAGTGCATTTTCTTGGTAAAACTCTGTTAGCCTTTGCCCCACTTCATTTTGTCCTCCAAGGCCAAATTTGCCTGTTAGTGCAGGTACCTCTTCCTACGTTCACATTCCAGTCCCCCAAAATGAAAAGGACATATTTTTGGGGGTGGGTGTTAGTTCTAGAAGGTCTTGTAGGTCTTTCTAAAACCGTATAACTTCAGCTTCTTCTTTATGACTGGTTGGGGCACAGACTCGGATTACTCTGATATTGAATTGTTTGCCTTGGAAATGATCAGAGTACATTCTGTCATTTTTGGGATTGCACCCAAGTACTGCATTTTGGAATCTTTTGTTGACTATGATGGCCACTCTGTTTCTTCTAAGGGATTCTTGCCCACAGTAGTAGATATAGTGGTCATCTGAGTTTAATTCGCTGATTCCAATTCATTTTAGTTCACTGATTCCTAAAATGTCAATGCTCACTCTTGCCATCTTCTGTTTGACCACTTCCAATTTACCTTGATTCATGGGCCTAACATTCAAGGTTCCTATGCAACACTGAGAGTTGCTAATTATTATGAATAATGATGCTAGGGACGCTCAGATACTCTTTCTGTAGTCAGATGTTTCATTTATCTTGGGCAAATACCTAGAAATGGGGCCACTGGATCATATGACAAGTATACATTTAACCACTAATTTTCCATGTGGACTGTATGTCTTTGCATTTCTGTCAGCAGTGTATGACACCATTTCCTTTACATCCATGTCATCAGCACGTAATGAAGTAAATCTTTTTACTTTTATCAATTCTAGTAGATATGTCACTGTGATTTAAAATGCATATCTCTGATGAAAAGTGATGGTGAGCAGCTTTTCAGGTGCTTAATTATGAATTACCTGTTCAAAATTCTTCCCAGTTCTTAGTTATGTCTTGACTACAAATTTTGGAAAAAAATATTTTTTAGATATATAGTTAATATATTTATTACTTTAATATATTTATTACTAGTCTATGACTTGCTTTTGCATTTTTTAAACCATTAATTATTGAAGAGCAATAGTTTTAATTGTGGTATTGTTCTTTTAATTTTTGCTTTGCTTTTAAGTTGTATGTGTCTGTGCGTGTGTGTGTGTGTGTGTCTGTGTGTGTGTGTGTGTCTATGTACTCTGTTCAAAGAAATCCTGCCCTATCAAAAGTAACAAAGATTTTCCACTATGTCTTCTTAAAGTTGAATAGTTTCAGTTCTTTGATCCTATAGCCTATTTCAAGTTGACTCATATGTATGAGTAAGATAAAGATAAGGTTCATTATTTTGCATATAAATATTAAGTTTCTATTTCCATTTATTGAACAGTCTATCTATTCCATACTGAATTGATTTGGCATCTTTCATGACAGTTAATGGCACTTAGAAATGTTGTAAATATTTTTGTATTTCTCAGAGCAGAAATGTCCTGCTCTCCATTTCCCGGTGTCTGCTTTTCTCTCTCATGTTTCCTTCTACTTACTTTGTGTTGCGTTTACCATTCTTTTTCTGATTTCTTAAGATGAAAATTTAGATCTGTACTTTTTAACTAGGATCTTCAGTTAATTTATATATAATATAATTTTGATGTGGTTGGATCTGGGTCTAATTTATACTACTTATTTAAATTTGTCTCCATTTTTTATTTTGGTCAACACTTTTTACTTGTATAAATCTTAGAATTGAATTTTAATTGTTCTATTAGCATTTTTCTTTTTCTATTGACTTTGAATTTATACTTCTCTATGTTAATTTCTATCAGTTGTTCTAGACAGTGCAGTATGAATTCCTAATTTTCACAATCTACTTAGAATTAATGCACTATCATTTCATATAATATTTGAATACAAAGTGAATTTTTAAATTTGGCCCCATGTAGGTAAATGTACCCTTCACCTTCCTTGGTGCTAGTGTTGTGTTTCTGCATGCATTACATACATGTGTATTATAAATTCTCATAAGAAAATGGTTATAGTTTAGCTTAAAGTACTCAGACACATTGTAAAGAAATTAAGAAGGAAATAATAAAACAAAGAAATTAAAGTAAGAGTTTATAATAACCCAGATATTTACTATTTAAGTACTCTTCATTCTTTTCTGAGGATCAAATGTCTTTATAGAATTCTTAATGCTTATCCAGGTTGAACGTCTTATATCTACAAATATATATGCTTCCCTTCAAGTTTTAGAAAATTTTAGCCAAAAGTCCTTAAGTATTTTTCTGCCTTATTTGCTGAATATTCGATCAATCATGACTATGTTAGGCCATTTGATACCATCTAAGAAATACCATTGGCTCTGTTCATTTAATTTCAAGATATTTTTCTCTCTTCTTCAGCTTGGATAATTTTTATCTATCCATTCTCGTTTACTGACTCTTTCCTTTCTTGTCTCCAATCTGATGGTAAACCTATCCCATTATCTTTCTTATGATAATCACTACTCCATTTTTTAAAACGCAGATTCATTTGTTTTATTTCTTTTCCTATACATTAGGTCTTTGTTGATTATCTGTTTTGAATATGGCAGTATGTAAATGATCTTCCCAAACTCCCTTACTATCCTTTAGGATTGGTCTCATTTGCTTTCTTTTCTTTTGAGAACATGACCCATACTCCTGGTTCTCTCTAAGTCAGGTTATACTGCATTTTTTAATGAAGATCATGTATCTTAAGCTGTGGAGACTGCAGGCTGCCTTTCTAATGAGAGCTTTGTTGTCTGCTTTAGTCATAGATCACAAACTCTGCCTTAGACAGCAACCCCAATTTGGCTCGGATCTTTATCCTTAACTAAGGTGCTTTTAGTCTGGTCCACAAATATAAGATTCAGGGGTCTGTTGCAGATATAAAATGAAATTTGGGGATATCTTCTCTAGATATTTCCCTTCATAGAGTCTTCCTTTTTCTGTTTTTTTTTTTTTTTTTTAACAGAAACTACAGTTTTTTTTACTCAGAATTCTGGTTTTCCAGTCAGAAAACCAATAACTTTTCCTCCACAAGGGATTCTGCCACTCTCAGGGTAGAAAGAGTGAAAAAATATATATATAATCTGCACTTTTTGAACATGGGAAACTTAGAATTTGTCCTATTCTCTGCATTTTCCACTAGCTGCTTTGAGCTAATATGTCCAGACTGTACCTGTAAAGGGATCCAGTTGGTGCTTACTCAGCCATTACCAAAATCTCCAAATTCATCACTTTTTTAAAGTAACGAAAATTAAGTTTAATATGACCAAGCTTTGTCTAAGCAGCCACCAGGCTTTCACTGTTTCAGGGCACTCCTTCCTCTACGACACACATGTTTTCCCCGTCCACACTGCTGTGCTGTCTAGAATATTCATTCTACTCCCATGTCTTGTATCACGGACTGTTTATACACCTTATTTTTAACTTTTAAGCAGTCCTACTACTGGGCATATGCCCTGAGAAAACCATAATGCCAAAAGACACATGTACACCAATATTCATCGCAGCACTATTTACCATAGCCAGGGCACGGAGGTAACCTAACTGTTCATTGACAGATGAGTGGATAAAGAAGCTATGGTACATACACACAATGGAATATTACTCAGCCATAGAGGAACAACACTGAGTCGGTTACAGTGATGTGAATGAACTTAGAGCCTGTCATACAGAGTGAACTAAGTCAGGAAGAGAAAAACAAATATTGTGTAGTGATGCATATACATGGAATCTAGAAAGATGGTACTGAAGAACCTATTTGCAGAGCATAAACAGAGATGCAGAAGTAGAGAATCAACATGTGGGCATGGTAGGGGAAGGAAACGCGGGATAATGTGGGAGAGTATCATTGACGTATGTACACGACCAGGTGTAACACAGATGGTGTGAAGCTGCCGCATAGCACAGGGTGATGGCCTAGATGAGTGATATTGGGGGTGGGGGCAGAGCTCAAGAGGGAGGGGATATGTATACACATAGCTGATTTACATTGATGTACAGCAGAGAAGGAAATGGCAACCCACTCCAGTATTCTCGCCTGGAAAATCCCATGGACTGAGGATCCTGGTAGGCTACAGTCCATGGGGTCGCAAAGAGTCAGACATGACTGAGCAACTTCACTTCACTTCACAGCAAAAACTGGTCTTCCCCGATGGCTCAGCGGTAAAGAATCCACCTGCACTGCAGGAGATCTGGGTTCAATCCCTGGGTCAGGAAGATACCCTGGAGGAGGGCATGGTATTCCACCCCAGGATTCTTGTCTGGAGAATCCCATGGACAGAAGAGTCTGGTGGGCTACAGTCAATAGGGTTGCGAAGACTTGGACATGACTGAAGCGACTTAGCACACACAGCAAATCTAACAGAACACTGGAAAGCAATTACATTCCAATTAAAAAAATAGTAATAATAAAATTTTTTCCATGAAAAAATATAGCCTTTTTCAGGCTCATCTTAAATAAACAAAAAAATCGCTTGTAACTCTTTTTTTTTTTCTTTTTTTTTTTTTTTTAATTTTTTTATTAGTTGGAGGCTAATTACTTCACAACATTTCAGTGGGTTTTGTCATACATTGATATGAATCAGCCATAGATTTACACTTATTCCCCATCCCGATCCCCCCTCCCATCTCCCTCTCCACCCGATTCCTCTGGGTCTTCCCAGTGCACCAGGCCCGAGCACTTGTCTCATGCATCCCACCTGGGCTGGGGATCTGTTTCACCATAGATAGTATACATGCTGTTCTTTTGAAACATCCCACCCTCACCTTCTCCCACAGAGTTCAAAAGTCTGTTCTGTATTTCTGTGTCTCTTTTTCCGTTTTGCATATAGGGTTATCGTTACCATCTTTCTAAATTCCATATATATGTGTTAGTATGCTGTAATGTTCTTTATCTTTCTGGGTTACTTCACTCTGTATAAGGGACTCCAGTTTCATCCATCTCATTAGGACTGGTTCAAATGAATTCTTTTTGACGGCTGAGTAAAATTCCATGGTGTATATGTACTCTTTTTAGCTCAAGATCAAATAACACCATGCCCCCTGGCATTTACTTGGATATGATTTTATCAAATTACTTTAGTTAAGTAAAGTATGTATGTATGTATGTATGCACTTAAAAGTTATAATCCAGTACCAACTTTGTTACCTGAATCATTGAGTTTTGATTTTATCATGCTTAAAGGAAAGATTTGGGTTTGTGGATCTCTATAGTTACTTGGTTACTTCTTCATTTTAATTTAAAACTCTACCATAATAAGAATAAAGTATCTGCCTGTCAAAACTAACCTTGTATGATTACAAAAAGGGCCGCTTTTCCATTTCTCTGCATATTACAAAAATCAATTATTAATCATAATATTTGAAACCTGAACCCACGATCTCTCACCTCTTCACAGTTGGGGGACAAGCCCCTTCTTGACTGAGACCTTGCTTCTCACGAGCTGTTGATCAATTTCTCCAGAGTGACACTAAATCAAGTGGCAGCCCATGGTAGTGTAAATCACAGTCTAATTTAGTCGCTACTATGTTGTGACAGTTAAAAATGTTTTTTAATTGTGACTATAAATTATACATGAACAATCCTTAGTGACAGTCTTAATACGACATCAGGTTATTTCACCCAAGGGGAATCGCAAGCATCATCAACATGAGGCAAGTGTGCGTCGGAAACTTTTAAATAGCAATTTGGGAAAAAATAATGACGGTGAAGTTCTCTGGATTAGAGTCAGCCCCAAACACTTGGGGCAGAAAGGGAGAGGGCTGTGGATTGTGGAGCCATGGATCACAAACACAGTCTTTCTCTTTGCTCTCCTGTAGGAGAGTGGACCCTGAAAACAGGATCTATTTCTGTTTGTCAGTTTAGCAGTCTTCAGAAATGAGCCATTTAGCCTTAAGCGGGTATTTTAGTCTTAGAGAAAAAGTTAGTGGCCTTAGGAAGAAAAGAGATTTTTCTAAGTAGCTATTTGAGCATATGCATTTCTTAAATATTTCAAAATCTGTATATTCTCAGTTTTACAGTCATTGTTTTTTAGTTGCTAAGTCCTGTCTGACTCTTTGCCACCCCATGGACTGTAGCTGCCAGGCTCCTCTGTCCATGGAATTTCCGAGGCAAGAATACTGGAGTGGGTTGCCATATCCTTCCCCAGGGGATCTTCCCAACCCAGCAATCGAACTGGGGTCTCTTAAATCTCCTGCCTTGGAAAACAGATTCTTTACCACTAGCACCACCTGGGAAGCCCTGATTGAATTAAGGCTTCACAATCATTATGACTCAATGTCTTCTCCTCTTAAAGTGGAATAATATTCAACTCACATAACTGTTTTGAGGCTCTAATAGGTCAGCTTTCTCGACTAGATAGTATGTTAGCTAGCATGTTATAATACCCAATGTGTTAATACTGCTTCAGCTGAAATTCCTGTCCTCTGTGGATGTGGACAAATGTTCCAAGCAGTGGGACTGTTCCCATGCTTCCAGTAGTAGTTCTCAGATGCCCTGAGGTCTTTCAAAGAAACTTGAGGCTAAAGAATCCTGACCTAAGACTCCACAACCCCAATCCTAGATAAAACACTAAATTCATTTAAAAAATTAAGGTATAAACAGATGAAAGAAAAAAAAACGAGTACTTTCTCTTTTTTAATGTTAATTAATATTAAAGCAAATAAAAGTACAATCATCAGTCAACGAGCATTTCGGTTGTTTCCATGTACTAACTATTGTAAAAACTGCTGCAATGAATATTGGGGTACCTGTGTGTCTTTCAATTATGGCTTTCTCAGGGTATGTGCCCAGTAGTGAAATTGCTACCACTACCAAATAGTGGGTATTTGCTGGAGTAGTGGATCATATGGTAGGTCAGTTCCTAGTTTGATTTAGCTTTCAAAAAGAACACATTTGAGTCAGTCCTAATGAGGTAGATGAACCTAGGGCCTACTATACAGAGTGAAGTAAGTCAGAAAGAGAAAGACAAATATCATATATTAGTGCATGCATATGGAATATAGAAAGATGGCACTAATGAACCTATCTACAGGGTGATCCAGACACATGGAGATCCAGATAGAGAACAAACTTGTGGACACAGTGGGGGAAGGAAAGGATGGGACTCACTGAGAGAATAGCACAGAAACATATGCATTAGTCCATTCAGTCGCTCAGTCCTGCCCAACTCTTTGGGAACCCATTGACTGCAGCATGCCAAGCCTCCCTGTTCATCACCAACTCCTGCAGTGTACTCAAACTCATGTCCATCGAGGCGGTGATGCCATCCAACCATCTCATCCTCTGTTGTCCCCTTCTCCTCCTGCCTTCAATCTTTCCCAGCATCAGGGTCTTTTCAAATGAGTCAACTCTTCGCATCAGGTGGCCAAAGTATTGGAGTTTCAGCTTCAACATCAGTCCTTCCAATGAACACCCAAGACTGGTCTCCTTTAGGATGGACTGGTTGGATCTCCTTGCAGTCCAAGGGACTCTCAAGAGTCTTCTCCAACACCACAGTTCAGAAGCATCAATTCTTCAGTGCTCAGCTTTCTTCACCGTCCAACTCTCACATCCACACATGACAACTGGAAAAACCATAGCCTTGACTAGACAGACCTTTGTTGGCAAAGTAATGTCTCTGCTTTTTAATATGCTATCCAGGTTGGTCATAACTTTCCTTCCAAGGAGTAAGCGTCTTTTAATTTCATGGCTGCAGTCACCATCTGCAGTGATTTTGGAGCCCAAAAAACAAAGTCTGACACCGTTTCCAGTTTCCCCATCTATTTGTCATGAAGTGATGGGACCAGATCCTATAATCTTAGTTTTCTGAATGTTGAGCTTTAAGCCAATTTTTTCACTCTCTTATTTCACTTTCATCAAGAGGCTCTTTAGTTCTTCTTCACTTTCTGCCATAAGGGTGGTGTCATCTGCATATCTGAGGTTATTGATATTCCTCCCGGCAATCTTGATTCCAGCTTGTGCCTCATCCAGCCCAGCATTTCTCATGATGTACTCTGCATATCAGTTAAATAAGCAGGGTGACAATATACAGCCTTGATGACACTCCTTTTACTATTTGGAACCAATCTGTTGTTCCATGTCCTGTTCTAACCGTTGCTTCCCGACCTGCACACAGGTTTCTCAAGAGACAGGTCAGATGGTCTGGTATTCCCATCTCTTTAAGAATTTTCCACAGTTCATTGTGATCCACATAGTCAGAGTCTTTGGCATAGTCTGAGAAGTAATTGGGAATGGCCTGGATGAGTAAGGAAAAGAGAAATCACAATTGGGTCTGGATCTTTCAGAGAGAATCAGTGTCAGCCAGAGGGAATCAGCAGAGGGTAGGAGCAGTACCCACTAGCAAACAGGCTGATTGGCACCATGCACTTGTCTACATGCATTTACTGAGTGGGGCTTCCCAGGCGGCACTAGTGGTAAAGAAATCGCCTGCCAGTGAAGGAGACATAAGAGACACAGTTCAATCCCTGGCTCAGGGATCCCCTGTAGGAGGGCATGGACACCCACTTCAGTATTCTTGCCTGGAGAATCCCATGGACACAGGAGCCTGGGAACATCTACGAGTCAGGCAGGCTCACTGACTCCTCAGGGAGAAAGATGGATGATGCGCAGTCCTTGTCTCAGATAAGCTGGTGTAGGGCCCCTTTCCAGGGACAGGCATGCACGATCCCCAGACAGAGAGGGTCAGATCCTAAACACCATTGGTATGCAAGATGATCCTCCATCAGCCAACAACTAAGGCTATAGACAAATACTAATTACAATTCCACTTTTTTTTTTTTAAATTTAGGTGGCTGTATATTGTGTGTGGCTGACTATTTTTACTTTGTAGTAAAACATCCTGCTGATGATTTGTGACACGTGTTTGCAGGATGATGAATTTGTCCCAAATCTCAGCAGACTTTCAGATTAGAGATTTGTCTAAGGTGTTGGGTTAAGGAAAAATAGATGTAAAATTATGATCTTTTACATCACCAAGATTTCTAACAATAGAAGTATATGAATGTTTGGTTTTGTTCTTGTATGTAAATAATGTAAATAATCTTTCCCTCCAGAAATATCATGACTTTTGTGTATTGCAAAGTTCTCTCAGAGTGGAAATTAGTTGTTGAAGCCAGTATTTCTAACCACTGACTGTGTGTGTGCATGCATGATGCTCAGTTGTGTCCAACCTTTTGCAACCCCATGGACTGTAGCCCATCAGGCTCCTCTGTCCACAGGATCCTCCAGGCAAGAAGACTGGCGAGGGTTGCCATTTCCTTCTCCAGAGGACCTTCCTGATCCAGGGGTCAAACCCGTGTCTTTTGTGTCTCCTACCTTGGCAGGGACACTGTTTACCACTAGCGCCGCCTGGGAGGTGCAAACATTGACCAGTATACATCTGAAGTCATGTCTGAATGATTCTGAGAATCTACTAAGGCACACTGATGTACACTAGCGTACGGGAAAGACATGGTGAAAAGACTGGGAGCTGATTATCTAGAAAGATGCAGTCTTAACTATATAACCCATCACTAAACATCTACTCTTGAGGAGGTCAGGAAAAATGCAAATGATGTATGTTTGCCATCTCCATGTTATAGGGTCAGTAACTTTATCCATGTATGAATATTTGATGGATATTAATAGATAATACTGTAAGTAAAATTTCTCTAATTTTAAAATTAAATGACAATATTTTAATGTACCTCATAAAGCATGGTAGATTAAGTGAAACACTTTTTTTTTTCCTGTCATATCACTGTTACATTCTGTTTGGGAGGAAATATCTCAACATCAGTCAACCTCTAGCTATAAAATCAAGATAATAATATCTACCTCATTTATCCATTGTTTTCATTCATTGATCAAATGCTTCCTATAACTATCATCCTTTGCCAAGGTTTCTAGGAATAGAGCAAAGCAAAGGGCAAGAGAAGACACTTCATGGGAAACACGGTAAAGTGGGGGTTGTAAGGATGAAAAGATGTGACTAATGGAGAATGCTTAGTGTATGCAGAGCTTTCAATAGAAGTTACTTTACAATTATTTTTTACTGATACAGTTATTGGGGCTTCCCAGATGGCTCAGTGGGTAAAGAACCTGCTTGCAATGCGGGTGACCTGGGTTTGATCCCTGAGTCAGGAAGATCCTCTGGAGGAAGGCATGGCAATCCACTCCTGTATTCTTGCCTGGAGAATCCCATGGACAGAGGAGCCTGGAGGGCTACAGTCCACACGGTCACAGGGAGTCAGACAGGACTGAAGCAGCTGGGCATGCATGCACATGTGATGTAGTTACTACTATCATTATGAAGAGGAAAGGATGAGGAAAAGCATGACAACCTGTCACACTGTTTATCAGAAGAATTCTGGTGCTCACGTGGAAGAGCTAGTTACTTTTCCCTTCGATTTCTCTTATAATGATAACTCCTATGTCTCTATCAAAAGAAAAGTGTCCTATAAATAAATGTGTCACCTCTGAGAATAGTCTCAGTATGCAATTTTGAGAAGCTGTCACTGAGTCTTCCCTATGCTTGGCCCGTCTTTCTCCTGCCTCTGCATCTGAAGGGCACGGTCACACACGGCAGGGCTGCAAGGTTTAGCAAACAAAAGTATAAGATGCCTGGTTAAATTTCAGATGGACAACAAATACTATTTAGAATGTCCCAAACATTGCACTGAACTTGCTTATACTAAAAAATATTTGTTGTTTATCTGAAGTTCAGATTTAACCTGGCAACCACAACCTATAAATACAAATAGATAATCAAAGGTACTCTCAGGGAAAATCTGTGACCTTATTAAACATTTCTCAGATTTGCCCAATGTCAAAAATATTAACTCCACCATAAAGTGGACACAGAAATCCTAGTCATACTTCTCAACTGATAGGTGAAAGCCTTTAAATTATGCCGTAATATGACACTGACATACGTCACTGGAATTTTGTTTTTCTAAGTGATTTAGACAATTAAATATAAGCACTGAAACTATAGTTTCTTTTAACATTTATTTTCTTTTAAAATTAAATTTTTTTGGAGTACAGTTGCTCCACAACTATATATGCATGGCTGAGTCATTTTCCTGTACCTAGGTGAGTAACCCAACACTGTGGGTCACTGGAATATTTTTGAAAGACACTAACACAGAAACAATGATTCTTCCAGCCTCACTGCCTTTCCTTTCCAAAGCTAGGTGCAGAAATTAATACAACCACAAGAAATATCATAGAACTGCTTGGTCAAACCCTTTTGTCAAAATTCGTTAAGGCTGAGTAACCAATGCGGGAGTCAAAGGTGGCAAAGAGACTGAAGAGCCCAGGCTCCGCTTCCCCAGGGCGGCATCCTTGGCTGCCTCTACAAACTAGGCACCTCCAGGGATCAGAAGGAGACGCTTTTACATCCAGGGCTAGAGGAAAACTTCTGTGCCAACCCCACAAGGCCTTCAGTTTCCAAAGCAAGGAAAATAAATTAGGTCAGAAGCATCATAAATATTTGACTAAAGTGTTCCTGTAACATGGGAATTGAGGACAGAGTGCTTGTTTTAAAGCCACAAATGACATTTTGCTGACAGTCGACAACAGAGGATAAAGTAAATGTCAGGTAGGGGACATGGTTTAGGAAATAGGAGAAGCTGTCAGGAAGGACCTGGAAGAACAGACCTATAATGTGAATTTTACAGTAACTAGGTCAACATGTCCAAGCTAAGCTTCAACAGTATGTGAACCCAGAACTTCCAGATGTTCAAACTGGATTGAAAGGCAGAGGAACCAGAGACCATATTGCTAACATCCATTGCTCCATAAACAAAGCAAGAGAATTCCAGAAAAATATCTACTTCTGCTTCATTGACTATGCTAAAGCCTTTGACTGTGTGGATCACAACAGACTGTGGAAAATTCTTCAAGAGATAGTAATACCAGTCCACCTGACCTGCCTCCTGAAAAATCTGTATGCAGATCAAGAAGCAACAGTTAGTAGAACCGGACATGAAAGAATGGACTGGTTGCAAATTGGGAAAGGAGTATATCAAGGCTGTATATTGTCACCCTGCTTATTTAACTTGTATGCAGAGTACAACATGCAAAATGCCTGACTGGATGAAGCACAAGCTGGTATCAAGATTGCAGGGAGAAATATCAATAACCGCAGATATGCACATGACACCACCCTTATGGTAGAAAGCAAAGAAGAACTAAAGAGCCTCTTGATGAAAGTGAAAGAGGAGAGTTAAAAAGCTGGCTCAAAACCTAACCCTCAAAAAACTAAGATCATGGCATTTGGTCCCATCACTTCATGGCAAATAGGTGGGGAAACAATGGAAACAGTAAGAGACTTTATTTTCTTAGGCTCCAGAATCACTGCAAATGGTGACTGCAGCCATGAAATTAAAAGACGCTTGCCCCTTGGAAGAAAAGCTATGAGAAAACTAGACAGCATATTTGAAAGCAGAGACATTACTTTGCTGACAAAGGCTATTTAGTCAAAGCTATGGTTTTTCCAATAGTTATGTATGGATATGAGAGTTGGACCATAAAGTAGGCTGAGTGCCAAAGAGTTGATGATTTTGAACTGTGGTGTTGGAGAAGACTCTTGAGAGTCCCTTGGACTGCAAGGAGATCCAACCAGTCCATCATAAAGGAAATCAGTTGTGAATATTCATTGGAAGGACTGATGCTGAAGCTGAAGTTCCAATACTTTGGCCACCTGATGAGAAGAACTGACTCATTTGAAAAGACCCTGATGCTGGGAAAGATTGAAGGCAGGAGGAGAAGGGGACAACAGAGGATGAGATAGTTGGATGGCATCACCGACTCAATGGACATGAGTTTGAATAGGCTTCAGATGTTGGTGATGGAGAGGGAGGCCGGCTGTGCTGCAGTCCATGGGGTCACAAAGAGTTGGTCTCAGATGAGCGACTGAACTGAACTGAAAGATAATTTATTAAAGGCTAATTGTTAATTTTTCTGTATATTAAAAAATTGTTTTGCCTAAGGGTCTCAAAGAGTCAGACAGGACTGTGTGACTAAACCAAACTGAGGTCGACATCAAGTTATTTAGCAGTAAAGAGAGAACAATAGGAAGAGGTGAGGCTAGTATCAAAAATAGAAAGTTTTTTTTTTCTATTTCTGGCATGCTGCAATTCATGGGGTTGCAAAGAGTTGGACAGGACTTAGCAAGTTAACAACAAAACCAATCAATTATATTAGTAGTGACTAGGCATCAGTTTTTACTTCAATCCTTAATCTTTCTTTAGTATTAGGCATCACTTAATTTAACAGTGAGCCTAAATATACATTGTCTTTTTCAATATTTAAATTCTAATGACAAAAGATGTTATATTTATAAGTAATAATAAGTACCTTAAAAGTACCTGCTAGAAGGAACTACTCAGGCCAAAGAACAATTATAATGCTCCCTATCATAAAATAATTATTTAAAATTTTAATATTGACATCAGGTTATAACAACAAAACCAATCAATTATATTAGTAGTGACTAGGCATCAGTTTTTACTTCAATCCTTAATCTTTCTTTAGTATTAGGCATCACTTAATTTAACAGTGAGCCTAAATATACATTGTCTTTTTCAATATTTAAATTCTAATGACAAAAGATGTTATATTTATAAGTAATAATAAGTACCTTAAAAGTACCTGCTAGAAGGAACTACTCAGGCCAAAGAACAATTATAATGCTCCCTATCATAAAATAATTATTTAAAATTTTAATATTGACATCAGGTTATCCTATGGCAATTTCTCCTGGGTTATTTGCATTTATCAATCATTATATCTCATGTCATCCTAGAAGAGATACAACTTTATTCTATAATACAGAAATGACAATGGACATGTAGACTGTACAAGTCATTTGCCTAAAGCTTCAGGAACAAAAGTATACAATAATCATAGCGTTCATATTGATAACATCAAGTGATTAGAATATCAAAAATACTATTCTTCAGGATTACAAATAAAGAAAGAAAATAATATTTTGATTTCCCTCCAGAGATGTCAAATTTAAAGGTCTTGTGAAAATCACCTTACCTTATAGGTTCTGAAAATTATGATATACAGATAAAGGCTAAAAAAATACATCTAAACTACTATCAGTGACTGTCTCTAGGTAAGAACAAGAATTCAGCGCTGGCCAAGGGGAAGATGAACTCGGAGGCTTTAAGTCTTGCTTAAGAATAGTTCTGCCTTTCTACAGTTTTAAAAGTAACAATAACACATTACTTTTGAATTAATTTTAAATGAAGCAAAGTCTTTCCCCTGGACTTTTCCACTGGCATTAACAGTTGGGTGCTATATGCTAGTTGTCAAAATATTGGAAAGCGTTTAGTACATTTATCCTTCTGCATTGCCAAGTGTGGTAGAATATTTGCAAAACATACTGTATGTGAGCAACAGAAAACGACTTGACTTTTCCATCACACCTGCTCGCTGCAACTGCTTTGCTACAAGCATTCATGATGATAACTTATTTGAAGTCATTATTGGCAACACAAGTGGGATTTTTTTCCACCTTGTTAATGTGTCAACATTTTGTCGATACTAGAAGCAAGTCTGTCATCTTTCAAATACATTGTGATTCACTTTTTTTTCTCAGCAATTTAGACACCCAAATATAGTGACAGCTAAACCTAAAGCATTATAATAAAGCAATATCAGAATACTGTGATTTCATCTGATGGGCATCCAGATATAGTAACTTAGTAATCTAATACTCCAAAAATAAATTTCATTCAATGGAATGATTTTCTTATAGATTCAGTCTAGATTGATTTGATATCATCATCTGCATGAAAATGCTTACAGGATTCTGCTAGTCTTCTGAATGTATAAAGAAACCATAAATATACACAATTTCCTGGAAAATACTGACATAAATACAAAGATGGAACATTGATTATAATACACCCTGGTCGATAAGAAACCAGAGCAACGCTTACCACAACCTGTCTGTCAGGCAAGATATCTTTAATTTATTTTTAAATTAATTTCATGCTCCTAAATATTATCCTGGTTTCAACTTATTTTACTACACACAGAAAATGCCATTTGCTTTTATAACTATAAAAAATTTATACTTCCTATGATGTAAGGTCTATATTTTTTTCCACCATTTTACTTAGGTTACTTTTTAATTGATTTGTCGATTGACATCTATTAAAATTTAACAACTGCTAAATTCTAAAGACCTCATTAGAATACTCTCTCTCTGTTTTTCAGATCATATGAGGTACTAAGGCTTTGAGGGATGCATCAGGAAGAAATTTCTTTGTTTTATACTTCAGATTGTGTATCTATTTCCTGGCAAAGAACTACACAGTAAACTATTGAATTTGTTTGGTCTAAAGACTAAAGTCCAGCCCTAGCATACTTTAGATGAACCCCTAACCAAAGGAAAAGAAAATATCTCTGGCCATTTTCATAGACATGCATGCACTTCCTTTGTAGAGATTCAGTTCACCCATGTTTTCCTCCTTCAAAGGAAGGGCTGGATCTCTTTTGTTGCTGTCATTGTTCAGTCTTTAAGTTGTGTCCAACTCTTTGTGCCTCCATAGACAGCAGCACGCCAGACTTCTCTGTCCTTCACTATTTCCCAGAGTGTGCTAAACCTCATGTCTATTGAGTCGGTGATGCCATTCAACCATATCATCCTCTGTGACCCCTTGTCCTTCTGCCCTCAATCTTTCCCAGTATTAGCATCTTTTTCAAAAAGTCAACTCTTCACATCAGGTGGCCAAAGTATTGGAGCTTCAGCAACAGTCCTTCTAATGAATATTCAGGGTTGATTTCCTTTAGGATTGAGGTGGACTGATTTTGCTATCCAAGGGACTCCCAAGAGTCTTCTCTAGCACTAAAGTTTGAAAGCATCAATTTTTAGGCTCTCAGCTTTCTTTGGGGTGCAACTCTCCCATCCATAGCTTTCACTATAGGGACCTTTGTTGGATCTCTTTAGGACCCTGTGTAAATTCAGTTTTCTTAGCTTTGTTTGGATTTGGGTGGGTCTGATTGGATTAGATCAACAGTCCCTCTTCATCCTCCTGTATCACATGAATCCTCATTGACAGACCCAAGATGGGGATCATCAACCCAGTGAGCTTTTAAGTGCTGACATGTTTGCCAAGCTCTCAAGAGACAGCTGAGCTGGGAAGTCTCTTTCTTCCTCTGGATTAGGGTAAAAACTACTGCAACCAGTTTTATGACAACAAAGGGTCCCACATAACTATGGAGAGAGATGATGAAAACCCTAGTCTTTTAGGATATCAGCCAGGGGATCAAGCTTCACCTGGAGCTACAACTGTCACTGGAATTTAAATTTATGTAATTCAGTAATTCCCCATCACAGTACTTTTTCTTATACTTTGTGTAACTTTGAAGTCTACTTTTAGCAAAAGCAAAGAATTGATGCTTTAGAATTGTAGTGCTGGCGAAGACTCTCGAGAATCCCTTGGATTGCAAGGAGACCAAATCAGTCAATATCAAAGAAAATCAACTCTGAATATTCATTGGAAGGACTGATTGCTGACGCTGCAATACTTTGGTTATCTTATGCAAAGAGCTGACTTATTGGAAAAGTCCCTGTTTCTGGGAAACATTGTGGGCAGGATTAGAAGGGGGTGACAGAGGATGAGATGGTTGGATGGAATCACCTACTCAATGGACATGACTTTGAGCAAACTCTGGGAGAAGGGAAGCCTGGCATGCTGCTGTTCGTGGGGTCACAAAGAGTCTGACTTGCCTGAGGGACTGAACAACACCAGCAGCATATTCTCTGACATTCTCACCTATATTCTGCCTTTCCTGTCACTTACAATGCACAGAGGAGGGTCATGGCCTCTGCATTCTTTCAGATTGTTTCTAGGACATCCCATACAACTTTACTAAAGTAGCCTTTCTGAAAATATCAGTCTGTTGATATCTTCCAACAATCCTTGTGATGAATTAATGGATAATCTGCTTATGCCATCACATTTGTGAACAACTAGTGTCTGCCTTCTTCACCAAAACAACTTCTGCTCCATCCTTCTAGATCCCAGAAACTGCATAAATATGACCTGCCATGTAGCCTAAACTTTGGTGTCCATGCCACTCTATCTTATAAACGTGACATATTTCCAAAATATAAAAATGCCCAAATAATGTATGTTATTGCAAGAAATCAGAGTCTTCCACCATTAATCATTTTTCTCTATCACAGACAACCTCAAGTGTTCTTTGTTGTCTGCAAACTCTAGTTTGCACTGATTTTCATATAATCAATACAAAGTTTGAGAAAATTATACATTTCCCCAGTCCTTTATTTATGATTAGTTTCACATGATGCCAGGCTGAAAATGAAAAGGTGAATTAGCTAGTTTGTCATTATGCTGTCAAAGCTGACTGATTGGCTGTTTTGATGTAATGGTTGCACAGTTAGCAAAGCATAATTTACCATGACCTAGAATCCTTAGAAAATGGTCTTTGTTTGAATTTGCCTTTTAAAAAATATTTTGCTCATTATAAATTGAAATATTCAATTTATTTTTCTTGATTTTTCTTTAGGTTTCTTATTTTCCACCTTAAAATGTCTAGATAATAATTAGACATTTGGTAATTAAGGAAAATCATGAAGACTTTCTGTAGTCTTTCAAAGTGTTTAAACACATAATTAAAAGGATGACTACAATTAAAAGATAAAAGATAACAAGATAGTTAAAAGATAAAAGGATATCTTCAAATCTTTTGGTTCTGACAGCCTGTTATTCAAGTTGTTCACATGTCTTCACTACTGTCAATCTGCAATAGTAAGTTCATTTCCACAGACGTGAGGCTGAAATCCACAGAGATGTCACCAGCATTCCAAAAATTTGCAAAGACTACTCAGAAGCATATAAGGCAATAGCAAAGCCAGAAATACAAATGTAAAGACAGCTACAATTTTCATCTGGGCAACAAACAAAATAACAAAACTCCCTGAAAAATATCCATGAGACCCTTAGCTACATGAACATTTGCAGCCAAAGAACGGTCTCCAAAACAAATATTCATAAACATAAATATCATCTAATAAATGGCTCAGTGGGTGAAGAATCCACCTGCCATGAGGGGGACACAGGAGACACTGGTTCAGTCCATGGGTTGGGAAGATCTCCTGCAGGAGAAAATAACAACTGACTCCAGTATTCTTGTCTGAATATCCCAGGATATTCAAACATATTTTAAATTTGCAGCTCAGTTAGACACAAATCTGTTGAACTTTATAATGTATTTGAAGTAACACTTAAACAGACATTTAAAATTTTGAATTAGATGTTTTTAAATTTGTGCATAGTAATTTTGCACTGTAACATAATTCCCTTCCCCTCTTCCCTGTCTACCATTCTGAATATGCTCATTAATTTTTTTTAACATAGAAAAATAAGTAAGAAGAGTGATGACCGCTGAGACAGTGGTCAGGGTCAGATACGCATCTCCAGGCTTCGGTTGGGATAACCTACAGTGAGCCACACAGTGATGGGTATAGGACCTCAAATGGATATTTCTAAACTAACTAACACATTCTCCCACAGATAAATTCTTCTATTTATAAATACACATAGTGCCTTTTACTAGATATAAACTGTTTTCCTAAGTACCGCAGATGACTGCAAAGGTTCTTTATTGTCTACAACTGTGTATATAAATTATACCTTCAATTCATATACTTTATCTGCACCACTTACACACTGCATAACCTTGAACACGCCACTTAACTTCTCTGCATCTCAGTTTCCCTTCTCCAAAATAAGGATAACAGCAGTCTCTAATAGTATCTACAACACCAGATTGTTTCTGAAGATCAAACAAACTAGTGCAAGGTAAAGAACTTAAGAGAATTCCTGCAAAATAGTTAGTGATAAATGCTAGCTTTAGATCTTTCTTCTTAGTAAAGAATTTTGAGTGAGAGAGTAAAATGAAGCAGAAATGGGAGACTAGAAATAAGCCCCTACATATATGCTTAAACTAATACATGCTAAAGGAACCCTAAACAGTCAGTAAGGAAGGATAGTCTTCAATAAATAGTACTGGGAAAACTGAGTAACTACTCGCACACAAAAGGAGGGAGACTCCCTACCACAACACTGTTAATCAGCTATGCTTCAATAAAGCGCGTAAAAAGACGCTCCACATCTCTAATCATCAGAGAAACGCAAATCAAAACCACAACGAGACATCACCTTACCTTTGTTGGGATCGCTGTTATCAACAAGGCATGAGATAACAAGTGTTGGCAAGAATGGAGAGAAAAGAAACTCTGTGCACTGCTGGTGGGAATATAAATTGGAGCCACAGTGAAAAACAGTATGGACGTTTCTCAACAAATTAAAAATAGAACTACTGTATGATCCAGCAAGCCCACTTCCGGATGTATATCCAAATAAAATAAATTTGGGATCTTGAAGAGATATCTGCAGTCTAGGCTGCTCATCACCAAATTCTTTGCAATAGCTGAGATATGGAAACAGGGCTTCCCAGGCGGCACTAATGGTAAAGAACTTGCCTGCCAATGCAGGAAACATAAGGGACACAGGTACAATCCCTGGGTCAGGAAGATCCCCAGGAGGAAGAAACAGCAACCCACTCCAGTATTCTTGCCTGGAAAATTGTATAAACAGAGAGAGGAGCCTGGCAGGTTCCAGTCCATGTGGTTGCAAAGAGTCTGACACTAAAGAAGCGACTTACCATGCACGCACAAAGATATGGACACAGCCTAATTTTTCATCAATGGATGAATGGATAAAAATATGTATATACGCATGTATATATATATATATATACATATATATACACACACACACACACTCATTATATACATATATATGTATGTATACATTATATATATGTGTTTGTGTGTATATATATATAATGGAATATTATTCAGCCACGAGAAAGAGAAAGGACACCCTACGATTTACAGCAACAGAGGTGGAACTTGAGAGTGTTATGCTAAATGAGACAAGACAAATACTGTATGTTATAATTTATATGTGGAATATAAAAAAAAAAACTTATAAAAGATAGAGTAGAATGGTGGTTGCCAGGGACTGTGGGATGGGTGAAATGGTCAAAGGATAGAAGCTTGCAGTTGGAAGATAAAGAATTCTGGAGATGTAATGCACAGCACAAGGGTTATAGTCCACAATATTGTAATTATATTCTTCAAAATTGCTAAGAAATTAGAGAATAATTGTTTTTACCATACAAAAGAAATGATCATTGTGGGACACCATGAAGGTGTTAGCTAAGACTATGGAGGTAATCATAATTGCAATATATAAATGTATCAACAGTGTCTATACCTTAAATTTATATACAATGTAATATGTCCATCATCATATATTAACGATGTATGAGGAATGTAGAAACACGGTCCAGATGAACCTATTTGCAGGGCAGAAATAGAGACATAGACATAGAGAATGGGTGTGTGGACACAGTGGGGGAAAGAGGAGGTGGGATGAATGGGGAGATTGAGACTGAGGTACATGTGCACTGCTGCATATAAAGTAGACAACTAAGGTGGATAACCGCTATAGAGCACGGGGAGCCCAGCTCGGTGCTCTGTGAGGGCCTAGAGGGATGGGTGGTGGGTGGGGAGGGGATCCAAGAATGATGGGACATACACGTGCACATGGCTGATTCACTTCCTCATGCAGGAGAAACTAACAGAACACTGTAAAATAACATTATCCTAAATAAAGAGGTAAACAGTATTGGGGTTAACCATAGGGGGAAAAAGGAAAATAAATGCAGAGATATACTGAGAAGTATCTGTGAAACTCCCAAACAAACTTGTCACTATCCTTTACTCCAGGAAAACAAATTTAAGTCAAAGTGGTAAGAATATACCACCAGTAATTAATCAGAAGAAGAAGTGTTAGGTCTTTCCTACCTTCTAGGGCTGGCAAGTCACTGAAATAAATGAATCAGGTGAGTGGGACACAGGAAGAGAGGCCATGCCCCCTTAAGGGAACTGAAATGTATTTTAAATGTTTATTAAAGTATAAGACAGTTTAGAAAGGAGATACATCTAGGGTAAAACTCAACCCATGGGACTGACAGCATTCTAGGACTGATTCCAAGACTCTCAATTTTGCAAATTGGTAAATCACATTACCCATTTACTCTGTTACTAATGTCACAGTCCATTCCTTGAAGTTCTTTCCACAGCTGACTTACTGTTTGAAACATGATTTCATTTCCTGTAGCCTCTCCCATCCACATATTAGTCCTGGCTTGGGTAAAAGTGAGTAGGCGTTCAGGCTAAGTATACTGTAAATAATAATCAATATGGGAGGAAAAGACAAAGTGACAAAGAGAGACAGCCATAGCCCAATTTCCATAGTTATCACATTTGAATATATGAAAATAATATTAACTTTATTTACTCAGACTCAGCAAAAACATCAAAGGAGATAGATATTTAACATATTCCAGTAAAAGAGATAAAAGAAAAGTCAAAGGAAAAAAAAATCAACAGAAGATATCAAGAGAGCAAGAAAGTAAAACAGAAGAGATTAGGAGAATTCTCAAAGGTCAGATTTATTAATATATGGTTAGGAATTTGTTACCCAGAGAAAGAAAGCAATTACAGAAAGCATTTGCATTTATTAGTTCCTGCTCCACATATGGACCTAGTGAATGTGATTATCTATAATACTAACAGAACGCACTTTATTTTATTTTTGCCTTAATTGAGGTTCCTTTGCAGCTACTTACTTCTAGGATGAAACCATGAAGTGTTTTGCAGCCAAGAAGGAGAAGCTAAAACAAGAAATGGATCACTAATCAGTCTTTGGGGAAAGAGAAGTCAGAATAGAGAAGCATTGTTTATAGAGGAAAAAGTGTTTTTCTAATTCCTTAAACATCTGTTTAGTATATGTACAGTTCAACCTACCAACTCATAGAACATCTTCCACAGGATTTAGACCTTCCTCCTAAATGCACAGAGGCTTCCCAGGTGGCTCAGCGGGTAAAGAATCCACCTGCTGATGCAAGAAACCCAGGTTCAATCCTTGGGTCAGAAAGATCCCCTGGAGAAGGAAATGACAACCCACTCGAGTATTCATTCTTTCCTGGGAAATAACATGGACAGAGGAGCCTGGAGGACTGCAGTCCATGGGATGGCAGAGCATTGGACATGGTTGGATGACTAACACTTTCACTTTTTCACACTTTTTTAGTGTGTAAACTCAAAAGTATTTAAGAACCCACTGCCTTGTGTTGTTTGTACAAGCTGTGGTTTGTTAAGTAGCTTCCTAAATTAATTGTAAACTCTTTACATACAGAGGACTTCCCTGGTGGCTCAAATGGTAAATAATCTGCCTGCAATGAGGGAGACCCCAGATTTGATCCCTGGGTTGGGAAGATCCCCTGGAGAAGGAAACGGCAACCCACTCCAGTATTCTCGCCTGGAGAATCCCATGGACAGTGGAGCTTTGCAGGCTACAGTTCAAGGGGTCACAAAGAGTCAGACATGACTGAGCGATCCATGTTGTTACACACAGAAGTTAGAGTGTGTGTCTTTATATTT
The DNA here is from genome assembly GCF_910594005.1 of Cervus elaphus. Lineage (NCBI taxonomy): Eukaryota > Metazoa > Chordata > Mammalia > Artiodactyla > Cervidae > Cervus > Cervus elaphus. Next base: position 4,876,780 of record NC_057843.1, on the reverse strand, counting down.
TTTAACCTAACGTAAGGATGAGCACACAATCTGTGAAACTTTATGGCTATAAATCATGAAATTCCTTGACCTTGTTATTAGAAAGGACTGTTATGAATTTGCAAATGAGGAATGGGCACCTCTCTTCCATTACAATACCATGTTTTTCTTTTCTTTCTTTTTTTTCTTAATGTGTTCAGATTATTTAAAACATGAGATTTCTCACTGCAAATTGTGTGAAAGCTCTGGGACAAAAAATCTATTTTTTTTCTGTTGATAATTACTGTCTAAGTCAGTCATTTAGAGAAGGTGTTTAATGAGATTAGCTCATTTGATTCTGTCTCCTGATGGGCTAACTCTTTTGCACAGAGTTGTACCACGTGGCAAGCTGCAGGCCTCAGCCAGGAGGGTAAATGTAAAGCGACACAGATTGTTTATGACTGTCAGCAATTCTAAAAACACTTGAAAGTCCATGCATGATTAGTTTGAGTCACTTAACACACAGCAAAACTATTTTGGTGTGTTCATGTTATGTACTTCAGATTTTTTTTAAAAAGTAAAAGAGCTTCAATTTTCAACTTAGTATTATTGGGTATATTTGACAACCTGGTCCATATGAACTTACATGTATGTCATAATAATGCTGTTAATTTGACAAAAGCACTTTGAATTACTGTCAATTTTTCTCTCATTGGGTAAGATGTGTGACTATTATTTTCTCCCTGGGAGAAAAAAATATGACATTTTTATTCATCATTTCTTACCCTAACCCTGCATTTCTCCTTTTTGAAGTTCTGTAAATAACCAGGTTCTGCAGGAATTTTCATTTTTACTTTGCCCTTTCCAATTCTACTTTCATCTTAATCTCCACCCACTCTCTATTTTGTCATCCTCCTTGTCTTGCTAATTTGTGCCTGCTTCAGCATCATTCTGAATTTGCACACACAATAGTTCTCATTGTTTCAATTAATTGGCTCACCTACTTTAGGCAAACTATTCTCAGGTCTCTTGTGTTAATGAAAGCATCTTCCTCCCAAACATTCCTTAACACGTAATGACATAGCAGGAAGCAGGATAAGAAACACAGATATCTGACTCAGGAAGTGGGAAGACAGGTGTGTGAACATTATTCTCAGGCTTCAAACATCTAGAGTATCACTGTTTCAGAGGATGACAATAAACAAAAACTATGGTGTAGGGTACCTGACTGCTTGTCTTCAGACCAACTTAGAGGAGGCATCTGGTTATTGATACAAAGTAACCCTGTTTTTAAAAGATATTTACTCCTTGGAAGGAAAGTTATGACCAACCTAGATAGCATATTAAAAAGCAGAGACATTCTTTGCCAACAAAGGTCTGTCTAGTCAAGGCTATGGTTTTTCCAGTAGTCATGTATGGATGTGAGTTGGATGGTGAAGAAAGCTGAGAGCCGAAGAATTGATGCTTTTGAATTGTGGTGTTGGAGAAGACTCTTGAGAGTCCCTTGCACTGCAAGGAGATCCAACCAGTCCATCCTAAAGGAGATCAGTCCTGGGTGTTCATTGGAAGGACTGATGCTGAGGCTGAAACTCCAGTGCTTTGGCCACCTGATGCGAAGAGTTGACTCACTGGAAAAGACCCTGATGCTGGGAGGGATTGTGGGCAGGAGGAGAAGGGGCCGACAGAGGATGAGATGGTTGGATGGCATCACCGACTCAATGGACATGGGTTTGAGTAAGCTCCGGGAGTTGGTGATAGACAGGGAGGCCTGGCGTGCTGCAATTCATGGGGTCGCAAAGAGTTGGACACAACTGAGCGAATGAACTGAACTGAACTGACTGAACCCTGTTTTAATACACTGACAAACTGAGTGTATCACAGAGGCCAAAGAGAGCAGGCTGAACAGCCAAAAAGACAAAGCCCAAAGACTCAAAACAACCATAAGAAGATGCTGTCTCCCTCAGATCACAAAACTGCATGAAGTAAGCTTCTCTTTTTTTAGGATTTTTTTGCCCTCAATGAATGGCAATCCAACCTTTGAACATTTGGAAAATGTCACTGATTCCTTTCTACAAGGGCAAGTTCTTCACAAATGCCCAACCGCCACCCTACCATAGGAATAGAATACAGTAGATTTTGCTAAGTATCACTGTGAGCTAAATAAGAAATGTTGCGGTGCTAAGTCACTTCAGTCCTTTCTGACTCTTTTGCGGCCCCATGGACTGGAGCCCTCCTGGCTCTTCTGTCCGTGAGATTCTACATCAAGAAACACTGGAGTGGGTTGCCGTTTCCTACTCCAGGGATCGAACCAAGGTCTTCTGCATCTCCTGCATTTCAGGTGGACTCTTTACCACTGAGCAACCAGGGAAACCCAATGAGAAATAGGAAATACTAATATATTTTTCAGGATGAAATAATATTTGCCACAAACAAAATACTTGACAAAACATTTGTCTGAAAATAATACTCTCTTCCATGCAAAGCTAGGGTTTTGGATAAAATGTGTTACTGTCTCCTAGCTATCAGAGCTTGAGGGCTTGCATTCTACCGTACATGTTACTGACTGAAACAGATAGGATTTCTTTCAATGGTATTCCTGAGAAACCCTGAGATTGAAGGTGAACTTTAAACCAGATAACTTACCTGTGTTTCTTCATCAACTTGGGGGTTCTGTGATAGTGGGAAGCACAGTTTACCAAAATGTGTTTCCTTGTGAACATTAGGTGTTTAAATATTTACTGAATAAATTGATGAATTGTCCAATTAGGGTCAAGTGTGTTGTAATAGTAACTAGTTTATATACCACCTCTAACTTATAGTTTATGGACATATTACATAATTATGTTCAAGGCTATTTTAATATTAGTTTGAGCTGTCAGGCCAGAATTAATTTTACTTTTTAGAGGCAGCTATATAGGACATATAGACAACCTGTACAAAGATGTAGATGGGCTTCCCTGGTGGCGTTAGTGGTAAAGAATACATGTGCAAATGCAGATGTAAGAGATGCAGATTCGATCCCTGAGTCAGGAAGATTCCCTGGAAACGGGCATGTCAACCCACTCCAGTATTCTTGCCTGGAGAATCCCATGGATGGAGGAGCCTGGTGGGCTACAGTCTATAGGGTCACGAAGAGTTGGACAAGACTGAGGCGACATAATACACACGAACACACAAAGATGTAGAAGAAAGAACAGTTGTTATAATCAGAACTTGGTTCTAAATTCTGGGTCTATTTTTAAAAACTGCAATCATGGGCAAACAACTTATTTTACTTCAGTTTTCAATCAGAAAACTAAGGTAATACATAACTATCTCAAAAGCCATTTTGAGAACTAAAAGTGAAATATACATACAAGCTCCAGACTTAGGCCTGCCATATAATAATTCTCAATAATTATCAGATTTGTTAATGGCTACCTGTCCTACAATTCTCCTCATCAGCCACTAACCACTTTTTATGTATCTGAATCAACAATATTATGAAAGCAAGCAGAGACGTAAACTGAAAACAGTTTTATATTGATAACCATCTTGCAATACACAAAAAGAATCTATGATAATATATATGTGAACATAAGGGTTCTTTTTATATTATTGGCATCGAAAAGATAGGACTATTTAAGACAAAGGTTTTTCAGGCTCAAAGAACTCCAGTTTGTGAAATTTGATAACAGAAAGTAGAAAAATCATTGGAACCTGTAAAGAGGGTTGGAATGGCAGAATGTCTTTGACATTCTGTAAGTAAACAAAGGGCTCCCCTGGTAGCTCAGTCTGTAAAGAGTCTGCCTGCAGAGCAGGATACCCAGGCATCCTGCCATCCCTGTGTTGGGAAGATCCCCTGGAGAAGAAATGGTAAACCACTACAGCATCTTTGCCTGGAAAATCCCATGGACAGAGGAGCCTGATGGGCTGCAGTCCATGGGGTCACTAAGAGTTGGACACGACTGAGCGACTAACACACAATTAAACAAAACCTAGTAAATGGTTAATGCAATGGTCAACTGTGCTAAGTCACTTTAATTCTGTGCAACTCTTTTGTGACCCTGTGGACTATAGTCCTCCGGCTGCTCTGTCCATGGGACTCTCCAGGCAAGAATACTGGAGTGGGCTGCCGTGCCCTCCTCCAGGGGATTTTTCTGACCCAGGGATTGAACCCACATTTCCTGAGTCTCCTGCATCGTCAGCATATTCTTTACCACTAGCATCACCTGGGGAACCCAAATAAAATACAAAGGCAGCCAAATATAATAAATCCTCTTTATACAACACTATCAGGTGATTACCTAGCCAAATTTATGCAGGATAATCCAGGTTTATGAAGGTGTCCCCACATAATCATAGGTAATATCTCTTACACTTGCGGGTGCCCTAGCTTGGATGATAAAGAGTTGCTAACCCGGATGTGTGTGTGTGTGTGTGTGTGCATGCACGTGTGTGTTATTCACTGAGTTGTGTCCAACTATTTGTGACCCCACAGACAGTAGCCAGCAAGGGTCCTCTGTCCATGGAGTTCTCCAGGTGAGAATACTAGAGTGAGTATCATTCCCTTCTCCAGGGGATCTTTCCGACCCGCGGACTGAACCTGGGTCTCCCACATTGCAAACAGATTCTTTACTGTCTGAGGCACCATGGAAAATCATAACCTAGTAGCAAAAACACATGTGACTGATACTGTATATTTAGCCTATATTGCAGATGTTAGTCGTACTCCAAACATCAGTCAAAAGTTATAAATATTTCTACTGCATTTCATTGTTTTGTTAGGTAGTTAGAATAGGGAAAAGGAGTCCAGAATGGTAGTGGCTAAAAGACAAAAAAGGGAAAAGCCTGCAAAAATAGAACAAAGGAAAGTCCAAGGACCAGACTGAAAACCTCAGGTAGAACAAACAGCACTCCTGGCTACCCTAATTTACACAGGGCAGGCCCGGGCAGAGGGGAAGGAGAAGACCTATAAAAAGAGGAGCCAAAGTGCCAGGGGTCTCTCTGTCTTCTCTTCGCATCTTTTGTCATCATGCAGGATGTATTTTCCTTTATTTTCTAAATAAAACTGAGCTGTAACACGGGGGCTATAACCCTGGCCCATCTGACAGCTATGACACTGGTCTGACCAAGAGCTGTAATGCTGGTCCATGGCTTCAATTTTTTGTTGTGATGAGACAGACTGAGAAAAATACACACTCCCCCGATATCTACAAATGTAAAGTTGTTTATAAACGAAAAATGCTTAATGTGATCAGCATCATATGACTACAAAAAATTAAAGGCAATGGATTTGAATATTTTGTTGTGCAATCCAGATAGATGAGTCTCATTTTGCTCATTTATCTTCTCTTACAATATCTAATTTGCAGTAGTTTTATTAGTGCATTTGCAACATCAAAAAGTTGTATGCAAAATTAGCCTGGTATTTAATCATAATTTTGTTCTCATTTAAAATTAGTTCTGCCAGATTCATTATCCTTCGCTCATTATAAAGAAGAAGAAAGAGGTCAAGCAGTTGTTTGTAGAAAGGAATCACTAATAACATAGTACTTAAAAGGCAGCCAAACTAGATTTAGTGGGTTATCTTATTAGTTCACTTGAAAGATATGGTGTGTGATTTCAAGCATCTTTGCTTCTACTTTATGAACGGAGATAAACAAGGGCTTCCCAGGTGGCGCAAGTGGTAAAGAACCCGCATGCCAATTCAGGAGAGGTAAGAGATGTGGGTTCGATCTCTGGGTCAGGGAGATTCCCTGGAGGAGGAAATGCAACCATAGACAGAGGAGCCTGGAAGGCAACAATCCATGGGGCCATAAAAGAGTTGGGCATATCTGAGGCAATTTAGCATGCAAACAAGGAAAAGCAAAACAAAACAAAACATGTATTAACTGTGCTCCAATCCTGAGAAGGAGGGAGAAGCAGTGGAGGGTCTGCCAGCTGGAGCTACACCCTCAACGTGAAGGTCTTACCACCCTGACTCATGCTTGATGTACTCAGCTCCCTTCCCTTGCCTGCATATGGCTGCTGACAGATGGTACAAAATTCAATATGTTTTGTCCCCAGTCAGTGTTCTGCAGGCATCCACTTCTTCCCATGGCATTTATGACAGCACTGATTCTCTGCTTAGAAGCAAGACTGAAAAATTCAATATTATTTTTATCTCAATTATCAGTGAAAGATCATGTTGTCATTCAGTTACTGTCATGTTGACTCTTTGTGACCCCACAGACTGCAGCACACCAGGCTTCCCTGTCTTTCTCTGTCTCCCAGAGTTTGCTTAAATTCATTTCCATTGAGTCAAGTGATGCCATCCAACCATCTCATTCTCGGTTGCCCACTTCTTTTGCCTTTGATCTTTCCTAGCATCAGAGTCTTTTCCAATGTGCTGGCTCTTTACATCAGGTGACCGAAGTACTGGAGCTTCAGCTTCAGTATCAGTCCTTCCAATGAATATGCCGGGTTGATTTCCTTTAGGAATAAATGGTTTGATCTCCTTGCTGTCCAAGAGACTCTCAAGTCTTCTCCAGCACCACAGTTCAAAAGCATCAATTTTCCAGTGCTTAGCCTTCTTTATGGTGCAACTCTCACATCCATACTTTACTACTGGAAAAACCGTAGCTTTGACTATATGGAAAGATTTAATTTTTCTGGTCTCCAAAATCACTGTGGATGGTAACTGTAGCCATGAAATTAACAGACACTTGTGCCTTGGAAAGAAAGCTAGACAGCATATTAAAAAGAGAGACATCATTTTGCTGACAAAGGTCCATATAGCTAAAGCTATGGCTTTTTCAGTAGCCATGTAAGGATGTGAGAGTAGGATCATCAACAAAAAACGTAACCTGTAGTTTCTTTTAGAGCAGTTCCCTGGAATCTTGTGTCCATGTAGAGTCCACAGATCCTTGGGAGAAATGTCAAAGGATACTGGACTGAATGAAAAGCACTCTTTCTCAACACCAGCACTTAATTTTTGAACATGGAGAAACAGGGTAGACCCATTTGAAGTGGCAACTGCATTCAACACAAAGACAGACTCTCAGCCTGAGGAGGGCAAGGAGGTGACTCAGTGGGATGATGGGAACCAGGACCAGGAGGACAGGCAGAGATAGTCAGCCCAGGGGCCAAGACTGCATCCCCCCGAGGGAGGACCAACATGAAACGGGAGAGACTGGGGACAGTGTTGTATCACCATTCCAAACTGGGCTGAGACTTGGAATCATATCAAATCATAATCAGAACACAAGCTCTTGGCTGCCTCCAAGGCCACAGGGCCTGAGGAAACACGTGATTCCTAAAATTAATCCTTTGCTTGCTGAACAAAATCTGTTTATCAATACCAGATGTTAACAAGGACTGTTCTATTTACAGCAAGGTATATGTATGTTGGTTTTCAGTCAATTAAACAATTTTAACTAAAACTGTTACCTGAGTGAACTCTAAGGGCTGACTATTTTTTCAATAATAAATGGCTCTGCCCACAGTTGCAAGCTAGGCAACCACTGGCCACTCAGGTTTGATCACCTTGCTGGTGTATTTTACTAACTTTATTTATTGAAACATGAGTTCAACTATTAAGTCTAAATATTCTACCAAAATAAAGAAATCTGTGACAGTGCCAAGAGAAATCATTAAAGTAACTATCCAGTGAACTCATACTTTCATGCTAAGGTAGACAAGACTTAACATTCACCTTATATTTCAATGTATGGTATTTGTGTAGATTTTAATATGTTTATTTAATTCTATGTTTTAGTCCCCCATCATGAAACTTCAGTACATCTCCAGAAATAGCCACATTATCTAACCATTCTCTAAGAATGTATATAAAATTGGTTCTGAGACAGTTTTTGCAATATCAAACTGCCTAAGATAATCAAAATATCAAAATCTGTTCCACAGCACAATAGTCATCAACAAAGCTCTATGTCTGCTTTTAAAATGACTAATAAAAGAATTAACATGCTTTGCCAAGAAATCTTTGATTAATCAGAAAATCAAAAAGAACTTTAGAACCTATATATATATATATATATATATATATATATATATATACACACACACACACACACACAGATACACACACTATAATAACACACACACACACATACATACACACACTATAATAACGCACACACACACAGAGACATACACACACTATAATAAAATTATGGTTATGTTCATTTCTTATCAAAAACATTGAAACATTATTTTTATGCTCCTGATTTGTCTCAATACTAGAGTTCTTTTGGATAACTCATTGTTGCCCAGATACACACCAGGGTTTCTGAACCCTGAATTTTTGTTCATGATCTTCTCATCTTTATTAAATAAAAGGATGCCTATCCCTAAAGGGCTCATATTAAAAACTTCCTTCTCCAGAAAGCCATTTCTTGTTTTTCCTGTGACAGGCATGATTTTCCTTCCTTTGAACCCACCTCTTATTTTATATTTGGTCTTTACATTGTATTAGTCAAGCCTAGATTCAAATCTACTTCTACACTTCATAGCTGTTTGAAACTAGACGGTTCATTTAGCTTTCCCTGGGGACTAGTTTCTTTACCTATAACAGACCTTAAAAAATACATTCCAAGTTTTTAAAGAATCCCCATAGTATCCTCCATAGTGGCTGTCTCAATTTACACTCCCATCAATGGTGCATAAGGGTTCCCTTTTCTTCACACCCTCTCCAGCATTTATTATTTGTAGATTTTTTGATGGTAGCTATTCTTCCCATGGTGAGGTGATACCTCATTGTGCTCTTGATTTGCATTTCTCTAATAATGAGCAATGCTTAGCATCTTTTCGTGTGTTTATTAGCCATCAATATGGCTTCTTTGGGCTTCCCTGGAGGCTCAAATGGTAAAGAATCTGCCTGCAATGCAGGACACCCAGGTTTGTTCCCTGGGTTAGGAAGATCCCTGGAGTAGGAAACAGCAGCTCACCCCAATATTCTTGCCTGGAGAATTCCGTGGATGGAGGAGCCTGGCAGGCTACAGTCCATAGCATTGCAAAGATGTCTTATTTGGAGAAAAGTCTGTTTTGGTCTTCTGCCCACTTTTTGTTTGGGTTGTTTGTTTTTATGATATTGAGCTACATGAGACACTTGTATATTTTGGAGGTTAACCCTCTGTCAGTTGTTTCATTTGCTGTTATTTTCTCCCATTCTGAGGGTTGTCTTTCATCTTGTTTGTAGTTTCCTTTGCTGTGTAAAAGCTTTTCAGTGTAATTTGCTGTATGATGAAGGGAGCTCAAACCAGGGCTCTGTGACAGCCTAGAGGGGTGGGATAGGGTAGATGGGGTGGAGAGTGGGAGAGAGATTTAGGAGGGAGGGGACGTATGTGCAATATGACTGATTCATGCTGATGTATAGTAGAAACCAACACAATACTGAAAAGCAATTATTCTCCAATAAAAATGAATAAATTAAAAATAATAATAATTTAGAAATACCATCCAGCAGAGCTATTCCAAGAAACTAAGAGGGAATGTCCTTGGGAGCTAAAGGTGTTTGATAACTATGCTTGCTTTTCTCCAAGCTTTCCCTAATCTCATTAAAGTGAAAGTGAAAGTCACTCAGTCATGTCTGACTCTATGTAACCCCATGGACTATACAGTCCATGGAATTCTCTAGGTCAGAATACTGGAGTGGGTAGCCTTTCCTTTCTCCAGGGGATCTTCCCAACGCGGGGATCAAACCCAGATCTCCCACACTGCAGGTGGATTCTTTATCAGCTGAGACACAAGGAAGGATGGATGCTATTTGATGTCAGGGGCTAGACATTTAGTTTTTCATTTCTCATGGTCTTACACACACTCTTTCACAAAAAAGATTTACTATTATTATTTTTTTAACTGTAGGTAGTCCATGGAATGGCAAAGAATTGGGCATGGCTGAGTGAGACTAATACTTTCACTTTCTTTTAGTTTGTTGCTGTGGGAGTCACCTACTATTCTGGTTTGCAGTTTCTTTTCTTCTTATGGATGAAAAATATTGTGACGTCTCTTGCAAAACACTGTTCTACATACTGCAAGGCTGCACCCGGAGTAACCATCAATTTATATGAGCCTCTCCCAGCACATTTAATGGCCAAGGAGTAGATACCGCACCCAGTTCTGACCAATTTAATTATTTCCTATCATGATTTCCCCTTAGAAAATTTTTAAAACATGAAATGAAAAATGAAAATCCATCCTTGATTTGTTTTTCATGAAAACTGTGGAAGGTTAGGCTGAAAAGTTGTTGTTAACCATGTTTCTGTCCTATGAAAAAAATTAGTCATCAATGCAGAAGAATAAAGTTAATGTACATATAGAAGCAAAAGTACAGTCCTGAAAATGAGAGAATCCTGCTGGCATTCTACATCTGGTGAAGCTCTTCCTAATAAGCCTGGTTGAAGACCTGCCTCCATATCGTGTTCATTCAAAGTGACTTCAAATCAAAAGTCTCTTTATATTTCAGTAACTCTAATAATTATGCCATTGGGACTTCCCTAGGGCTCAGTAGTAAAGAATCCACATATCAATGCAGGAGATCCCTAGTCCAAAATAATCCCACATGCTGTGAACCAACTAAGCCCATAAGCCACAGTTAATGAGCCTGTGCTCTAGAGCCCAGAAGCCACAACTACTGAGCCCACATGCTACAACAACTGAAGCCTATGCACCCTAGAGTCCATGCTTGGAAACAAGAGAAGCCACTGCAATGAGAAGCCTGTGCACTGCCACTGGAGAGCAATCCTTGCTTGAGCAACTAGAGAAAAGCCCACGCAGCACCAAGACCCAGCAGGGCCAATAAGAATAATAATAATGCCATCAGTTCAGTTCAGTTCAGATGGTCACTGGTGTCCGACTTTTTTGCAACCCCATTGACTACAGCACGCCAGGCTTCCCTGACCATCACCAACAGCCGGAGTTTACTCAAACTCATGTCAATCGAGTCTGTGATGCCATCCAGGCATCTCATCCTCTGCCGTTCCCTTCTCCTGCCCTCAATCTTTCCCAGCATCAGGATCTTTTACAATGAGTCGGTTCTTTGCATCAGGTGGCCAAAGTATTGGAGTTTCAACTTCAACATCAGTCCTTCCCATGAACACCCAGGACTGATCTGCTTTAGGATGGACTGGTTGGATCTCCTTGCTGTCCAAAGGACTCTCAAGAGTCTTCTCCAACACCAAAGTTCAAAAGCATCAATTCTTCAGTGCTCAGCTTTCTTTATAGTCCAACTCTCACATCTGTACATGACTACTGGAAAAACCATAGCTTTAACTAGATGAACCTTTTTTGTCAAAGTAATGTCTCTGCTTTTTAATATGCTGTCTAGGTTGGGCATAGCTTTTCTTCCAAGGAGCAAGCGTCTTTTAATTTCATGGCTGAAGTCATCATCTGCAGTGATTTTAGAGCCCCCCCGCCAAAATAGTCAGTCACTGTTTTCATTGTTTCCCCATCTACTTGCCATGAAGTCATGGGACCAGATGCCATGATCTTAGTTTTCCAAATGTTGAGTTTTGAGCCAGCTTTTTCACTCTCTTCTTTCACTTTCATCAATAGGCTCTTTAGTTCTTCAATTTCTGCCATAAGGGTAGTGTCATCAGCATATCTGAGGTTACTGATATTTCTCCTGGCAATATTGATTCAAGTTTGTGCTTGGTCCAGCCTGGCATTTCACATGATATAGTCTGCATATAAGTTAAATAAGCAGAGTGACAATATACAGCCTTGAGGTACTCCTTTCCCGATTTGGAACCAGTCTGCTGTTCCATGTCTGGTTCTAACTTAACCTGCCTACAGATTTCTCAGGAGGTAGGTTTGGGGTCTCGTATTCCCATCTCTTAAAGAATTTTCCACAGTTTGTTGTGATCTACACAGTCAAAGGCCTTGGCATAATCAATAAAGTAGAAGTAGATGTTTTCTGGTATTTTCTTGCTTTTTCTATGATTCAATGGATGTTGGCAATTTGATCTCTGGTTCCTCTACCTTTTCTAAATCCAGCTTGAACATCTGAAAGTTTATGGTGCATGTACTGTTGAAGCCTGGCTTCGAGAATTTTGAGCATTACTTTGCTACCGTGTGAGATGAGTGCAACTGTGCGGTAGTTTGAACACTCTTTGGCATTGTCCTTCTTTGGGATAGGAATGAACACTAACCTTTTCCAGTCCTGTGGCCATTGTTGAGTTTTCCAAACCTGCTGGCATATTGATTTTATTGACTTTAACAGCATTGTCTTTTAGGATTTGAAATAGCTCAACTGGAATTCCATCACTTCCACTAGCTTTGTGGAGAAGGCAATGGCAACCCACTCCAGTACTCTTGCCTGGAAAATCCCATGAATGGAGGAGCCTGGTAGGTTGCAGTCCATGAGGTCGCTAAGAGTCAGACACGACTGAGCGACTTCACTTTCACTTTTCACTTTCATGCATTGGAGAAGGAAATGGCAACTCACTCCAGTCATTCTTGCCTGGAGAATCCCAGGGATGGGGGAGCCTGGTGGGCTGCCGTCTATCGGGTCGCACAGAGTTGGACACGACTGAAGCGACTTAGCAGCAGCAGCAGTCACTAGCTTTGTTCATAGTGATGCTTCTTAAGGCCCTTTAACACTGCAGGATGTCTGGCTCTAGGTGAGTGATCACACCATCACGGTTATCTGGGTCATTAAGATATTTTTTGTATAGTTCTTCTGTGCATTCTTGCCATAATAACACCATATTCCTCCTTCAAATCCACACCCTATGAGTTATGATGAAGGAATTACACACTCATACACTCACATACACACACACACACACACATTCTCACACACATATCCTTTGCTAACTGACACTGCTAAAACTGCAATATAGTCAAACATTGACATACTTATAATCTGTATAATTAGTAAGCCATAGATACAATATAAGTTACACAAAGGTAGAATTCCTATCTCTGTGGACAATTGGGATGATTAATTATATAGAGTAGTCAGATTGATAAATCACTACTGTAAAGTCTTTAGAGGCATTAAAGATCAGTAGGAAAAGAAAAATGGCTTTTCAGGATTAGGCTTATGGAAGCAACCTAAGAATGTGCTGCGTGGGCAGTTGCTCAGTCGTGTCTGACTCTTCACAACCCCATGAATTCTAGCTCGCCAGGCTCCTCTCTCTCTGGGATTTCCCAGGCAAGAATACTGGACTGGGTTGCCATTTCCTCCTCCAGGGCGTCCTCCCAACCCAGAAGTCGAATTTGTGTCTCATGATCTCCTGTACTGCAGGCGGATGATACTTAACCACTGAGATATTGGGGGATCTGGGCAACCCTAGAAAGAGCCTGTCAACTCCCATCCAGGGCTCCTAAACTAGGCATGCTTCCCAAAGTGAAGTATAGACAAAGCTATACCCTGCTGCTTTTTTGTTTGTTTGTTTAACTTCATTCCCTTTCATTCTTTTATTTATTTTTTTCATTTTGCTCCCCTGGTTGGATAATTTTAATCAATCTGTTTGCAAGCTCATTGATTCTTTCTTCTGCTTGAACAAGCCTGATATTGAAGCTCTGTATTTAATTTTTCCATTAAGTCACAGTATTTTTCACCTCTAAAAATTCTGTTCAGGTCTTTTTTTGTTTTCCATCTCTTTGTTGTACTTCTCATTTTGTTTTGTTATTTATCTGATATTATTAAATTGTTACTCTCTGATCTCTCATAACTCTCTGAGCATACTTAAAACAATCATTTTAAATTCTTACTCAAGCAATTCCTGAATCTCCATTTCTTCTGGGCCAGTTCCTGGAGGCTTACTATAGTCCTTTGGAGGATTAAAGTCTCATGCTTTAGACACAACCTTAAGACCTGTGATGTTACAGAAACTGATTTTCTGCTATGCACAGAATCAATGCTAAAATTAGATGATTCATGATAAAATTATAAAGTAGTTTTTCTTCCATATCTGGCACACCCAGTTGGCACTTTCACATGCTTAGCAGACAGTTAAAGTAACAAGTAAATTATGAGCATTATGTGCAGTGTTCTGGGAAGTAAGAGAACACACAGAGGGGCATTTAATTAAAATCTGTGGAATCAATAATAAAGCACTTTAAAAGAAGGAATTTCTAAGATTAAACACAAAAGTCAAATAAGGAGAAAAAAAATGTACAGAGTTAGAAAATCTGAAAAACCTCAAATGATATCGATTTTGAGAAAATGTAAGAATTTCATTATGAGTAAGACCAAATTCTGAGTGTAGTTGTAAGAGATGTTAGGAAGGCAAGCAGAGCCAGTTACACAGAATTTTATTAATTGCACTGGTATATACTAAGTGCTAACTTTTTCTTAACTCATCTTTAAGACTGTGGCCTACATGTGAAGATTTGTGTTAGAGTCAGGTAAAAGCTTCAAGCTGAGAAGTGACACGTGTGATCTGATATTTTGAAAAGCATCAGCATGGCTCCTTTGGGTCAGTGCAGGATTCTGATAGCAAGTGGTGCATAGGAGCAAGTGAAGGAGGACAGTGGTCTGATTGATAGTTGGGAGAGTTAAGATGGAACAGTGCAGAATGAGAGTTATTTTGTGAGCAGAATAGAGAATATGATTGGAAGGATGTGGGGAGTGAGTGAGTAGAGAATCACAAGTGACTCCTAGGTTTCTGATTGGAGTTTGGGAGCATATGGTTGGTTCCTGAGATAAGACTGGCTACTCTCACTTATATTTTGCAGAATTTTCTGGTTCATTTTAATACATTTATTATACAAGATGACCTTTAGGACTTTTTTGTCAATTGGACTGGAAACCTTTACAGTTGACCCTTGAACAACCTGAGTAGAGTGACCAATCCCATCACACAAACATCGGAGTATAATTTACATCCTCAGTTACACATCCATGAGTTCAACCAACTTAGATCTTAATTTTATTTTGTAAAAAATCTGTCTTTAAGTGCACCTACCCCAGTTCAAACTTGTGTTGTTCAAGAGTTAACAGTAATTTATAGACTTATCAATTTAGATCAATATAATTAAAACCAATATTTGACATTATGGGACCTTCTTCTCCAGGAAAATATTTTATCTCTAACTGGTATGTTATTATTTCATCTATAGTTACTTTCACTCCTTTCTACAGTTTTATAGTTTTCATCATCTAGCCCATATATATGTTTCTAAGCTTATTATACCTTATATATTATAAAAGCACTTTACTAAAACAGAGTATTCTCTTACATATTTTAAATGGCAATTATTAACAGCTATTTTACATAACTGGCAATAACTGACAATTATTTTGACTGGCAATTATTTATTTAAAAAGTTGATGATTTTAATATATTTATTTTATAAATTTGCTGGAGTAGGAAATGGCAACCCATTCCAATATTATTTCCTGGAAAATTTAATGGTCAGAGGAGCCATGGGGATGCAAAGAGTCAGACATGACTGGACACATGCACACACACATTTTTGTAAGGCACTATAAACACAGCATTATTGAAGATAAATTTCAGGTGAATCTTTCTGGTTTTGTAGACAAGTGGTCATAGAAAAAAAAAACTTTACAGTGTGATATTCTGCTTTTTATTTCACTTTCAAATTGCATTATTTATGTCTTCCAAAGAAATGTTTAAAAAAATCACATTTATAACTAGCTTTTAAAAAAAATTTTCCCATTTCAATGATCATATATGAGAATTTTATTGACTCTTGGAGTATAAAAGATATCATAAGTAGCCTTTCATTTAAAATTAAGAAAGAATCATTCAATTGACTAGTTTATGATAAATTTTATAAATGACTTTATAGGATCCATTTAATAGATCACATGATAAAATATGTCATTTAGTTTTATAATTTTATTTATTTATTTTTTTTTTCATTTTATAATTTTAAACTACCACAGTTTATCTGGTATTTTTTTTAATTCAGTGCTGCATTCTATTGGCTAATATGTAATTTATAATGCTATATTTTCTTTTCACAAAAATTACTAGTACTTTCCTGGTGAAGTAGTTAGTTTGGTGAGAAGGCCATCTTTATAATAAACTTCAGAATTATGTAGACTCTGTAGTAATTTGGAAAGTTTTCCATCTATTTCTAGGTATTGAAATTGTTAAATTTAGTGTTTTTGTTTCCTACATGAAGTTTTATGTCTACATGGAGGTTTAAAGCACAACCACAGAAAAGTCTGACATCAGCAAGGGAGTTAGGTCTCAGAATGACTTTTCAATTTAGTTATGCACACTGACTTTTGAACTTCTAAAATAGCTTGACATATTGGTCTTACTTGCTTTTGGCATCTAGTGTTTGGGATACAAATTTATACAAAATCCATACAGTGCAGTCACTATAGTAAACAGTATATTTTTTTTTATAGTAAACAGTATTTTTTCCCCCCAAAAAAATAAAAATGGAGTTGCCACATCCAGCAATCCCACTCCAGGGCATATATTCAGACAAAGCTATAATTTGAAAAGAATATCTGCACCCTTATGTTCAGAGCAGGACTACATACAATAGCTAAGACATGGAAACATCCCAAGTGTTCATCAACACATGCATAGATAAGAAGATGTAGTATATATAAATGTGTGTGTGTGTGTGTGTGTGTGTGTGTATAATGGAAAATTATTCAGCCATCAAAAAAATGAAATGCCATTTGTGGAAACATGGATGGACCTAGAGATTATCATACTAAGTGAATTTAGTATGTCAGTCAGAAAAATAAAGACAAATATCATATCATATCACTTATATATGTGATCTAAATTATGATAAAAATCAACATATCTACAAAACAAAGACTCACAGATATAGAGAACAGACTTGTGTTTGTCAAAGAGAAGGGGGAATCGGAGAGGGAAGAAATGGGAATTTGGGATTAGCAAAGACAAAATATTATATATAGGCTGGATAAACAACAAGGTTCTGTCCTACTGTATATAGCACAGGGAGCTATATTTGATACACTATAATAAACCATAATGGAAAAGAATAAATATATGTGTGTGTGTGTATAAAACTGAATCACTTTTTTGTGCATAGGAAATAAACAAAAGATTTTAAATCAACTATATTAAATTAAGTACAATAAAACCTGGCATTTTCTTAACTACTTTTCTCAAATATAATCATGAGCATATAGATTTGAGGGACTAGCTCTGATAGTTTGACTACATTTACAATCTAATTCTGTGATATAAGCATAGGGATTATTTAGTAGACAGTGTCTTTAGAGACAAGTTGCTATATGTGATCATAAGGGTAAGAATTACAAAGAACACTTATAAAAAATATTTCACAAGTAATCGAAACCTTACCACTTTGAAGATAGTTTAACCTTAAAAGTAGAATATTCTTCTATTCAGGTGCCTTATTGTTTAATACATGCTCTTTGTCCTGTTAGGAAGTTTCACTTTGGGAGACTTAGTTAGAGATGCAGATTTAATAATTCCTGTAAGCTAATGATATATATCATGTTAGTGTTAATTTAATCATCTATTAAAGCCTTTACAGAAACTTTAGAACAATTAATGTAATATATTAGTTTGCTACCAAGTTATAGAAAGATGAAACATTGCTAAAATGAAATGAGAGCAGATCAAAAAGAAGATCAAAAAGTTTGAAGGCAAAAATAGAGGTAGATTATCTTAGTTATTTTAAAGAAAACAGGGAGGCAATTACCAAGAATATATGAATTGAAGTTATCTTGGAAAAATTCTAAGTCCATTCTTTTATTTATAAAAATACTACTTTTCTAGTCTCTCTATATAAAATAATAGAAAACCATGTAGTTATCTTTAAGTTGAACAGAGAGGTCTACAATAAATTCTGAAAAAGCAATTGACATTGATCTTAAAAAGACAAACTTATTGATCAGTTGTCCTATAGTCAGGCTGAGCAAAAAAGAATTTTCCATATTTACCAGCACTTTTCATTCCGGGGCCTTATAAATTTCAGAGATGGTATTTCATGCAATTTTCAAATGATTAATGTTCTACTGAACTGCAAGTCTTCCCTGAATCCAATCTATAATCCAGTAGTAGGTAGTTTTAAGAGAACTACATGTCTAGATTTTTTTTTTAATTCTTTGAAATTACAGTTTTTTAAAGTAAAATTTTTGTTCTTTCAGATAACACAGTACTCCATATTTCTACTGTAAAACATATTTCTGATCTTTATTATACACATTTTTTAAAATATCACTCACTTTTAAGTGTTTATATAGAATCAACAGATTTTAATTCAACAGCCAGCCATTTGGTCCTGACAAAAATTCAGATGATATTAGAGTAAATAGAATGAATGCTACTGAAATGTTTAAGACCTTTTATGTTATCATATTTAGTTAACTGACCAAATTCATACCACTAAGAGAACATAATCTAACAAAATATTTAAGAATAAAAATGTTCAGTATTACTAGCAAAATCAAGATATTTGAAATTCCATTATTACACAAAATGTTGCTCTTGCTTAGTTAGTAAGTCATGTCTGACTCTTTGTGACCCCGCGGAATGTAGCACACCAGACTTCCTTTTCCTCTGTTGTCTCCTGGAGCTTGCTCAAACTCTTGTTCATTGAGTCAATGATGACATCCAACCATTTCATCCTCTATGGCCCCCTTCTCCTCTTGTACTCAATCTCTCCCAGCATCAGGGTCGTTTCCAACGAGTCAGCCCTTCGCATCATGTGGCCAAAGTATTGAAGCTTCAACATCAGTCCTTCCATTGAATATTCAGCATTGATTTCCTTTGGGATTAGGTGGTTTGATCTCCTTGCTGTCCAAGGGAGTGTGTTCTTTATAAAATGCTATTGGCCTGTTCATAATGCATGATTTCAACATGTTATTTACACTCAGGATTCCTTGGTCTAGTGTATTAACTTCTTTCTTCTTGAGTAAAATGTAAATTTCCACTTGGGCTTCCCTGGAGACTCAGAGGGTAAAGAATCTCCCTGCAAAGCAGGAGACCCAGGTTCATTATGTTCTGATATATTATAATGAAAAAATATTTTCCAAATTCTCAAAAATTACATTTTATACATTAAAAATTTAAACAAATTAAAATGTATTAGAAATATTTCAAGATTTGGATATATTTTACTAATAAGTAATTAATCAAGTGCTCACTTCACACTGATATTTTGTTTTTCTATACATCTCAAATCAATAGTGTGGTAATTTTTTTCCCCAAAGAGTGAAAAATTAAGTCCAAAGAAAAATCATCTTCATTCGTATTCTCTTCTGCAACAAGCCCACAAATGGATATGCTGCTATTAATGAAATATGACATTGGAAAAATTATCTCTCAAATAAAATTCTAATGTCTCTGCAGATCTCTGACATACATAAATCACCATAGAATGATGTTGGTTAGTCACTCAGTCATATCCTACTCTTTCTGATCCCATGAACTGTAGCCCACCAGGCTTCTCTGTCCATGGGATTTCCCAGGCAATAATACTGGAGTGGGTAGCCATTTCCTTCTCCAGGGGATCCTCCCGGCCCAGTGATCCAATCCACCTCATGTCTCTTGAGTCTCCTGCATTGGTAGGTGGATTTTTTACCACTAACACCACCTGGGATTTACTTAGTATTTCTCCATTCTTCCCTGGTGGCTTACACAATAAAGAATTCACCTGCAATGCAGGAGACCTGGGTTTAATCCCTGTATATTGTCAAGGCTGTATATTGTCACCATGCTTATTTAACTTATATGCTGAGCTGGATGACGCACAAGCTGGAATCAAGATTGCCGGGAGAAATATCTATAACCTCAGATATGCAGATGACACCACCCTTACGGCAGAAAGTGAAGAACTAAAGAGCCTCTTGATGAAAGTGAAAGAGGAGAGATAAAAAGTTGGTCATTCTCTCTTTGATGCACTGCTTATCTTAAACTGGGTGAGTCTAGAGCATGATGATGAAAGTCACATGGTCTTGTGCTTAAACCAAAGCAATGCAAATATATACATTGCATTCCTTGACCCTGCCTCCTCTTCTCTTACAGGATATTTCTCCTCTAGACTGGATGCTTAATTTTCTCCTGGATGTGTGACAAATGTCATGGTGGTTTAGTTGTTAAGTTGTATCCAGACTCTTTGTCACCCCACAGATTATAGCCTACCAGGCTCCTCTATCCATGGAGATTCTCCATCCAAGTATACTGGAGTGGGTTGACATTTCCTTCTCCAGGGGATCTTCCTGACTCAGGGATCAAACCCATGTCTCCTGAACTGGCAGGCATATTCTTTACCACTCAGCTACCAGGGAAGCCCTTGTGTGATAAATGGAGAAACCCAAATTGCAAGGCTATAAATTCAGAGACTGTGTTCAAATGCAAGCTCTAATATTTACTAGCCCTGTGGTGTGGGGAAGTTAAATTAGCTGATTTCATCTTCTGCCTCAGTAAATGGGTTTAATATTGCTTTGCTGAGAAAAAAATGTGGAAATATTTGAACAGGGCTTATCTATCTATGCCTAATACCTGGTAAAAATTGTTATTATGGAATATTTAATCAGATGATGAGGTGATCAAATGGTGAGGATTGGGTTAACTTGCAAATCTGAGTTGCTTAATTCCTTCACATTCCAAAGAAAGGTCTGTCTTCAGAACTGTCCCTTGGCTGGCTCTGTGGATATAAAATCTGAGTTCTTGGAATATTATGTCTAATATGAGTGCTCTGGTATACCTGAGGGCTTGAATCATGTGGTACTGATTTGACCAGACAAGTGTATCCTGACAATGTGATTAAAAAGCAGCGGTAACACTTTGCCAAAAAAGATCCATATAGTCAAAGCTATGGCTTTCCCAATAGTCATGTAAGGATGTGACAGTTGGACCACATCCATCTGAAGAAGACTGAGTGAAAAAGAATTGATGGTTTCAAACTAGTGCTGAAGAAGACTCTTGAGAATCCCTTGGACTGCAAGGAGATCAAACCAGTAAATCCTAAAAGAAACCAACCCTGAATATTCATTGGAAGGACTGATGCTGAAGGTGAAGCTTCCAATACTTTGGCCACCTGATGCAAAGAGCCGACTCACTGGAAAAGACCCCAATGCTGGGAAAGATTGGAGGCAAGAGAAGAGGGTGACAGAGAATGAGATGGTTGGATGGCATCACCAACTCAATGGATACGAATTTGAGCAAACTCCAGAAGATAGTGAAGGACAAGGGTGCCTGGCGTGTTACAGTCCCTGGGGTCACAAAGAATCAGACGTGACTTAGTGACTGAATAATAACAACAATGAAAACAACATGATTGATGCTGAAAGACTGTTTTGGAGGATGTGAGGGAACACAATGAACAGAATATGCTGATGTCAGTTATGCAAGCAGGTAAATGCACACCTGGATTCTAAACAAAACTTTTTATATTTCCATCACCAAGTTATATATTTCCATCACCCTTATAGAATCTTAAGGAATGGATATGATATTTTAGAGAAAAATGTTATCCAAGAAAGATAGAATACATTTTAGTCTCCTATAGCCCTAAACTTCTTACAGTTACCTAAAGTGTAGTTTTTTTTTTCTTAGTATAACTCTGAATTTCATAAACTATTACATACAAAATGGTATGACCCAGAAGATCATTTATCATCTTTTCTATCCCTGTTAGTATCCAATAGATATGGCTATTAATATAATCTTAACACATAATTGATAGCTGAAAATAATTCCCCAAATCACAATATGGTATTTTCTTAATTGGTGGTGCTGGTTTCCCAGATGGCACTAGTGGTAAAGAACCCACCTGCCAATGCAGAAGACAAAAGAGACACATGTTAGATCCAGGGGCCAGGAAGATCCCCTGGAGGAGTGTATGGCAACGCACTCCAATATTCTTGTCTAGAGAGTCCCATGGACAGAAGAACCTGGTGGGGTATAGTTCAAAGGGTCTCAAAGAGTCATATATGACTGAAGCAACACCATGCAAGCAGAGCAAAAAGAATTGATCTCATTCCTTCACACAATGTCTACTTGCTAAAAGGTTGTACATTATATTAATAATGATATTATTAATCATTAATTACTGATATTATTAATCATATAAATGATATTGAGGTTAGATCTATAATAAATGTTTTTTAAAGTGACTGAAGAAGACAATTCATGTGTGTTAAAAGCAAGACAACAGGCCAAAATGGAGTTGCTTATGCTAAGCCCACGTCACTAAACCAAAACTCAGCTTAATTACAGTTTTGGCTCTCCCAGAAATGGAATATTCAACCATTCCGCCAGAAATCCCCTGATCAGCACTAGGTAGGTCCTCTGTGGGACAGCCCTGCAGAACTTCAAAGGAAAGTAACCCTGACAATAACCAACCCATTTTTAGCCAGTACAATTTTCTGATCCTGGCTTCCTTCTGGTTACAAAAATCTTTCATTTTGAACAGCTCATTATAGCTCCTTTCCATCTGCTAGGTGGGGTGCTGCCTTATTCTAATCTTAGTGCAAATAAAATGTTTAATTTGCCTCAATTTATCTTTTAAGAAGATAACACAAATTAACTTTGTGCTCAGTCGCTTCGGTCATGTCCAGACTCTCTGCGACCTATACAGTGTAGACTGCCAGGCTCCTCCTCTGTCCATGGGATTCTCCAGGCAAGAATACTGGAGTGGGTTACCATGCCCTCCTCCAGGGGATCTCCCCAACACAGGAATCGAACCTGTATCTTTGGCATCTCCTGAGTTGTAGGCAGTTTCTTTACCCACAGAGCCACCCGGGAAGCCCCATTAGCACACTGAGACCCCTAGACCTTGTTCCCACTGGCTCATGGTATCAGATTGTGGAGAAGCAAACCCACAGATCTGTGTCCTGGCTACCTTCATAAGGCAGGTAACTGGTCAGTTATCAACTGCACCCAGACCTTCTGCATGCATGGCTGCTTGAGCCCTGCAGAGGCCCTGAAAGCTGCTGCTGTAAGTGACATATGCAGTCAGCAAGGGCACCAGGATAGAGACAAACACGGACTGAATAGTGTGGGAGCAGCACTTCACATACTCCCACCAAGCACAGGGCATGAAGCAAGTGAAGAACAGCACCGGGAGAAATCTCGTCCGAGAGCAGAGCTGTGGGCACGCGAGTGGGCAGTGCAGCTGGGCCCTGCGCACTAGTAGGAAGCCGATGCCCTCCACATCACGGTTCTACCCAGAGACGGGAAGGATGGGGCCTGACTGTGCTAACTCTACTTAACACTTCATGAAGCCGGCAGTCCCTGCGACCGAGTCTAGGGAACTGCAAAATGGGGCAGAAAGCAGGATGAAGAATAAGCAACTAGGAAGACGAAAACTGAAAGGGAATAAGAAACAAGGATGTAATTACACAGTCCAGAGTGGGCCTGGAGTTTGGGGAGTGGCTGATGGAAATACTGCCTTTCTGATCAAGAGGAACATGGACATGACCTATAAATTTCAGTTTGCTGTGTCTCCAACTTGGCCCTAAAATTTTATTTCAACAATGTTTTGAATAGCTAATCGCATTTTATTTTATATTTTAATTGAAATATAGCTAACTTACAATATTATAATAGGCTCATAGATTACATACCATGCAGTTATTACAATATTACAGACCATATCTCCCATACTGTACAGTATATCCCTGTGACTTATTTTATTTAACAGTTACAAAATAAATGGTAGTTTTTCATCTTTAATCTCCTTCACCTTTCTTTGCCAAACTCAAAATTCTCATCCCCCCAGGAACCACCACTTTGTCTTCTCAACCAGTGAGTCTGTTTCTACTTAGTTATATTTCTTTGTGCTATTTTTTTGATTCCATAGATGGTGAAAACATACACTATGGTCTCTCTTGACTCATTTAACTTAACTTAAGGCCCTCAGGGCCCATCTATGTTGCTGCCAATGGCAAGATTTCATTTCTTTTTATGGCTAAGTAACACTTCATTTTGTGTGTGTGTGTGTGTGTATGATATCTTCTTTATCCATTCATTTGTCCATGAACACTTAGGCTGTTTCCATATATTAGCTACTGTAAATAATGCTGCAGTGAACATTGTGCTGCATATATCTTTTAAAATGAGTTATTTTATTTCCTTTGGGTAAACATCCAGAAGTAAAATGGCAGATCATATGGTAGTTTTATTTTTAATATTTTGAGAAAGCTCCATACTCTTTTCCATCATGTCTGCATCATTTTATATTCTCACGAAGAGAGCACAAGGGGTTCCCTTTTCTCCACATCCTCTCCAACATTTTTTGCTTATAGATTTTTTGATGATAGCTATTTTCACAGGTGTGAGGGGATATTTCATTGTGGTCTTGATTTGCATTTTCCTGTTGATCAGTGATATTCATCATCTTTCATATGCCTATTGGCCATCGTATGTCTTCTTCAGAAAGAAAAAGTTTATTCAGGTCCTCTGATAGTGTTTCAGTTGAACTGTTTGTTTTGATAGTGAGTTATATGAGTTGTATATATTTTGGATATTAACCTATTATTGGACTTCTCATTTTCAAATATCTTCTCCCATTCATTACCTTTTCAATTTATTAGTGGTTTCCTTCACTGCATACAGACTTTTTAGTTTTATGCAGTTCTATTTTTTTTTTATTTTTGCTTTTGTTATCCTTGCTAGAGGAGACAGATCCCAAATAAATTATATACATAATATATACATTATATTATATACACAATATACTTATATTACATATAAAATATATAATACATATTTTATATATACAATTATATATAATATATATATATATATATAAAATTTATTTGGGATCTGTCTCCTCTGGCAAGGACAAAAAAAGCCAAAAAAAAAAAAAATAGAACTGCATAAAACTAAAAAGTTTGTATGCAGTGAAGCATATACACATATACAAATATATGTCTATATATCTACATATAAGCTATGTACTTATATACATAGCTAATACTGATGTCAATTTACATGCTGCCTATGTTTTCTTCTAAGATTTTCATGGTTTCAAATCTTATATTTAAGTTTTTAATCGACTTTAAGTTGAGTTTTGTACATATTTGAGAAAATGGCCTAGTTTTACCCACATACATGTAGCTGTCCTGTTTTCCTAACACCACTTATTGAAGAGACTGTCTTTTCCCCAGTGTAGAGTCTTGGTTCCTTTCCTGTAGATTCATTTAACATAGGTGTGGGGGTTTGTTTCTGGGTTCTTCATTCTGTTCCACTGATCTTTGTGTCTTTTTGTGCTAGTATCATACTGCTTTGATGACTATAGTTTTTTGTAGAGTTTGAAGTCAGGGAGCATGATACCTCCAGCTTTGTAGTCTTTCTCAAGATGGCTTTAGCTACTCGAGGTCTTCTGTGGATTCATACAAATTTTATCATTATTTGTTCTACATACATGAAAAATGTCATGTGTACTTTAATAGGGATTGCACTGAATTTGCAAATTGCTATGGGTAGTATGGAATTTTGACACTATTAACTCTTCAATAAGCAAAGCATACCTTTCCATTTGCTTCCCTGGTGGCTCATATGGTAAACAATCTGCCTGCAATGTAGGTGATCTGAGTTCAACACCTGGGGCAGAAAGACCCCCTGGAGAAGGGAATGACAAGCCATTCCAACATTCTTGCCTGGAGAATTCCATAGACAGATGAGCCTGGCAACCTACAGTCTTTACATTTATTTGTGTTGTCCTCAAATTTTGTCATCAATTTCTCATGGCTTTCAGAGTACAGGTCTTTCATCTCCTTGATTAAATTTACCCCTAGGTATTTTTTCCCCTTTGATGCAACTGTAAATGGGATTTTCTTAATTCCTCTTCTGATAGTTTGCTAATGTACAGACACACAATGCATTTTTGTATTTTACTTTTGCATCCTGAAACTTTACTAAACACACGTAAGTTCTAACAGTTTTTTTTTAATAGAATATTTAGGGTTTTCTATATATATAGTATCATATTATGTGCAAACAATGACTGTTTTACTTCTCCCTTTCCAATTTGGATTTCTTTTATTTCTTTTTCTTATCCGAATATTGTGGTTAGGACTTCTCATACCATGCTGAATAAAAGTGGCTCGAGTGGGCATCCTTGTCTTATTCCTGATCTTAGAGGAAATGCTTTTAGCTTTTCACTGTTAAGCATGCTGCTAGCTATGGGTTTGTCTTATATAACACTGTAACATTTCCTGCTGGGGTAGTGGTCTTGGTAGGCTGGCTAGAGTGCCAGGTGCTTTTCAACCTACTGGCTCCACATCGGGATCAGTCCTTTAGGAGCAGATTCTGGGTTTCAGATAGTCCTTAAGCTCCCCTGGTCATAAACCCCAGGAGTTTCTAAAACCAGTTAAGAATGTTCACCTTCTAAGTGCTGGTCTCCAAGACTAGATGCCCAAAGTGGAACTCAAACACCTGCATTCTTATGGAGAAACTCTGAGTCTGTAATATCCTCTTTCACCTGTGTGTCACTCACCAGCAGTGTGACTGTATCATATCTCTGCCCCTCTTATTCAATGTCTTTTTTCCCCTTTATATCCTTAATTGTAGACTAGTTCTTCTCTTAGTCTTTAGGTCATTCTTAGAGTTACTCTATATTTAATTGTAGTTTTGGTGTCTGAGTGGGAGAAGATGAGCTTAGAATCCTCCTACTCTGCAATCTTGATCCTGCCTCCAGCAATGGTTTTTTATACCTTAGTGTGCATTCCATAGTTTTCTTATTTCCTATATTTAAATATTATTTTTCCAATTTCTTTAGGCAATATACACTTGAATAGCACTATAACCACCCACAACACACACACAAACACACACTTTCTCTCTGTGGCAATAGCTTTAGGACAGCTGCCACCTCTATGCAGAAGAAGGGCATCAGCTGGTTTTACATAAGAATCAAGGGTCCATAAATAGAAAGCAAATCATAGCGTTAAAATGAGAGAAGTCAAAGTAGTGTATGAAAGTGGACAATGGAAAGAGAAGGAATTGAAATCTCATTTGTAACCTGCACTTTTATTCTGTATAAATTTAATTCCAATCATTTCAATGTTCTTTATATATTTTCTGATATATTATAATTAGATATTTTTAAACATTCTTTACTTTGTGTGTGTGTTATTCACTGAAAGGTAATCAATCGCATACTCTGATTTTGCTTTTCAGCACTAATTTACTTTGAAAACCAAAACTAATCTGGTGAGTCAAACACTCAGCTTAATTTTTTCCTTAATATATTTTCAAATGAGTCAAAGGCATTACACTCAAAAGTTGATATTCTCAGTGTTTGTCTTTCAAGAAGAATGCTTAATGTTTTCAAACTCGTTAGAAATATCTATTTATACAGGAAATAGAATGGTCATCTTCAGCAAGTTGATTAGAAAAATCAAATTGCCATGGCCTTTCAGATACTTAAAAAGATGAATAAAACTCTTAGCCTTACTTTATTATGCCTTTTAGTACACATCTATTATTCACTAAAAGAGCAAATGTATCCATGGGCCCAAAGCATCCAGTAATTTTTTTTTTCTGTTTATTCTGAAGAAATCTGGCCAAAATGAAGGACGGAACAGCATTTTCTAATAGAACAAAATAATTCAGCTCATTCACACTAAACTTAAGAGCTATCTGAGAATATCCTTGCTTTCTTCATCTAGCAGATGAAGTTAAAAGAGATTGGTTGATTCTAAAAATAAACATAATATATAGCTATCTCTCAGGCATTGTCAAGAGCAATACAGAGAGACTGATGAGCCTTCGTCTTCAAGGTTTTAATGAACCTTCTTCTTTCTTGATTCAGTCCTAGTGTCATTTATTTTTAAAGCAATTGGTTACATCTTTCTGCTGGGAAGATAGCCTTCTGATTCTGACTGATTCTGCCAGATTATAGAACAATAAGAGATGACAATAATTCCACGATGAAAGCAAGTGATGAGCTAAGTTTGCAGTCAGCTAAAAACATGAGATAGAAAAGTGAAACAGCGTATGAACTTAGTTCTATAATTTGCAATACATATTACTTTGGAGATCAAGGAGAACAAGTGAATATATAAAAATGCTTCTATTTTCACATTAAAGTTTGCTGCCATATTTCACTTCACTGTATGCCTTGTGTATGCTGTATAGTATCAGATGTTCCTGGAGACCTTAATAAAAGGCTAATATTGCTCACAGATGTACAAATGTGAAATTAAAGCTCTGCAATATAATCATTCTTCACATTGCATTATTTGAGAATCATATCCACTCAAGGTGTCTAAGAAACTCAGAATTAACCCATGACTTATCTCCTGACAGAAAATCGTGTGTACTATAAAACAAATGGAAACAGTATCATGAACAGAAGCAATCAGTGTACTGGAAAGTGAAGAAAGGAAATCGAAAGTGTACTGAAACTTTATCTACAGACAATGACTGTGTCTGTTCTTATAGAAAAATGAAGTAAAAAAAATACCCCTGCCATTGGCAGCTATGGTGCTAAGCGAGTCAACAATTTATTGGGCATCAGTTTTCGCACAATGGGACATTCTCTGCCTGTATTAATGAGGGGCTAGAAACTGCTGTCACACACAGACCTCAAAGGCTGGTTGTCCAACGTGTGTGTGTGTGTGTGTGTGTGTGCTCAGTTGCTCAGTCATCTCTGATTCTTTGCGACCCCATGGACTGGAGCCCATCAGGCTCCTCTGTCCATGGAATTCTCCAGGCAAGAATACTGGAGTGAATTTCCATTTCCTCCTCCAGGGGATCTTCCTGAAACATGGATGGAAGAACCCAGGTCTCCTGTGTTTCACGCATTGGCAGGAAGGTTCTTTACCATTATCACCATTTGGAAAGCCCATTGTTTAATGAATGCCAATATTTTTTCTTGTTAGCCTAACAGTTCAAAGCATGTACTGTGCTTGATGGGTGGATTTCCTTTGTATTATAATTCAGTTAATTGGGGCCATTTCATCTGTGACTCTACCATCCCTTCCAACTTCCTGGTCCTCTCTATTTCACTGGCTAAAAGGAAAAAGAATTTCAGAGAGCACACCTCCTTCCTTATGCCCCTATTCCACTAGTAAGGACCAGCTTATGACCATGAATAAATTCAATCGAGTTGGAAAATAAAATCCCAGTCATGGTGGCCACTTCCCAATACCCCCATAATAATGTGGAAAAGAAAGCATCCATGTTGAATTTAACATTGACATTAACATAAAAATATTATCTAACATAAAGCCTGTACAGATGTGAGAGCTGGACCATAAAGGCTGAGTGCCAAAGAACTGATGCTTTCAAATTGTGGTGCCATTTGAGAGTCCCTTGGACTGCAAGGAGATCAAACCAGCCAATCCTAAAAGAAATCAATCCTGAATATTCACTGGAAGGACTGAACAACAGCAACAACCTAAGCCCATAGTTAAATGTCCTCAACAACTGATCAGAATCCAGTCCAGGATCATACATTGTCATCATCATCCAATAGTCACTTTTTATTTAGAAGTCATTAGTCTATCTCTGCTGGATTTTTTTTTTCCTCAAAAGAGAGAGATCAGCAAGGTTTTGTCTTTCAGATGCAAACAGGGATGTTTTGAACAGAAAATTAAAAACAAAGAAGCATCTCTTTCCTGTGTAACTGGAAGTTTACCAAAGTACCTCCATGCCACTGAGCTGCTAAGCAATTAGATTCACTAATACACAGGCGGTAAGACAACAACTAGATAAGCATGTTGGGAAGTAATTTCAACATTTGGATGCTGAAGGCCATTAAGTACCATCCATAGAAGGGAGAACAGAAGATTAATGTCCACAGCTTTGAGACCAGCAAGCCTATGAGTGTGCTGGTTGCACTATTCTTGCTGACTGCTTGTAATGGGGCAGGAAAAGCAGGAGACTTTAGAGATCTCAATCAGCGGAAAACAAGCAACGCCAAGGAAAACCCTCACCACAGCAACAATTTCCGATTAAATTGCATGTTACTTTCACAAAGCAACCCTCCAGGTGCCGTTTATTTATATCTTTGTGGTCACCCTGAGAACAATGCTCCACTTCTATCAGTTCTTGGGGAACCATTTTTCCTAAACAGCAATCAGTGTTTCCCCCAATCGTTGCTGTCACAGCACCAGATCCAGCACCCACAAGTGCCAAGGGCTCTGGGAGATACTCACCCATCATCACGTCAATGAATTATCTCAAAACATTAGCCTAAATCATCTAAAGCTCATCCAAACCTCATACCTGAATATGAAATACACAATGGGAACTAACCGTTTAAGAGGTAAGAGGAAATTCAAATTACTACAAATGGTTCTACATTCTATTTAGAAACTTGTTGGGTATCAAACAGCCAAGTTTTCACAAAAAGGTGATATTGGTACCCGTGTTAGTGAACAAAAATGTGTCAATGAGGGAGTCTCGCTTATTTAGGAAGAAAAAAGCCTCTCAGATACAAAAAGCCAAATGGTAGTTAGGAGACAAAAATAGATAGGCATTTTATTTTAAATAGTCATAACCCTGATCTTCATTGTCCAAATTGAGAACTGACCCCACACACTGAAACCAGCAAATGAAAGAATGCAATTCTACCTCTAGGACTGAACTAACAAATTCTAATGATCAAACAGGCTTCCCAGATGGCTCAGTGGTACAGAATCTACCTGCTAAGGTAGGAGACACAGGTTCAATTCCTGGGTTGGGAAGATTCCCTGAAGGAGGAAATGGCTACCAACTCCAGTATTTTTGCCTGGGAAATCCCATGGACAGAGGAGCCCAGTGGGCTACAGTCCATGGGGTCACAAAAGAGTCAGACACATCTAAACAACTAAACAACAACAAAAATGATCATGTAGTGACCTATCAGTTTGCGTTGAACAAATGCAACTGCATCATCTCTCTGCAAGTCACGGGTTAGCATAAGGGCATTTGTGCAAATACAAGGCTTTGTTTAATTATAGGTATTTTGAAGGTAGCATTTTTTCAATATTATATTCTACAGAAAAAATGAGAAAGAAATTTTTTTTTATCCTCTTCCTCCAGGTGTAAAATTTCTAACATCAATATTGACTTGCTGCTATGGCTTTTGTAACTGATACAAAACCAGCAATAAATCTACTGTTGGTTTTCCAAGGATGAAGAAGTCTCTGGATAACCACCAGGCATCTACTTCCACAGCGCATTCTGTGAATTTACAAAAATCATCTAATTTTTTGTTTTACTCAGTGAATTTTCACACGCAATAGTCTCATTTTCTGCCAGCAAAATATATTACACACACACACACACACACACACACACACACACACACACACTATCCTCCTTGGATGGTTCAGTGCCAGTGTACACATAGGAAGTTACAAACACAAAATTCCAACATCTGAATGAACTAGGAAATACTACAAAAGCCTCTGTTATGGGCATAGCAACTGATATAATTAATAAAATTGGCCTAGAAACAGTTATTTTCTGAAATGAGCTATCAATTTTACACATCATCTTAACAATTATGCATTATATATGTTAATGTTTCATAAACTAGTTTAAGATATTTTAATTTGAGCATGAATTCACTATTCCTTATGTCATGATTCCTACTATCTTAAAGCAGTATCAAGTCCCAGACAGTATTTCTTAAGTTCTCCTATCAAATTCCTTAGTTCTGTTGTTAGTAAAGAAAACAAAACATAGCTGTGTGTGGATCAACTGGTTTAAATCTCTCTTTACAAGAATATATCTTGATCTACAATGTGCAGAAATTAATCAAAAAATTATTTGGTATATTATTTGTGAATCTTTTTCTTCATAGTAATGTTAATGTTTCAGTTTATTGTCTTAATCCATTTGTATTTTTTTGGAATATCATTTTTGCAATGGATTTTACATTAAGCTGTTTCTTATTTAGAGGTATCATTCTTCAAGTTTTTAACTCATTTTAGTCTATCTTAGATCAGTTTGAGATTTTATGTAAATGTCTGTTAGCATTATTCATAGTAAGCCACAATTCTGTTAAATATCTTAGTCTAGCAGAAATTCAAACTTAGTTCAGTTCCTGCTCAAAAAACCCATCCTTTACAACTTATAGTTACTATTGCCAAAGCATCTGAGAGTGGTTGTTAAATCAAGTTTAATAGGTATTTCATCAAGATTGGAGCACATCAAAAAAAGTGTTGTACAGAAGATCTGAATTAGCTAGTGAACAATGTTGTGATTGTTTCAGATGAACAGCAAAGAGACTCAGCCATACATATACACAGATCCATTCTCCCCCAAACTTCCTTACCATCTAGGCTACCACACAACATTGAGCAGAATTCCCTACCTCTACAGTAGGTCCTTGTTGGTTATTCATTTTACATATAGTAGTGTATATTTTTCTAACTAATAAGTGGTAAGGAAGCCAGCCCGCAGAGACACTGCTTTTCAAAATTCCTCAGGGAAGGAATCTTATAGGAGTTTGTGGTCCAAGCCACTCTGAGGACTTGTAGCAGAGGTTCTTGAAAAAGGATGCACAGAATTTCAAGGGTCCTGGCAGGGATATATTCACTATAACATGAGATGGGTCACCACGATCTTGAAAAAAAAAAAAAAAGAGGGGGGTGGTCTATGCCTTTTCAGGAGAAAGTTCAGATACTTATCTCTTGGTAACTCGTTTTTTTAAAGTCAAGATCACACAGACTTTTCCAAGTGGAGTGAATGGAAACAGAGATAAACAATGCAATAAAAGTATTTAAGACAGTTCAAAAAAATGTAGGACTTGAACTACAATAGGGTAAGAAACAAGAGAATAAATGGTCAGCTAGAGGGTGTTCTTGGCAAATTACACTTTGCCACACAAAAGTTATTAGCATTCACATGAGGATTAATTTATGCATAAAAGCATTTGGAGAAAATATTGGAGGAGTTGATTAATTAGAGTTCCCTCACCTGCATGGGCTTCCCTTGTGGCTCAGACTCTAAAGAATATGCCTGCAAAGCAGAAGACCCAGTTCCATTTTTGGGTCAGGAATATCCCCTGGAGAAGGGAATGGCAGCCCACTCCAGTATTCTTGCCTGGAGAATCCCATGGACAGAGGAGCTTGGCAGGCTACAAGTCCATGGGGTCACAAAGAGTCAGATATGAGTGACTAACACAAATCTAAGTTCTCTTTTTCTCCAAAGATCACTCCATTCATTTTCCAGCTGTGCCTACACATAAGTCAGCAGCTCAGACCACCAGGTGTCTCTGCCTTCAGGTCAAGCCTTTGTTGGAAAGATGAGGGAAAATAGATGTGGGGGGGAGGTGTGGGGCCAGTCCCAAGATTGTGGAGGAATAGGATGGGGAGACCACTTTCTCCTCCACAAATTCATCAAAAGATCATTTGAACGCTGAGCAAATTCCACAAAACAACTTCTGAACACTGGCAGAGGACACCAGGCACCCAGAAAGGCAGCCCATTATCTTCAAAAGGAGGTAGGACAAAATATAAAAGACAGAAAGAGAGACAAAAGAGTTAGGGATGGAGACCTGTCCGGGGGAGGGAGTCGTGAAGGAGGAGAAATTTCCCAACAGCAGGAAACCCACTCACTGGCGGGTCTGTGAGGAGTTTTGGAATCTTGGAGGGCAAGATAATGGGGAGGAAAAACAAACAAACAAACAAAACCCCACAGAATAAGTGCCTAACTGCAGCTCCCAGACACTCGCGACCGACACCAGCAAGCGGAGGCTGAACAGGGAGGCGCGGGCTGCATTGCTTAGGACTGGGCCTGAATTCCCTGACGACAATCTGAGGGAGCTAACGTGAGATAGCAGCCCAAACTGTGGCACAGCCAGAGAGAGAAAAAAATAAAAGAGAGAGAGAGAGAACTTTCCCGTGAAAAGCTCTAACTTAAGGCTCAGCCTGGCCCGCTCACAGAAAAGGATTGAGTGAACACCAAAGGAGAGCTAGCCTGCTGTGGACCGGGCCACCCCCCACCCCCCACCAGAGGCAGAGAGGCAGGCAGGGAACAGCCAGAGACGGAAGGTGAGGGGCAATCTCAGACCCAGAGACGGCATACTCCACCAAACTGTGAGCAGGCTCCCAGTTGCTAACCAAGTCTTCCTGGGATCCTGGACAGCTGACATTCACCAGGAGGGTTGCAGCCAGAGATCAGCTCCCCAGAGGAGACACACACCTGAGAGGGTGCTCTCTTGATGCGCCTGGGAAACTGAGCCTGGGACCGGGGAGGTGATTAAGACGCGCAGCCCCCCTGGGACAGTGAGCTTGCCAAGCGCCTGCTCGCCTGAGCGGCTCGGACCTGGGAAGGGCACGCAAGGCAGGGCCCGCTTTGGACAGTGCCCTGAAAGCACCCTGGTGTCTGAGCAGTGCAGGCCGGGAAAGCACACACACCATGAGCAGGGCAAACCCAGTGTGGCCCAGACACAGCGAGCACTCCCCACACACGCCAGTGATATTTGTTTCCGGTGCTCCTCCCTCCCCACACACAACTCAACAAGAGGGCCTAAACAAGTGACCACATTCGGCCTCTTGTGTCAGGGTGGAAATTAGACACTGCAGAGGCTTGCAAACAGAGGAAGCCAAAATAAAAAGAGGGAACCTGCTCTGGAGGTGACAGGTGCAACAGATTAAAACCTTATAGCTAACATTGACTCAGCATCAGAGGGGGCCTACAGACCTTGAGAAGAAGTATAAGCTGGAAAAAGGAACTACTGAAACTGGACGGACCTCACACTGCCCTCAACAACTCCAGAGAAATTCCTAGATATATTTCTACTATTATCATTTTTAATTTTTTATTTTCAAGTTCTGTATTACTCCTTTAATTTTCATTTTTATAACCTATCATTACCTTGCAAAAAAAAGAGATCTTATTTTAAAGCAAATTTCATATATATATACACATATATATATTATAATTTTTGTGATTGATTTTGCTTTGTACTTTTAATGTTGTATTTTTGAGAGTCTAACCTCTACTCTAGATTTTTAATCTTTGCTTTTTGGTATTTGTTATCAATTTTGTACTTTAAGAATCTAACCTTCACTACCCATTTTTACTTAGGGGTATGATTACTAGCTTGATTTCTCTCTCTCCTTTTGACTCTCCCTTTTCTCCCCCAGGTCACCACTATCTCCTTCCTCCTCCTTCCCTTCCCCATGTAACTCTGGGAACCTCTCTGTATGTCCCTCACTGTGGAGAATCTTTTTACCATTAATCTAAATGTTTTATCATCTGTGCTGTGTGGATGGAAAAGTCTTAAGAATAAGACTGAAAGCCAGAGGCAGGAGGATTAAATCCAAAACTTGAGAACACCAGAAAACTCCTGACTCCAGGGAGCATTAATTGACAAGAGCTCATCCAAAAGCCTCCATAGAAAAGTGAAAGTGAAAGTGAAGTCGCTTAGTCATGTCCGTGTCCGACTCTTTGCGACCCAGTGGACTGTAGCCTACCAGGCTCCTCCGTCCATGGGATTCTCCAGGCAAGAATACTGAAGTGGGTTACCATTTCCTTCTCCAGGGGATCTTCCCAACCCAGGGATCGAACCCAGGCCTCCAGCATTGGAGGCAGACACTTTGACCTCTGAGCCACCAGGGAAACCCCAAAAGCCTCCATACCTACACTGAAACCAAGCTTCACCCAAGAGCCAACCAGTTCCAGAGCAAGACATACGATGCTAATTCTCCAGCAACGCAGGAACACAGCCCTGAGCACTAAAATGCAGGCTGCCCAAAGCCACACCAAATCCACAGACACCTCAAAACTCACTACTGGACACTTCATTGCACTTCAGAGAGAAGAAATCCAGCTCCACCCACCAGAACACAGACACAAGCTTCCCTAACAAGGAAACCTTGACAAGCCACTAGTCCAACCCCACCCACAGGGAACAACCTCTACTATAAAGAGAAACCACAAACTTCCAGCCTACAGAAAGGCCACCTGAAACACAGCAATCTAAACAAGATGAAAAGGCAGAGAAATATTCAGCAGGTAAAGGAACATGATAAATGCCAACCAAACCAAACAAAAGAGGAGGAGATAGGGAGTTTACCTGAAAATGAATTCAGAATAATGATAGTAAAGATGATCCAGAATCTTGAAAACAAAATGGAGTTACAGATAAATAGATTAGAGAAAAGGACTGAGAAAGATGCAAGAAATGTTTAACAAGGACCTAGGAGAAATAATAAAGAGTCAATCAATAATGAGTAATACAATAACTGAGATCAGAAGCACTCTGGAGGGAACCAACAGTAAAATAACTGAGGCAGGAGATAGGATAAGATAGGAGATAGGATAAGTGAGGTGGAAGATAGAATGGTGGAAATAAATGAAGCAGAGAGGGAAAATGAGAAGAAAATTAAAAGACATGAGGACCACCTCAGAGACCTCTGGAAAAATGTTATACACCCCAACATTCAAATCACAGGAGTGCCAGAAAAAGAAGACTAACAGAAAGGGCATCAGAAAATACTTGAGGAGATAGTAGTTGAAAACTTCCCTAAAATGGGAAAGGAAATAGCCACCCAAGTCCAAGAAACCTAGAGAGTCCCAAACAGTCCCAAACTCTTCAGGTCAGAAGGGAATGGCAGGACATACTTAAAGTGATGAAAGAGAAAAACCTACAAGCCAGATTACTGTACCAGCAATGATCTCATTCAAATAAGAAGGAGAAGTCAAAAGCTTTACAGACGAGCAAAAGCTGAGAGAATTCAGCACCACCAAACCAGCTATTCAGCAAATGCTAAAGGATCTTCTCTAGACAGGAAACACAGAAAAGGTTTATAAACTCAAACCCAAAACAACAAAGTAAATGGCAAAGGGATCATACTTATCAATAATTACCTTAAATGTAAATGGGTTGAATGCCCCAACCAAAAGACAAAGCCTGGCTGAATGAATACCAATACAAGACCCCTATATATGCTGTCTACAAGAGACACACCTCAAAACAAATGACGCAGACAGACTGAGAGTGAAGGGCTAGAAAAAGATATTTCATGCAAATGGAGACCAAGAGAAAGCCAGAGTAGCAATACTCACATCAGACTAAATAGACTTTGAAATAAAGGCCGTGAAAAGAGAGAAAGGTCACTACATAAAGATCAAAGAATCAATCCAAGACGAATATATAACGATTATAAATATATATGCACCCAGCATAGGGGCACCACAATACATAAGGCAAATGAAACAAGTATGAAAGGGGAAATTAACAATAACACAAAAATAGTGGGAGACTTTAAAACCCCACTCACACCTATGGATAGATCAACTAAACAGAAAATTAGCAAGGAAACACAAACTTTAAATGATACAATGGACCTAATTGATATCTATAGGATATTTCTTCCCAAAACAATGAATTTCACCTTTTTCTCAAGTGCCCATGGAACACTCTCCAGGATAGATCACATCCTGGGCCATAAATCTAGCCTTGGTAAATTCAAAAAAATTGAAATCATTTCAAGCATCTTTTCTGATTACAGTGCGGTAAGATTAGATGTCAACTACAGGAAAAAAAAAAACTATTAAAAATACAAACATATGGAGGTTAAACAACACACTTCTGAATAACCAACAAATCACAGAAGAAATCAAAAAAGAAATCAAAATATGCATAGAAACAAATGAAAATATGACAACCCAAAACCTATGGGATTCAGTAAAAGCAATGCTATGGGGAAGATTCATAGCAATACAAGCTTGCCTCAAGAAACAAGAGAAAAATCAAATAAATAACCCAACTTTACACCTACATCAACAAGAAAAAGAAAAAAGTGAAGAACCCTATGGTTAGCAGAAGGAAAGAAATAACAAAAATTAGAGTAGAAATAAGTGAAAAAGCAACAAAGGAGACTATAGCAAAAATCAACAAAACTAAAAGCTGGTTCTTTGAGAAGATAAATAAAATAGACAAACCATTATCCAGACTCATCAAGAAAAAAAAGGGAGAAGAATCAAATCAACAAAATTAAAAATGAAAATGGAGAAATCACAACATACAACACAGAAATACAAAGGATCATAGGAGACTACTATCAGCAACTATATGACAATAAAATAGACAACTTGGAAGAAATGGATGAATTCTTAAAAAAATAAATAAATAAATAAAATAAAATAACCTTCCCTAACTGAACCAGGATGAAATAGAAAATCTTAACAGACCCATCCCAAGCATGGAAATCAAAACTATAATCAAAAATCTTCCAACAAACAAAAGCCCAGGACCAGATGGCTTCACAGGTGAATTCTACCAAAAATTTAGAGAAGAGCTAACATCTATCCTACTCAAACTCTTCCAGAAACTTGCAGAGGAAGGTAATCTGCCAAACTCATTCTATGAGGCCACAATCACCCTAATACCAAAACCAGACAAAGATGCCACTAAAAAGAAAACTACAGGCCAATATCACTGATAAACATAGATACAAAAATCCTCAACAAAATTCTAGTAAGTAGAATCCAACAACATATTAAAAAGATCATATATCATGACCAAGTGGGCTTTATCCCAGGGATGCAAGGATTCTTCAATATTCACAAATCAATCAATGTGACACACTACATTAACAAATTGAACGATAAAAACCATATGATTATCTGAATAGATGCAAAGAAAGCCTATGACAAAATTCAACACCCATTTATGATAAAAATCCTCCAGAAAGCAGGCATAGAAGGATCATACCTCAATATAATAAAAGCAAACATTATCCTCAATGGTGAAAAATTGAAAGCATTTCCCCTAACGTCAGGAACAAGACAAGGGTGCCCACTCCCACCACTACTATTCAACATAGTTTTGGAAGTTTTAGCCACAGCAATCTGAGAAGAAAAATAAATAAAAGGAATCCAGATTGGAAAAGAAGTCAAACTCTCACTGTTTGCAAAAAACATGATCTTCTACATAGAAAACCCTAAAGACTCTACCAGAAAATTATTAGAGCTAATCAATGAATATAGTAAAGTTGCAGGATATAAAATTAACACACAAAACCACTTGCATTCCTATACTCTAACAATGAGAAGACAGAAAAAGGAATTAAGGAAACAATTCCATTCACCATTACAACGAAAGGAATAAAATACTCATGAATAAATCTACCTAAAGAAACAAAAGACCTATATATAGAAAACTATAAACACTGATGAAAGAAATCAAACAGGACACAAATAGATGGAGCAATATGCCATGTTCATGGATCAGAAGAATCAATATAGTGAAAATGAGTATACTACCCAAAGCAATCTATAGATTCAAAGCAATCCCTATCAAGCTACCAATGGTATTTTTCACAGAACAAAAACAAATAATTTCATAATTTGCATGGAAATACAAAATACCTCAAATAGCCAAAGCAAACTTGAGAATGAAGAATGGAACTGGAGGAATCAACCTGCCTGACTTCAGACTATACCACAAAGCTGCAGTCATCAAGACAGTATATTACTGGCACAAAGACAGAAACATAGATGGATGTAACAAAATAGAAAGCCCAGAGACAAATCTATGCACCTATGGACAACTCATCTTTTACAAAGGAGGCAAGAATATACAATGGAGAAAAGACAATCTCTTTAACAGGTGGTGCTGGGAAAACTGGTCAACTACTATAAAAGAATGAAACTAGAGCACTTTCTAACACCATCCACAAAAATAAACTCCAAATGGATTAAAGATCTAAATGTAAGACCACAAACTATAAAACTCCTAGAGGAAATCATAGGCAAAACACTCTCTGACATAAATCACAGAAGAATCCTCTATGACCCACCCCCCAGAGTAATGGAAATAAAAGCAAAAATAAACAAATGGGACCTAATTAAGCCTAAAAGCTTTTGCACAATGAAGAAAACTATAAGCAAGGTGAAAAGACAGCCTTCAGAATGGAAGAAAATAATAGCAAATGAAACAACTGACAAAGAATTAATCTCAAAAATATATAAGCAGCTTGTGCTGCTCAATACTAGAAAAATAAACAACCCAATCAAAAAATGGGCCAAAGAACTAAACAGACATTTCTCTAAAGAACACACAGATGGCTAACAAACATATGAAAACATGCTCAACATCACTCATTATCAGACAAATGTAACTCAAAACCACAATGAGGTACCATGTCATGCAGCTGCTATCAAAAAGTCTATACACAGTAAAAGCTGGAGAGGGTGTGGAGCAAAGGGAACCCTCTTAAACTGTTGGTGGGAATGCTAACTAGTACAGCCACTATGGAGAACAGTGTGGAGATTCCTTTAAAAACTGGAAATAGAACTGCCATACGACCCAGCAATCCCACTGCTTGGCATACACACCGAGGAAACCAGAATTGAAAGAGGCCAATGTACCTCAATGTCCATCACAGCACTGTTTACAATAGCCAGGACATGGAAGCAACCTAGATGCCCATCAGCAGACAAATGGATAAGAAAGCTGTGGTACATATACACAATGGAATATTACTCAGTTATTAAAAAGAATGCATTTGAATCAGTTCTAATGAGGTGGATGACACTGGAGCCTATTCTACAGAGTGAAGTAAGTCAGAAAGAAAGACACCAATATAGTATATTAATGCATGTATATGAAATTTAGAAATTTAGAAAGAAATATAGAAATTTAGAATGGTAACAATGACCCTATATGTGAGACAGCAAAAGAGACACAGATATAGAGAACAGACTTTTGGACTCTGTGGGAGAAGGTGAGGTTGGGATGATTTGAGAGAATAGCTTTGAAACATGCATATTACCATATGTGAAACACATTGCCAGTCCAGGTTTGATGCATGAGACAGGATGCTCAGGGCCAGTGCGCTGGGATGACCCTGAGGGATGGGAAGGGGAGGGAGGTGGGAGGGTATTTCAGGATGGGGGACACATGTACACCCATGGCTGATTCATGTCAATTTATGGCAAAAACCATGACAATACTGTAGAGTAATTAGCCTCCAATTAATACAAATTATTTTGTTTTTAAAAAAAGAGAGAGGTGGGAGAACCTTATCCATAAGACTCGAATTGTGAGGCTCAGTAGTCTGGAGGGTTAGTCTATGGATCTGGCTGTGTCACACAGGGACACAAGCATTCAAGTGATAAAAGTGCCCATGGTTTCTTTAATATATTTAATTGTGGGTGTGTGATGGGGGACTCACACAGCCTTGAAGTATGGAGCCCAGGTCTGAGAGCAGTGCTATTCCTGGTCAAATTTCCTTTCAAAGTTTTACCTTTAACAGTCAAGATAAAGTCACTCAGTCATTGTGAAAAATAGAATTAGATATTGCCTGTAATAGGGTCAAGACTGTAACAGTTACTTCTCTCTAAATAAAATTTGTTTGTAACTCTTATAGCATATATTTTACACCAGGCAGCCAGTTACTTCGTGTGCCATGTGGTTAAACAGGAGAGACAAAGCTTACTGCCATCAAAATAAATATCCCTGGCTGGCAGAACTGCAGTAATTTACCTAGCCTAAGGTCATTCTAAAGCAGTTTAAATGCATCATTAATCCACAATCCTCTAAAACACTAAAATACTTAAATAAATTACAATGGAGGAGGATGAGCCCGAAGAGAGGAAAAACTGTCAAGATATGATACATTTAAACGCTGCCAAAAAAAGTCTCTCAGACTCATGAATAAATTATTGCTAAAATGAAAGGCATGATAAAGAGCCTAAAGGACATGATACATCCAGTTTTATTTGGTCAAGAAATATTCATAAAATGAATCTGGATTTCACCCTTCTGTGTGTACATTCTCATCACTTAGATTTAACCTTGGTAACTCAAAATTTTCAGGTTAGTTTTCATTACATCCTTTTTCTTATTCCAGTCTTTATTCTCTTTATTGCTGTCTTTTTATCACTAACAATTGGTAGGATACATGTGTGTGTTGGAAGTTGAGTGGCATAAGTGGGATTGTTGTTGTTCTTTAGTCATTTAGTTGTTAAGTTGTATCTGACTCTTTTGTGACCCCATGACTATAGCCTGCGAGGCTCCTCTGTCCATGTAATTTTCCAGGCAAGAATACTGGATAGGGTTGTCATTTCCTACTCCAGGGGATCTTCCTGACCCAGGGATTGAACTCTTGCATCTCCTGCATTGGCAGGCAGATTCTTTAACATTGGTGCCTCCTTGGAAGTTCTTGATCTTATAAGGGGCCAAGATGATGCTTAGATCTGGACTGTGCACACTGTCAATAACATGTCATTTGACATCCAGCCCTCTGTCTCAAAACATTATTACCTGTGCCTGGATTTCTAACAGGGAGAGTGGTTCTCAGAACTTTCTGAGACACTCTTCCCAGGTTACAATCCTTAAATCTGGCTTGAGTAAAATTTTCCATTAATTTCTTAGATCAACTGATTATTTTTTCAGTGACACAGTGTGGGCCTCCTCACCTTGTGGGGGCTCTAACTCTTCACTCTGGACCTCAAGGTAGATGCCAACCAACCATGTCAGGCCCCACCAACACCTAGGTACTTGAATTGTTTGGGAAGGGAAAGAGGAAAGGAAAGGAGTGCTTGCTAGGATTTTAAAGAAATAAACAATGAAGCTATTCTATTTTTGCTCTTTTTTACTATGATTTAACCTCAGTAATTTTAAAGGTATGTGAAGTGAAGTGAAAGTCGCTCAGTCATGTCCAACACTTTGTGACTCCATGGACTATACAGTCCACAGGATTCTCAGACCAGAATACTGGAGTG
The DNA here is from genome assembly GCF_910594005.1 of Cervus elaphus. Lineage (NCBI taxonomy): Eukaryota > Metazoa > Chordata > Mammalia > Artiodactyla > Cervidae > Cervus > Cervus elaphus. Next base: position 4,834,268 of record NC_057843.1, on the reverse strand, counting down.
GGTAGCATTTCCCTTCTCCAGGGGACCTTCCCAACCCAGGGATCAAACCCAGGTCTTCTGCATCGCAGGCAGATTCTTTACCAACTGAGCCACCAGGGAAGATCTTTAAAGGTATAATAGTACATAATAAGTGACAGGATTCCTGGAGCAATGTAATCTGATTGTGTTGCTTTCTGGATGTGTCATAAAGAATTTAACAGGCCTTTACTCCCAGTTTCTCTAAATCTTTGATCTTACTCAAGTGATGAAATAAATGCATATCATTAGATTTACTTTGTAATTCACAGTGAGTCCAGAGGGCATTTCTACTCAGGTAACTTGAGCCCCTGAGTTTTTTCTTTTTTCTTTTTTTAATTGATTTGGCTGCACGAAGTCTTAGTTATGACATGCAGGATCTTTTTTTTTTTCCTTTGGTTCTGGCACTGAGGCATGTCACCCTGTTTGTTTAATCTATACATTGAGCACATCTTGAGAAATTCTGGGCTGGAAGAGTTACAAGTTGGAATCAAGACAGGTGGGAGAAACATCAACAACCTCAGATATGCAGATACCACTCTAATGGCAGAAAACGAACAGAAACTAAAGAGCCTCTGGATGAGGGGGAGGGAGATAGTGAAACAACTGGCTTAACACTAAAAAAAAAAAAAAAAAGGTAAGATCATGGGATCTGGTCCCATTAATAGTAGTGTTAGTCACTCAGTCGTGTCTGACTCTTTGTGACCCCATGAAATGTAGCCCTCCAGGCTCCAGGTAAGAATACTGGAGTGGTTTGCCATTCCCTTCTCCAGAGGATCTTCTCGACCCAAAGATCGAATCTGGGTCTTCTGCATTGTAGGCAGATTCTTTACCGTCTGAGCTACAGGGAAGATCTGGCCCCATTACTTCATGGCGAATAGAGGGGGGGAAAGGTGGAAGTAGTGACAAATTTCCTCTTCTTGGACTCTAAAATCACTGTGGGTGGTGACTACAGCCATGAAATCACAAGATGTTTGCTTCTTGGTAGGAAAGCTATGACAAACCTAGGTGGTGTGTTGAAAAGCAAAGACGTTACTCTGTCAACAAAGGTTCATATAGTTAAGGCTATGGTCTTCCCAGTGGTCATGTACGTTGTAAGAGCTGGACTATAAAGAAGGTGGAGCACCAAAAAGTTGATGCTTTTGAACTGTAGTGTTGGAGAAGACTCCTGAGAGTCCCATGGACAGCAAGGAGCTCAAATCGGTCAATCTTAAGGGAAATCAACCCTGAATACTCATTGGAAGGACTGATGCTGAAGCTGAAGCTCCAGTATTTGGGTCACCTGATGCGAACAGCTGACTCACTGGAAAAGTTCCTGATGCTGTGAAAGATTGAGAGCAGAAGGAGGAGAGGGTGTCAGAGGATGACATGGTTAGATGGGATCACTGATGCAATGGACAGGATCTTGGGCAAACTTCAGGAGATGGTGAGGGGCAGGAAGGCCTGGAGTGCTGCAATCCATGAGGTCACAAAGAGCTGGATATGACTGGGAGATTGAACAACAGCAACACCTGAGGCATGTGGGATCTAGTTTCCTGACCAGGGACCAAACCTGGGCCCCTGCATTGGGATCTCAGAGTCTTAGCCACTGGACCACTAGGGAGGTCCCTGAGGGCTTTAGTTTAAATAATGAGGTGTCTCTGGAAGGGTACTGGCAGAGTGAAAAAAAAAATCCCAGGATTAGATAGAGGCTCTGAGCATACTGTCCTCAGCTTGACCTCCTGAGAGGGAGGGGGGCTAGGACTGAGTTCTTGTCCTGAGTGTGGCCTGGGGGCCAATGTCTCAATGACCAAACTGTCCATCAACCCAACACAACCTCTGAACACCACATTTGGGGGGCGTCCTTAGTAGGAGATACTATGCACATCCCAGGGCCACAAGGATGACGAGTCCCACTCCTGGGGTTGGAGAATAGAACCTACGTTTTTGGGATCCTCCCAGGTCTTGCACTGTGTGTCTCTTCCTCTGGCCAGTTCTGATTTGTTTACTTTTGCTATAATGAAAGTGTAACCTTAAGTGAAGCTCTTTGTGATTTCTGTAAGACTTACAAGTGAATTAATGAAACTTGGGGATAGTCAGCTGGTCAGAAGTGAGGGGTCCTGGGGATGCCAGATCTTGCAGCTGCAGCATTTTGACATGAGAACAGTCTTGTGGGGGCTGCACTGTGCCTTGTCTGTGGAGTGTGGCCTCTCTCTGGGGAGTTGGTGTCAGATGCCACCACACTGATAACTGGGAAAACTTTATAGAATTTGCTTTTGTGACCCCACAGACTGACCCCAGGGACTGTTTCCAACGATGAGAAAAGGTACATTAGATTTCCACATCTCTTTAATGTCTTCATTATTTTCTAAAAAATAATCAATTATAGAAACAAAACTATTGTGATTGGCTCTTAAGCAATCATTTCACTGTCACTGTTGCCTCAAACTTCATAAGTTCATTTCCGAGCTGGTGAAAACTGGACATGACTGACAGGGCAGAATCAGAAGGAAGAATGAATTGTTCCCAAAAATATGGGATATAAAACAAGAAGAAATAATTAGTCCTTCTCACACAATTAAAAATATACATTTTCATCCTGCACTTTTGTCAAGTCAGAGCTCTGCTAGAACTGACACCAAGGTCTCTATCTCAGCCTCCACCCAGTGGAGGCAATACTAGATGACAAAGGCAAAGGAAGGAAATTCTTATTCTTATTACTTTTATTATTTTCTGACACTACATGGATAAATGGTGAATCTACCATTCTCTTCAGATCCAAATATTACATAAATCAAATGAATACACCAACTGTAGCCAGTAATCCTCCTCCTCCTTCTCCTATCAACTGGTGGCATGTTACATTGCAAAAACTTTCCAGTTTTTTTTTATCTTTTTTTCAAAAAACCAATTATGTTTATTATTATATTGTCTACAGTTATTTTAAAATGAGAAGAGTAATGATATGGTTGAGATATTGTCTTTAAAATGACAAGATATGTTATGAAATTTACTTAAACGTTAGTTGGGTAATAATGGACATACACTGGTAAAAGTGTAGAATAATAATTTAAATGATTATTAATTCAACACAATAATTTTCTGTTTTCTCACTATGTCACAGTGAATGCATGTGTGTGTGCAGGGTTGATTCAGTCACGTTGGACTCTTTTAGACCCTATGCACTGTAGCCCACCAGCCTCCTCTATCCATTGAATTTCCCAGGCAAGGACACTGGAGTAGGTTGTCATTTCCTCGTCCAGGGGATCTTCCCCACCCAGGCACTGAATTTCAGTCTTCTGATTTTTCTGCTTTAGCAGGTAGGTTCTTTACCATTAGTGCCATAAATAATAAAATATAATATAAAAATCTAAGCCATTACAGATATCAAAAGTTACACACTGTGAATTAATTTGCCAAGCTACATATTTTATAGTTGATTCATATTATTAAGCTATAGGTATAAACTATTGTTAAGCTATAAGACCTAAATAAAAATGCACAATAACCTAGCATCTCAGTTCAGAAACTCAGCCATGTCTGACTCTTTGTGACCCCATGGACTGCAGAATGTGAGGCTTCCCTGGCATTCCATCACCAACTCCCAGGGTTTGCTCAAACTCATATCCATTGATGCCATCTAACCATCTCGTTCTCTGCTGTCCCTTTCTCCTCCTGCCTTCAATCTTTCCCAACATCAGAGTCTTTCCTAATGAGTCAGTTTTTCACACAGGTGGCCAAAGTATTAGAGTTTAACCTTCAGCATCAATCCTTCCAATGAATATTCAGGACTGATTTCCTTTAGGATGGACTGGTTCTACCTCCTTGCAGTCCAAGGGACTCTGAAGAGTCTTCTCCAACAACACAGCTCAAAAGCATCAATTCTTCGACTCTCAGCCTTCTTTCCAGTCCAACTCTCACATCCATACATGACTACTGGAAAAACCATAGCTTTGACTAGACAGACCTTTGTCAGCAAAGTAATGTCTCTGCTTTTTAACATACTGTCTAGATTGGTCATAGCTTTTCTTTCAAGGAGCAAACATCTTTTAATTTGATGGCTGTAGTCACCATCTGCAGTGATTTTGGAGCCCAAGAAAATAACCTAGCATCTAACACAGATATTAAATAATAAATAGTAAAACATATCTATCATATCACATATGCAGACAGACATATATACACGCTTGCATAACCAAACAAGCTAGTTGACCTTAGAAAGATTTTTTTTTTAATTTTTCTATAGCATTTTTTATGTTTAAAAGTAGAACACTGTATTCTATTCTTGCAGTAACATAAACAGAAAACCAAGGAAAATTAAAAAAATAAAAATAAAATAAAATCAAGGAAAATTAAACAGAAAATGTGCTCATTCACCTCATAAATCCTTTCAAATTTACTCCTAATCTCCAAAGATCGTGTTTGCCAATTATTTTTTCCCCAAAATCTAAATACAGAGTGAAGATACTGAGAGGAACACGTAGAAATTTCTTTTAGTGGTAAATCTAGGTTTTGCCTTTAGTTTTATGACCCTCATTCCTGTTAACCATTATACAGATACCCCAGCTAAGTGGCTAAAAGTCCTCTCTACAAGGTCCTTCAATTGAAATTGCTCCACATTCAGTAGGGAAATCAAAACAAACCACCAACCACCAGGCACTCCCTCCCCTACAGACACCAGCCTGGCTCTTTTATCTAAGCATATCTGACTTACCTCCCTCGTCCTCTACCTCCTGCCCTGTGTCAGTAACAGAAGAGGCCAATTCTCATGACCTGTTAGGGACAATCTTTAAAAGGTACATCTGCACCTCCCTAGAACAAGCAATGTTTCCTCCTTCTTCCTAAAATCTTACTAACCACCACACAGTGTGTGTATAAAATGTAGCATCTGTCAACTATTATGGGCTTCCCCAATGGTTCAGTGGTAAAGAATCCACCTGCAAAGCCGGAGACCCAGGAGACGCGGGTTGATCCCTGGGTGGGGAAGATCCCTTGGAGGAGTAAATGGCAATCCACTCCAGTATACTTGTCTGGGAAATCACATGGACAGAAGAACCTGGTGGGCTACAGTCTGTAGAATCACGAAGAGTTGGACACAACTGAAGTGACTGAACACACACACATCAAGCATCAGCTTACATACTGTATGAAATGTAACAGAAAACCTCATGTTACTTCATTGTGTCTGTTTCCCTATAAAGCAGGGGTTCCATGATGGCTCAGTGGTAAAGAACCTACCTGCCAATGCAGGAGACTCGGCTTCAATTCCTGGGTCAGGAAAATTCCCTGGAGAAGGAAATGGCAACCCATGGACAGAGGAGCCTGGCAGGCTACAGTTCATGGGGTCGATAACAACAGTGATGACCCCAAGCTCTGGGACGTAACGCCTGATGATCTGAGGTGGAGGTGGCCTAATAATAGCAGAATAAAGCTCACAGTGAATGTAATGCTCTGGAATTATCCTGAAACCGTCACCACTCCCCAGACTGTGGAAAAATTGTCTTCCACAAAACCAGTCCCTGGTGCCAAAAAGGCTAGAGACTGCTCCTAAAGGATTTTGGAGTGTTTACAAGGGTAGGTGTTCTAAGTTACCAAGGCAATCAATCTCAGATTCCAGTGTTGAATTCCCAAAGGACAGAAGGACTAAGGGCACCTTTGCAAAGCAGTGCTTTTTTAAGGAAAACTTTATTAGTTTCAGGAAAATTAAGGCTGGAACTCAGCTCAGGCTTGCCTGTTTACTCACTATGTACTTTTGACTAACAGTTTTGCTTAGTTTCCTCATCTGATTTATGAAAAAGTTAGACAAGATTATTTTGCTCATTCTGGAAATAGCAACCAACCAGTTTTGGAAGATGGGAAAACAATGTTTGATTTAAAATACTTACAAAATCACAGAATTCCCTGAAATTGAGCATTAATTTTCTGCACTAGAGCATCTGCTTATAAATTGCTTTCCAAGTCTTATTCTAAAGCCAGGAAATAGGAAGACTTGGCTGAAAAAAAAAGTTAATTTGATAATGGGATGAAATCTTTTTTGGATGTATCAATTCAAAGAGCTTCTCGATTCATGACAAGAACATGAAAACACACATGCAAAATGTTATGAGATCACATTGCATGTTTGCTTAGCATTTTCCAACACTTGAAAGAATTTTGCTAAGGCACTGTGCTTCTAGAAGATAAGGATCAGCATGGGGATTGCCATGTGGCTCAGGTGTAAAGAATCTGCCTGCAATGTGGAAGACCCGGGTTCCATCCCACGGTCAGGAAGATTCCCTGAAGAAGGGAATGACCAGCCACTCAGTATTCTTGCCTGGAAAATACATGGACAGAGGAGCCTGGAGAGCTAATGTAGTCCATGGGGTCACAGCGTTGGAAATAACTGAGCAAGTGAGCACATGTTTGTAGAAGATAAGGATCATGGGTTGGAGAACCACTGTCATTTGATAGGAAAAAGAAAATAGACAAGCATATTCTAAAATAATTCTTATAGCTGAATATATTTATTTTGATAGACTAGATCACATGTTTACTGAACAGGTCAAAGTCTGTGCTATTATAAATCCAGATACACGGCTAATTTAGCAACAAAGGTGTCCAATGTTCTATTATAATTAGCAAATAACAGAGTTGAAGAAAGAAAATGTCTCCCCTTAACACTGTCTGTAACGGGGAGATAGTGAAGGGCAGGGAAGCCTGGCATGCTGCAGTTCACGTGGCTGCAAAGACTGGAACACAATTTAGTGACAGAACAACAACAACCGTCCATAAACACATTTTATGTAACATTCAACCTATAACAATATGCTTAAGCAACAACAACGAGTCCTGCAAGTGAAATATGTAGAAACCACTATTAGAAAGAAGGTGATACCAGCCCAGGTGGGATGCATGAGACAAGTGCTCGGGCCTGGTGCACTGGGAAGACCCAGAGGAATTGGGTGGAGAGGGAGGTGGGAGGGGGGGATCGGGATGGGGAACACATGTAACTCCATGGCTGATTCATGTCAATGTATGACAAAACCCACTGCAATGTTGTGAAGTAATTAGCCTCCAACTAATAAAAATAAATGAAAAAAAAAAAAAAGAAAGAAAGAAAGAAAAATAAAAACAATGACAAAAAAAAAGAAAGAAGGTGATAAAAATCTAAGAATAGTCAAGATTTTAGCTGTGTATTCAGAGGTTTATGGCAGAACAGAATTATTTTTTTCTCCAACTCCAGTCTGCTCTTAATATTAGCAGTGTCAACAAATCCTGGCTAAAAGCAGAGCCTACTTAACAACTTAATTAAAACTGGAGTAGAATACTTGAAAACTTCAAGAATCCATCTACAGATAACATTCTTTATTGGAAACAGATATTTTTAATACATGGATCATAAATATATAAAAATCACCAGTCACCAATCTATAGCCATTCACTGTTCATCCACTGCAGGGCTTTGAGGTTGGCTCAGTGGTAAAGAACCTGCCTGCTGATGTAAGGGACTCTGGAGACGCAGGTTCAGTCCCTGGGTCAGGACGATCCCCTGGAGGAGAACAAGGCAACTCACTCCAGGATCCTTGCCTGGAGAATCCCATGGAGAGAGGAGCCTGGCAGGCTACAGTTCATGCGGTCAGTAGCAAAGAGTCGGACACGACTGAATGACTAATGAGCATCCATTGTACAGTGTGATGAACAATTCACTTCACATTCATGCAAAAGGGAAAGCTATTTTTACTATCCCCTCTAGATTTCCCAGATGATTTTGGGGCACTTGCCTACTTCTAATCACCAAAAGAATCCCCAAAATCAGACTTGGAACATTTCATGCTATTTTGTACTGATTACAATGAGCATGAAGGGAAACCTTAAAAATTGGAAACTAGTCCCCAGTTGTGTACTTTGGGATATTTATCTTAAAATGAGGATAAGTGACTTTAAACAGTTTGCTCTGTTGATGGTAGTACCGCATGCCTATGTTTGTGTAGAAATATATACATATCAGTTTCAAATATTCACCACCAGCTAGTGAAAAAATCCACTCACTTTTTATGCTTTAACTTTGTGACTCTTTTACCTTGGCCAATGGTAAAACAGAGATAAAGAAATCATTCTTATTCACTGTACCTAAGTGACATTTTTTGATAGTGATAGCTCAATCTAGTTATTTATATTTTAATTTTTATTTTATATTGGAGTTTAGTTGATTTACAATGTTGTGTTAGTTTCCAGTGTGCAGCAAAGGGATTCACACTCAAACCTAAACCAGAAAACAGAATGATGTTTGCCAAACCAAGAAGCAAAATTATTATTCAGTACTTTCTTGCAATGCACTCACATGGATATTAATGCTGGTCGTGGACAAAATTCATATATTTCTATGACATATATAAAAATACATGTGCATATATACACATATATGCAGAGAAATTCAGTGCCATACATGTTGGAAGGAAAGCACTATTTAAAACTAGTCATAGGTTAAAAAAATTAAAGGTAAACACAGGCCAATAAGAAATGAAATAAATTGATTTATAAGATAAGTGTACATTAATAGGGGGGTGTCTTTCCCATCTTAAAGATTAGTTTACAAAAAGTGGCAAAATGAATGAGAAAATGCTGGCAAACATATTCGAATATTTTTTACTAAGGACAAGATTCTGAAGCAAATATTTGATCATTGTATTTAGATGAAAATTTTTTTAAATGTGTTCTGTAAAGAAATTTTCATCAGAATTTATACACTACATGAGTAAAGTGAAAATAAAAATCTTTCCATGTGAAAACAATCACAGAAAGATAGCACTTGTACATGTCTACATGCAAGATACTGATGAATCATTCCAGAGTCGATATATAACAGTAAGATCACTGACAAACAGAGGATGTGTCTCAAATAAACAGAGGTATGCAATTGGAGAAACTCAGAGAAACTACATAAAATTCCGTGAAGTGTTGTAAAGAGGAAAAAAGACTTTTATTGCTCAGTTCCAACAGGGTGCTTAAAAATGTATGCACATATTTTCTCATAATTAATGCAATATGCACAGACATATTTTGTTAGGTGACAGAAGCTAGAAAGTTCTGTTTTAGCACCTAAATATTATGACTCAAGTCAATGTCTCATAACATGTATTATTTTTCTCCAACTGTAAGAACATTTTCAATGACATTTTGACTTACAAATGTTGTTGAACTATAACATTAAAGCTAAAGACCTGATTTAAAACAACCCCTCCTAGTCTTTCTGCACATCTTTTAAAAACTGAATGCAGTCAGTAAACCTTCTTAGCAAATCATTTTCATACATTATTGAGATGAACACAAAAGCAACTGAAATGAAAGAAGGTCAAAGTGAGGTGATGTGTAGACAGAAATGTCACAGTAAAAAGTTCAAAATCAAAGCTGACCGTAATATTAGTACAAACAAGAGGAGTTATAAGGAACATGCTCGAAGTAATTTAGCATTATGAAAAATGCTGTGGGACCATCTCATCAAACACAATGCTACTTAATTATCAGAACAGAGATTTTCCCTGAAGATGCCATATTAAATATGCCTCTACCAAGTCAAGCTTGTCACATCTTCTTTAGCTCTTATGATGCTTTCCTAATCGCCTTCATATGTTTCACCCTTGGATGTTCTCCTGTCCTCCCCCTGTTTGCATGGTCCTGAGACACAATTAGCCCTGCTAATTAAAATTAACACAGGTAAATCAAGGCAGACTTCTCAAAAGGAGGGGAGCTGTTCAAAGCACTGTACTTGAAACCAAACTAGCAGATATCTTAATGTTTGAAGGGCTCAAATGAAAATGAACCCTTGTCAATGTATGGCAAAACCAATACAATATTGTAAAGTAAAAAAATGAATAAATAAATAAAACTGAAAAAAAATAAAATGACCCCTTGAAGTACATCAAACTATACTTCCAAGATGACTTCTTTAACTGAAGTCTGCTGCTGTACACACCCCCCTTGAAGGCTGTATCAATGAGCTCAATGACAGGCTTTTTTTTTTTAATTAATTAGCAAAGTTTTAAAAGTAAGCCTTTCCTAAATCATCATCATAGTTATTAAATCAAGAATTATACAACTGGTGTCTACATAATGAGAGAAAGAGTAGATACAGTTATTATCTATTTATCTTCTCATTGGCTTGTCTAAAGGTGACTTTCTTTCACTAAGCTTATTGGTGTCATACATGTCTTCTATAACATACTCAGATGTTTAAGTGTCTGAGGAAATGTCATTGAGATTTTCAGTATCAGGATCAGTCAGGGGTTGATATAGCAGCATCATTTCATCAGGAAGCACTGACAGAAAAAAAAGCATGTAAATAGAAACTTAATTACTTCTTTATACTCATTTTTTGTGAATGAATGTGTGAGTGACACATGCTCAGTCCTGTCCGACTCTCGGCAACCCCATGGACTGTAGCCTGCAGGCTCCTCTGTCTACGGGATCTCCCAGGCAAGAGTACTGAAGTGGGTTGCTATTTTATAGTTGTTTGTTAAAACCTAGCGTGTTATTTAAACATATATATTGGGTTGTGCATACTGTAACTTTTTTGTACATCTATGGCTGAACTCAAATATAACTTCAGAAGTTTAGTACATAGACAACAACACATGTCACTCTTCGTTTTTGCAAGAAACATCTGTTGAGGGCCTAATTTGTGAGCAGGTAATGCTAGGACCTGAAATTAAATGGTGGAAGATGATAAACAACAGCTCACTATACTAGATTCCTGGGGTTGCCATACTAATTACCAAAAACTAAGTGGTTTAAAGCAAGAAAACCTCTCACAGTTCTGGAGGCCAGAACCTAAAATTAAGGTGGAGCAAGGCAGTGCAGCATCTGGGGCTCTCAGAGAGAACTTGTCCTCGCTTTCAGCTTCCAGGCGCTGTTGCCCTTCCTCAGCCTCAGGCTCCTGGCCACATCACTCCATCTCTGCTGTCACCTTCTCCCTGCGTCGCCTGCCTCTGCAAATTCTTCTCTTGCTGTTGTCATTCAGTCGCTCAGTCGCGTCTGACTCTTGGACCCCATGGACCGTAACCCACCAGGCTCCTCTGTCCATGGGATTCTCCAGCCAAGAATACTGGAGTGGGTTGTCATGCCCTCCTCCAGGGGTGATACCCCAGGGATCGAACCCACATTTTCTGCATTGGCAGATGGATTCTTTACCAGTGTACCACCCGGGGAAGCCCCAGATACATGTGTGTGTGTGTGTGTGTGTGTGTGTGTGTATGTCATATATGTCATACATGTATATGTGTGTGTGTGTGTATATATATATATGACTGAATCATTTTGCTGTACATTTGAAACTAATACACACTGTTAACCAAGTATACGTCAAAGTAAAATAGACATATTAAAAAAAAGCAATTTGGCTCCACTGCTCTGACTGCCCTGAGGGTGAACCAGAGGTCCTGGCTGGAGGTGGGAAGATCCAGTGGAGGGTCTCCAACAGAAATCCAATGAAGTGTTTATGCTGGTCCCAACCAGGGTAGAGACAGGGGTGCTAGAGGGCTTTGGATGAATTTAAGAGACATATTTTAGGAAGAACTGCTAGTGCTGAGCAATTCATTGAATTGAGAGTAAAGATGACGAAGGTGCCAAGACTTCTGAGAGAAGTGTGCTTAAGAAAGACTCAATACCACAATCCAATCTCCAGCTCAGATCTCCATTCACAAACGCTGATCATACAGTTAAATGGGATAGTCCCATTCTTTTTCATCCTTCTCTTCTAGAACCTAGCTCATTATACCCATAAATAAATAGCATTTTACCATAAAAAGGATGACAAAGGTCTCAATTATAATGAGTAGCCAGATGGATAATGGTGAGGTTCATTTAAGCAAAAGACTTAAGAGGAGAACAGGTGTAGGGAATGGAACAAAAGAGGAACTCCACTTTAGACACTTTAGACACTGCAGGTTAAAAATGTCTGCTTCTAGACTGGGGCATGGACAACAATTCCAGGGTAAATTTGGATTATACATCACGATGTGAAAGTTATAACCTTATATGATGAGGGAAATGATGAGGACTTCCCTGGTGGTCCAGTGGTTAAGAATCTGCCAGCCAAGGCAGGGGACATGGGTGTGATCTCGAGTCCAGGAAGAGTCCACAAGCTGTGCAGCCGCTAAGTCCAAGTGCTACAACCACTGAGTCATGCACTGCAGCTACCGAAGCCCACACACTCTGGAGCCCGGGCGCTGCAACAAGAGAAGCCACTGCAACGAGAAGCCTGCACACTGCAACTAGAGAGTGACCCCCACTCATCGCAACTAGAGAAAGCCCGTGAACAGCAACGAAGACCCAGCACAGCCAAAAAATTAAATGTTTTAATTAAATTGCTTAAAAAATCAATAAAGGAAATAACGGGGGCCTGGATGGGATGCCTTCCCTCCCAGACTGAGTCCCAAACAAGCAGTCATTGCAGAGACCCTGAGGAAGAGAATATTTTCAGGAAAAGGACAGAAGTAGGAGTCTGCTAAGGACACTGATGAATGTGTTTGGGTGCATGTGGTTGTTGGGATGAGCTGCAAGGAAGAGGAGAGTGAAAATGGGCATTTGCACAGTGAAACGGACATTACTCCTAAGGAAGCACTATGTTCTCCCGTTCAGCCTCCTTTCCTGTTTTCTAGCCTTGCTTTTTCCAACCCCTTTTCTGCTCAAATCCCTCACCCCATTACCTCTTATCTTCAGATGAAGATGAGGGTTTCACGTAACAGATCATTTAGTTAAATCCTCTCAAGTAACAGGACTAGTAAGAAGTGCTTTCAGGATTAACTACCAAGAGATTTATTGTGATGCTTGTAAAGCAGTTAGAGAGGAGCTGGACTCAGCTGAGGTGTGCAGAAGCAGCAGAAACTCAGGAACTGGAGGCATCGTTTGCTTATTATTTTCTAATTCAAAAGCATAGTTTTTATTTCTTTCACTGACCTTACACCTATGAATTTAGGATATCGGAGCCAACTCCAAACAATGTCCACAAAATAGAATCTATTATCTCAAGTGGTCATTTCTAGAAGGGGATTCCCAGGTGGCCTTGGTGGTAAAGAACCCACTTGCCAAGAAGGAGACATAAGAGACAAGGGTTCTTTGGTCAGCAAGATACCCTGGAGGAGGGCATGGCAACGCACTCCTGTATTCTTGCCTGGAGAATCCCATGGACAGAAGAGCTTGGCAAGCTATGGTCCATAGTGTCACAAAGAGTCAGACATGGCTGAAGCAACTTAGCACACACACATGTATTTCTAGAAATTAACAAGCAAAGTCGAGAAGATTTTGTGATGGATATTATTGATCCAGGGATATGTCCTTTGCTTTACTTTAGGTAAAGCAGTACTGATATGAAGGATGGGTCAAAGAGGAAAAGGCTGAAAGCAAATGAATGAGAAGGAAAAAAAATGTAATATATGAAATTTCCAGAAAAAAATAAAAGTTGTGAGCCACAATCTGGATAGAAGTTTCACATTTATCCTAAAGTTGGGATATTGTTGCTCGGTGACAGAAGACATGAAGAGAACTGGAAAATAATGCAGGTACTTTATCTGATTGTATGGCATGAAATCTTGGTTCTCTCAATGTGAACACTGCATGCTTTCAGTGAAGAATGAGGCCAGGCTGTCTGCTGAGCATAAGAAAAGTGGAGCTTGGGGGGTTTGAGAGGGAAGAGAAGGTTGGGAAAGGCAATTCTGGAACACAGGGAAGAGAGCTAAGCAGGGTGGCAGAGAGCAATTCTTTTCTGGTAGTTTTGGCTTCATTGTGCCAGTCTGTACTTGTCTTACAAAATCATTCCCTTGGGGTGATACGACTAAGCAATATTTACTTTCTGATTATATAGTTTGGAAGGAGGCGGCAGCCCTCAGAATTACAAACAAAACAACAGCAACAAAGAAAGATCAAACAGCAGAAGCCTTGAGCTAAAAGAGTACTTCTCACATCTCACACATTTCAAAAACTGGAAATGCACGTAGGCTCAAGAGAACCTCTTTTTCAGATGGAAAAGACTCAAGTTCTTTTAAGTGTTTCAAGGCTTCCATTCATTCACAGGACAAATAATTGATCGAGCCAATGCCTACATGCATTTTTTAAGGAAATTTTCACAAGGAAAAGAGGAAGACAGGAGGCTCTGAGCAGCAAAAAGGAGGGGTTGGTGAATAAGGGGAGAGAACAGTTTGTATTTCTACCATTTCTTGAATAAGAGCACTTGGCGTCCCTGGTGTTTATCTTTCCCTCCACACTTCACATATTAGAACTCAAGATCTTCACCTAGAAGTGCTGAGCATCTTGCAGACCCTGCAATTTCCTTCAGCTCGTGGAAGAAAATTTGCAAGTTTCTAAGGAACTGAAGAGGGGACAGTTCCAATACACAGTTATTAATCTGACACAAAGGGCTTCCCAGGTGGCTCAGTAGTAAAGAACCCACCTGCCAATGCAGGAGATTGGGTTTGGTCCCTGGATCGGGAAGATCCCTTGGAGAAGGAAATGGCAACCCACTCCAGCATTGTTGCCTGGAGAATTCCTTGGACAGAGAAGCCTGGTGGGCTACAGTGCATGGGGTCACAACGACTTGGAGACAACTGAGTCTACACACACACACACACACACACACACACACACACACACACAGTCAAACTATCTAAAAAATGATGAATTTATTCAGCTGGGGACTTGGAGCATTTTCATTCCCCCACATCTCCTGGTTTTATACAGTTGTCAATTCCTTGGTTTCCAGGCAGCTCCTTTCTTGAAGCTGAAAGACAGAGTGAGGGGGCATTTTACTCCTCAAGTGACCCCTCTGTTCTTGTCTGCAGCAGCCTCACTCATCACTCATGCTGTTTCTGATTCAACATTACTATCAGAAGCAACCAGAACATGCTTGCACATGTGCTCCATCACTTCTGACCCTTTGCGACCCCATGGACTGTAGCCCGCCAGGCCCCTCTGTCCATGGGATTTTCTAGGCAAGAATACTAAAATGGGTTGTCATGTACTTTTTTAGGGAATCTTCCTGATCCAGGGATCGAACCTGTGTTTCCTGTATTGCAGGCAAATTCTTTACCATTTGAGCCACCTTAAATTCCAAGTACATAAAATAATAAAACATTTGCCCCCAGAGACCCTTTTAGATAATCCTCTTTTGGAAGCTTAGACTGACTTGATGATACAGCTTGTAAAATATTTTCTATCCCTTGAGGGCAAAGTACACACAGATAAATCAACACCACGTGAAGAGAAAGGCATGGAAAACGTGTGAGTGAGGTCATCACAAGAGCACTGGTGTTGACGAATATGCTGGGAAGACTAAACTCCCTGCTGAAACCGAGTTTGCTCCTGACATACGGGGCTGTACAAGTCTTTGGTTTAAGTTATGAAAACTCTTAAAGTAACAACTGTATTGTTTCTGTATGGGCTACTAAGAGTAAAAAAGCAAAAGAAGTTAAAGGTGCTTCAAATATTTTTTGGAACACAAAAGTATTTATATCCTTATGATGGGTATATGAAACAGATGGTCTAGGGATATGCATTTCCTTTTATCTGACCTCAATTCTCTAGACTCCAACAGGTAATAATAGTTAACCCTTTAGAACAGCTTGCTAGTTCGAAAAGATAAAGGCACCCCAATGTTCATAGCAGCATCATTTACAATAGCCAAGATACGAAAGCATCCTAAATGTCCATAGACAGATGAATGGATAAAGAAGAAGTGGTACATATATACAATGGAACATTACTCAGCCATCAAAAGAAAGAAATAATGTCATCTGCAGCAACACAGATGGACCTAGAGGGTATTATGCTAAAGTGAAACAAGTCAGATAAAGAAAGACAATACTGTATTATGTCACTTATATGAAGAATCTAAGAAATACAGCAAAATAGTGATTGTAACAAAAACAGACTCACAGATACAGAGAACAAGTTAGTGGTTACCACTGGGGAGGGGGAAGCTGGGAGGGGCAATGCAAGGGTAGAGGAACAAGAGGTACGAACTATTAGGTATAAAATAAGCTACAAGGATATACTGCACAAGTGCAGCAACACAGATGGACCTAGAGGGTATTATGCTAAAGTGAAACAAGTCAGATAAAGAAAGACAATACTGTATTATGTCACTTATATGAAGAATCTAAGAAATACAGCAAAATAGTGATTGTAACAAAAACAGACTCACAGATACAGAGAACAAGTTAGTGGTTACCACTGGGGAGGGGGAAGCTGGGAGGGGCAATGCAAGGGTAGAGGAACAAGAGGTACGAACTATTAGGTATAAAATAAGCTACAAGGATATACTGCACAAGATGGGGAAAACAGCCAATATTTTATACTAAATACACTTTACATTTTTGGGCTCCAAAATCACTGCAGATGCTGACTGCAGCCAGGAAATTAAAAGACGCTTACTCCTTGGAAGGAAAGTTATGACCAACCTAGATAGCATATTAAAAAGCAGAGATATTACTTTGCCAACAAAGGTCCATCTAGTCAAGGCTATGGTATTTCCAGTGGTCATGTATGGATGTGAGAGTTGGACTGTGAAGAAAGCTGAGTGCCGAACAATTGATGCTTTTGAACTGTGGTGTTGGAGAAGACTCTTGAGAGTCCCTTGGACTGCAAGGAGATCCAACCAGTCCATCCTAAAGGAGATCAGTCCTGGGTATTCATTGGAAGGACTGATGCTGAAGCTGAAACTCCAATACTTTGGCCACCTCATGTGAAGAGCTGACTCATTGGAAAAGACCCTGATGCTAGGAGGGCTTGGGAGCAGGAGGAGAAGGGGACGACAGAGAATGAGATGGCTGGATGGCATCACCGACTCGATGGACATGAGTTTGAGTAAACTCCGGGAGTCGGTGATGGACAGGGAGGCCTGGTGTGCTGAGATTCACGGGGTCTCAAAAAGTTGGACACAACTGAGCGACTGAACTAAACTAAACTAAACATGTGGAGTATAAATTTTAAAAACTGTGAAACAGGATACTATACATCTGCAACTTATATACAGTGTGTTGTTGTTGCTTAGTTGCTAAGTCTTGTCCAACTCTTTCATGACCCCATGGACCCTGCCAGGCTCCTCTGTCCATGGAATTCTCCAGGCAAGAATACTGGAGTTGGTTGCCATTTCCTTCTCTACAGGATCTTCCTGACCCAGAGAGTGAACCCACATCTCCTGCATTGGCAGGTGGGTTCTCTACCACTGCGCCATCTGAGAAACCCATATAATAGTGTACAACTTTGATTAGAAAAGCAAAATAAAGAAAAATAATAAAATAGTTTGCTATGTATAATCCAGGTCTCCAAGCATTTTATGCACCTTAACTCATTTAACCTTCACATTAACTCAACCAAGTTAGTAGTATTTTTATATCCA
This sequence comes from Cervus elaphus, assembly GCF_910594005.1. NCBI lineage: Eukaryota > Metazoa > Chordata > Mammalia > Artiodactyla > Cervidae > Cervus > Cervus elaphus. The sequence continues at coordinate 4,816,906 of NC_057843.1, read as the reverse complement.
TTTGGAAATGGAACTGTAAGGCACAGAGAAGAGAAACACTAATCATAAATTCCTCGAGGTCAAACAAGGAGCAAGTAACAGACCTGAAACTAAAACTAGGCGGGTCCCGGCTCTAGGATCTGCAGCCTTAACTACTACGCACAGTTCCTCTCACAGTTGTGTTAATACATAACTTTTTGTGTTGCTATGGTCCAGGCTATTCACGATGTAGTTGCATTATATGGGAAATTATACATAGCTCAACAATGTGTATTGGTAGAATAAACATTGCATGATCTCAATAAATTTTAAAGAAATTGCCTTGCATTTATAATACAGGATAGCAATTTTACATAGGGCTTGTTTGCTGTGACTAAGAAGAGCTTAATGTGGTATGTTACACATGGTAAGAGCTCAGTAACTGTTACCTTTACTTGATTATTAATGTATTATCTTTTATTATTTTATTATTATTGCTTTTCTCATAATTTTATTACTTTTATTATTCTTATATTATTTTGAAATCCTTGTCAGCTGAAGACTTTTAGGTCCTTACCTTTGTAATATCCTCCACCCTAGACCCACCACCCAACTTAGTATACTTAATGCTTAGCTTTTTTTCCTTTGCTTTGTGTATCTGGTCATTATCTGCATTTATTTTAATAGGTACATTGTCTTATTGGTCAAGTAGCTGCATGTATTGGTCAAGTAGCTGCATGGTCAAGTAGCTGCATGGTCCTCTGTCCATGGGCTTCTCTAGGCAAGAATATTGCAGTAGGTTGCCATTTCCTTCTCTAGGGGATCTTCCTGACCCAGGGATCACACCCAGGTCTCTTGTGTCCCATGTATTGGTAGGCAGATTCTTTACCATTACTGTCACCTGAGAAGCCCATGTTATGGATGTATAACATCCCATTTAAAGAATATTTCACAAATGTTTAATTACCTCTCCAAATTAGTAAGAAACTACATAGGAAAATTCTCAGACCTCCTGCCAAGAGGCTCTCAAACCATTAAAAGCACAGGCTCTAAATTTACCATTCTGTGTCTCTCCTTCTTTTCATCGTTGCCATCACCTTCATCCTCCCTGGGGACCAGTTCCCCAGTCTCCCTGCACCAGCCTTCTTTTAGCTTCCACTGTCTCCTGCCAACCAGGACTTCACATTCAACCCGTCATGTCAATGCCAGTCCCACCAATAACTCTCACCTGTTCATCTTTCCATTTAATCTTTTATGATTTTGTTTGCTCCTCTACAACTTTGTGTGACTCCAGCCTGGAGGATACAAGTAACTACCAAGCCCAACGACCTTTCCGAAGTCATCCCTTGCCTTCAACTATGTGACTGTTAACACAGCCCATCCTTGTCTCCTTTTATGGGCCCAGAGGGCACAGTCTCAAACTTTGTCTTTGCACCTTACTTAACTGTAAATCGGTTCTACAGAAGAACCTGTCTCAGTGAAATGCTGGAGGCTGAAACTAGTAAAGAAAACACTTAGGACCAAGCATACATATCACACAAGAACATATTTTCCCTAAAATACGTTTCCCTTCTACTAAGCTCAAAATAACTAGAGTATCTATATTTTAAGACAGAATTTAATCTATCTCTATGTGATAGGCATTATACATGCCTTTTCTTAGCTAATAGATCATAAGCTTACTGAAAACAGATTTCTCTCTTCATCACTTATTTGCCTCAGGGACTATACAGTATCACACATATATCCAATAAACATCTATTTTATCAATAATGGGTAGGTAAATCGGTAAAATGCAGGTAAAAAGGTAAAACGTTTGCTTTTTGGAAGAAAAGCTGTGACCAAACTAGACAGCATATTAAAAAGCAGAGACATTACTTTGCCAGCTAAGATCTGTCTAGTCAAACCTATGGTTTTTCCAGTAGTCATGTATGGATGTAAGAGTTGGACCCCAAAGAAAGCTAAGTGCTGAAGAACTGACGTTTTGTTTCTGAACTGTGGTGTTGGTGAAGACTCTTGAGAGTCCCTGGGACTGCAAAGAGATCAAACCAGTAAATCCTAAAGGAAATCAGTCCTAAATGTTCATTGGAAGGACTGATGCTGAAGCTGAAGGCCCAATACTTTGGCCACCTGATGCAAAGAACTGACTCCTTGGAAAAGACCCGGATGCTGGGAAAGATTGAAGGCGGGAGGAGAACGGAACGACAGAGAATGAGATGGTTGGATCACATCACAGACTCGATGGACATGAGTTTGAGCAAGCCCCAGGAGTTGGTGATGGACAGGGAAGCCTGGCACGCTGCAGTCCATGGGGTTGCAAAGAGTCAGACATGACTGAACGACTGAACTGGATTGAACTGAAATCAGTAGTGATATACTTTAAATGTTTTATTGTATCTTTATTGGTGGCTCAGATGGTAAAGAGTCTGCCTGCCATGTGGAAGACCTGGATTCGATCCCTGGGGCAGGAAGATCCCCTAGAGAAAGGAATAACAACCCATTCCAGTATTCTTGCCTGGAGAATTCCAAGGACAGAGGAGCCTGGCAAACTACAGTCCATGGTGCCACAAAAGAGTCGTACACAACTGACTGACTAGCATTTTCACTTTCATGCACATGTTTATTAGATGTGTACAACAGTACGTTTATTTACTACCTTCAATGAATATTATAAAAACTGAGAAAAAGGCAGCGATATTATTTGCTGTTTCCCTCAATTGAGTGTTTACTTTGTAACAGACAGTCTGCATATATTAATCCTATTTGACCCCCCTGCTATCCTTTTAAGAGTTTCTACCTGAGCCAACATATGAAGAACTATGGTTCAAAGATGTAAAATGTCTTGCCCAAGAGGACATATATTTTGGAAAGTGGTGAAAACAGCATATAAACCTGAAGTATCTGATTATTCCTCAGCCTAACCCCAACCCTGTTTAATTTTTCATAACATGACAAGGTTCAATATTCAGCCCCTGGAGCAATGAAGGACTGTCCAAAGAGTTCAGATCATTTTGTTCCTTTTCTGTTTTGAAAGCCCAGTACACACACACACACAGAAAATGCTACTATTCACTGCTTGTTTGTTTCATGAATACATATTGTATCTCTCCAATTCACTACTGAGAAAATTAAGAATGGGCAAATGCAATATGCTTTTTTCTGCATCCCTCTAGCCCTATTGAAGGAAACAGTAACTCTACAAAGTAGTTCTGTAGTTAACTGAAATAATTAAGAATCATTTCCACTCTGCTTCATAACTTTTGGTCTTCAGAATAATCCATTACCTCGCAAGACCAAGACTTAAACAACAAAAGCAGTTCTCAGACTCTGACTTGTAATTAATGTAGAAAAAAATGCTTGCATGTGAAAGTGAAAGTGTTACTCGCTCAGTCACGTCAGACACTTTGTGAACCTCCGGACCGTAGCCCACCAGGCTTCTCTGTCCATGGGATGCTCCAGGCAAGAATACTGGAGTGGGTTGCCATTCCCTTCTCCAGGGGATCTTCCCAACCCAGGGATCGAACCTGGATCTCCTGCATTGCAGGCAGACTCCTTACCATCTGAACCACAAGGCAAGCCAGGCATAGCCTTTGTTATAGCAAATGATAGTGGTCACTATAAAGAAACATACTCTCTGTTTTTTTCCTCTTTTGTTAAAAACTTCAATTTTAGGATAAAGTTCAATGCAATATACCAAAAATTTAGTCTTTTTTTTTTTGCAATAAACAATTACATGTAAAATAAAATTAATAATCTGTCCTTAAATACTGGACCAAAATGTCATGTGAAAAAAATTTCTATTATTTTCTAGATCCTGTTTCTGTGTTTCTTCAAAAGATCTCCCTGCCAGATTTAACAATTCATGGCAAGTCCTGTACCATAGTCATTGCTCTGCTCTGCTGTCTTGACATTGTCTTGCAAAGAGAAATCATCTGTAAATATTTATCAAGCAAACACTAGTTATCTTGTTAAATGCAATGATTGCTTATAAACACTCATACTATGTATAACAATAATCTATTTCTTTAACTCTTATTACATGCTGTTCAAGATACTAAGCATTTAATCCTCACCAAAAATAACAACACAAGAAAGACATCATCGTCTCCACCTGATTTAGAGAAAACTGACACAAGGAAGACCCATGACTCATTAAATGTCCCAAAGTGCTACATGCTGTAACTAGCACTAGTTACCAAAAGATAACAAGACAATATGGAAATTCTGATATTTCTCCTCAAATTAAGTTCAAATGGATTCTCTTACTGGGAAGATCTATCACAGTTAAGGAAAAGGAAAAAAAAATTCACTCAAACTTGGGTGGCAGCCCTGATAATTTGGTTATTTTATTGTATTAAAAAAGATCAAAATGATCGATAATAAAATCTTTCTAGACTTCAAGGGAATGAAGTAACATTCCATGAGGATTTGAACACTTGAACTGAATTTGAAATGAATCTTCTCTACCTTCACTGAGACACACCATTCCCTACAACATAGAGATGATAGCCACCACCATGGCCTCTGACAGGCACAGCTTCCTTGCTAACATCAATGGATAATGATAAATTGCACTATTTATGATCTGTGCGACTTTCACATTGCTTTACATGGCGAACGTGCTCAGTCATGTCCAATACTTAGTGATCCCATGGATTGTAGCCTACCAGGCTCTTCTATCCACTGGATTCTCCAGGCAAGAACACTAGAGTGGGTTGTCATGCCCCGTTCTCCAGGGGATCTTCCAAACCCAGGGATCGAACCTACGTCTCCTATATCTCTCATAGTTGAAGGCGGATTCTTACTCTTGAGCCACCTGGGCAACTCTCACAGGCGAAATCCTTATGGTGATTTTCACACTTGCCAAAGATGATGTAAGTACTTCTAGAGACAGATGCACTTGTCCTCCTCTCCATACTTTCCCAGAATTAAATTAATAACATTTAAATAAACTCAGCTGATGACTTTTTTTTTTCATATTCAAAGCAATGGAAAAAGCAAGAAGTTATAAAAGTAAAAAATTGTAGAAAATGAAACAGTTGGGTGGATTTATTTTTTCTTCACAAGTGAGACCATGTGTGTGAATTCATGTACGTGTGTATGTGTGTTGCTAAATAAGTATGTGAAATGAATACATTTAATTGGAGAACACTGCCAATTCAGTCCAATTTTTCCCCACTAGGCTGGAAGTAGAAAAGTAGAGGAAAACCCTGATGGGATTTACCTTAAACCTTAAAAATACCCTTTTCTCTTCACTCTCTCTCCAGCCACCATGCTAGAGTTCAGTAGTAACAGACATCAGCTTATCAGGGGAGGTGAAGGTCATTATGGCTTGGCATTCCTGGGGGCCCGCCCCTTCCTTTAAACTTTAAATAAACCCAGTATAGATATTTTTGTGCTTGGCTACACACATACTCTCAGCAGCATGAATGTTTCTTATTTGTTCTTTTCAGCTGCGTATTTGAACTTTGGGCTTCCTGGGTGGCTCAATGGTAAAGAAGCGGCCTGATAACGCAGGAGATGCGGGTTCAATCCCAGGATGGCAAAGATCCCCTGGAGAAGGGAATGGCAGCCCACTCCAGTATTCTTGCCTGGAGAATTTCATGGTCAGAGGAACCTGGAAAGCTGCAGTCCATGGGGTCACAGAGTCAGACACGATTTAGCGACTAACGACAATGACCACAATTCAAGCATCACCACTATATTTTGAGTTAATTTAGGATCAACTAGCTCTGTGGGGTCACAGACTGCCATCCTAAGACAGCAAGTATCTAGTTTATGAGAGTCTGGCTTCACTTTTCTGATGGTCTCCAGAACCTTCTATTTCTTTGCACATTTGCACTGTTGACTCTGTAATAGCACTTCAGTAAACACTTTTTTTTGCTTTCAGTAAACATGAAACATGTTTCTTTCAGTAAGCATGAAAGATAGAGAAGAATAACATGCTCACATCCGAAGGTTTTAAGAGCCAAAAGCCCTGCCTCATCCTTCTAGCATGCCAAGCAAATGTGAAGGAGAGGCTGGACCAAACACATCCTGACCTGGGGTGACAGGACACTCACACCATCTTCCCTTACTGCTAACTGTGAGCTCCCTCTTTCAGGTTCCCCTGGAGGCACCTGAGCTGGCTATGATTTGTATAAAGTGTTTCAAGGAGAGATGTGGTTACAAACTTTTCTACAAGTTGTCATGGCGACTCCTGACAAAACTTCCACACACAAATTTCTATTATCTTCTCGAGAAGACTAAGACATCAAACTTTCTCACCCTTCTCCCTCTGTATTTCACCCTTTATTTGGATTCTTATATAGGAAAAAAAAAAATGTATAGGAGGCTAATTGATTCAGCACAGCTTGTTCAGAAATGAACACACAGAGAAAGAGAAAGAAGAAAAAAAAAAAACTATCTTTTTTTTTTTTTAACCAGATTGTGAACAGGAGATTCTGTTCAACATTGTTGCCTACAGGGCAAGTTGGTGAACTAATCATCTCTAGATCCAGTAGGTCACAGTCAATAATTAAAGCACTTGTTACAGGACTCTGTGAGGTGCAATAGTGGAGCAAGCCAGGATGGATATTTCCATAAATTCAAGAAAAGGTCCTTCTGCAAGCTAATTTAAAATCTACCTCTTAGCTAATTAAGAACACTATGGCTCAAATGAATGCATCACTTCACACCTACTGTGTTGATAATGTACTGAGGGCAGGAGGAGTGCAAATTTTACTTTCTTATTTCTTTACTTTCCTTTTCTTTTTATCTTTTCCAATACCTAAGATGTTTGCTGGAGAAGAAACATAGAAATTCTTCCAGCTTTATGGTCAGGGTGACAAAGGAAAGCATGATTAGGTCTGCATACATCAGTTCCAGATATCTAATATCTTCAAATCACAAGATAAGTTTAAAACACTGCAGAAAAAAGTTCTTGCCAAAAAGATGAATCCCTCCATCCCAAGTGTGGTGTTGATTAATATTACTAAAGTTGGACAAAGATGCTGAGAAGTTTCAGGAAAGATATATATATATGCCTCAAACCTGTTGAGTACAATTTACTTGTGGATTTGATTAAAACCAAAATGTTACCTCACAATAGTTTCAACAGCCAAGATGTGATCTTAGGACTTTATGTGTCTTGTTACAACAAAAGTTTTATTAGCCCTGTTTTATATATAGACATTCTGAAGTACAAAGAAATAAGAAGTTTCTACAAATTAACTGATCTAAGTGTTCAGTGTTGTTTTTGGTTTACTTCATGGGGAAAAATTCAGGCTAAACGTAAGCTTCTAAAATCATTCTGAACAATTCTGAAACTATGTGATTTAAAGTTCTGAGATTTTGATTTTTGTTTTAATCATTATTTCAAAAATTGCAAAACCTTCATTCTGAATATTCTTGAATTATTTTTCACTCGTATTGAGTATTGAGTTGCATCTCAACTTAGTTGCTGAACTACTTTATAGCTGCTTTTAAAATATTAATCTCTTTGATGTATTTAAGGAAAGAAAGTATTTGGGGGCCCTTCTTGTCTATATTGCATAAATAATTACAAAGAAAGGTATAATAATGCTAGATGCAGTAGTTTTGCTCTAAAATATTGCTTTGCTCTAATTAACGTCCTAAGGAACGGCTTAATTAAGATCTAAATATATAACCTTAATTCAAATGCAGCTGAAACCAGAGAAGAGTAGCAATACAAAATCAAAAAGAAAGAAATTAAGAATTACAGTACAATAACCATAGAGTAATCACTTCAGCTGAATATAAAATTCATTACCAATAAATTATTTTTAAATAAATGTATATATTTCTAAACCATGTAGAAATCATCCTAATAACAATAAAAAAGCAACAAATAGAACTCATCTAAAAATAACATGACAATTATCATTGATACTTTAACAAATAAGCAGGAAGTATAAAATATTTTATAAAATCATTATATTTCTACAATTTTCATAAAATCTTAAAAGATTAATGTTTATGTCTGTAACTTGATTCCAGTTTTGCAGAGTCCAAACAATAAAATTAGCCTTTTAATTCTTCCATTATTATAACTACTTTTTTGGTCCTCATTAGTGGTAAACTTTTTAGATGAACAATTTAGGGGTTTTTATTTCATATATTTTCTGTGTCATAGATGGGGCATATATTTAAATATTATAAGAATTATTATAAATATTAATTTTAATCAGAACGTATTATAAGTACAAATGATTAACTTGTAACAGTATGGAAGACTTGAGAAAATATGTGTAAGATACTAAACATCATGACAATGCACAGTTTCTATCAATGCTTTCTCTTTTACCTCCCTTTAGTTTATCTCAGAACATCCCAAAGCCATTTATACTGAGTGGTGGACAGACAAACAATTAGTGATGTACTCTGATAAAATACAAGTGAAGAGGATCATCGTCACTTTAAAAGTATCATCCATTCCATGATTTTTAATTTCTATAAATTATTTTCCTGCAAGCCCCTGTAAATTAAACTGTTTAAAACATGAAGGTTTCCCACTGCTGGACGGCCCTTTCCCTCAGAAGGCCTGCAAAACCAGACTCTCCTTCTAGCATGTGACTTGTTCTCAATCCCTACAGTGCTGACCAGGGCCAATGAGCAGCACATCACCCTTCCCTGGAACATTCCACAACCAAGGGATAACCAGAGTAAAAGATGGGTCTTGAAGAATAGTTAGTGAGTGACCATTAAAATGCCTTTGTAAAGGAAAGCACTAAATTACTAAATTTAAAGAGCACAAGTCAAGTTATATGCTTTAACTGCAAACTTACGGATTTAATTGACTTACTTTGAAATGTAGATATCTTAGTGAAATATTATATCACAATATTAAACATTCTTAATTCATCATTACAAGTCAATTTTTATTTGGTCAAGTATATATACATATATATATATATATATACATACACATAATATGCATATAAATACATTTTTATATATGACTTATCTCTTACTTATCAATGCTTGTATAATGATGTCAATATACCCTACTTTTCTTTACAATTATATTTAATAATAGAACAAAACCAATGAAGGTTTATCTTTTATTGCTTTACAATGAATTCTGTCTTTCAGTAAGTGATGATTTCTACATTTCCACTTTATTTTGTATCTGTAAGAAAGCATCAGTTTTGAAATCATTATTTTTTTTTAGGTTAAAACATACTGAAGTATGCAACTGACATTCATTTCATGGCACAAACTGCCTTTTGTTTATTCTTGGTTTTAAAACTGCTAAGACTCTCCAGCTGGAATGCCACAGGATCCCTTTCAATCTTGGTTATTTATTCCACACGGTATAAAACTTTGAGAAACAGCCCCTTCTCTTGCTGTTCCATGCCTTTCATATCCACTAATTTTTTACCTGATATTAAACATCATTTGCACCACCAAAGAAACAGGAACAAGAAAACCTTTATAGAGATTATAATAACAAGCAAGAGAGCTGGTTTGCCATACTTTATTTTTGTTATGCCATTGAACAAACAGATTTCTCATTAAGGGTCAAAATCAATGGAGCTGGTGGGAAAGTTGTAAATACTTCATTAATAAGATTAATTAGAGCTTTATGTTAGCTATTCCAGCAAATGATTCAGATGGCTATTGTTAACTGAATTCAGGGAAAAATCGTTTTGTTGTCATTTTATCAATATTGGAATGGAAATCTTAATAAAATTAGCTAATTTTAATAATTAACTACTAATATTAATAACATTCAGCTTCTCTTAAGGGTTGGAGAAATAAATGATCTATATAGGAAAAAAAGTTTCACATTCAAAGTATCAACCTTCTTTTTTCACTGGAATGACAAAACAGAATATACTTCAAATCAAAGTCATTCCCCTATTAGAAAGGATGACAGTGATCAAGAACGGAATCAAAATATGTCAGCATTTTCTCTCAAAATTCCAATCTACCAAAATTCATAAACAACTAGTGATCCTTAACGTTTAAGAGACTGGTAACGCTTTACTTGTCATAATGAAAAAGCAGATCACTTCCATATACTTTACAACTAACCACCCACTGTGTAAAAAGAAATTCCACTTCGTTAAGTATAAGAACAGATATTTTAATTGTCAGTAATAAATACTGTCATCCACAAATGGGCAATTTAAGCACCTTCTGTTTGTGGAAGGTACAGAGTGTACTTGGGTGATGACCCATGAAATTAAGATTATTTCCACTCCAAGGTGATGCATAGGACTAACTGAAGAAGTGTTATATCCATATCACGAAAAAGGCCGTGTTCTATTGTTAAAAGTTTAATGGCAGAAGCTAGTTTATTAGTAAGCAAAGAATTTAACTATATTGAATTTCATCAATGTTCTGGAGAGGATATTTTGCTTTACTGTTAAGAAAGATAGTTCTTTTGATCCATGTTAAGATATGACCCATGAGCACACTAGTAGACTGCATATTAAGTAAAACATAAATGTGTGTGTGTGTGTATACACGTATAATTCCACTATATGGTGTTTCCGACATGAAGGAGAGCTTTTAGCAACAAATTGTTACCACCAGACTGTGAAACTGAACGACCTCCTTAGTAACTGAAGACCCCACACAGCACCTTAGCAACAGGGCAGGAGACACAGAGACTTTACCTTTCTGCATGGCAAAAAAAGCTGTTGCGAAGCAAAAATTACAAGCAAAAATATAGAAAACTGTAACTCAGTTTTTGAGAACCACTTCACAAGTTTCACGATTTAATCGGCCCAGTTCACTTTAATATAGACACACAAACTCCAGGAGAAGCAAACTCGAGTCTCTGAGACTAAACCTGTACTATATATACATCTCCTTTCAGGAATAAGCAGTTACCTCTCATGCAACCTCTAGATCAGCAGAGAGGAGCTATTTCTTCCTTTTGACCTCTCATCCTGCTTTTTCACTTTATTTTGCATTTCACTCGTGTCATCGGTCGCGCTCTTAAAAAGACTACTTGCTTAAACCCCAAAGTCTCTAGGGGCTTGTAATCTCAGCTCTGCAAAGACCTGGGAGCTGAAGGAAAATCCGGCACGCCTACCGGCGGTGGCCGGCTCCAGACTCCTGCCCCTCCGGGATCCTGCTCTGCGCACCACTTACCTGCGGCTCCCCGGGCTCAGGGGATTTCACCAGGTGCTTCTCCTTGTATAGAGACCAGAGGCCGATATTGGGCAGGAAAATTAAAGCCACCATGAATAACAAAGTCATCTGCAGAAATCTCTTCTGTTTCCTCTTCATCGCAAACGGTAACAGAGAAGAAAAGTTACAGGAGATGGTTCCCTGCCCGACTCTCGTTGTTTGAAACCAAAGCACCAGAAACTGAGGAGAAGCTAAAAACTTTTTGCTGTGTGCTCAGCACCAAGGTCCAGGATTGAAGGGGAGTTGGGCATCGGCAGAAGCAACGCAAAGTTAGTTTCCCCCCAGAAAACTATGACGAAGGCATTAGCTATTGGCTCAGAAGTCAGTGACTCCACTGAGGAAATCATTAAGTCTATCGACCTCCAGTAAAAAGCCACGGAGTAAATATGATCCTTCCAAAGACTAATCGTAAGTTATGAAAAAGTCAATAGCATGCTGGATACTTAAGACAACGGGAGGTTTGGGGTTTCCCCCTCGGCGTGGGAGGGCTGGGCTGCTCAGGAGAGGGCGGGCGGGCAGGAGGTCTGCGTGGGAAGCTGCTGGACCCTAGCAAGTGGCAGAAAGAAAAGTGCTGGCTCTCGACCCCAGCGCATCACCTTTCTCGTCTTCCCAGGACGTCTCCTCCTGCGCTGGGAGAAGCCACCTAAACTCAAGTTCAAGTCCCTCGGTGGCCAGCGCGCCGGCGGGTTCCCGGGGGTCCGGGAGACGCGGTGTCCCGGGCAGAAGTGTTATTTGGAGAGAGGTCCGAGAACTCCCCGGCGCTCACGCGCCGCGCCGCCCCTCGTCGGCGGGCAGCGGCTTGGCGACCCAGGTGCCCGGGGGCAGGAGGCTCCGGAGGTCGGCGGAGGCGCCGCGCCGTCTCTGCTCGCGCGGCGCCCGGGCTGCGGTCCTCCGCCAAGTGCGGGCCCTGCCCATCAATCGCTCCTCTTCCTCGGCGACGCTCTCACGCCCCGGCGCTCCCCTTAGCATCCTCTCCCCGCGACGGAACGAGCCCAGAGGAACATCGCCGCACTTGGAAGGCGAAGCTCGCACGCTCCCCGCGCCGAGGAGGGAGGGTGGCGCCCGAGCCGAGCCAGGCTCTCGGGGCGCGCGCGCGGAGGGCGAGGTGGCAGAGGCGCGCGCTGCTCCCGCCGCCGTCGCCCGGTGCCCGCCTGCGCGGGGACGAGGCTGTGCCGGCCACGTGCGGGAGCCCGGGCGGGCGGGGAGGGCAGTCCCCCGCCGCCAGCTCCTATATAAGCTCGCCGTGACGCGAGAAAGCAGAGCAGGGCGACGCCGCCGCCGGACCCGGACTCCAGCCTCTCGCCTGCGAGGTCTCCTCTCTCCACCCCGGCCGTTCGCGCGACCTCGGACCCCTCGGGAGGCCGGCGCCCCAGCTCGCCTCACCCCAAAGTCGCCAGACCCGAGATGCGGGGGGCGGGGTGCCGGCTGGTCGCGGGGTTTCCGCGGGCTCCTCCGTGGTGCCGGCGGGCGCGGAGGCGAACGGAGCCCGGCGATCCTGCCCCGGGGCTCCCAGGCCGCCCGACCAGGTGCGCGAGGAACCCGGGGGAGGGCCGGGACCGCGACGCGAGGCCGGGCGGATGCTGGGGCTCTCGGCCTCGGCTTCGGGAGCTACACCGTGGAGCCCCGGCGGCTTACCTGCGTCGGCCGGCGCCCGGGCCGGGTGAGATCGCGGTGCCGCCGCCTCCCCGCCCCGCTTGTCCGCGCGCAGCGCTCGGGGTCGTGGCGGGGCCACCTGCCTTCGCACGCTCCTCCAGCGGTCCCCAGGCCGAGTGGGGGTCGAGCCTGGTCTCGGAGGGAAGGCCTCCCCCTTCTCCCCGGCGCCGGCATGCGCCACCGGCCCTGACCGCACACGCATGAACCTGTGGCCGCGTCTCCAGGGGACCTGCGCGCCTGGCACCGAGTGGGGGCACTCCCGGGATCCGGGGCTTCTAACTCCGGGAGGAAGGGAGAGTTGGAGGAGGTGACAGACAGACACGCAGCACCCGCTGTGTCGGCCTGTCTAGAATCGAAAGGAACGCCATGGTCACCTCTTTGTTACAGCTGGAGGTGATGCCCACAAGCTTGGGAGGATAGGACGCGGGCCCAGGAGGGTCCTGTCTCCCTCTCTCCTTTCCGCCCTCTCTCTTACACCCCACTCCGGCTCCAGGTCCCCTCCCTCCCTCTGCTGCCCACTTCTCTCTCTCTCCTGTCTCACCTGGTGAGATGTGTATGAGTGTAAAGACACATGCTTTCAGCTCCTTGCGTTATAATTTTAAAATGTATCTGAACAGTACATACTGACTGACTATATGAGTAAAGCTCCTTGCTGCAATATTTGCTTCTGTGAATTACTTGCATTTCAAGAGTATGTAAACGTATTTAATAAATAATGTCTGAATACGTCATTCACGTAAAGACCGATTACCACTTCGTTTTACACAAGTGCAACTTCGGAATCTGGAGAAGACTGGACATAATTCTTCACCACCACCCCCCCACACACACACACACTTATACACATACATATTTACACTCACTCACTCTCTTCTATACCCTGCATCATTTTCTAATCTTTATTTCTCTTAGCAAGTGCCATTCTGAAGCATAGAAATATGAATTCTGGGAAGCAGCAAAACAGGCAGAGGTTTGCTGGGATTGATGGATCCTGAAGGAAAAGATTTTGGAGAACTATTAATATTTAAATACATAATATGCCTGTCTTGTAGATAGAGATATTAACAATTAAAAAAGTAAAAAAAAAATCTCAGATACCTTTGAAATTAAAAAAAAATTTGAAATCCTTCATATTTTAAACAATGCCAGTTTCTTTGTGCCGTAAAAAAAAATGAACAAGTCCTGATCACAAATAGACATATCATCATTCTGTTTTCTAAATTCAGAATTCTGACTTGAACCATGCCTCTTTATTGTTTTTCAAGTGAATTGTCCAGCAAACAGTACTTAATCTGGGAACCATGGTTAGTCACAGTGAATGGGTGTACCTGTTACTCCCTACATGAAGTACACGCAGAGCCCATGGCATTATTATGCATTTACAGCATAGCTCTAGGCAATCAGCGACCACCCCTCCTCCATTTAACTTATTCATTTACTTACTTACTTAGTTATCATCTCTTTCACAATTCCACATGTAAATTTCTAACAGATGACAATGTCCCTAACTAAAACTGGTGTTTATTTTAGCTTGTTTACAAACAAAAAAAAAAACTTTATGTGACTCTGAATTCCTTTGTTCAGATAATCCAGATTAAATATATATATATATGTAAACAGATGTATTTTAATTGGTTATTAATATTAATCTAATCAAAATACCTGTCTTTAAATTCCTCTTTAAATCCAAAGACACCCCCTGAGAGCCCTTTGGCTCCTTCATTCTGTTATGACTCAATCTGGAACCTCAGGTAATCAGAGCCCCATGTGCCCAGCACTGTGTTAATATTACTGGGACACATGGGAAAAAAAATAAAACAATAACTGGGACCTTGAATAACTTACGTTCTAGGGGAAAATACAACATAAAGGCAACTGGAGAAATACAGAAGCTCAGCTGTTTGTGTTAACCTTCTGTTGAGTCAGGTTCTGCCTTGGAAGAGGCAGAACATTGCTTCCTTTACGCTCTGCTGTAAACTTTGGTGACTTAAAACAGCTATAATACTCAGGATTCCGTGCATTTGGATAGGTTCCACTTGTGGTTCTGCTTTCTCCGGTGTGGATGTGGGCTGTGACTGGATTTGACCCCTACCTGGCTGGCAGATCACCTGGGGGCTGTCAGTTGGAACTGAACTTGAAAGAAAAACATTTGCTCATCATTTTGCCATATAAATATTTCCCCTCTGAATTTACTAGTTTAAAGCTTTATATCTGAAACTAATAAGTCTGGTGAAAGTCAATTGTTTAAAAAACCAAAAAATGGTCACAGACAGTCTTCTGGGGTTGTGTTCTTACCTGAACTTTACAGAGCCACAAAATAATAAGCTTTATTAATAAATAAAATAGCCAATGTTATAATGCTGTAAGAGAAGATTAAAAAGTAATTGATTTTTAAGACTATACTATGGTGCATTATCTACATTTTTAAATAGTAATATTGAAATTTATCATTGAAACAGTTTATACTTAGTTTTACCTTCTATGTAAATATAGTAGGGTTTACTTTTATTTAGATTTGACTTTTTCCAAGTTTTTATCAGAATCACAGATACTAGAGCATAAAGGTAGTGTATCTAGAAATGGAAATATATTCTGTTCTTCTTTAACCCAATAACAATACCTGGAGTGTAAAAATACTGAAATTGTTCCCTCTGAATAAACAGGGTACTTTGTTATAAGTATACCTTTAGCTAAGTTGTTTCTTGGTGGGAGGAGGTGATCCTCCAGTGAAAATTGGGAATTGATTATATTAATAATATAATAAAAGTAAATTTAAGTTATGCTATTCATTTTTGTGTCATTAAATTAAGACACGGGTTAATCTTCTTCAATCATTTTTTTCGGAAATTACAATGTTTGCCACTACACAATAAAGAGAAATAAGAGCCAAGTATAATTTTAAAATGTGGTATTTTCCTGTCACTATCATCACTGAAATTCTTCACCAAAAAACCCAAGTCATTTCTATATATATGCAAATGCTGCTGGGTAGAAGGTGCAATGCTGAACAGTCTCACAGAATTTTCAGTACAAGGGACTTACAAAGTATTTGCAATTAAATGTGGTGCAAATTAAAAAGTGACAATTGCTAACTAAAATAAAAAGAAAAAGGTTATTTACTCTTGGCCTAAATATTTTCAAACTAGAGAAGTTCTTCACTTTGTGGCATTTAAGTTCTTAGTCAGCAAGTCTACCTTTAAATATTGCTATTCCTCTACTAACAGAATATATCTTTACTCAACTATATTTTTTTTTCCCTATACATTTAATTCCCTGGTAGCTCAGACAGTCAAGAATGCTCCTGCAATGCAGAAGATCAGGATTCGACGCTGGGTTAGGAAGATCCCCTGGAAAAGGAAATGGCAACCCATTCTAGTAATCTTGCTTGGGAAATCCCATGGACAGAGGAGCCTGGAGGGCTACAGTCCACGGGGTCACAAAAAGTCAGACAAGACTGAGTGAGCACTCACAAGTGCTCTAAAATATTCTGTGTTTTGATGAGACTACTATGAAGTTTAGCCTAAGTAAAATATCACCAACAGACTTGATTGGGGACGATTGCTCTTCGTGGTCTTGGGAAGTAGACTGTTAAATTAAATGCAGTTCTTTTTTGTGATTTACTAAGAAACTAGGAGTATTACGAAAAAGATTAACTCATGAATGAGATCCCATTCTCGGTAGGCTTATGTGGATTCTCTTTTGCCTATATGAATGAAACTTTATATTAGAAAATTTCTTAATATTTCAGTAAACATCTTCATCTGAGCTCAGTATACTAAGCAAAAAATTGAGTACTTTATATAAACAGATTTTTAACCTTCTGTAAAATAGTCATAATTCTGATTAAAAATCCTAGGTTGTATTCTTTTTTAAAATAATATTTTCTCTTTATAATATGATTAAGTAAGCTTTCAAATATATATTTCCCATTCCATAATGAGAACTTCAAAAGTAGTTTCAGGAAAGAAAATTGGACATTTGTGAAACAGGAATCATAAATGTTTGCATCTATCAATCAAATAGATAAATCAATAGAAATATATAGAGATAAATGGATATTTTGATAATGAGGATTTAAAAACTATTAGTTTTTTCAACAAAGGCTTCATTGAGAATTGCATGCAAGGATTCAAAGACTGAATCTGTCCATTGCAATTCATGAAAAGCATCAAAACAGGAGCATTATGTCATTAAACCACTAAGGAGGAGAATGCAAATAGATGTTAAAACCTGTACTCACTATACACTGAGACATGACCCCTTTCTACTTAGTCAGTAGCAGAACTCATCAAAATAAAATAAGAACATTTTTCACTAATAAGTTTTCTCTAATACCTAAAGTGAAAGTGTTAGTCATTCAGTCGTGTTCGGCTCTTTGTGACCCCATGGACATAGCCCACCAGGTTCCTCTGGCCATGGGATTCTCCAGGTAAGAATACTGGAATGGGTAGCTATTCCCTTCTCCAGGGGATCTTCCCAACGAAGGGATCGAACCCAGGTCTCCTGCATTAGAGGCAGATTCTTTACCATCTGATCCACTAGGGAAACCCTCTAATACCTAAACTTTAAACAAATTAATTTTTAATAAAATATCCATCCTTTTATCTTCTGTCTGAAATGAAAATACTCATTTAAAAATATTAAATCTGTATATATGTTTGCGAACATTTGTACAATTTTAGCATTGCAGATCCAAATTCTCATTGGTACTTGAAAATATGATGTGTTTCCAAAATAGTGGCTACTTTTCTATCCAAATCATCCAGGAAATCAAAGCCAATAAGATATTTTATCACTAACATGCTATAAATGGTCGATACATAGTTTTTGAATGAATAAATATATAAATAAATGTGTATCTGAAAATTATCATTGCCTGTGGAGAATTCAGTTCAGTTCAGTCGATCAGTCGTGTCTGACTCTTTGTGACTCCATGGACTGCAGCATGCCAGGCATAATCATCTTGAAAATTCTTCAAATATTTTATATCTAAAATACGATCCTATAGCTTGCACCAAAACTATATACTCAAATAGCTTGTCAAAGTCTTGCTGAAAGACTTACAATATCAGTATGACCCATGTCCTATATACCAACCTCATCCCATACAATTAAGCTGCAAAATTCCTCATTGTATTGAAATAAAATCAATCTCCCTGGACACCAGTCCTTGTTCTATGCCTAGTATCCACCCAGTATCTATCCAATCCCTTTTCCACATTGCAGTATTTTCCTCACTTGATGATATTGTGTTTAGTAAAGCTCATTCATAGAGCCTATAATGTACTTGGTAACATTTTCAATAACTTTTAATTTTGATTGACAAACTTATTAGCTTATTTTTACAAATATATCAAAATAATTTTCATAGAGTAGGTAAATTTATCTTCAGGCACATAATAGGTGATCTTTAATTGGGTGGATGCTTCATTCTCTGCCCAGTCCTCTTTCTCTCATCCCTTATGAATGCAGTTTCCTGGAATATTTCCTGCTAAATCTCCCAAGACCAAGATACAGTATCCAAATCTACTTTTAACTGTGCTATTTTCTCCACTCAAAATATGCAGAATCAGTAATTCTATATTCTTCTGTAATATTCTATAGCAGTGGTGGTCTTTTCTTCAGATTACAAGCATATATTAAGTAGTATTATAAAACCACTTTGAAGATATTTTCTAAAAATGACTTAAGGACTTTTCATGGTCCCTGTTTAATTAACATTGGTAACATACTTTATAGAAAGTATTACTTAGGGAGGAATAAAAACAATATATTCAACAGCTATAATGATTGCTTTTAATGCCAAAACATTGAAATAAAAATCCCCATAATATTATGTCTATAGTATTAAAACCTCATATATTAACACTAAATCAGCAGTTAAATAATCACCTTTTCCTCCAATATTCATTTGGATAATCTGGCAAAAGATAAACTAGGAAAGGACAGTCTTAATGGTTAAAATGAAAGTGTGAATTCAGATTTACAGAGAGCAGAAGTAACATCAAATAGAAAATAACAATGTTCTGACCCCTGATTTTAGATGTCTGTCTAACTTGACTTTTTGCTTGCTAAGATCTATCTTGTCAAGATAATGCCCCACTGTCCACATCCACCTATCATATTATAGTGTGGACTTGAGGAAACTGACATTCTGTGAACAACCCAGGCATCCAGAGATGTCTGGAGAAAAGGACTTTGTACTGATGGAAAAGGGACAAGAGTGTTGTACCTCTTCCCCTTGTTGCCCTCACACCAGGTACAGTGTGGGTGAGGCTGTGTTCCCCTCAGCTTCCTTCCTCACTGTGAAGCAGTCAGATTCAGGAGTCCTTCTGTGGCTATTTTCTGAGATAAAATTCAGATTTTACTGTTTTCTCAAAAAATTCCAAATATTCAAGAAGTACGAAAAGATGCACTTGTATACAGCAATAATTTGTTGTTATAATTTTTCATTGACTACATCCTCATTTCAACATCCTCAGTTTTCCTAGAACAGTGGTACATTAATTTCAAAATGTGCTGTATAAAAAAGAAAAAGCAGATTTATAAAATACCCTTTGTCCCTTAAGTCTATCAAGACCCCACAGATAAGGTAGGAGATTCATGAGTGATCCCTTTATTTGAATAACTAAGGACGTCTATCTATTTTAAGTAAGATAAAGTTTCACTTCATTCAGTTTTCATATAATTCTTAGGCTTCTTCTAAGTGTAAGCCAGTCTTTTAGGTAAGGTTCATACAATAGTAAACAAAATAACATTTTCTGTTGTCACAAACTTTAAATTCTAATGTGGGAGAAAAAATAAATTAAAAAACTAGATTCTAAAAATAGATATTACTAGAGATTATCCTGTTAAGTGAAGAAAGTCAAAGGCAGATACCCTATGATATCACTTACATGTGGAATCTCAGATGTAACACAAATGACCCTATCTATGAAAGAGAAACAGAATCAGGGACATAAAGCATGGACTTGTGGTTGCCAAGAGGGAGCAGGTGGGAGAAGGTAAGCGTGGGAGTCTGGGGTTAGCAGATGCAGGCTGGTATAGAATAGATAAACAACAAGGGCCCACTACAGCACACAGCGGACTGTATCTGACATCCTGTGATGAACCGTGCTTCCGCTGCTGCTTGGCTGCCTCCCTTGTGCTTGACTCCGTGTGAGTCCATGGGTTGCATAGAGCCCACCCGGCTCTTCTGTCCACGGGAATTCTCCAGGCGAGGATGCTGGAGTGGGGTGCCATTTCCTTCTCTAAGGGATCTTCCCAACTCAGGGATTGAACCCGGGTCCCCTGCATTGCAGGCAGAGTCTTTACCGTCCGGTCACCAGGGAAGCTAATGACAAATCATAATGGGAAAGAATAAAAAAGCTGTATTTACTGTTGTACAGCAAAAAAAGACTCAACTATCCATCTATACCTACATGTAGATACCTATATACAGATAGTCGATATCTGTTTATTTAGATAGATAGACGATAGCTGAGTCCTTTTGCTGTACAGCAGTAATTAATACATTATAGTCCAATTTCAATCAAGAAAAATAAATTGTAAAAAATAAGTAGAAGGACTGAGTAGACATTTTCCCAAAGAAGAAATGCGATGGCTAACAGGACACAAAAAGGCATACAACATCACTAATTATCAGGGAAATGCAGTTCAAAACCAGGATGAAATATTATCTCACACCTGTCAGAATGGCCATCATCAAAAAGAACACAAATAACAAGTGTTGGTGAGGATGTGGAGAAAAGGGAGCTTGTTGGTGGAAATGTACATTGGTGCAGTGTATGCATGTTACACCATATATCTCCAAGATACAACTGTAAAATCTTATGAAAAAACCTGAATGGATGTTTCATGCTTAAAAAAAATGAAATTTGCCATTTTAAGCAACATGGGTGGACTTGGAGGGCATTATGCTAAGAGAAATAAGTCAGACAGAAAAGACAAATACTGTAGGATATAATTTATATGAGAAATTTAAAAAATGCAACAGGGCCTTCCCTCAGAGCTCAGTGGGTAAAGAATCTGCCTGCAATTCAGGAGACCCCAGTTTGATTCCTGGGTCGGGAAGATCTGCTGGAGAAGGCATAGGCTACCCACTAGTCTAAATAGTGTGTGTCACTGTTTTGTGCACCCATAACTTGTTATCATACCTCTGTACACCCACGATACTTCAGAACAAAGCCCCATATATCATAAAGTGCAAGGTGTAGCAGAAGGTTGACTAGTATAATAAGGGGAACAAGTACAGGAGGGAACAGAGAAGGGAGATCAGGGTAAAACATTCATAAGCTGAGCTGTAAGGCAGGGGCGTCTCTGTCTGGAAGATGACAGCTAGGCAGCCCTGAAGGAGAAGTGGTCAGAAGGAACAAATGTAGTGAAGAGCATCTCAAGCAAATGGCACAGAAAATGCAAATGTCTTGAGGAGGGATGGTGCCTGATATGCTACCTGGAAATAACGTTGTAATTAATCTTTCATTAGACAAGCGATTTGGTTGGACAAAAAGTCCACACCTGTTTTTCTCTTAAGAGCCTGCAGAAAACTAAAAGAACATTTGACCAACCTAATATGCCTTCCTTCTCCCACAAATAAAGAGATAATTTCTAAACAAATGCAATAAACAAATACTTTATTTTTAATTACTTGTTTTCTGTTCATTAGAAGCTGTGGCATGAAGTAGGATAACTGACATTTTTCTCCTCTGGCGAAAAGCAATTTCTTGCTATGGATACTTATATATTTATGCACATTTATATGTACATATATTTATATCATTACTTTATATATTTATATGTATATACACAAATGCATAGGCCTTCCCTGGTGGCTCATGTGGTAAAGGAGATGCAATGCAGGAGGCATGGCTTTCGATCCCTGGGTCGGGAAGAGCCTCTGGAGGAGGAAATGGCAACCCACCCCAGTATTTTCGCCTGGGAAATCCCATGAACACAGAAGACTGGAGGGCTTCAGCCCATTGGGTCAAAAAGATTTGGACACAACTCAGCAATTAACACACACAGACACACACACACATGCATATCTGTGTATGTAAAGACTTGTTCTTATACACATGGGTGTGGGAAATAATGTGTGAAGCCCATTTTTCTCAATGTTCTTCTCAAAGCAATTAATAGCCAAGGCTTCTCAAGGTGTTATAAAGATGGATAATGATGATGATAGTGGCAAACAGTTTTCAAGAGCTTGCTATGCGTCAGGCATTTTCTAAAAGATTTACACATATTCACACAGTTTTTGAACAACTGCCCTCATTTCAATGATAGGAATCTCAGGCATAGGAATGCTAAAGTTATACCAAATAATGCAGGAAGTTGCACACATATATCATAATTGACATAGCTGACAAAATAGTGTTATTGTCCATTTTCCTGTGTAATTCATATTGTTCTATCAAATCGCAGACTATTTTACCCAAGCAGACCCGTGTGCACACAGTCCTGTACAGTGAGAACATTAAGAAGATAGGTCCCCTCTGTTTGGTGGTTGTTTAGTCGTCCAGTCCTGTCCAGCTCTTTGTGATCCCTTCAACTACAGTCAAGCAACTCCTCTATCCATGGGATTTTCCGGACAGGAATACTGGAATGGGTTGCCATTTCTACCTTGACCAGGGATCTTCTTGACCCAGAAACTGGACCCACATCTCCTGCATCGAAGGCAGATTCTTTCCCACTGAACCTCTGGGACTGGTCTAAGATCCACGATCCACTATGAACACGCTGCAGGTCTCCATTGCTTCCCTGGGGCAGACATCACTAATGGATAACCACACTCTTGCTGGGTCATTCTGGAAACAATTCACTCAGTGCTCCAGGCAAGCCTGACTGTACAATGGAGGCAGCAGCTACCATGGAAGCTATCTGCTGTCCTGCAAGGAGGCAACAGTGAGCCATCTAAAAGCATCTGAGAAGGAACTGACAAATATGATGGGGTATTTTGGACAGTTTCAGTGTCAACAGATGGAGCTTGGTTTGCTTTATAAACACTGAAAATAAGGATAGCAAACCAGAGGCTAATGAACATTTCAGTTATGAGATAATGATTCCCTGGGGTAAGAGGTCAGGCTTCCCAGGTGGCTAAGTTGTAATAAATCCCCCTGCCAAGGCAGGAAATTCAGGAGATGCGGGTTTGATCCCTGGGGTGCAAAGATCCTCTGGAGGAGGAAACGGCAACCTATTCCAGTATTCTTGCCTGGGAAATCCTGTGGACAGAGGAGCCTGGCTGGCTACTGTCCAAGGGGTTGCAAAGAGAAAGATGCCACTGAGCAGGCACGCAGGGTAAGACGTTAGCACTGGGAAGTGGAAAGAGGGATCAGAGGAAGGGCATGCTGTAAAAGAGAAGTTGAGATTTAGTAACAACTGGGTGTTGTGGAGGGAGAGGTGTTGAGTGAAAAGTCCTTGCTTTATCCTTCCAGCTGACCCGCAGCTTTGCAAGTATACAAGTGGGTATACTTGTATACCCACCGTATACAAGTCCCACACTGCATCTCAGTCAGTTTCATCTTTAGAGAAGAGGGATTCAACAAACAAAAATAATTCTTATAATAAAGGCACTGCTTAGAATGGGAAAAAACTAAATTCCTACTATCTAGGGAGCAAGCCCGTTGTATTTTAATTTTAGAGCCTGGCATGGTGGACAAGGAGACGTCAGAATGAGGGATGCAATACTAGGACCAGGCTTTCATAAAAAGAGGGAAAACTAAACGAGCAAGTCAGTTTGCAGAAACCTCCCTTTTCTCTGGCTAAATACATACATTCTGAAATTTGAAAACAAAAACATGTTGCTATGTTTCTCAGTGATATTAAGCCAATACTCTCATAACCCATGGGGTCGCAAAGAGTTGGACACGATTGAGCAACTAACACTTTCACTTTTCTCACTAAAAATTTTTCAGAATAGAATCAAATGTCAGTTTTTAATCCAACCATCAATACCCTTCAGCTCTCATTTGTTCAGCACAAACAAAATAAACTTAACTATATATCCATAAAAAGGGGGAAAAAAACTAAATATTATGTATCCATATTTTTGTAGTTCCAGGGACCATTCATGGAGATACATGTTGAACTAAGATTCAGTAGAATCAGGTGAGCTTGGCTGAATTGAATATGCAAAGTGGCAAGAACCCTGGGGCTTCCCCAGTGAATCAGATGATAAAGAACCTGCCTGTCAATGTGGGAGACATGGGTGTGATCCCTGGGTTGGAAAGATCCCCTGGAGGAGGGCATGGCAACCCACTCCAAAATTCTTGCCTGGAGAATCCAGTGGACAGAGGAGTTGGCGGGCTATAGTCCACAGGGCCGCAGAGTAGAACACGGCTGAGCGACTGACATTCAGTTCAGTTCAGTTCAGCTGCTCAGTCGTGTCTGACTCTTTGCGACTGCAGCACGCCAGGGCTCCCTGTCCACCACCAACCCCCAGAGCTTATTCAAACTCATGTCCCTTGAGTCGGTGATGCCATCCAACCATCTCATCCTCTTTTGTCCCCTTCTCCTCCCGCCTTCAATCTTTCCCAGCATCAGGGTCTTTTCCAATGAGTCAGTTCTTTGCATCAGGTGGCCAAAGTATTGGAGTTTCAACTTCAGCATCTGTCCTTCCAATGAACATTCAGGATTCATACCCTTTATGATTGACTGGTTGGATCTCCTTGCTGTCCAAGGGACACTCAAAAGTCTTCTCCAACACCACAGTTCAAAAATCATCAATTCTTTGGTGCTCAGCTTTCTTTGGAGTCCAACTCTCACATCCATACATGGCTACTGGAAAAACCATAGCCTTGACTGAATGGACCTTTATTGGCAAAGAAATGTCTCTGCTTTTTAATATGCTGTCCAAGTTGGTCATACCTTTCTTCCAAGAGTAAGCATCTTTTAATTTCATGGCTGTATTCATCATCTGTGATGATTTTGGAGCCCCCAAAATAAAGTTTATCACTGTTTCCACTGTTTCCCTATCTATTTTCCATGAGGTGATGGGACCAGATGCCATGATTTTAGTTTTAGGAATGTTGAGTTTTGAGCCAACATTTTCACTATCCTCTTTCATTACCATCAAGAGGCTCTTTAGTTCTTCTTTGCTTTCTGCCTAAAGGGTGGTGTCATCTGCATATCTGAGGTTATTGATATTTCTCCTGGCCATCTTGATTCCAGCTTGTGCTTCATTCAGTCCAGCATTTCTCATGATGTACTCTGCATATAAGTTAAATAAGATTTTATATATATATATATATATAAAACAATATACAGCCTTGACGTACTCCTTTTTTTATTTGGAACCAGTCTGTTGTTCCATGTCCAGTTCTAACTGTTGCTTCCTGACCTGCATACAGATTTCTCAGGAGGCAGGTCAGGTGGTCTGGTATTGCCATCTCTTTCAGAATTTTCCACAGTTTGTCATGATCCACACAGTCAAAGGCCTTGGCATAGTCAATAAAGCATAAGTAGCTGTTTTTGAAACTCTCTTGCTCTTTCTATGATCCAAGAGATATTGGCAATTTGATCTCTGGTTCCTCTGCCTTTTCTAAATCTAGCTTGAACATCTGGAAGTTCACAGTTCACGTACTGTTGAAGCCTGGCTTGGAGAATTTTGAGCATTACTTTGCTAGTGTGTGAGATGAGTGCAACTGTGTGGTAGTTTAAGCATTCTTTGGCAACTAACATACTACTACTACTAAAATCACTGGCAGCTTGCTTTTTGTTGTCATATTGGAACATCATGTTGCTTCAGAAAGGAGAGCAGAATCTGGAAATGGTGATCTGAAAATGATGTATGAAATTTTTATGTTTCTTTTTTAATATGAATTATTTCAGACTTATAAACTGTTAACTAATCATATAAACACCTGTCTCACCACTATCTGAATTAGTAACTGAGTTATTAATACTGTGCAAACACTCTCTTACCTACTATTTCTGAAGTTCTTTCACATAACTGATTAATATATATTTTTGAAATTGGCACTGCCAATGAAACATTAAGCCACATGTGCTGTTGTAAGCATAATTATAAAATACTTACGATTCTGCCTTAGCCACATAACTCTGTCTCTCACATGCGTGCGTGCTCAGTTGTGTCTGACTCTGCAATCACGTGGACAATAACCCACCAGACTCCTCTGTCTGTGGTATTTTCCAGGCAAGAATACTGGGGTGGGTTGTCATTTCCTTCTCCAGGGGATCTTCCCGACCCAGGGATTGAACCCACATCTCCTGCAATGACAGGAGGATTCTTTACCACTGGTATCTTCAGGGAAGCCCACATAACACATTACTATTATGCAAATTTATAGTGCTGAATTACTTATTAACCAGAACAATATGGAAACAACACTCATACTGATCACAAGTACTATGGAGATAAACAATGCACCTGGTTATTTATTTAGGTAACATATTTTGCCCACGTTGAAGGTTTGAAGGTGATAATGATGATGATAATGTTGGTGATCATTGCTTGCTTCATGAATAATTAAAACCTCTTGCTCTGTCATTTAAATTCAACAATATTGAATGTCTTTCATGAGTCACATACTGATAGGTGCAGAAAAAATATCATGGTAAGAATAGCATCACATATCAATTTGCATTCACTTGAACTCTGAATTCCACTGTGCCAGCCACTATACTTAGATTCTGCATACATTCACTTATCTAACTTTACTCAAACCCTGTTTCTGGCTGAGGCAGGTATTACATATCCTACTAAAAGTCTCAGAGGTAGTAAAGGCAAGAACCAGGATTCAATCACAAGCCAGCTATCTAGATAAATGAGCTACCATTCTTTTCTTTATAGGAGCTCTTAGTAGAGTGTACCCAAAAAACAATCATCTCTTCGCCTATATTTGCTTTTGAAATAAAAATATGAAGACTAATTAACATCCAAACAGGCCATGTTTTGAAGAGATGCATGCTTATATTTATCTGCTTTTTATATGTCATAAAGATTTCATTCCACGTATAGTGGGGAGACAAGAATTATAAATTCGGCCATTCTTTCTCATTGGATTCATATCATTTGAGACATCAATTCTAAAGCTTGCAGTTACTTATCTTAGCTCCATGGTGGAGCCAAAAGCATGATCTTCACATTTTTCCTTTTCACTGAAAACAGCATTTGTATAAATTTGAGATTTTACAATGAATTGCAATAGTTATTATATTATAAAATGTGCTTACAAATGATGTAGTTCTCATTTAAATCTATTAGTAATAGAGTGACAACTCAAAAGGTTACAATTTTATTCCCCATTTGACTATTTTATTAAATGCCATCAGTTATGTTACAATGATGCTGCAAAGAACACAGACTGGGAAATGGTGTTAATAAGAGAAAAACATCCTTAAGAAAATATGGTCATGAACTTTTATGCTGCATTCTTTGTAAAAGAGAGATAAAAGAATGGTTTGCCAGACATATTTTAAAAGCAGGTTGGAAATGCATGCAAAAGAGATTTCCCAAGAAAGAAAATAAGGACACATTAATTTAGCATTTTGCTGAAAGAGTTGCTGAGAATTTATAAAGTGCAAGAAAACTGCTGAATCTGGCATTCACTGATTAATAATACTATGCTCTTGAATGAGACCTTCACACTGAAAGTGCTTTTCAAGTATAAACTAATTAAGTATCAAAACACTTCAGAGAGTTGAATCAACTGCCTTTCTAGGAATAGAGAAACTGAGTCTGGCTGGTTGAACAGCTTTTTTTTTTTTTTTTGGCAGCTCTCGGAGAATTTTATATCAAAATTTTTAAAAAAGACAATTGAGAACTACTTGATTTGTTTCAAAATCAAGCCTTTCCATAGTACTTTGGTCAAAATCCAAAAAAAAAAAAAAGAAGAAACCATTTTTCTGTGAGTTTTTATATCCTGTGATTCCTTTCTCCCTATTATATTTGATACTTTAACAAGGACATTTAAATATTTTAAATAATTTCTCACTCCCTGATTTTTCCATTAGCAAGAGGTTGCTCAATTTAAAAGGAAGTTTTGGTTGATATAGAAAAAAACAGGTAAGAAAGAAATGGAAGATATTTTTCAGTGAGTTTCATTAGCAACTACATAATTTCCATAATGTTTCAGCACTCCCAGTTTATGTTTTGCAAGATGAGATAGTGAGTGGTCATGCAAGAAGGCTGATTTTGACAGAGACAGAGCAAAGGGACAAAGTAAGTGATCAAACAGTTAATCCCACTCTGGGACTGTAAGTAGAAAAAAATGTGGGAGACCCCTGTAAGCTAGTGGTTACTCAAGAAAGCAAGATCAAACATTCCAGAGAAACATCTCCTTCTGCTTTCTTGACTACCTTAAAGCCTTTGACTATATGGATCACAATAAACTGTGGACAATTCTTAAAGAGATGGGAATACTCAAACACCTTACCTGCCTCCTGAGAAACCTGTTTGCAGGTCAGGAAGCAACAATTAGAGCCGAGCAGTGAATAACAGACTGGTTCAAAATTGGGAAAAGAGTACCTCAAGGCTGTATATTGTCACCCTATTTATTTAACATATGCAGGGTACATCGTGCCACATGTTGGGCTGGATAAAGCACAAGCAAGAATCAAAACTGTCGGGAGAAATATCAGTAACTTCAGATATGCAGATGACACCACCCTTATGGCAGAACACAAAGAACTAAAGAGCCTCTTGATGAAAGTGAAAGAGGAGAGTGAAAAAGTTGGCTTAAAGCTCAACATTCAAAAAACAAAAATCATGGCATCCAGTCCTATCACTTCATGGCAAATAGATGGGGAAACAGTGGAAACAGTAAGCAACTTTATTTTCTTGGGCTCCAAAATCACTGCAGATGGTGACTGCAGCCATGAAATTAAAAGATGCTTGCTCCTTGGAAGAAAAGTTATGACCAACCTAAACAGCATATTAAAAAGAAGAGACATTACTTTGACGACAAAGTTCCATCTAGTCGAAGTTATGGTTTTTCCAGTAGTCATGTATGGATGTGAGAATTGAACCATAAAGAAAGCTGAACGCCGAAGAATTGATGCTTTTGTATTGCAGTGTTTGAGAAGACTCTTGAGAGTCCCTTGGACAGCAAGGAGATCAAACCTGTCAATCCTAGAGGAAATTAGTCCTGCATGTTCATTGAAAGGACTGATGCAAAGAGCTGACTCCTTAGAAAAGACCCTGATGCTGAGAAAATTGAAGGCAGGAAGAGAAGGGGACCACAGAGGATAAGATGGTTGGATGACATCACTGTCTCTATGGACATGAGGTTAAGCAATGTCTAGGAGTTGGTGAAGGACAGGGAAACCTGGCGTGCTGCAGTCCATGAAGTCACAAGGAGTTGGAGATGACTGAGTGACTGAACTGAACTGAACTGAAGAAAGCAGGTTTGCTTAACCACAAAACTAACCAGGTTTGCTTAGCCATAAAATCATGTAACAGAAGCAGGAGACTGGCCTCAAAACAATAAAACGTTGTTGGCAAGAGCCCCACATCCTGCCCAGGGAGCTCAGTAGGTTAGGACATGCTCTTTACACACATAAGAAGTAATAGTTTGTGGACCTGGCTTGATCACATAGGACAAGAAAACTCCCCTGCCTAACCTAGATGAGGAGCTGATGATGAAAGTGTGATGTCTACTCAAGAAAAACAAAGGAGTTATTCTCCCCCTCCTCACTTTTCCTTTGACTATAAAAGTAAGTTTTGAAGGTGCAGCACCTTCATGCTCACCCACTTGTAAGCCTTAAAAGCATTCTATTCTAATAAATCACTTACCTATCACTTTGCTTCTCACTGAATTCTTTCTGTGTTGAGACATAAAGGACTACCAGAGCTCTTTCAGTCAACAGTCAGTCAGTTCAGTTGCTCAGTCGTGTCTGACTCTTTGTGAGCCCATGAATCGCAGCACGCCAGGCCTCCCTGTCCATCACAAACTCCTGGAGTTTACTCAAACTCATGCCTATCGAGCTCTTTAGAACCCTCTAAAACATCACCAAACAGTTTAAGATTTGAGTACCATGTTTTGTTTATGACCAAGAGCTATTCTCACTTAAAAAGACTGAACCCCTTCCTTTGGGAGTTATGCGAGAGCTAGGAAGAGTGGTAATGAGCTTCCAATTTCTAAAAACCACTGTTATGCCCGATGTCCGAATCCCCGAGCAGGAAGAGAGAAGGCCTCCAAGACAATGCAACTCGCAAAAAGGGAAGTTTATTGCTGACTCGAATTGGGGCTCCTGCCGCATCCAACGCAGTGGTGCGGGGTCAGAGAGCCCCGAGCCCAAGCTGTTACACAAATTTATAGGGTGAGCACACGCCATTGGTAGTTGGTTTAAGCAGATTGGTTACAAGTTTGCAAAGCAATTTCATTGGTCAAACACACTTAAAACTTTCACCTGCACGGGACTTTCCCGGGGGTTTCCACCCCGTTCCTAATTGGCAAACAGCGGTCACTGTTAAGCTGATTGGTTGTATCCAGGTGGCCTGATAATCTTACCACCCAGAATTAGGAAGGCCAACTCCTAATCTAAGCTGCCTGCCATGGCATTACTTCTGCTCGCCTCACATTCCCCCCTGTCTGTTGTTCAAGTAGAGGAATCTTCCTCTTTTCCATCTTGGGCCACTGGCTGATAGTGTCATCTCAACACCATAATCTGAATGGTGTTGAGGCGTTTTTTAAACAAATGATACTAGTCGCTTTAAAATACATGGGCCAAATGTGAGTATCAATAATAGCACTATAAGTGGACCCAGGAGGGTGGAAATTAAGGTAGTCAGCCAGGGGGAGCGTTGAAACCAAGACTCAAACCGTCTCTGCTGGGCTTCCCGTTCTCTCTTTCGTTGCGCCAGTCCCTCTCTCCCTTTTGCCATAGATTCTCTTACCACTCCTGTATGGTCTGCATAGAAACAACATTCTTCTCCCAGAGCCGCGCAGACCCCACCCTGTTGGAGAAAAATCAAGTCTAATCCTCTCTTATTCTGCAAGACCACCTCAGACAAGGAAGTCAAAGACTTCTCTAAGTGACCCGTTTTACCCAAACCCAATCACCTGGGCCAATATTATGTGAGGGGATGGCCCCCTTATTTTGCCTCCTAATATCTGGGGCTGCCTGATTTACAAACGCTAACAGAACTGCAGCGCGTGACTCCTCAGCCTGGGGGAAGGCTGCCAGGCTCTCAGTGGGCTCTTGCCTTACTAAATTTACCTTTGCCAAATTTGTCAGCTTTCTTGCTGCGGCCCGCAGGCCAGCAATCAGAGTCTGGTGGTACGCTCGGAGACGCTCCCTACCTTTTGCTCGCTCAAAATCCCAGTTAGGCAGCAACAGAGGAAACCCCTCGTCCACGCGATGAGGCTGGGCGGTTGGCCTCCCGTCAGCCCCCAGGACCCGTTTCCGCGCCTCTGCCAGAATTTGCTCCCATTCTTCTGTGGTGAAGAGCACCTGCAACAGCTGCTCCCAGGTGGGGTTGTGAGTGAACCACTTAGGCGGATCTTCCACTAGATCCTGCCAAACCATGACATGGGGACCTGATCCGGATGGCCCCAGGGATCCGGAGCCATAATCTTCTCCTTCTTGCTGGGGGCGGGCACCCTAGGGGTTTCTAGCTTGTTCCGTGACCCCCTTATCCTCTCACGGGAGTCTTCAAGTGGCATCGTTGCACGGAAGTTTTCAAGTCAATAATTTAAAACCCACCCCGCAGGCGCAGGGCCTTGAGGTGGCAGGATCACCCATGCCCCTTAAATTAGCCGCTGTACCAGCCCACCTTCTGACAGACACAGGAAGGACTGGGACCTGGGGTCCACACGCACAGCCACCCCCTCCTCCGCCCACGGGCAGGTAGAGCTGCTGGGAGGGAGGAACCTTGACAAATAAATTAAACAATAAATAATTGTCCCAAAGTCCTGCTCCTGCCAGCCCAAGACTGAACAAGGTTGCTATGGTGATCGCACTGATTGGCTCTCTCTTTTGTCTTAGCATTTCCCGGTCCCAGTGTGAGTACATAACCTCTTCTGAGTGGTATAAGATTTTTGGCATTACAGCAACCAAGACAGCAACCAAGAGGGGGTGGCAGGCATTTTCCTTCGAAAATAGGACACACAAGAGGGGGTCTTCCATACAGAATCTCAAAAGGGGTAAGATTCAGCTTATAACGGGTGTTGTGCACCCGAAAGAGTGCGAAGGGAAGGAGGGTCACCCAGTCCCCGCCAGTCTCTATTGCCAACTTTGTCAAAGTTTCGTTTAGGGTCTGATTCATTCTCTCAACCTGTCCTGAGCTCTGGGGATTATATTCACAATGTAACTTCCATTTCGTCCCCAGAACTTGGGCCAGCCCTTGTACAATCTGGCTCACAAAGGCAGGTCCGTTATCAGAGCCCATAGTCACTGGCAGCCCGTACCTGGGCACTATCTCCTCTAAGATCTTTTTAGCAACCACTATTGCTGTCTCTCCCTTAGTGGGAAAGGCCTCCACCCACCCTGAGAAGGTATCTACCAGAACCAACAGATAGCGATACCCGTACTTTCCTGGCATTACATCAGTGAAATCTATCTCCCAGTGTTGCCCTGGCTCTTCCCCTCGGTACCTTGTTCCCGTGTGCTGCTTCTTCTTTGCCCTCATTAGCTGGCACACTTTGCAAGCCTGAATTATCTCTCGTACAGTTGCATTTTTACGAGGGAACCTCAGGCAGATCGTCTGGAGAAGGGTTAGGGTCTTTCTTCCTCCCAAGTGTGTAGTTGTATGCAGGTGTTCACACAGGTGAGGACCCAGCTCAAAAGCATCAATTATTCAGTGCTCAGCTTTCTTTATAGTCCAACTCTCACATCCATGAATGACTGCTAGAAAAACCAAAGCTCTGACTAGATGGACCTTTATTGGCAAACTAATGTCTTTGCTTTTTAATATGTTGTCTAGGTTGGTCATAACTTTTCTTCCAAGGAGCAAGCATCGTTTTATTTCATGGCTGCAGTCACCATCTGCAGTGATTTTGGAGCTGCAAAAAATTAAAATCTGTCACTGTTTCCACTGTTTCCCCATCTATTTGCCATGAAGAGCCACTATAAAGCCATCTAAATAAGTTTGTATACATTTAAACATGAATAGTGTGTTTAAAAATTCCTTTTAGTTAATTCTTAGAACTTAATCCTTAGCTAGTATAAAAATTTCATGAAAAAATAGTGGAATTTTATATGTTCTCATGCTAGTAGGAACTTATTTATTTATTTTATAATTTTTTTTTTTTAAACCTGAAGTGATGTGACCAAGGTGACAAAGTAGGAGATCTTAGCCTCCATCCCACCCTCGATCACCAAAATTCAGTAAGGGACTTCAATATCACACTTTCAGGGAATAATCCAAACATAAAATCCACACAGAAACCATGGATGTATACTACACCTTAGACCAAAAGTACTAACAGGAATGTGTGGAACATTTCACAGCAGCAATGATCACATTCTTCTCTCGTGCATATGGAACATGGTCCAGAAAAGATCATATATTAGCACACCTCAAAGCACAATTAAAAGATGGAAATCATGCCATGCATCTTTTTTGAACAGAAAGGTATGAAATCAAGAATACAAGGTAATTGGAAATCTGACAAACATAAGAAAAATAATCCACACACTGCTGAATAACTTTTGAAAGGGGAAATCAATAGGAAAATGAAAAATATCCTGAAACAAACAAAATGCAAACACAACATATCAAAACTTATGTGATAGAGCACAAACAATTGTAAGAGGAAAAATTTATAGCAATGAGTGCTTAAACTAAGAAACAAAAAAAGCAATAGCTCAAATAACCTAATTTACATCTTAAGAAAACTGAAAATAAGAAATTAAGACCAAGGCTAGTGAAGGAAGGAAATAACAAAGATCAAATAGAAAGGAGCAAAAAAGCTATATGCTGAACACTCTAAGATATGATGAGAGAAACTGATGGAGACACAAGTAAGCAGGAAAATATCCCATGTTCAAGAATACGTAAAGTCATTGCAATCCCTGTTAAAGTTCAATGAAAATTTTCACAGAAATGGAAAAAAAGAAAAAAGAAAAGATCTATTATTTGTATGGAGCCATATAAGATCTTGAATAGCCAAAGCAATTTTGAAAAAAAAAAAAGAAAGAAAGCTGTAGGCATCACTCTTTTGTTTTTACCAAATTATAAAACTTTAGTAATTAGAACGGTATAGTAGTGATACCAGAACAGACACATAGATCAGGGAAGCAAAACTGAGAGCGTAGAAAGAAATTCATGCATACACGGTTGACTAATATTCAACAAGGAATTCGAGAATACCCAGTGGAAAGGAGAGTCTCTTCAGTAAATGGTGGTAGTGGTGAGTTGTGTCTGACTCTTTTGAGGCCCCATGGACTGTAGCCCACCCGGCTCCTCTGTCCATGGGATTTCCCAGGCAAGGATACTGGAGTGGGTTGCCATTTTCTACTCCAGGGGATCCTCCCAACTCAGAGATCAAACGTGTGTCTCCTGCAACTCCTGCATTGGCAGGCAGATTCTTTACAACCAGGGAAGCTCTCTTCAAAGAATGGGTGATGGTTAAACTGAATAACTGTATGAAAAGATTAAAATTTATACCACTCTCAGTGATTAGCAATTGATTAAAGACTCACATGTAAATCTGAAACTGTAAAATCCCTAGAAGAAAAAGTCAGGAAAAACCCTTTGACATCAGGCGTGGCAACAGGCTTTTGGATGTGACATTGAAAGCACAAGCATAAGAGCAAAACCTGACATGTGGGATGAAATCAAGCTTGGAATCTTTCACCAGCAAAAGAAACAATCAACAAAATGAAAGGCATTCTGTGAGATGGGAGAAAATATTTGCAAATCATATATCTGATTAAGGATTGATATCCAAAATATATAAGTAAACCATGCTACTGACTAGCAAAATAACCAAACAATCCAATTAAAAAATGGGCAGAGGACTTGGATAGACATTTTTCCAAAGAAAGTATGTGTGTGTGCTAGCCTGCTTGAGTCGTGTCTGACTCTGTGACTCCATGGGCTATAGCCCGCCAGGCTCCTCTGTCCTTGGAATTTTCCAGGCAAGAATGCTGGAGTGGGTAGCTATTTCCTACACCAGGGGATCTTTCTGACCCAGGGATTGAACCCGTGTCTCTTGCCTCTCCTTCACTGGCTGGTAGGTTCTTTACCATGAGGACAAGTAAATAAAAAATTTAGGAAACAGTGATTAACATCACTAATCATCAAGTAAATACAAATCAAAACAACAAGATATCACCTCTCACCTGTTAAAATTACTACTACTGAAAAATAAATAAAAATAAAAGCCGAGAGATAACAAATGCTGGTAATGATGTAGAGAAATGGGCACTTTGGAGTTCTGTTTGTGGGAATATATATTTGTGCAGCCATTGTGGAAAACAGTATAAATTTTCTTCAAAAATTAAAAAGAGAACTACTGTTTGATACAGAAATCATACTTTTAAGTATTTATCTAAAGGAAATGAAATTGCTCTCTTAAAGATATATCTGCATTCCTATGTTTATTGTAGCACTATTCACAATAAGACATGAAAGCAACCTAAGCATCCACTGATGAATGAATGGTAAGGAAAATGCAATGGACACAACACACACACACACACACACACACACACACACACACACACACACAGAAAGAGAAAGACAAATAGAGCATGATCTCAGTTCTGTGTGGAGTCTAAAAACAACCAGCTCATAGAAACAGAGTAGATGGCAGTTGCCAGAGAATGATGGGTGGGAGAAGTGGGGAGATGTTGGCCAATGGAAACAAACTTTCAGTTAAAAGATGAATAAATCCCAGGGATATTAAGTACAGCATGGTGGATACAGTTGACATTACTGTATTTTTGGAAGTTGCTATGAGATTAGGGTTCAATGTTCTTAATCATAACAACAACAACAACAAAGGGGTAGTGTGTAACATGAAGGATGTGTTAATTAACCTTATTGTGGTAAACATCTCACTACACATACGTGCCCATTTTTTTGCATATATGTGCTTCAAATCATGACATACTACATCTTTAAGCTTACACTATGTTATGTCAATTATATTTCAATAAAGCTAGAAAAATATTGCTAAATTACTGGAAATATAGTCAAACTCAGGAAACTGAAAATTATTGTGACCTTTTTTTCCTTTTTTTTGCCATTTGTATCTTCAGTATATTCTCCTTAACCAATTACGAGTCTATAGTTGACACTGGCTTATTTTCCAAATTTGTGCATTAATTAAAAATACTCTTCACGTTCAATCTTGCCTATCTGGCATTTAATGACATAGGGCTTCCCTGGCGGCTCAGATGCTAAAGAAACTGCCAGCAATGCAGGAGACCTGGTTTCCATCTCTGGCTCAGGAAGGTCCCCTGAAGAAAGAAATGGCAACCCACAGCAGTATTCTTGCCTGGGAAATTCCATGGACAGAGGAGCCTGGTGGGCTACAGTTCATAGGGTCACAAAGAGTCGGACACAACTGAGCGACTGAACAACAAAGAAAACATGATGAGAGAAATAAGAATGAGTTGGTGCTACAGATGTATAGGGGGTCATGTATGGGCAAAAAATAAGAGAAAACCGTGACCATCTGATACATAGACAGGAATTAATCCAAGAATTTTTAACCTCTTTCCAAAGACTGCCTACATTATTTCAAAAAAGTATACTGAACTTGAATCATGTCATTAAAGTCCTGTCAAGAGGAAAACAAATAAATTGACAAAATTAGGAAAACAAAAACAAATTTAAAAAAATAAATGATTTAAATAATTTTCAATTCTAAATTTTTATTTATGCTTAATTAATTTTTTCTAAATAATTTTATGTTTCCTTTACTAGTAATGACAATATTAAAATTATCAAATATTTTCTGTCAAGAACTGGCCATGAGTGTAATACTGAATGCAAGGAGCAACTATCTAAAGACCTGCCACCAGGTTCCCTGGAGCACAGAGCACCTCAGTCTCCACCCTGAACTTACTCAGGGGCTGTTGAAGGTCAACAGCTGCAGCAGCATGGGGTTCAGTCTCCACAGAGGCAGACGGCAAATGTGCTTGGCAAGTGCCAATTTGTATCTGACAGTTATCACCATGTTTCAGATTAAATTAAAATTACTTTTTAGTTATAAATATTTTAGTTCAGTCACAAATAATGTATTGATTTATTTTAAAATTACATTACCAGATAAATGTCTGATTTGAAATTGGTAGTCTACCCCAATGTATGACAAAACCCACTGGAAAAAAAAATAATAATAAAAACAAATAAATAAATAAAATAAAATAGAAAAAAAAAAGAATGCATATTACATGACAAATTTTTCATAAAACTGTCAAAAAAGGTAAACAAACAATCAATAATAAATAAATATTAAAAGTAAGACAAAAGCATGGACATATTATTAGAATGACAGAATCAATTCTGTGAGTATTGCAAAGACCTCACTAACATAGGGCTCGTAAGATAACACATGTGCGGGTGCTCTGTTGTGTCTGACTCTTTGTGACCCCATGGACTGTAGCCCACCAGACTCCACTGTCCATGGGATTTCCCAGGAAAGAATGCTGGAGTGGATTGCTGTTTCCTCCTCCAGGGGATCTTCCTGACCCAGGCATCAAACCTGTGTCTCTTGCATCTCTTGAATCGGCAGGCAGATTCTTTACCACTGTACCACTTGGGAAGCCCAACATTAGCATCTCCAAAAGATCTGTAACAGGGGTCTTCAAAAGAGGACACTGATTTTCCCGATGGCACAGATTTTTGGGGAAAGGACAGGAACAATTTTAAGAGAATCAGTTTAGATTCTGACCTTCTAACTGTATTATATTCCAAAACAGACCTTCTTAAATTTGTCACTGACCTTACCATTTTAGAAAAGAAAGCCACACCCCTTAGACAACACAAATGCTACTTCATTTGTATGTTTCCTTGAGGTGTGAAAGCCACCATGGCAAAGGAGATGTATACTACTCCTTAGAAATCAGTCAGTACACTGTAAAAACCCACGAGTCCCTAAATTTCTCTTTATTGTGAATATTCCTGTGGAGTACAATGCATCCCCTAGAATGGATTATTTTGACTGACCCTAGGATAACCTGAATACATGTGTACGGAGAACAATGTTGGCTGAATCCTGGAGTATTTTTTAATCCATTCTCACTGGAGTAACGACAGACAGTGTGCAGGGAAATCTATGGCTCTGCTATACTAGTATTTCAATCCACTTTAGGCTCAAATAACTTCTGATTACTTGAGAAAGTTATTAAGACTTTTGCCCAGTTTATAAATTTACGGAAAAGTTCTTTATAACATTGTTATTTCCAGGCAGTAGAGTTTCACTGCCATATAAAAGCAGAGATTGAAAGTTAGTTGACTGCTCAGAGAGGTTATAATTTTAATAATGTAGAGCTTGTAGCTAATAGACATGCCTACTTGGAATGAATGAGCATGTTTATGGGTCATGTAGGCACTTTTTCACCAGGGACCAAGTAAAAGCAGGACTACACTGATGTTTTACTGTTTGAAAGTGTTCGTTGCTCAGCTGAGTCCAATTCTCTGTGACCCTGTAGACTCTAGCCCACCAGGCTCCTCTGTTCATGAAATTTCCCAGGCAAGAATATTGGAGTAGGTTGCCATTTCCTCTTTGAGGGGATCTCCCCGACCCAGGGATCAAATGCAGGTCTCCTGCATTGCAGGCAGATTCTTTACCATCTGAGCTACCAGAGAAGCCCAATATTTTACTGTTTAATGGTAGTAAGTGATTCAGCCTTCACCTCCTATCGCATGTAGGGGCTTCCCTGATGGCTCAGTGATAGAAAGTCCATCTGCCAAGCAGGAGACATGGGTTTGATCCCTGGGTCAGGAAGATGCATTGGAAAAGGAAATGGCAACCCACTCAAGTATTCTTGCCTGGGAACTTCTGTGGACAGAGGAGCCTGGAAGGCTATAATCCATGGGATTGGAAAAGAGTTGGACATGACTTAGAAATTAAACCAACACCACTATTACACCTGCCTCCAAATAGCCGCTGTGACTTTCAAAGATATGTCCATTTGCACTATTTCCATAGATGATAGATATAGATTCATAGATATACTATAATTATAGATATATAGACATATATTCTATTTATATACAGAATATATATTTTAAAGATGATATAATACACATTATGTATATAGTCTATTAACTATAGATATGAGTAATTTTAAACAGGCAAAACACAGCACTTCCTGGTGGTCCAGTGGCTAAGATTCTGCCCTCTCAATGCAGGGGGCTCAGCTTCCACCCCAGGTCAGGGAACTAGATCCCACACACCGTGACTAAGACTGAAGATCCTGTATGGCACAGCTAGGACCTGGTGTGGCAAATAAATAATTTTTTTTTTTAAGCCAAAGCACTTTCACAAAATGGAAAGGAAACAGCACCAAATTCATCTAAATTACATAGTAATATTACATATAAGGGCTTCCCAGGTGGTGCTAGTGGCAAAGAGCCTGTCTGCCAATGCAGGAGACATAAGGAAAGCATGCGGGTTTGATCCCTGGGTTGGGAAGATCCCCTGAAGGAGAGCATGGCAACCCACTCTAGTATTCTTGCCTAGAGAATTCTATGGACAAAGAAGCCTGAAAGGCTACAGTCCATGAGGTTGAAAAGTGTAAATACAACAGAAGCAACTTGGCATGCACACATGCATTACATTTAAATGTATGCCATTATAATTATAAACACACTATAGAGCAGGATTACATCAGGGTTCATGAAGGGGAGTGAGTACAGTAGCTGTGATCCTTAAGGTGATAAGACCCAAGCTCAAGTGCATCCTCCTTCCCCAGAACAAGAAAAATAGGACTTGAGTGTATGTCGTAGCTGAAGACTATGATGGAGAAGCAGTCACTGGCTTCTTGCACATAGAACAAAGATACACGTTCTCATATGGCCAACATCCAGGTGTCAAATGACCACAACTACCCCAAGGAGAATGCACCTGTTCTCAGAGACATTACATGACTCCATCATGCCTTTGTCTACTCATCTGCAGTATGTGGATAATCTCCCCTGCTTCACAGGTGTCAGGTAAACTATGAACACAACAATATAGGTGATGTTTGTGAAACACACAAATTTGGACACTGGTTACAGCGGGGCAGACAGATTTCATTCAGTAATAACTACTGCACAATGCAAGAGAGCCCAGTGTGAACTCAACTTCGATTTGTGCCTTTTAAACAGAATGAGGGAGTAGGAGGGGAAGCGGTGAGATGGGGCAGACTCAGGGAAGTGGATAGTCACAAAAAGTTGGTGGGGTGTTGACTAAGGGGTTTGCCCACCTGGGTTGCTAACTGGTGGTTGTCTCAGAGAGGCTCCTGTTGCCCCATGGAGACTGAGAGACAGAGGTCCTGTCTTGAGGGCTTGAACAAACTAGAATGAAGAGTTCTGGTTACCTACAGCTATGAGAAAGCTGCTGGAGCCTTTGTCTTAGGGATTGAACTTGAGCTGTTAGAAACTATGCTAGTTTTTTTTCTTCTGCCACATGGCAGCGTGCAGGATCTTATTTCCCTGACTAGGGATCAAACCTGAGCCTTCTGTATTGGAAGCACAGTCTTACCACTGGACTGCCAAGGAAGTCCCAAACTATGCTAGTCTCATTTTAAGTCTTTAAGTGTGTGTGTGAGGCGGGGATAGGGGGAAAGTGGGGAAAATTTTTGTACTGAGAGTCTGATATTTTTATCGCCTGAGATTGAGGGCTGGTCAAGAGGAGGGCTCAGAAGAGTCTGACCAGAGATGAGCCAACGAAACAGTCTTTGTCATACCATTGCTGGCAGAGTACATATCATCATATTCCCTTACATTCCATCAGTTTTATCAAGGCTAAATTAGGACACATGATAGTACAAGTTCAATATATGTGTATGAAAAGGAAACTTGGACTATAGACTGTTTTGGAAAATAGACCTGCTTGCCTCTACACTTTGGCTGATAACTCTTTCCTGAGCTTTATTTTACAAATCAAAGTGAATAATGTATTATTCTACAGATTATAGTAGACTATAAATACATAATATAAATAAATATTTATATATATTATATTTAAATTTATATTATATTTAATATAAATAAATAAATACAGAATATAAATATATAATAAATATGAAGTTGAAATACTGCCTTCTTTTTTTCTATGAATGTTGTTGGTGAGATTAAACTCAGGGCCTTTGTGAACAAAGAAGTAAAGGTCAAGACTTTAACCTCCAAATGAAACAAGAAATCATATCTTCTGGTTTCCAACCCTTCTACACAGTCACAGGAATGATTATAATTTCAACCAGGGAATTAGAACCACAGAGAGAAAAAGCAATAATAGCAATCAATATCAGTAATCAAAATCAGAAATTATAGATATGTTTCTCAAATATCAACTGGACATGGAATAGACTGTTTCCAAAAAGAAAAAGGAGTACATCAAGGCTGTATATTGTCACCCTGCTTATTTAACTTATATGCAGAGTACATCATGAGAAACGCTGGACTGGATGAAGCACAACTGGAATCAAGATTGTAGGGAGAAATATCAACAACCTCAGATATGCAGATGATACGACCCTTATGGGAGAAAGGGAAGAACTAAAGAGTCTCTTGATGAAAGTGAAAGAGGTGAGTGAAAAAGTTGGCTTAAAGCTCAACATTCAGAAAACAAAGATCATGGCATCCGGTCCCATCACTGCTTGGCAAATAGTTGGAGAAACCGTGGAAATGGTGGCATTCTATTTTTCTCAGCTCCAAAATCACTACAGATGGTGAATGCAGACATGAAATAAAAAGATGCTTACTCCTTGGAAGGAAAGTTATGACCAACCTAGACAGCATGTTAAAAAGCAGAGACATTACTTTGCCAGCAAAGGTCCGTCTAGTCAAGGCTATGGTTTTTCCAGTGGTCATGTATGGATGTGAGAGTTGGACTATAAAGCTGAGCACTGAAGAATTGATGCTTTTGAACTGTGGTGTTGGAGAAGACTCTTGAGAGTCCCTTGGACTACAAGGAGATCCAACCAGTCCATCCTAAAGGAGATCAGTCCTGGGTGTTCATTGGAAGGACTGATGCTGAAGCTGAAACTCCAATACTTTGGCCACCTGTGAAGAGCTGACTCATTTGAAAGGCCTTGATGATTGGGAAAGATTGAAGACAGGAGGAGAAGGGGATGGCAGAGGATGAGATGGTTGGATGTCATCACCAACTCAATGGACATGAGTTTGGGTAAACTCGGGGAGTTGGTGATGGACAGGGAGGCCCGGCATCCTGTGATCCATGGGGTCGCAGAGTCGGACACGACTGAGCAACTGAACTGAACTGAACTTCTCAAATATCACATATACTGGCTATTAGAGATTATGAAGGAAAACTGCTTAGAGCAACAGTTGTAATTGTCTTTTAGACAGTATGGTACTGGCACAAAGACAGAAATATAGATCAATGGAACAGAATAGAAAGCCCAGAGATAAATCCACGGACCTATGGACACCTTATCTTTGACAAAGGAGGCAAGGATATACAATGGAAAAAAGACAACCTCTTTAACAAGTGGTGCTGGGAAAACTGGTCAACCACTTGGAAAAGAATGAAACTAGAACACTTTCTAACACCATACACAAAAATAAACTCAAAATGGATTAAAGATCTAAATGTAAGACCAGAAACTATAAAACTCCTAGAGGAGAACATAGGCAAAACACTCTCCGACATAAATCACAGCAAGATCCTCTATGACCCACCTCCCAGAATATTGGAAATAAAAGCAAAACTAAACAAATGGGACCTAATGAAACTTAAAAGCTTTTGCACTACAAAGGAAACTATAAGTAAGGTGAAAAGACAGCCCTCAGATTGGGAGAAAATAATAGCAAATGAAGAAACAGACAAAGGATTAATCTCAAAAATATACAAGCAACTCCTGCAGCTCAATTCCAGAAAAATAAATGACCCAATCAAAAAATGGGCCAAAGAACTAAACAGACCTTTCTCCAAAGAAGACATACAGATGGCTAACAAACACATGAAAAGATGCTCCACATCACTCATTATTAGAGAAATGCAAATCAAAACCACAATGAGGTACCATTTCACGCCAGTCAGGATGGCTGCTATCCAAAAGTCTACAAGCAATAAATGCTGGAGAGGGTGTGGAGAAAAGGGAACCCTCTTACACTGTTGGTGGGAATGCAAACTAGTACAGCCGCTATGGAAAACAGTGTGGAGATTTCTTAAAAACCTGGAAATAGAACTGCCATATGACCCAGCAATCCCACTTCTGGGCATACACACTGAGGAAACCAGATCTGAAAGAGACACATGCACCCCAATGTTCATTGCAGCACTGTTTATAATAGCCAGGACATGGAAGCAACCTAGATGCCCATCAGCAGATGAATGGATAAGGAAGCTGTGGGACATATACACCATGGAATATTACTCAGCCATTAAAAAGAATTCATTTGAACCAGTCCTAATGAGATGGATGAAACTGGAGCCCATTATACAGAGTGAAGTAAGCCAGAAAGATAAAGAACATTACAGCATACTAACACATATATATGGAATTTAGAAAGATGGTAACGATAACCGTATATGCAAAACAGAAAAAGAGACACAGAAATACAGAACAGACTATTGAACTCTGTGGGAGAATGTGAGGGTGGGATACTTCAAAAGAACAGCATGTATACTATCTATGGTGAAACAGATCCCCAGCCCAGGTGAGATGCATGAGACAAGTGCTCGGGCCTGGTGCACTGGGAAGACCCAGAGGAATCGGGTGGAGAGGGAGGTGGGAGGGGGAATCGGGATGGGGAATACGTGTAAATCTATGGCTGATTCATATCATTGTATGACAAAACCCACTGCAATGTTGTGAAGTAATTAGCCTCCAACTAATAAAAAATTAAAAAAAAAAAAAGATTTAATATATGTTACTGCCAATATGAATGAAAGATAAAATGGCAGCATCAATACAATACTATTGCTTCCCATTTAATTAATGAAAAGAGTTTTAACATCTCTGATTATATTTGAAAAGAATGCTCCAGTAAAAAAACACAAACCAAACAAAAACAAGAACCACCAGGTAAACAACTAAACAACCAAAGACAAAATGTTATTATGAGAATATGGATATAATTCCCTGTGCTATAGAGTGAACTTTTATTGCTTATCTATTTGATAAAATCACTTTTAATCCCCATCATCTATCTGAACACTTAGTGTGAAAGTGAAAGTTTCAGTCGTGTCCTACTCTTTG
This sequence comes from Cervus elaphus, assembly GCF_910594005.1. Classification (NCBI taxonomy): domain Eukaryota; kingdom Metazoa; phylum Chordata; class Mammalia; order Artiodactyla; family Cervidae; genus Cervus; species Cervus elaphus. Next base: position 4,772,857 of record NC_057843.1, on the reverse strand, counting down.
CAACCCCATGGGATTCTCCAGGCCAGAACACTAGAGTTGATAACCTTTACCTTCTCTACGGGATCTTCCCAACCCAGGGATTGAACCTAGGTCTCCCGCATTGCAGGTGGATTCTTTACCAGCTGAGCCACAAGGGAAGCCCAAAAATACTGGTGTGGGCAGCCTATCCCTTCTCCAGCAGATCTTCCTGACCCAGGAATCAAACTGGGGTCTCCTGCATTGCAGGTGGATTCTTTACCTTCATATTTTGACACAATTTCCCTTTGATTAAGATATGTACATGCTTGTGATTGCAGAGATATGAATAACAATTTTATTCCACAGACTAATTTTTAGAGCAATTCTAGGTTTGCAGCAAAATTTACTGAAAGATGCAGAGTTTTCCTTTACACCCCTCTTCCCAACACATGCACAGCCTCTCCATTATCAACATTCCCCACCAGATGGTATGGTTGTTACAATTGGTGAACCTACTTTAACACATCACGACCACTAAGAGGTCATAGTTCACATTAGGGTTCATGCCTAATCCATTTTATGGATTTAGACAAATGCACAGCATTTATTCACCATTTTTACATAATAAGGAATAGTGCCAGTGCCCTAAATTTTTCTGTATTCCACCTATTCATCCATTTCTCCCTCCTCCCAAACTCGAGGGACCACTGATTTTTTTTTGTTTAACTGGCTTCATAGTTTTGCTTTTTCCAGAATGTCATACACTTGGAATCATACAGTATGTAGCCTTTTTGTGTTGGTGTCTAGCACTTAGTCATATGCATTTAAATGTTCTCCATGTCTTTTAATGACTTGATAGCCTGTTTTCTTTTCAGTACTGAATAATATTCCATCATCTGGATGCCCCAACAATTATTTACTGAGTCACCTACTGAAGGACTTCTTGGCTCCATCCAAATTGTGACAATTACGCATAACGCATCTATAAATATCCGTTTGTACATATTCGTGTGGACACGGTTTTAACACCCATTTCAGTTCAGTTCAGTTCAGTTGCTCAGTCATGTCCGACTCTCTGCGACCCCATGAATCACAGCATGCCAGGTCTCCCTGTCCATCACCAACTCCTGGAGTTCACCCAAACCCATGTCCATCAAGTCGGTGATGTCATCCAGCCATCTCATCCTCTGTCATGCCCTTCTCCTCCTGCCCCCAACCCTTCCCAGCATTAGGGTCTTTTCCAATGAGTCAGTCCTTCACATCAGGTGGCCAAAGCATCAGAGCTTCATCTTCAGCATGAGTCCTTCCAATGAACACCCAGGACTGATCTCCTCTAGGATGGACTGGTTGGATCTCCTTGCAGTCCAAGGGACTCTCAAGAGTCTTCTCCAACACCACAGTTCAAAAGCATCAATTCTTCAGCCCTCAGCTTTCTTTATAGTCCAATTCTCACATCCATACATGACCACTGGAAAAACCACAGCCTTGACTAGACAGACCTTTGTTGACAAAGTAATGTCTCTGCTTTTAAATATGCTATCTAGGTTGGTCATAACTTTCCTTCCAAGGAGTAAGCATCTTTTAATTTCATGGCTGCAATCACTATCTGCAGTGATTTTGGAGCCCCCCAAAATATAGTCTGACACTGTTTCCTGTTTCCCCATCTATTTCCCATGAAGTGATAGGACCAGATGCCATGATCTTAGTTTTCTGAATGTTGAGCTTTAAGCCAACTTTTTCACTCTCCTCCTTCACTTTCATGAAGAGGCTTTTTAGTTCCTCTTTACTTTCTGCCACAAGAGTGATGTCATTTGCAGGTGACATCTGAGGTTATCGATATTTCTCTCAGCAATCTAACACCCATTTAGTAAACATTAATACTAGGGAGCATAACGGGGCTTCCCAGTTGACGCTAGTGGTAAAGAACATGCCTGCTAATATAGAAGACATAAGAGATGTGGGTTCAGGCCCTGGGTTGGGAAGATCCCCTGGAGGAGGGCATGGAGACCCATTTCAGTATTCTTGGCTGCAGAATCCAATGGACAGAGGAGCCTGGTGGGCTACAGTCTATAGTATGGCAAAAAGTCAGACACAACTGAAGTGAATTAACAGAACACACAGCACACAGGTAGCATAACTGTTGAATTAAATGGCGAGAGTATGTTTAGTTTTGTAGGACATCACCAAACTGTCCTCCAAAGTGGCTGTCAAAACTGGGCTGAATTGTAGGATACCTGGCTGGTATCTAAAAATTGCTTGAATATATGAGAACACACACACACAGAAATTGATTTCAGAATATTACTGACATTTGCCTGAGTTTTGGCACACTGTGTCTCTCAAGGAATTGGTCTATTTTATCTAGGTAATCGAATTTGTGGACATAGAGTTGTTCATATTTCTTTATTCATCCATTTAATGTCCATGGAAGCTATAGTGATATCTGCTCTTTCATTTATGATAATAATTTGAGGTCAATTTTTAGGATTTTTCCCCCTAAATAATCATCATTTGCAAAAAAAGACAGGTTTATTTTCTGTTCCCAATCCATATACTTTTTTATTTCCTTTGTCCAAAGTCCATGGGATCTGCAGTGATGTCTCTTCATCTCCAACATTAGTGATTTATCTTCTCTCTTTATTTTCATGGTAATTAGCCTTATCAGAGGCTTATCAATTTTACTGACTTTTTCAGTGAACCAGCTTTGGTCTTGTTGGTGGCGTCTATTGATTTCCTGTTCTTCATTCCACTGGCACCTGCTCTATTTTTTAATTATTTCTTTTCCTCTCCTGGCTTGGGCATGAATTTTCTGTTTTCTTTCTAGTTTCCTAAGGTGGCAACTGATTTGGTGAAAAAGACTTTGAGTTTAGATCTTTCTTCTTTTCTAATATATGCATTCAGTGTTGTAAATTTCCTCATAAGCACTGCATTTTACAAAAATTTAATCAGTTGTATTTTCTTTTTAATTTAGGTCCAAATATTTCATTTCTCATGAGATTTCTTCTTTAACCCATGTGTTATTTAGAAATATCTATTTAATTTCCAAGTATTTGGGGATTTTCTAGCTATTTTTCATGAACTTCCCTGTTGGCTCAGATGGTAAAGAATCAGCCTGCAATGTGGGAGGCCTGGGTTTGATTCCTGGGTCGGGAAGATCCCCTTGAGAAGGAAATGGCAATCCACTCCAGTATTCTTACCTGGAGAATTCCACAGAAAGAGGAGCTATATTTCACAAATTACTGATTTCTTGTCTAATTCCATTGTGGTTAGAGAGGGGAAACTGTAAGATTTCTGTTCTTTAAATTTTTTTTTTTTCAATTAAAGGATAACTGCTTTACAATATTGTGTTGGTTTCTGCCATAGGTCAACATGAATCAGCCTTCGGTATATATATGCCCCTCTCTCTTGAACCTCTCTCCCAGCTCCCTCCGCATCCCACCCCTCTAGGTTGTCATAGAGAACTGTCTTAGGGTTTCCTGTTATACAACGGTAATGGTGAATGGTAAATGTTCCATGTGAGTTAGAAAATAATATGTATTCTGCAGTTGGTTAAAGTAGTCTAAGGCTGTCAATTATATCCAGTTGATTGATGGTGATACTGAATTCAACTATGTCTTTACTGATGTTTTGCCTCCAGGAACTGTCTAACCCCAAGGGAGGGGTGGGGCAGTCTCCAACTATAATACAGGATTCATCTATTTCTCCTTGGAGCTCTATCAATTTTTGCCTGATGTATATTCATACTCTGTTGTTAGGTGCATACACATTAAGAATAGCTATGCCTTCTTGAAGAATTGACTCCCTTATTTTTTGTAATGCCCTTCTTTATCCTTGATAACTTTTCTGACTGTGCTTTGCTGTGTCTAAAATTAATACAGCTACTCCTGCTTTCTTTTGATTAGTTTCATCATGGTATATCTTTATTAATTTTCTTCTAATCTGTATCTGCCTTTATAGTTAAAGTGAGTTTCTTGTAGACAACATAAAATTGCACTTTGTGTTTTAATCCACTGACAATGTCTACATTTTATTTAGTGCAATTAGGTCACAGATATTGAAAGGGATTATGGACACAGTTGTATTATTATCTACTACATTTGTAATATTTTTCTTTTTGTTGCCCTTTTTTTCCCTCTTTTGTCTTCCCTTGTTTTGCTTCCTTTTGTAATTTTGACTGCAAATTTTATATGATTCCATTTTCTCCCCTTTCTCAACATATCAGTATTTATTGTTGTTCAGTAACTAAGTCGTGTCCCATTCTTTGTGACCCCATGGACTGCAGCACACCAGGCTTCCCAGTCTTCCACTATCCCTGGAGTTTGCTCATTTTCATGCCAACTGAGTTGGTGATACCATCCAACCTTCTCATCCTCTGTCACCCACTTCTATTTTTGCCTTCAATCTTTCCCAGCATCAGGGTCTTTTCCAATGAATCTGTTCTTTGCATGAGGTAGCCAAAGTATAGGAGTTTCTGTTTCAACACTAGTCCTTCCAATGAACATTCAGGACTGATCTCCTTTAGGATGGACTGGCTGGATCTCCTTGCAGTCCAAGGGATTCTCAAGAGTCTTCTCCAATACCACAGTTCAAAAGCATCAATTAGTCGGCACTCAGCTTTCTTTATAGTTCAACTCTCACGTCCATACACAACTTTTGGAAAAACCATAGCTTTGCATAGATGGATCTTTGTTAGCAAAGTAATGTGTCTGCTTTTTAATATGCTGTCTAGGTTGGTCATAACTTTCCTTCCAAGGAGTAAGCATCTTTTAATGTCATGGATACAATCCCCATCTGCATGATTTTGGAGCCCAAAATAAAGTCTGAGACTGTTTCCACTATTTCCCCATCTATTTGTCATGCAGTGGTGGGACTGGATGCCATGATCTTAGTTTTCTGAATGTTGAGCTTTAAGCCAACTTTTTCACTCTCCTCTTTCACTTTCATCATGAGGCTCTTTAGTTCTTCTTCCCTTTCTGCCATAAGGGTGGTGTCATCGGCCTATCTGAGGTTACTGATGTTTCTCCTGGCCATTTTGATTCCAGCTTGTGCTTCATCCAGCCTGGCATTTCACGTGATATACTCTGCACATAATATAAATAAGCAGGGTGACAATATATAGTCTTGACATATTCCTTTACCAATTTGGAACCAGTCTGTTGTTCCATGTCCAGTTCTAACTATTGATTCTTGACCTGCATACAGATTTCTCAGGAGGCAGGTTAGGGGGTCTGGTATTCCCATCTCTTGAAGAATTTTCCACAGTTTGTTGTAATCCACACAGTCAGAGGATTTGGCATAGTCAATAAAGCATGCTTTTCTGGAAATCTCTTTCTTTTTTTGTGATCCAATGGATGTTGGTAATTTGATCTCTGGTTCCTCTGCCTTTTCTAAATCCAGATTGAACATCTGGAAGTTCACAGTTCACGTATACTGAAGCCTGGCTTGGAGAATTTTGAGCATTACTTTGCTAGCTTGTGAGATAAGTGCAATTGTGTGGTAGTTTGAACATTCTTTGGCATTGCCTTTCTTTGGAATTGGAATGAAAACTGCCCTTTTCCAGTCCTGTGGTCACTTCTGAGCTTTCTATATCTGCTGGCATACTGAGTGCAGCACTTTTACAGCATCATCTTTTAGGAGATGAAATTCTTACCTTTGCTAGTGTAGAAGAAAGGTGTTGTTTCCCCCCCCCCTCCCCCCGGCTCCTCTCAGGTTTTTATTTATTTTTTCACTCTTCTATTGTTTGCACATGATATGCCTCAATGCAAGGTGCTTGTTTGGTATTTATTCTGTTCTATGTTCTCTGAGCTTCCTAGAAATATGGTTTGGTGACTAGAATTAACCTGGGGGAAATTCTAGTCATTATTGTTTTGAATATTTCTTCTGTTCCTTTCTCTGTCTTCTCTTGCTATCCTCCCACATGTGTATGTTATAAGTATTTGTAGTTGTCCTGCAGTCTGAGGACATCCTGCTCTGGTTTTTGTATGGTTTTGTCTTTGTTCTCTTTGATTTTCAGTTTGGAGGATTTTTTTGGTCTTTTTTATTTTTTAAATTATGAAAATATAATAATATATTTATAGGAGACTTGGAAAATACACAAAAAAGTTACATATAGTTCCATTATATACTATAATTGTTCAAGTAATATAAATTAAAAATTTTAGTTGGAGTTTCAATATCAAACTCTCAGAAATTAATAGAATGAACAGAGAAGTAGAAGAATACAGTAGACCTGAAAAGCATTATCAATCATTTCGACATAATTAGCATTTATACAGTTTCCAGGTAATAGTAGGATACAAAGTCTATTCAAGCTCCCATAGACTATAAACTAGGAGACACTGGAACATATCTAGAGACATTAGACCAGGTGCAAAAATTTCATGGTCTAAAGGTACTGAAATCATACTCAGTTTAGAGGTTTTTATTGAGATATTCCCCAGCTTGGAGATTCTTTCCCCAGCCATTGCCTGTCCCCTGAAAATCCATCAAAGGCATTCTTGATTTCGATTATAGAGTTTTGGATCCCCAGTATTTCCTTTTGGTTATTTCTTGCAATTTCCATCTTGTCATACTGCCCATCTGTTCTTACATACTGTATCCTTTTCATTACAGTTCATAGCCTATTAATTAGAATTGCTTTAAATTGAAAGCATTTCCCCTGAAATCAGGAACAAGACAAGGGTGCCCACTCTCACCACTACTATTCAACATAGTGTTGGAAGTTTTGGCCACGGCAATCAGAGCAGAAAAAGAAGTAAAAGGAATCCAGATAGGAAAAGAAGAAGTGAAACTCTCACTGTTTGCAGATGACATGATCCTCTACATAGAAAACCCTAAAGACTCTACCAGAAAATTACTAGAGCTAATCAATGAATATAGTAAAGTTGCAGGATATAAAATTAACACACAGAAATCCCTTGCATTCCTATATACTAACAATGAAAAAACAGAAAGAGAAATTAAGGAAACAATACCATTCACCATTGCAACAAAAAGAATAAAATACTTAGGAGTATATCTACCTAAAGAAACAGAAGACCTATACATAGAAAACTATAAAACACTGATGAAAGAAATCAAAGAGGACACAAACAGATGGAGAAACATACCGTGTTCATGGATTGGAAGAATCAATATTATCAAAATGGCTATTCTACCCAAAGCAATCTATAGATTCAATGCAATCCCTATCAAGCTACCAACGGTATTTTTCACAGAACTAGACCAAAGAATTTCACAATTTGTATGGAAATACAAAAAACCTCGAATAGCCAAAGTAATCTTGAGAAAGAAGAATGGAACTGGAGGAATCAACCTGCCTGACTTCAGACTCTACTACAAAGCTACAGTCATCAAGACAGTATGGTACTGGCACAAAGACAGAAATATAGATCAATGGAACAGAATAGAAAGCCCAGAGATAAATCCACGGACCTATGGACACCTTATCTTTGACAAAGGAGGCAAGGATATACAATGGAAAAAAGACAACCTCTTTAACAAGTGGTGCTGGGAAAACTGGTCAACCACTTGTAAAAGAATGAAACTAGAACACTTTCTAACACCATACACAAAAATAAACTCAAAATGGATTAAAGATCTAAATGTAAGACCAGAAACTATAAAACTCCTAGAGGAGAACATAGGCAAAACACTCTCCGACATAAATCACAGCAAGATCCTCTATGACCCACCTCCCAGAATATTGGAAATAAAAGCAAAACTAAACAAATGGGACCTAATGAAACTTAAAAGCTTTTGCACTACAAAGGAAACTATAAGTAAGGTGAAAAGACAGCCCTCAGATTGGGAGAAAATAATAGCAAATGAAGAAACAGACAAAGGATTAATCTCAAAAATATACAAGCAACTCCTGCAGCTCAATTCCAGAAAAATAAATGACCCAATCAAAAAATGGGCCAAAGAACTAAACAGACATTTCTCCAAAGAAGACATACAGATGGCTAACAAACACATGAAAAGATGCTCAACGTCACTCATTATCAGAGAAATGCAAATCAAAACCACAATGAGGTACCATTTCACGCCAGTCAGGATGGCTGCTATCCAAAAGTCTACAAGCAATAAATGCTGGAGAGGGTGTGGAGAAAAGGGAACCCTCTTACACTGTTGGTGGGAATGCAAACTAGTACAGCCGCTATGGAAAACAGTGTGGAGATTTCTTAAAAACCTGGAAATAGAACTGCCATATGACCCAGCAATCCCACTTCTGGGCATACACACTGAGGAAACCAGATCTGAAAGAGACACGTGCACCCCAGTGTTCATCGCAGCACTGTTTATAATAGCCAGGACATGGAAGCAACCTAGATGCCCATCAGCAGATGAATGGATAAGGAAGCTGTGGGACATATACACCATGGAATATTACTCAGCCATTAAAAAGAATTCATTTGAACCAGTCCTAATGAGATGGATGAAACTGGAGCCCATTATACAGAGTGAAGTAAGCCAGAAAGATAAAGAACATTACAGCATACTAACACATATATATGGAATTTAGAAAGATGGTAACGATAACCGTATATGCAAAACAGAAAAAGAGACACAGAAATACAGAACAGACTATTGAACTCTGTGGGAGAATGTGAGGGTGGGATGTTTTGAAAGAACAGCATGTATATTATCTATGGTGAAACAGATCACCAGCCCAGGTGGGATGCATGAGACAAGTGCTCGGGCCTGGTGCACTGGGAAGACCCAGAGGAATCGGGTGGAGAGGGAGGTGGGAGGGGGAATCGGGATGGGGAATACGTGTAAATCTATGGCTGATTCATATCAATGTATGACAAAACCCACTGAAATGTTGTGAAGTAATTAGCCTCCAACTAATAAAAAAAAAAAAAAATTCCATGTCTAGTAATTTCAACATCTCTGCTATGTTTGAGTTGCTTGCTCTGTCTGATGCTTGCTCTGTCTCTTCAGTCTGTACTGTTTTCCCTTCTAGCATGTCTGGTCAGATTGTCTTGATTGTCTGACATGGTGAGCTGATGTAAAGATTCTGGTAACAGAGTGGTGGTGAGTGTGGGGTAGAGGGGAAGCCTCCAGCTTCTACGGCTGGTCAGCCTGTGTGCCTGGGCTGTGAACCTCGGTGTTCCTCAGTCCCCTCCTCTCTCAGGGGGCACCGAACGACCGCAAGGGGCTGCAGCTGGATATGTCCCTCCTTCTCAGCAGAAGGCTAGAGCCAGTTAGTTGGTTTCTTCCTTTCTCCTAGGTCTGTTATGCTGTGACATACCCCACAGTTTAGCATCTGGGTGAAACAGTTTTCCTGTAGGCAGAACTTGTGAGGAAGTTGAACAGTGCTCTCGTGTATAGTAAGTCTCCTACAGATTGAGTTCTGTTCAGAGCAGGTTCCTAAGTCCAACAGAGGGAGCTAAGTACCCCACCAGCACAACTGGCCATGTAGTTGCTGCTGTTCACTCGCTGAATCATGTCTGACCCCGTGTCCCCCTGGACTGCAGCCCACCAGACTCCTCTGTCCTCCCTGTGTCCTGGACTCTGCTCACGTCCACCTCCAATGAGTCAGTGACGGCATCTAACCCTCTCATCCTCTGCTGCCCCTTCCCTTTTCACCTTTAATCTTTGCTCAGCATCAGTGTCTTTTCCAATTAGTGGGCGCTTCAGACCAGGTTACATACTACCATAGCCTGCCGACTCCTTTGTCCATGGGATTGCCCAGGCAAGAATCCTGGAGTGGGTTGTCATTCCCTTTTACAGGGGATCTTCCCAATCCAGCGATAGACTCAGCTCTCCTGAATTACAGACAGATTATTTACCATCTAGGGAGGCCCAAGTATATATGTATATAAATATATATCATATATATTTTATATATATATTTATATAATATATAGTGTAATATGTGTATGTTTCAAGTGCTATATATTATATATATCTGTTATATATTGTATATATCTGTTATATATTATATCAATTATTATCAATCTTAATATCCAAAGTTATCATTAATTATACCTATATATGACTATATTATATTATATATTATATGACATATATTTTTACATAATATATTACATAGTATAGATTATATTATATATATTATATAGAAATATAATAAATGATATACAAAAATAAGATATTTTATGCAGTATATAATATATATTATGAATAATATATATAAATAAAATAATAAATATATAAATATCTATACATATAAATATATGAGTATAAAATATGATTATATATAATTATATATAAATTATATATATTGTATTGTACATATTTATATATATTCAATATTGTATATAATTATATATATACAATATTAATATTTAAAATATATATTTTATAATATTACATATAGTATGTAAATGTACATATAATATTATGTAATATATATTAAATTATATACTTATCATATATTATATAATATATATTAATAAAAACTATATTTATTTATATATTTTATTATACATTATATAATATATAATAATATAGGATGACATATTATCATTATATATTTATATTTATTTATTCATATATTTATTATATTTAGATAATTATATATCATAATAATATAATATATATTATATTATTATATATATGTATATATTATATAAAATATATTTATAATATATATCAATTTATATCATAATAACTTATATAATGATATATATTTTTATATATATTATCTATAGTGTAATATATATACTATATATATTATATTATATATATTCTTATTATATATCATAGGGTACCAGGTAGTACCCTATATACATTACATAATTTATAATATAATATTATATAATATAATATGTAATAAATATAATATATATATAATTTATATAATAAAATTAAATAATTTGTATAATTTATATTAATATATATCACATATAATATTATATTTTATATATGATATTATTTATTACTATTATACTATATTATATACATATCTATATTATTATATATAATATAAATATAAATATATAGATATATGAATATATAAGTATATATATGATATATAATATATAATATTATATTATATTTTTTAAAATTTTAAAATTATATATAATTTATATATAATATATAATCATATTTTATATTTATATATATAAATTTATATAAACACATATAAATATACAATATTTATAGAAATATAATAATAATAAATACATTATATTATTATATTATATATCATATATTGCTATTAATATTATATTCAACATATCAATATTAAATATATTGAATATCTGTATGTTATATATATTATATAGTATATAATATATATCAAATATGTAAACATATATATTATATAATTATATATAATACATGATATATAACATATGATAATATAATATATATTTTACATTGTATAATATATAATATATAGTTTATCTTATATATAATAATATGTGTATGTTATAAATGTCATATATATAAATATGCATATTTTACAAATTTATACATTATATACATATTTCTATATATACATCCAGACTTCCCTGGTGGCTTAGACGGTAAAGCGTCTGCCTGCAATGTGGGAGAGGAGATTCAATCCCTGGGTCAGGAAGATCTGGAGAAGGAAATGGCAACCCACTCCAGGATTCTTGCCTAGAAAATCCCATGGATGGAGGAGCCTGGTGACCTACAGTCCATGTGGTTGCAAAGAGTTGGACATGATTGAGTGACTTCACTTTCACTTCTATATATATACATATATAATATATATAAATTTATATATAATTATTAATCTAAATTATTAATTATATAATTGTATAAAATATATAATGTTATATAATATATTATATAATATTATATATATTATATTTATATTTATACATTATATATATTATATGTGTATGTTATAAGTGTTATATATATTATATATATAAGTGCTAATTATTATATAAATGTTATTTTGTAACACTTTTGATATGTGTTGTAGGTTATATGTATTAATCTCTATATTAATTATATATATTTTATATATAATCACTTATATAATCATATATATATATATATATATATATATATATATATATCTCAAATGTTTCAAGTGATGAGTCAGCCCTTTGCCCTGAATCTAAAAGTATGACAGTGATTCAAAGCCTTGTTATTTTCAATATTTCTAAAATCAAGATCCTTTGGGTTACTTCTCAGAGCAAAGAATGTGCCAAAATTGGGCCCATTGCAAACAAATACAGATGTGTTTCTTAGCTACCTGTAATGAAGTTAAGTCTTTTGTTTGGGCCACATAGATGGAAACATCCCCAAACACATTTAATTACCTTCCATTTCTTCAATCCTAGCACTAACCCCTGCTACCCTATCCTCCTCTTTACCTCTTTTTCAGAGAGCCCAGGCTTCTGCTTTTTTATACCCAGAGATTATTGCTAATATTGTTCCATCTCTACAGAGAAAGTTAAGGAGGAAAATTGAGAAAACAAGCCAGAATTTTCTTTAGCCCATGAAGGGAGTAGAAAAGATAGAAACACTCATTCATTACTTCTTCTTATGATATACAAAATGAATAGCAGAATGGACATATTATACTGCTAGAAATAGAGACAAAAAAATCTGTGTTGTGTGTGTGTGTGTGTGTGTGTGTGTGTGTGTGTGTGTTTCTTCTTTGGCAGTTTTATAATCACTTTTCTGAAAAGAGAACAAATTTTGTATATTTTAATTATGAGTTCTCCATTAGTGTCAATTTTCAGTAAGTATAATGAACCACTTCATGATTCCCTCCAAGTAAGAATTGCTCTTGTGTCCTTCTTTTAAAAATGTTAGATACCTACAGTATTGAAAATATCCATGAATTTTTGAGAAATACAAGTTTACTGTAACTTGAAGCTGGAAAGCCCCATGACTTCATATAACAGATATTCTAGTACATCTCACTTTCAAACAAGAATAAATGAAAGTTTGTCCTATTTTGTTGATGCCTAGGGAATATTTTGAAATGAAAAAGTACAAGTTTCCCCCCATATTAAGACTTTATTTAACACACCTGAATAGAAATCTTTATGTATGATGTTCAAAGAAGAATTGGATATTTTATTTACAAGAAATGCACAAGTCAGTGCATGTAATCATTTGATAAAACAATGTGGAAAGAGAAGAACAAAGAGTGTATTTTTGAGCTTCATTTTGACTTTTATTACATGGAATCATTCCTTCTAGAATAATTTATAACCATGTATCTTATTAACCAGAATTCCAACAGAAAAGTGACCTATGGGCAGTTAGGTAATAAGGCTATAATTTTTTAGGTGTCATCAAGATTACTAGTCCTCTAAACCAGAAAGATCACAAACAGAAATGGCCTCCAAGGTTGTATAAAAGAGTGTGGATTTCAGATCTGTGATGGGCAATTTTTATGGCTTTGTCTGTATGTGAGTAACTTATTTTGATTATCTTTTTACAAACTTTTGAAAACTAGTATTTGCTTACGGCTCTCTCTTGTTCTCTATCTTCTCATGAAACATCTTGAGGACAACAGAAGTTTGTCAGGTCCATCCACACTGAAGGCAGTGGTCACTATGTTAACTTAACACTCCGTCTGCTTCCAAGACTCCCCAGTCTCACGTCTATTCTGTGAAGACTCACCATCTTTCCACAAATGTACTTTTCCTAATTAGAATCAGCCTCTACTGCTGGTAACCAAAGAGCTCTAATTAATGCAGGGTCACTAAGAGACCAAAACAAAACAAAAGAAAATTTCAAAAACAAAAGAAATTCTGAAAAACAAAGCATATTGTTTCAGATTGTTGGAGGAAATCAAAGTATACTTAGGTGAGACAGTCATAAAAAGTGGGTGCATATCTTGGAGAATGTCAAATTGCCTGGTAATAGATACAAAAGCTGCAGGGTGCTCTAGTGACAACCATCTGGGTATTGTTTGACAAACCATTTTTGTAGGATGAAATGCAATGCACCATTGGCTTCCCTGGTGGCTCAGTGGTAAGGAACACACCTGCAGTGCAAGAGACAAGGGAGACTCAGGTTCAGTCCCTGGGTTGGGAAGATCCTCAGAAGAAGGAAATGGCAATCCACTCCAGATTTCTTGCCTGGAGAATTCCATGGACAGAGGAGCCCTGAGGGCTTCAGTCCATAGGTATGCAGTGTTGGACACAACTAAGAGACTAGGCGCTACTACTGTGATGCAATGTAACAGACAGAATCAGTTGATTTCGGAAGACCGATGTGAAGTGGGCAAAGTGCTTCATACAAGGAACAGGAAGACATAGAAGACATCCTTGTTCAAAAACCACCAACCCCTCCCTGAAACAGGAACTAACATACCTCTTTAAGTCTCAGAATCTGGACTAAAAGGTACGAAGTGATAGGAAGAGAAAAACAAAAACCAGATATGAATTATCTGGAACCAAGACTGCCACAAATTTGACCTTCAACAGACCCAGTCTTCTTCTATGCTAGTTTTACTAAATTAGCTACTAAATGACACACCTATGAGAAGCCATGACTAGAAGGTATGGACCAAAGAAAGGACAGAAAAAGGATGGCACTCCATTCCTGGAGAAACCTTATCCCTTTCCCCAGAAGACGAATGCATACACCTCCCCATCCCCATTATCTTCGCTCCTTATATTCACATGGAATCTAGAAAAGTGGCTCAGATGAACCTATCTGAAGGGCAGAAATAGAGAGGCAGACATAGAGTGGATACAGTGGTGAAGGGGAGGGTGGGGTATATGAGATAATAACATTGACACATATGTACACTAGCGTGTGTAAAACACACAGCCAGTGGGAAGCTGCTGGATGGTGCGGGGAGCTCAGCTCTGTGCTCTGTGATGACCTAGATGGGTGGTTATATGGAGGGGGAAGGGAGATTCAAGAAGGAGGGATTATATGTATATACATGGCTGATTCACATTGTCGTATGGCAGAAACCAAAACAACGCTGTGAAGCAATTATCATCCAATTAAAAATAAATTTTAATAAGGCATTAAATACTATCAACAAGTTTACTTACCACCACCTGGTGGCTCAGCAGTAAAGAGTCTGCCCGTCAATGCAGGAGACACAGGTTCGATACCTGGTTGGGAAATTCCCATTGGAGAAGGAAATGGCGACCCACTCCAGTATTCTTACCTGGGAAAGCTCATGGACAGAGGAACCTGGTGGAATGCAGTCCATGGGGTTGCAAAAGAGATGGGCATGACTTAGCAACTAAACAACAACAACAAATACTATTAAAATTCATTACAAAATCACCTGCAAAAAATCAATATGGGAGAAAAATTTGTCTGGTCCAGGCTAGGACCAGAGCAGAGTCCATGAGACCTAAATCAGTAATAGTTGTTCAATAAGTATATATTGAATACATAAATTAACTAATGCGTATAATCATGGAATTTAGAGAGGGTGCAGTATACTTTCAGACAATAACCAAACTGGCAAATTTTACAACTAAGTTTTTGTTTGCATTTGGTATCATTCTTTAAGATATCAAAAGAATGACTGGGCTGTTTTCCACACTGATATTATTTGAGTAACAAGAATAACTCACATGCTCACTTCTGAGGAACTGTTATAGCGAGAGGTCACTTCTCCCAAGTTTTCTTCATAAGCAACATAAAAATTTCCAACAATAAATGATGAGTGCCAATGCATCAGGGCACTCAGCAGCCCCTTGAGGTCATTGGGAAGGCCCTGAAGATGAAGTCTGTGCTGTTTCTGAACATATCAAGCATCCTCAAACATCTAATGGCCTTGTTCATCAGGGACCAAAATGTTCATCTATCCTTTATAAACAGAAATATGAGCATTGTGTCTATTAGAAGGTACAGGATAGGCACATCTCAACTAGAAAATCCTCACGCATACAGAGTGTCTCTTTAACACATCCCCAAACGTCACTAATGCATTTTAAATTTAAGCATGAATTTGTGACTATATTTTCCTTTAGCAGAATGCATAAAAGAATGAGAATCATTTTAAAAATTTCTTTCTATGTTTCATAGATATCAAGGCATCCAGAGATAATCCTTCTAAACTAAAAACTATTTTAGCCAAGGTATTTCAACCTTCTTTCCCAACAAATGCATTTCCATTTTCTACACCATATAGTAGTGTCCTCATTTTGTAACATTCAGATTTCTCCTCCAAAATTTCTGAAACACATTGTAAAAATGAGATCATTCTTTGCAATCAGTCCTCTACTCATTATTGAGCTCTCTCCTTATTTTCTTATGTACAGATGTGTAAAATAAATGAGATTATATTTTTTTCATAGAAATGTATATCCACTCAATAGTCCTATCACAATATTACACTAGGGACAAAACATTTTAAATCTTATACTGCAATCAAAACAAAAGTCTAGACTGAAAATTGAGTGGAGTTTGATCAATACCCACACACAGATTTCCAAATTACTGTGCTTAACTGATGGTTATTCATTTATATTATCCATAGCTAAGAAATGAAATAGGGAAAAAGTAGCTTAGGTATAGCTTCCTATGTTATCTGGAGTTCTCTCCTCAAGATTATTACAATTATGTCTGTTTTTTTGGCATTTTATTTATTGATATGATCACTGGATTTTGGAATAATATATGAATCAGGGAGCTCTTATCATGCACTATAAATGGGCTTAGCCTCCAAGTTAAATTAGATGATATATACTTTAACTTTACAAAATGACCTTTTCTATAATTTGTGTGTAGCAGAGAAGATATGGTGATTTAAATAAGCTGTTAAGAAGAAACACATCATCTGTATTTAGAGAAAATTACTTTTGAAATGTTGGGTAAAAGACTACTCTGATTTCCTGAGGCTCTGACTTGTCCCCACACTGCCTTAGAACCATTCTCTGCACATATATACACATGCATGCTCATACTCCCATGCACACACATGAACACACATGTACACAATCACATGTGCACACAGCTACACACAAACACAGGCACACACATGTACACACATGTACACAATAAAACACATTATGCAACACACACATGAACACATGTGCATAAACACACACAAACACACAGGCACATACATGCATGAACTCACACACCTATGAATACACCATACATCACACATGAGCATGTGTGCACATGAACACACATACACATAACTCAGATGTACACACACTCATGCATCCACACATGAACATGTGTACACAACTTGTATACACATGTACACATGCACACACATTATACAATAAGACAGGAACACACATGCATATACCCACACATGCACACACAAACACACAAGCACATAGTCACATAAACACACTCATGCACCCATGAAAAAACTGCAGACACACATGAATATACACGCACATGCATTTTCTCTATCACTTTTTCTTACTTTCCCTCTACCCCTCTTACCCATAATTTTTTCACTTGGATAAGATTTGGATGGTTTTCAAGACAAAAATATATTTATTTACTGAAATGGATTATCAGTAAAGCACATTATACAATTAACCTTATAAGAACATGTATTCGAACTGCCTGGGTCCACTTATAGGCAGATGTTTTCAGTAGTGAGTAACACAGTGCTACTATCTGTGGTTGGCTGAATCCACAGGTGTAAAATCATGGATACTGATTAACCAAGGATGTGGTGAGCCAAATGCAAGTTATACAAGGATTTTCTACTGGGGAAAACCTGTGTTGTTCAAGGGTCAACTGTTTACCTACCAATGATGAATATAATTTCAAATATCTGAAAAGGGAAAGCGTTAGTTGCTCACTCATGTCCAGCACTTTGTGACCCCATGGATTGTAGCCCGCCAGCCTCCTCTGTCCATGGGATTCTCCAAGCAAGAACACTGGAGTTGGTTACCATTTCCTCTTCCAAAGGATCTTCCCCACCCAGGGATTGAACCCAGGTCTCCTGCATTGTAGACATATTCTTTACTATCTTACCCACTGTACTGGGATTAAATAATTGCAAATACATTTTGTATATTGTTTAAAGTTTTAGACAAGTTTTTTGAAAATAGAAACAGAAAGGTACATACAACAGAGTTAAAAAATGCAACTTCTATTACAGTGAAAGTGAAGTCGCTCAGTAGGTTGCCATTTCCTCCTCTATTACAGTAGAGTAAGATAAAATATCGGAGAAGTTAATGGCAACCCATTCCAGTACTCTCGCCTGGAAAATCCCATGGACGGAGGTGCCTGGTAGGCTGCAGTCCATGGAGTCGCTAAGAGTCGGACACGACTGAACGACTTCACTTTCACTTTTCCTTTCATGCATTGGAGAAGGAAATGGCAACCCACTCCAGTGTTCTTGCCTGGAGAATCCCAGGGACAGGGGAGCCTGGTGGGCTGCTGTTTATGGGGTTGCACAGAGTCGGACACGACTGAAGTGACTTAGCAGCAGCAGTAGCAGCAACAGATAAAATATATTCTTTCCTATTATGATTATAACTTAACTTTAACTCACAGTTTTCAGTGTTCCTTGTTGAACAGATACATTCCTAGATGGTGAAAAAACACATCAGAAACTTAACAAGAAACCTCAAATTCAACTTTAGTTGGGACATACACAACTGTATTTTTTAATCATCACAAACAACTGTATTACAGTTTTGATTAGCTTTTTCATATTATTTTAGTTATAAAGAGAAATAAATGAAAAACTCCTTTGATCAACACAAATGTTTTTGCATCAAAAAATGAGTGACATGTAACACTAACAGATCATTCAGACAATTTTGGAAACATGGATTCAAGTTCATATTTATTGAGTAATAATTGAAAGAAGCTGGAAAAAGTGAAAGTGAAACTCGCTCAGTCATGTTCCACTCTTTGCAACCCCATGGAACCCATGGAACCCATGCAACCCTCCCAGACTCCTCTGTCCGTGGGATTCTCCAGGCAAGAATATTGGAGTGAGTGGAATTCTCCAGGCTAGAATACTGGAGTGGTAGCCTTTCCCTTCTACAGAAGATCTTCCCAACCCAGGGATTGAACCCAGGTCTCCTGCATTGCAGGTGGATTCTTTACCATCTGAGCCACCAGGGAAGCCCTGAATAATAATTAGCAGAAGTAATTTATTACTTCTGGCAATAAAAGAGTTGTGCAAGATAACTAACTATCTACACAAAACCACATATAATATATCTAATATATAGCCTCCATATACATCAACTTATCTAAGGCGCTGTTTTACTTGCAGGATGAAAAAACACAATTCAGTGATCCAAGTGTCTTTTCATTTCTTTTTACAAAAGAAAGGAAAAGCAAACATTTTCATATAATTTCATATCTAGAACTAATTTTTGGAATTACCTTTTAATCCTTATTCTGAAAATAATTTCAAGGTAATTCTCTTCTTAGTGAGAATTAGCCACTTTATTCATTTAAAAAATTTCTCTTTGTTAAAAACACATCATGATATTGCTTTTATTGGTATTTTCATTAGTATTCAGTTAACTAAAAAATGTATTAATTAATTACTGCATTTTGTATGTACCAGTCATCAGATGGGTTATTATTATAATTGCAGGAATTAAAATACCATTTATAAAGAGCTGATTATGATATTCATGGTAATTATTATCATAATGATGATTGAATCTTCAAGGCAGTTACTTATGTAAATCAGTTTCTGAGAATGGAGGGAAGATGTACTATAGTTTTAAAAGTTACCACCCAAATAGTTCAAATTAAGATAGTAGCAGTACTTAAAAAAAAAAAAGAAGGCTGAAAATCCATTTGCTTTTGCTCAGCTCCAATCAATGATGCCTCCAGAGTAATGAAGCAATTCTTGCTATTTTTAGCCAGCATTGTACTGATGGAGGATATGTGTGTGCACTCAGTTGTGGCCAGCTCTGCCACACCATGGACTGTTGGTCTCCTCTGTCCATGAGGTTTTCCCAGGCAAGAATATTGGAGTTGTCATTATTCTCCAATGACAATTGGAGGGTTGTCATTTCCTCCTGCAGGGGATCTTCCCAACCCAGGGATCAAATCTGTGGCTTCTGAATTGGCAGACTGATTCTCTACCATTTATCTACATGGGAAACCCACACTGATGTAGGGCCCAACCCCAATTGTTTTCAGAACTGCTCTATATTCTTAGGAGCATAGCATTCCCTTTAAGTAAGAGAAGAAAGCAAGTAAATTTTCCAATCACAGAATCCCTACATTTAAAAAAAATAGATGTTTAAATCTGTGTTAATTTCTTATTTGCCTTTCCAATTAGTTTTAAACTTGTGGCTGAAATTTTCAACTTATTACTTCTAGAGAGTCTTTCCCTTCCCAAGATTTAAAAACAAATTACTGTAGAGTTTACATAAATATGCTTAAACAAATGCTATATTATATGCTGAAAATTCAGATATTTTATTGCTTATTTCATTATATTTGCTCTTCCATTTCTGATATTCTATTATTACTCTAAATGGTCAAGAACTCAATTTTGTTACATACTCACCTCAATGAATTACAGTTTTAGATTTTGTTGTTTTTTGATGTTTTTTGATTTAAAAAAAAATAATCTATAGTGAAGTCACTTGTATTGGATAATAATAACTTACTAAAACATTTATAGATAAATTATTGCATTAATGATACAGATGAGTCAACATATATAAATAAAAAGCAGATTTTAAAGAATACTATGACTGCCATATAAATATTAAAAAAAAATAAAAGAGTAGCTTTGTTTTTCTACCAGTTTAATGGAAATAATGTCTGGAATTGTAGAAGATAATAGGGTTTCATTCTTTAATAAAATACTGATAAGCTTAAAAACTACAAAATAACTTTAATTATTCAGAGAGGAAATGTTTCATCATTAGAATGTCTACTTGACAATGAGACAGAAGGGACTTTCCTGATAGTCCAGTGGTAAAGATTCTACATGGTAATGCAGGGGACATAGGTTCAATCCCTGGTCAAGGAACTAAGATCCCACATGCCTCAGAGCAACTAAGCCAGCACACTACAACCACAGGAGAGTTCGTACATGGCAACGAAGGAACCCACAGGATGCAGCGGAGTTCCTGTGTGCCACATCCGAGACCAAGGCAGCCAAGTAAGTAAATTGTCGTTTAGCCGCGAAGTCGTGTGCAACTCTTTGGGACCCCATGGCCTGCAACCCTCCAGGACCCTCTTTCCCATGGGATTCTCCAGGCACAAATATTGGAGTGAGTTGCCATTTTCTCCTCCAGGAGATCTTCCTAACCAAGGGATCGAACCTGGGTGTCCCGCATTGGCAGGCAGATTATTTACCATTGAGCCACCAGGCCTAAATAAACAAAAAGAACATGAGACAGAAGAGCTGACACCCAGTGAGGCCGGACAAACTAAAACACTGGAGATGGAGGCAGAGAAGGGCTTACGCCCCAGCGTTCCACAACACGTCTATTCCTTCAGCTCTAAGCCTCGTGTTCTGT
The DNA here is from genome assembly GCF_910594005.1 of Cervus elaphus. Classification (NCBI taxonomy): domain Eukaryota; kingdom Metazoa; phylum Chordata; class Mammalia; order Artiodactyla; family Cervidae; genus Cervus; species Cervus elaphus. The sequence goes on along the minus strand of NC_057843.1, from coordinate 4,751,528 downwards.
TGCCTGTGCTTAGGGCTTCCTGGTGGCTCAGACTGTAAAGAATCCACCTGCAATGCAGGAGACAAAGGTTCAGTCCCTTGGTTGGAAGATCCCTTGGAGAAGGAAATGCAGCCACTCCTGTATTCTTGCCTGGAAAATTCCAAGGACAGGGGAACCTGGCAGGCTATAGTCCTTGGGGTCGCAAAGAGATGGACGAAACTGAATGACTAACACTTTCACTTTTCAAGGTCATGCTGCACCTTAGTCCCAAACTGTAAAAGAATGTTGCCTATAGCCTGAAGTATCCAAGAGAGCCCTTTCTCAAGGCTCTGTCTTTAAAAGCATAACTCTTTTCATTCATATAGAGCTATAAATGTGAAGAACAGAAAATAATTGTCTTGTCGGAGGTTTATAGGAATGTGATCAGATCTGTGTGAACAGCTGCAATGACAAAGGTGTCTGACTCTGGGTTCTGACCCTCACCAAGAAGTTTGCAACAACATGCCATACTGCCCCCCCCCCGCTCCTTTTAGTATTTAACATAAAAGAAACCTGAATTCTAACTCCAGAAAGATGGTTCTTGGGATGCTACTCCACTATCTTCTCAGTCTGCTGACTCTCTGAAAAAGTCTATAATCCTTGCCCTAACACTTGCCTATTTACTGGCCTACCAGGAGGTGAATAGCACCTGATAACAAAACCATTTTTAAATTTCATAAAGGTTATTACTTCCTGTATTGTGCTCAGTTACTCTGTTGTGTCTGAGTCTTTGCAATCCCATGGATTGTAGCCTGCCAGGCCCCTCTGTCCATGAGATTTTCCGGGCAAGAATACCGGAGTGGGTTGCCATTTCCTCCTCCAGAGATTTCCTGTATTAGAATAGTACTTATTTCCAATTCCTTTTATTTAGCTTATAATAGTCTGTTATAAATCCAGTCTACTTAAAAGGGAGCAAAACAATTGTCCTTATGTAATATTTAGAGTCAGACTTGATCCAGAGGAAAAAAATACCAAAGCATTCAAATTTATCAAAGACATTTTTTTAGAAGTCTAAACTGTCAAGAGACTGTGATAACTCATCTGTTCCTTTCAGATGTCTTGAAGATCAATACTTATTTCAGGTACTGGTGATCATGTGCTTATCTGCATCAATCATTGAGGGGAACATGTCAAACACATGGGAGCCATTTCATCTTATCCTGTTTCAGGGGGAATCGTGGTACACATCAATCACTGCGACTGTGCCAAAAGGTGCCATTACAAGTGCAAGTCATATTTTAATAATATAAAATGCAGCTTTAAATCTTTCCCATTAAATCTTGAAACGTTCATATTAAACTTCGTTAATAAGCCAGCGGTAACCATGATGGTAACTAAAATAATTTATTTTGCCCAAAGTCAGAAAGAAGCCAGTGAAGGAGAAGGAAAAAAAAAAAACAAAAAACATGATACACATTCTTAAATATTATTTGCAGGACTATGGAAACATTTACTGAAAATAGCTAAGGATATGCTAGGTATCAAAATAATGTTGTCTTTCACAAACACATATGGGGGAAAGGGGAGGGAGAGAGGGAGACCTAGACTGTGGTATTCATTTATGTAGTTTATGAACAAATTTTATTTTGGGTTCCAGCCTCACCCTTAACAAGGTAATTCTGAACATTTTTCCTCGCTAAACCTGCATGCTGAATGGCATCCATATATTCATATTGGGTGAATATTCACGGGTATTTCTGGATTACATAAAATTCATGGGCTTTTGTTTTAAAATACCTCATCATAGTGAAAGTGGGAGAGAAGTCACTGTTTTCCTAATAAAGTTAATATTTCATTAACTGTAACAAACATCCTTATAATTTTGCCATAGTCAAAATGAGAGTCCATTAGATGAATTTGAGAAATCTAAATCACCTGAAAGCAATGCTCTAATTTTTAGTTCTATTTTCTCCATGCGTATTCTTTATCTAAAGAACATACTCTAGAGTCAAAGAAATGCAGGCCAGCGATGAATTAGCACGGGTTGGGCTGTCAATCACAGCAGATACAAAACCAGAGTGGCAAAGACGCAAAAATATTCAGTTATTTCAATGAGTATTTGACACAGAAAGAGCAGATACCAGCCACATATATCATAACTCAGTGACAAGCGTTATTGCACGAGCTCACTTTAGTATTAATACAAATATTGTGAACAAGATTCTGTAGGTGTTATATTGGAGGAAGAGGATAATTGTCCATTTGGTTATCAGATTTATAACATATTACTTACTTAGCTTTTTATAGTGTGAAATTCCAGATCATATCAGTTTAACGTTACTGCTTTTCAATGCTGTTATTGTTTTTGGTTTTTGGCTTTTTTTTAGCACTTTTTTCTCCTGTTTGAGTCATTTGTATACAATTTGAAAAGATCCCCACACAAAAACAAAAAAGCTGTCTCTATTTTTCTCTTACCTAGACAATATAGACTTCAGACTTGTATCTGCAAACATAATAACCAAAAATAAGGGAAAAGTGTTAAAAAAAAAAAGTGGTATAAAATTTCCCATTTCTCACAAACAAGTGGCAGAGAATCCCTCATGTGTTTTCCGACATTGCAAAATGTATAAAATTAAGTTAAAAACAACACAGATACCACACCATGCTTTTACACTTGTTGAAAATAAGCTCTGCTTCTTACCTAAGAAACATTCTTTCAAGCTCAGGACACAACAGTAACGTCAAATTGCAAGGAAGTGTTTGAATTTAACATGACCTGGATAGAAGACGCCACATCCATAGCTTTCAATTTAGAGTATACTAGAGTCAGAAAGGGTGAATGAATCTTTTCATATCTTTAAATAATTTTCTTATCTCAAATGGATAATCTCATTTTGTGACTGGATTACTAGGATCAAATGCCAGTGGATCTGCCCCCTACACCTCTCTTCCTCCAGGTAGAAAAATGTCTACCCCTACTAAAGTTGGCTTAAAGCTCAACATTCAGAACACTAAGATCATGGCATCCGGTCCCATCACCTCATGGCAAATAGATGGGGAAACAGTGGAAACAGTGGCTGACTTTATTTTTGGGGGCTCCAAAATCACTGCAGATGGTGATTGCAGCCATGAAATTAAAAGACATTTATTCCTGGGAAGGAAAGTTATGACCAACCTAGACAGTATATTAAAAAGCAGAGACATTACTTTGTCAACAAATGTCCGCCCAGTCAAGGCTATGGTTTTTCCAGTGGTCATGTATGGATGTGAGAGTTGGACTATAAAGAAAGCTGAGCGCCGAAATGCTTTTGAACTGAGGTGTTGTAGGAGACACTTGAGAGTCCCTTGGACTGCAAGGAGATCCAACCAGTCCACCCTAAAGGAGATCAGTCCTGGGTGTTCATTGGAAGGACTGGTGTTGAAGCTGAAACTCCAATACTTTGGCCACCTGATGCAAAGAGCTGACTCACTGGAAAAGACCCTGATGCTGGGAAAGATTGAAGGCAGGAGGAAAAGGGGACGACAGAGGATGAGATGGTTGGATGGCATCACTGACTCAATGGACATGGGTTTGAGTAAACTGCGGGAGTTGGTGATGAACAGGGAGGCCTGGCGTGCTGCAGTTCATGGGGTCTCAAAGAGTCGGACAGGACTGAGTGACTGAACTCAACTCAACTCAACTGGAGCAGAATATGATGATCTATGTTAAACCTGCTCCTTCTCCTCTTCAACTCCAAGCATGCGTGTACACACACACACAATACTTACTTACTGAATGAATGAATGAATGAACAAGACTTACTTTCTTCCCTCATTATCTCATTGTCACATTGTCATCATCTGTCCCCTTGTCATTATTGCCAAGGCAACAATCAGTGTTTTATTGACAAATAGGTATGTATATGAGCAGTAGAAGGTGAACAAAGGAGAATTAAAAAAAAAAAAAGAGGAAAAAAGAAAATGCACATGAAAGAGATGACATGAAAAACTGCATTCCAAAGCAAATTTTGAATGGCTGGTAGCATTTGCCAATTAAACTCCCCTGATACTGTCTTTTAGGTTAGATCACTTACAAATTTTTTAAATTTAATTTGAAATCATTGTAATGTTCATACTGTATGTATATACTGGAGGCAATTCTGATATAATAGCTTATTAAAAGTCACCCCCTTCATCTATATTTTCAAATGTTTTGGCAAAGAATTCTATTTCATGCTGTTATTCCTCTGTTCTTCTTCATTAACATTGTTTAATCCTTGTTCTCATCCCAATAGCTATTTATTTGCATCATATATTTTTCTTGATTAAAATTTGTCAGTAAAGGTCTAGTTTATTTAAAAATAACTTTTGGATCTTATGATAAAATATTAACTATTTTGCTAATTTCTACTGTCTTCTTCATTGATACTCCTATGAACTTTACTTCTTATTTTTAATTTAATTTTAATCCAGCTCATTTTCAATTCTAAGTTATTTTAATATCTTTGGTTTCATTATTATAAGCATTTGTACTCTCATTTTATAAAAATATTCATATATTTATGCTTACCTTATTAAATATTGGACAATGAAAAGAAGTTTTCTTCTCTGTATTTTTCCCACTGCAATTCTATTATCTAGAAAAATTGACTTAATTTTCCTCAGCAGTTTCCTCTCACATTTTCTGATGGATCTATGCTTTTTTTTCAAATTATACTAGCTAGTATCTCATAATCATAATTGCAGTTATTTCCTAGATGCTGAAAATATACCTATATAACATTATTTTAAGAGACATATAATAACATAACACTATTATTAACAGATTATATAGTCTGAAATCTTACAATCGTTTTTTTTTTTTTTCCTGGAGTCCTGAACTATTTACCTTGGGTGCTTAGTCACTCAGTCGTGCCCGACTCTTGCGACCCCAGAGACAGTAGCCTGCCAGGCTCTTCTGTGCCTGGGATTCTCCAGGCAAGGATACTGGAGTGGTTGCCATTTCCTGCTCCAGGGGGTCTTCCTGACCCAGGAATTGGACCCAGGAATCTGACGCAGGAATGGAACCAAAGTCTCCTATATTGCAGGCAGACTCTACCGACTAAGCTACTAGAGAACAATTGAATAGCTGATATCTTAGACGTTTTCATCAACTCTTTCCTATTTGAGTGAGTGAAGTTGCTCAGTTGTATCAGACTCTTTGTGACCCCATGGCCTATACAGGCCATGGAATTCTTCAGGCCAGAATACTGGAGTGGATAGCCTTCCCTTTCTCCAGGGGATCTTCTCAACTCAGGAATCGAGCCCAGGTCTCCTGCATTGCAGGCGGATTCTTTGCCAGCTGAGCCACAAGTGAAGCCCAAGAATACTGGAGTGGGTAGCCTATCCCTCCTCCAGCGGACCTACCCCGCCTAGGAATTGAACCTGGGTCTCCTGCATTGCAGGCAGATTCTTCACCAACTGAGCTATCAGGAAAGCCCTCTCCTATTTGGGAACTGGGTTCCATTTCTTTGCTCCTGCTAAACTACACTCTTGTTTTATGGGAGCAACTCCACTAGTGGTTTTGTCAGAATGTGTTAAAAGGAGGTAAATGTATTTAGTCCACAAAATTTAAGAAAATATTTATATTCTACCTTCACTTGGATTAAATTCTTAAATAGAGAAGGAAATGGCAACCCACTCCAGTACTCTTGCCTAGAGAATCCTGAGGACAGAGGAGCCTGGTGGGCTCTGTCCATAGGGTCGCACAGAGTCGGACACTACTGAAGCAACTTAGCATGCATGCATGCATTGGAGAAGGAAATGGCAGCCCATTCCAGTTTTCTTGCCTGGAGAATCCCAGGGACGGGAGAGCCTGGTGGGCTACAGTCCATGGGGTCACACAGAGTTGGACACAACTGAAGCGACTTAGCAGCAACAGCAGATTTTTACCTAAAAAGACGTCTTCAAAATTTTGAAAATGTTGCTTTATTTTTGCTATTGAAAATGTGGTATCATTTAACTCATATAATTTTATGTATTTTAGATCCAAACTGTTCTGACAGTTAACGGGTGTTTGACCTCCGGGCTCTGAGTCCTCCTCATCCATGTTGTTGGATACTTGTCAGCACCCTCCATAGAAGCCAGTTAAAATCTACCACTTGTTTAATTTGCTCCTCACATTTTCACTAACATTTTCTGTTTTACCTTCTACATTATATTTTTAATATTTTTAAAAAATCTGAATATTTTCTTGACCTTATCTTCCATTCCCCCTTCTTTTAACTTAATCAATCATAGTTTACATTTCCAAGTAAACTTTGTTATTCTCTGACATTTTCATGGTGTCATTTTTGTTTTGTGGAAGTCCATTTTTTTCTTTCTGGCCTGAGGATATTAATAATGACTTGGTTCATTTTCTTTAGGTTTCTCAATGGTCTCTAACCCTTTTTTCTGATTTCCTGGTTTTCCTGATGTGGTCTATCTCTGTTATCTTGGAGTCTTGCTTCAATGAACTGGTGATATTTATCTGCCCATCATTCACAATTAAGAATGAGGCACTAACGGCCAATGATTGATCTGATTTCAGAGGAAGCTTGTCTGATAAGCTTCTTTGGGGGTAGTAGGATAAAATTAAAAATGAAGCTATTATCTCCAGGGATGTGTTGTATATTAAAGACTAATATTTCATATTTTTATACTGTACCTTTACTAAATTACTTTCTTGTTTATTAATTTATTTTATTATTTGCTAAGAATATAACATGACATCTACCCTCTTAACTTTTCCACACACTGTGCTTATACCATTTACAACAGGTGCTGTGTTGTACAGCAGACCACTGGGACATATTCATCTTAAATAACTAAAATTTTATACCAGCTGAATAGCATGTCTTTTCGCTCCTCCCTAGTCCCTGTAATCAGCATTCCACTCTCTGTTTCAGAGTTTGACTATTTTAGACATTTCGTGTAAATAGAGTCACATGGCATCTGTCCTTTTGAGACTGACTTATGCCATTTAGCATTATGTCCTCTAGGCTCATCTGTGTGTCACATGTGGCAGGATATTCTAATTAAGGTTGATTATTCTTTGTACATAGAGACCACACTTACTGTATCCTTTCATCTGTTGATGGACTTTGCATTTTTTCCAGATCTCGGGTAACGTGCATAACGCTGCAGTGAGCAACGGGGGTTCATACTTTTCAAGAACTGGCTTTCAGTTATCGTGGATGTATATCTAGAATAGGAGTGCTGGATCACATGGTAATTCTGTTTGGAAACTATCCCTCTTCTTTAATTAATTGGAAGATTTTTAAGAAGGATCGATGTTAATTCTTAATATGTTTACTAAAATTCACCAGTGAAGCCATCTATCTGGTCCTGGACTTCTGTTTGTTGGGAAGTTTTTGTTTGAATCTCATTCATTATTGGTCTGTTTAAATTTTCTGTTTCCTCATGTGTTTGTCTCAATAGGTTCTAAGTTTCTAGGGATTTATTCCTTTTCTTTAGGTTATCCAATTTATTGTAAATATTTATAGCAGTCCCATGGTATATTTTTCTTTCATTTCTGTAACATTAATTGGAATGTCCCCTCTCTCATTTCTGATTTTCTTTATTTCAGTATTCTTTTTCTTAGTCCTGCTAAGGCTTGTCAATTCATTCATCTTCTCAAACAAAACAAAACAAACAAACAAAAAAACCCAGTCAATTTGGCTTCATTAATTTTTTCTGCAGTTTTTCTATTTTACTTATCTCTGCTGCAATTGTTGCTATTGCCTCCTTTCTGATAAATATGAACTTTGTTCTTTTCCTAGCTCTTTGGGGTATACGTTAGATTTTATTTGAGATCTTTCTTCTTTTTGAAAGTAGTCATTTTCTGCTATAAAGTTTCATTAGCTTTGCCTTTGCTGCATCCTGTATGTTTCATTCTGTCAGGTTTGGGGTTTTATTTGCCTTGGGATATTTTCTAATTTCCCTTTTCAGTTCTTCTTGACTCCATGGCCATTTAAGAATATGTTGTTTAACTTCCACATATTTTCGTGTTTCCAAATTTTCCCTCTGCCAATGATCTCCAGTTTCATTCCCTTGTGGTTACAAAACATACTTGGTATGATTTCAGTCTTCTTATATTTCCCAAAACTTGTTTTGTGATGCAACATGTGATCTATGCTAATGAACGTTTCCTGTGTGCTTAAAAAGAATGCATATTCTGCTATTATTGCATGAAATGTTCTGTAACTGTCTGTTAGGTCTATTTGGTCTGTAACATTGACGTCTACCATTTCCTTATCAGTTTTCTGTCTGGATATTTTATCCATTATTAAAAGTGAGATTTTTGAAGTCTCTTATTACTATAGTCCTGCTGTGTGCTTCTCCCTCAGGTCTGTCAATGACTGCTCTACATAGGTAGGTGCTCTGATGTTGAGTGCACATATACTTAAAATTGTTATATATCCCTGATGAACTGTCCCTTTCATCATTATAAAATTACCTTATTTGTCTCATTGTGATGTTTTGGACTTACAGTATGTTTGTCTAAGTATAGTCACCTCTACTCAGTTTTGATTACAATTTTGATTACAAAAGAATATCTTTTTCCGTCCTTTCACTTTTATACTTTGTGAGAAAGAAAAAGGAAAGTGAAGTCACTCAGTCATGTCTGACTCTCGGGACCCCATGGACTGTAGCCTACCAGGTTGCCATTTCCTTCTCCAGGGGATCTTCCCAACCCAGGGATCAAACCTGGGTCTCCCACATTGCAGGCAGACGCTTTACCATCTGAACCACCAGGGAAGCTTCCTATGACCTATGTCCTAAAGTGTAGCCAGCATATAATGAGATCTTTTTTAAACATCTATTCAGCTACTTTACCCTTTTCGATTGGAGAGCTAAATCCATTTGCATAGAAAGTAACTATTAATAGGTATGGGATTATTATTTGCTGTTATGTAACTGTCTTGTATTTGCTTCATTGTAACTGCTTTAAAGTTCTTTGTTCATCTTTTCCTCTCATTCTCTTATTTTGTGATTAGTTCATTTTTTATAGTGATATGGCTTGATTTCTGTCTTTTTTTAAAATATATATATCTGGCATAAACATTCCTTTGTAGTTACTATGGCTTATATAAAACATATAATGTAAATCTATTTTAAGTTGACAAAAATTTAACTTCAGTTGCATACAAATCATTACATTTTGCTTACCTTCCCCCACTTTATGTTATTGTTTTCACAATTTACAGGTATACAAATTGTGCATTTTTAAACACATTTTAGTTAAAGTTATTTTTGTACATTTGATACTAGAATGAAAAGTGATTTATCCAACATCCTTATCATAAAACAGTGTTCTGTTTTTAACTATATATTTATTTTATCGACATCTACTATACTTTTATATGCTTTAATGTATTAATAGCTTTTTAGCATCCTTTAATTTTAACTTGAAGAACTCCCTTTAGCATTTTCTGTAATGCAGGCCTGATAGTAATGCACTTCCTCAGCTTTCCATTCAGTTCAGTTCAGTTCCTCAGCTATTGTTTGTCTTAAAGTCTTTTTGTCTCCTTTATTTTTGAAAACAGTTTTGCCAGGTATAGTGTTCTTAGGTAGCAGGGTTTTATCCAGCACATTAAATATCTCATTTCACTCCCTTCTCACCTGCAAAATATTTGCTAAGAGATCTGCTGAAAGTCTAGTGGAGGTTCCCTTGTATTTGATGAATCACTTTGCTTTCACTGCTTTCAAAATTATTTTTCCTTAAGTTTTGACTTTTTGTTATAGCATGTCCTTCCATAGACTGTATATGTAGATTCATCATATTCAGCATTTGGGGCTTTATGGTTGGACCTTCCCCAGATTCGGGACGTTTTCAGCCACTGTATCTTTGAATTAGTTTTCAGCTCCTTTGTCTCTTTTCTTTCTGACAGTCCCATTATGTTTGTTTTGTTTTTCTTGGTTTGTCTCATAAGCTGTTTACGCTCTCTTTAGTCATTCTTTTTTTGTTTAGTTCCTTTGATAGGATACTTTCAAATGACCTGTTTTTAAGTACACAGATTCTTCCCTCTGCTTGCTAAAGTCTGCTGTTGAATGTTTCTAGCTAATTTTTTCACTCACTTATTGTGTTTTTCACTTCCAGGATTTGTTTGATTCTTTCTTGTTCTATCTCTTCATTGGTATTCTCAGCTTTTTTCATGTATTGTGTTCCTTATTTCATTTAGTTGTTTGTGTTTTCTTGTAATTCACTGAGATCCTTTATGGAAATTATTATGCTGAATTATTGATCAAACATGTTATAGACAGCCATTTCTTCAGGGTCAGTTATCAGAAAGCTATTTTCTTTAGACTGTATTTGCATGATTCTTCATGTTCCTCGCAGCTTTACAATGATGTCTGTGCATTTGAAGGAAAAGCACCTTCTTCAAGTCTTTACATGCTGCCTTTGACTAGGAAAGACTTTCGGCAGTGAGTCTGGTTAGGGAATCTTTGCTCTTTCCTGCTCCGCAGGTCCAGGTATTTTTTATTGCTGCTTCTATTTTCAGTTTGTTGTTATTGCTTTTCTCCAGTGGCTCATAACCTCTTGCTCCCTCCGGTGACCACGTCAGCTCTGTCACCACCCCATTTAAGATGAGATGGAAACCAGCCCCTCTGTGGTGCTCTGAAAGACCACAGATGTCAGGGACACGCTTCACTCTTCTTCCCCATCGTTAGGAAGCGACCTCAGTTATGCACCTTTTCCATATCCCAAAGCCATGATGGCCACTGCTGTCCCAGTCATCTGGAGGATGTGGGATTCCTCAGCCCTCTGTGTGAGGCAGAGCAAAACCCATCACTGCGGGGAAGCCCACTGAGATGCCAGGCTGTTGGGGTCGCTCCACTCCTTCTCTCTTCTGGAGGAAAAGTCTCAGTGTTGGGCCTCTTCCGAACCTCCCAGAGGAGGACATGCCACAGGATTGTGTCTATCCCCTCAGCAACCCTGGGCATCCAGACTGTTCCAATTCCTTGAGCATTCGGTGTGCGGTGAGGAAGAATGTCATCATTCAGAGATACTACTGAAGGGCCAGAGAGATGCGATATGGATGTACACTCTTTGTCCTGCAACAGGGAAGGGTCATGGTCACTCATTACTTAACTGTGCCAGCTTTCGGGAGAGGCTGATGTGGTGAACCTGTTCTCTTCACCGCTTCAGTGCAGTTGATCTCCATTTTGTGCTTGTCTGAGGTGTTGAAAATCCTTAACTGGATTCCAGTCCTCTCATAAAGGGATTTTGTCACTTAAATCATGTCAAGTCTGCGTTTCCAAGAGGGGACGGGGGCTAGTGCTTCCTATGTCAGCATCTTGCTGCTGTCGTTCTCTTTGCTCATCTCTGTATAATGAGAATGTATTTAGGTACTGCTTGTGTACTTAATTTAAAAATAAGAACATGTCATAGATTTTCTGAAGGTAATGTAAATCTCCCTTTCACTTGCTTGGCTCAAATATATATTTTATATAAGTATCATGTATGTGATGCATTTGGTATATCTTAATATTTTGAGGCTAGGTTAAATATAATCAATCTATCCGTGAAGGATCATTTATTTCTACTTTCAAAGAAGCCTTCCTATGAATACTGAATATTCTATTAATTAAATGAATTAATTTTCTGAAGTCTGGAGTAAAGCCAGAGATGGAAAGAAGTGATTATATTAATCTTATGTTTGGGACGATTCAAAAGACAGACCGTGAATATAAAGTGCATAATCTCTATGCATCTCAAACTACTCTTAACAGAGGGAGGCAAGGACATGGATAGTTAATTTTAAAAGATTAGATGCTTTCTGGGGAAAAAAGTCATGTACTTAAAATAACTTTTGATGAATATCCTGGCATATCTGATGAATTGATTCTTTGTCAAATTTCAGAACTTCTGAAGTCAGTGTTGTGACTAAACGGGTTGAGCTAACACCTAGCTTCATGTTTCTGTCCATCCATCTCCTCTAACCCACCTGAACCCCTGCCTCAAGAAGCTCACTCATATTTTAAGCTGAGATTGCTTCATTCTTTAATCTCCAGTCTGTTTATCTCATGTTCCATCCCAAACTCCTGTCCTTCTACCTTGAATCATGTTGGTTATCACAAAGACTTTCCATTGACTCTTCTATTTGCCCTTATCCCTTTATCTTCAGGTGGATACATTTTAGTTCCTAATTATTTTACAATCAGTGGGTCATAACCTCAATTTATCTTTTGCCAAAGCTTTCGAAACTCAGCTTGAACCAGCTCTGGACAAGTCTGACTTCATCTTACCTATGGTGGCATGTTGGTTGCTGAGTCAAGTGAAAAAAATGACTGAAAAGGGCAGAATGATTGAACCTTTAATCTTGGTCACTAATGCTCACCAGTCTCAATGCTCAGCCTTGAAATTTATGAGTTCTTGAATCAGTTCAATAGCCACACCCTGAAGCAACTATTTCAAATATTCTTATCACACAACTTTGAGTACCTCACATTCCATATTTCTACTTCTGTTTTGTGTGTTATAGAGAAGACAGAAACCATCAAATCAAACTACTATTTTTTTTCAAACATAAGCTAGATTTCCTGCACGTTCACATATCCCTTTCTCTATCCTTCTATTTTACATAGGAAAAATCCTCTTTCTTAAGGACCATCCCTGGTACTTGAGCCTTTTAGGCTCTGGATAGAACTCTCTCACTTACTCCAAACCCTGACCCTCTTCCTGTCTTCCAGATCGTCACTCTCAGCATTCAAATAATCTAAAATTTCTTTTCTCATAGAATTATACTCTGTCTTCCGGAAGTTCTACTGTTGCTCTGAGCTATGAACCTCTCTCCTGGCACTTTCCTTTCTCTCTCCACTTCTTAACATCAAATATATTAAAAATAAATAAATAAATAAAAGAGTTTGCTGCACTTGTCTTGATTTAGTCATCTATAAATCTAGTAATCTAAACCTACTTTAAACTAAACTAAACTACTCTAAACCACACATGGATCCTGGTGGTTTAAAGTCCTTACATCAAACTCTTCAAAGCTCTCTTTTGGTACCAATTTCTGGTTCCTATTTCTCCTTTTGAGATGCTCTCCAATGCTTCCACCTCCCACACTTGTCCAGACCAAAGAGATAATGTTCTAAGAACGTAGGGATGCAGTATCAAAAAGTTCAAGAGAAGATGCATTTAAACATGTGTTGTTTCTTGTTTATGCTGCAGAATTTTTCATGGTAAATTTGTAAGATCAGAAACTATTAATACTTATTGCTTACATTGTCTTATTCTGGGTAAGACGTCCATTTGTGGTCCTGACTGTAGAAGAACAGTAAGAATCTTTGGGAGAGTCCCTGGAAGTCATTATTCACAAGATAGGCAGCAGGATGAATGATGCAGTGTCCTGAGTAGTGATGTGATTAGCTTCAACTGAATGGTCTGAGAGAACCGCAGAGGAAAGTTGTTTTGTGGTGTTTCAATGAAAATCAGGTTCCTGGAGTTATGACAAATAACAACATGTAGTAACAGTGTTGCTGCCTTTTCCTATAGTAGGGGGTGAACCATGAGTGAAACATTTGGCAACAAAGAAGGCAAAAAATGAAGTCCTAGCCACAGCAATCAGGGAAGAAAAAGAGATGATCCCTGAAGATGAACACCCAGATATAACTGTTGGGACTTGGGCAGGAAACAAAGGCAGAGTTACCTGTTCTCTACACAGCGCTCTAAACAGATTGGGCACATAGGCTTGTGAATTTAGTATTCAATTTTTACATCAAATTGTACAGGTATCCTGGAGAAGGAAATGGCAACCCACTCCAGTATTCTTGCCTAGAGAATCCAGAGGTCAGAGGAGCCTGGTGGGCTGCTGTCTGTAGGGTCGCACAGCTGTCTGTAGGGTCGCACAGAGTCGGACAGAACTGAAGTGACTTAGCATGCATTCATGCATTGGAGAAGTAAATGGCAACCCACTCCTGTATTCTTGCCTGGAGAATCCCAGGGACAAAGGAGCTTGGTAGGCTGCTGTCTATGGGGTCACAGAGTTGAACATGACTGAAGTGACTTAGCAGCAGCAACAGTGGTACAGGTATCCACGAAATTTATTTTCCTGAGCTTTGCCATCCTTCACGTAGCTTTAAAGTGAGAAGTACATAGATTATTCCTGGTATCTCTTTCTCACACTCTCTACCCTGTTTCAATATACTTACCATGTCTATTTTCTGAATAGTTCTCAAATTCAGCCACTGCCTACTAAGTTTCCATTATCTTTATCCCAGATTATAATGTTAACCAATTACCTGTTCATCCTCACGCCTTGTTTGCCCACATTCTATACTTTAGTAAGTAATGGTGACTTCATCACCCCACTGCTGAAAATCTTTTCATTGTTTCAACTGCCTCAAAGCAAAAGGCCAGTATTTTGAATGAGGTCAACTAGGAGTTGCATTACCTGACTCTCCCAGTTCCCATCATATAATTGTATACCATTGTTGTCTGTTTGTCCTTCCCTTAGCTGAACAATATCAAACAGAATCCGATGTATGCCACATGCCATATTAAATACTGAAGATATGAGGGTGGATAAAAATAGGCTCTGTTCTAAGGAGAGAGTGGCACTGGCATATATACACTGCTATGTATAAAATATATAGGTAGCATAGATGTTCTTATAGCACAGGGAGCTCAGCTTGGTGCTCTGGGATGACCTAGAGGGGTGGGAGAGGGAGGGACGGTGGGAGGGAGGTCCAAGAGAGAGGGGATTTCTGTATATGTAAAGCTATTTCACACTGCTGTAGAGCAGAAACTAACACAGCATTGTAAAGCAATTGTATTCCAATTAAAAATAAATTTTAAAAAATAGGCCTTGTTCTTAGCATTTTGGAGATTAGGATACACTGAGGAAAAGAATTTTAATCAATCATCATACAAAATTAAATTGTAGCTGTGATGAGTACTACAAATGAAACACATATATACAAATGATATAATACTGCATAATTTTTAAAATAACAGATATCAGAAATAACTGGATGTTAATTACTAGATGAAAGGGAAGAAAGAGCTATGTCTGAATGTGTCATGCTTTCCCCCAAATCCTGGTTTGTGCCAGCTACTCCCAATATGTGCAATGGTCATTACTCTTTTCAACCTGAGCATCCTTTGTGCATTTATTAAGACTAAGTTTAAATATAATTTCTAAACCATGCAAGTTGCCTATGATTTGCTGACATGTGACCTCCCCGACGTTCTCCTTTTTCCACAAAACACTGTAATATTTACCTAATGTCCCACTTAACTAACAGATCATTACCTGATGATTATATATTTTATGAGACAATGTAATGGTCATAATATTCACGGCTCTACTTCTATCTTATAGCATAGAGCTGGAAAATTAAATACTTAGAACATTTCTTGAATAAATGAGTAAGATACTGTAGTAGCTATGTCATATGTTTCTTTGCCCTCAAAATATTTGATCTAGTAGAAGTAGTGCTTGATAAGATCAAATGAAATGTCAAAGATGCCATGACTTCTGGACTGTGTCCTGAGAAATCAATTCCCCAGTCCCTGAGGTCTCTCAGTAGAGGCCAATATTCAATGAGTGCCCAAGGGTTGGTTAGGGAGATTCCTAAATTGGCAGACCTGATTAAATAAAATGATCTCCAAATTTCCTTTCAATGCTTATTACTAATATATATATCAACTTAACATTTTCACTAATTTTAGTGATTAAACAAAATCGAAACAAGTCAACCCAGTTTATGCATTTTATATTTTGCTTACTTATTTTTGGTAATATTGGAGATGTTATAAGATGTTCTAAGATATTCAGTACAGATTAAGAAAATATTAGGGTCATCTTTCTTTTTTTTTCCTCAGTGAGCCATTTATTGATTTTATTTCATTTAATATTTATCCATAAAATTTAATGGACAATAATACTAGCAAATGAATATTTGAAGCCTCTAATTGCAGCAAGGGTTGCTTCTGAAAATTTAACACTGATAATTTTTTTTAATTCTTGTTTTTTAATTGGTGGAAAACTGCTTTACAGTTTTGTGTTGGTTTCTGCCATACAACGTGAATCAATCATATATGTGTGTGTGTGTGTGTGTGTATGTTTATATGTATATATGTATGTGTGTGTGTGTGTGTATATATGTGTATCCTCCTTTGAGCCATCCTCTGCTTCATCCATCCCACCTCTCTAAGTCATCACAAAGATACCAGCCTGGGCTCCCTGTGTTATTGATTTTGTCTTTAACAATCCATTTTCTGTGCTTTTTAAAAATATCAAAGTCAATATTAATTGTCAATTATATTATGACCATTTATATTTGGGCTTCTTTGGTGGCTCAGATGATAAAGAATCTGCCTGCAAAGCCGCAAACCTGGGCTCGATCCCTGGGTTGGAAAGAGTCCATGGAGGAGGGCATGGCAACACACTGCAGTATTCTTGCCTGGAAAATCCTCAAGGACAGAGGAACCTGGCGAGTTACAGTCCACACAACTGAGTGACTGAGAACAAAACATTTATATCTGGATACAATTTTTAATTGGCTTCCTTGATAGCTCAGTTGGTAAGAATCTGCCTGCAATGTAGGAGACCCTGGTTCAATTCCTGGATTGGGAAGATCTGCTGGAGAAGAGATAGGCTACCCACTCCAATATTCTCGGGCTTCCCTCGTGTCTCAGCTGGTAAAGAATCCACCTGCAATGCGGCAGACCTGGGTTTCATCCCTGGGTTGGGAAGAGCCCCTGGAGAAAGGAAAGGCTACCCTTTCCAGTATTCTGACCTGGAGAATTCCATGAACTGTATAGTCCATGGGGTCGCAAAGAGTCAGACACGACTGAGCAATTTTCACTTCACTTAAATTTATATGACTCACCTTTACACACAAAATGTGGTGGGTTTGAAAGACAGACTGTTAGTTATTGACCAGGAGCCATGGAAACATTAAATGCTATTTTCTTTGAAAATGTTGATATTTAGTGCTTAAGCAGCTTTGGAAAATTATTAACATAGTTTCTTCTCTAATAATATCTTAAGAGGAGAGTGAAAACTTCTGCGTAAAACTCAACATTCAGAAAACTAAGATCATGGAATCATGTCCCATCACTTCATGGCAAAGAGATGGGGAAACAATGGAAACAGTGACAGACTATTCTTTTGGGCTCCAAAATCACTGCAGATGGTGACTGCGGCCGTGAAAGTAAAAGACACTTGCTCCTTGGAAGAAAAGCTATGACTGACCTAGACAGCATATTAAAAAACAGAGACATTACTTTGCCAGCAAAGGTCCATCTAGTCAAAGCTATGGTTTTTCCAGTGGTCATGTATGGATATAAGAGTTGGACTATAAAGAAAGCTGAGTGATGAAGAATTGATGCTTTTGAACTGTGGTGTTGGAGAAGACTCTTGAGAGTCCCTTGGACTGTAAGGAGATCCAACCAGTCCATCCTAAAGGAAATCAGTCCTGAATATATATTGGAAGGACTGATGTTGAAGCTGAAACTCCAATACTCTGGCCACCAGATGTGAAGAACTGACTCATTTGAAAAGACCCTGATGCTGGGAAAGATTGAAGGCAGGAGGAGAAGGGTTGACAGAGGAAGAAATGGTTGGATGGCATCACTGACTCCATGGACTTGAGTTTGAATAAGCTCCGGGAGTTGGTGATGGACAGGGAAGCCTGACATGCCTCAGTCCATGGAGTCACAAAGAGTCCGACACGACTGAGTGACTGAACTGATTACTATAAAAAATAGATGTAATTTTTGCTTCACCAGTCCACACCAGCATTTTGTGCCTTGTATAAAATTGAGCTATAATATTATATATGTGTGTATACATATGAAATGCATTTTAACAAACAAGGAAATTATAGTTTCTTCATTCCCCCAATGTATATAACTGAACAATAATTTTATACCACAGATTCTGAACTAGATAACTTGGCATATTGAGAAGTTAAAAAACACAAAACTGCAGTAAGAACAGAACTATTGAGCTTGTCAGCACGAACACCACACTAGATTGAAATCTTTAATGACAAACCACTGCTTAAGTTGAGTGTAGGAAATATAGGCTATAAATGGACAGCATATTTGAAAATGATCTTTTATGTATACAGAACAATTTTAAGTCCAAATGTGATGTGTGTTCTAAATGAGATGGAATATCTAACAAACTTTTTATAGCACACTTTTCAGAATTTATGATATTTTGGAAAACATACATAGATGTTGACCTTTTTATCAGGCATCTAACACAGTAACAGTTTTTTCTTTATATAAAAATGGTCACAGCATTTGAAACTAAAAAATATGAGCCCAAACTCCATGGGAGTCACATCACTAGTTTAGAAAATATAAGAGATCATGCTCACCATGGATTTTAGATGTGTTCTTGTGGATTTTCATGGAAGTGGGGCATATGCAGAGGGTTTTAGAACATTTTAAAATATTCTTATGTGGAGATTTGGACAGTCTGAGGAAACAATTGCTCTTATACAAGGACCCCAAAATCAATCAATTGTATCTATCTATCTACCTATCTACCCATCCTAAATATTATGCTCACCCTTGGAGAGAATGATAAGATGCTAGTCAACTGTTGCTAGAGAAGGTGTGGCTGAGAATGTGCTATGCAGTGACAGAATTCCTGTTTCCTAAAAATAAATCAAAATTTTCAAAATGATGTATAGCCTTTGACAGCATTTTAGTTACCACTCCAGATTCAATGATCCTTCTTATTATCTATCTTCTAGAAGCAGAACACATAAACCAACACTAAGCTCCTCATTCACTAAGTCAACCCAGGACTTAATTGTGAAAGGGAGGAATAAGGATGATGCTATGAGAAACATTCAGGCTTCCCTTGTGGCTCAGTTGGTAAAGAATCTGCCTGCAATGCTGGAGAGCTTGGTTCAATCCCTGGGTTGGGAAGGTCCCCCGGAGAAGGTAAAGGCTACGCACTTCAGGATTCTGGCCTGGAGAATTCCATGGACTGTATAGTCCACGGGATCACAAAGAATCGGACATGACTGAACGACTCACTTCACTTGACTTCATGAAAAATATCCGCCATGAAAGATACATCAGGCTTGAGTCATTGTCATATGGAAGACAGAAAGTCTTCAGTCACTCAGTCAGGTCTCTCACTCATGTCTGACTCCTTGTGACCCCATGGACTACAGCATGCCAGGCCTCCCTGTCTATCACCAACTCCCAGAGTTTACTCAAACTCATGTCCATTGAGTTGGTGATGCCATCCAACCATCTCATCCTCTGTGTACCCTTCTGCTCCTGCTTTCAATCTTTCCTAGCATCAGGGTCTTTTCCAGTGAGTCAGTTCATGTCAGCTGGCCAAAGTATTGGAGTTTCAGCTTCAGCATTAGTCCTTCCAATGAATATGCAAGACTACTTTCCTTTAGGATGGACTGGTTGGATCTCCTTGCAGTCCAAGGAACTCTCAAGAGTCTTTTCCAACACCACAGTTCAAAAGCATCAATTCTTCAGCCCTCAGCTTTCTTTCTGGTCCAGCTCTCACATCCATACATGACTACTAGAAAAACCATAGCTTTGACTAGACGGAACTGTTGGCGAAGTAATGTCTCTGTTTTTTAATATGCTGTCCAGTTTGGTCATAACTTTTCTTCCAAGGAGCAAGCATTTTTTAATTTCATGGTTGCAGTCACCATCTACAGTGATTTTGAAACCACAAAAAAAAAGGTCTGTCACTGGTTCCACTGTTTCCCCATCTATTTGCCATGAAGTGATGGAACCAGATGCCATGAGCTTAATTTTCTGAATGTTGAGTTTTAAGCCACTTTTTCACTCTCCTCTTTCACTTTCATCAAGAGGCTCTTTAGTTCTTCTTTGCTTTCTGCCATAAGGGTGGTGTCATCTGCATATCTGAGGTTATTGATATTTCTTCAGGCAATCTTGATTCTAGCTTGTACTTCATCAAGTCCAGCATTTCTCATGATGTGCTCTGCATATAAGTTAAATAAGCAGGGTGACAGTATACAGCTTTTATGTATGTACTCCTTTCCAAATTTGGAACCAGTCTGTTGCTTTATATCCAGTTCTAACTGTCACTTCTTGACTTGCACATAGATTTCTCAGGAGGCAGGTTAGGTGGTCTGGTATTCCCATTTCATTAAGAAGTTTCCACAGTTGTGATCCACACAGTCAAAGGCTTTGGCATAGTCAATAAAGCAGAAGTAGATGTTTTTCTGGAACTCTCTTGCTTTTTTAATTATCCAGCGGATGCTGGCAATTTGATCTCTGGTTCCTCTGCCTTTTCTAAATCCAGCTTGAACATCTGGAAGTTCATGGTTCATACTGTTGAAGTCTGGCTTGCAGAATTTTGAGCATTACTTTGCCAGGATGTGAGATGAGGGCAATTGTGCAGTCAAGAAGATTCCCTGGAGAAAGAAATGGCAATCTATTCCAGTATTCTTGGCTGGAAAATCCCAAGGACAGATGAGCCTGGAAGACTACAGTCCATATGATCTTAAGGAGTCAAATATGACTGGACATGCATGCATTCACACTTTAAACTTAGTAGCAGTCAGATTAGGTAAAGCCACCCATTTATACATAAAAGCTTTCATTTCCCCAAAGTGAGTAGTGTGTGTGCAAATTAAGCCCTAAGGAAGGCCCTGAACTTGCCCTATTTAAGGCAACTTAGGTTTGCAGACTGAAATGAGTGTTTACCTTGAATGATAAGTCCAACTTCACTGATGCTGACATCACTCTATTTTTAGTTGGTTGTTTTTTGAAAAAGAACAAAATGGAGACTGTTGTCATATGTCAGCAATTCCACTCCTGGGCATAAACCCAGACAAACCTTAATTTTGAAAAAGTACATGCATTCCTATGTTCACAGAAGTACCATTTACAATGGCTAAGACAAGGAAACAATCTAAATGTCCACTGACAGATGAATGGATAAATGAGATGTGTTTATAGAGAATGGAATGGACTCTCCTGGCAGCACACCTGGTGAAGAATCTGCCTGCAATGCAGGAGACGTTGGTTCGACCCCTGGGTCAGGAAGATCCCCTGGAGAAAGAAATGGCTATCCACTCCAGTATTCTTGGGCTTCCCTGGTAGCTCAGATGGTAAAGAATCTGCTTACAATGTGGGAGACCTGGGTTCGATCCCAGGGCTGGGAAGATCCCCTGGAGAAGGGAATGACAGCTCACTCCAGTATTCTTGCCTGGAGCATCCCCACGGACAGAGGAGCCTGGCAGGATGCAGTTCATGGGGTCTCTAAGAGTTGGACACGATTGAGCATCTAAGCACAGCACAGCACAAAGAATGGAATGTTATTCAGTTATAAAAAAGAATGAAATAATATCATTTGCAACAACATGAATGGACCTAAAGATTATCGTACTAAATTAGGTAAGTCAGAAAAAGACAAATATCATATGATATCACTTATGTGTGTTAACTATAGTGTGACACAAACAAACATATCTATGAATCAGAAACAGACTCACAGACATAGAGAACAGATTTGTGCCTAGAAGGAGAGGGTTAGACGGAGAGTTTTGGATTAGAATATGCAAACTATTACCTATGGAATGGATAAGCAACAAGGCCCTACTGTAAGGACTTCCCTGGCAGTCCGATAGTTAAGACTCTGCTCCCAATGCAAGAAGTATGGGTTTAATCCCTGGTTGGGGAAGTAAGATTCTGCATGACAATGGTGCAGCTAAAAGTAAATAAATAAAATTTGGGACTTCCCATCAGGCTCAGTGGTAAAGAATCTGCCTGCCAATGTGCAAGATGCAAAAGACTTGAGTTTGATCCCTGGGTTGGGAAGATCCCCAGGAGGAAATAGCAACCCACACCAGTATTCTTGCCTGGAAAACGCCATGGACTGAAAAGTCTGGTGGATTGCAGTCCATAGGGTTGCAAAGAGACAGACATAAGTGAACAACAGAGCAGATAAATCAAATTTTAAAATTTATATGTGTTTATATGTTAAGAAATGCAACCCTCCAAAACAAGGTCCTACTGTATAGCACAGGGAGTGATATTCAATATCTTGTTGTAAACCATAATTGAAAATAATATGAAAAATAATATATATATATATATGAGTCACCTTGGCGTATATCAGAAACTAACACATTTAAAATCAACTATACTTCAATTTAAAAAATTAAAAGACATTATTAGAAAAATTAGCAGGCAAGCCAGAGATTAGAGAAAACATTCATAATTCTTTATCTAACAAAGAATTTATACCAAAAATATATCAAGAACACTTACAATTCAATAGTAATACGAAAAACTCAAAAATAGGAAAAATGTTTAAACAGACACTTAACAAAAAAAGATGTGCAAATGGTCAATAAGCTCATGCAAAAATACTTTACATCACTAGGGAAATGCAAGCAAAAATGTTATGCAACTCTACACCCATTACAACAGCTAAATTTTAAAAGTCTGGCTGTAAAATGACTACTATTGGCAAGGATATAAGGTGACTGCAACTTTCAAGTATTTTTGTCAGGAGTGCAGTATCATATGAACAATTTGACAGTTTCTTATAAAATTAAGCATAAATTGAGCATATAACCCAGCAATTTTACTGCTAGCTATTTACCCAAGAAAATATCATAACACGTGTGCATACAAAGACTTGTAAATGATAGTTTTTGCAACTTTATTGATGAAACTAGTAAAAGTGACAATAACTCATATGTCCAACCTCAGATACATGAATAAATAAACTGAATGAAAAAACTAATTTTCATATATCCATATATTGGGAAACCACTCAGCAACATAAAAAATGTGATCCCGATTGATACATGCAATAGCAACAGAAATGAATATCAAAATCAATATGCTGACTGAAAATAGCTAGATTTTTTTAAAAAAGAGTATACAATCTACAGTTCCCTCATATGAAATTCTAGAAGTGACAAAATAAATCTATCTTTATGGAAGTAAGTAAGTGGTCATCTAAGACTGATGATAGAGGAAAATTGCAAAGAGGTAATAGAGAGCTTTGGTGGGTGGGTGATGGAATAGTTTCATAGTTGAGTGTGGTGATGACAACATTTCTAGAAACTAAATCTCTACAACTAAACTGGTTATATTTTATTGTATATAAATTACATCTCTACAAAACTGATTAAAAAGCAAAGACAAAAAATAGTCAACAAGCTAATAATATGTTATTTGGAGAATTGTTTGCTTTATTTGAAAATATAACATCATCTTACAGTGATGTATTTGAAGGATCAGTTGTGGTTGCATTATCAAATATCCAATTAACTTGGGTTGTGACCTGTACAAAATCACTTAGCTGCTCTGTTTCTAACTTCTTCATTTCAGTATGAGAAAGTCACTTTGGTCTTAAAAATAGACTGGTACTTTTGTAGTAATTGGTAATGTCAGCTTATTCCTCACTGGTCCCTAAATATTTAGGAAATAGACTTAATAAAATGCTTTCCCCACATGGATTTAAGGGAGCAAGAATGTACAACGTAAGTGTAGATTAGTATGACAAAAAGAGATGTCTTCATCATGTTTTTCTTTTTGTCCCTTAAATTGTTTCCAACAATGATGCCCTCTTGATAGAGCACCACTTCTTCAGATAGACAAACACAGTTGTGACATACACATTTGTTGTTGTTCAGTCATTCAGTCGTGCTCCAACTCTTCTGCAACCCCATAGACTGTAGGTCACCAGGAGAATCCTCTGTCCATGGGATTCTCCAGGCAAGAATACTGGAGTGGGTTGCCATTTCCTTCTCCAGGGGATCTTCCCAGACCAGGGATATAGAACCCATGTCTTCTGCTAGGCAGGTGGATTTTTTTTAACTGCTGAGCCACCAAGGAATCCTAACATACACATGTGACAGTCTTAAATGCATTGCTCTCCATACTGCAATTGGGTGCATTCTATATGCACAATTTCCTTGTCATGGAATTTACAATAGCACAAGAACCTTGAATAAACCACTGGCGTTTGGAAGAGAAGGTAGAAACTAGATATTCAGTTTTACTCTTTTCCTGTGAAAAAGTAGTTAGTTCATGTTTTCCATATTATGAAGATAACCGGATTCAGTCAATTCAACATATGACATTTTACAACTCTAATATTTGAAGTTCTTTTAGAGGTAGTCCTGCGTCTTCAGATTACTCATGTGAAATCATACCGCATGCATCTCCCCACCTCCCTAGCTTTACCTCACACATACAGCCACTCCAATTCATTTTTGGACCACTATCGTGATGGTGAGTGGTGGTTTAGTGGTTTAGTTGTGTCTGACTTTTGTGACCACATGTACTGTAGCCTGCCAGGCTCCTCTGTCCATGGGATTCTCCAGGCAAGAATACTGGAGTGAGTTGTCATTGCCTCCTCCAGGGGATCTTCCCCACCCAGGGATTGAACCTGCATCTCCTGCCTTTGCAGGCAGATTCTTTACCGATGAGGCACCAGGGAAACCCTGGACCATCATGATCCCTCTCTAACTTGCCTGCTTGTGTCTCCTTACACATCACTTCCCAGACAGCAGCAAGAGAGACCATTTTAATGAATTAATCAGATCCTAATAAAACACCAATTTTAATGACTTGGCAGAACACTTAGACTGTCATTTTAGAGCAAATGATCCCTGTGTGAGTTCTGGAACGTATCCCCTACCTGTGTCCTCCAGGTTCACCGTCCAAACCACATTTGTATGTTCCTGTCTCAGAACCTGTGCACTTACTGCTGTACTTGAAATATCCCCCAAATACTATCTGGGCACTTGTTTATTATCATTCAGGTCTCAGCTTATGTGTCTCCTTCACACAAGATACACTGTTATCTTTCTTATGGAGTTTATTATCACCTGCAATTATATTTTTCACATATTTATTTTATGGGACACATAAACCTTATCAGAACAAAGTCTATGTCATCATTGCTATTGCCTCCTTGGCTGAATTACTCTTTTTTTACAAAAAAAATTTTATTCCTTTTTCCTACAATTGCCACAATATTTTTTTTTCACAAAATGCATATAGTTTTATTATTGTAAATGATTTTACATGTTTTAACTTGACTAATATAAATGAAAACAATAATTTTTAGAATATTTATTTACAGAGATGTAATATAAAATTGGAAGATAATTCAGAAAGTTTAAACTTTATATAAAACTCAAAAGTTCCATAAACCACATACAAAACTTTCAAGATTCAAAGCCTTAGATAACCAACTCAGAACTTGATTCTGCATTTTTACATAGCATTTTTAGCACAATTTGAAACCTTTAGATGACCAACTTCATAATTCTTGATGGGATATCATTTGAATCTAAATTTTCATTAGCTCTCAGCACTATCCTACTGTATAGAATGCTTCACCAAGAACAAACAGTTGGCCCCAAATGGAAACTAAGAAATTGGAATTATGAGATGATTCAACCATATTTTCCATTTGTTTAGTTTAATTCAATTTGTTCTTAGAGCACATTCTAGTTTACTGCTTCAAGAAGAGAAAACTAAGTAGATGAATTTTTGTATAACAATTTAAATCACAGCATATGTTATTATTAAAATGCAAAAATGTAGTTTTTACAAGAACTTAGTGCCAAGGGGATTCAATAAATACTCCCTCAGTACAATGTTTAAATAAACATAAATTTAAAATTACTACATCATTACTAAATTGCAGGAAGATTCAGTAGGAATATAGAAATCCATGGGTAAACCATGGAAGAATCTATATAAATATTTTTTGAAGTAAGTTTTTACTTGTCATCAAGTTTTTAAGATTTATCATATTAAATTCATTTCTGGCATTTTGGGTAATTCCAGGAATGTGGAACATAAATATGTGGGAAAAAATCAGAGTCTTTTGATTTTCACCTGCTATTAAAATGTATAAAATACTTATATCAGTCTATTTTGATAAATATTTCTCAGAATATTATCTTCATTGGATATTTTCAAGTAGTATACCAGAATTCCTGGAACCGTGTAAAATGTTGGAGAAATATTCTTTCATTTTATTATATTTTGTTCTTATAAAAAGTGAACAGCAATTTGCTGTTGTTTAGTTGCTAAGTCATGTCCAAATCTTTTGCAACCCCATGGACTACAACCCATTAGGCTCCTCTGTCCATGGGATTTCCCAGGAAAGATACTGGAGTGGGTTGCTATTTCCCCCTCAACCCAGGGATCGAATCCACACTTCTGCATTGGAAGGCGGATTCTTTGCCCTTGGGGCACCAGGGATGCCCGAACAATAAAATGTGCTAAATAAATCAAAAAATTTATAGACTGTTTCTGAATACTGAGACGTCTTAGTGACATCATCCACTTAAAATATCCACTCACTTCACTTCAAACTGTCTTCAGAGAAGACTCCATGTACTGATGGTCTGTGCCCAGCTCTGTGGTCCCTTGGCTTCCCAGCTACTTCAGAACTCCACTCAATATGCAGAATTCTTCTGTCCCACAGACCCACTAAGCCCTTTCCTAATGGCCATCACTTATTCTCCCAAAGCCTACCTACCCAATCATTGGTGGCAGGTAGGAAAATCTGTTGTGCTAAATTGCTCATCAAATTTTATTGTCACTACCCCCATCCCCATCTTTTTGTGCAGTGTCTATTCCTCATGAATGCTTTGAACTCATGCAGCTCAATAACAACAACCACCACAACAAAAAACAAACAGCCCGATCTAAAAATGGGCAGAAGACCTGAATAGATATGTCTCCAAAGAAGACACATAGAGGGCCAAGAGACAAATGAAAAGATGTTCAATGTCATTGATTACTAGAGAAATTCAAATTAAAACCACACTGAGGCTTCACCACACAACAGTCAGAATGGCCATCATCAAAACATTTACAAACAATAAATGCTGGAGAAGGTATGGAGAAAAGGGTACTCTTTTTTTTTTTTTGAAAAGGGTACTCTTGTACCCTTGGTGGGAATGCAAATTGATGCAGTCACTATTGTGAACAGAATGGAGGTTCCTTACAAAACCAAAGCTTGTTTCTTAAAATGAATTTTGGATCTACTATTATTAGGTACAGATTCTGCAAACATTTTCTTCCACCTTGTCATTAGATACTGTTAATAGTCTTTCCCAGAATGGTTTTCAATTTTAAAGAAGTATTCTTGACTTTGGGCTTCCCAGGTGGTGCTAGTGGTAAAGATCTGCCTTCCAATGCAGGAGACACACAGACACGGGTTCGATCCCTCGGTCAGGAAGGTTCCTGGAGGAAGGCATGGCAACCCACTCCAGTATTCTTGTCTGGAGAATCCCCATGGACAAAGGGTCCTGGTGGGCTACAGCCCATGGGGTTGCAAAGGACTGGACACGACTAAGTGACTGAACATGCACACACAAACACATATATGTCTCTGACTGTAGCCTGCAGGTCTCCTCTATCCATGGAATGCTCCAGGCAAGAATACTGGAGTGGGTTGCCATTTCCTTCTCCAGGGGATCTTCCTGACCCAGGAATCAAATCCACATCTCTTGCTTTGCAGGCATATTCTTTACTGTTTGAGCCATCAGGGAAGTCCATACATACACACACACACACACACACACACACACACATGCACACACACACACACACACACATCCTTATAAGTCTTAAAGTTCATGCACTATCAGTACTCTGATTCTGCTCTTCAGTTTTCTATTGTTTATTTCTGCTTTCTGCTCCCAGTGAGCTCTGTGTCTCTATTTACTGTCTTTTTTCCCTTATGTACCTATATGATCACAAAGTCATCTTTTTTTAAATTTATTTTTATTGGAGGCTAATTACAATATTGTAGTGGTTTTTGCCATACATTATCATGAATCAGCCATGGGTGTACATGTGTTCCTCATCCTGAACCCCTTCCCACCTCCCGACCGATCCCATCCCTCAGGGTCATCCCAGTGCACCAGCACTGAGCACCCTGTCTCATGCATTGAACCTGGCCTGGTGATCTATTTCACATATGATAATATACATGTTTCAATGCTATTCTCTCAAATAATTCCACCCTTGCCTTCTCCCACAGAGTCCAAAAGACTATTATATACCTCTGTGTCTCTTTTGCTGTCTCACATATAGGGTCATCATTACCATCTTTCTAAATTCCATATATATGCGTTAGTACACTGTATTGGTGTTTTTCTTTCTGACTTTGCTCTGTGTAATAGGCTCCAGTTTCATCCACCTCATTAGAACTGATTCAAATGTATTCTTTTTGATAGCTTAGTAATATTCCATTGTGTATATGTATCATAGCTTTCTTATCCATTCATCTGCCAATGGACATCTAGGTTGATTACCATGTCTTGGCTATTGTAAACAGTGCTGCGATGAACATTGGGGGTACAAGTGTCTCTTTCAATTCTGGTTTCCTCTGTGTGTATGCCCAGCAATGGGATGGCAGTTCTATTTCCAGTTTTTTTAAGGAATCTCCACACTGTTCTTCATAGTGGCTGTACTAGTTTGCATTCCCAACAGTGTAAGTGCATTCCTTTTTCTCCACACTCTCTCCAGTATTTATTGTCTGTAGACTTTTGTATAACATCCATTCTGACCGGCATGAGATGGTACCTCATTGTGGTTTTGATTTGCATTTCTCTGATAATGAGTGATGCTGAGCATTTTTTCATGTGTTTGTTATCCATCTGTATGTCTTCATTGGAGAAATGTCTGTTTAGTTCTTTGGCCCATTTTTTGATTGGGTTGCTTATTTTTCTGGAATTGAGCTGCAGGAGTTGCTTGTATATTTTTGAGATTAATTCTTTGTCAGTTACTTCATTTGCTATTATTTTCTTGCATTCTAAGGGCTGTCTTTTCACCTTGTTTATAATTTCCCTCATTGTGCAAAAGCTTTTAAGTTTAATTAGGTCCCATTTGTTTATTTTTGCTTTTATTTCTAATATTCTGGGAGGTGGGTCATAGAAGATCCTGCTGTGATTTACGTCAGAGAGTGTTTTGCCTATGCTTTCCTCTAGGAGTTTTATAGTTTCTGGTCTTACATTTAGATCTTTAATCCATTTTGAGTTTATTTTTGTGTATGGTGTTAGAAAGTGTTCTAGTTTCATTCTTTTACAAGTGGTTGACCAGTTTTCCCAGCACCACCTGTTAAAGAGATTGTCTTTTCTCCATTGTATATTCTTGTCTCCTTTGTCAAAGATAAGGTGTCCATAGGTGTGTGGATTTATCTCTGGGCTTTCTATTTTGTTCCTTTGATCTATATTTCTGTCTTTGTGCCAGTACCATACTGTCTTGATGACTGGGCTTTGTAGTAGAGCTTGAAATCAGGCAGGTAGATTCCTCCAGTTCCATTCTTCTTTCTCAAGATTGCTTTGACTATTCGAGGTTTTTTGTATTTCCATACAAATTGTGAAATAATTTGTTCTAGTTCTCTGAAAAATACCATTGGTAGCTTGATAGAGATTGCATTGAATCTATAGATTGATTTGGGTAGTATACTCATTTTCACTGTATTGATTCTTCTGATCCATGAACATGGAATCTTTTTCCATCTATTTGTGTCATCTTTGATTTCTTTCATCAGTTTTTTATAGTTTTCTATATGTTGGTCTTTTGTTACTTTAGGTAGATTTATTCCTAAGTATTTTATTCTTTTTGTTGCAATGGTGAATGGAATTGTTTCCTTAATTTCTCTTTCTGTTTTCTCATTGTTAGTGTATAGGAATGCAAGGGATTTCTTTGGGTTAATTTTATATCCTGCAACTTTACTATATTCATTGATAAGCTCTAGTAACTTTCTGGTAGAGTCTTTAAGGTTTACTATGTAGAGAATCATGTCATCTGCAAGCAGTGAGAGTTTTACTTCTTTTCCAATCTGGATTCCTTTTAGTTATTTTTCTTCACTGATTGCTGTGGCTAAAACTTCCAAAACTATGTTGAATAGTAGTGGTGAGAGTAGGAACCCTTGTCTTGTCCCTGACTTTAGGGGAAATGCTTTCAATCTTTCACCATTGAGGATAATGTTTGCTGTGCATTTATCATATATGGCTTTTATTATGTTGAGGTATGTTCCTCTATGCCTGTTTTCTGGAGGTTTTCTTATCATAAATGGGTATTGAATTTTGTCATAGGCTTTCTCTGCATCTATTGAGATAATCATGTGATTTTTATCTTTCAATTTGTTAATGTGTTGTATTACACTGATTAATTTGTGAATATTGAAGAATCCTTGCATCCGTGGGATAAAGCCCACTTGATCATGATGCATGATCTTTTTAATATATTGTTGGATTCTGTTTGCTAGAATTTTGTTAAGGATTTTTGCATCTGTATTCATCAGTGATATTGGCCTGTAGTTTTCTTTTTTGTAGCATCTTTGTTGGGTTTTGGTGCTATGGTGATGGTGGCTTCATAGAATGAGTTTGGAAGTTTACCTTCCTCTGCAATTTACTGGAAGAGTTTGAGTAGGATAGGTGTTTGCTCTTCTCTAAATTTTTGGTACAATTCCACTGATGAAGCCATCAGGTCCTGGGCTTTTGTTTGTTGGAAGATTTCTGATTACAGTTTCAATTTCTGTGCTTGTGGTGGGTCTGTTAAGATTTTCTATTTCGTCCTGGTTCAGTTTTGGAAAGTTATACTTTTCTAAGAATCCATCCATTTCTTCCAAGTAGTCCTTTTTTTTTTTTTTTTTTGGCATATAGTTGCTGATAGCAATCTCTTATGATCCTTTGTATTTCTGTGCTGTCTGCTGTGATTTCTCCATTTTCATTTCTAATTTTGTTGATTTGATTCTTCTCCCTTTGTTTCTTGATGAGTCTGGCTAATGGTTTGTCTATTTTATTTATCTTCTCAACGAAGCAGCTTTTAGCTTTGTTTATTTTGGCTACGGTCTCCTTGTTTCTTTTGCATTATTTCTGCCCTAATTTTTATGATTTCTTTCCTTCTACTAACACTAGGGTGCTTCATTTCTTCTTTTTCTAGTTACTGTAGGTGTAGAGTTAGATTATTTATTTGATTTCTCTCTTGTTTCTTGAGGTAGGCTTGTATTGCTATGAACCTTCCCCTTAGTACTGTTTTTACTGAATCCCATATGTTTTGGGTCATTGTGTTTTCATTTTCATTCATTTCTATGCATACTTTGATTTCTTTCTTGATTTCTTCTGTGATTTGTTGATTATTCAGAAGTGTGTTGCTTAGCCTGAATATGTTTGTTTTTAATGTTTCCTCCCACCCCTGAGGTTGACATATAATCTTACTGCAGTGTGATCAGAAAAGATGCTTGAGATGATTTCAATTTTTTTTGAATTTACCAAGGCGAGATTTATGGCCCAGGATGTGATCTATCCTTGAGAAGGTTCCATGTGCACTTGAGAAAAAGGTGATATTCATTGTTTTAGGGTGAAGTGTCTTATAGATATCAACTAGGTCTAACTGGTCCATTGTATCATTTAAAGTTTGTGTTTCCTTATTAATTTTCTGTTTAGTTGATCTATCCATAGGTGTGAGTGGGGTATTAAAGTTTCCCACTATTATTGTGTTATTGTTAATTTCCCCTTTCATACTTGTTAATGTTTACTTTATGTACTGAGGTGCTCCAATGTTGGGTGCATATATATTTATGATTGCTATATCTTCTTCTTGGATTGATCCTTTGATCATTATGTAATGTCCTTCTTTGTCTCTTTTCATGGCTTTGTTTTAAAGTCTATTTAATCTAATATGAGTATTGATACTCCTGCTTTCTTTTGGTCTCCATTTGCATGAAATATCTTTTTCCAGCCCTTCACTTTCTGTCTGTATGTGTCCCTAGGTTTGAGATGCGTCTCTTGTAGACAGCATATATAGGGGTCTTGTTTTTGTATCCGTTCAGCCAGTCTTTGTCATTTGGTTGGGGCATTCAACCCATTTACATTTAAGGTAATTATTGATAGGTATGGTCCCGTTGCCATTTACTTTGTTGTTTTGGGTTCGAGTTTATATACCTTTTCTGTTTCCTGTCTAGAGAAGATCCTTTAGCATTTGTTGAAGAGCTGGTTTGGTGGTGCTGAATTCTCTCAGCTTTTGCTTGTCTGTAAGGCTTTTGATTTCTCCTTCATATTTGAATGAGATCCTTGCTGGGTACAGTAACCTGGGTTGTAGGTTTTTCTCTTTCATCACTTCAAGTATGTCCTGCTTGAAGACCTCCTGGCTTGAAGAGTTTCTATTGAAAGATCAGCTGTTATCCTTATGGGGATCAGCTTGTGAGTTATTTGTTATTTTTCCCTTGCTGCTTTTAATATTTGTTCTTTGTGTTTGGTCCTTGTTAATTTGATTAATATGTGCCTTGGGGTGTTTTGCCTTGGGTTTACCCTGTTTGGGGCTCTTGGTTTCTTGGACTTGGGTGGCTATTTCCTTCCCCATTTTAGGGAAGTTTTCAACTATTATCTCCTCAAGTAAAGTCATCTTTTTTTAATTGCTCCTTTTCACTTAACATTACCAGATACAGTTTGCATTTCTAGCACAAGGCATTAAATGACTATATGTTGTTTCTCATGTTACTAAAGTGGAATCTGTTAACATAGCACCTATTTTTGAGCATTTCTGTTGTTCCATCAATAGACTTGTAAATGCTTTGACAGTCTGAAGTGAAGTGAAGTGAAGTTTGTTCAGTTGTGTCTGACTCATTGTGACCCTATGGACCATGCAGTCCATGGAATTCTCCAGGCCAGAATATTGGAGTGGGCAGCGTTCCCCTTCTCCAGGGGATCTTCCAAACCCAGGGATTTAACTCAGGTCTCCCTCACTGAAGGCAGGTTCTTTACCAGCTGAGCCACAAGGGAAGCCCAAGAATACTGGACTGGTTAGCCTATCCCTTCTCCAGGGGATCTTTCCAACCCAGGAATCAAACAGGAGTCTCCTGCATTACAGGTAGATTCTTTACCAACTGAAGCCCTTGACAGTCTGATAAATTCCTTAAAGTGAATTCCCAGTAAAGTAGAATTCCTGGGTTAAACAGAATGAATACTTTTAGAGCTTTCAATTGTATCTGCTAAATAATTTTAGTAACATTTTGCTATTTATATATTCTCAGTGTCAACTTGAAGGTATAGGATACCCAAACAGTGACATCAAATACAAATTTGGATGCAAACAAAACTGAAGCTAGTCAAGAAGTCCAAATGTTGTGAATTAGCAGATGGGAAATTTGATAAAAGAAAATAGATTTTACATCTGTATGTCCACTATGCCCTATTTATTTGTCCATCAATGTACCTGAGACACCTTGCATGTTTATCAACTCCTTAAAATGTAGAATTGTGTATTATTCATACAGGTCTTATTCCTATAGTCTATTCAAATGAATGAGTGAATAAATAAATACATGGAAAAGTGACCACAGCTGATGAACTTACTTCTCCTTGCCTTCTTCTCTGCATATGTCATCCCAACACAAGGAATATCCTGAGGATTTTATAGGCTGCTTCCACTCCTACATCTGGTGTCATACATTAGCCAACCTACATTAGCATAAGCAGTAAGAGTTTATGCTATCACCAGGACAAGAAGCCTGACAATAAGGTGGCTGCAGATTTAGTTATTAGTTATACAACCTCTTCAAAGACCTGAGACCTATGCATTCTCTTGGTGTTGTGATCTGTAGTGTGTTAGCTCTTTGCTTAGGTTATCATCCAAGAAAATAGATGTAGCAGTTATAGGCTAAACATCTATACAATAACTAGGAACAGGAAAAACACCAGGTCAAAAACAACAGGCTCTTTTTTATGTGTATCCCTTTAAGAATGAGGGATCCTTCTCTAGAAGCTTGTGACAAGACTTTGCCCATACTGATTTTCAGCAAGGGTATGGGGTCAATGTGATTTATTTTGGGAATCTGAGATCTTCCTTCCAAGGAGATGTATGAGGTCAGCTTTCTCTACAGCACATGTACATGCAAAGGTAGGTGAAAGACTACACAGGACTTGAGTTTGGTGAAATGAGGAAGAAAGGGAAGGGTCTGTGTTAAGTGAAAACATTTGCCTTCTTTATCCTGTGAGTCAACTTCACAGATAAGTTCTTTGTAGAGTAAAATTACATAGTTTCCTTTTGCTCTTGTCTCATAGAGTCTTGTAGTGGTTAAACCACTGACAAGGAGATGACTTTTATTCTATTGAATAGGAATTCCAACCACGATGCGAATGAGTGGTGAAATGTGTATCAGAAAGATAAGATTGTTCATTTATCCATGAGTGGAATCAAAGTAACCTAAATTACACCATCACTGTTTTTCTGTTTGTTTGTTTTTAATTGTTAAAACATGGTTAGCGGACTGTGTCCATTGCCCACATCCAATCTTACTTGCATGTTGGAAAATGGAATATTTCCTGCTATATCAGTGAAGAAAGGATGTCACAGTCATCAGTGATCGCAGCCACCATGGATGGTGAGCTGGTGATCCCTGAGGGAACTCAGGAAGGAAAGAATGCCTGCCCTCTATCAGCCATCAGACTGTAGCAACTCCCCACGGTGAGCCCTGAGATACTCATGGGTGAAACATAGGATACTGGCCCTAGATAGCTGAGGTGCATATCAAAGGGATGATTTCAGTGAGCCCACATTCTTGCATCTTCCCATACACAGAAAAGCACTAAATTCCAAAACTTCTGTATAACCTGGCTTTCCTCCTCACCTTCATGCAGCAATTGTCTGAGTTAGTTACTTGACATGCTGCCTACCAGGCTTAACATCCTAAAAATTCCCACCAAATGAAACATAAGTCAATGTTTAAGTTATGAATATTCTTTAAGTCTACAGTGTCTATTATGTCAATCATTATCTAAAACACATATAATTGTAGAATTTATTAACTGTTTATAACATTATTTGCTATAATTCCATCACTTAATTTTACAAGCAACAACAACAACAAAATGTGGTTGCTCCTATGAAAAGATGCCCTAGAAGTCAGAGAGTGCATCCTGTGCTGGTAGAAGAGTCCTCACTCACAACTCAACCACAACTCAGCCTCTCAGAATGACACAACCTCAACACAAGACACAACCTCTCAGAGTGAGGACCGTAACTCAAGAAAATGAATCATCACTGCAGTGACAAGGACCGGATCTGACTCATCTCTTTGAAACATCTCTGTTTTCTCATTGCTCTGTTTTCTTAATTTTAATTCACTTTTTACTGAGTCTAGGGAATTTTAAAAACTTTTAGAAAAACACTGCCAACTTGAATTTGAGTTGCTATAAAACTTTAATTATTCTGACCTTTTTATTTCTCCTTTCAAAAAATAAAGCAGAATGAAACAAACAAAAAAATGGTGCAATGAAATGACACTTTACTTAGCATACATTTTTATCTCATTTAGCTTTATGGCAATTTTTTAAACCCTCTAAAGTTTATAGAGCAATTAAGCTATGTTCTCAGGGAAAAACACACTCACATAAAAGAGCAATAAGGCAAGTAGTAATTTCCAGATACCAGGCTCATTTTTACTACTGTTTATTCAAGTTCAATGAGTATTTGTTATGTAAAATAAGTAGTTCCTGCTGCAAGTGAAAGTTTACTTTTGTTTCTCAAAGACATGTTGATATTTTTGTTGTAACAGAGAATCACAGTATAGCCTTATCAGGTCAATCCATGAATTAAAAATTAATCACAAATTTAAATGATCCTTTTCTATTGTTTTTTATTGGAAGTCTTGCATAGAACACTGGATTAGACTGAATAAAGCACACCAATAATAACAGGATCTTTTAATGATAATGCATCATTACCTAATGAAACTAATCAAATATTGAACCTTGAGGAAATTGATTATGTTTTGATATCTGTCAATACTTGAAAAATTCTGCAGAGATTACTAAGTGGAAGAAAATACTTGAAAACTATTCCACTCTATCAGTCAAATATAAAAGTAGACTTTACAAAAGTAAGTATAGACATTTATATTAAACCTACATAAATATTTCCAGTGACTTTTATTAAAAATTCAGCAAAATAGCATAATTTATTAATTAAAATATATGTGCATTTGTTTATAAAAATATATAAATCAGGTTAAAATTATAATCTACTTAAAAATTCAAATCTTGAAAATCAATGAGAGTTTTAATATTATGACTATTCCTTGGAAATGTATTTTCAAAATGTGTGTGTTTGAGGGTAGAGGAGGAGAAACTAGTGCAGTTTTTCAATTTACATAAAAGATAACTACAAAAGGACTTATTTTGTGCTCCTTCTTTCCAAAATACTGTAATTTTATACACAAAGTACAACTACAGATAATGTATGAAAGGGTTAAATGAACCCTCTCTTAAACAACTTGCACTGGACTAATACCTACATAATTTTCTTGAAAGATATTTATCTATTTTCCTGGCAGATAGAAGGAAGAATTATTGTGCAACACTCTAGTGAATTATCTAGTCTATTTTAAAATACATTGTTAATATTATTGCAATAAAGTAAACATCAAAAAAATTAAAGATCTCAAATTTAAAAATGAGACATATTTTTCTTTAAAAAACTCACTTATGAGTCTCATTCTCAGAGCTATTCATACCTGAATATTTCTATTTATATTTTCATAGGTTATTGACTCTGTAGTTATAAATAGCATACCTAGGCTCAGATGGGAAAGAATCTGACTGCAATGCAGGAGACTGGGATTCGATCCCTGGGTCAGAAAGACCCTCTGGAGGAGGAAATGGCAACCTATTCCCGTTTTCTTGTCTGGAGAATCGAGCTACAGTACACAGGGTCAGTAAGAGTTGGACATGACTGAGTGACTAACACTTTCCCACACACACTTATATATACTTGGCTCATTAAGGTAAATGAATATTATTCTTTTCTCTGCTATAAAACCTTAGTGAATATTTTCATTACTCAAGTTCTGAAATACTATGAATAGTGCTGCTATGAATGCTTTTCTATAATTATTTATATAGACACATGTTTTCATTTGTTTGAATGAATACCTATGAGTGAAATTACCATGTGAGCATATATCTTCAGGTTTTGCAATTGGTATTCCATTATATGGGGCTTCCTGGTGGTTCAGTGGTAAAGAATCTGCCTGCAATGCAGGAGATGTGGATTTTTCGGAAAGATCCCTGAAAGAGGAAATGTCAACCCACTCCAATAGTATTGCCTGGGAAATCTTATGGACATAGAAGCCTGGTGGGCTACAATCCATGGCGTTCCAAGAGTTGGACATGGTTTCGTGACTAAATTACCACACTGCATTATACATTTTATTCTGTTGCTTAATTTTTGTTCATTCAGCACTAAGTCTATAAAACATATGTTGTTGTGTGTGAAAGTGAACTTCTCTCAGTCTTGTTGGACTCTTTGGGACCCCATAGACTATACAGTCCATGGAATTCTCCAGGCCAGAATACTGGAGTGTGTAGCTGTTCCCTTTTCCAGGAGATCTTTCCAACCCAGGGATCAAACTGAGGTCTCCTTCATTGCAGGCAGATTCTTTAACAGCTGAGCCACCAGGAAAGCCCAAGTCTATAAGTTCTTTCACTCTCTTCTAAAACTTATATCTACTTTAAAGAGAGAGAGCAGGCCTTCTACTAAAAGCAATTTGGTAACTTCCCTGGTGGTCCAGTGGTTAAGATTTCATACTTCAGGGGGTGCAATTCGATCCCTGGTCAGGGAGCTAAGATTCCGCCTGCCATGTGGAGTGGCCCTCATTTCCCAAAATCTTTTGATTGAAAATGAAACAAAATAAAAACAATCTGTGTGTTCAACTGTCCAGAAATGACTGATCAGCTAGCTCTATGTGAAAATATAAGTTATCCACTTATTTTTGAGACTAAATATACTTTAGAAAAAGTAGAACTTCAAAAAATATTGTAAGGTACTTTATTAGACAATCAGAAAGCATAGTAAACTGCTTTTTATATTGCATTAAGTAAGGGCTTCCCTGGTGGCTTAAAGGGTAAAGTGTCCGCCTGCAATGCAGGAGACCCGGGTTCAATCCCTGAGTCGGGAAGATTCCCCTGGAGAAGGAAATGGGGTAGTAGTCTTCCAGTAGTGCTGCCTGGAAAATCCCATGGACAGAAGAGCCTGGGAGGCTGCAGTCCATGGGATCCCAAAGAGTCGGACATGACTGAGCGACTTCACTTTCACTTTTAAGGGTTAAAATTTCTTGATCTATTTTGCACTTTAAGTAGTTTTTTTTTTTTTTTAACTCATGCATAATTGTGTAATCTCATGGGTGCACTATCAAAAAAACTGTTGGCTCATTGTAAATGTAAAATTTCCAAATACTGATGCAGCATTACACAACGTTGTTGGGAGACGTCTGCCACAAACGCTTCCCGCATCAACACTGTGTTGAGTGTGCAAAGATCTCAAGGCTGTGACATACACTTTTCTGAGACCATCAGTTCTCCAGACAGTGTGTGGAGGTGGAAAGAGAGGTGAAGACTATATTGCATAGTATCAGTGCTATTTGGAGGATTATCATAGTGGGTTCCTCCAGCTCAGGGTTCTCTCCTGTGCTAATGTGCAGGCTCCTTATTAATCATGCTGTGGGATTTGGA
This sequence comes from Cervus elaphus, assembly GCF_910594005.1. Taxonomy (NCBI): domain Eukaryota; kingdom Metazoa; phylum Chordata; class Mammalia; order Artiodactyla; family Cervidae; genus Cervus; species Cervus elaphus. The sequence continues at coordinate 4,713,089 of NC_057843.1, read as the reverse complement.
ACTCAAGAAACAAGGGGGATTATACTCATACCCCTACTACTTTCTTTCTGTGAGTAAACAATCTGATACAGCAGAATCAGTAGTCTAGCATCTTCTGTCAGCATTCTTGGGGTTGGGAGGCCAAGTTAGTAGTTAATGCAGTTACTCTGGTAGAAGATCTGCTTCTAGCGTCCCTTTGCATTGTCAAGCTGACTGTTGTGGTTCTTATTTAGCTGCTAAGTCATGTCTGACTCTTTGCGGCCCCATGGTCTGTAGCCCACCAGACTCCTCTGTCCATAGGACTTCCCAGGCTGGATTATTGAAGTGGGTTGCTATTTCCTCCTCCAGAGGATCTTCCTGAGCATTGAACTAGTGTCTTCTGCATCTCCTGCTCTGCAGTTGGATGATTTTACCCACTGAACCATAAGTATATTTTCCCAAATGATCAATAACTTAAATAGGTGAATCTAGAGTGAGGGTTCCAAAGTCCACGAGAGCTTCTCTGAGAGCTCAGGGAAACTCTTCTAGGAAATTCTTATCTGCTTCCCAACGATAATGGCCATAAAACTCAAGATGAAGCAGTTTTAAAACTTGCATCCAAGAAAGAAACATCGTCATGATGAAAAATCTGAGACTACCATCCTTGCAGTAGCCATTTACCCCTCTATATATGTACTTATTCTTCAAAATTTCTCATTTTTACTAAATTTATTATCTCATATTCCCTGCTTTTGTTGTAATGTCACCTGATTAAGGTACTGACCCAACAGTTGGCTTCCTTTTGTTGAATAATGGGTAGTCAAATAACTGGTTTTATCTCTCATTTGTAAAAGGGACTCAAAGAATATTAAAATGGCTGAAAAATCAAACCTACCATGAGGTACCACTGCACAATGGTCAGAATGGCCATCATTCAAAAGTCTACAAATAATAAATGCTGGATAGACTGTGGAGAAAAGGGAACCTTCATACACTATTAGAGGGAATGTGCAGCCACTGTGGAGAACAGTATGGAGGTTCCTCAAAAAGCTAAAAATAGAGCTGCCGTATGATCCTGAAATCCCACTCCTGGGCATATATTCAGATAAAATTACAATTTGAAAAGATACATGCACCCCTCTATTCATAGCAGCACTGTTTATAATAGCCAAGACACAGAAGCAACCTAAGTGTCCATCAACAAATGAATGGATAAAAAAGAGGTAGCGTATCTCTCTCTCTCTCTCTTATATATATATATATATAAGGTAGCATCTTATATATATATATGCTTATTTATATATATATAAAGGTAGCATCTCTCTCTCTCTCTATATATATATATATATACATATATATATATATATATATAAAATGCCATTGGCAGCTACATGGAGAAGCTAGAGTTTATCTTACTAAGTGAAGTCAGTCAGGAATAGGAAGACAAATATAATATGGTATGACTTATATATATGGGATCTAAAATATGACACACGTGAGCTGACTCACAGATGCAGAACAGACTTGTGGTTGCCAAGGGGAAATGGGGTTGGGGAAAAGAAGGAGTGGGAGTTTGGGGTTAGCAGATGGAAACTACTTACATAGGATGGATAAACAACCAGATCTTACTATACAACTGAAGGAACTATATTCAATATCCTGTGATAAACCATAAAGGGAAAGAATATGAAAAAGAATGTATATATGAGTATAACTGAATCACTTTGCTCTACAGAAGAAATTAACACAATACTGTAAATCAACTACACAATAAAAAAGTGAAATAAAATAGAAGGGTTGAGAACAATGAAATATCATTCAGTCTTTAAAAAGAAGGAAATCTTGCCATCAGCAACAACATAGATAAACATGGTAGACATTGTTGTAAGTGAAATAAGACAGATATAGACAGACAAATATTGCAACATGGGATTTAAAACTGATGAATTCATAGTAACAGAGGAAAGAATGATGCTTAGCAGGGATTTTGAGGTGGGCAAAAGGAAAGTATTTATCAAAGTGTACAAACTTTCAGTTCTAGAGATCAAATCTTCAGCATAGTGATTACAGGTAATGATAAAGTATTCATGAAATTTGCTAAGAGAGTAAATCTCAAGTGTTCTCACACACACATAGATGCAAAACACTCACACACAGCTTACTATGCGAGGTGATGGGATGGACATATGAATTAACTTGACTGTGGTAAGCATTTCTCAATACATACATGCATCAGTTCATCATGCCATACACTTAAGTGAATAGTTTCATTTGTCAGTCGTTGGTCAGTAGAACTGAAAAGTTAAATATTAACTTTATCTCTTTTAAAAATTAAAATATGACAGAAATTATACTGTATGGTATGAAGAAGGAAGAGATTATATGTGTTCAGATTCAAATATGTGTTCAGATTAAGATACATAAACATAAGATTAAATGGAAAATAATTTGAAATGTCTACATAAAATTTTTTTAAGATAAAGATACTGCATGCATTTCCATATGATTCAAATGGAACTTCACTGTGTCTGTAGGTATTTGAATATTGCAAGGAAAATAGTCCAAGGACATTTTCACCAGGATTGCAAAGTATCAGTTTCCACTACTTTCCCGACAGTTTGCAGATGAGCTCTGCAGAGGCTGTTTGGATCCAATTCAATCGTTGTCTGCAGATCCAGGTGGCAGACCATTCACTCTCCAGACTTATTGGGCTAATGCAATTGAACGAGAATTAGCCCCTGTGCAAGGCAGGGACCTGTCAGTAGCTTTTAAGTAAGAGCTGAGAAGCCCTGTGAAATCCATGCAGAGAGAACAGTTAGGTGTGTCTGCCCTCTGTGCTGTCATGGCAACCTCTCAGCCAAGGCACTCTTGCTATTTTGAGCAGTATGAATTTCCCTTGGGGGACTGTAACATTCCCCCTAACCAGGTTACAGAGGGCTTTCATTTTAATCCATGTGTTTTATTACTAAGGTGTTCTTGCTGTTATTGTTTTAATTGTTATTTTGTCAAGTGTGATATTAAAATTTTTAGAGTAATTTAAAAAAATGCTGATTTTCCTGTTCCACCATCGAAACCTCTATCATGATTATCCCTCAAACCACTGGACTCTGGATTTTTTTCCTATATCTTAAGGGAATTTCCCCCAACATATCAATAAAATATCTAACATATTGTTATTAAAGATTAAAACTGCATTTGCATACATAACACATTTATCCATCAAAATAAGGTGGCATGGGTATTAATCTAACAGAATATGTTATTTTGTCTCAAATCAAAGATTTTAATGTTAAAATTGTGCATGTCGTAAATAACATGTTCTTGACATTTTCTTCATACTTGCCTCTAAAATCCCTATACACATATCACATGTTCAAAGTTCACAATGATACAGAAAACTATTTGAGCAAACTCCAGGAGATGGTGAAGGACAGTGAAGCCTGGCATGCTGCAGCCCATAGGGTCACAAAGAGTCGGACATGACTTAGTGACTGAACAACCAATGACTTCCTTAAATGTTTGGTAAAATTTACCCATGAAGCCATCTGGTTCTAGGCTTTTCTTTTTTGGAAGACTTTTATTACAATTCAATATCCTTACTACTAATGTGTGCCAGTTGCTCAGTCGTGTCCAGTTCTTTGCAATCCCGTGGACTATAGCCCACCGGACTCCTCTGTCCATGGGATTTACTGGATAAGAATAGTAGTAACAGTTCTATTCAGATTTTTAATTTCTTCCTTATTCAGTCTTGGTAAGTTGTATGTTTCTGAGAATGTTTCCATTTCTCCTAGCTTGTCCAGTTTGTTGGCACAAAGCTGTTCATGTTCTTTTCTATCAGAGTCCCAGCTGTTGAGCTCCATGGATTCCTCCTTGATCCCCCAAGGGTGAGGTCAGAATAGGGGCTTCTTCAAAGTGGTCCTCAATGCTGCAGGGGGCAGTGGTCCCTCCTGGGCCCTCCTTTCCTACTGGAGGAACCAGTGACGCAGGGGAGACCTGTCTGCCTGGTGCTGTGCTGGCCTGGGGGCAGGGGCAATGTGGGCAGTGTGCAACACTTCTCTCCCTTTCTGACACAGTCTGTCTTGATCTCTGTGATGCAACGGTGTTTCAGCCTCACCCTTGTGTTCTAGATTCTCTCAGTGCTGTCCTGTCATGGGTAGTTGTGACTGTTCTTCTTGTGAGAGGGAAGATAGGAACAACCTATAACACCATCTTGGTGACATCCCTACCAGTATATTTTCTTAAAGCAAACAGCTATTGGTTTCCTAGATGGCATATCCAGACTTCTGTTTAGCTGCTGCAAACTAGTCAAGCAGGAACCTATTGATTCTCCAAGACTGTGCTTGGAGAACTACGTCTTAACTAATTGACCTAATAAAAGCTGATGCATTCTATGTAGCAGGTAATATTCTGGGTATTATATGCACCATTGCACATATTCTTTCATTCAAGTTTCATAAGATATGTGGAATGGAAAGTAGTTATGTGATGTACTTACACAAACTCTTTCTATAAGATCAATAAAAATCCTGTTACAAGCTGTACTCCCAGGTGAAAAGAGAATAAATGATTGATATCTTATACTGGATAGTCACTTACAAGCTCAAGACAGGTATATTTTTCCTTTCTGAAAGTATTTTACTAATAACATAAAAAGAGGTCAGGGTCCCATAGTAAACTGAAAAGAACTCAAGTATAGTTCACTTTTATCTTAATATGATAATCTAAATGCCACTGTGCATACTCAAAGGTAGTTTTTAAACACCTTTTCTCTTTGGGGTAAGACATGGAGATCTTTGAAGTAAAGACACAGGAAAAAAAAAAACACAAAGATTATTTTTTCCTTTGAAAGTAAGGACAATATATGTTGATGAAGAAAATTCTACTTCGTAGCTTGTATATTTCTGTTAACAGTGCAATCCATGAATAGAGAGAGACTTCAGACATAAGAGAAACCATTAAACCCTAGAAGCCCTAAAATAGCCAGAATAGCTCTTTTCAGGGTGAGTTAATGCAGCATAATGTTGAAGAAAGCATTGTGGCTAAGTTATTGGAAAAAGCCGATTGATTATGTCTTCCCTGGGTTCCCCAGTGGCTCAGACCGTAAAGAGTCTGCCTACAATGCAGGAGACCCAGGTTCAATCCCTGGGTTGAGAAGATTCCCCTGGAGAAGGAAATGGCAATCCCCTCCAGTACTCTTGTCTGGAAAGTCCCATGGACAGAGGGGTCTGGTGGGCTACAGTCCCCGGGGTCGCAAAGAGACACAAGCGAAGCAACTGAGCGCACACGCACTGCAGCGATTACGCATTTTGTGTTAATGCTCAAATCCATTCTTAATACATCAGTTATGTCATAGCGAATTATTTTAAAAATAAACTTCATAGAATAACTGACCATATATGGTATTATTTTGTGGGTATTTTTGAAGCACATAAAGTGTATTGTACTACATGTGCAAAAAGAAAAAAGAAACACACAAAATCAACCCCTAAATGAATGCCTATATTAGTATCTTACAGTTTTGTTGGTCAAAATTCAGGTGAAATTTGCTGATTTTTTAGAAGTGATTTTTCTCTGTTCAACAACACTGAAGCCTGATGAAGACTGTGCCAAAGACAAAACTAAAGGCCAATGTTGTTCATGAATATCTTTGCAGTAATCTTAAATAAATGAGGAAACATAATACAGTACCACATTTAAAACTAATGTAGCATACCTAGTGAAATTTATTTAAGAAGTACCAGAAAACTTCAATGTTAGGAAATATTTCAAAATCATGTCTTATGCTAATTTTGTCAATTTAATAAGCTTATTATGAATACTGAGTTTATGGCATCAATACTAAACATATATACCTCCAATTTTGAATTGGAAATGGGAATATAGCTTTAAATTGACCAGATGTATTTGAAATCAACAGAAGATTGTGAAATCTGCTAAAAATTTCATGAAAAAACAGAAAATACAGAGTTTGATTTAATGCAACTGAGAACAATTGAAATTTAGAAAAATTAGGAAAAAGCTTCCATAATTAAAATCTATATATGAAGAGTCCCTAACAAATTGACAATTTATGATGGGAAAATAACTGGAAACATTGAAATACACCCTGGGTACATGGATAAATATATAATGGGGAATATTTGCAAAACGTTTAGTATAGCAGTTAAAAACAAATGAGTTATCACTCTACAAATTAATAGCAATACTCCTTAAAAATATCAGTTTACAAAAAATAAAATTTCAGACGTAGTAAGTGAAATATGAGGTACTTAAACTTGCACACCAATGCAAATAAGTTACATTTTGGAAGAGAAACAGAAACTTGTTAAAATTCTTCGAGAATAGGATGGCGTGATATGACTTACATTTTTTAAAAGTATCGCATCAGTGCTGAGAATTTATGGTAGGGCTCTAAGAGAGAATAATCAGTAAACTGCACAGTGACCCAGACCAGTGGGTAGAGTGGTTTGTTTCAGGCTGGTAGCATTGGAGGCAAAGAGAAGGGCTTATATTTTCAGTAGACAGACAGTTAGGGTGGAGCTGACACCATCTGTCCCTGCCTGGAGGGTGAGAATTGAGAAAATGAGCAGAACCAATGAAGATCCAACATGATTTGAGCAAAGGGAAGATGGAAGTGTCATCAACTGTGACTGGGAAGACCACAGAAGCAGTATGTAGGATAATCCATTATCTTATAACTCACTAAGGTTCTGTATCTTTGATTCACCCCTGATAGAACCCTTATTAAGGAAGCAGTCATTAGGGTACAGATGATATTTAAAGCTCAGGAGCTGAGTGAGATCAGCGAGGATGTAAGTTTACCTGAAGGAGAGTCCATGTACCGAGTTCAGAGCGGGCATTCTGAAGCCTGTTAGTAACTGAGGTGAGACAAAAGCCACAGAGAAAGCTAAGAATTGGCAGCCGGATGGGATACACGGATGCACCAACGTCAAGTCTAGGAGATGTTCCCGGAAGGATAGAATGATGGAGGCTGTCAAATATTTCAGGAGGTCCAGTAAGACTGAATTGAGCCAAATGGCTTCCAGTGATGAGCTTGTTCTGGTGCACTGCTCTGGACAAAGCCTCATTTTAGATATATTAATGAGATAAAACAGAAAGTAATTTGGGACAAGTATAAGGAAACTATGCTTCCCTGGTGGCTCAGTGGTAAAGCACCCACCTGCCAGTGCAGGAGACATGGGTTTGATCCCTGGGTAGGGAAGATTCCCTGGAGAAGGAAATGGCAACCCACTCCAGTATTCTTGTCTGGGAAATCCCACGGACAGAGGAGCCTGACGATCTACAGTCTATGGGGTCACAAAAGAGTTGGACAGGACTTAGTGGCCTAAACAACAACAAGAAAATTCTTTTAAGTGAATTGTCTGCTAAGACATAAGAATAAAAGAGGGTCGAACTGGAGGGGAATAATGGGTAAAGTGATTTAGAACATTAAATGAAATGTTATAAAATGTTTTATGATAAGACCAATCAGGAGAAGAAACTGGCAAGACAGAGAGAGGAGAGGGAAACCACCTAGATGAAGGTTTGCAGAGAGCTCACTGATACAGAGGAACTCAAGTCAGAGGGGCTCAGATGGAAGCTGGTGGGTCTGCCTATGAATGGCTCAGGGCGTTTTTAAAAGATTTCTTCTTACATTTATGGCTGATTCATGTTGATGTATGGCATCGACCAACACAGTATTTTAAAGCAATTATCCAATTAAAAACAAACATTGAAATATCTCTTTTCATATGATCCATTCTTAAGTCTTTATTGAGTTTGTTACAATATTACTGCATTATGTTTTGGTTTTTTGGCTGCAAGTCATATGGGATCTTAGCTCCCAAACAAAGGATTGAACCTGTACCCGCTACAGTAAAAGGCAATGTCTTAACCACTGGGACCACCAGGAAGTCCCTGCTCAGTGTATTTGAAAGTTCTCTTTTCTTTGCTCAACAAAACAAGAAAATAGTTCATCAGCTGAGAGTGAGGAAGGGCGATGGAGTCTTAGGTGTCCCAGTCAAGACAAAGCATGAAAAGCCACCTAGGTAAGTGGGTAAGGAAAGGAATGAGGACAAGACGTGGACATCAGACCTCTGTGCGGTACTGACGCCAATTAAGTCAAGTGATGGTGAAGTCAAAACAAGGCCACCCAGTTTTATGTGTTTTTTTTTTTTTCCCTTCAGCTACATTCAGTAATTCAGGTCAGTTATACAGTAGATAAAAACCGAATCTCCTCAAGGTGGGATGCTTGTAGGCTAATCTTTAAAAGGGAGAGAGAAGCAAGGGAGTCAGGTGTGTAGCAAAGGGGTGATCCAAATGGACTGCAAAAATTAAATTGGGAAAAACAATGAGGGAGTGCACAGGAAGAGTGACAAAGGGACTCTGTAGAACCAATTTTATTGTTGGATCTAAGAGATGGAAGCAGGCTGGAGTTGTGCTTGGAAGATACAAATGGAGGATAAAGTAGGATGCTTGAAACTGAGTTGTGGGTGGTTTGGTAATGACATGATGCTAAGATAAATGGACAAGTGGGGTGAAGAGTTAGCAAGTTAGGGAGAAGGAAAGGAAGTCAAGAAGAGACTCAAAAGCTAGGATATAGGAAAGATTATAAAAATTTTGTAGTCACTCTGACAAATTTTTCTGGGGACATTTTCAACTTGACTTTGAGTGGTAAGATTCTTACCTCCAAGACTGATTATTTTCAGCCCAGAAGGACAATTCTTTCAAATTATATTATCCTAGATATTAAGATGACCTCAAAAAGTCACTATAAAAAGAACTTCCCTCCAAAATTACAGTTTGCCTTTTTCATAAAAATTCCCGAGCAGGTGACCCAATATTATGCAGTTATAGTAAGTTATACTTTCAGCCACAGTTTGCTCCCTAAATTGTATGTACTTTTAGTCACTATAATCTGTAAAGGATATAAAATATTTCTCTGCATCTTAAGAAGAAATATTTCTCTGCTCAATGACACTGAAGACTGATGAGGATTGTTCCAAAAAAAAACTAAAGGCTAATTTCACTCATGAATATCTTTGCAATAATCTTGAATAAATTAGGAAACAAAATACAACAAAACATTTAAAAATAATGCATCATGCCTAGTGGAATTTATTTAAGAAGTGCCAGAATGTTTCAATATTTTAATATAATTTATTAATTGTTTTCATTTAACAGAATTTGTTATGAATACCACAGATGCTGAAAAGACAGCTAGCATCATTCAATACACATTCATATTAAAATGCTCTAGAAAATGGATAATGGATAATTTCATCATGTGATTCATGGGTATGTATCAATATAAGATCTAAAATTTTACTGAGTAGGGTATTCTTGCTAAATATGGAAATTAAAACATTCTGTGCTACAACCATTATTTAATACTGTAGCAGAAATATTCACTGAGTCTGAGATTTCATTTTACAAGCTTTGTTGTTGGTTAGTTGCTCAGTCATGCCGGACTCTTTGTGACCCCATGGACTGTAGCCCGCCAGACTCCTCTGTCCATGGGATTTTCCAGGCAAGAATACCAGAGTGGGTTGCCATCTCCTCCTTCAGGGGATCTTCCTGACCCCAGAATTGAACCCAGGTCTCTGGCATTGGCAGGCGGATTTGCTACCACTAAGCCACCAGGGAAGCAATTTTACAAGCATGTTAATTAGCTAGTTACTTTATATATGCTGCAAAAGACAGCTTCCGCCTAAGGGACACAGGACTGTTTGACTGTAACACAGCAAGCTGCCTGGGCCAGATTTGCAGCCTGCCCAGGCTTGGGGGAATGTGCAGGGGTGGCCCGGATGGATGCAGCACAAGTACTGGGTGTGTTTCAGGCATCTATTGCTTTCTACTATGTGAGAAGCAAGCTCAGTCTCTGTCCTGGAGAAAGACATCATGATCTCATCTGCCAAAGTTCCTTGCTGCAGTGAGCCTGAGGCAAGGCTCAGTGAGGAGCACTCAGGGCTCTGAGCTTGTGATGTAATTGGAAAGATGGGTAGGAGTTTGGGAGGGAGCCATGGACCAGAAACTCCCACCATTAGTCCACAGAGTTTGATAAGACAAAACAATGACTTGTAGAGGAGTTTGAAAGGCGTAAATAAAACAAATCTGTTTAACAAAGGATATAATTTGTGTCATAAAACCAAGGCCAAGGAGAAAAAAAAAGAGCCCTGCTGAAATAGAGAACATATTTAACAGAAACATACAGACGTAATGCTCAAACATTAAAGGTCTCCATACAAGGAGAGTGTAACTTGGTGTAAGATATATTGGAGGACCTCTCTGGTGGCTCAGTCATAAATAATCCACCTGCCAATGCAGCGGACATGGGTTCGATCCCTGGTCAAGGGAGATGCCACACTCTGAAAGGCAAATAATTCCAGGTGCCACACTACTGAACCTGAGATCTAGAGGCCAGGAGCCACAACTTCTGAAAACTGCAAGCCCTGGAGCCTGTACTTCACAACTGACTTGCTTCCCCACCCTCCCCAGATACTTTATAGTCAAAATGTTTCTATAACAACAATGCAACCATCAAAATCAGGAAACTAAACACTGGTAAATTACTATCATCTAATTATCAGTCCCTTTGAAATTTCATAAAGTTCAGATGTCCTCTAATTAAAAAAAAAATCAGCTCACAATCATGTGTTATTTTATTAGTCTAGGTACTTTCCTCGTGGAATAGTTTCTTAATCTTTTTTTGACCTTTATAACCTTGAGGTTTAGAAATTAGTTGTAGTACATATACACAATGGAATATTAATCAGCCATTAAAAAGAGTGAAATAATGCCATTTGCAGCAACATGGATGGACCTAGAGAGTGTCATTCTGAGTGAAGTCAGACACAAAGACAGGAATATCATATGAAATAACATATGCAGATTCTAAAAAGATACGATACAAAAGATCTTATTTACAAAACAGAAACAGACTCACAGAGAACAAACTTACAGTTGCCAGGCAGGGAGGGATGGGGGACGGGACAGTTAGGGAGTTTGGGATGGGCGTGAACACACTGCTATATTTAATGGATAACCAACAAGGTCCTACTGTATGGCACAGGGGTTGCTGCTCAATGTTATGTGGGAGCCTGGATGGGAAGGGGGTTTGGGGGAGAATGGATACCTGTATTTATATGGCTGGGTCACTTTTCTGTCTATCTGAAATTATCACTGCATTGTCAATTGGCTATACTCCAGGATAAAATAAAAAAATAAATTAAAGAAATGACAGGTCAGTTATTTTGCAGAACATCCACCATTTGGATGTGTTATGTTTCCTCGTAAACAGATTCAAGTTATTCACCATTTTCAGGAATATCAAAGAAGTGCTATTCTCACTCCATCTTACTGGCTGGTAAAGGATCTTAATTTGTCCCATTATTGGCATTGGTAACTTTAATGACTTGACTAAGGTGGTGTTTATAAGAATTTTCATTTGTGAATTTATTTTTTTAAAGAATGCCTATGTTCCTCACAAAATTTTTAGTTTAGTTATTTATTAAGTGCAGATTCATGGATTTCTTTTCTATTTAAAGTTAAAATATATTATTTTTATCCTTTATTTTGACACACAAATTACCCCATATTTCTCCAGTTCTTTCTAACTGATTCCATTTGATATTGCCCGTTGGTTCCGTAAGCACATTTTTTACTTGCTGGTTCAACAAGTTCTTTCAGGTTCATCTTGTCTTTAAAAGTAGATCAGGTTTTACTATAAGGTATTTGCACTACCCATAGAGTCTTGTCGTGCTATTTGAAACTGATCTTGATAAGTGGTAAAAGAATATTGCAAACTCTAGGAAACTCCTGAAAATGATTTAAATAAAAGTATAACTGATGCACTAATAAAGGAGAGAAAATGGTATTGTATAAAATGTTCAATTAAAAACACAAAAGAGAAAAAGTAGAAGAAAAAATACACATGAGAAACAGGTGCAACAAGTAAAAAACAGTAACAGACATGGTAGATATAAATTCACTATTTCAATGATTACTTTAAACATTAGCAATCAAAACACACCAATTAAAAGGCAGAGACTTTTAATGATGATCAAAAAAAGGAAAACACCAAACTCTAAGCTGGTGATGGGCAGGGAAGCCTGGTGTGCTGCAGTCCATGGGGTCGCAAAGAGTCGGGCACGACTGAGTGACTGAACTGTGCCTCTAGACTTGAATTTCTGCAGCACTGATCATCACACCCTCCTTGATATGAGACAGTGCGGTTGGTGTGGGTTGGAGTCGGGTATTCCCCCTCTCTCAGGTGGAAGGGGACAGGGTGACACAGCTGGGCACTTTCCATCTTCCAGGTCAGTTAGGCTCTGCTGAAGTAGCTTCATGAGGGCTGACCACACTGAAAGCAGAGTACTCTAGAGTATGTCTTAAGATTCCCTTCCCCCTGGCCTTGATGAAAGCATAAGGGGATTTTTATCTGATATTTCCTATTAGAACCTCTCAGACTCCACGAGGTAAAATTCACAGAAGTGTGGTCCCAGCCCCCCATTACTGGGTCCCCTGGAGTTTGATCTCTCAGACTTTCCCACCCAGAACCTCCAGCAATTTGTCGGTTATAATCCTGGTTTCCCTACAATGTTTCAATGACTGGGTTTCTTCTCCCTTAAGTTGTGACTTCTTGTAGTTGCTTGGCAATCTCTTCCACTTGGGGGTGGGAAGGGGCGGCAGCTTGCCTCTTGATCTCACTCATCTTGGAGATTTAAGGGGCGTTTTTTAGTTTTTCAGTTTGCTCAGTGTTTTGCTTGTTGGGATAAATGATGACTTCCAGTTTCTTATAGCAGGACCCAAACCATGATATTTTCTTGGGAAAAGACTAAAACTTCAATGACAGACTCTTCTACACTTCCATCCATTTTATTTTTCTTCTCCTCCTCATCTTTCTTCTCTTTTTCTCCCATATCCTTTTGTTTCTTCCTCAGAAATTATATATATATATATATACATATATATATATATATATATATAAATCTCAAAACATGTTTTCCCGGGGACAAGGAGAAAGAAGAAACTTACTTTTTTTTATAATTGCACCAGGCTTTAGATAGGACCTAGAACAGAGGCAGATTAATCTATATACTCATTTCCAGAGATGGTAATCATTTAAAATATAAAAATCCAATAGTTCCTGAAAAAATTGAGCTATCAGGGAACATGTGGAAGATACACAGAAGCCCAAAACAAAAAGCAGAAGGATGTCTAGATATAATCTAAATTAGCTCACATATAAATTTTGTTTGAATTTATTCAACTAGAAAAGGTACTAGTTGTCTCAGGTAATCCTGAAGTTCTCTTTCCACTTTGGAAACCTATAATCATGTGATCATAAGCACAATGGGATATTCATTACTTCTTAGTGATAAAGACAATAAATGCCATTCTGAAGCAGAACATTAATGTCATTATTACAAGTAAGGTGGCCATAATTTAAAAGGAATTAACATCTTCCTTCCGTTTTGCAAAAAATTATAGATTGGGTGATGAAGAGTTTCAAAAAGATAACTTTTAAGAAGTCTTGATACTGATCTACACTGGTAATTTCAAATTAACTTTTGTATAATTTTGATTAACCCTGTTTGAAAACAAAATACTTGTGTAGTAATTAATTACAAAGTTAAGCATTATTCCATTTTTCGTCATACTGACATGATTAAAATCATAAGGCAATGGCATTAAGTGTAGATTTGTTTTGATTATTTTGGATTTGAAAATTACTAATTGAAAATTCAAGCTGAAAATTATAACTTTATCTCTCATTTAAATCTAATTTTATGTTTGTCTTGTATATTCAAATAGTTCTTGATCTTTTAGCTAAGCAATTGTATGTGGGAAACAAACACTCCGAGATGAGATGGAGGAAGTGAAAGGTTGCGGTTACTAGCCATCTCTTATGCCGGAATTTGTGACCTCCTGACAAGATGATCTCGATCTGGGGCCAGAGACTAGGCTTGGAGACGTGGAGCTTTTTGTGTGGCAAAAGTTCATTAAATTATAATAGAGATAATGAAAGCTTCTGACATAGACTTCAGAAGAGGGAAGAAAGAATGCCTCCTTGCTGGTTTTTAGCAAGGCCTTTTATGTCTGTTCAGTTCGGTTCAGTTCAGTCGCTCAGTCGTGTCCAACTCTTTGTGACCTCATGAATCGCAGCACGCCGGGCTTCCCTGTCCATCACCAACTCCCAGAGTTTATGTCTGTTAGCAAGCTGCTAATCAAATGAGAGAGACACATCAAGGCTGAGGGAGTTTCACCGGGATGAAACTCTGAGATAGGATGGTGTCCCTGGCCATTAAGCAATTGACATGAATACTGGTTTGTTGAGCCATTATCAGCCCAAGGTATGAGAAAAGACAAAAAAAAAAAAAAAATCAAAAAAAGGTCTGTCTTAGGCCGAACCTATTTGAAGAAAGGCAGATTCCAAAGCAAATGCATAGTTTCACTAACGTAGCTTAAGAAAAACACTTCCATAAGAAAAATGCATTGGTTAGCTGAATGTTTGACAAAAGTTAAGCTCAGAGGGAACCAGGTGTCCTCAACAGAGTGTGGGGAAAAAAAAAGTTTGCCTCTTGCAGTTTGTTTCCTTCTGCCAGATGGGGATCCCTGGCATTCCTACCTATTACCCTTCTCAAACACAAGTAAATATTATTTATTTAGTTTTTTTTTTCCATTATGGTTTATTATAAGATATTGAATAGAGTTCTCTGTGCTGTAGAATAGAACCTTAGTGTTGATCCATCCTATATATACTAGTTTGCACCTGCTAATCCCAAACTCCCAATCCACATTTGTCTTAATTACTGACAACCATCAGCCTTTCATTCTGTTTCTCCAGTGGACGTGGCCACAGCCTCGAGCCCACAGTCCTCATGTTGCTCTGTCCCCAGCCTCAGGACTAGAAAAGATCAGTTTTCATTCCAATCTCAAAGAAATGCAATGTCTAGGAATATTCAAATTACAATATGATTGTACTCATTTCACATACTAGTAAGGTAAATGCTCAAACTCCTTGAAGGTAGGCTTCAAAAGTACCTGAACTGAGAATTTCCAGATGCACAAACTGGATTTAAAAAAGATAGAGGAACCAGACATCAAATTGGCAACATCTATGATCCAACATTTGTTAGAGCATAGGAAAAGCAAAGTAGTCCTAAAAAAAAAAAATCTACTTCTGCTCCATTGACTACACTAAAGCCTTTGAGGATGTGGATGACAACAAACTATAGAATATTCTTAATGATATGGGAATCAGTCAGTCAGTTCAGTCCCTCAGTCGTGTCCAACTCTTAGTGACCCCAGGGACTGCAGCATGCCAAGCCTCCCTGTCCATTGAGTTTACTCAGACTCATGTCCATTGAGTTGGTGATGCCATCCCACCATCTATTGTTGCCATCCCACCATCTCTGTTGTCCCCTTCTCCTCCCACCTTCAATCTTTCCCAGCATTAGGGTCTTTTCAAATAAGTCACTTCTTCATGTCAGGTGGCCAAAGAATTGGAGTTTCAGCTTCAACATCAGTCCTTCCAATGAATATTCATGACTGGTTTCCTTTAGGATGGACTGGTTGGATCTCCCTGCAGTCCAAGGGACTCTCAAGTGTCTTCTCCAGCACTGCAGTTCAAAAGCATCAATTCTTTGACGCTCAGCTTTCTTTATAGTCCAACTCTCACATCTGTACATGACTTCTGGAAAAATATAACTTTGACTAGACAGACCTTTGTTGGCAAAGTAATATCTCTGCTTTTTAATAAGCTGTCTAGGTTGCTCATAACTTTTCTTCCAAGGAGCCAGTGTCTTTTAATTTCATGACTGCAGTCACCATCCTCAATGATTTTGGAGCCCCCCAAAATAAAGTCTGTCAATGTTTCCACTGTTTCCCCATCTATTTCCCATGAAGTGATGGGACCAGATACCATGATCTTAGTTTTCTGAATGTTGAGCTTTAAGACAACTTTTTCACTCTCCTCTTTCACTTTCATCAAGAGGCTCTTTAGTTCTTTGCTTTCTGCCATAAGTGTGCTGTTATCTGCATATTTGAGGTTACTGATATCTCTCCTGGCAAACTTGATTCCAGCTTGTGCTTCATTCAGTTCAGCATTTCTCATGAGGTACTCTGCATATAAGTTAAATAAGCTTATATATATATATATATATATATATATATATATATATATGACAATATACAGTCTTGACGTACTCCTTTCCCTATTTGGAACCAGTCTGTTGTTACATGTCCAGTTCTAACTGTTGCTTCTTGAACCAGGTCAGGTGGTCTGGTATTTCCCACCTCCTTCAGAATTTTTCAGTTTGTTGTGATCCACACAAAGGCTTTGACATATTCAATAAAGCAGAAGTAGATTTTTTTCTGCAACTCTCTTGATTTTTTGATGATCCAGCAGATGTTGGCAATTTGATCTCTGATTTCGCCGCCTTTTCTAAATACAGCTTGAACATCTGGAAGTTCTTTGTTCACGTCCTGTTGAAGCCTGGCTTGGAGAATTTTGAGCATTACTTTGCTAGTGTGTGAGATGAATGTAATTATGTGGTAGTTTGAACATTATTTGGCATTGCCCTTCTTTGGGATTGGAATGAAAACGGACCTTTTCCAGTCCTGTGGCCACTGCTGAGTTTTCCAAATTTGCTGGCATATTGAGTTCAGCACTCACAGCATCATGTTTTAGGATTTCAAGTAGCTCAACTGGAATTCCATCAACTCCACTAGCTTTGTTCATAGTGATGCTTCCTAAGGCTCACTTGACTTCCCATTCCAGGATGTCTGGCTCTAATACCATACCATATTACCTGTCTCCTGAGAAAACTGTATGCAGGACAGGAAGCAACAGTTAGAACTTGGCATGGAACAATGAACTGGTTCCAACTTGGGAAAAGAGTACATCAAGGCTGTATATTGTTACCTTGCTTATTCAACTTAAATGCAGAGAACATCATGCAAAATACTGGGCTGGATGAATCAAAAGTTTGAATCAAGATTTCTGGGAGAAATATCAACAACCTCAGATATGCAGACACCACCCTTATGGCAGAAAGTGAAGAAGAACTAAAGAGCCTCTTGATGAAAGTGAAAGAGGAGAGTGAAAAAGTTGGCTTAAAGCTCAACATTCAGAAAACTAAGATCATGGCATCTTGTCTCACCACTTCATGGCAAATAGATGGGAAAGCAAAGGAGACAGTTCCAGATTTCATTTTCTTGAGCTCTAAAATCACTGTGGATAATGATTGCAGCCACAAAATTAAAAACAAAACAAAACAAAACTATTGCTCCTTGGAAGAACAGCTACGACAAGCCTGACAGTGTATTGAAAAGCAGAAACATCACTTTGCAGACAAAGGTCCGTATAGTCAAGGTATGGTTTTCCAGTAATCATGTATGGATTTAAGAGTTGGACCATAAAGAAAGCTGAGTGCCAAGAATTACTACTTTCAAAGTATAGACTAGGTAAGACTCTTGAGAGTCCCTTGGATAGCAGGAGATCCAACCAGTCAATCCGAAAGGAAATTTACCTTGAATATACATTGGAAGGACTGGTATTGAAGCTGAAGCTTCAATAATTTGGCCACCTGATGCGAAGAGATAACTCATTTGAGAAGACCCTGATGCTGGGAAAGATTGAGGACAAGAAGAGAAGGGGACGGCAGAGGATGAGATCGTTGGATAGCGTCACTGACTCAATGGACATGAATGAGCAAACTCAGGGTGATAGTGAAGGACAGAGAAGCCTGGCATGCTGCAGTCTCTGGGGTCACAAAGAATCAGACATTACTTAGCGACTGAACAACAACAACAACAAATAATGAGATTACTGCTGTTTAAAATGATTTTTTTTTTCCTGAGGGTTTTTAATTCAATTTTATTTTTGCTAGAATAAATTTATTTATAAATATAGTATGAAACATAAAACCAATTGTGTTATCATCATAATTCTTTCTTTCTTTATATTTAGAGGATGATTATTGTACAATATGGTGTTGGTTTCTGCCATACATCAACATGAATCAGCCATAGGTATACATATATCCCCTCCCTCTTGAATCTCCCTCTCACCTCCCACCCCATCCCACTCCTCAGTGTCGTCACAGAGCACCAGATTTGAGCTCCCTACATCACAGAGAAAATGCCCACCAGCTATGCATTTTACATATGGTAATATATTACTATGTGTTTCAATGTTACTCTTTCAATCTGCCCCTCCCTCTACTTCCCCCACTGTCTCCACAAGTGTGCTCTCTATGCCTGAGTCTCCACTGCTCTCCTGTAAACATGTTCTTCAGTCTTTCTAGAGTCCATGTGTTGCTGTCCGGCCATTCAGTCATGTCTGACTCTTTGCGACCCCATGGACTGCAGCACGCCCGGCCTCTCTGTCCCTCACTATCTCCCAAAGTTTGCCTATGTTCATTTCCATTGCATCCGTGGTACCATCCAGCTATCTCATGATGCTATTTTCTCCTTTTCCCCTCAATCATTCTCAGCTTTAAGGATTTTTCCAATAAGTCAGCTGTTCACATCAGATGAGCTAAATACTGGAGTTTCAGCTCCAGCATCAGTCCTTCCAATGAGTATTCAAGGTTGATTTTCCATTAGATTAACTGGTTTGATCACCTTGTGTCCAAGGGACCCTCAGGAGTCTTCTCTAGCACCACAGTTTGAAGGCATCGATTCTTCTGCACTTTGCTTTCTTTACAGTCCAGCTCTCACAACTGGACATCTAGATTCCATATGTATTCATTAATATATTTGTTTTTCTCTTTCTGACTTACTTAATTCTGTATAATAGGCTCATCCACCTTATTAGCACAGTCATATATGTTTTTATGACTGTGCAATATTCCATTGTGTATATGTACCATGACTCCTTTATTCATTCATCTGTCGATGGACATCTAGGTTGTTTCCATGTCCTGGTTACTGTAAATAGTGCTACAATGAACATTGGGGTGCATATGCCTTTTTCAGTTATGGTTTTCTCAGGTTATATACCCAGTAGTGAATTTCTCGGTCATACGGTAGTTTTACACCTAGCTTTTTAAGGAATATCCTTACTTCTCTCCATAGTGCCTGTATCAGTTTGCATGATTCTTGACTTATAGCAAAATGCAACCAAGTCGTTACTCAAACATATACCAAACATAAAACAGATATGAAATTGAAAGTTGTAGATAAATTGCACCCCTGCAGCTACACAGTGATTCCTTCCGAGGACACAGGACCCTATATAGGTGAGTGATATGACTCAGCTGAGCATCACATCTGGTTCTCCCAATTAGAGAACGTCCTCATACAATACACGTGTGAGAAGTAAATGCCATTTTGAACAGAGAGACAAGCAGTTGTGGGGTCTACTCTGCAAGACATATTTGCGGTAGAATTTCAGAGTGTTTTGAGAAGATGGCCCACAACTTTGAGAAACAAACCCATATCACTAGGCATGTATGAGCAATGCCTACCGATGGTGCCCCAGGATCCTAAGAACTTGTGTTGTGATTACCAAGGACATGGGTAACTTGGAAACTGATGTCCTTTTGCTTCCATTTTTGTGAACCTACATAAGTAAACAAGTGTTCATAAATGTACCACCTCATCTGTTCTATTTGTGATGATCAGTTCATGGGAGGAACAGCAGACAGAAGATCAAAGCAAAGTTCAGTGTCTGGAGAGTTTTATTATAATTTCAACCACCTGTGATTTATCCTCAACTATCTACTATGAATGTTCACCTTTTTGCTTGAAGCTACCAAGTAAAGGTTAGACTTCCCCATGACTGCGGAAGGTAGATGGGGTAATGATGGGAGTGGGGGATGGGGGACTCATTTAGCATATAGTAGACTTTTCTCCAAAAACCATGATCCTGGTAGTATTGGGTTGGTCAGAAAATTTGTTTGTATTTTTTGTTTTTTTCCATAAAATCTTATAGAAAAACTGAATGAACATTTTTTGACCAAACCAATAATTATGCACTTTTTATTTTCTACTTCTCTTGTTATGTTTGTTGTGAATGCTATAAAAAGCTATTCAGTGGTTGATTTTTACAAATCATTAGCCATATTCTAAAAGACTTTGAATGATTTCATATGAGGAAACTATTATAGTGAGTATGCATACTTATATATGCTCAGTTGTACCAACTCTTTGTGACCCCATGGACTGTAGCCGCCAGGCTCCTATGATCATGGAATTTTAAAGGCAAGGATACTTGAGTGCATTGCCATTTCCTGCTCCATGTAGTAGTGAGTGCAGCCTTATAATTTTTTACAAACTTAGGATATTTTTACGCATAAAGGAGAGCACTAATAATTATGCTGGTACAATAGGCATGAAATGAAATGATCCTCAGAAAATTGAAACATTCAATCATTCCACAAATGGCCAAGATAGTTCCTTAATGTATAGGCTGGATTTGAAAGCATATTGTACTGTACTTAATCATTCCCAATATTAACAAAACCTTTATGACACATAACAGACTCTCCTACTTTAGAACATCATAGTTCCTTTCTCATCAGTTGTACTATCAAAACCTGCAGAAGAACTAAATTTTAATAATGGATACATTAGAAGACAGTTTTTCCAGCTCCTATTCCTTCAGTCTGCAATGCCTTTCCTTCTCACGTGTACACAGTTGTGTCTCTTATTGTTCAAATATCCATTATCAGTGAGGCCATCTCTGACAAAAAAATCTGAAATTTCAATGTCCCAAAACTTCTCATCCCTCTTGTCCAACTGACTTTTTCTCCTAGGCATCTAGTGAAGTCTAGCATAAACTTAGCATATACTTAAATCTCATAGTAAGGACATTGCACAAATGAGCTGGAATATTCTCACTCCAAAATTCCCAGAGAAGGAGTGTCCATGCACAGCCTCAGTCAGGGTTTTATCCCTGTTCTAATCATCTGTGTCTGAAAATGCAGTGACGTTTTAGAGTCATGACATCTGAAAGCTAGCTATGAAACCTTTGAGATCCTGGTGAGCCTGACACCTGCATAGTCATGCTTAAGGATTTCAAGTCAGCAGTTCCCAAATACATTAATACATAAGAATACAAGATTAACAAAGACACATTCTACTGATGCAGTCAAACTAAGGGATTACCAAGACTTGGACAATATGCTATGTAGTATAAGATAACTGTAAATAGCCAGCATTTCTGATTCATATTAATTTTCTCTATTCAGTTCATACTATTCAGTTTTTCATTTCCTAATTTGCATTTCAACCATAATTCTTGGGCAAAGTTGGTCAGTAGATAAGTAATATGTGAAAATTTTAAAATTAAAAGTTACAGGGATGGACCTAGAGATTACTATACTAAGTGAAGTTAAAGACCTACAAAGACAAATATCACATGGTACCGCTTCTATGTAGAATCTAAAAAATAATAATACAAATGAACTTATTTATAAAATGGAAATAGACTCACACACATGGAAAATAAATATATGGTTACTAAAGGAGAAAGGGTGGGAAGGGATAAATTAGCAGTTTGGGATAGACAGACACACGTAACTAGGGCTTCCCAGGTGGTTCAAGTGGTAAAGAATTTGCCTATCAAAGCAGGAGATGTGGGTTTGATCCCTGGGTTGGGAAGATCACCTGGAGGAGGGCATGGCAATCCACTCCAGTATTCTTGCTTGGGAAATCCTATGGACAGGGGGGCCTGGCAGGCTACAGTCCTTGGGATCACAAAAGAGTCAGACATGACTTAATGACTAAACAACAACAATAACACACATACTGCTATATGTAAAATAGATAACCAACAATGACCTACTGTAAAGAACAGGGAATTCTACTCAATATCTTATAATAAAGTATAATGGAAGAAAATGTAACAAAAGAATATACATATATGTGTGTGTGTGTGTGTGTGTGTGTGTATACACATAACTGAATCACTCTACATCTGAAAATAACACAATATTTTAAATCAACTATATTTCAATGAAAATATTTAAAATTTACAGGTAGGACAGAGATTAAGGTAAACATATATTGCAGGTTTTCAGAAAGATGAATAAGTTTATTTAGTTGCAGACTAAATTTGCTGGGATAGCATTCAGTTCAGTTCAGTTCAGTTCAGCCGCTCAGTTGTGTCAGACTCTTTGCAACCCCATGAATTGCAGCATGCACAGGCCTCCCTGTCCATCACCAACTCCCGGAGTTCACTCAAACTCAAGTCCATCGAATCGGTGACTCCATCCAGCCATCTCATCCTCTGTCATCCCCTTCTCCTCCTGCCCCCAATCCCTCCCAGTATCAGGGTCTTTTCCAAGGAGTCAACTCTTAGCATGAGGTGGCCAAAGTATTGGAGTTTCAGCTTCAGCATCAGTCCTTCCAATGAACACCCAGGACTGATCTCCTTTAGGATGGACTGATTGGATCTCCTTGCAGTCC
Source organism: Cervus elaphus (assembly GCF_910594005.1). Classification (NCBI taxonomy): domain Eukaryota; kingdom Metazoa; phylum Chordata; class Mammalia; order Artiodactyla; family Cervidae; genus Cervus; species Cervus elaphus. Next base: position 4,690,712 of record NC_057843.1, on the reverse strand, counting down.
AAGGGACTCTCAAGTGCCTTCTCCAACACCACAGTTCAAAAGCATCAATTTTTTGGCACTCAGCTTTCTTCACAGTCCATCTCTCACATCCATACATGACCACTGGAAAAACCATAGCCTTGACTAGAAGGACTATTGTTGGCAAAGTAATGTCACTTCTTTTTAATATGTTGTCTAGGTTTTTCATAACTTTCCTTCCAAGGAGTAAGCGTCTTTTAATATCATGGCTGCAATCACCATCCACAGTGATTTTGGAGCCCAAAAAAATACAGTCTGACACTGTTTCCACTATCTCCCCATCTATTTCCCATGAAGTGATGGGACCAGATGCCATGATCCTAGTTTTCTGAATGTTGAGTTTTAAGCCAACTTTTTCACTCTCCTCTTTCACTTTCATCAAGAGGCTCTTTTGTTCTTCTTCACTTTCTGCGATAAGGGTGGTGCCATCTGCATATCTGAGGTCATTGATATTTCTCCCGGCAATTTTGATTCCAGCTTGTGCTTCTTCCAGCCCAGCATTTCTCTTGATGTACTCTTCATATAAGTTAAATAAGCAGGGTGACAATATGCAGCCTTGAGGTACTCCTTTTCCTATTTGGAACCAGTCTGCTGTTCCATGTCCAGTTCTAACTGTTGCTTCCTGACCTGCATATAGGTTTCTCAAGAAGCAGGTCAGGTGGCCTGGTATTCCCATCTCTTTCAGAATTTTCCAGAGTTTATTGTGATCCACAGAGTCAAAGGCTTTGGCATAGTAAATAAAGCAGAAGTAGATGTTTTTCTGGAACTCTCTTGCTTTTTCGATGATCCAGAGGATGTTGGCAATTTGACCTCTGGTTCCTCTGCCTTTTCTAAAACCAGCTTGAACATCTGGAAGTTCGTGGTTCATGTGTAACCGAAGCCTGGCTTGGAGAATTTTGAGCATTACTTTACTAGCATGTGAGATGAGTGCAATTATGCGGTAGTTTGAGCATTCTTTGGGATTGCCTTTCTTTGGGATTGGAATGAAAATGGACCTTTTCCAGTCCTGTGGCCACTGCTGAGTTTCCCAAATTTGCTGGCATATTGAGGGCAGCACTTTCTCAGCATCATATTTCAGGATTTGAAATAGCTCAACTGGAATTCCATCACATCCATTAGCTTTGTTCATAGTGATGCTTTCTAAGACCCACTTGACTTCATATTCCAGGATGTCTGGCTCTAGGTGAGTGATCATACCATCATGATTGTCTTGGTCATGAAGATCTTTTTTGTACAGTTCTGTGTATTCTTGCCACTTCTTCTTAATATCTTATGCTTCTGTTAAGTCCCTGCCATTTCTGTCCTTTACTGGGGCTCCATGGGCCTGGAATCTGGACATCTTGAGGAGGGTCACCTGCTGGCTGTTGCTGTATCTCTGTTTAGGGTGCAGTCAGGCACGTGATCAAGTGTTGAAAGAAGAGCACACACAGGATCCCACTGTCTCTATAGGAAGTAGATGTCACAGCCAGTATTTGGTGGGCTAAAGGTCACAGGAAGGAAACCAGTCTTGACTTCCTCCTCCTCCAGTCTCCAGTCTCTACCCCAATGGGCAAAGCTATCAGGGATTAGCTGACAAATGACACAGCTGGTTTCCAGGGAAGCAGCACCAAAGGGCATGTTGGGAACAGAGTGTCAGAAACTCAACAACTGGCACAGAGCCAAGCAAGCCAGGGCCTCCAGCAATCCTGGGCCGAGATGGAGCTCCTTGGAAAGATCAACGACCACAGGGGACTGAGAACACACAGGATGCTGATCACAGGAGTGATCACAAGCTTGGCTGTGCAGGGAATGCCCGGAAGGACAACTGCAAACATTGGGATAACACTAGGCTGACATTTTCAAAAACCATTGAGATTTTATCAAAATATGTCTTTCCACAGCCACCATCAGACCCAGACTGTTACTGTCTGCTGGAGCAGTTTATTCGGAAGCTGACACTGGCTGTCCTGTTGAAACTGACCTGCTATCACTCCTGCGGATGTGTGCAAAGTGCTTGCTTCTGATGTGATGGGATTAAGAAAAAAACAACTATTTGAGAACTTTGGAACCAGGAATGCTAGGGGACATGACAGTTTATGCTTGCTGCTGTGATATACTTTTAAAACTTCACCAAAAGAAGAGTAAGCATGGTTGCTTATGCACACAAAAATATATGCCCCAAACTAATCCATATCTCGATTAGAAAAAACACATGCACACACAAAACAGGAAATTCGTCATTTGAAGGAGGATTTTATAGGATCATAACTTTACCTGGTTTTATAATGGCTCCACAAGAGGATAATTTATGGATTATTAGTATCTGTAAAAAGAAATGTTGGGCCAGAAGAATAAAGTCCACTCCTATGGATACTGGGGCATATCCATGAAGTTCAATAACTGATTATCCTAGTAACCAACTCATCTCAAGGTAAAATAAAAATATTTAAAGCTATAACACACTGGGCTAAAAGGCATTACTTGTCTTTGCTCCTTGCAGGAAGAGATCCAGAATTTACATATATAGATTAAATAGGTTTGACAAATAAAAGCATTAAGCTAAGTGATATTAAATTTAAGAAAAGAGTAAGAACAGGCCAGATGATAAAATCGGGTCCCATTTCCTGAGTAAAGTGAAACCCAGGTGTGCAGACAGCCAGAGGGATAAACTCTTATACTCACTTAACAAAGAAATTCATGACTGAGTGACTCACTTTCAACCAAGAAATTCAGGAAATTCTATTTACTTTCCAGCTGCACTCCTCACATATCTTATGGTAATGTTGTAACAGAATGCCTGGGTAGTAGGAGTTAGTATTTCTCCCTGTTTTTGAGCCCGGCCACTCAGTCATGTATGACTCTGCTATCCCAGGGGCAGTAGCTTGCCAGGCTCCTCTGCCCATGATTGGATTTACCAGAGAAGAGTACTGGAGTTAGCTGCCATTTCCTCCTCCAGGAGATCTTCCCCACCCAGGAACCAAACCCATGGACCCATGTCTCTGCAGCTCCTGCAGTGGCAGGCAGATCCTTTAGGACTGAGCCACTCGGGAAACCCCAGTCCTGTCTTAAACACCTAGAAATAACAATTGCATAGGAAAGTTAGCTTTTGTAGCACCTGTATTTCTTACCTGCCAATGCCATTAAAAGGGCTTTCCAGGTAACTCAGTGGTAAAGAATCCACCTGCCAATGTGGGAGACCTGGGTTCAATCCCTGGGTCTAGGAAGATCCCCTGGAGAAGGAAATGGCAACCCACTCCAGTATTCTTGCCTGAAAAACCCCATGAACAGAGGAGCCTTGTGGGTTACAGTCCATGGGATCACAAAGAGACAGACATGACTTAGTGACTGAACAACAATAGCAATATCATAAAGAGAAGGCTCCATTTGAGACACATGAAAGGCAATACCTCAGGCCCTTTGCTCATTAGAGAAACATATTATCTTAGTGAATAACACCCAGGCAGGGAGTCTGCACTATTTAAGGGTTTTGTTACTCTCTATTTGAGTATTTTAAGTTACCGATTCAAAGGAAATATTTGCTTCAATTTGCCATCTATATTAAAATTATAGTTGTTGGAAAACTACTTCATCTTGTTTTCTTTCAGGCATGGAATGTTTCCTATAATTCACTTTTATAATGTTTTTCAATATCCTTTTCAGAAATGTTCATGTAAAACTGTTCAAAATTAAAATACATTCTCTGGTAAAGGAGTTTATAATATGCAATGGCATTGCATTATTAAATCACTGTACCTTGGTATTCTAGTGGTAAGACTTCAGAATATAAATAATAGAACAAATAGCCATTAATTTTGCTTTATTCCTAAACATTTAATATCAGCATCCTCTAAAATTAGTAGAGAATTGCTGAATGATTTATAAAATGATCCTTAATAAGAAGCAAAGAAAAAATTTTTGTGACAGGTACAGGTCTGATATAGTTCAATCCGTAAGCTTATATCGTATACACACATACACACACACACACACACACACACATCCATACAGAGATAGAGAAATTAACATCTCCAGTACAGTAATGAAGGATATACAAAAGGGAAAATTTTGTTAAGAAACCTACTACACAAAATAAATGGGAACCCTTATTTATCAAAAATCACAGAACTGGGCTTCCCTGGTGATTCAGCGGTAAGGAGTCTGCATGTCATGCAGGAGACAGGAGTCTGATCCTTGGTCCAGGAAGATTCCAGGAAGCATCCAAACTCATCCACCATGACTACTGAGCCCAGGCTCCAGAGTCCGGGGGGCTGCAGCTACTGAAGCCTGCGTCTCTAGCCTGTGCTTCACGACAAGAGCCCCACACGGCAACTAGAGAGTAGTCCCCTCTTGCCATAACCAGTGAAAAGTCCACACAGCCACAAAGACCCAGCACAGCCAAAAATGAGTAAGTAACTTAATTAATTTGAAAACATCACAGAATTGTTGATAAAAGAAATAATAATCATAGCATCTATTCTGAATTTTAGGTTTAATAAGTTATTTCAAAATGTAAGACTTAACAAATGAATTCAATTTGATCTGAATTTATGCACTATAATAAATTAAGAAAATTAGATAAAGGGATATAAACAATTCATAATTATAAATGAAGCATATGAGATAAATGAGGACACATCAGGGAATCACAATAATCTCTCTTCGGTCTCTTTTTAAACTGTGTATTGAAAGAGAATGTCAAAGCTTTTAGGTTTGCATGAGTTTTAAACAAGTGAATGTTTCAAATAGAAGCAACTTAAAGTTTTCTTCACTCCCTGAAGTGCTGATAGAAATCATGACTTCTCAGAAGGGAAGCTAAATTTTCTGCCTCAGCTCAAATCAATTGGGAATTGAAAATAACTTTGCCCATAATTGCTTATTATCACTGACCTTGCCTTTCTAGATTGTTGGCTCATGGGAAGTGCCAAGCCAGTCCACAGCTGCACAAATAAAGTAAATGTGTCGAGTGATAAGCTTTGTTCTCATTTTCTATTTTGCAACTTCTAATTCCAGCCTAGAAGGAAACACTATAAGCTTCCTTTTACAGAGTGAAATTCTTGGTTTACTTGAAGATTATTCAATGGGTGAAAAATAAGTGCTTTGCTTTGCAGAAATAGAGCAGTGGCTTCGGGGTTTAGAAGGTTTTAGGGTTTATGCTGATTCTACACACTGTCAACTGTTGATATAATTGATGGCTGTTTCAAGGGTAGAACTCATATTAACTTTTACATGAGTGTTAGGGAAATACGGTGTTAGGAAAATATGGGCTACCCTGCTGGTTCAGTGGTATAGAATCTACCTGCAAATGCAGGAGACTTGGGTTCAATCTCTGGGTCAGGAAATCCCCTGGAGAAGGGAATGGAAACCCACTCCAGTATTCTTGCCTGGGAAATCCCATGGAGAGAGGAGCCTGGCAGGCTGAAGTCCGTGGGTGGTAAAGAGCCAGACAGGACAACTTGGGCATTGAGCACACATGTGCCTCTTAAACTAAGGCCGCTGTTCGCTGCCAGCCTGACTGACGCAGGCAGCAAGAGGCCGCTGAGCTGGGGGCAGAGGAGGCCCACAGATGGCCCGTGTACACTGCGAAGAATAAAGGAAAATGGAAAAGTACTTAGAGATTTACTTTGCTTCAAGAACACAATTTTATAAATGAATGTGTAATGACTAATTCTAAGATCACAACATTTTACATTGCATTTGACTTTCTTCTGTACATCATATGATATGGAAACTAAAAGGAACATGCTAAACATTTCAACATTATGCCACAGTTTCCTCAAAGCACTTTTTTTTCTTTCCAGACTGAACAGTTTTATATGGTATGTTGCAGCTTAATGCCATATTGAAGTGAAAGTGTTAAAAAAATCTTCTAAATGAAATTATTTTTGAGCTTCAGTTGCCATAACAACTTCCTTTGCTTTTCAAATAATGTTGAATTAAATATGATACAGCATATGCTTCATATAGGCACTGAAATCATAAGCAGTGACATTCAGAATAAAACATTAAAGAAAAAATAGCTTGCAGAGGAACTTATGATTTGAAGGATGAATTTCAACTGTAGTAATTAACCAGAAGTATAACCCAATTCACACCTTTTCTTTCATAAATATTGCTCCTTCTCTTAACATAAGAAGCCATTTCACTTTCTTGACCCATTTCTGAATGTTCTTTTTTTAAAAAAAGGTACAGCACTCAAAGGACGAATTTGAACAAACTTTGGGAGACAGTGGAGGACAGAGGAGGCTGGCAGACTACAGTGCATGGGGTTGCAAAGAGTTGAACATGACTTAGCAGCTGACCAGTAACAACAGCAGGTAGTGGTTTCTTTATGTGTTATACAGGAAACATTTTTCTCCTGTGAAAGCACATGGGTTGTAAAGTTTCTAAAAGGAAGTAGCATAATTTACACACCAATTTAAAAATAAAAAAGTACAACATACAGGTATGTCTCTTCTTTCAAGTATACATTTTGTCCAAGATATTGCTATACGTTATACACTGGACAAGTTATAATGTAAATTTAAATTATTTTGCTATAGTATTAGTAATGGCTTACATTGTTTTGTTTTGTTTTTTTTACCTTGAAATAGGCTAGACTATTTAGTTTGAAAATACTTCCTTTACATTGGGGTTAGATTGAGAATGCTATCAGAAAATTTCAGTAGCTTGTTAGGGAGGAAAATATAAGAAAGTTACTTAGTAAATAGAAGAAGTGTACAAATTTGTATGTCCTTAAATATTATCATAGCTTCCCGGGTAGCTCAGTGGTAAATAATCCACCTGCCAATGCAGGATCCACAAATCCGATCCCTGGGTTGGGAAGATACCCTAGAGAAGGAAATGGCAACCCATTCCAGTATTCTTGCCTGGGAAATCTCATGGGCAGAGGAGCCTGGCGGGCTAGTCCAGGGGGTCTCAAAGAGTGAGACACGACTGAGCAACTGAGCACACATGTGAAAAAAAGTCATAATAATGTCACACTGTCTACACACATAGTCTTTCAACTTATTAATCAGTCTTTAGTGTATACTGTATGTCTAACAGAAAGAGAACAAAATAAGCACTTTTAACACAATATATGTATAAGTATTTTTAAATATTCCAACATTATAATATATAGCACATGACATACAAGCACAATGTTACCCCCATTAGGTTCAAATAAGCCATGCAAAATAAAATATATGTTTATAAATTATATTTTGTATTATATGCCTATTCCAATGAGCACTCATCAATAATTTCAATATTTCTCTCTCTTATGAGTAGCCGTATTTTTAAGATTTTATTTTTTCAGAGCATTTTTAGTTTCACAGCCAACTGCTGGAAACTTTTCTGTCCTTTTCTTTCACCAAATTTTTCAAAGTTTTTCTTTCAGGTTCCCTGCTAATTCAAACAACCGACAGCTTACTAATCACTGTAAATTTAGAAATTCATATCTTAGCCAAATTTTCTTCCTAAAAAATTGCATATTCAGATAAATATATATATGTGTGTGTATATATATATATATATAATAATATATACACACACACACATAAATACATATATACGGTATTCCCTGTTGGCTCCACAGTAAAGAATCCGCCTTCAATGCAGGAGACATAGGTGACATAGGTTCGATCCTTGGGTCGAACAGATCCCAGGAGAAGGGCATGGCAACCCACTCCAGTTTTCTTGCCTGGGAAATCCCATGGACAGAAGAGCCTGGCGAGCTACAGTCCATGGGGTCGCAGAGAGTCGGACCGGCCTGAGCACAGCGCACACACACACATAATTATCATATGTAGTTGTTGGATATACACTCTGAAGTTACACCTACTGAAAGAATTTCCGGTAACCACTGCTACCCTGCATGAAGTTGTAAATACAACAAATTTTAATGAAAAGACAGTTTGCAGAGGTGTGAGAAGAGTTAAGGGAGACAACAAATGATGGTGGAACACTCAGGAGTTAGCAACAGTGGAATTATCTTACAGTTACAAGGTTTTATAAGCATCTGGTGAGAGCTATAGTGAGAGTGTAAAAGTCAAAGGATCAGTGGCTGCCAGGGGTCACAGGCAGTGTATCCAACGAGGACATACTGCGTGACACAGCTCCCTGTTTATAGCCTCTCTACAGTCCCTTCTGTTGGCAAATTCCAGGCAGTCTCTTCTCCCCTCTCCCTCTCGCCTTGGTCGTCGTTTTCTTATTCTCCTTTTCCTTCTTCTTCTCCTCAGAATTAGAGGTCAAGTTTACAGATCAAAAGCTTAATGAAGTCTGCTAAAATCATGTGTGTGGGTGGTCATGAGAGCAATGGTATCCTAAGTCATTAATATTCTCTTGGTGTTCATTTGCTTAGTTTGGCAACTTTTAGAAATTATGTTGGGGAAAAAAAACATTGTTAAGTCAAGAGTAGAAAATGACTGAGGTGTGTAAGAAACAGTGTATTAAGCAAAGCAAGTCTGTATAGTGCCAGCCAGTTCAGTCCTGCAGGCAAGGGATACTGGTGCATTCTACCAGAATGTGCGTATATTCTGTCATTCAACAGTTCTGTATCCTGAAGCTCCATGTTGTTTTACGCAAGTGCAGAGCAAGGTACTACATCGTGCGGTTTACAGTCTTCAGAGGGAGCACCATTGTGTACGTCTGAAGGGTGTGTCCCGATTCTGACATTTCAGCCAGTCCCCACACCCAGGAATATATTTGGTGGCAAAAGTCCACCTGTCCTGCAGGTCACTTCTGAGTGATGTCAAGTTGCTGGGAGGACAGCAGCTATGAGAGTGGGCATTCATGCCGATGTGCGTGCTGCATTGTATGGTGTTTACAAACTGCAGTTCAAACTAAGAAACCAGACGAATTTTGCTTGTAAATATTTGCAATCTGTTACTTAGATAATTGCTTCATCCACATTGGGGTATATTTTAGGCTTCTAACAACACAGACAGGCTCACTTGCCATAGTGCAGTGAGAGATGTTTATTTAATACCAGTACTCAACGTAACAAAACAATCACTATGTTATTATCATAGCTTATTTGAAAGAACAAAGCCATGAGTTTATAATGCAACTTTTGTGTCTTTAAACATGATGGATACTGGTTTGGTAGCTTTATTTCTTATGGTGTATCTTCCTGATTTTTTGGAAATTCTGGATTTAAAAATGAGCTGGGAAATGTCTCGCCCCTTTACAATCCAGAACTTCAGTAGAATTGGAATACTTTAGTTCTTAAACATTTCCTAGTATTTACCAGTCAAGTCATCTGAGCTTGTCATTGTCTTTATAGTTAGATTTGTAAATACAAATATAAATTTTAAATAGGTATGTTGATAGAGTTTCTGTATTTCCCCTTTAGTCAGCTTAGTAGTTTGTGCTACATAAGGAGGTGGTTTTTTTCCATTTGGTGTAATGACTTCAATTTATGGGCAAAAATTGAAGAATTTTCATTAAACATTGTGTACACCATCACACTATGTCTCAGTTCAGTTCAGTTCAGTTGCTCAGTCATATCCGACTCTTTGCAACCCCATGGACTGCAGCACGCCAGGCCTCCCTGTCCATCACCAACACCCGGAGTTACTAAAACTCATGTCCACTGAGTCAGTGATGCCATCCAACCATCTCATCCTCTGTCGTCCCCTTCTCCTCTCACCTTCAATATTTCCCAGCATCAGGGTCTTTTCAAATGAGTCAGCTCTTCACATCAGGTGGCCAAAGTATTGGAGTTTCAGCTTCAGCATCCGTCCTTCCAATGAACACCCAGGACTGATCTCCTTTAGGAAGGACTGGTTGGATCTCCTTGCAGTCCAAGGGACTCTCAAGAGTCTTCTCCAACACCACAGTTCAAAAGCATCAAGTCTTCGGCCCTCAGCTTTCTTTATAGTCCAACTCTAACATCTGTACATGACTACTGGGAAAACCATAGCTTTGACTAAATGGACCTTTGTTGACAATGTAATGTCTCTACTTTTTAATATACTGTCTAGGTTTGTCATAACTTTCCTTTCAAGGAGTAACCGTCTTTTAATTTCATGACTGCAATCACCATCTGCAGTGATTTTGGAGCCCCAAAAATAAAGTCTGCCACTGTTTCCACTGTTTCCACCTATTTGCCATGAAGTGATGGGACCAGAAGCCATGATCTTAGTTTTCTGAATGTTGAGCTTTAAGCCAACTTTTTCACTCTCCTCTTTCACTTTCATCAAGAGGCTCTTTAGTTCCTCTTCACTTTCTGCCATAAGGGTGGGGTTATCTGCATATCTAAGGTTATTGATATTTCTCCCGGCAATCTTGATTCCAGCTTGTGCTTCATCCAGCCCAGAGTTTCTCATGATGTACTCTGCATATAAGTTAAATAAACAGGGTGACAATACACAGCCTTGATGTTCTTCTTTCCTGATTTGGAACCAGTCTGCTGTTCCATGTCCAGTTCTAACTGTTGCTTCCTGACCTGCATACTGATTTCTAAAGAGGCAGGTCAGGTGGTCTGGTATTCCCATCTCTTTCAGAATTTTCCACAGTCTATTTTGATCCACACAGTGAAAGCCTTTGGTATAGTCAATAAAGTAGAAGTAGATGCTTTTTCTGGAACTCTCTTGCTTTTTTGATGATCCAGAGGATGTTGGCAATTTGATCTCTGGTTCCTCTGCCTGTTCTAAATCCAGCTTGAACATCTGGAAGTTCATGGTTTGTACTGTTGAAGTCTAGCTTGCAGAATTTTGAGCATTATTTTGGCCACATGTGAGATGAGGGCAATTGTGTGGTAGTTTGAACATTCTTTAGCATTGCCCTTCTTTGGGATTGGAATGAAAACGGACCTTTTCCAGTCCTGTGGCCACTGCTGAGTTTTCCAAATTTGCTGACATATGAGTGCAGCACTTTCACAGCATCATCTTTTAGGATTTGAAATAGCTCAACTGGAATTTCATCACCTCCACTAGCTTTGTTCGTAGTGATGCTTCTTAAGGTCCACTTGACTTCACATTCCAGGATGTCTGGCTCTAGGTGAGCCAGACATTATGTCTAGAATAGGTCAAAAATTTAAGTTCAAAAGCTGTGATTTTCAAAGTTGTAACAATATTGGACTCATAATCACTGTGGTTTTGTAGATTAACTACGGCAATAGGAGCTTACTTGTCAGATAAAATGACTATGCCAATGACTGAGTTGAAACTAAGTACTGAGCTGGCCAAGTAACTTGTTCAGGTTTTTCCATGCCATCTTACAGAAGCACCCAACCAACTTTTTGGCAAACCCAATGTTATAGAGAAATGCTGGCAGTGTGTGTTGCTGCCACCATATAAGGTGACTACTTTAAATATACTAAGCAGAGAATACAGGTCAGGATGTAACCAAGGCAAGTATGAGGAGACCCTAGTTAAACTAGAGAAAAAAGAGGATGTGTCCCCTAATATAGGTTTTGTCACTTTCACAAAAGACATGAATTTGAGCAAACTTTGGGAGATGGGGGGAAACAGAGGAACCTGATGTGCTGAAGTCTGTGGGGTCGCAGAGTCAGACACAACTTAGCAACTGAACAACAACCACAACACTCATACAAAGGACCCAATTTTGTCTCACCAGTTTCATCTTTTTAATAAGCTCAACTTAAAAACTAGAAAATATATGAAAAAGGTAACTTCATTGCCCCACCAAAAATCAGTGTTTTAACTTTTTATCATTCTTCCCATTCCATTAGTGAGAATCTTTTCCTCTCAGAGGAGTTCAAAACAACTATATAGTGTCTAAGTATTGTTAAACAGTTTCACACCTCTTTGTAAAGCATTCCATTTTAAATAGTGAGGTAGGTGGCCTGAGTTATTTATGCATTTTCTAATCTCCTCTTAAAGGAAATAGGTTGGATGTTTAGCTAAGCCTCCAGAGATTCCTAATGCACAGGGTCTTCCCTGAGGAATGCATTGAATTGTCTTTCTTTTGTTTCATCTTGAAAAGCATTCTTTCAGGCGGCTGTTTGGGGCCCTGTGATCCTGATTCTCTCTGTCATAAATCAATTTTGAACAGTGCTACTGGGAAAACTTTGAGTGTATTATGCTCCCCAATGTGCAGCATACCTTCTCAGCAAATAAATTAATTGAGAAATATCCATCCCACTGTCACAGCCACACTCTTTTTTAAGAGGAGCCCCCCTCTCTGGAGAGGTGGCAGTGTTCCAAGGAGCCCTGGCTTTGGATTACCTGAGTAAAAGCTACTGCCAGAAATGAAGCACAGAAATTCCACCAGGAGCATTATTCTCAGAGCAATCCGTTGCATCACATGTTGTTTCTGCTCTATGCTACTTGATGTATATCTAATTTTAACCCAGTAGACACCACATTTGTGCTTAAGCAGTGTGAGGTGATCTTTATAAGAAATCCACTTGCATAAAGCTTAGAGGTTCCAGGCAGTGTGAGTTATCCAGGGAACACATTTTTAGCTGCCCATGCTACAAATTAAGGGGTGCATTTTTCTATTAAATTGAATTTTCTAGGCAAGGATATGAACTGTGTACTCAACAACCAGCCATGGATGAAGATTGTTTAGTCACTGATTCCTATCTCACTCTTTTCTGGCCCCATGGACTGTAGCCCGCCAGGCTCCTCTGTCTATGGAATTTTTCAGGCAAGAATACTGGAGAAGGTTGCAAAAAAGCGGGACACAACTGAGCGCACCTGCACCCGCACATGTATATACATATATATATATATTATATATAAATGTATTTATATATGATAAGCATACACTATAGAATTATTTTGGTATATAGTATATATTATGTCCTGGGCTGTGCTTAGTCGCTCAGTTGTATCTGTCTCTTTGTGACCCCATGAACTGTGGCCTGCCAGGCTCCTCCATCCTTGGAATTCTCCAGGCAAGAATACTGGAGTGGGTAGCCATTTCCTTCTCCAGAGGATCTCCCCAAACCCAGGTCTCCTGCCTTGCAGGTAGGTTCTTTAATGTTTGCGCTACCAGGGAAGCCTCCTAACCCCATGGAGCCATTCTAAATTACAGTATACTCTAATTTTGATGTTAATCTCTATTATACTCAAGAAATATCTCAGCAAGTTTTACTTGGGAATGCATAGGAGTAATTTTTTTTCAGCAGAATGGAACACTAAAAATAACTTGATATAAATAAAACTGATTTTAATGCATCATTGTGCTCAAAAGAAAAAAACGTATTAAAATCACATACTCAACCCCACTCCCCCCAAACAGAAGAGGAGACATAAGTAATGTGTATAAAGATACTGGCTGAGAGAAATAAGTAAACAGAGACCCCAGTGTTCTGGCAGCAGATGTCTTTATCAACATTGCATCTCTTAAGGAGCCCTGGGCCAGAATCAAGGTGGAAGAACTCCGAGTCTCACACTTTAATCCGAGGAAGCTCAACAGGTGTAAAGGTCTCACTGTTCAACTCTCAAACTTCCCAATGGAAGACTTCAATTGTATCTCATTAGAATTAGTCTAATGAGTCCCCAGAATAAAAGCAAGGACATGAACTCATTACTAACAATTGCCAAATAGGAAACAAGTAGTCATGAATAGAATCACAGGGAAAAAAAAAAATGACCACATTTAGAACCTTAGGACTTTTATATTCTGGAATATAGAAAATATATTTAAAGTAAGTGTACACAAATGTTTACAGAGAAAAAGATGGGACTCATTAAGATGATCATGCAACGGGGGACTATTGAGATGTTTAGGATAATGTAAATAAAAGCCCAACTTTGTTTTATAAGTTAAAAGTATATTAATATATAATAAGGTAAAATTTAAATTAATGGTAAGGTAGCATATAAAGTACAGCTGAAGAGAGAATTACTGAACCCTGGGATAGATTGAAAACCCACTCTTCAGTTAGATGTGTGGCCCTCTGTTAAAGCAGCTTGGTTCAGTTCGTCATTTTAGGACATCAGACCTTGACCATGTTTGTGGTCATCTGCTATGCATCAACAGAACATTAATACAGTGTATTAGATGACAGTATAGTATGCTTAGTCGCTTAGTCATGTCTGACTCTTTGTAACCCCATGGACTGTAGCCCACCAGGCTCCTCTGTCTATGGAATTTTTCAAGCAAGAACACTGGGACAGGTTGCCATTTCCTACTCCAGTGGATCTTCCCAACCCAGGGATTGAACCAACGTCTCTTGCGTGTCCTGCATTGCAAGGCAAATTCTTTACCACTGCACTACATGGGAAGCCACGTTTACATTATAGGATAACTGTAAAATTTCAAACATAAGAGAACCAACTTAAAAGCTGGCAGAGAGTAAAAACACATCTATAGATAACACTGATGTTGGACTTTTCATTAGCAATAAATGGAAACCTAAAGAGTGTGAATAATAGCTTCAAATTGCCCACAGGGAATAATTTGCAACTTAGAACTTCACACATGACACAACACTTTTACAAGAATGAAACAAACATCTCCAGTTCAAAGAGAAGTTTTAACCAGCAAACTTCTCCTTAGGCAATTTTTAAGAATACATGGAAGAAGCTAAATGGTCTCAGCAGTATGATCTGAAACATGATAAAAAAAAGATGAACAAGAGTTTGATAAAGAAAAATATAAACAAGCATTATGAATAAAATAACATTAATAAAAATAATGTCTAACATATGATTTAAAAAAAAGACCAAAACTAAACTGAATTGGCCATGTTTCCCTGAGGAAGAGTTTGAGCAGAGAAAACTCATCTTAGAGGCAGATATGAGAGAGATGATTAATATTTAGTGAATGTCTGATATGTACCAGACACTGTGCATATCTTTTACAAGTTTTATTCAATACTCAAAGCAGCCCTATGCATATACTAATAGCATTCCCATTTTGAAATAGAAGAAAGCAAGGCATAGAAAGTAGAGTTAGAGTCCAGAATGGGCAGACAGGTCACAGTAACTATACTTTAACCCCTAAATACTGTTACATCTCAGATGTTTTTAAATGGTCAGCTATAAATTGGCACTTGCCATTGTTATTGCCATCTACCTCTACAAGGATTAAATCATACACTTCTGCAGCTGCCAGTTTTCAACAGTCCCTGAAAGAATTTCAAGGTAGAGAGCAGAAATGAATCACTCTGTGCTCTAGTTAAATATTTTCAGGAGATGATTTTATGAGCACAGTTATTGCATCTCCTCATATCTAGATAAGCACTAAAACCCTTCATGGCGACTTCTATTCCTTGTGACTAGTAGCAAATTTATGCAAAAAAAATAGGTGTTTGATCACATGCACTCCTTCTTTGCCAAAATTACATATATACTGGCCTGTGGACCTGTCTCTTTGCAGCAGTTTCTCAGAGCTATCTGAAGCACTGTCTCCCAGGCTACAGTGCTCATGTTGCCACAAATAAAACTTAACTTATGACTCTCATTTTGTGCTTTAAAAAAAAAAAACTGACATAGGTAACTTGAAGCATTATATAAGGACTTTCTCATTTTTTATGGCCATAGGAGGGGGGATATACTCTTAACAGAAGTATGGATAGAATAAATGGAAATATGTTTTTAAAAATTATCAACTATATGTAAACCAGTCATTTAATTTTTAAAGCATTTAGATTATTAAATATTTACCTATACTAGACCAGACTAACTATCTGACGAATGTCAGCATAATACTGTTACCATGAATGGTCATGGTCTAATGGGAATGCATTTCAGCTCTATTATTCTGTATTTGAGTGACTCTGGGTCATTCTGAGTCTTTGACTTTTTTAAATGTTGTAAAGTGGGTGGATAAAACCCAAAATTCAAAAAAAAAAAAAAACACCCAAAACTCCACCTATTAGCCACAGGATGCAAGAACAAAATTAGAAAATGATATTTAAAAATAAGGATTAAAACCATGGGTGAACCCTTTGTGTAAGATAATCATATAAACTTCTTAAAGATGATCATGCTGTTTTACAGACACAGAAAAAACAAAAAGTATTTTTATTTTTTGGTTTTGCACTATTACATAAAAGCCCAAGGAAAATGGAAGCATCAAATTCATTACGACGTTCTAATTAAGAACGGATTTGTCAAACATCTAACACAAAGGAATAAATAGTAATAGCTTGTATTCATTTTTTATATCTGTGTCTCTTCTTTAGAACCAGAAGTACTATCTCACTTTATCAATTAAAAACCTTTATTTTAAGCCACACTAAGTACAATATTTATTAAATGTCTTCTTCTGGAAGGAAACTTAAAAGTCCTCAAAATTTGGAGGCATGGAACACCTAACTATTCCTTATTACCCTTTAGAGGTGCTATCTGGGACAAAAGGATTTATTCACAACAAATATGCTTTTTCTAAAGAGAAGGAGGGTCTTCCCTGATGGCTCAGTGGTAAAGAATCTGCCTGCCAATGCAGAAGACATGATTTTGATCGCTGCTCTGGGAACTAAGATCCCACTAAGTCAGGCACCACAACTTCTGAAACCCATGAACCTAGAGCCCATGCTTTGCAACAAGAGAAGTATCACAGTGAGAAACCCATGAGCTCCAACAAGAGAGTAGCCCCTGCCCTCGACATCTGGAGAAAGTCTGTGCAGCAATGAAGACCCAGTGAAGCCAAAACAAATAAAGTACATGCATCTCTACTTTTATATTCAGAGTAATGCCAGAGTTTACTTTTGAAATATGCAAGCTATTTATTTATTTTTATTTATTGTTCTGGTTTTCATTGACAGCATAACACCACAGGCAGCAGTCAATAAGAGAAGCCCCACCTACAGTTGTTATGCCCGATGTCCGAATCCCCGAGCAGGAAGAGAGAAGGCCTCCAAGACAATGCAACTCGCAGGAAGGGAAGTTTATTACTGACTCGAGCCAGGACTCTCTGCCCGCAACCAACGCAGTGGTGCGGGTCAGAGAGCCCCGAGCCCAAGCTGTTACACAAATTTATAGGGTGAGAAGCGGATTGGTTACACGTTTGCAAAGCAATTTCATTGGTCAATACTTTCGCGCACCCGTGACTTTCCTGGGGGTTTCTGCCCAGTTCCTAATTTCCTAATTGGTAAACATCGGTGAAAGCTAATTGGTCCTAATTGGCAAACAGTGGTCATTGTTAAGCGAAAGCTACCTGATAGTAGGAAGGCCTACTCCTAATCTAAGTTGCGTTACTTCTGCTCGCCTCACACAGTGACTTTGGAAGCAATCATAAAACAGAATAAAAGTTGATCTGTTCTTATTATTGCGGCATTATTACTGTGAGTCAGGGCTCAGGACACTTTCAGTGATGGAGTGCTTTCCCCTGCCTAGAAAGGCCACTCTTCCCAACCTCACTGCCCACCTGTTTGCTCAGGGCGTTGAGTTTCATCACCCTACAAATATACTGTGATTTGGAAATCCTCAGGTCTCTCAGTGTTATGTCAACAGAAGGAGCAGATTAAAATGTGTAATAACACCCGAGTAATTTAGAAGCAAAATTATGATGCTACTGTTGACATCATGATTAAATAAAAACATACTATTTCAGAAATAGAACTTGTAGAATTAAAAAGAAGCTACTAAAGTCCTCTTGAATAAAACAGTCTACCAGTGGTGATGGTTTCTTACATTAAGTGTGCTTACGTGTGTAAAAAAGTTAAATATTCAGATAACTGGAAATCTGTATTATTCATTTGCTATTCTATTTTTATATATTTGCAGTGACTACTTCATTTCCAAAACATAAGTCTATGCATTGTTATTTTACCTTGCTGCAAAAGGTTGTTTCTACTTTCTAGCTACTTGGAATAATTTCAAGATCGTTTATTATCTTTCGTTTTCAGAATGCTTTGAAAGCTGGAATAAAACACTGAAGGCTTAGGGCACCCAGGCCTTGTCTAAGAAGGGATTTCAAGATGAAGAATTTGCATGGGTATTTAAATTAATTGCCATATACATTGTCATTAAAATGAACCACATGATTTGAAGAGCAGCTGCAGAAAAATGCACATGTCCCTTTCGACTGTAAAAGGGAATTGCAGAGGCTGAAGTTGAACTTGCTGTTGTTGCTCAGTCACTAAGTCGTATCTGACTCTTTGTGAGCCTCGGACTGCAGCACACCAGGCTTCTCTGTTCTTCATCATCTTCCGAGTGTGCTCAGACTCAGGTCCACCGAGCTGATGATGCCATCCACCCATCTCATCCTCTGTTGCCCCATTCTCCTGCCCTCAATCTTTCCCAGAATCCGGGTCTTTTCCAATGAGTTGGCTCTTTGCATCAGGACGCCACAGGATTGGAGCTTCAGCTTTGGTATCAGTGCTTCTGTTGCAAAGTCCTTCTGTTGAAAAGGTTCTAGGCCCCAGTCAGGCTTTCAAACCTGGGGATCCAACAAAGGGACTCCTTTGTAGGGACATCTCCAGGGAATCTGACTTTGAAGTGCAGTGGGATTTGATTACAGAACTTCCACAGGACTAAGGGAAACAGAGACTCTTGGAGAGTACAAAGAAAACTTTGTGAGCACCAAGACCCAGGGGAAAGAAGCAGTGATCCCACAGGAGATGCTGAATTGGGCATTTCTAAATACCTGGCAGACTCGGGTGGTTACCTTCAACAGAAACAGAATTTACAACTCATCATAATCTATTGTTGGTGTAGAATGGCATTTGTCCTACTAAATTTGGTGCATAAAGACTATTTTTATATATAGTCTTTATGTTGTTAGATTTAAAAAATATTCAACTCAACTCTACCTAGATGAAGATTGATGTGAGCATGCAGTGTTTTCAAAAAGAACAAGAGAAAATTCTTCTTTATTGGTCACTTAGTGACTTTAAGTTATTTTAGTATAAAAGAAAAACTGTAAAAGACAGTTATTTATTTTTCATTTATCACCTTGCTGGTTTAATTTAACTTCAATATATCGCTTTCTCCCTTAAATTCTATCGTGTTTATCTACATTTATTTTTTAAAATATTTATCAGGTTTGCATTTCCTTTCACTTTTCCTGTGCTTTGTTCTTATGCTGAGATCCTTACAGCTTTTCCTGGGATGTTGGCAGATCAGAAAAGAGACATAAGATGACTGGATCTTAAACAAGTTTAATTATACTCTTTTGTTTTCTCATAGAAATGGACTGTAAATAATTGAATGGCATGAAAGGACACAACATCTCTGGTAGTTTGGAGGAAATTTTATTTTTAATATTTTTAAAAGCATGAATTTTTAAAATTTATTTTTAATTGGAGAATAGTTGCTTTACAATGTTGTGTTAGTTTCTGCCATCTATCAACATGACTGAGCCATAGGTATAGATATGTCCCCTCCCTCTGGAACGTCCCTCCCACTTCCCACCCCATCCCACCCCTCTAGGTTGTCACAAAGCCCTGGATTTGAGCTCCCTGCATCATACAGTAAATTTCCACTGGGTATCTAATTTTATACATGGTAATGCATATGTTCCAATGCCACTCCCTTAATTCGTTGTTAGATTTAAAAAATATTCAACTCAACTCTACCTAGATGAAGATTGATGTGAGCATGCAGTGTTTTCAAAAAGAACAAGAGAAAATTCTTCTTTATTGGTCACTTAGTGACTTTAAGTTATTTTAGTATAAAAGAAAAACTGTAAAAGACAGTTATTTATTTTTCATTTATCACCTTGCTGGTTTAATTTAACTTCAATATATCGCTTTCTCCCTTAAATTCTATCGTGTTTATCTACATTTAACAACATCTAACAACATGATGTCAGAATGGACATCATCAAAAAATCTGCAAACAATAAATACCAGAAAGGGTGTGGAGGAAAGGGAATCCTCTTGCACTGTTGGTGGGAATGCAAATTGATACAGCCACTATGGAGAAGAGTATGGAGATTCCTTAAAAACCATGGAACAAAGCTAATATATGACTCAAAATTCCACTATTGGGCATATACCCTGAGGAAACCACAATTGAAACAGACACATGCACCCCAGTGTTCATCACAGCACTGTTTACAATAGCCAGGACATGGAAATAATCTAATGCTCCATCCACAGATGAATGGGCAGAGAAGTTGTGATCCAAATACACAGTGGAATATTATTCAACCATAAAAAGAGTGAAATATTTTAAATTTATATAATCACAGTATTAACATTTAAGATCCGAAATTTATTCTTTTTTCAAGCAGCCTTTTGTTTTCATTTTGTTTTGCTTGGAATTAGTTTTCAAAGTATGGGAAAGAACATTCCAGGATTGTATGGAAGGTCATGAGCTAAGCAAAGTTTAGCTGAGTTGAAAAACCTGAGTTTTTCAACATACATTATTCTTTTGAGAGAAGATTCAGATTTACAGCAAAATTGAGAGGAAGGTACAGGATTTCCCCATATATTCTACATCACTAAAAATGCACAGCTTCCCTCATGGTCAACATCCCCCACATGAGTGGTACATATTTTGCAACTCATGAACCTACAATGACCTACCATAGTCACTCAAGGTCCATAGATTTCCCATCATTCACTCTTAATTTTGTATATTCCCTGGGTTCTGTCAAATCTATATTGACTGATTCAAATGTATACTTTTTATGGTTGGGCAATATTCCATTGTATGTATGTACCATGACTTCTTTATCCATTCCTCTGTCCACGGACATCTAGGTTGCTTCCATGTCCTTCAGTTCAGTTCAGTTCATTTGCTCAGTTGTGTCTGACTCTTTGTGACCCCAAGGACTGCAGCATGCCAGGCTTCTCTATCCATCACAAACTCCTGGAACTTGCTCAGACATATCCATTGAGTTGGTGATGCCATCCAGCCATCTCATCCTCTGTCATCTCATTCTCCTCCTGCCTTCAATCTTTCCCAGCATTAGGGTCCTTTATAATGAGTCAGTTCTTCACATCAGGTGGCCAAAGTATTGTAGCTTCAGCTCTAGCATCAGTCTTTCCAATAAATATTCAGGACTCACCTTCTTTCGGATTAACTGGTTTGATCTCCCTGCTGTCCAAGGGACTCAAGAATTTTATCAAACACCACAGTTCAAAAGCATTAAATCTTTGACCCTCAGTTTTCTTTATGGTCCAGCTCTCACATCCATATATGACTGCTAGAACTGCTAGAAAAACCATAGCCTTGAATAGATGGACCTTTGTTGGTAAAGTAATGACTCTGCTTTTTAATATGCTGTCTATGCTTGTAATAGCTTTTCTTCCAAGGAGCAAGCTACTTTTAATTTCATGGTTGCAGTCACCATCTTCAGTGATTCTGGAGCCAAAGAAGGTAAAATTTCTCTCTGTTTTATGTTTCATTGTTTTACAATCTATTTGCCATGAAGTGATGGGGCCAGATGCCATGATCTTTGTTTTTTGAATGTTGAGTTTTAAGCGAGCTTTTTTCCCTCTTTCACTTTCATCAAGAGGCTCTTTAGTTCGACTTGGCTTTTGCCATAATTGTGGTGTCATCTGAAAATCTGAGGTTATTGATATTTCTCCGTGCAATCTTGATTCCAGCTTGTGCTTCATCCAGCCAGCATTTCTCATGATGTATTCTGCAGACAGTTAAATAAGCAGGGTGACATTATACAGCCTTGAAGTACTCCTTTCCTGATTTGGAACCAGTCTTATCTTATCTTATCTTATCCATGAAATTAAAATACACTTGCTCCTTGGAAAAAAGACTATGACCAACCTAGAGAGTATATTAAAAAGCAGAGACTTTACTTTGCCAATAAATGTCCATCTAGTAAAAGCTATGGTTTTTCCACTAACCATGTATAGATATGAAAGTTGGACCATAAAGAAAGCTGAGCACAAAAGAACTGATGTTTTTGAACTGTGGTGTTGGAGAAGACTGTTGAGAGTCTCTTGGACTACAAAGAGCCAACCAGTCAATTCTAAAGGAAATAAGTTCTGAGTATTCATTGGAAGAACTGATGTTGATTCTGAAACTCCAATACTTTCTCCACCTGGTGAGAAGAACTGTCTCTTTGGAAAAGCCCCTGAACTAGTAAAGATTGAAGGTGGAAGAAGGGGATGACAGAGGATGAGATGGTTGGATGGCATTACCAACTCAATGGACATGAGTTTGAGTAAACTCCGGGAGTTGGTGATGGACAGGGAGGCCTGGTGTGGTTCAGTCCATGGGGTCGCAATGAGTGGGACATGACTGAGTGACAGAACTGAAGTGAACTGAGAGACAGTTTACTCTTTCAAAAGTCCACTATTCAGACATTTAAAAAACCTAAAATTTTATTTTAAAGTCTTGACAAGTGTAAATGTATATTTCTTTAGTTGCAGTTGGAGGAAATGCTGATATAATAGGCATTTTTAGAGGCTTACAGTGTACTAACTTGTATGCTAACCATTCTCTGCATTATCTAATTTAATTTAAAAACATCTTTTTTAATGGTTTAATGGTTTTAAAGGTTCAAATGCTCTCTCATAGTTACATGTGAAGGATGAGAGGTAAACATTAAGATATTTCATCCCTACTTTTTATGTGCTATAGTATTTACATATGAGAATCAAACGTATTTGTTCAAAAGGTTTTATTGTTCCAGTCAGTGACTATCTACATATTTTTTGCCATAGGGTAATGCAAATATTTTAGATATGACCTAATTTTCAAAGATTCATAATGGAGCAACTATGTAGTACATAGGAAATTTACTTGACCATCCTTTCAAATGCTGTAAAGTCTTTTTCATATGAAAGTGTTCTATATGCAGTTTAGGTTTTCTGTGTGAATATAATTGATTGATCAGATTCAACTGTTTTCTTTCTCTTCTAAAATCCCAATAAAATAATAGTGTATCATTAAAAGTTATGAACGTATGGTGAATAAATCTAACATAATGATTGCTAACGTTGAACAGTGTTGGATTCTTGATCTCCAAAGAAGATTTAACTTCGGGACCAGGGACGAGGCTTGATCACTCAAGAGTTTTTGTATAGCAGAGTTTTCTTAAAGTGGAAAGGGGCAGAGAAAGCTTCTGACATAGATATCAGAAGGGGGAAGGAGAGTGTCCCCCTCACTAGTGTTAGTAAGGGAGTTAAGTACTTTTATAATTGGTTATTATGATAAATCATAAGAATGTCTCAAGGTTGTAAAGGTCTTACTAGACCCATTCCCACAATATACATTTTGAGATAACAGGATTAGTCAGAAGGTTTTCAGGAAGGAGAAACATGTCCTCAAGCAGGATATATTATTGTTATATAATCCTTACTAAGGAATGTAGGAAAAAAAAAATTGTCCTTCCCTCCTCCTTGAGAATTCCAGACCCCTATCTCCTCTTTGAGAGCCCCAGACCCTTTTCTCCTCCTCGGGGAACCTGGACTTCTTATCAACCTGCTTAGGAATTGACTCTCTCAATAAGAAGGATTGCATGAACAATTTCAGTTAAATCAGACCATGGTAGTTGTATATTATATCAAGATGAAATTTGGATATTGTCCCCTGGACGAAAGTCTTCATATGACATTAACCTGGTTAGCAAATAATAGTGATAAAAACAGGAAAAAAAGAGAGGAAGCAGATGGACTTCAAGGAAGTTGCAGGGTATTGAATCAGATTGACCTTAATAGGAGACTCACGGAGCAGTTCACCTACTGGTAATGAAAACGAAATCTATACTTAGCAAGGTCAGAAGCTGTCATCTCACTCTGAGCTTTAAGAAGTCTGATGATACACACGTGACTCGTACTTAGAAGAGGATCTTCTAGTGGCACAGCGGTAAAGAATCTGCCTTCCAATGCAGGAGTCATGGGTTTGATTCCTGGGTTTGATCAGGAAGATCCCCTGAAGAAGGGAATGGCAACTCACTCCAGTATTCTCACCTGGAAAATCCCATGGACAGAGGAGCCTGGAGGGCTACAGACCATGGGTCACAAAAAGTTGGACAAGACTTAGCAACTAAACAACAGCAACAGCAAGTTATATATAAGAGTAGCAACTAAGGCACCAGGTCATGAAAGAGTTGGTCCAGAATGTTCCTAAATCACGATGCAGCTCAGAAAGCAGAAACCCATAGTTAAACTTCAAGGATGCCAGATGGGAATCAAAAACATAGCAGTACATTCTAAAAGATTGTTGAAATGTTTCATAGGAGGGATTTTGTTCCCTCTCAGACTCACACACTGCATGACATTCCAATAAAAACTCCCAAGTAGGATAACTTAAGAGTTTGTACCTGGAGAATGTGATGGTTCCAAGGAAAGTGATGTGAGTTGTGGCATTCAGGCTTCCCTTTGAAACCTCACTTCTAGTTTTCCCTATTAAAGCCAAGATGAAGGTGCATACTGAAAGCTGCCAACCAAACTTTTATTTCCTTATACTTATGTTGGAATAATGAGTAAAACATCTCTTAACATCTGATTTAAGTTATCACCATATGTTAGCAGATGCAAGCTATTACACACAGAATGGGTGAACCACAAGATCCTACTGTATAACATAGGGAACTACATTGCATATCCTGTGATAAACCAGATTAGAAAAGAATATAATTATTATATACATGTGTATAACTTTGTCACTTTGCTGTATGGCAGAAATTAACACAGCATTGTAAATAAATTATATTTCAATAAAAGTAAATAAAAAAAATATCACCATGAAAAATTACCCCAGGAAATATATTATAAATGTGATATAAAGAACAGAAAGCAAAAACAAAAAATCCTAATGCATGCTCAGAGGAATGTGAGAGCCATTGCATCCATAAAAATAACAAAGAGCTAATAAGAGAATAAACCAAATATACAAAAATTATAAATAAATTTCCAAAATAAAATTTAAAATTTGTTCAGTGGCCTTAGAAAACATAATCAAGGATGCTCTCCAAAAGTTTTAAATAAAAGAGAAATAAAAAAAATATGAAAGAGATACACAGTATCAATATATAAGGCCACATATCTGAACAATAATATCTCTGTTCCAGACAAATAAAAAGTTAGAAAATTGCATAAGCTTTTGCCACCAAAAAGCAATAACTTTCTCAAGAGCTGTAGTACAGATGGGTCCACTAAAAGACCTGGTTAATGAATGAAAAATAAACTCACCGGAGTATAAGTTCCAAAATTTTAAAATGCTAACTGTAAGGAAAGAAATTAAAGCATCCAGAAAAGAAAAATAAAGTAATTCAGAAAGTTTAACAGTGGAATAAAGAGGTGCATCTATGTGTGCTTGGTCACTTCAGTTGCATCTGACTCTTTTGTGAATCCATGGACTGTAGCCCTCCATGGTCCTCTTTTCCATGGAATTCTCCAGGCAAGGATACAGGAATGGGTAGCCATTCCTTTCTTCAGGGGATCCTCCTGACTCAGGGATTGAAAACAAATCTCCTGCATTGCGGGAATGTTCTTTACTATCTCAGCCACCAGGCTTACTATAACACATTAGCTAAATGACAAAACCACAGGTACAATGATAGTTCCAAGACTGACCATAAAAGGCCAAAAGGGGCAGGGGCCAATTCCTGGAATTTTTTGCCCCTTCTCCAAAATAGTTTGAATAACTTTCCCACTCACTGACCTATAAAATTGCCCAGTCCCTAAATACTAACCACCCCCTCACCTCAGGGTGATCTTGCCTTCTGAGATGGACCATTCTCTATCTGTGGATATCTAAGTGTGTATCTCTTTTAATAACCCTGCTTTCCCTCTACTATGGCTTGAGTTCTTGAGTTCTTTCCTGTGAGAAGACAAAGACCCTCACTTGGTGGCCCATCCCTGGGACTCACTGGCGACCTAGGATGTGACCATCCTTTCATGCCCTGTTTTTCTACAACTTAAATAGATATCAATACAAAAATTGATTGACAAGTAGGATTGCAATGATGCTGAGGTTTGTTATTCTGCTTTCTCTCTCTCTCACTGTTTCTAAGGAAACCTGAAAAGCTAGATAAAATCCATGTTTTTAAATCTACCAGGAAATATCAAAGAGCTAACAAGACAGTGATGAATTACAGAGCAAGATGCCAGAATGTGTGCTTTGTGGCCACAAACAATGTGCTAAAATATTAATGTGAAGCTGAATAAATTAGATGGGGTTAAAAACTACAAGTTTATTTTCTATTTAAGGTCAGCAATCTCCACTTTTGACCCTTTTGAGGTTTTTATTTTTCCCATTTCATTTAGCAGATCTCTAAGCTATTGATTTCCAGTCACTTTCCATAATTCTAAAAGCTGTTTCCTAAACTAAGAGAAGGTCAAATGATCAGAAAATTATTTAAACACACTCAACTATTTCACGCCATTCAGAATGGCTGCTATCCAAAAGTCTACAAGCAATAAATGCTGGAGAGGGTGTGGAGAAAAGGGAACCCTCTTACACTGTTGGTGGGAATGCAAACTAGTACAGCCACTATGGAGAACAGTGTGGAGATTCCTTTAAAAAAATGGAAATAGAACTGCCATATGACCCAGCAATCCCACTCCTGGGCATGCACACCGAGGAAACCAGATCTGAAAGAGACACGTGCACCCCAATGTTCATCGCAGCACTGTTTATAATAGCCAGGACATGGAAGCAACCTTGATGTCCATCAGCAGATGAATGGATAAGAAAGCCATGGTACATATACACAATGGAATATTACTCAGCCATTAATATTACTCAGCTAGAATGAAAAAGGAAACAGTCTCAGATCCTCCATCCCATTTTCAGAGAATAACTTTTGTAATTATTTAGGGAAATACACCAAGCTCCTGCTCCCCAACCTTCTGATGGAACCCTTTAAACTTGGGTCACAGGTAATTGGTTCATGTGGACACTCCTCAAGTCAAGCCAACCAGAATCCTGCCCAGATTTTCTCCTAGGAAGATTCCAACTCAGCAGGTAAGACACTTTAAAGTAACGGAATGTAAACCTGTGTTCTTCTGACTGCCTTGTTCTGGTTTGTGGTTTGAAACAAATAAATTGGCATGACTGCATGAAATAAGAATGAGGCAAACAGTCAGAAGGAAGGAGAGAGAAAAAAAGAGAGAGAATTCCAGTAGAAATTGACTCAATTCTGATTTTTCCAGATTCCTATTTCCTTGGTCTATGATTAGAAACAATATTTTCTAATATTATTAATATCTTCACCTCCTTCCTAAATTGACTTGGCTTGTTTTTGTGTGCTCATAAAAAAGAGGCAAATATTTCAAAGTTTTGGATAGGACAATAACATCCTTCTATAAGCTGAACATTAACCATTGCAGTAATTAATGTTATGTATATCTTTTATATAGTAAGTTCTTCAGTAATGGACAATATTTACCCTAAGGCTTAGAGGTACAATATGGGATATTATTTTAATTATCTCAAAAGAGGAAATAACCCTATAATTAATGACCCACATAACTGATGGTGTGATCACTCACCTAAAGCCCGACATCCTGGAAGGCAAAGTTAAGTGGGCGTTAGGAAGCTTCACTACGAACAAAGCTAGTGCAGGTGATGGATTTCCAACTGAGCTATTTTAAATCTTAAAAGATGATGCTGTTGAAGTGCCCCACTCAATATACCATAAAGTGGCCACAGGACAAGAAAAGCAATGCCAAATAATGTTCAAACTACTGCACAATTGCACTCATCTCACCTGCCAGCAAAGTAATGCTCAAAATTCTCCAAGTCAGGCTTCAACAGTACATGAACCAAGAACTTTCAGATGTTCAAGTTGGATTTAGAAAACACAGAGGAACCAGAGATCAAATTGCCAACATCCATTGGATCATAAAAAAAGCAAAAGAATTCCAGAAAGTCATCTATTTTGGCTTTATTGACTATGCCAAAGCCTTTGATTGTGTGGATCACAACAAAGTGTGGAAGATTCTCAGAGACATGGGAATACCAGGCCACCTTACCTGCCTCCTGAGAAATCTGTATGCAGGTCAAGAAGCAACAGTTAGAACGCGTCATGGAACAACAGAGTGGTTCCAAATTGGAAAAGGAGTATGTTAGGGCTGTATATTTTCACCCTGTTTATTTAACTTATATACAGAGTACATCATGCAAAATGCTGGACTAGATGAAGCACAAGCTGGAATCAAGATGGTTGGGAGAAATATCAATCACCTCAGATATGCAGATGACACCACCATTATGGCAGAAAGCAAAGAACTAAAGAGCCTCTTGATGAAAGTGAAAGAGGAGAGTGGAAAAGCTGGCTTAAAACTCAACATTCAAAAAACAAAGACTATGGCATCTGGTCCCATCCCTTCACGGCAAATAGCTGGGAAAACAGTAGAAACAGTGAGAAACTTTATTTTCTTGGGCTCCAAAATCACTGCAGATGGTGACTGTAACCATGAAAGGAAAAGATGCTTGCTCTTTTGAAGAAAAGCTATGACCAACCTAGACAGCATATACTTTGCCAACAAAGGCCATCTAGTCAAAGTAATGGTTTTTCTAGTACTCTTGTATGGATATGACAACTGGACCATAAAGAAAGCTGAACAGTGAAGAACTGATGGTTTTGAACTGTGCTGTTGAAGACACCTCTTGAGAGTCCCTTGGATTGCAAGGAGATCAAATCAGTCAATCTTAAAGGAATTCAGTCCTGCATACCCATTTGAAGGACTGATGCTGAAACTCCAATACTTTAGCCACCTGATACAAAGAATTGACTTATTAGAAAAGTCAATTTCTGGGAAAGATTGAAGGCAAGAGGAGAAGGGGATGACAGGCAGTGAGATGGTTGGATGGCATCACAGACTCAATGGACATGAGTTTGAGCAAGCTCCGGGAGTTGGTAATGGATACAGAAGCCTGGAATGCTGTAGTCCATGATGTCTCAAAGAGTCAAAAACGACTGAGCGATTGAACTGAACTGATAATTATTAATATCAGAAATACATTTTCATTTAATATTTTTATATGTCAAAAATCTCTATGTTAACCTATATTCTGTTTCTCTAGTCATGATTTGCCTTGGAACAACAGTTCAGTTCAGTTCAGTCACTCAGTTGTGCCTGAGTCTTTGAGACCCCATGAACCACAGCACACAAGGCCTCCCTGTCCATCACCAGCTCCTAGAGCCCACCCAAACCCATGTCCATCAAGTTGATGATGCCATCCAACCATCTCATCCTCTGGCGTCCCCTTATTTCCTGCCCTCAATTTTTGCCAGCATCAGGATCTTTACCAATGAGTCAGCTCTTCGCATCAGGTGGCAAAAGTATGGGAGTTTCAGCCTCAATATCAGTCCTTCCAATGAACACCCATGACTGATCTCCTTTAGAATGGACTGGCTAGATTTCCTTGCAGTCCAGGGGAGTCTCAAGAGTCTTCTCCAACACCACAGTTCAAAAGCATGGAACAACAGACTGGTTCCAAATAAGAAAAGGAGTACGTCAAGGCTGTATAGTGTCACCCTGCTTATTTAAACTTATATGCAGAGTACATCATGAGAAATGCTGGGCTGAAGGAAGCACAAGCTGGAATCAAGATTGCCAGGAGAAATATCAATAACCTCAGATATGCAGACCACACCGCCCTTATGGCAGAAAGTGAAGAAGAACTAAAGAGCCTCTTGATGAAAGTGAAAGAGGAGAGTGAAAAAGTTGGCTTAAAGCTCAACATTTAGAAAACTAAGATCATGGCCTCTGGTCCCATCATTTCATGGCACATAGATGGGGAAACAGGGGAAACAGTGGCTGATTTTATTTTTCTGGGCTCCAAAATCACTGCAGATGGTGATTGCAGCCATGAAATTAAAAGACGCTTACTCCTTGGAAGGAAAGTTATGACCAACCTAGATAGCATATTAGAAAGCAGAGACATTACTCTGCCAACAAAGATCCGTCTAGTCAAGGCTATGGTTTTTCCAGTGGTCATGTATAGATGTGAGTTGGACAGTGAAGAAAGCTGAGTGCAGAAGAATTGATGCTTTTGAACTGTGGTGTTGGAGAAGACTCTTGAGAGTCCCTTGGACTGCAAGGAGATCCAACCAGTCCATCCTAAAGGAGATCAGTCCTGGGTGTTCATTGGAAGGACTGGTGCTGAAGCTGAAACTACAATATTTTGGCCACCTAATGCAAAGAGCTGACTCATTTGAAAAGACCCTGATGCTGGGAAAGATTGAGGGCAGGAAGAGAAAGGGACAACAGAGGATGAGATGGTTGGATGCATCATCAACTCGATGGACATGGGTCTGGGTAAACTCTGGGAGGTGGTGATGGACAGGGAGGCCTTGCGTGCTGCGGTTCATGGGGTCGCGAAGAGTCAGACATGACTGAGTGACTGAACTGAACTGAACTTAATAAAATCAGCAAAATGCATGCTTCCATAAAATAGTTTAAAATAGCTAGTTCTGAGATTTCAGTCCCTGAATATTGGCCCCCAGTATTCCAAATTACAAAATTCATTCACAAAACCTGAGATAAAATGTCAAAAGTACATGAACAATTATCTGTGACATTTCATTTGTAGTTAAGTCTACAAATTGTTCATGATGAAGTCTTGAAGAAGATGCTTAAATGTCAAATACGAAGATTCTGGTTTCCCTATTAATTCTTCTCTGACTCAAACGTTTTCATATTTGCTATCTTCTACCATTTGACATTTGACACTTTAAACTTTTAGTTCAGATTTAGAGATAAAGAAAGATAAAAGAATAGTGCATACATTGAGAATTGAGCAAAAATTCTAAGATGAATACATTGTTTGGTCATAATTTGATTCATTCAATCTCAACTATCAAAGAAAATATGAAATAATCAACTGAGTTCTGAAATATATAATGAAAAAATTGTATTGATACTCACAATTCAATTGTAATATTGCTTTTTAACCTGTTTCCCTAGCTTTAAGCATTCACTGAGGAGGGCATATTTCACTGGCTAACAGATAAAGTTTGCTAAAATTAATTGCTGCTCAAACATTAAGTATCTTTGACAATCACCATCTAGTGTACATCTCAGAAAAACGGGATGCCTGACTAATTTCTGGACAGCCAAATTCACTATTTTATTAAGGTTCTTCTGTTAATAGGTTCCCAAGTTAAGGATGGAGATACCTATAACGTTCTAGAACAGAAAAGAATAGCTTTATACTTTTGCATCTTGCTAAATTTATTACAAGTATGCACTTCAAAATCAATCAAGATCCTATTTTAGAGAGTATTAAAGAAAATAATTTGAGTTTATATAGGAAAATAACATATAAGAAATATAAAATATCCTATATATATATATATATATATGACATTATGATCAGTGGTTAACAGTTTATGTTAATAATTCAGTATAATAGGCTTTCCACTTGAAAAAATAAGGCTTATTTTACCATGTATGGTAAATTATTTCTAATAAGCTAATATTCTAAATGTAAAAATACAATATAATAAGAATCCTTAGAATTGAGGAGAAAGTTTTAAGCAAGATAGGAAATCCAGAATTTATAAAGGAAAAGAATGTCAGACAGACTCCATAAGTATTAGAAATTTTAACATGATAAAATTCACACTAAGCAAAGCCAAAAAAATGAAAGATCGCAGAAAAGTATTTGCTTCATGTGATAGCCGCAAAAAGCATAAAGTCACCCCCACGCAGAGAAATGCTCAAATTAATGAGAAAACATCCAGCAAACAGAACAAAGGAGAACCTGGAAATTTGTTACTGCCACGGCAGAAGCTTTAAACCTCAATTTCAAAATTCACATGTAAAACATCCAGTACTTTAAAATACAGATGTAAAAATGTGTTTGAGCACACACATTTCTTAATATATTTGGCAATTTTCTTAAAGGTCTCAGATTACACTCTTTTCAGTTTCTCCTTTTGTTTTCCTCTCTACATCTTTTTTTCCCCTTATAGTTCTCTCAGTTCTGTTTCAGCATTGACAATTCCTTTGTTTAAGTGGCAGAGCAGAATACTGTTAACTGACTTATGTTGACTCCTTTACACTCTTATAAAAAATAAATCATGATTTTTATTACACTAAGTACATAATCGACAGGAACTGAGATGATTTATGCTAGATGCCAGAATGAGTGTGCTTTACAACAGTTCATACGGCAGCAAATTTTTATTCTTGAGCATCAAATTACTGAAATGAAACTATCTGTGCAGGCTTTGAATTTTGGGGGGCTTCTATTACTGCCTTACATTAACACTGATGTGCTCGATGGTATCAGGCCACCCTTCTGCCAGGAGGAACTCGGCCAAATGAGACAAAGCCTTTAACTGGCCCTTAGGGTCCTTATCACTTCTTCTGCCAAGTCTGCTCAGCTTCTGAGTTAAGGATGTGATAACATGAGCTTGTTTCAGACTGACTAACATATGTGCACAAGCGCGCATGTGTGTGCGCGCACACACATACACAGGTTTTACTCAGAGTGAAGTCATGCTTTCTTGCTAACTTGTCTTAAATTCTATTTAGGAACATATTTCAAGTCTGTAAATAGGTATTTAAGTAAATAAGTATTTAAATTTTAAATAAGTATTATTGACACAAGTTTCCCCTCTTGAATATTTTTTGGAATGTCTTTTAGTACTAGATATAGAAAATTTTAAAACATGCAACTTGCATGTGTGTTCAGTTGTGTCCAACTATTTGTGGCTCTGCCAGATTCCTCTGCCCATGGGATTTCTCAGGCAACAATACTGGAGTGGGAAAAAACAAGAATATTGGAGTGGGTTGCAATTTCTTTCTCCAGGGGATCTTCCCCACCCAGGGATCGAATCTGCATCTCTTGCCTTAGCAGGTGGATTCTTTACCACTAAGCCACCAGGAAAGCCCCAGACATGCAAAATATTTTCCTAAATTGGGGATTTATGTTGCTTTATAGAATTCCTTGGGAATGATGAAAAAAAAGTAAACTATTGAAAAAAAAAATTATAGCACCTTGCTGCAAGAAATGTGCAGAACATGCATTGGTAATTCTTGTAATTTTCTCAAATTTCTTTATAAATGTAATGATTAATTCTGTTTTGGGGAGATACATTTTAGAAAGAATTTTTTAAAAATATCATCAGTCACATTAGCAACTTCAAATGTATACTTTTCAAGGTGGCTTGATAGTTATTAACATTTTAACTGCTTATACAGCTTATAACCCAAGGATATATACTTCTTGTTTCTACTTATTTTAAAAATATTGCTGGTCAGGTATTTGAGTCACATGTTAAATGTTAGATAGAATTCCAATACTATTGACATCAGAGACAAAAAAAAAAAAAAGGAAAAATGCGGGAAGTTCAGATAGAACTCATGTTAAATTACTTTGTTTTAGAAGAACTTTAATGTTTCTTGATTCAGTCAAACAGGTATATATTTTTGAGTACTAAACTCATCCTCTTTAATCTCCAAACTCTCACACACTTCTCTTTGCTAAAATATAGTTTTTAATCATTCATAGAGATTCATGTGTAATTTTTTTCCTCTTTCCATACTTCATGATCTACTCCTGGAAAACTGAGTGACAGAGTCTTGGGTTTATCTATTTCTGTAATTTCTTTATTCAGAAAGCAAAAGTATTCGTTCTTTTTCCTTAATAAGAAAGAAAAGGGAGGAATGAGTTCCAAATAGTTAGCATGTAAATGCTGACCCAAAGCAAAGTGGTATAGAGACAAAGGAAACCAGAAGGGCAGGGTTAATCCAAAGTATCTGAATCAAGCTGATGGGTTTTGAAGGAGCCAATACAGAAGGTGAGATTATGGCAAAGGGCAGGCTAAAGAATGCTTGAAGATAAGAAAGTTAAGCAGTTTTGTGAGGTAAAATATTTCTGTGTGTGGCCATGGTCTGTATCTTAGAAGGTAAATGGGAGATGATTCTAGAAAAGATGAAGCAAGATAGTGGAGTAGGAGGACATGTGCTCATCTTCTTCTGCAAGAACTCCAAAATTGCGATTTGCTGCTGAACAACCATCGACAAGAGAATGCTGAAAGTGAAAGTGACTCCATCATTTCCGGCTCTTTGCAACCCCATGGACTTCCATAAGCTTATTCTTATCCATCAGAGGGCAGACATAATGAAAACCACAATCACAGAAAACTAATCAAACTGATCACATGGACTCTTTGCAGTCCCATGGACTACACAGGCCATGAAATTCTCCAGGCCAGAATACTGGAGTGGGTAGCCTTTCCCTTCTGCAGGGGATCTTCCCAACCCAGGGATCAAATCCAGGTCTTCCACATTGCAGGCAGATTCTTTACCAGCTGAGCCACAAGGGAAAGCCACACAGACCACAGGTTTGTCTAACTCAATGAAACCATAAGCCATGCTGTGTAGGGACACCCAAGACAGATGGATCATAGTGGAGAGTTATGGCAAAACACGGTCCACTGGAGAAGGGAATGGCAAGCCACTTCAGTATTCTTGCCTTGAGAACCCCATGAACAGTATGAAAAGGCAAAAAGATATGACACTGAAAGATGGACTCCCCAGGTTGGTAGGTGCACAATATGATACTGGAGAAGAGTGGAGAAATAAATCCAGAAAGAATGAAGAGCCAAAGTGAAAGCAATGCCCAGTGGTGGATGTGACTGGTGATGGAAGTAAAGTCTGATGCTGTAAAGAAAAATATTGCATAGGAACCTGGAATATTAGGTCCATGAATCAAGATAAATTGGAAGTGGTCAAACAGGAGATGGAAAGAGTGAACATTGACATTTTAGGAATAAGTGAACTAAAATGGACTGGAATGGGTGAATTTAATTCAGATGACCATTATATCTACTACTGTGGGCAAGAATCCTTAGAAGAAATGGAGTAGCCATCGTGGTCAACAGGAGTCCACAATGCAGTACCTGGGTGCAATCTCAAAAATGACAGATGATCTCTGTTCATTTCCAAGGCAAATCATTCTGTATTACAGTAATTCAAGCCTATGCCCCAACCACTATGCTGAAGAAGCTGTACTTGAAAGGTTCTATGAAGACAAACAAGATATTCTAGAACTAATGCAAAAAAAAAAAAAAAAATGTCTGTTTCAACTTAGGGGGCTGTAGTGAAAAAGTAGGAAGTCAAAAGATACCTGGAGTAACAGGAAAGTTTGGCCTTGGAGTACAGAATGAAGCAGGTCAAAGGTTGACAGAGTTCTGCCAAGAGAAATCACTGGTATTATCAAACACCCTCTTCCAACAACAAAACAGACAACTCTACACATGGACATCACTAGATGGTCAAAATCAGATTGATTATCCTCTTTGCAGCTATAGATGGAGAAGCTCGACACAGTCAGCAAAAACAAGACTGGGAGCTGACTGTGGCTCAGATCATGAATTCCTTTTGCAAAATTCAGACTTAAATTGAAGAAAGCAGGGAAAATCAGTAGACCTTCAGGTATGACCTAAATCAAATCCCTTACAATTATACAGTGGAAGTGACAAACAGATTCAAAGGATTATATCTGATAGAATGCCTGAAGAACTATGAATGGAGGTTCCTGATGTTGTACAGGAGGCTATGATCAAGACATCGCCAAGAAAAAGAAATGCAAAAAGGCAAAATGGTTGTCTGAGGAAGCCTTACAAATAACTGAGAAAAGAAGAGAAACTAAAAGGCAAAGGAGAAAAAGAAAGATATACACATTTGAATGCAGAGTTCCAAAAAATAGTAAGGAGATAAATCCTTCTTCCATGATCCATGGAAAGAAATAGAAGACAAGAATAGAATGGGAAAGACTAGAGATCTCTTCAAGAAAATTAGAGATACCAAGGGATTATTTCATGCAAAGCTGGACACAATAAATGACAAAAATGGTATGGACATAACAGAAGCAGACGATATTAAGAAGTGGTGGCAAGAATACCGGGAAGAACTATACAAAAAACATCTTCATGACCCAGATAACCACAGTGGTGTGATCACTTATCTAGAACCAGACAGACAATGTAGAATGCAAAGTCCAGTGGGCCTTAGGGCACATCACGATGAACAAAGCTAGTGGAAGTGATGGAATTCCTGCTAGGCTCTTTCAAATTCTAAAAGGTGATGCTGTGAATGTGCTTCACTCAATATGCCAGCAAATTTGGAAAAGTCATCAGTGGCCACAGGACTGGAAAAGGTCAGTTTTCATTCCAATCCCAAAGAAGGGCAATGAAAAGGAATTTTCAAGCTACTGCACAACTGCACTCATCTCACACACTAGCAAAATGCTCACATTCTCGAAGCAAGGCTTCAACAGTACATGAATGGAGAACTTCCAGATGTTCAAGCTGGATTTAAAAAGGCAGAGGACCCAGAGATCAAATTGCCAACATTGACTGGACCATTGAAAAAGTGAGAGAGTTCCAAAAAACATCTACTTCTGCTTTATTGTCTATGCCAAAGCCTTTGACTTTGTGGAGCACAGCAAAATGTGGAAAATTCTTAAAGAGATGGTAATACCAGACCACCTTACCTGCCTCCTGAGAAATGTATAGGCAGGTCAAGAAACAACAGTGAGAACTGGACATGGAATGATAGACTGGTTCCAAATCGGGAAAGAAGTATGTCAAGGCTGTATATTGTCTCCCTGCTTATTTAACTTATATGCAGAGTCAGTTCAGTTCAGTTCAGTCATTCAGTCGTGTCTGACTCTTTGTGACCACAAGGACTGCAACACACCAGTCCTCCCTGTCAATCGCCAACTCCCAGAGTTGATTCAAATTCATGTCCATTGAGCCAGTGATGCCATTCAGCCATGTCATCCTCTGTCGTCCTCTTCTCCTGCCTTCAATCTTTCCCAGCATCATGGTCTTTTCAAATGATTCAGTTTTTTGCATCAGGTGGCCAAATTATTGTAGTTTCAGTTTCAGCATCAGTCCTTCCAATGAACACCCAGGACTGATCTCCTTTAGGATGGACTGGTTGGATCTCCTTCCAGTTCAAGGGACTCTAAAGAGTCTTCTCCAACACCACAGTTCAAACACATCAATTCTTTGATGCTCAGCTTTCTTTATAGTCCAAATCTCACATCCATACATGACTACTGGAAAAACCATAGTTTTGACTAGACAGACCTTTGTTGGCAAAGTAATGTCTCTGCTTTTTAATAAGTTGTCTAGGTTGTTCATAATCTTTCTTCCAAAGAGCAAATGCCTTTTAATCTCATGGCTACAGTCACCATTCTCACTGATTTTGGAGCCCCCCAAAATTAAGTCTGTCACTGTTTCCACTGTCTCCCCATCTATTTGCCATGAAGTGATGGGGCAAGATGTCATGATCTTAGTTTTCTGAATGTTGAGCCTCAAGAAAACTTTCTCACTCTCCTCTTCCACTTTCATCAAGAGGTTCTTTATTTCTTTGCTTTCTGCCATAAGGTTGGTGTCATCTGCATATCTGAGGTTATTGATATTTCTCCCAGAAATCTTGCTTCCAGCTTGTGCCTCTTCCAGCCTAGCATTTCTCATGATATACTCTGCATATAAGTTAAATAAGCAGGGTGACAATATACAGCCTTGATGTACTCCTTTCCCTATTTGGAGCCAGTCTGTTGTTCCATGTACAGTTCTAACTGTTACTTCCTGACCTGCACACAGATTTCTCAAGAAGCAGGTAAGGTGGTCTGGTATTCCTATCTCTTTAAGAATTTTCCATGATTTCTTGTGGTCCACACAGTCAAAGGCTTTGTCATAGTCAATAAAGCAGAAGTAGATATTTTTCTGGAACTCTTGCTTTTTCAATGATCCATCATATGTTGCAATTTGATCTCTGGTTCCTCTGACTTTTCTAAATCCATGCAGAGTACATCATGTGAAATGCCAGGCAGGATGAAGCACAAGCTGGAATGAAGATTGCTGGGAAAAATATCAATAACCTCAGGTATACAGATGACACCAACCTTATGGTAGAAAGCTAAGAGGAACTGAAGAACCTCTTTCACTTTGATGAAAGTGAAAGAAGAGAGTGAAAAAGCTGGCTTAAAACTCAACATTCAAAAAACTAACATTATGGGCATCCAGTCCCATCATTTCATGACAAATAGATGGAGAAATAATGGAAACAGTGACAGACTTAATTTTCTTGGACTCAAAAATCACTGCAGATGGTGACTGCAGCCATGAAATTAAAATATATTCACTCCTTGAAAGAAAAGTTATGACCAACCTAGAAAGCATATTAAAAAGCAGAGAAATGACTTTGCTAAAAAATGTCCATCTAGTCAAAGGTATGGTTTTCCAGTGGTCATGTATAGATGTGAGAGTTGGAGCATAAAGAAAGCTGAGCGCCAAATAATTGATGCTTTTGAACTGTGGTGTTGGAGAAGAATCTTGAGAGTCCCTTGGACTATAAGGAGTTCAAACCAGTAAATCCTAAAGAAAATCAGTCCTGAATATACATTGGAATGACTGATGTTGAAGGTGAATCACCAATGATTTTGATACCTGATGTGAAGAACTGACTCACTGGAAAAAGACCCTGATGCTGGGAATGATTGAAGGCAGGAGGAGAAGTGGACAACAGAGGATGAAATGACTGGATTGCATCACTGACTAAATGGACATTAGTTTGAGTAAGCTCCGGGAGTTGGTGATGGACAGGGACGCCTTGGTGTGCTGCAGTCCATGGTGTTGCAAAGAGACAGACAGGTTGAGCGAGTGAACTGAACTGATTCCAAAACAGTGGCTTCCCAGGTGGCTCAGTCACTAAACAGTCCACCTGTGATGCAGCAGATGATGGGTCAGTAGGATCCCTTGGAGGAGGAAATGTCAAGCCACTCCAGTATTCTTGTCTTGGAAATCCCATGGACAGAGAAGCCTGACAGGCTACAGTCCATGGGGTCTCAAGAGTCAGACATGAATTAGTGACTAAAACACAATTTCAGAACAAGACTTGGAAACAAGACAAAAGGGCTAGAACTTTTATCTCTAATCTCAGAACTTCAGCAAGTTCTTGTAAGAGATGAGTAGGAGAACAAGCAAAACAGCAGATGTATTCATCATTCTATCATCTGTTATTAATTCCCTGAGGAGAAAGTACTTTTGCCATAATGTGGGCATCTTGTCAAAGAATTACTCAGTAAGATAGAATTTGCTGTAAGAAAATGCACACTAGCATTTTAGTGTGGTTATACTATTTTAGAGCTAAATACTTAGCTCTTAAGGAAAGGCCTTCAGTCTGCACCATCACGTGAGTCAACTTTGAATACATTTCTAAGATGCTGAGTCTGATCAGCCCTAGGTCAGTTTTCTCAAGCACTTTCCTTTATCTGAGAGGTGACATCAGGCTGCTGTAACTTTCTGATCCAAAGAGAAATAAATGAACCTTTTTACTTTAAGTTTCTTCTGCAGCACAGCGTGTTTAATGTAGTTCGATCAAACTAACAAGGGATGGAATTTTAAATGGTTTCATGCATATCAACTGCCCTAGAGCAGTCCCTAGAGCCTTCTCCACCACTAGTTTGAATGCATGGCTATGTTTTAGTTCTCTTCTGATACTACTGAAATCCCCATCTGATTCCTGTGTAATCTCACACTTTATCAGCAGGGCTGTGTGATGTGAAGACACCCAGCTGTACTATTCAACTCACACTTAAAAGTGACTCTGGTCCATTTACATTTTTAGAGTTTTTGAGATGATAACATTTACCGTAAAACGATAGTTTGGTTATTTGTAGAAGCGCTGACCAGACACCTAAAAAAGAATGTTTTATTTTCCTGTATTTAAATGTATGTCTCAGAAAGGAATTCATATTCTTTAAAGGGGAGTGTTTAAAGAGTCAGACGTGACTATCACAACACTTTTTTTTCTCTGAAAGTAGGTCAGAAGTATTTATATGCACTCTTGTGAAATGCAAAGAAAAATATTTCTGAGTAATTTTGCAAATGAAAGACATATTTAAGATTAATACACGTAGATTAAAACTCAGTTTTAATTTTCCTGTATCTATTAGCTTTTTATGTATACAAATTTGAGCCAACACATTTAATTCCAGCAGACTCTGCAGCTTTTATATTTGAAGAATTGTGGGTTATTTAAATTAAATCTTATGTCTGAGCAAAACTTTAACATATTGTCAATCATATTTGCCGTGTTGTGTTCAGATGCTCAGTGGCGTTTGACCTGTGTGATCCTCTGGACTGTAGCCCACCTGGCTACTCTGTCCATGGGATTTCCCAGACAAAAACACTGGAGTGGGAAGCCATTTCCTCCTCCAGGAAAATCTTCCTGACCCAGAATTGAACCTGTGTCTCTTGGGTCTTCTACACTGGCAGTTGGATTCTTTACCACTGTACCACCTGGAGCTTCCCTAATCTGACAATAGGAACTAACAAAATAATATAATTGAGTTGATTAATGTGAATTATTTTTATCTTGAGCAATTGTTAACACCAATGTGAACTATAAAACACCTTGGGTAGTTGTCATTCATTTTCCTCATGCACATCTGGTTTACTTCAAGACCCAAATTCTGTTGTTGGAGAGACAGTCATTTTCCAGCTTGCCTTAATTATGTTTGTGGGCTTTGACAGGTAGAGAAAGTAGTGTTTTATTGGAAAACAATTGCTTTTTTGTGTGGAAAAAAATGGCATAAAAAGAAAATTAGATTGTGCCAAAGCATCAACAAGAACCAATAACTACGAACTATGAGAATGTACAGAGGGCACGTTGGATAGGATTATCACATCCCCATAAGGTGTTTCTCAGTAAGATAAGGTTTCTGGAGTAGGATGAAGAATTGAGTCCTCTAGCGAGCTGGGTGCCTTGTATTAAATTTTTTTAACTATTTATTTTAAAATGTAGATACGTAATAGGGAAGAACAAATCTGCATCCATATTGGATCTGTTTCCTTAACTTTTGTGTTCTAATGCCCTTGCTACAAGTTTGAAATGTTGTCTATAGCTTGAAATATACAGGTCAGTCCATTTTCAAGGCTCTGTTCTTTAAAGATGCGACACTTTTCCATTCATATAGAGATAAGTTGCAGAACAAAAAGTGATATTTGTCTTGTTGGAGGTTTACAGGCACAGTGTGACCTGACCTATGTTGACAGCTGCAAGAACGAAGGATTCCAACACCAATAAGTCTGCAATAACTAACCACACCCCCTCCACTTTTTAGTGTTAAAGAATTAATAATTTAGTTGGTTTGTGCTGTCTGACTCTTTGAGACCTTGTGGACTGTAGTCTGCCAGGCTCCTCTGTCCATGGAATTCTCCAGGCAGGAATACTGGAGTGGGAAGCCATTTCTCTCTCTATGGGATCTTCCCCAGTGAGGGGCTGAACCCAGATCTCCCACATTGCAGGTAGATTCTTTACCATCTGAGTCACCAGGGAAGCCACTTCCCCAAAAATACCCTGAATTCTAACTCAGGGAAATGGTTCTTTGGGACACTAGTGCTCCATCTTCATAGTCTACTGACTTTATTCCGAATAAAGTCCCTATTGTTTGCCTCAATACTTCTTCCCACGTTAAGAATAGAACTTTGGCAGCAGCTCTTTCACTAGGCATCTTGATCATCAATCCCTTTCCACCTGTACAGTGGTCAGTTCTCTGAGATTCTTTATACTTTTACTGAACAAAAATACATCTCCATACTTTAGAGTTGTCCTTTTATAAAATTCAACAAATCTCTTATGTTAATATTAATTTATAGAGTTCTCTTTTCCCTTTCTTTTCAATAAAATCACTTGATTAATTTAACAGCTTACTCTGTGCCAAGAAGCACTGCTGTGTTTTTAAGAAAAGCTATACAACAGTATGAAAACATTTAACTTATTTAAGCATGGCAAAATATTTACACAAACCCACATACACACGTATATAGTTTGCTCTTTTTTTTTAGAGTTTTTAACCTCTATTGTTCTTACTAGTTGTTATTTTTCATTGTTTCATTTTAAAAGTTGACAACAGTTTAAAATATAGAATATTTAATTAAATATTTAATTATTGACTAGCAATCTTATCACACCTAAAATTCATTACTGACAATATTTTGTTATATTACAATTTCACCTTTAAATTTAATAAGCCATCATTATTTCCAGTTACTAGAAACCCAGGAATAATGATTTATAAGACATGTTTATGTGTCATAAAAGGAGTTAGAAATAAATATCACAGATTCCTTTGCACTTTCTCCCTCCCTTTTATGGATATCATATTATGGCCCCAAAAGGCTGCTTGATCTATGACTATTTTATCTACAATCCAGGTAGAGGAATTACAGGGACAGAGGGCTTGTCCTCTCCCATTTAAAAGAGTTTCCACACATGTATGATCAGTCCTGGGTGTTCATCGGAAGGACTGATGCTGAAGCTGAAACTCCAATACTTTGGCCACCTCATGCAAAGGGTTGATTCATTTGAAAAGACCCTGATGCTGGGAGGAACTGGGGGCAGGAGGAGAAGGGGACAACAGAGGATGAGATGGCTGGATGGAATCACCAACTCGATGGGCACGAGTTTGAGTAAACTTCGGGAGTTGGTGATGGACAGGGAGGCCTGGCGTGCTGCGATTCGTGGGGTCACAGAGAGTCGGACATGACTGAGTGACTGGACTGAACTGAACTGAACTGATGTATACAGCATATTGGCTAGAAATTAAATTTCCACATTTGACTGCAAAATGATCTGGTAATGTAATTTGTATTCAGAGAGACCATCTATGCTCACAAAAACTGGGGATTTTACTAGGATTCTCTAATACAGGGTGCTCCTCTGGCTACTGGCAAGCCTTTTCTCTTATATACAGAATCTCTTCCTGAAGGGAACCAACCAAAAAAATCTAACTCCATCCAGCTGAAGTTAGGTAAGTCTAAGTGACTGCAGCCCTGTCCATCCGGCCTACAGAAGTTGTTTGTCACCAAGCATCAATACACAAAGCACAAGTAAGAGAGATAAATCAGTGAGACACAATATTATCCATTCAGAAAGTAAAGAATGGAAAACATACTGCTGTCACAGGTCAGGAGCTATTATGAACCATGGAGACAAACAGAAGGGACACTCCTCCTGGCGTTGATGTCACTGAGTTGTCCACATCGGGGCCCTGGGGACTGCTCTCTGCATGAAAACATCTTGTTAACCTTTGCAGCTGGATTTGCATTCATGGTCCCAAGTTCTCTGTGGTCACATACCAGGTGGGCATTAGAAAAATAAGTCCCTCTTGGGGGTTCATACCTTTCACAGGCTGCTCCTTTCTTGTGCATTTTGCGGAGTTTCAGAAAACGTCTAAAAGCATTGAGAGGCAAAACTAAGAGTTCTCTATCAAATATTATTCCCTCATAAGTTTAGCTGGCTGCCAATATACTCCCTTCTGTTGAGGTCCATGTCTGTGTAAACACATAGAAAGGTCCTGTGTGATTTTTTTGGTAAACTTGATAACTCCTTACTAGACTGCTCTCAGTTCATTCTCCTCTTGCAATATAGTGGTCTCTGTTTTGTGGCCATCCTAACAGATTTCAGATGACTCTCTCAATCCAAGTTCAGACATTAATGGCATTATAGAAAGACTCCTGGAGCTGAATTTGAGGGTGAGCAGCGTGAATGGAGTAACAGTTTGACCACCTCACACATAGACAACCTCAGGCGAATGGTAGTGAGTCAATTTCCTAACTAAATTTAAGCAACAGGCAGACAGTGGATTGGCTCATATAAGACCAGATCTGAAAGAGACATGTGCAC
Organism: Cervus elaphus; assembly: GCF_910594005.1. Classification (NCBI taxonomy): domain Eukaryota; kingdom Metazoa; phylum Chordata; class Mammalia; order Artiodactyla; family Cervidae; genus Cervus; species Cervus elaphus. Next base: position 4,647,283 of record NC_057843.1, on the reverse strand, counting down.
CCCAATGTTCATCGCAGCACTGTTTATAATAGCCAAGACATGGAAGCAACCTAGATGCCCATCAGCAGATGAATGGATAAGGAAGCTGTGGTACATATACACCATGGAATATTACTCAGCTGTTAAAAAGAATTCATTTGAATCAGTCCTAATGAGATGGATGAAACTGGAGCCCTTTATACAGAGTGAAGTAAGCCAGAAAGATAAAGAACATTACAGCATACTAACACATATATATGGAATTTAGAAAGATGGTAACAATAACCCTATATGCAAAACAGAAAAAGAGACACAGAAATACAGAACAGACTTTTGAACTCTGTGGGAGAATGTGAGGGTGGGATATTTCAAAAGAACAGCATGTATACTATCTATGGTGAAACAGATCACCAGCCCAGGAGGGATGCATGAGACAAGTGCTCGGGCCTGGTGCACTGGGAAGACCCAGAGGAATCGGGTGGAGAGGGAGGTGGGAGGGGGGATCGGGATGGGGAATACGTGTAAATCTATGGCTGATTCATATCAATGTATGACAAAAAAAAAATAATAAAAATAAAAAAAAAAAAGACTCTGGTCTTATATGTCTGCCTGCTGAAATGTTTATATCATTATATTATAAATATAAATTATAAAACTTTGTATCTAACCATCTTTTGTGTATGTTTTTGGAGGTATCAGATCAAAAAGCAAAATGAGAAAAAAATGTTTTTCATTAACTGCAAAATACAAAATAAAAGAAATATTCTCTCACCAATACCCAAGAAGACACAGGTATCATCCAGTTTTCAAGGACAACTTAGAAACTAACAAAGGAAGTAAGCTCATTATTATATAAAAAGCAGTCCATCATAGTCAATACTAAAAATAAAATGTAACACCATCTTCCTACTGCTTCCAAAAATTTAAGCATAGAACAAGGAAATTTGAAGACATGTGTTCTCCCAGCACAAGTTTTAGAAATAAAAGTTGTAAATCTTAGCTGATTAACTGACATATATTTCCTCTGAAATTAAAATCCTAGGAAAATGACCCCAAATTTTATAGGCCTTATGCAGACCTTATGTTTCTCACAAGCTGAGACTTGATAATTCTGTCACATAAAGTCTTATGTGAAATAAAGTAATGAATTATATATTTTATTAACCATAACTACTTAAAATCTCTTCTAACAAGTGCATAGTTTGGCACAAAATGGTAACTTACAATGGTGCCTTAGATTCTTTAAAAGGTCTTTAAAGCCCTGTACTTGCCTCCATCACAGTTTTGTGTGTATGTACTCATTCACTCCCAAGCTAAACTCTATGATGAAAGGAAATTCAGGTTCTGACCCCATGATTAGTACTTAAAGAAAACAAAAAAAAATAGCCAACTTTGATTCAGTTTGGAGAAGTAAAAAACAGGGGGGGAATTATACCTGATGTTAAAGAAACAAAGGTAATTGCACACAAACACACACACATTCACTCCCAACTGATTCAGTTATGTGTAGTTTTGAAGGATTCCAACGGCCTGGGATGGCCAGAGTGGCTAGATGGCAGTTTAGAGTATGAATACAAAAGTAGGTATGTTTGAGAAGCAGATGCACAGACTTAGGTTGCCAGGGGTTAGGACGGGGGGAAGGGACAGTTAGGAGTTTGGGATGGACAGGTACACACTGTTATATTTAAAACGGATAAGCACCAAGGGCCCACTCTAAGGCACAGCTAACCCTGCTCAATGTTATGTGGCAGCCTGGTTGGGGGCGGAGTTTTGGGGGGAATCGATACATGTGTGTATACAGCTGAGTCACTCTGCTGTGTACCTGAAGCTAGAGTCCTATATAAAATAAAAAGTTAAAAAAGAATATCTGATATTCTTTGCAGATAAGAGGAAAACATTGTAGATAAGAGGAAAAAAAAAGATCATGTGACTTTTGAGAAATATCAGTGGTGACTCTTACAGGTCAACCCTGAATATTCATTGGAAGGACTGACGCTGAAGCTGAAGCGCCAGTATTTTGGCTGCCTGATGGGAAGAGCTGACTCATTAGAAAAGACCTTGATACTGGGAAAGATTGAAGGCAGGAGGAGAAGGGACAACAGAGGACAAGATGGTTGGATGGCATCACCGACTCAATGGACATGAGCTTGAGCGAGCTCCGGGAGATGGTGAGGGACAGGGAAGTCTGGCGTGCTGCAGTCCATGGGGTCACAAGGTTGGACATGACTGAGCGATTTACAACGATGCTCATAAATGGTATGGGTTTGGGCAATTAATTTTTTTAATAGACTACAAAAAAATGTTATTTGCTGAAACCCTTCTAGGAGTTTGAGGTTTTGGGGGCATGAGCCACCCATCTCTTTCCATGGCCCTGCAGTAAACCTTTCTACATCCAAACCCCGACACTTTGGTTTGTTTGGCCTCACAGTGCAGTGGGCACAGGAACTTGAATTCAGTAACAGTGATGTTCCACTTGTGTTAATAAGGTCTCAGGAACACAGCTGCATTCAGGTGTATAAGAGACTGAGGAATCTTGGCTCTAGTTTCTCTGTCGTAGAATGAGCTAAAGCAATCATTATTGGTGAAGAAATCAACACATGTGAGGGGTCATTAATTAGTTCCTTGCTAGACTCAGTATTCCTTTCCTCAGGTTATCTGTGCATACCCTTCTCCCATGCAGAACACATTCCCAGCCTCTCCGGCAGCAGTAATGCATGGGTTCATGCATCAAGTTAGTATAGCACAGACTTCTGTGTCTCTGGTTGATAAACAATTCTCCAACAAGCCCAGGTTGGGTCCCAATGACCTGTGTTACCATTTAATGACAAGACACAATATCTGCTCATGTTACAGTGGTTAGAATGGTGGCAGAGAAGAAAAACTGCCAATTGTAATTTCTACATATTCAAGGGAAAACAGGAAAAACACAGAGATGATGAAATCCCTGACTCAGCAATGAAGTACATTTCTTGGTCATGCTTTTTCAAAACCCTTGGCTCTTCTCTTTGTATATATCTTTGTTGGCCATGATAGTATAGTGGTTACTACTCTGTGTTGTGAATACAACTTTCTTGTTCAGTCTGTCTATTGCATAAGCTTTGCCCCATAGTTGAATTTTTATTGTGCAATTATCCTCATGGCCATGTCTGAAATGGGTGACTTTGATGTCTGCCCTCTGGGACTTGCAAGTTTTGCAAACCTTTTAGGATGGTGTGGGTATGAGGTCCAGGCAGGTCAGCCATATTGTTGCTTTGATAATAATTTTTTTTTATTTTAACACCAATTTTCCGCCAACTTTATTTATTTATGACTAAGCTGGGCCTTCATTGCAGGAAGCAGGGGCTCCTCTCCAGGGGGCAGTCACAGGCTCTCTTTATGCAGAGCACAGGCTCTAGAGTGCAGCCTCAGTGGTTCTAGTGCACGGGCTTAGCTGCCCCATAGCACGTGGGATTTAAGTTCCCAGACGAGGGATCAAGATGAGGGATCAAGTGTCCCCTGTGTTGGCAGGCAAATTCTTAACCACTGGACCACCAAGGACGTCCTGTTTTTTTCTACTATCTGATTCTCTTTTATGAATATTTCCTAACTTTTATCTTCACTTCTCTTTAAGTCCTGTAATTTACCAGTGGTAAATTTGAGATCATCTGAAACATCGGGGCTAAGGAAATAACACCTGAATCTGGTCTTTCTAGGTCCACAAGATCATGTACCCATGAACATGGTCTGATTTCAAAGCTGGCACAGTTCATCACTCTCAGGAAGGGGAAAGAGATGTGAAAATACGTAATTTATTTTTAGACAAATAATGTATGAACATCATTTCTGCTCATTTTGTATTAAAGGGAACTTAGCAACACAGCAAATCTCATTTGAAAACAAGGCTGGAAAATTTATTCTTTATCTGTGTGGCCATATGCACATGATTTAGGGGAATACTAGGTAGCACGTTACAGCTGACATCTAAGTTATTTCTTTTTTCTTTTTTTTTTTAATCTATAGATTTTGAAGGATGGATATTTTTGGGACAAAGTGGAAAAAGATCTTAACATTAAAATGGATATCTTTAAATTGCATTTTAATGTTTTTTCAATTACCTCTGGTGTGGCAATATATCAAGATTTCAGTTTTATTGTAATCTGGAGCAATAAAATGTCTGTAAAAGATGAAAGATGGGTCTTCATTAGTGACTTAATTGACATTCACTAGATCACTACTGAGGTTATACATTTCTCATGTTTGTTTGCAGGTTGACTTTGGTATATTATTGATATATTCTTTTTAGGTTTGCATGGGATACTCATATAGGGTAGTGATTTTTGTCTGTTATTAATAGATACAATTGTAATTTTATGTAATTGGTTATATTTTATTTTGAAGTATCAAATTATTGTTTTCCTTTTGTTTTTGTTTTTTCTATAACATCTAAATTAAAAGGTCTCCCCCTATTTAAAGTTTGCTGCATAATATATTCTGCTTTGACTCATTTGTTGGATTATGATCTATATTGATTTTACCTACAAACTGTGAGTCAATTACTGCAATGTCATGATTAATTTATTCTATATTTGATCACAGAAGCATCTTGTCTCCTTTTTATATTTATTCAGGTAAGAAATGAGGTATCCTCAGGCTTCAAGTTGGCTCTTACTCAGCATATGTTGGTCACTCTACTATCAGCTTCTTAAGTTATCTTTTATTTTAAAATAAAATGAATAAAAACTACTTTGAATACAATATTAGAAGGCAGAATTTTGTGTATAACACTGACTAAAATTCCCAGAACCAGTTAGCTTTCATCAGGTCCATCAGGGAGATTCTAAGATCCACCATTCGCATGAAAATAGAAGTTGAGCCAAGCTTATTTATACTCTTGTCAGGATTTATACGATGAAACTTACAAAAGTAGTTTATATTTACTATTGAATGTAGGAAAAAAGAGAATAACAGTCAGAAAAACAAGTTATGGCAATCCTGCCTCATAGAATGTCAACTCAAACACAAATTGTTTACTAGCTGTATTATATTAGATGTGTTACTTAAAGTCTAGTGGTTGGTTTCTTTATATTTAAAAGAGGATCATAAGAGTAAGTTCATTGCATGCTTTAGGTAAGGACTAAATAAATCCATATTTTTAAGTTATTTGTGAACTTTTTCTGGCATATGTGCTAGTTTTTAATATGTAGGCATCACCGATATTGATCACAGATATTTAAATTTTAAAATGTAGGCAGCGCTTCTGTGTGACACAAGGAGCTCGGCCTGGATGACTTAGGGGGGTGGGATGGGAGGCTCAAGAGGGAGGGGGTATACGATTATGACTGGCTCATGTTGATATATGCCAGAGATCACCAAACAGAACAAAGCAATTATCCTTCAGTTAAACAAATAAATAAAATGCAGGTGTCACAGAGATTGGTTTCTAGATCCTAGTCCTAATACTCAATAGATATGTGATTTTGTAAACCATCCCAGTGTACCATCTTATTTAACTTATATGTAAAGTACATCATGAGAAACACTGGGCTGGATGAAGCACAAGCTGGAATCAAGATTGCTGGGAGAAGTATCAATAACCTCAGATATGCAGATGATTCCACCCTTGTGGCAGAAAGTGAAGAAGAACCAAAGAGCCTCTTGATGAAAGTGAAAAAGGAGAGTGGAAAAGTTGACTTAAAGCTCAATATTTAGAAAACTAAGATCATGGCATCCGGTCCCATCACTTCATGGCAAACAGATGGGGAAACAATGGAAACAGTGACAGACTATTTTGGGGGGCTCAAAAATCACTGCAGATGGTGACTGCAGCCATGAAATTAAAAGATGCTTACTCATTGGAAGGAAAGTTATGACCAACCTAGATAGCATATTAAAAAGCAGAGACATTACTTTGCCAACAAAGGTCCATATAGTCAATGCTGTGGTTTTTCCAGTAGTCATGTATGAATGTGAGAGTTGGACTATAAAGAAAGCTGAGCGCTGAAGAATTGATGCTTTTGAATTGCAGTGTTGGAGAAGACTCTTGAGAGTCCCTTACCTGCAAGGAGATCCAACCAGTTCATTCTAAAGGATATCAGTCCTGAATGGAAGGACCTGATGTTGAAGCCGAAACTCCCATACTTTGGCCATCTGATGCAAAGAGCTGAAAGACCCTGATGCTGGGAAAGATTGAAGGCAGGAGGAGAAGGGGATGACAGAGGATGAGATGGTTGGATGGCATCACCGACTCAATGGACATGAGTTTGAGTAAACATCAGGATTTGGTAATGGGCAGAGAGGTCTGGCATGTTGTAGTGTATGGGGTCACAAGGAGTTGGACACGACTGAGTGACTGAACTGATACCACCTTCATTCAACAGTGAATATTTATTAAGGAAATCTATTCCAGGCATTTTTAGCCCTAGACACACAACTCTGAACTAAACACTCTGCCTTCTTGGTGAATTTGACAGCTTATCAGAAGGCATTCAGTGCTATGGGAGGGGAAAGCAATAAAGGATTAAAAAACACAAGAAATTAGGGTATTGTGTACAATTTTAGAGTTCAGTGTCAGAGAAAGTCCTGATGAGCAGGTGTAATCTGAATTGAGGGAGACAGTATTATCCAGATGCTTAGAGGACAAGAAGGATGGGTGAGAAGACTTTGACCTGCCTGGGTGGTTTGAGGAAGGTAGACAAGGCAAGACAGTTGTGAGGAAGGGTCACAGGGAGGAAGGCAAATAGGAATGGAGATCCAGGTTGTGAAGCTCTATAGACTCTGGAAACCCCAAAGCTTTAGTTCTGAGTTGTGGATGGATGGCATTGGGGATTTCTGAGCAGAGGATTCATACAACCTGACATGCTTTTGGAGTATCACTCTATGGACTTGAGATAAGATGGTAAGTCAACAAATGCATCAGCAGAAAGAAGATATGCAAGACTGGAACTTTTCTGAGGAATAGCCGGCCAGGCTCCTCTGTCCATGGATTCTCCCAGCAAGAATACTGGAGTCGGTCGCCATGCTCTCCCCCAGGGGATCTTCCTGACCCAGGGATCAGACCATGTGTCTTATGTCTCTTGCAATGGTAAGTGGTTTCTTTACCACTAGCACCACATAGAAAGCCCGCTCTTCCTCCACCACTTTACAAAGATAAAGGCTACCAGGGTATTAGAACTTACCACCACCACCCCAGATGTAGTTAAATGACCCAGGGGCTAGTCAAGTAGGGCAGGTCAGAGCATTGTGAGAGCTTTAATGATACAAGAGAAAAAAAAATATACTAGAAAAATGTTAATACTTCTACTGATACTACTGCAGAATGTGGTATATGAAATTTATAGGTTATTAGCTGTCATGAACTTCACTGTAGAGAAGAAGAAAGCAGGTGATTCTGAAACCTGCATTTGCTTTTAAAATAGAAATGCTCTTTTCCAGCTAAGTCTATTTTCTCTGATTGTGCTTACACTGAGGGTTCTGAGATATAAAAACCAGAGGAAAAGTAACATTATCCAAGTGCTCTCTTCTTCCTATTTTCTTACATTCCAGGAAAATGCAGAATTACTCCTCAGAAGACTTTTGCTCTTTTCGAGACCATGTCTGGTAAGCTAGGCTTACTACTCATTCTTAGTTAAGGTCATCAGTTTGGCCCAGGAAGTAGAGATCTGGTAAACTTAATTCCTGCCAGGATTTGTACAAGACTCTAATGTATTTTGTTGAAATTATAATTTAATTTTTAAAGTACCAACAATGATGTTTCCTATTCTTATGTTTCATGGTATGTGAATAAATAATGGGACCTATACTTATCCACCATTGTACCAGGTGTTTCCAAGGAAGAGCTTTGGGAATTCTTAATATTCATAATATTCAAAAGAATATCCTTCAACAAGAGTAAGTGAAATTCCTGTGACAGCAAGGGCTTAAAAAATTCCAGGTCAGGTCATCACTTGGCAAGAACAGTAAGGCAGGGATTAACAGACGAGATGAGTGACTAAAATATTTTATTTTCTTACTGATTTTGTCATGCTAAAATCAATATTGTACTCGTAAAAACTGTTAGTCTCTCAATCATGTCTAACTCTTTGAGACTCCGTGGACTGCAGTCCAGCAGGCTCCTCTGTCCATGAAATTCTCCAGGCAAGAATACTGGAGTGGGTTGCCATTCCATTCTCCAGGGGGTCTTCCTGCCCCAGAGACTAAATCTGGGTTTCCTACAGAGCAGGCAGAATCTTTGTCATCTGAGCCACCAGGGAAGCCCCATTGTACTCAAATGCTGCTCGAAAATGCTTTGTATTCAATACGTACAATATGTGTGTGCATTCTATTACTTAGAAAAATAACGAAGGAGACTTGGGAATTCTTGATGACCATTGAAACTCTGAGATCTGCCATACACATTTCAGAAGGTAAATATAGGTTTTACAATGATCCTGACTGGAAACGGAATGATGCTAAAGGGCATTTTCTTTTTGGAATGGAATCTTCTTTGCCACTGAATGGACTTTGGGGAAGCTGCATCAGTGGCCAAGCTCATAATGAAACATAAGATATCTTGTAAAAATAGGTTTACTTTAAAAACCAGTTACATGTGAATTAAGCAGTAACGGGCTTCCCTGGTGGCTCAGGTGGTAAAGAGCCTGCCTGCAATGTGGGAGACCCGGGTTTGATCCCTGGGTTGGGAAGATCCCCTGGAGAAGGAAATGGCAACACTCCAGTGTTCTTGCCTGGAGAATTCCATGGATGGAGGAGCCTGGTGGGCTACAGTCCACGGGGTTGCAAAGGGTTGGACCCAACTGGGCAACTAACACTAAACAGTAATAATAAACAAGTATTGGTTTTAATACTAAAATATGAAAGTCTGTTTTTGAGTATGCCCTATTTTAGTTTTACACTGTGCATTAGTTTATTTTCTTAATCCCAAATTGATTACCTCAAAAGATATTATTTCATAATAACTCAATAGCATATTTTTTAAATGTCATCAAAGCTTTTCTAATCTTCTTTCCCATTTTGAAGTCAAAACCTGTGTGTGTGTTTGTGTATGTTTAATTCCCTTCTATTTTCTCATTTTCCTTTTTGAATAGACATAGCTAAAAAATAAAGAAATTATATAAAATTAATTTCCTCATATTTTAGGATCAAGTCATAACATATCCCTTTAAGTTTGTGAAGCAGGAGTATCTGTTCTGTCAGTGAATAACAGAGAGCTAGTGATTATGTCTTCTTTATAAGGATACTGGTGGGGAATCTCAAGAAAAAAGAAAAGGATTCTCCTAAATATATTTCAAACAAATAAAGAGGCTTAAAACATCAATACTATAAGTTAAATTGCAAACTCTCTAAAGTCAGAGACCTTATTATTTCTACACATCTGTTAAGTACCATGACTTTTCAAAAGAAATAAATTATCCTTAAAAACAAAATGTGTCTTCACAAGATAAATAAACTTTATCTTTCTTCTTTGTTGATAAGTTGACATAACCTTTCAAGGCAACTCTAGACAAAGTTTTGTTTCAGAATTATTTTGCGAATAATTAGTGAAATGTCAACAGATTGATTCAAGAGGAAAGGCTCATTTCCAGCATGATAATTCTGTGAAGGGATAAAAGACTGGTTAAAAGATGAGAATATTGGAAGATTGTCTGGAGTGATAGAGAAATGTTGAACTCGAGAAGAAAGATGCATAGATCAGTGTGACCGATATCCTAAATATTCCCTTCTCTATTTTTTTCCCTCTGAAAAGACATATGAGATATATTAAGTTCACATCCTATGAGACACTTTCTATTTGCTTTGGCAAATTCAACCCATTTGTCCTATTGTGATGTGCCAAAAGTCTCAGCATATTAATTTAAAACAATTCTTAGTATCTGTTCACAATCTACCTCCAGTCACAACCCTGGGTGAACTGATTTAACAGCACCATTCTCTCTTTTTTCTAACAATTGTTGTTGTTCAATAGCTAAATCGTGTCTGACTATTTGCAACCCTGTGGACTGCAGCATGCCAGGCTTCCCTGTCCTTCACTATCTCCCAGACTTTGCTCAAATTCATATCCATTAAGTCAGTGATGTTATCTAACTATTTCGTCCTCTGCTGTCCTCTTCTCCTTTTGCCTTCAATATTTCCCAGCATCAGGGTCTTTTCCAATGAGTAGACTCTTCACATCAGGTGACCAAAATATCGGAGCTTGAGCTTCAGCATCAGTCCCTCCAATGAATATTCAGGGTTGATTTCCTGTAGGATTGACTTGGTTCAGTCTCCTTGCAGTCCAAGAGACTCTCAACAGTCTTCTCCAACACCGCAGTTCAAAAGCATCAATTCTTTGTTGCTCAGCCTTCTTTATTCCATCTCTCACATCCATACATGACTACTGGAAAAAAACATAGCTTTGACTATATGAACATTTGTCTGCAAAGTGATGTCTCTTTAATATGCTATGTTTGTCATAGCTTTCCTTCCAAGGAGCAAACATCTTTTAATTTCATGGCTGCAGTCACTGTCTGCCATAATTTTGAAGCCCAAGAAAATAAAGTCTGTCACTGTTTCCATTTTTTCCCCATCTATTTGCCATGAAGTGATGGAACTGGATGACATGATCTTCAATTTAAAAAATGAATTATCTACACCTAGTAAATTACTAATTATTACCTTAAAGTATTAATACTTGTCAGCACTTGATACACACAGACACACACTCACACATTTGTTAGTTTTTGTTTGTCTGTTTTCTTGCTGTGTGAGCAGTATTAAACCCAATGACTGTGTTTTATCTAAAGAGGGCCCTAGTCTGATTCTCCTCTGACAATGCTCTTCTTTGTGAAATCAGAATCCAGGGGGATAAGTAATCTGTTAACCCAAAGCTGGCTCCACTTGTACCTCATGTTCCAGCTGCTTGGCATCTTAAAGTTTCCTCATAAGATGAACAATTAGCCATTTCAGAGCACATGTGGCCTTTTTCCCTGGGTCTCTTTTCCCAAGGGCAGACTAGGCTACATGTTCTCGGCTCCCTTCTCCAGTCAGAGGAGGGGTAGCGCTGTACTTACTGGCAGAGAAGATAATTATGCATATGGTTGTGGAGGTGGCTACAGAGGCTCATTAGGTGCCTGTGACCCCTTGCTTAGTGAGATGCAGTGGGAAGTGGGGCAAAGAAGGGCGGAGGAGTGTGGAGGAATGCTCCTTAACTCTTCTGCAGGACCTGCAGCTAATGAGTAACTCAAAAGAAGTGCAAAAAGGCTGTGAAACATGACTGTGTGTACAGTGCTCGGCTGTGTCTGACTCTTTGCAACCCATTGGACTTTAGACTGTAGCCCACAAGGCTCCTCTGTCCATGGGATTTTTCCAAACAAGACTACTGGAGGGGGTTGCCATGCCTCCTCCAGGGGATTGTCACACCCAGGGATCAAACACGAAACTCCTACATTGCAGGCAGATTCTTTACCATTGGATCCACCAGGGAAGCTCAAGTATATCCATATCTATGTCTATCTATATAATACACACACACACACACACACACACACATATATATATATATATATAGCTTGTGTAAAAGGGCTGTTCTGTGCTAAGTCACTTCAGTTGTGCCCGACTCCGTGTGACCCTATGGACTTTAGCCCACCATGCTCTTCTGTCCACAGGATTCTCCAGGTAAGAATACTGGAGTGGGTTGCTATGCCCTTCTCTAGGGAATCTCCCCAACCTTGGGATCGAACCCACATCTCTTATGTCTCCTGCATTGGCAGGCTGGGTCTTTACCACTAGCTCCACCATTCTGTTAAATATTTAGAGACTATCAATCTAAAATTTTCTAATAGGTCAGTTTATTAATTTTGTCTTATGCTCTGGCAGCATTCTGATAAGAATTGCTTAATATAGAAAGCGCAACCACCACTTCTGTAGAAATATCCCTTTGAACAAAGAAAGGAAACATACACTGTTCTAAGTGCATTAAGCCAACTTGTTCCATAAAGGGAGTTGAGATGTTTCTTGATAATATGTAATATGCCATCTTCTTAAAAAATAAGGATTTCCAGCTATTATCATACTTAGGTAATTAGTTCTAAAATTTTTAATAGCTAATAAAGTTATAAAGGAGCTAAGGTAGGATTTTGGAATATTCTGTAACAGTATATAAAGAATCGAAAGAGTGCTAAGGCTTGATATTATTCAAACAATAAAAAGTAAATCATCCATAATTGTAAAGGGTTTTTATCACAGTAATTAAAATTTACAAAATATTACTGCTGTGCAATTATGATAATGGTAATAAAATAGTTTTTTTCAACAAGGTCACTGTATGACCTTTTTTGCTACAATAATACAGTCATTATTTTAGGAAATTAATTTCCAAACCTTTATCAACTGTATAAATGTTTCTACCTAGTTCTTTTTTTGTAATTCATGGAAGCAATATACACTTTTCTAGAAGAATAAAGGTATGCTATTGCATTTTTAAATTGGTAATGCATTTTTCAGAGTGTATGAATATATACTGTCTTTTAGTCACTCAGCTGTGTCCAACTCTGTGACCCCATGGACTGTAACCTTCCAGGCTCCTCTGTCCATGGGGTTTCCCAGGCAGGAATACTGAATTGGATTGTCATTTCCTCCTCCAGTGCTTATGTACTGATGTACTTTAAATATGAATTTATCAGCTTTTTTCCATATTGAAAAAATTAATCAAGACCTAACTTGAAAAGCTGTGCCCCTTTATAATAGCTGGCATTACTGAAATGACACAGATTGTGCCATGATCATAAGCTTTTGATCCAAGCCAGTGCATCCGCACACCTAGCAACCTGCAGGCCTTGTCTGGGTTTTCAGGGAGGTAAGGTCTTTACATCTCCCTGTCGCTCACCACTCCAGCTGTCCTGCTTCCGAGCTCACTTCTGTTGGCACCTCCTGGTCCGGAACATTCAGCCTCTCTGACTTTCTCTTTGGCTACATTCAGAGCTTAGTCACAGGGATCCTTCAGCTTTTCCAGTGGCTTCCACCCTGGTCATCAAACAGCTCAGTCTAAACTCAAGTCCTGGTGAGCAGTAGTCTGCCCATGGGAACTCATATTGGATGGCCCCCACCTCCCATGAGAGGGAAGCTCACAAACCCAGTTATCCTTTCTCATCCTTCTTCACTTCAAAGGGCCTCACTGTTTCAAAACCTTGCCGCTATACACACTGGAAGGCTATTTTTTAGAGGAGATGATACTATCAATTAACAGTATCTCAGTACCATACGATCCCTCAATCCCACACTTGGGTTTATATCTGGAGAAAACTCTAATTCAAAAAGATACATGCACAAGAAGTTTCACAGAAGCACTATTCACGAGAGCCAAAACATGGAAGTAACCTAGAAGCCCATCAACAGATGAATGGATAAAGAAGATGTGGTAAGTATATACAGTGGAATATTACTCAGCCATAAAAAGAATGAAATAACACCATTAGCAGCAACATGGATGGATTTAAATATTATCAGACCAAGTTAAGTAAGCCAGACAGAGAAAGACAACTATCATATGATATCACTTATGTGTGGAATCTAAAAAAATGATGCAACTGACCTTATTTACAAAACAAAAGCAGACTCACAGAAACAGAAAACAAACATGGTTACCAAAGGAGATGAGGGAGGAGGGATGACTTAGGAGCATGGGATTAACAGATACACACTACTATATGTAAAATAGACCAGCAACAGGGCCTACTGTGGAGCACAGGGAACTATATGCAATACCTGGTAATAAAGCATAATGAAAAATAATCTGAAATATATATATGATAAATATGTATAAATAACTACTTTGCTGTATTCCAGAAACTAATGCATTGTAAATTAACTATACTTCAATTTTAAAAAAAGATAAACATTTAAAAAAATTAACAAAAGTAACTCAGTCACAGAAGGGCAGATTAATGAGAACAATTTGCAGTGACACACAGTCATGACTTTATGCATGGAAATATCACGTTCTAGATTAAATGCAGTATCAATGACACATGCGTTATATTAACATATTGTCAAAATAAGGTACAGGTAAGAAATGCTATGGGCTTCCCTGGTGGCTAGCATAGTAAAGAATCTGCCTGCAATTCAGGAGACCTGGGTTTGATCTCTGGGTCAGGAAGATCCCCTGAAGGAGGAAATGGATACCCACACCAGTATTCTTGCCTGGAGAATCCCACGGACAGAGTAGCCTGACAAACTACAGTCCATGGGGTTGCAAAGAGTCAGACGTGACTGAGTGACTTAACATGCGTACTAGATAAAACCTCTGTGAACTAAGATTGACAATAAAAAGAGTCAATTCCCAGAAAATCTCAGTGAAAGATTGTCCAATACACAGAATCTTCCTCTAAAACTTCATATCAATATTTCCTACATTAAATTATATCCCAATATGCTCCTGTTTAAAGTCCATATCAATTTTTATACCCAAATAACCCACAAATTTGGTACACACAGTAAAATACAGTTCTACCTCATGAGGTAGAAAAAGAAATCTATTTCAGGTTTCTACTCTCAGTTTATTTTGAAGATAGTGATAAGAAAAAGAAACAGGTAGCTCTTTAATAAGATTTTATAGCTGTGCATTAAAAAAAAAAAAAACAACTGTGAAAAAGTTGGCTTAAAGTCAACATTCAGAAAACAGAAATCCTGGCCCCATCACTTCATGGCAAATAGATGGAGAAACAGTGGAAACAGTGACAGACTTTAATTTTGGGGGCTCCAAAAATCACTGCAGATGGTGACTGCAGCCATGAAATTAAAAGACGTTTATTCCTTGGGAGAAAAGTTATGACCAACCTAGACAGCATGCTAAAAAGTAGAGACATTACTTTACCAACAAAGGTCCATTTAGTCAAGGCTATGGTTTTTCCAGTAGTCACGTATGGTTGTGAGAGTTGGACTATAAAGAAAGCTGAGCACTGAACAATTGATGCTTTTGAACTGTGGTGTTGGAGAAGACTCTTGAGAGTCCCTTGGACTGCAAGGAGATCAAACCAGTCCATCCTAGAAGAAATCAGTCCTGAATATTCATTGGAAGGGCTGATGTTGAAGCTGAAACTCCAATACTTTGGCCATCTGATGCAAAGAGCTGACTCATTTGAAAAGACCCTGACGCTGGGAAAGATTGAAGGTGGGAGGAGAAGGGGAAGATGGAGGATGAGATGGTTGGATGGTGTCACTGACTCAGTGGGCATGAGTTTGAGTAAACTCCGGGAGCTGGTGATGGACAGGGAGGCCTGGCGTGCTGCAGTCCACGGGGTCACAAGGAGTCGGACTTGACTGAGCAGCTGAACTAAACTGAACTGTGCATATATTTTTTAATCATCCCCAAAATCTCTCAAGACTTCAGATAGATCCATGGATCGATTTCTAGCATCACAGTGTAATGAAATTCACACAGAGAGTAATTTATGTGCTTCCCAAGCTCTGCAAAATTGTTGACTTATTTCCTTCTGAGGTGATGAGTCTGCCTTTTTATCAGATGCTCTTCAGTCTTTTGATCCTATTATTTATTCTATTTGATTATCTCACATAGTTCAATATATTCCTGGATATCTCCTCTCATCAAGAATATAGTATTGTTAAGGTTGTACATAGAGTATGTTAGCTATTTAGATGATCTGAAATATCATATAATCTCATAATTTTAGATGTGATTTCATGCTTCTAGTAACTAAAGTATGCATTTATAATAAAATCAAATTTAATGTCGACCTTTGGCTAAAGTCAACTCTTTTTACTTGACAACTGTAGAAGTCCATGGATGAGTTCATTGCACTGCCCTATTGTGGGTAAATGCATCTTACTGTAACTGCAATGATGGACCTTAGAGAGGACTTCAAAGATGGGAATGGGCCTAGAGAGAGGAGGGAATACCTCATAGAGACAAGAGGAAGAAGAAGTAACTGAAGAAGCGAAGAGAGTCATGACACAGGAGACGTGAGGGGACATTCTTTATTTGAGGAGGCATTGTTGGCTTTTGAGGCACAGGACTGGAATGTAGAGTGGTGACAAAGAGTGCAATAGCTGCTCAGAATGCAGTCTAGTGCTACCGTGCCATCCATAGTGAGAGGGAAAAAGCCACTGCCCAGACTCAACAGGATCTTTTTTTTTTTTTTTTTGAGAGAGAATAGACAGAATTGAGCGCTTCCCTTGTGGTTCAGAAAATGAATAATGCAACTGCAATGAGGGAAACCTGGGTTTTATCACTGGGTTGAGAAGATCTCCTGGAGGAGGGCATGGCAGCCCACTCCAGTGTTCTTTTTTTTTCACTCCAGTGTTCTTGCCTGGAGAATCCCATGGACAGAGGAGCCTGGTGGGCTGCGTACCGTAGGGTTGCCAAGAACTGGCCACGGCTGAGCGACTAAGCACAGACAGAATTGAATCCAGCAAGGAACCAGAACTGTGCTATCAACATCAGGTGTGAGGGAAATTGCAGCTTGCCCTCCCTCTCCCGCTGCGGACAATCCTTCAGTTCTACCGTCTCCCACCTCCTCTCCCTTCTCCAGCCAGTAACTCCTTGCCTCTTCACTTGATGTCAGTCCCTGTGTGCCAGCTATTACACTGTCATATTGTACTTTCTAAGCACTGAGCTGTGAGATTAAAGTTTTTTTTTTTTACTTTTGTGTTTGTGTGTTATTTCTGTGAAAAGTATTATAAACCTCTGACAGTACTGTATAATACAGCTGACTGTGTTAGTTGGGTACCTGGGCTAACTATGATGGGCTTACAAACAAACGACTTTTGAATGTGCTCTCGGAACAGAAACTTGTTCTTATGTCGGGGATTTACTGTATTAGAAAAGAAGCAAGGTCTCAACTCAATTACTTAAGTTTCTCCCTCAATAAACTAAGTAAATTAAAAGTGAGCGGAAGTAAGAAAATAACAGATATAAGAACATAAATCAATAAAATTAAGAACAGAAAATCAAAAGAGAAAATCAATCCAACAGAAAGTTGGTTCTTTGAAAAGAGCAATCAGATTGATACTGATGAAGAAAAATGAGAGAATAAACAACTTACCAACATCAGAATGGAAAACGTACTATCACTATAGACCAGTTAGACATTGAAAGGATAAGGGAAATAAAACAACTAGAAAAAAAGAAAATCACCAACATAGCTAAAACCAAACCATTTTTTGAAAATCATAAACTACTACAACTCATTCAAGATGAAATAATTTGCATTGTCTTAAATTCATTAAAATAAATGACTTAGTAATTAAATCCCTCTGTAAAAGAAATCCTTAGTATCAGATGATTTAATTGGCAAATTCTACCAAATAGTTTTAGAAAAGTTAGAATCAATTCTATAAGATTTCCTACAGCATATAGTAAAAGAGAAAACACTTCTCAACCCATCTTACGAAGCCAGAATTACTCTGATGCCAAAATCATACAAATACAGTATACATAAGAGAAAAAACTATTGTCTATGTCCTTTAAGACCAAAGCTCCAAAAACTTCCAGCAAAATACCAGGAAAGCAACACCAGCATTACATAAAAAACAGAAACACATCAGGAATAGGTGGGCTTAGTTCCCAGAATGCAACTTGTTCAATATCCAAAGTAAATCAATATAATCCACCAACACACCATCCTAAAGATAAATACTCAGTGGTCATAATTTATATAGAAAATGCATTTAGCAAAATCTGACACCTGTTCACGATAAGATTAAAAAAAAAAAAACTCTCAGAAAATCAATTAGAAAACCACAAAATCAGCTCAGTGAAGGAAGGTTAGTATTTTCAACAGATTGTGTTGAAACAATAAAAGCAGAAACTCAAACCAAACCAAACAAAATCTTGAACAAAACATTAAATCTCATACAAAAATCAAATTAGAAACAATAACAGATCTAAATATAAAATATAAAGCTATAAAAATTTAAAGGGACATAGGAGAAAATATTTGTGATTTACTACTTTCAGAGTCAGCATTAGTATACATATGCTGCTGCTGCTGCTGCTAAGTTGCTTCAGTCGTATCTGACTCTGTGCGATCCCATAGACGGCAGCCCACCAGGCTCCTCTGTCCCTGGCATTCTCCAGGCAAGAGTACTGGAGTGGGTTGCCATTTCCTTCTCCAAGTATACATATATGTGTGTGTGTGTGTGTATATATATATATGTATATATATATTTGTTTCTAATAGTTGTTTCAAATATACATATTTGTTTCTAATATATTGATTTCTGATATCAGAAAAGATTAATTTCTAATACAATATTTTTATCTTTATATATATAATATCTTTATAATATGTTTATATCGATATATTTTCCCTTTCTCAATACTTTCAAGGACACTATCTCATCTCTGAAATTTCCTGAGCATTGTATTTCAATATATACATGGCTCTAAATTACTGCTTCTTATACACAAAGAATACCTGGGCTTTGTTTCCATGAAAACTCTGTATTGTTACAGTAGCAGCATCTTTGTTCTAATGAGCCTGCTCTTTGCATCACGGCTGGGTGGCTGTGCTCTGTGTATGCATCTGTGTGTATGTGTGTGTGCACATGTGTGCACACCAGCAAGTGTGTATGCTGTGTGTGATAGTGAAGACAGGAAAGAGAAACCAGAAGACTAAGGGTGAATAACCAAAAGAAGACCACATGCTTTCTTCTCACTTTTGTGAATTTTCGTCTCTGGAAAATAATATAATTGCTGTCTTTTATCATTATTTTAGAAAGTGTGTTTTATTCTTTTTTGGCATGACCCTCCTGATGGGCAAGAAACAGTCTCTCCAAACCTGGAAATGCCAGTGGCGTAACATTTTGCAAAGACTAGATAAGAGTTCCTGACATTTTCAGTAGTAGACATGCAAATGTACCCTCAAAGGGCAAGGCATTGTAGACATGCCACCAAATAACACAGGACTGATATGTTTGTTAAAGAAATTACTTTCCATCATGTAGAAAAGGTTCATATTTGCCCATGAAAGGATTAATACATTTTCTAGTCTCATGACTGGTACAGTCTCGTGTTTTTTAAAGTCTTTCCTGAATTTGTTACAATATTGTTTCCATTTTATGTTTTGATGTTTTGGCCATGTGGCATGTGGGATCTTGCTCGCAGACCAGAGATCGAACTCACACCACTGCGTTGGAAGGTGAAGTCAATCACTGGACTGCCAGGGGAGCTCCAACTAATGCATTTTTTAACAGGGACTAAAAACAAACTACTGATGTAAATATACAAGAAATAAAAATGTTAATATATGACAAAGTGTATATATGCAGTAAAGTATGTGTGTGATTTGTTATTTAGTTATATGTTTATACATATTTCATACATATATGGAGAGGAAGAAAGAATGAGAAAAAAATTGTAATTGCTGCTGCTAAACTTTCATCTGAATGCAGCTAATATAACACAGTAGCAGAGAGGGAATGATTCTTAGTTATTATACAGAATGACCCCCATGTTGGGTCATTTCAAGTAAAGAAAAGCTTGGTTAGTCTTAACCTAGAAAGCCATAAAATATGTTGAATGGATGCTTTTCAAGTGTGTGATAAAAAGGCATCATCACCGCCGCTAGTAATATTGTCCCTGACCTCAGAACATCATTGAAGAGAGACCAACTGAATGCTTTAATTTCCACATAAACTGCTGATCACGATGGTTCAGACATGCCAGATGGCAGCAGGAGTGATGGATGGTGTTGATGCCTCAGGAGAAATGAGCTACTAAAATTATATTATATTCAGCTGGGATTTTAAAACATGCAATATAAATAAAATCGTTATTTCAGGGCAAAATGTTGCACCTCTTTATTTAATAGTGTGTTGGTTGAGGAGATGAGTGTGTGCATTTGTTGTGTAAAAAGTGTGCTTTTCTGTGCCCAGGGATCACTCCAGTAGGAGAGCGTAGTGCAGAGTAAGATCAAGCCCGCCCATCACAAGTCTGGGGCCAAAAGGAGGGAAGAGCATTCTCAGTGTCATTCAAATGTATGATAAAAGCACATCGCAGATCTTCCTCCACTTTCAATGAGATTATGTCTCATAAACCCACTATAAACAGGAAAAAATCATGTCAAAAATGCAGAATACTCCTCACCTACAGAGCATCAGAGCTTAGCACAGCCTAGCTTCAATGTGCTCAGAAAACTAAACATTAGCCCACAGCTGGGCAAGATCATCTGACACAAAGCCTAGTTTAGAATAAAGAGCTGAATACATCTCATGTAATTTACTGAATACTGTGCATGCATGTGTGCTCAGTCGCTCAGTAGAAACTGACTCTTTGAGGCCCCATGGACTGTATCCTTCCAGGCTCCTCTGTCCATAGAATTTTTCAGGCAAGAATACTGGAGTGAATTGCCATTTCCTCCTCCAGGGGATCTTCCCGACCCGGGGTTGAACCCACATTTTCTGCATTGGCAGGCAGTTTCTTTAACCCTGAACCACCTAGAAAGCCCCACTGAATAGTATATTGACAATGGAAAACAGAAGGGTTGGGCTGTCTGGGTACAGACTGTTTGCAAATGTATCTTTGCTTCCCCTGGTGATGGTGTGGCCCAGAAAAGACCCAAATTCAAAATATGAAGCACAATTTCTACTGAATACATACCACTTTCTAACAATTGTAATGTCAAAAAATCCTAAGTTGAACCACTATTGAGGAGAGACCAACTACTTAATAAAAAATAAACATGTAATAGACCATTAAAAATTATTCTTCAAGAAATGCTGATATAGTTTCTCCCTAAATTTAAATTGTAAGATCATGATGTCTATATTAATTAATGATCTTGTTATTCTGAGGAAAGATTCTATCCAGCAAGCAGACACTCATTTGTAAATACGAGGAACAACAGACTCCATCTGTTTACTTTCATTTAGATGGAGGCATCTATTTGAACAGTCAAAGTTGGAACTGGCATTTAGTTTTAGTTCCTCATTCAAGGAGTGAGCACAGAATTTCTTTATATCTTTCTCTAAATCTACTCTCAACTTCACAAATAAAGCAAATCCATGTTATACAAATGCATGTGATATACCTTCTTTTTCTTTTAAATGTATGTGAATAAATTCTAGCTTATCAATAGCTAAAGTTTGGGGAAAAATTTTATTGGATTTATTAAAAAAAATGTAGACCAAATGAGGCTGCATGATTTTCATGGCTCAAAAACACAGACCCTTGTACGAAAAGCAGAAAAAATAAATATGCCATTGAAATATAACTTTCCCTTGCCTTTTATGGTCCCTCCCTGACATATAGCATTTCTACATAATAGAAATTCCATAATATAATAAGTGCTTCCTTTGATAGAGATAGTTGCAGGGTGAGTGCAGACCCTGAAGACATGGTTTGCAGGAACAACTACCACCCTTTGCCATCCTCAGCTGCCCGGGGTTCCTACATCTCAACTCACCCACCACAAACACCCTTGTGCAGATTCCCTGTCAAGGACAGGAGGCTACAGCAGTCATGCATATGTTCAGGGGATGGGGCCAAGTGGCTGCAGGCTAGGAGAGGGGCATGTGAAGGTCTGAAAACCCTTTCCAGGAGGCAGGGAGACTCAGGTAAAGCTCCAAGCCCAGGGTTAGTCCTCTTGTTTCATCCCATCTCATTCACAAAACAAATGCACAAACTTCCAGTTGTATGATAAATAAGTTCTGGAGATGTAATATACAACACAATGACTTTAATCAACACTCCTGTATTGTATATTGGAAAGTTGCTAAAAAGTGAAGCGTGAAAGTGTTAGTCATTCAGTCATGTCCAACTGTTTGTGATCCCACAGACTGTAGCCCACCAGGATCCTCTGTCCACCGGGTTTTCCAGGCAAGAATATTGGCGTGGGTGGCCGTTTCTTACTCAGGGGATCTTCCTGACCCAGGGGCTGGGTATCCTGCACTCCAGGCAGATTCTTTACCATCTGAGCCACCAGGGAATCCAGCAAAAGCTGCTAAGAGTGTAGTTTTTTAAAATTGTTATTATAGAAATAAAAATAAATTAAAGAAATAAAAATTTGCAACTTTGTGAGGTGATAGATGCTAACTGAGCTTACTGTGATAATCATTTTGCAATATATGTATATTTCAAATCATTATTATACACAGACTAATACAATTTTATGGCAATTATAACAATAAAACTGGAAAATGAATAGTAAAATAATAAAATTTAGATAAAACTATTAAAATTTTCAAGGTGATATTCACTGACCATTATACCCCAGGCAGATGGCCCTTCCAGGTTAGGCAGAGTATGACTGCACTGGTCAGTAGCTCATGCAGCCAGCCCTGGAAGTATTTCCTTAAAATAATTAGAGCTTTTTAATGGCTTTTGTGAAGGCTTCCTGAGGTGGCAGGGGTGAAGTATTAAAGAACTATTCTGCCAATGCAGGAGACTCCAGAGACTCAGGTTTGATACCTGGGTCGGGAAGTTTCCCTGGAGAAGGAAATGGCAACCCACTCCAGTATTCTTGCCTGGAGAATTCTATGGACAGAGGAGCCTGGTGGGCTACAGTCCATGGGGTCACAAAGAGTCAGACATGACTGATGACTGAGCACACACAGCCTATATGAATTAACCAGATTCAAAACGTTATACCAGTAAATATAACTTGATCACCTTCAAAGTTGCGATTTAGTAACAAGAAATATTTTAGGCCTTAGGATATAATTTTTATATTTTCACTGTATCAACAACATCAAAATTTCAGGCTATTTGGAAAAGTTATATCCATTCACATAGCAGATGTTAACAGCCTACATTCCACAAAGCAGACATTTTGGGGGGATGGCAATAATAACAATTATCATTTAATCTCTATTAAGTATCCAAGCTCATGATCAGAATTGCCACTGTGGTTTGATTCTGCTTAGGTAACTGGCAAGTTTTCCTGAGCACAACATGCCAAGCAATGAATACAACATATGCAAATATAGCTAAACTAATTGCCCAAAGAATGACAATGGTTTCAATTACTCAGTCTTGAAGCTGCCCCACTCTCTGTTCATGGGGCTGTGACTGAACCCTGATGTACATTCTGAGACAGGTAAGTCCTGTCTCAAGTGACAGTTCCCCTTGGCTGGGGATCTTGATTTTTACCAGTCCACTGCCCAGAGCACAAGAAAGATGAGAATGAACAAAGCAGGTAACAGAAAGGAAACCAAGGCCTCAAAACTGCAAGTTACTGAATCCAAGGAATGCCACTTATTCCCTGGAAGGATTGCTATAAAAGATATAGAAAACAACTATAGGTGAAGATCCCCGGAGAAGGGCATGGCAACCCACTCCAGTGTTCTTGCCTGGAGAATCCCATGGACAGAGGAGCCTGGAGGGCTGACTACAGTCCATGGGGACGCAAAGAATCAGACATGACTGAAGTGACTTAGTTCACACATAAGCATAGAATCCCTTCACCTGGAGACCACGTCACCTAAAGATGGGGCAGGTACTTTGATGTTTAATGCATGTGGTGTCACATGTTCCCAGAGGTATCTTTATGTGATTATGCATTCAAGTAGGCAAACAATTAAAAAAAAAATTGTTCAGGAAGTTAGAGAATTAACTTTAGTAATAAAATATTGTTTTTGGCAAACTAAAATTCATTTGGTTTGAGGTAACCCCTTTCTTCTAAAAGATGGTTCCTAAACTAATGAGCAATGTGAAAAAGTTCTTTACTTTGATAGGAAGCTTTCAATTCAGAGCTAGAATTTTAGAGAAGCAACAGATAGAGCACAACTTGTATTGATTATCTGCATTGTGGTTTGAATGAAGGGCTTTAGCAAGCTATTTTGGAAATACTGAGGAAATTTGGTATAATCACTCACTTTTTCTGCTTCAGGGAAACATTATCCTTATTGATGAAAAAAAAAAGTATTTCTATGCTTAGAACTTTAGCGATGACTAAGATTTATGTAGTAGATTTATAATAGTTGCAAAGTGTATCCATGGTCAATAACTAAACAGAAGATGGGAATCTCAGGACAGAAATATACATATATTTGAAAAAATATTAGTCATTTTCTTTGTCTGGAATCAGATCTTTAGGTTACTGGAAGATGTACATATTTATAACTCAGACTTGAGGGCTTTTGTTACTTTGATACATTACATTTGCATTTCTTAGGTACTAAAACAGCTTTATTGTTCTTTAAAAGTAAAATATTTTGCTTTTTTAATCAAATATTTAATCCCATGAGAGAAAATAATTTACATTTGGGTTTTTTTAAATAGCTCTGTGTAGTAAATCATTTCTATCCTCAAACTTTCCCCCATTTTAGCATTTTGGATGACTATCTCATGAGATCAAACATGAAAAATGACCTTCCTTGAAATATATTGATGGGAATGTCTTGAGCAGAGGTCAAGCAAGTGATCTGTTCCTTAATATTAGCTTTTCCAATACTATACCTTAATGATACTCTTACTAAAATAGTATGAAGGCATTAAATATCACAACATCCATTGGATATAGCAAGCATCCTTAAAACTAACTCATGGACTTTTCGTCCCTGAGTGATTTTTGCTGCAACTTTTATCGCATGTCTCCCATCCCCATTCTTAAAGGGAGCAGATGTCACATTATTTGGGAACCACCATAAGGACACATTTCTGGGGAGAATGTGATATCAATCCACAGTAATATTGCTTGTATAAATATTTAATTAGAAAATGGAAAATTCTATAAAACACCTCATGAATAAGCAGTTATATTTCTACCTCTTTGAGATTTCATTTATTTCAGAGATTCTTTCCTTA
Organism: Cervus elaphus; assembly: GCF_910594005.1. Lineage (NCBI taxonomy): Eukaryota > Metazoa > Chordata > Mammalia > Artiodactyla > Cervidae > Cervus > Cervus elaphus. The sequence continues at coordinate 4,622,592 of NC_057843.1, read as the reverse complement.
TCTTGTTCATTTTATAAACACTTAAGACTTCTATATGCATCAAAATGCTAAAGATTTTGTATTCTTTTACTTCCATGCTTCCATCCTGAAGAGTAAGGGTTGATTTCTACAAATGGTACATGTTTGTTTCAGAGGTACTTGTGAGAATAAGAACTTTGTGAGAGCCTCTTTTTCTTCCAAGTTACCATGACAACATTTTTATCCTCTCGCTGTGAGGACATAGTTCTCCATGGAGCCCTCACATCTTTGTGCATCTTCTGAGCAAAGGCATTAAGAGCTTATTATTACTATTGTTGTCTTTCCAGTACTATTTGTATAATGTACCTCTTAGAAGATAGAATTAGCTTCTCCCTTCATGGTAGAGGACAGGTTTGTTAAAAAAAAAAAAAAATTAACATAATGCGTTTCCAACTGGCAAAGTTTAGGCATGTTTGTTACCAGCCTCCTGATAGGTTTGGGGTTTGCTGAGCTCAATGTTCCTTAGCTGTAACATACAGTCCCTCTGTGGACGGAATTCACCTGGGACTCTGGGAGTCCTGTGAGACTTGGGGAACAAGAATAACTAGGAGAACAGCTAGGTGAATGTGAAGTTTGTGCTGCCAGCTGTACCGTTGATGATAGAATCCTTTGTCTTTGACAAGGGGTCTCTTGCCTTCTACTGTAATAGCATCAATGAAACTAAGGCAGGCTACCTTTTTAGCTTGCCAGCAAGGTAAAGTTTCACCTTTGCACTTCTTTGCACTGATAACATTCTACCGGTCTCTAAGGCAAATTTTAGATCAAAATACAATAAACAATATGGAGGAGACTGTGCAAAAGTGAGAATTAAAAACCTGTTAATGTATTAAATGGAAAGTGTGTGATTTAAAGACACACTGTTAAATGTTCAAATATCATATGATATTGTTTGTAGCTGGAATCTTAACAAAAAATGGTACAAATGAGCTCAAAACAGAAATAGAATCACAGTGTAGAAAACAAAGTTACGATTATGGGTGGGTAAGTGGAGGAGAGAGAATCTGGGAGATGGGGATTGAAACATACACACTACTATACAGAAAATAGATGACTAGTAAGAGCCACACAGGAAGTCTACTCAGTGCTCTGTAGTGGACTATGTGGGAAAAGAGTCTGAAAAGTGTGCATATATGTATATGATAACTGATTCACTTTGCAGTACAGCAGAAACTAACACAAATCGTAAATCAATCATACTCCAATAAAAATTTTAAAAAATTGTGTCACTGATATTGAAACAATACTTTGTCCACCTGATACGAAGAACTGACTCACTGGAAAAGACCCTGATGCTGGGAAAGGTTGAAGGCAGGAGGAGAAGGGGATGACAGAGGATGAGATGGTTGGATGGCATCATCAACTTGATGGATATGAGTTTGAGTAAACTCTGGGAGTTGGTCGATAAACAGGGAAGCCTGGCATGCTGCAGTCCATGGGGTCACAAAGAGATGGACATGACTGAGCAACTGAACTGAACTGATATTGAAGCAATATCAATCAAATACAATTAACTCTTTATTTTAAAAACTTATACAATATTAAGATACATAAATTCTTCATTTAAAAAGCATTATTTTCTTTGAAGGAAAAGAAAGAGTAGAGTTTGGGGACACTGACTCAGTTTTTAGATCACCTGTCTGCTACCATTGTTAAATTGGCTTCTTTTTGTTGTTACTGTACCATGAATATAGATATCACATAAATAAAAATGTGAGAAAAGAAAAACAAATAAAGTTACAAAGACACCTTGCAATATTAAATCCAGACATTTAATTATATAGATAAGGAATTTCAAAACCATAATAAGACATGTATCATAAAGACAATAAATCAAAATTTAAAAAAAAAAGCAAGGTGCATGATTTCTGATCTAATGTTATCTAAAATTATACTGATAAAAATAAAAGGTCTCAGTTAAGGATGCCTGCAATGATTTGCTATTCCTCTGAAAGGCTGGAGTCTAAGTTTCTTTTCTTGAATCTGGGCTGGCCTTTTTGACCTGCCTGACCAAGAGAATATGGTGGGAGTGAGCTTACGAACTTCCAAGGCTGAGTCATGAGAAGCTCTGAATCCTTTGCCTCACCTTCTTGAGGCACTTGCTCACAAGACCCCTGACAGATCAGAGACCTGCGGTTCCCTGCCTGAGACTCACAGGGAGACAGAGGGGCTTGGCCAAGCCCATTCTGCCAGTCAGTCCTGCCAAGGTACCACACACGTGAATGAAGCTGCCTGGACTCCTCAGGTTAGCGCCATAGCCAGAGGAACACCAGGAGAGGGCATGTTCAGTCCATGGTATCCTGAACATCTGCCATAGGAACTGCACACGGGCCCAGCTGAATCGTTCCTGACCAACGATATCCTTTGATATCACAAAGTCCTATTGCTTGAAGTCAGTGGTTTAGCATAACTCATTACATAATAGAGGATATCTAGGACAGTTTCTAAATTCCTTAAAAAATACTGTGCTTTTCTGTGCAGTAAAGCACTTTGGTTTAAAATGTTAAATATATGGAGTATTAATAGTGTTTTTCTTTTTCCCATCCTCCTTTCTCTATTGGAAGCTTCTTGATCTCTTTTTAAATTAATCAGATAATATATTTCAGAGTAATGTTTAGAAATAATAGTTTCTCTCAAAGCTAAAATCTGCCTTAAGCGAATTTTTGCAATAAATCTCTTAGGGTTTATAATAAAACTGCCAACACACTCTTAAATTTATATGAAGTCCTTGGCAGTAGCTTTTTTTAAAATTTATAAATAGATTCTTATTAATTAAAATTAAGATGTCTGAAATTTGTCTCCTCATGTCTTAGGCATGAGTGAGAAAGAGCAGATTTTTTTCATTGAGTAATTGTGATTTTTAAGTTAAATGCATTAACTATGTTTTAGAAGTCAAGTGTCATGCCTCAGCAATGATGGAGGGGGTAGGCAGAGCTAATGTCCATGTATGGACTTTATAAGATAGTGACTCAAAATGAGCTTAGGTCCATATTTACATAGTATGTGAAATATTTCTGCATCTCACTTTATTTCTTTTTATTGGGGTATCAGCCCTAAAGGAAATAAACCCTAAATATTCATTGTAAGGGCAGATGCCGAAGTTGAAGGTTCAATACTTTGGCCACCTGATGCGAAGGGCCAACTTATTGGGAAAGACCCTGATGCTGGGAAAGTTTGAAGGCATGAAGGGAAGGGAACCACAGAGGATGAGGTGGTTGGATGGAAATACTGACTCAATGGACATGAGTTTGAGCAAGCTCTGGGATTTGGTGAGGACAGAGAAGCCTGGCGTGCTGCTCCATAGGGTCACAAAGTGTCAGGCACAATTTAATGACTGAACAACAGAGCTGCTTTGAAATGTTTTGTTAGTTTCCACTGTACAAGAGTGCAAATCAGCTGTGTGTATACATATGTCCCCTCCGTCTGGGGCCCCCTCCCACCACTCCATCCCACCCCTCTGGGTCATCACAGAACGCCGAGCTGAGCTCCCTGTGCCGTTCAGCAGCTTCCCAATAGCCATCTAGTTTACCCACGATGCACATATGCCAATGCGACTCTCTCAATTCATCCCATCCCCCTTTCTCTCCCATACCCACCCATCCTTTCTTTATGTCTGCACCTCTATTCCTGCCCTAAAAATAGGCTCATTTTTACTACTTTTTCTAGATTCCACAAACATGTGTGGAATAAAAATGTCACTGGAATGCTTTCAATTCAGTATCATCTTAGCTATTTGTTAGATCTTGTGTGTTTTATCAAAATTCAATGCATACAGTTCCATAGTTCTTAATGTGTTTGTGTGCATAGTTGATTTGTATAAAGATGGTGCTAAGTCGATTAAAAAAGAGAGAGAGAAGGAAAAAAAGGTAAGCTTAGGTAATATCACTAGATTAAGGTCCTGTCTTCCTCGTCATGAGTTGCAACCATCTCTGAAAGTGGTAGAAAACCCCAGGTACCTGGGTAAGCCATGTAACCAGCTACTGATGTCTGTTTGAGGGGCTGTGGGTATGGCTAGTTATAGAACATGAAAGAACCTAGCAGAAGAAGGTTTACTGAATCGGTTCACATACACTTAGACTCTTCTCCTTTGGTTGCGAATATCCTGAGTGTAGAAAGTATACAAAGTCAAACAATACGCCTGTGAGCCATGTAACTTCTGCTCTGCTGTTGCTTTGCAGGCTTTTCAGCTTGCAGGGAATCACTACCTAGGCTTAGTGCTGTGGGGGGTTTTTGTGTCTTGTCTGTTTCATTTCCAATCTGAACCAAATATCACTAATGCTTTTTAAACATATTAGACACAATCATTGCCTAAGTTATCTCACAGTCTAGGTTAATTTAAGATCATTCTGGCTCTAGAATCACAAGGGAAGATAAAATGGTAGGGGAAAAAAATCAGAAACAGAAAGTTAAACAGAAATTGGAATAAATAGAATTAAAAAAGAAAGAAATTGGGTATATAATGTTGCATGATATAGCTTTTCTATTTACTTTGTTAATATACTGGGCTTTATTGACTTTCCAATCATAAATCAATCTTTAGTTCCTGAGATAATACCCTGGTCATAAAGCAGTATATTTTTTATGCATTGCCAATTTTGTTTTGTTAATGCTTAGTTTAGGCTTTTTGCATTTGTGTTTATGAAATTTATTGATCTGCAATTACTTTTCTTATAATATTATTGTCAGATTTTATAATCTAAAATATGCTGAGAACTGTTTTCACTTATTAATAAAAGTAAATTTAATTAATTAATTAATTGTTTCCACTTATTATTAATTAGCTACTGTAAGCTTGGAATTATTTCTTCCTTAAATATTTAGTAATACTCAGTAGTGGAGTTCCACAAACCTGAAGTTTTCTTTTTGGAAAGTTATTTATTTATTTATGAAGTCAATTCTTTTAAAAGAGAGAAAGTTTTCATTTCTCTCTTTTATCAGTTTGACAAGTTGTCTCTTTCTAGGAATTGTCTCACTTTGTTTACATTTTCAAATTTAAATATGCTTGCTATAATTTAATTTATGTGGAATCTTTACTGATGTCCCATTTTTATTTCTAATTTTGTTCATTTATACCTGTCTTTTACTATCTCTGTTTTTCCAGGCATTTATCAATTTTACTACTCATTTTAAATAATTAACTTTTATCTATTTTTATTTTCTCTATTAAAAATGATCTTGAGTATTGTTAACTTTTGCCTTTGTCTTAGTTTATTCCATCTTATTTTTCTTCAGGCATAAGCTTTCATTGCTTTTAACTTCTTGATTTGCATACTCAGTTTTTTTATTTAAATCTTTTTATTTTTACACATTTAAAGCTGCTAATTTCACTCTAAGCACAGCTTTAGATGTATTTAATGTTTTAATATACTTAATTTTAATACACTGAAAACATTTTCCATTATAATTTCTTCTTTACTTGATGTGTTATTTAGAAATTTATTGATTTATTTTTCTTCATTTTGAAATATTCCTGTCTTTTAAAAACATTTATTGTTTAGTAAAGCGATTTAGCTATTTTGGTCAGAGAATATCCTCCCTATGGTTTAATTTATTTAAGATCTTTGAGACTTTCTTTATTACTCCACAAATGGCTAGTTTTTACAGAAATAGTGCATGTAAGATTGGAAAGAATATGGAGTATGTATTCTGAACTTTTGGGCAGGACATTTTATACCCAGGTCAGGGGTACAGAGAGTTCAGTTGAACGTTTATTTACTTTTCATTTGCTCATGTTGTTCTGTCAGTTACTAAAAGAGGCATGTAAACAGTTCCCACTGTGAATGCAGGTGTGTATAATGCTCCTGTAATTTAATGAAGTTTTATTTAGATCTATTCTAAAGGAAATCAACTCTGAACATTCATTGGAAGGATGTATGCTGAAGCTCCAACACTTTGGCCACCTGATGGCAAGAACTGACTCTTCGGAAATGTGCTTGTTGCTTGGAAAAATTGAGGGCAGGAAAAGAAGAGGACAACAGAGGGTGAGATTGTTGGATGGCATCACTGACTCAATGGACATGAATTTGAGCTTATATCTATCAGAGTTGTCTGCCTTAATGTTTGGCATTAGTATAGATTTAATAGGTCTTTAGTGCAGTTTTTGCACTATACATTTTTTATACTTATTTCTTTAGATTTTTTATTTTTAATTAATTAATTTATTTTAATTGTAGGATAATTACTGAGGCCATGTCCTTCTACTCTGCCATCTTGAACAGGAATAGGCTCCTCAATTACCTTTTGATATTGATTTCTTTTTTTTTAATTCATAGTTTTTTTTAATTAATTAATTTATTTTAATTGGAGGATAATTACTTTACAATCTTGTGGTTTTTTGCTCTACATCGACATGAATCAGCCACAGGTACACTTGGCTTTGAGTGCCCTGCTTCATGCATCTAACTTGCCCTGGCCATCTATTTTGCATATTGTATATACATGTTTCAGTGCTATTCTCTCATAGCATCCCACCCTCACCTTCTTTCACAGAGTCCAAAAGTCTATTATTTACATCTGTGTCTCCTTTGCTGTCCTGCATGCAGGATCATTGTCATCATCTTTCTAAACTTCATATATATGTATTGATATACAGTATCTGTCTTCCTCTTTCTGACTTACATCAACTCTGTATAATAGGCTCCAGGTTCATCTACCTCATTAGAACTGACTCAAATGTTCTTCTTTTTATAGCTGAGTAATATTCCATTGTGTATACATACCACAATTGAATCTCAATGTTTATGTGTAATTTTATTTCAGTTTTGTCATTAAAAAGAAGCATATCTTTGACCAAAAAAATAATTTGATCTGAAAATCTCCACTTTAAATTCCACTTTTTGTCAATTTACAATAAATGTAATTAAGAACTTATTTTGGTTGAGATCTACTATCTAAATACTTAATTTCTATTTGTTCCCTTTTCTGTCTTTTGTGTATTACTTTATTTCTTTCTCTATTTTTCTTAGAGTTCTTTTCTATCTCATTTACTTTTTTACCTCAGTTAGCTTGTAAGTTTTGGATTGTTTAGTATTTTATAAATACTTTAAAAACTGGAGTAGGCAACATTGTCTTATGAAGACTAGTACATCTTCCTACTCCTGTCTTGTAATGACAATGAGCAAATTTTCCAGCCTTTTTACCCCCTTATTCCCCATTGCCATTTTGCTATTAAAGTTATATATTTTAAAAAATACAATCAATATTATTCATATTCTATGTTTAGCCACATATTTCTTTTTATTATGCTATATTCCTTCTCACAGTCTCTGCTACCATGGGATAATTTTTCTGTTTCAGAGCTTGCTTTAATGATTCCTTTAGCATAATTTGGTGGTGTCAAATTACATCAATTTCTCTTTGACTGGAATGCTTCAATGTGCTTTTATTTTGGGAGCAAATGGCATTTTCGTCTGTTTATTTGTTTACCACTTTGAAGACGTCATTCAGTGGTTTTCTGTTAAGAGGAAGCTGCTGTACTTTTTGATGTTTATTGGTTTTTGTTGTTGTTGTTACCCCCAAAATCTGCTCATCATCTCTAGTCTCCTGCAGTGCTAACAGTCTCTAGATAGGTCTGATTACCTACCTTTTCTAGGGTTCATAGTGCTTTCTGTTTTGTTGGTTTCTGATCTTTCAGCAGTTTTGACAATTCATTGACCATTATCACTTAATATATTGTTTTTCCTTGATTTTCTGTCATTTCTTCTTCTGCAGTTATAAACATTCAAGAACTTTTCACCTGCCCCATATTTCTCTTAGGTTTTTATCTCTGTTTTTTCTTTGTTGTCTTGTCCTTCTCTCCAAATATTTTATACCATTTATTTTTAAATTCCCCAAATTTCCATCTGCTGTATTTTCTAACCTTCTATCTGTGGTATTAAACATGTGTACTGAGTTTTAAATTAAATTTACTTTACTCTTTCACTCTACACTACAGTCCTTCTTATTTAACTTAGATGCAGAGTAAATCAAGCAAAATGCCAGGCTGGATGAATCACAAACTGGAGTCAGAAATCAAGATTGTCAGGAGACATATCAACAACCTGAGATATGCAGATGATACCACTTTAATGGCAGAAAGTGAAGAGGAACTAAAGAGACTTCTGAGTGAAGGTGAAAGAAGAGTGGAAAAGCTGGCTTAAAACTCAACATACAAAAAACGAAGATCGTGGCTTCCAGGACCATCACTTTATGGAAAATAAATGGGATAAATGTGGAAACAGTGTCAGATTTCATTTTCTTGGGCTTCAAAATCAATGTGGATGGTGACTGTAGTCATGAAATTAAAGGAATTTTAGAAGAATAGCTATGAAAAACTTAGTGTATTAAAAAGCAGAGACATCACTTTGTCGACAAAGGTCTGTAGAGTCAAAGCTATGGTTTTTCCAATAGTTATGTATAGATTTGAGAGTTGAACCATAAAGAAGGCTGAGCACCAAAGAATGGAGAACAGTGTGGAGATTCCTTAAAAAACTGGAAATAGAACTGCCATATGACCCAGCAATCCCACTTTTGGGCATACACACCACAGAAACCAGATCTGAAAGAGACACATGTACCCCAGTGTTCATTGCAGCACTGTTTATAATAGCCAGGACATGGAAGCAACTTAGATGCCCATCAGCAGACGAATGGATAAGGAAGCTATGGTACATGTACACAATGGAATATCACTCAGCCATTAAAATGAATACATCTGAATCAGTTCTAATGAGATGGGTGAAACTGGAACCCATTATACAGAGTGAAGTAAGCCAGAAAGATAAAGACCAATACAATATACTAATGCATATATATGGAATTTAAAAAGATGGTAACGATAACCCTATATGCAAAACAGAAAAACAGACAAAGATGTACAGAACAGACTTTTAGACTCTGTGGGAGAAGGCGAGGGTGGGATGTTCAGAGAGAACAGCATTGAAACAAGTATACTATCAAGGGTGAAACAGATTACCAGCCCAGGTTGGATGCATGAGACAAGTGCTCAGGGCTAGTGCACTGGGAAAACCCAGAGGGATGGGATGGAGAAGGAGGCGGGAGGGGGGATCGGGATGGGGAACACATGTAAATCCATGACTGATTCATGTAAATGTATGGCAAAAACCACTACAATAAAAAAAAAAAAAGAAAAGAAAAAAAAAAGTGTGGTGCTGGAGAAGACTCTTGAAAGTCCCTTGGAGATCAGGGAGATCAAACCAATCAATCCTAAAGGAAATCAACCCTGAATATTCATTGGAAGGACTGTTGCTGAAGCTGAAGCTTCAATACTTTGACGACCTGGTGGGAAGAGCTAACTCATCGGAAAAGACCTGATGCTGGGAAAGATTGAGGGCAACGGAGGATCAGATGGTTGGATGGCATCACTGACTCAATGGACATGAGTTTGAGCAAACTCAGGAAGACAGGGATGGACAGAGAAGCCTGGTGTGCTGCAGTCCATGGGGTCGCACACAACTTAGTGACTGAACAACAACATGACATAATGATTTGACATTTGCATATTTTGTTTAATGTCCACCACAGTAAGTATAGTTAATTTGATTGTTTTTTATAGCTTTTAATTCTCTGCTGAAATTTTCCATTTTCCGGTTATGGCTAGAAAAAATAATTTCCATATGGCTACCATACAGACTTTCTTATCCTCCATCTGAGCCTGGAACTGGGAATTCAAGGCTTTATATTTATTTGATTGTTTTCTTCTTTGAGTACATTTTCAGGGCAATTAGAGGCAGTTTGAATTTCTATAATAATAGTAATCATTGCCACAGGAAAGCATCCTTCTAATGTGTTGTCATCCATGAGCCCACCACTCTAGTAGAGAATAAGTTATGATTTAAATAATCATGGTGCTATTTCATAGATGAATTATCAGCACCTCACATCTCCCTGGCAAGGATGTAATCTTTGAGTCCATCAACTATATTAGACACTCAATGCCAGAATCTCAATTTGAGGGACTGATTTCTGGGCCTACTCTTCATTTCCAATGAATTAAGCTTTCAGTTCAGTTCAGTCCAGTTACTCAGTCATGTCTGACTCTGTGATCCCATGGACTGCAGCACACCAGGCCTCCCTGTCCATCACCAACTCCTGGAGTCCACCCAAACTCATCTCCATTGAGTCGGTGATGCCATCCAACCATCTCATCCTCTGTCGTCCCCTTCTCCTCCTGCCCTCAATCTTTCCCAGCATCAGGGTCTTTTCAAATGAGTCAGCTGTTCGCATCAGGTGGCCAAAGTATTGGAGTTTCCATTTCAACATCATTCCTTTCAATGAACACCCAGGACTGATCTCCTTCAGGATGGACTGGTTGGATACAGGACACAAATGATCCACTTAAAGGGTATAACTAAAGAGAGTTTAATGAAATGTTCCCAGAGGTGTGGCGAGGGTTAAAAAAGCAAATGATTATTAAATGCCAGGTCAGTCAACAATGAAAACCATAATAACTCCTCACTGGGACTTCAGGGGATAATGAAATCTATAGCTAGAGAAGGGGCAGGAAGAGGAGGAGCTGAGAGAAACCATCAGACAAGTGGTGTCAGAGAGGCAGGAGGGAGATGCGTTTCAGGTACAATGGATGCTCTGACTTTTCCATTCCCTTGTTCTTGGATATTCTGACTCCTCTTAATGGACAAACTTAATGGAAAGTTATAGATCAAAGGAATCTGAGAAATGTAGTAAATGGAATGCAGCCTCTTGCAACATAAATCAGGTCAAAATAGGAGTGATCTACTTGGGAAGATAGAGAATAGCCACGATATATGCCAAGGCAGAAAAATAAGCTTTCACTATATTTTAACTATATTTTTAATGTATTAACTATGTATTAAATATACTATATAGTTGCAAAGAGTTGGACACAAAACTGGGTGATTGAACAACAACAGATTATATAATGTATAATTAATATATTAACTATATTTTTAATGGACATGAGTTTGAGCAAACTCCAGGAGATAGTGAAGGACTGGGAAGCCTAGCATGCTGCAGTCCATGGAGTAGCAGAGTCAGACATTACTGAGTGACTGAACAACAATATACTTTTAACTGCATCATAACTATCACTTTTACAGAAAATTAATTCAGGAACTACTCAACAAATATTAAGATTGTTTTTCACGCTTTACTTGTATTTCATTTTCTTAATCTTGTTCATCTCTACTTTTCCCCCCACTATCATTTATAATGCTTACTTCCAATCCATCATGGGTGCATTCATGAAAATCAATAGATTATTTCAAATGATTTTACCTTTTTACAGGATCTTTTGAAAGCATCCTTTATATCAATGTTTCTTACTACATATTAACTTCTGAAATCTGTAATTCTGTAATTATAAGTACTGTAGCTATTTTAGACTATTAATATTTATTGTGTTTATTTACTTATTTGGCTCTGTTAGATCTTAGTTGTGGCATACAGGGTCTTTGAGCTTTGCTTGTGGGATCTAGTTCCCTGACAAGGGATCGAACCTGGGTCTTCTGCATTGGGAGTGCAGAGTCAGCCACTAAAACACCAGGGAAGTCCCTAGGCCACTAATACTTAATTCAATTAGAATAAATTATTTCCTCAGTGACACGGGCCACACTTCATTTGTTCAGAGTTGCTTGTGGCTAAGGCTGCCATGCTGGACGTTGTGGAGAGCCCACTTTCGTCTTCACAGAAATCTCTATTGGACAGTGCTAGAATATATGGCTCACCCTTTCACTGCACTGGAGTTTCCCTTCTTCAAGTCATTGATGATTATCACATTAGCATAATAAGGAAGAACAAATCTGACTCCATATTTGAACTTTTTAAGAAGACGAAAAGGGAATATTATTCTAGCCAGTTTGAGGATTATAACCTGGAAAGCAGATTCTCAGGAAGCTCCAAGAAGTGTCCCATCTGTTAGAAGTCAAAGGCCTAGTCATATACATTTTATAGACAATGCGTCATATATCAAAATGACATGCTGATGTGTTACATAAAGTTCACAAAGGAGATAGAATCCAGGTAAACACATGCAAAGCAAACAGCAAGTCACCATGGTCCCCTATAGAGCTGGTAAAGAACATTATTCTTTTTAAAAGTTACTAAAGCAATGTTGGCTATAGCTTAAAGTAAATAATGACCCATGATTTCCCTGGTGGTTCGGTGGTGAAGAATTAGTCTTACGATGTGGGAGATCTTTTAAGATCCCACATGCCTCTGAGCAAGTAAGCCTGTGGCTGAAACTAGAGTGTCCATGCACTGCATTGAAAGATTCTGCATGATGCAATGAAGATTCTGAGAGCTCCAATTAAGACCTTATGCAGTCTAATTAATTAATTTTAAAAAAATAATGCCCTATACCCATGAAAAAGATCACAGTGACTTGTCACCTTTTTATTTTACCTCTCAACTCCCTCCTCTTTGTTCTATAAAGGAAACTAGCATCCAAATCTGGGTAAGATGGTTCTCTGGGACACCAGTCCACCCTCTTTTCAGTCTTCTGGCTTTCCAAATAAAGTCAATATTCTTTGCCTCAACAACTCTTCTCCCCATTTATCAGCTTGTCATGTGGCAAGCAGTATGAGCTTAGGCATGGAAACATTAATAAGTCCATAGATGACTTCCATCATTTTAATCTTAAAATTGTGTCAACCTCTACAATATTTAACAATCTAGAGTACTAATGCCTTAATTCTCTTTATTTTCCTCCCTTATCATCTTACTCTTCTGGTGTACTTGATACTTCCCAGATGTACCCTGGAATTAACCTATTCTCAGGATTGCTGAAAATTATTTTCTAATCTTTACTATGTAAGTATATAATTTTGGAGGAAGTAGAACAGCCTGTTTGGTTGGAATGTTACCATTATTATTTTTATTATTATTAAATTTATTTATTTTTAATTGGAGGATAATTGCTTTACAATATTATTTTGGTTTCTACCATACATCAACATGAATTAGTCATAGGTATACGTATGTCCCAGGCTTACCTGGTAGCTCAGACGGTAAAGCGTCTGCCTACAATGTGGGAGACCCGGGTTTGATCCTTGGGTCAGGAAGATCCCCTGGAGAAGGAAATGGCAACCCACTCCAGTACTCTTGCCTGGAAAATCCCATGGGCTACAGTCCATGGACAAAGAGTTGGACACAACTGAGGGACTTCACTTCACTTCATACATATGTCCCCTCCCCCTTGAACCTCCCTCCCAACTCCCATCCCATTCCACCTTTCTAAGTTGTCACGAAGCACCTCATTTGAGCTCCCTGCATCATACAGCAAATTCCCATAGGCTATCTAATTTTACCTACAGTAATGTATATGCTTCAATGCTACTCTCTCAATCTGCCCCACTCTCTCCTGCCCCTGCTGTGACCACAAGTCTGCTCTCTGTGTCTTCATCTCCATTGCTGCCCTGCAAATAGATTCATCAGCACCATTTTTCTAGATCTCTTATATATGGATTAATATATGAGATTTGTTTTCTCTTTCTGACTTACTTCACTCTGTATAATAGGATCTATGTTCATCCACCTCATTAGAACTGACTCAGATGTGTTTCTTTTAATTGCTGAGTAGTATTCCATTGTATATATGTACTATAGATTCTTGTCTTAAGTCTCTAATGAACCTCAAAACCCATTTCCTTTTCCTATATGTGTTATCTACCAATTTATTATTCCCAATGTCACTGTTATAATCTTCCCACTGGAATTCACAATGGCACACCAAACAATTACACAATGTGGTACCTCCCTATCTTTCTAGTTTCATCTCTTATCTTTTCCCCAGAATAACTTAGCTCATCAATTATAAGGAATACTTCAAGTTCTTCTATGTGTAGTCTGTCTTCTCCTTACTTGGATTTTTTTTCTTGTCTTAAACACTTTATGCATATTCCCCAATTTTATGTCCCAGTTCACCTTACAAACTTTTAATTGTATCTCATTTTAGGTTCATGTTACTGAAATGAATAATTACATTAAAAAATCAAACAATTTGCCTGATAATTGGCATGGCTTATATTTATCATAAGTTTCTTTTTTGAATATATGTGACTATGTGTCTGGCTTTGCTATTTAAGGAGCAAAATTAAAATAAATAATGTAAAGCACCCACATGTTATAATGCTAGACCTACTGATTTCATCCTTACTTAGTGTGTGTGTATTTGTGTTCAGTCGTGTCAAGACTCTTTGTGACCCCATGGACGACTCTGGTCCATGGCATTTTTCATGCAAGAATACTGGAGTGAGTTGCCATTTTCCTCCTCCAGGAGATCCACACAACCCAGGGATTGAGCACATGTCTCTTGCCTATCCTGCACAGGCAGGCAAATTCTTTACCATTAGCACCTAGGAAGCCCATCCTCACACAGGCATGCAGGCAATTCACCAGGATGCTCTAGTTGCCATGGTATGCGAGTCATGCTCATCTGTCACCACAAAGTGCTGTGACGCTGCTGCCTGCTGCCTTGGTATGCGTAGAGACAACAAATGGCAGATATATCATGGCCATGAAATAGTGTCCTCTGCTGATATTGATAATACCCTATTAGTAATTGTTTTTGTGACTGGACTGAGAGATACCAGAAATGACTGATCTTGACAGTATGAAAAAGAAAACATGCATTAGAGATTAACTTTTATTTTCAAGTTTTGCTAGTTAGTAGTCATTTCTCAGTGTTATTTTATTTTATTTTTTTTAACAGAAGTGGTCCTTTGATACCATCCATCTTTCTGTCTTACAATATAGTTAGCTTGAAAGAGCTATTGATCACCTTTTTGCAGTTATGTAAATAATTGAAATATATATATGTATGTGTGTGTGTTTGTGTGTGTGTGTGTGTATATCAGCCTACTGAGACAGTTTCAATTATTATATAATTTTATGAACAATTATACCTACTTACTAAAATTTCCCATTGAATTTTTTTTTTCATTTATTTTTATTAGTTGGAGGCTAATTACTTCACAACATTGCAGTGGGTTTTGTCATAGATTAACATGAATCTGCCATGGAGTTACATGTATTCCCCATTCTGATCCCCCCTCCCACCTCCCTCTCCACCTGATTCCTCTGGGTCTTCCCAGTGCACCAGGCCCGAGCACTTGTCTCATGCATCCCACCTGGGCTGGTGATCTGTTTCACTATAGATAATATACATGCTGTTCTCTCGAAACATCCCACCCTCACCTTCTCCCACAGAGTCCAAAAGTCTGTTCTGTACATCTGTGTCTCTTTTTCTGTTTTGCATATAGGGTTATCATTACCATCTTTCTAAATTCCATATATATGCGTTAGTATGCTGAAATGTTCTTTATCTTTCTGGCTTACCTCACTCTGTATAATGGGCTCCAGTTTCATCCATCTCATTAGAACTGATTCAAATGAATTCTTTTCAATGGCTGAGTAATATTCCATGGTGTATATGTCCCACAGCTTCCTTATCCATTCATCTGCTGATGGGCATCTAGGTTGCTTCCATGTCCTGGCTATTATAAATAGTGCTGCGATGAACATTGGGGTGCACGTGTCTCTTTCAGATCTGGTTTCCTCAGTGTGTATGCCCAGAAGTGGGATTGCTGGGTCATATGGCAGTTCTATTTCCAGTTTTTTAAGAAATCTCCACTCTGTTCTCCATAGTGGCTGTACTAGTTTGCATTCCCACCAACAGTGTAAGAGGGTTCCCTTTTCTCCACACCCTCTCCAGCATTTATTGCTTGTAGACTTTTGGATAGCAGCCATCCTGACTGGCGTGTAATGGTACCTCACTGTGGTTTTGATTTGCATTTCTGTGATAATGAGTGATGTTGAGCATCTTTTCATGTGTTTGTTAGCCATCTGTATGTCTTCTTTGGAGAAATGTCTGTTTAGTTCTTTGGCCCATTTTTTGATTGGGTCATTTATTTTTCTGGAATTGAGCTGCAGGAGTTGCTTGTATATTTTTGAGATTAATCCTTTGCCTGTTGATTCATTTGCTATTATTTTCTCCCAATCTGAGGGCTGTCTTTTCACCTTGCTTATAGTTTCCTTTGTTGTGTAAAAGTTTTTAAGTTTCGTCAGGTCCCATTTGTTTATTTTTGCTTTTATTTCCAATATTCTGGGAGGTGGGTCATAGAGGATCCTGCTGTGATTCATGTCACAGAGTGTTTTGCCTATGTTCTCCTCTAGGAATTTTATAGTTTCTGGTCTTACATTTAGATCTTCAATCCATTTTGAGTTTATTTTTGTGTATGGTGTTAGAAAGTGTTCTAGTTTCATTCTTTTACAAGTGGTTGACCAGTTTTCCCAGCACCACTTGTTAAAGAGGTTGTCTTTTTTCCATTGTATATTCTTGCCTCTTTTGTCGAAGATAAAGTGTCCATAGGTTTGTGGATTTATCTCTGGGCTTTCTATTCTGTTCCATTGATCTATATTTCTGTCTTTGTGCCAGTACCATACTGTCTTGATGACTGTGGCTTTGTAGTAGAGTCTGAAGTCAGGCAGGTTGATTCCTCCAGTTCCATTCTTCTTTCTCAAGATTGCTTTGGCTATTCGAGGTTTTTTGTATTTCCATACAAATTGTGAAATTCTTTGGTCTAGTTCTGTGAAAAATACCGTTGGTAGCTTGATAGGGATTGCATTGAATCTATAGATTGCTTTGGGTAGAATAGCCATTTTGACAATATTGATTCTTCCAATGCATGAACACGGTATGTTTCTCCATCTGTTTGTGTCCTCTTTGATTTCTTTCATCAGTGTTTTATAGTTTTCTATGTATAGGTCTTTTGTTTCTTTAGGTAGATATACTCCTAAGTATTTTATTCTTTTTGTTGCAATGGTGAATGGTATTGTTTCCTTAATTTCTCTTTCTGTTTTCTCATTGTTAGTGTATAGGAATGCAATACACCACATTAACAAATTGAAAGATAAAAACCATATGATTATCTCAATAGATGCAGATAAAGCCTTTGACAGAATTCAACACCCATTTATGATCAAAACTCTCCAGAAAGCAGGAATAGAAGGAAGATACCTCAACATAATAAAAGCTATATATGACAAATCCACAGCAAACATTACCTTCAATGGTGAAAAATTGAAAGCATTTCCCCTGAAATCAGGAACAAGACAAGGGTGCCCACTCTCTCCACTACTATTCAACATAGTTTTGGAAGTTTTGGCCACAGCAATCAGAGCAGAAAAAGAAGTAAAAGGAATCCAGATGGGAAAAGAAGAAGTGAAACTCTCACTGTTTGCAGATGACATGATCCTCTACATAGAAAACCCTAAAGACTCTACCAGAAAATCACTAGAGCTAATCAACGAATATAGTAAAGTTGCAGGATATAAAATTAACACATTGAATTTTATACAACTGTCCTAGTTCTCCAATCTTTCCATGTTCTTATATCTTGTCATGATCTTAATTATGTCTACTTCTGTTTACTCAAATTTCAGGCATATGTAACATTGTTGGGAATTTAAAAATCTTATATTAAATTTTCATTTGGGGAGATTTCCTACAGAGAACCACATATCACATTTTAGGAGAAAGTTACTTTGATTGCCCCACATAAAATTTAGATTATTGTATTGGTTCACGGTATACCAATAATTCATTTCTGAGTATGATGATGATATTTTACATGTTAATTCTTAAACACATGTAGTGAAAAATAATTTCAACAAAATTTTTTAAACTTCTAAAGTATTGTTTCAAAGTATTTATTTTGCATTGGATCAATATGCAAATACTCTGCATTACATATACCTCTTCCAATATGTGTATTATTTTTATATTTGTATTGACAGTAGGAAAAAATTTCAAATATGTATGTCTAATGAAATTACCCTTATGACTACTAAAAGTAAATATTTTTAATTTGTTATTATTCTAAAAGAGTAATTCATGAAAATGTCAAATATGTTTTAATAAACATAAATGAAAGATATTTTCTTACCAGAAAATGAATAGCTATAATAAACTTTCAATAAATATTGAATAATTCTGTTCTTCATTAATGCAGTTCCACCAGAAAACCACAAACACATTTCTTTCCTATTTGCATAACATGTCCTCAAATTTCTAATTTATGTGTGATCCTACCAGCTACATGTTTTAAGGCAAGGATCACTTTGCCATACTTATTTTCTAACATGTGTTATCTAGCTTGGCCCCAAATACTGTTTGATAATTTAAATGAGAATGATTTTTCAATTGGCATAACCTTTAAACACTTTACCCTCTAAATAATCTTTGGAAATCACAGAGAGGAAACTGTGTTACCTCTTAGAGAAAAACTTTGGGGATGGTCACAGTTGGGTTTAAATCTTTGGTTCTCTAACTACTAATTATATCACATGTGCTACAGCTATGAGTTACCTAAGATTTTTTACATACACCACTTCTCTGATGAATGAAGATGTAGAACTCATAGTGATGTTTGAGAATAGCTATGCTAATGTTATAAAATGATTTTTAAGGTTCATGGTTGCAGGACATTGCAATGGTAGTAATGATTGTGTTTGTAATTAATACAATAAAATGTAGTTACACTGTATAAATAATATTCAAAGAATAGCTCAATATTAAGGAAATTTATAAACATAATAGATTATCTATCTACCTACCTATGCTTCTTGGACAAATGATACTTTATAGGAGTGGGAGCAGGTAAATGCATCAAGAGCTCTGAAACTCACAACTACAATTAAGTTAGTTATTTTTTAAATTTATTTTACTCCTTAGGGAATTGAGACTTGCAAATTCTCTTACAATTTGTAAATGATGGAACCAGTGTTTTCATCCAGGTTTGACTGGTTCCAAAATGTGTTTATCTCCAGATTGTACCGTGTGGCCTCCTTATGGATTCTGACCTTTCACGATGATATTAACAACATGTTGATTTGTAAGAGATTGAAGAAAATAGTACTGCCTTAAAGAATGTGTTAGGCCCATGTCCTTGTAGTGGTAATTATTTTGAGATTAGTTAGTTAAATGCTATATGGGTTCCCTAGTGGCTCAGATGGTAAAGAATCTGCATGCAAGGCAGAAGACTTGGGTCAGAAAGATCCCCTGGAAAAGGGAATGGCTACCCACTTTAGCATTCTTGCCGGAGAGTTCCATGGACAGAGAAGCCTTGTGGGCTACAGACCATGGGGTCTCAAAGAATCAGACATGACTTAGTGACTAACACTTTCTCTTTCCCTAGGTACAATTAAGCTGATAATTTTTAACAAATGAATAATGGTAGGTAAGCATATGAAAAAATACTCAACATCACTGTTAGAGAAATGCTAATCAAAACTGCAATGAGGTATTGACTCACACTGGTCACAATAGCCATTGTCAAAAAATGTACAAGTAAATGCTGGAGACGGTTAGTAGAAAAGGGAGTCCTTCTACACTGTTGGTGGGAAGATAAATTTGGAGAACAGTAAGGACGCTCCTCAAAAAACTAAAAATAGCTATCATATGATCCAACAAACCCACTCCTGAGCACATATCCAGACAAAAAATGTAATTCAAAAAGACACATACACCCCAGTGTTCACAGCAGCACAATTTATAATAGACAATATGAGGAAATAACACAAGCACCCATAGATAGATGATTGGCTTAAGAAGATGTGGTGTGTACACACACACACAGACACACACACACAGAGAGAGAGAGAGAGAGAGAGAGAGGAATATTACTCAGCCATGAAAAAGAATGAAATATTGCCATTTGCCACAACATGGATGGACCAAGGGGATATTATACTTAGTGAAGTAAGAAAGACAGAGGAAGGTAAATACCAAATTATACACTTACATTTGGAATGTAAAAGAAATATACTACAAATGAATCTATATAAAAAAGAAACAGACTCACAGACATAGAAAGCAAACATCATTACCAATGGAAGAGGGACAAATGAGGAGTATGGGATTAACAAATACAAACTACAGTACATGGGATAGAAAAGCAACAAGGACTTACTCTACAGCACAGGGGATTAAGTTCAAATCTTGAAGTAACCTATAATAGAAAATAATCTGAAAAAATGCATATATAACTGAATCATTTTGCTGTATACCTGAAACTATTAAAACTATTGTAAATCATCTATATTCAACAGAAAGGGAATAATTATGATTGGTAGAGATACAAGACAATTTTATTTGGAGCTTATACTTAAGCCTTCGTGAAATAAAAATCTATATGGAATAAAAAATAGGTTATGGCAACTGGATGGCATTTGAATTACTAAAAATGTACCAGAAAGAGTTCTCACCAACACTGAGAAAAACTTCTCTATATCTCTAAGTGGAAAAGAATCATTATAAATATTTTACATCAAATCTTGAGATTATAGAGCATTTTTATGAGTACAGCTTGAATTTAGGAACTTGTATGGAAAAATGCATTTTTTCCTATTAATAAAAAATACCTTAGAGTAATGAGGCTTCTCTGGTGGCTCAGTTCATAAAGAATCAACCTGCCAATAATGCAGGAGACCCAGGTTTGATCCTTGTGTCTGGAAGATCCCTTGGAGAAGAGAATGGCAACACACTCCAATATTTTTGCCTGGAGAATTCCATGGACAGCCTGGTGGGCTACTGTACATGGGATCACAAACAGTCAGACACAATTGAACAACTAACACTAGAGTAATGAAGTCACAATTCAATCAAATGCACCAGGTATTATTGTCAATGAGGTTTACTTTTATATGGGCTTCCCAGTTGGTTCAGTGAAAAAGAATCTGCCTACCAATGCGGGAGACACAGCTTCCATCCCTGGGTCAAGAAGATCCCCTGGAGAAGGAAATGACAACCCACTCCAGTATTTTTGCCTGGGAAATCCCATGGACAGGGAAGCCTGGTGGGCTACAGTCCATGGGGTTGTAGAAGAGTCAGAAATGACTGAGCAACTAAACAATGGCAATAGAGTTTTCTATCCACACACTTTAACTAGAAACAAACCACTATTTAATAAATGCTTAGTCTATCATTCAATTATTCTAGTTGAAATTTGGTTTTGCCTGAATCTTTTATGTTAGAGGTCATTCTCTGAGCGGGGGGGAGGACTATTTGCACAGGCATGAAAACTCACAGCTCTACTTAATGTAAATAAAAATTAAAAGGGAGTTGTTCAAAATGGAGATGTATCAGCTGTCAATATATTAAAACATCATGGTGGATATTTTAAGGCTTAAATGACTAAGGCAATTAGAGCCTCTTTCTGTTGTTTTATTTTAAATTTTATTTTTAAGTGGTATTCTCTTAATATAATGTTGGTAGTTTTCAAATTCACAACAAATTCAACCACACTTCTTTCAAAAAAATTTCTTGTTCTATAAAATGTGTACTCTTCAGTGCCTTTTTTACTTCATTTTTGGGAACTGATGGAGAAATAATTCCATGTACAATTTAATGATAAATTCAAATTAAGTGTGACCACTCTGCAAAAAATTGTAAAACCATTCAATTCTACATCTGATATACTGTTATGTATTTAGA
Source organism: Cervus elaphus (assembly GCF_910594005.1). NCBI lineage: Eukaryota > Metazoa > Chordata > Mammalia > Artiodactyla > Cervidae > Cervus > Cervus elaphus. The sequence continues at coordinate 4,601,108 of NC_057843.1, read as the reverse complement.
TTAATGAGTTAATACAGTAGTCTCAGCTACTCTGTAGATAAAACTATGATGAATGTTAATTACCCTTAAAGAAAAATCAAGAACTTGATCTATTTGAACCAAGTAGAAAGTTGATAGAGTTGGGAAAATATCCATCTTCTGTTTCATAGAGGTGACTGTCTTACAAAATATTCACATAAAAATATTCACCATTAAAATTAGAATGCTTTAAGTCAAAATTGAAGGCAAAAGGAGAAGGGGACGACAGAGGATGGCATGGTTAGATAGCATCACTGACTCAATGGACATGAATTTGAGCAAGCTCTGGGAGATAGTGAAGGACAGGGAAGTCTGTTGTGCTGCAGTTCATGGGGTCACAAAGAGTCAGACACGACTTAGCGAATGAACAACAAAATATTCTATCTATCTAGCATTTAATGGAGAACACCCCTGTTTTTAAAGAAAGACTCATTTTTTGTTTGATCTTGTATTTATTTTGATCCTCCTTAATTTTAAAGCGACCTTAAGCTGGGCCTCTGTGATCTTGATTAGATGTCTGTGCCGAATTGTCTAGTTTACCTCATTTAGGGTAGAAAGACAACACTCACAGCTTATTGACTCTGTAGGTCTACCATGATAAATCAAAATCATGAACAGTGATATGAAAGCCAGTTTCTCTCATTACACACAGGCGCGTGCATGCGTGCGCACACACACACACACACAATTTATTGCATACCTTTTCAGGCAAGTCAGTGTACAAATCTGTTATTTTCATATGTTCTAGAATGAACATATACCATGTGATAGGCCACTGAAAAGAAAGGCTCTATGAATGAGAGTATATTAAATCCATCATAAAGGTTATGTAAGTTTGAATATGAGAAGCAGAAATAAAGTCACTGTATACTAGATGGGAAAGCTGGAGGAAATGCATGGGATGACTGAGCTCACAGCAGTTGCTGTTGTTCAGTCACTTAGTCATACCCAGGTCTTCTGCAACCCTATGGACCATAGCCCACCAAGCTCCTCTGTTAATGGGATTTCCCAGGCAATAATACTGGGGTGGGTTGTCATCCCACCCAGGGATCAAACCTGTATCTGCTGCACTGCAAGCAGATTCTTTACCCCAGAGCCACTGGGGAAGTACCAAGAACTCACAAACGTTATGGATTAATATACCCTTGAATCAGTTACTGCAGCTGACCTAAAGATCAAAGCAAAAAGCCAAGCACAGCAGTGACATCACACACTTAACTGAAATGTTATCAATTTTAAAACAACTGAATTCGTTCTTTATGATAAATTATAGGTAACTATTATATATTAGATTTCGAGCAAGCTGCCTAAAGGCAAAAGCATTGATTTTTCTTCTTACACTTATCACAAAACAGTAACCGAACAATAGATTCCTATCTTTTGTTCTATTACCAACATAAGCAAAAATACGAGTTTTGTTCAGGATCTATTGTCCCCTTCATGGATCACAGCCTTGTAGCGAAGGGGTTTGCCTAACTTCAAGAAGCTATGAGCCATGCCATGCAGGGCCACCCAAGACAGACGGGTCCTAGTGAAGAGTTCTGACAAAACATGGTCCTGGAGGAGGAAATGCAACCTGCTCCAATGTTCTTGCCGAGAGAACACCATGAACAGTATGAAAAGGTCAAAAGATGTGACACCAGAAGATGACAGCCCCCAGGTCATTTATTATATTTTTATGTTTTTCTTCACATCACTTATTACAAACCTAGTCAGAACATTATATATCATGTATATATATATATATACACACACACACACACACACACACACACACACACACACACACGTGGTTTTTATTATTTTATTCTCCACTAACCTCTAAGTTCCCTGCAGACAGGTGGGAACTCAGTGGCTTCACTGTCTGATTGCACAATGTCTCACTGTCTGATTTTTTGACACTATAGACTGTAGCCCAGCAGGTCCCTCTGTCCATGGGACTCTCCAGGCAAGAATACTGGAGCGGGTTGCCATTTCCTCCTCCAGAGGATCTTCCCCACTCAGGGATCATACTCACATCTCCTGGATCGCTTACATTGCAGGCGGATTCTTTCACCATGGAGCCACTGGGGAAACCCCGTGTAGACAGAGACTTCACCCATTTGTTCATTGCTGTGTCATTTGAGGCTTGTTAGTTGCCTAACATTTATCATGAACATTCAAGCAGTGTTTATTTACTGAAGGATGTTCAGTCCCAATCTCTGTATCTTTCGAGAGATTTGCACCCCTAAATGACACGCTTCTATTCTGCTGTGGCTCCATTCTTGGGATGCCCGTGAGCCTCACCTGCTTTCAGATACACTGCTGGCTGCTTGACTTGGTTATAAAAGTGTTCTTGCTAACTTCAATCACTGAGAACATAGCATCTAGTCCCGTTAAGAATTTTAACCAATAGTCTGGTTTTTCTCTTTACAATGTCTAGAACTGCTTAATTTTTAATATTTGGAAATTGTCTTAGAAAGACTAAAGATTTCATATTTTTCCACTGAGTTGTATGTAGCTAAACTATTTAACCTACGTTCGATAGAGGTGTCTCAGAAAATGGGAACTCTTCCACATGAATCCAGAAACAATGGCTAGAACTTTAATGAACCCAGATCTACTGAAAGTGTACAAATAATAGACTACTTGAAATTGTAAATAAAATAAGGCAGTGGTGGAGAAGAAAATAAGCTTAAAGAAATAAATGGCACTGCTACATTTTGTCATTTCTCATTTAGATATCCAGTTTCTTACAAAGATGCCCTTTTCCCAAATTACAGTATGGTTGCTATGGTAATACGTGCTATATAAATCAAGTGCAGAGGCTGTCTTCATTTCCACTGTGTCCCAAAATAATAAAGAAGATTATTAAAGTGGATTCGCGAGAGTCTGAAAAGAATCTGGTGTGAGAGAAAAAACAATAAAGACTATAAACATTAAAAACAACATTTCAAGAGATCCCACAAAGTCCTCATTGAGCATTTGTGGTAGCCTTAGGGGTCAGTCAGTGATACTTTGGACAACTTTGGACAGCTTTGCAATTCTTCTTGGAGAAGAATTTTGAACAGTTTTGGACTTTGGACAGCTTTTCCAATTCTTCTTGAGAGAGAGTGCGGACAATTGATGATCAATTATTCACTGATATTTGACAGTGCTGGCAGTCACCTGTGTGATTTGGGATTATTTTCTTTCACAAGAGAATGAGTGAGTTAGCATCTCTGTGATAGGATTTCAAACACAGTGGATCCCTTAGTGGGTTGAGTATTTTCACAGTTTCTCTCCATCATTACCATTTTAGAGTTACACACAGTCCACACATACTTCTTTCAACATAAAAAAAAAAAAAAAAGATTTTTACTCTCCTTTACAGTGAAAATTATTCTAACACACAGATTGGAGGCAAGCCACTCAGAGGCTTTATAAAACATGTCACCACTTCAGAAGTCATTATTCTTTGTGTGAACATTTGCCTGGAGATTCCATTTTTGTGTTTCCGCGTGATCACTGGAAGAGCATGGTTGCAGATTGCAGCTGTTACATCTATCCTGCCAGGAGGGGCTGAAGCGCGTTCAGAGGACACTCTGCACCATTAATAGCAGGGTGTCCTCCGCCAGAGCCTTTGTCACAGGGAACCCGGCACAGTTGAAATTGCTGGGGCCAAGACTGGAGCTGTCTCTCAGCGGGGATTTTTACGTGGGTTGTTCCACGATGGCTCTATTTGCTGTGTGCTCTCTGTCTACTGTACGCAATGAGGGCTGCCGAGACGCTCACCAAAACCCACATGAGGGCTCCGCAGGCCATGCAGGGGTAACGGGGCTATAGAAGACTGAACACTGCCTGTTGTTTAAATGCATGCATTCTGCACCTCTGCTTCAGTGATGACATTACCTGTACATGAAAAATCTTGTTGGCGAAAATCATAGGTACTTAGCTTCATATTTTGAATATACACATTTAAAAATTGATATTTTCTAGCATATTGGGATTTTGATTCATCTATAGACTGTATCTAGGTAAGCACTTTTGCATTCATATACATGTGTTATGGATAAAATGGAGATATAAAATTCGCATGGCTGTTTAATTCTTTTCTGGTGGCTGAGACAGTAAAGAATCTGCCTGCAATGCAGGAGACTCAGGTTCAATACCTGGATTGGGAAGATCCCCTGAAGAAATGAACGGTTACCCACTCCAGTACTGTTGCCTGGGAGATCCCATGGACAGAGGAGCCTGACGGGCTATAGACCATGGGGTCGCAAAGCCGCGGACATGAGTGAGCGGCTAACACTTTCACTCTCACGTGAGGAAAGGAGAGCTGTGGTTAGAGAACTAACAGTAACTGAGAGAGTTCATCTGTCTATGAATTGCCTGATTGTGTGAGTGAATGATTGTCAGTGGTGGCACAAGTGTCTTGTATCTACTTGTGGAGATGAGAATATGAAACGATGCGTGGAATGCCTTTCTGTGCAAGTATTCTCATAGATACCGTGTGTGAATAGGCATCAGAAACTCTTTTGATGGGTCAAAACTGACTCAAAATTTTTTCCTGGAGACGTTTTTAAACAATTGATATCAAGTATAAACCGTAAGAGACTCTCCACTTCGAGACTATTATTATCAGCTTGTTGTATTGTCTGTTGCATCTGTAAGTACATTTTTCCTTTTTCAAATCCAATAAATGATTTTAACAAACTCTAAACAAAGTTCATTTTACTGGTAGAATAAATTATTTGTACTGAGCAAGCTCCAGGATTTGGTTATGGACAGGGTAGCCTGGCATGCTGCGGTCCACAGGGTCGCAAGAGTTGGATACCAATGAGTAACTGAATTGACTACTGTCCTAAGCTTTATAATAATCAGAACTAATTTTTCTTAGGTTATCTATTTCTCTTGTGATCCACCTTAGTGCTTTCCCATGAACTTAATTCACTTTCATGTGATAATAACATGAATTTTATTAGACTCTTAAAAAAAAAATCTCACTCTTTTGTGCTCTGTTGCAGACATGTGAGTCTTGGGTCCTATCTTCAACCTTCACTCTAACTTGATTAATGTTTTTGAAAGGCTTATGTTACCTCTGTAAACTCCCCTTTTCATTTCATTAAAACCATACTGACAACAGGTTTTAATCTCAGAGCTCTTAAATATTCATTATTTATGAAGCGCTTCAGGGTATCTGGGAGAAAGATTTATTATTTGTAGCATTGTTGAAAAACTATATGCTGTATTATTTAGCACATATTGAACCATCTACTTTTTGTGTATTATGTGAAAGTGAATGTTGCTAAGTTGTGTCGGACTCTTTGTGACACCATGGACTATACAGTCCATGGAATTCTCCAGGTCATGATACTGCAGTGGGCACGCTTTCCTTTCTCCAGGGGATCTTCCCAACCCAGGGACTGAACCCAGGTCTCCTGAATTTACCAGCTGAGCCACAAGGGAAGCTCAAGAATACTGGAGTGGGTAGCCTATCCCTTCTCCAGCGGATCTTCCCAACCCAGGAATCGACTGGGGAGGTCTCCTGCATTGCAGGTGGATTCTTTACCAACTGAGCTATATAAAATGTATCAAAATACATGTTACTTGGGCAGAATGGAGTGGATTGCGGAAATGCTGGATTAGAAGGCAAGGGTAATGTCTGAACATGTTTTTCCTTATGTTTATATGTCAAGATGGGCTTCCTGTGTAGTACTAGTGGTAAAGAGCCCACCTGCCAATCCAGGAGATTTGAGAGACATGGGTTCCATCTCTGGGTCGGGAACATCTCCTGGAGTAGGAGATGGCAACCCATTCCAGTATTCTTGTCTGGGAAATCCCATGGACCGAGGAGCCTGGAAGGCTATGGTTCGTAGGGTTGCAAAGAGTCACACCAGGCTGAAGCAGCTTAGCTCACACGAACAATATGTTAAGATAACACATTTCAAAAATAACATGTAATGCCTAATTGAAATTTTATAGGTACTAGAAAAATGAAAATAAAATAGAAACTAATTTATTTCTCCTTCTACCAACTAAAAGTTACACTGAAATTCTTGTAACAGATTCATCAAATTTTCATAATGATATTAATATATGTGATGAAGTGAAGTGAAGTCGCTCAGTCGTGTCCAGCTCTTTGCAACCCCATGGATTGTAGCCTACCAGGCTTCTCCGTCCATGGGATTTTCCAGGCAAGAATACTGGAGTGGGTTGCCATTTCCTTCTCCAGGGGATCTTCCCAACCCAGGGATCAAACCCAGGCCTCCCGCATTGCAGGCAGACACTTTAACCTTCTGAGCTACCAAGGAAGCCCAATATATGTGATAGCATCTCTGTACACCATGAATCAATTGCATTTTCATTTATGGACAATATCACGTCTATTGATATGTCTTCAGTGATGCTGAAAAGCCTGATGATATTTTAGTTTTTTTCTATACTAAGTCACATGTTATTTTTTCCCTTAGTGCTTCTAAAACACATCTATTCTTCTTTCCTTTTTTTTTTAAGTTCATCAAGTTTATTAGAACATTCTTTGGAGTTTATTCAGAGTCAATATTTCCAGGCACATAGTCTTTTTTTCTAAGTATGTAGTTTAAAAATAGTTTTGTTTTATCTGCAGAATTTTAAAAAAAATGATAGCTTTTAGTATACATACTGTTTTCTTGCTTTGATTTTTCTTCTGGTTCTTATTATCCTATTTTCTGTATGTTTAATTTCCCTTTATTCTAAGTGTAGTAGCTTGCTTATTTTCCCCTTAATCTGGTTTCTTTTCTTCCATTTTATGGCTGCTTTGTATCTTATCTTTTACTATTTGTCTTAAGGCATTATTTTGTCATTGCTGTTGTTTTGTGTTCTTTCAACAATAGCATTTGTTTCTGACATAATTTCTATCATATTATTTCTAATTCTTTCTTGACTTCTGAGACCTCAATAATCAGTCTAGTTCTGCTGTGTGTTCCTCTTTCACGTTTTGTATCTTTAAATCTGTGCAAACATGGAGTTTGGTTTTCCAGTTCTAGGATTGGGATGTGAAGGGAACATTATTTCATCACAGTGCTACATATTTCAAAAGATTATGCTTTACCTTTGAAAATATGAATCTTAATTCCTTCTATTTCTTTGATCTTACTTAGGAGTTGGTTAATATTTTCAAAACTGCTTTTTTTCTTTTTTATTTATAATATTCTGTATTCTTCTCTTCATTTTATGTGGTACTTTCTTTTTCATTAATCTTAGTTGTGTTATTTCTGAGAATAAAGGGGGAATCCAATGTGAGAGCATATTTTTAACAAAGGAATTCTCATTAAATATAATGTCTAATAAGTTGGGTTATGACTTATCTGTCATATTTATTTTTTCTTATATTTAACAAATCCCCTAGTATGTCAGTCATTCAAACCAGAGTCTCTAGTGTAAGACAAGTCAATCAACAGACAGTAAAGCAGAACAGTTATTATTTTTATTATTTCTTAAAGTCCCTTAACTTAATGATTTTTCAAAATTTATCTATATTGTTTCATATCCATGAATTTGGACATTCTGTTACACCTCCCTGCTTACTGTTAATTGCCTTTTTATTTTATATACTTTCACAGTTTTTCCCAACATGTGTTTTTCATCATTGATATGAGAGTTTGGAGATATTTAATTCACTTTTATTTGTCTGCCCTTTCTTACTACTACTTCCAAATACTAAATCTTTGGAAAATGTACTGAATTTCATTTCAAGACTATTTTTATTTTTCACTTTGTGTTTGTTTTTTCCTGACTAGGTATTTTCCTGAGATGAATTCCACAAAGATGGTTCACAGATGGGATGTTGTCTAATTTTATGCATATTCCAATATATCTTTCTACAATCTTCCAATATGAAGATTTGCTGCCCTCATGTCTGCTTTTTGGGTCATAACCCTTCATTGCAAAGCCTACATGTCTATTCCCTTGTGATCAGGTTTTTTTTTTTTTTTTAAAGATACTCATCTGATTGCCTTTCCTTATGAAGTTATCTGTTTTCCCATTTTAAAACCAGTGTGATGTCTTTTTATGAAAACAGCTCAAATTCAAGAAACTATGTTGAGATTTATCTCATTTTTTCGGTGTTTTTGACTAATCTTGATTTTCCTTTAATCTCTGTATAATGTTCCGTTTGTCTAATTTTATTTTTCCCTGACAGTAAGGTCCTATTTAATCTCACAAAGTTTTCTATTTATTTTTTTTCTATTTTTTTCTCTCTGTTGAATATTTATCATTTGAATCATTAATATGGGCAAGTATTATACCCATTTAATCTTCTCACCTATTATACACACACACACGTCTTGCATTTTCATAAGGACATTCCATCACATAACCAATCAGTTGTATCTGAAGTGGAACACATGCACTCCAGAAATTGTGTAGGACAATCTTTAGGATAATAAAATTGTTCTAAATCTGCCAAGTCAGAGATCATGAGTTTGTGCTAAGTGGTAGGTTGCACAGTATAGAAGGCTGAACACTGTCACCCTCAATGGCTTACTCATTTGCAATGTATTGATGGCTATCTGGGGTTTTAATTGTACTATTTTGGACTCTTATTTCCTTTCATTGATTACTTGATTTGTGTCATCCTCCTCCATAAACCTCTAACCACGGTTAACATTGTCATTTTAGCTCTTTGTGATTGAATTCAGTTTTAGGATGTGCAGTTAATGATGAAACTGTCCCAGGGTTGGGAGAAGAAAATATTAGCACTGTCCTCTGTGAGCTAGAAATGATCAAAGTAGGATTTCTGACATCTGCTTGAAAGTAGTCCCAGGACTATTCATCATTAAACTAGCTTTATATTAGCCAGAAAATATACATCAAATTTGCCAAAAATCACACACAGAAAACAAAATAAACTTGACTGTAGAAAATGCCACATGACTGTTTCAGGAGGCAGATTCTGCTCTGCACTTCTAACTCACTATCTGTTCACTATTTTGTTGAAGATCTTTTAAAGAAATAATTTATTGGAGCATAGTTGCTTTACAGTCTTGTGTTAGTTTCTACTATACAGCAAAATCAAACGTTCCTATCCTCACTCCCTGTCAAATATTTGTATAGAGGAGACTTTGTGAAGAAAGAGGCAACAGGGCATCACCATGCTTTCCTGAGACAGTTTTCCTGTTAATACCATCAGCTCTGTCCCCACTGTCTTCCAGAGAGACAGTCTCTGCCCACCCGAAGTCTCCCCACAACTTTCCACCAGGGGGAACAAATATCCAGAAGTTGAGACCAAAGCAAAAGCCTCCTACAAGATAACTTGTTATCTGACATTGGTGTCCCCAAAAGAGACATCCACCATTATCAAACCCCACCTTTGGCAGAAAGAACCAGCACTCATGAGCTCACTCATTTTATGAATTTGAGACAAGTTCCTGCAAATATCTGCCGTACACAAGAGTCCAAATCAAAACTCACCCACGTTAAGAGAAGAGAGAACAGGTCTTGAGATTCTGGGACATGGAGGTCCTCTTCCACCTGGTGCCTCATCAGGGAGGGAACTGTTCCATCCTTTCCCCTGATAGGGACTCACGGGAAAGAGGACCGTGCATCCTACCTTCTGATTCCATCACCACCCCTCCCTGACCGTGGTTAATTCAGATGCTACCCTATTAGCTTTGATATAGTATGGCCAGAATGTCAAATTTCCTTGGAAATTTGCTTTCTTGAAAACTGATGTAAACAGTTGTTGGAACTGAATCATCCTATTCTTCCTCTAATCTGTTTCTATTCATATGAGAGTTTTTGTTTTTTAATGTCTATGTTGAAACAAAGGAACAATATATATATAAAGAAAACCATATAAAGAAATGGTGTGAAAAACAAACTGCGTCCTTAATACACTGTAATTAATTTATTTGTATATACTCAGAAAGTTCTTTGTTCAAAGGTCTTTGCTCCTATACTCCCAGGTGCATATTACAATCTTTTTCATTGGTCTAATCAACAAGGCAATACCAAGCTAAACATTTAAGGTTTTCAATACACCCCATTTGGGTTTATGTATGCTCAGAGAGAGGAGGGCATGGCAACTGTTCTTGCCTGGAGAATCCCATGGACAGACGGGCCTGACAGGTTACAGGCCATGGAGTGGCAAGGAGTCAGACACAAGTGAAGTGACCGAGCACAGCCCACATGCTCAGAGCTCTGAATTTACTCCACTGCTACTTATATTCTACTTGGGAAAACTTTCATATACAAATTTTAAATGTACATTAGAAGATGGTAAAGCATTACTGTCATTCCTCCAACTTATACATTTTGATTCAGTATTCAGTTTTGTATGATCATTGAAATCAGTATTTTTGGTACCTTCCATCCAAATGTCTTTTTTTTTTTTTTTTTTTGAGAAGACTGCAACTTTGTAACTTTTCTTTCTTTCCTATGTTTTCAGTGGAAGGACTCTTTCAATCTTTCTTTATTACCATAGTAAAGCTTCTTGCTTCTGTTTTTATTGGTGACATAACACAAGGGATTGGATCAAAGCAGACGTATAGATCAGACGTCTCTGCCACTTCCAAGCTTTACTGATGATTTCAGTGATATAACCTCAGGCATAGCCAAGACAGGAAGACAGCCCTTCAACAAGCCCCCGGGTCTTTCTTCCTCCTAATTCTCCCATCATGTGTGTTTTATACAGACTATCAGAGGTTTCTCAGTGAGGTTTTCAGTCATTTCTATGACAGGAAGAGCAATTTGTGCCATGAGACATCTTCACATTATGTTCAGATGCTTATAAGGATTATGGAACATTCTTCAGGACTCAAAACATTTTTTGAGAACATTTTTCTTGACTCAAAAACCTGCAGATTTAATTTTTTAATAGGCAACTGTAAATATCAAAGACATGGTGATGAAACGTTCTATAGATAGAAACATCTGTTATGTTTTCAAATATTTTCCTGGAATGTTTACAAAGCTGATTGGATGAGTTCCCATATCTTTATTCTTTTCCAGGGATCTCTCTCCAGTAGAAAAAGTAACTGAATTGCAGACCATTTATTTCCCAAGAGATTCTGACTAAAACATTAAAGTTAAGAATGTTAACTCTGAATAATATTTAATATATTTCATGGAAGTCCTTGACACACTCTGTGTCTAAGACCTCATACTTGAATTCTCATTGATTTATAATAAGCTAATGATTCAATAGGGCTTCCCAGGTGGCTCAGTGGTAAAGAATCACCTGCAATGCAGGAGACACAGGAGACCTGGGTTCCATCCCCGGGTTGGGAAGATCCCTTGGAGAAGGAAATGAGAACGCACTCCAGTAGTCTTGCCTGAGAAATCTCATGGATGGCAGAACCTGGTGGGCTGCAGTCCATGGGGTTGCAAAAGAGTTGGACATGGCTTAGCAACTAAACAACAATGATTGACATGACTCATGAAAATACTCAGTTTTATTTTATCAGCACAGCCTCAGCATTAAGTCAGAGCATGGTACATGAGAGTTACAGTATATTTTTTTGAATCAATAAATGAATGAATGAGGGATAAGAGAATAGCTACTTGACGTTAAATTCCACAAAAGGAACAAAATGGGGAAGGTAGCTAGAAAGTTACACCAAGAGAAAATCTAATTGTTAAAGATAATGATCCTTGATCTGTTTAAAATAAACTGGTTGATTACTTAGAATTTGAAAGATTAGATTTAAAAGTAATAGTTCAGTTTAGTCCAGTTCAGTCACTCAGTCCTGTCCGACTCTGCAACCCCATGGATGGCATAATGCAAGGCCTGTCTGTCCATCACCAAATCCCGGAGTTTATTCAAACCTATGTTCATTGAGTCCGTGATGCCATTCAACCATCTCATCTTCTGTTGTCCCCTTCTCCTGCCACCTTCACTGTTTCCCAGCATCAGGGTCTTTTCAAATGAATCAGTTTTTTGCATCAGGTGGCCAAATTATTGTAGTTTCAGTTTCAACATCAGTCCTTCCAATGAATATTCAGGACCAGGACTGGTTGGATCTCCTTGCAGTCCAAGGGACTCTCAAAAGTCTTCTCCAACACCACAGTTCAAAGGCATCAATTCTTCAGCACTCAGCTTTCTTTATAGTCCAACTCTCACATCCATACATGACTACTGGAAAAACCATAGCTTTGACTAGATGGATCTTTGTCAGCAAAATAATATCTCTGCTCTTTAATAAGCTCTCTAAGTTTGTCATATTTTTTCTTCTAATGAGAGAATGTCTTAATGTCATGGCAAAGTAATGTCTCTGCTTTTTAATATGCTGTCTAGGTTGGTCATAACTTTTCTTCCAAGGAGCAAATGTCTTTAAGTTTCATGGCTGTAGTCACCATCTGCAGTGATTTTGGAGCCCAAGAATATAAAGTCTGTCCATGCTTCCATTGTTTCCCCATCTATTTGCCATGAAGTAATGGGAAATGATGCCATGATGTGAGCTTTCTGAATGTTGAGTTTTAAGCCAACTTTTCCACTCTCCTCTTTCACCATCATCAAAAGGTTTTTTAGTTCCTCTTTGCCATCTGCCATAAGTTCAGTTCAGCTCAGTCGTCCAGTCATGTCCCACGATTTGAGACACCATAGACTGTAAAACACCAGGCCTCCCTGTCCATCACCAACTGCCAATGTTTACTCAAACTCATGTCCCTTGAGTCAGTAATACCATCCAACCATCTCATTCTCTGTCGTCCCCTTCTCCTCCCACTTTCAATCTTTCCCAGCATCTGGGTATTTTCAAATGAGTCAGTACTTCACATTAGGTGGCTAAAAATATTGGAGTTTCAGCCTCAGAATCATTCCTTCCAACAAATATTCACAACATTCTCTTACGATGGACTGGTTGGATCTCCTTGCTGTCCAGGGGATTCTCAACAGTCTTCTCCAAGACCACAGATCAAAAGCATCAGTTCTTCGGTGCTCAGCTATCTTTATAGTCAAACACTCACATCCATACATGACTACTGTAAAAACCATAGCTTTGACTAAGCAGACCATTGTTGGCAAAGTAATGTCTCTGCTTTTTAATAATCTGTCTAGCTTGGTGATAACTTTTCTTCCAAGGAGCCAGTGTCTTTACATTTCATGGCTCTAGTCACCATCGGCAGTGACTTTGGAGCCCAAAAAATAAAGTTTGTCACAGTTTCCACTGTTTCTCCATCTATTTGCCATAAGGTGATGGAACAAAATCTTAGTTTCCTGAATTTTAAGTTTTAAGCCAACTTTTTCACTCCCCTACTTCAGCTTCATCAAGAGGCTCTTTAGTTCTTCTTTGCTTTCTGCCACAAGGGTGGTGTCATATGCATATCTGAGGTTATTGATATTTCTCCCAGAAATCTTGATTGCAGCTTGTGCTTCCAGTCCAGCATTTCTCATGATGTACTCTGCATATAAGTTAAAAAAGCAGGGTGACAATATAAAGCCTTGACATACTCTTTTCCTGATTTGGAACCAGTCTGTTGTTCCATGTCCAGTTCTAACTGTTGCTTCTTGACCTGCATGTCCGTTTCATAGTAGGGGACTGGAATGCAAAAGTAGAAAGTCAAGAAACACCTGAACTAACAGGCAAATGTGGTCTTGGAGTACAGAATGAAGCAGGGCAAAGGCTAATAGAGTTTTGCCAAGAGAATGCACTGTCTTAGCAAACACCCTCTTTCAAAAACGCAAGAGAAGACTCAACACATGGACATCACAAGATCAACACTGGAATAGGTTGATTAAATTCTTTACAGTCAAAGGTGGAAAAGCTCTATAGAGTCAGCAAAAACAAGACCAGGAGCTGACTGTGGCTTAGATCATGAACTCCTTATTGCCAAATTCAGACTTAAATTAAGAAAATAGGGAAAACCAATAGCCCATTCAGGTATGACATGAATCAAATCCCTTACGGTTATACAATGGAAGTGAGAAAGAGATTTAAGGGACTAGATCTGATAGAATACCTGATGAACTATGGAAGGAAGTTCGTGACATTGTTCAGGAGACAGGGATCAAGACTATCTCCAAGAAAAAGAAATGCACAAAGGCAAAATGGTTGACTCAGGAGGCCTTACAAATAGCTGTGAAAAGAAGATAAGTGAAAAGCAACGGAGAAAAGGAAAGATATACCCATTTGCATGTAGAGGTACAAAGAATAGCAAAGAGAGATAAGATAGCCTTCCTCAGTGATCAATGCAAATAAATAGAGGAAAACAATAGAATGGGAAAGACTAGGGATCTCTTCAAGAAAATTAAAGATGTCAAGTGAACATTTCATACAAAGATGGGCTCAATAAAGGACAGAAACTTTATGGACTTATGAGAAGCAGAGGATATTAAGAAGAGGTGGCAAGAATACACAGAAGAACTATACAGAAAAAGATCTTCATGACCCAGAAAATCACTATGGTGTGATCACCCACCTATAGCCAGACATCCTAGAATGGGAATTCAAATGGGCCTTAAGAAGCATCACTACGAACAAAGCTAGTGGAGGTGATGGAATTCCGGTTGAGCTATTTCAAATCCTGAAAGATGACTCTGTGAAAGTGCTACACTCAGTATGCCAGCAAATTTGGAAAACTCAGCAGTGGCCACAGGACTGGAAAAGGACAGTTTTTATTTCAATACCTGAGAAAGGCAATGTCAATAATGCTTAAAGAACCGCACAATTGCACTCATCTCACATGTTAAAGTAATGCTTAAAATTCTCCAAGCCAGGCTTTAACAATACGTGTTCATGTATTGTATCATGAACTTCCAGATGTTCAAGCTGGTTTTAGAAAAGGCAGAGGAACCAAAGATCAAATTGCCAACTTCCAGTAGATCATTGAAAAAGCAAGAGAGTTCCAGAAAAATATCAGTTTTGCCTTTATTGAATATTCCAAAGCTTTCGACTGTGTGGATCACAGTAAACTGCTGAAAATTCTGAAAGAGATGGGAATACCAGACCACCTGATCTTCCTCTTGAGAAACTGTATACAGGTCAAGAAGCAACAGTTAGAACCAGACATGGAACAATAGACTGGTTCCAAATAGGAAAAGGAGTACGTCAAGGCTGCATATTGTTACCCTGCTTGTTTAACTTATATGCAGTGTACATCATGAGAAACGCTGGTCTGGATGAAACACAAGCTGGAATCAGGATTGCTGGGAGAATTATCAGTAACCTCAGATATGCAGATGACACCATCCTTGCGGCAGAAAGTGAAGAAGAACTAAAGAGCCTCTTGATGAAAGTGAAAGAGGAGAGTGAAAAAGTTGGCTTAAAGCACAACATTCAGAAAACTAAGATCATGACATCTGGTTCCATCATTTCATGGCAAATAGATGGGGAAACAGTGGAAGCTGTGGCTGACTTTATTACTGGGGAATCACTACATATGGAGACCCCAGCCGTGAAATTAAAAGACACTTACTCCTTGGCAGCAAAGTAATGACCAACCTAGACAGCGTATTAAAAAGCAGAGACATTGCTTTGCCAACAAAGTTCCATCTAGTCAAGGCTATCATTTTTCCAGTAGTCATGTATGGATGTGAGATTTGGAATCTAAATAAAGCTGAGCTGTGAACAATTGAAGCTTTTGAACTGTGGTTTTAGAGAAGACTGTTGAGAGTCCCTTGGACTGCAAGGAGATCCAACCAGTCCATCCTAAAGGAGATCAGTCCTGGATGTTCATTGGAAGGACTGATGTTTAAACTGAAACTCCAATCCTTGGGCCACTTGATGTGAAGAGCTGACTCATTTGAAAAGACCCTGATGCTGGGAAAGATTGAAGGCAGCAGCAGAAAGGGATAACAGAGGATGAAATGGTTGGATGGCATAAACTATGATAACTATGAAACTATGGCTCATAGTTTCACTGAGTTAGACAAGGCTGTGGTCCATGTGATTAAATTAGTTAGTTTTCTGTGATTGCAATTGTCAGTCTGTCTGCCCCCTGATGGAGAAGGATAAGAAACTTATGGAAATCCATGGCTGATTCATGTCAATGTATGACAAAAACCACTACAGTATTGTAAAGTAATTAGCCTCCAACTAATAAAAATAAATGAAAAAAAAAAAGAAGCTTATGGAAGTTTCTTGATGGGAGAGACTGACTGAAGGAGAATCTGAGTCTTGTTCTGATGGGCAGGGCTATGCTTAGTAAATTTCTAATCCAATTTTATGTTGAAGGGCTGGGCTCTGTTCCCTCCCTGTTATCTTACTATGGTGGAGGTAATGAAGACCATGGCTATTAGGGTGGTGTCATCTGCATATCTGAGGTTATTGATATTTCTCCTGGCAATCTTGATTCCAGCTTGTGCTTCATCCAGCCTGGCATTTTGCATGATGTACTCTGCATATAATTTAAATAAACAGGGTGACAATATACAGCTTTGACATACTCCTTTTCCAGTTTTGAACCAGTCTGCTGTTCCAAGTCCAGTTCTAACTGCTGATGTTTGACCTGCATACAGATTTCTCAGGAGACACATTAAGGTGTTCTGCTATTCCTATCTCTTTAATAATTTCCCACAGTTTGTAGTGATCCACACAGTTAAATGCTTTAGTGTAGTCAATGAAGAATAACCAGTGGAAATATTCAGAAAACAATATTTTCTCTACTTAAATGTACTGGATATAAGTCATTAATATACAAGTACATTTAAGCAGAGAAAATATATTTCTAACAGTATTTGCTATCTTCCTTATATATACCAGTAGGTCACTCTGATATGCTGTGTAAACTTAAGAGTGATAGTATAGATCAGAGAGAAGAAAATATGCTGATCAAAAGGAACAAACCATTGTAACTGCTCTAGCATCCTGTGACGGCAGGAAGAGGAAAAACAAAGGCCGGCTACTTCTGATGAAGTTTAGTTTTATATTTCAATTGAAAAGGCAATAGGAGCAATCAGAAAAGTTGATACCAATTGATCTTAGCATCTCTATTCTTTGTTTTTCTCACATAATGTGAGCCCTGAATTTCATCGCCTCTAAGTACTTGCCGTTTTAAAATAGAGGTTCCTTGATAATCAAAAGTTACAAATAACTGAAGTCTTCATGTTAGTTTCCTGGTGCTGTAACAAATCATCACACATGTGTTGGCTTAAGCAATATGTGTGTGTGCGTGCATCTGTGTGTGTTTGTGTGTGCGTGCATGTGTGTGTGTGTGCGTGCATGTGTATGTGTGTGCGTGTGTATATGTGTGTGTGTGTGTGTGTGTGTGTGCATGCTCAGTTGCTAAGTCATGTCCAACACTTTGCCACCCCATGGACTGTAGCCCTCCAGGCACCTCTTATTGTAAGATTTCCCAGGCAAGAATACTGGAGTGGGTTGCCATTTCCTCCTCCAGAGGATCTTCCTGACACAAGGATTGAATGCACATGTATTAGTGTAATTTTCTGAGGTCAAGAATCCTAAAATCATCTCATCTGCTGGGTGGTGTGTTCCTTCTAGAGGCTCTGGGGTCAAATCCTTTCCTTTGTTTTTCCCAGCTTCAAGAAGATCTGAATTCCTGGTCAGTGGACTCTTTCTGCCTCATTATTAGCTATGTAGAGTCCTTTTTATATACAAAATTACTTTCTTGTCTAATTTTAAGGACCCTATGAATACACTGGGCTCACCTGAATAATCCAGGATAATTTCCCTAAATTAAGTCTAGCTGATTAGCAACCTAAATCCAATCAGTGGCATTAATTCCCTTTGCTGTGCAATGTAACACATCCACAGGTCCTGGGATTACGATTTGGACTTCTGTGGAGTCACTATAGCGCCTACCACGAACTCGACAGCAGAAATTTTTTCAAACCAGGTTTTCAATTTATTCATTTTATAAGATTAGATACGTTAACTACTTTGATTCTTGGTTTCTTATAGTAATAACAAACAATCATAATAGTTTTGTATGGTGAAAAATAAAAGGAAGAATATTTGTAAAGTAACTTGCAAATTGCCAGGTACCCAAGACTCAATATTCATGTAAGTACACAAAGAATTGTAGATGCTGTGACAATAAGGGATAGTAGCAGAAGTGTTTTCATGTGTATATATATTCAGTGTCTTTTGTCTTCATATAATAGAAATAGACATATGAGATCTTGAAAAAAATACCTACAAAAGAAGGCTACCTCCTTAAATCTTAAAAAATAAATTTATTACATATAGTCTAGAGATAGTACATGCATTAGAGATGCCCTGTATGATCACTGAACTATCTACTCAAGGAGTAACACTTATTTCTCAGTGAAGGCTGGATATACTCTCAAGATTTGGGGTAGAAGTAAATATTTTTTAAAAAGGTAGAATTTTTAGTATGTATATATATACATATATATGTATATATATGCTCAATTATTTATTTTTATACTTTTTAAAAATTTTGCTTATTTATTTTTGTCTGCACTGGATCTTCATTGCTGCACACAGGCTTTCTCTAGTTGCAGAGAGTGGGGACTACTCTCTGGTTGCAGTACGTGGGCTTCTCATTGTGATGACCTCTTGTTGGGGAGCACGGGATCTGGGGGTGCAGATGTCAGCAGTGTGGACGTCTTGTTGGGGAGCGCGGGCGTCAGCAGGGTGGCACACAGGCTCAGTAGTTGTAGCTCTCTGGCTCCGGAGCACAGGCTCAGCTAGTTGCCCTGCAGCATGTGGAATTTGCTTGGACCGGAGATCAAGCTGTGTCCCCTGCATAAGCAAGGAGGATTCTTAACCATCGGAAAACCAGGAAAGCCCAAAAGTAGATATTAAAGATTTTTTTTTCAATTAATAACCACATTTCAATCTTACTAGATTCCTATGATGTGGCTATGAGTTGAAAATTATAGTTTTAAACGCTGAAGAGGGCTAAGAATTTTGGGAGGGAGCATGCTAATTTCAGTATTCTAGGTTGAACAGAAAACGTGGGCGTTAAGAAAGTGACTTGAAAGAGTGCACTTAGCAGATGCTGATTAAGATGCCATTTTCTGCAAAGGAAGTGTAATGAGTGGGAGAGGAAGACAAAGACACCTGTCAAGATGGACCCTGATGGCATCTGCAGTCTGTGTGTGGGATGAACTTGGCCTAGGAATCTCTGCAGTTCAACACCAGCAGATTAATGCAATTTTAGAAGCTTGAGCTGTAATTTTGTAAGATATTTTCAGACTAAGGGAGAGACTTTTAAATGACTTGACAGGATTAAGGTCCTGGAACAGTAGAAAGATTTAAGCAGCAGAGATTTCAAAGTGCCTCAAGAAGAACCAGACACATTTTGCTGAGCCAAACAATGACATTCTGGAGAGAATCAAATGAAGTCATAATTCATTCTGGGAATTTCACTGCAATAACTGTTAGCAAAAAACCTGAGAGGTCTGTTGCAAGAAAAAGGAAACCTGAATCACTGTCATGGATGGAAAAAACTTTAATATAGAATAAAACAAGAGAAAGTTAGAGGAAAAGTGCGGAGAGAAAATGGAAAGTTTTCAGAAGACAGTTTAAGAACTGACAATATTCATAGAATAAAAGTTTCTAAATATTTGTTAAACAGGCAAAATAATTCACAAGTATAATAAAATTGATGTACATTGGCTTCTCAATAAATACGTATCATTCACTGTACTATGTACCGTGTGTGTGTGTGTGTTTATGTGCTGTGTTCAGTCATGTCTGACCGTAGCCCTCCAGGCTCCTCCATCCATGGGATTTCCCGGGCAAGAATACTGGAGTGGGTTGCCATTTCCTCCTCCAGGGGGTCTTCCTTACCAAAGGATCAAACCCTTGTCTCCTGCGGCTCCTACACTGGCAGGTGGATTCTTTACCACTGAGTCACATGGGAAGCCCACTATGTACCTTAGATATAGGAATTGATCAGGAACTGGTATTTCTGTTTTAAAACTAAGGAAATGAAGACAGAGTTGCAGAGTAATGTCCCCACAAAGGCACAGCTAAAGTTAGCAAAGCCAAGCTTTGAAAACTAGCAGAGTGGCTTGAAATTCATGTTTTCACCCTTCTGAAATAATTGCCTCTATTCTTAAAAACTGAATGCCTTGGCACAGGACTATTCCTCATAAATACATAGAGTTGTAGAAGGCTTGTGATATGACAGCTTTGCTAGACACTCAAACATCTCATCTAATTTTACATCTACTCAATGAATCAAGTGTTGTCACCTTCATCTCCAATATCAGAAACTTATATGTGCACCAGATTTTGGACAGAGAAACTGGTAACTGACCGCCTAAGACTCAGGAAGCTTAGTAGAGGTGGGGATTGGTATGACATAAACCCAAAATGCATGTACAAATGCAAAGCATGGCCCTTGATGAAGGAAACATCAAAATACAAACATGGAGGAAAAGAAAAGATCTCGTTAGGATTACAGGTACAGTAGTGTTTTCTCAGGGGAAAAGACATTTTGTTGAGACTTGAAAGATGAGTAAGAGACAGCTGACAGGAGAAGGGAGTAGAGAAGAGCTTGTTGATTTGGAGCAGGTCAGAGTAAAACACTTGGCTAGATCATCATGAACATGAGGAAAAAGATGAAAAGTTGTGTGAGAATTAAATGTTGCTGCTGTTTAGTTGCTCAGTTGTGTCTGACTCTTTGCAACCCATGGACTGCAGCCTGCCAGGTTCCTCTGCCCATGGGATTTTCTAGGAAATAATGCTGGAGTGGGTTGCCATTTCCTTCTCCAGGGCATCTTTCCAACCCACGGATTGAAGCCACACATCCTGGATTGCAGGCAGATTCTTTACAATTGAGCCAACAGGGAATTTTGTCAATTAAATAACTGGGATTTGACAAATTAAGAAATTTGGATTTTATTTTTAAAGTAGTTGTGAACAAACAGATGTGTTGCGGATTGGATTTGCAATATAAGTTCAATCTTCCTACTAGAGGAAGAGACTTTGGCAGGAGAAAATGGAACACAGATCTGAGGTTAAGCAAAATTGGTAAGACAAGCATGAGCACGTGTGAAGGCAAGGGGGAGACAGGATTGACTGTGAGCAGGTTGCAATAAAGGACCAAACTTCAAGAATGAGCTTCACCATTTTGGTTCACACAATTGCACTGAGTTAGTCTTAGACAAACACTGGACATATAAACCTTAGGTTCACAGAAGACGTAGCAGTCAAATAAACAATTAATATACTAGCAAAAAATGAGGTCATTTACATAGACAAAGAACAGTGAAAAGTAAAGACAGACCTTGATTGAGCACTGATTCAGTCTAATGATTAGATGTCAGGTGACAAGTAAGAAGAGGCATATGGAGGGGGAAAAAATAAAAAACAGAGATGCAGGAAGAATATGAGAATGCAATATCACCGAAGTAAGAGAAATATAATTTTATGATGGAGGCAGGAGTAAACATCTCCAATCATTAGGAAGTTCTAGGCAGGGAAAAAGTCATAAATATTTATTGTATCCATTAACTTGTATCTCAGAGGTGGCCACACCATAGTGTGCCAATCTAAAATTAATCCCAACAAGAGTGAAAGGGACATTTAGAATCTCTGCTTGAGGGATTTAGGCTTCTCCAGAAACAAGAGCTCCAGTGATGTCGTCTCTCTCCTCTATCCTTTGAACCTCGGCGCCTTTGTAAGACCTAGGGTTTCTGTGAATATTCCTGGACATTCAGCCCTGGAGGTTAATACACAGAGGCTAATTAGAGTTCAAAGAAATTAATAGTGATGTTTAAGGCAGACAAACTCACTGCATGATTGAAATAGCATTGAAATCTAAGATTTCTAATGCAAAGCTTGAGATTCTAGCAAATACTCTGTAGTCTTTTCCAATAGACCAAAATAAATGATAAGTAAATAAATAAATATTTATCTAATAACAGCTCATTATTTACACCTCTTAGAATCTATAGACAGACTATTTCTAAATGGACTTGTGATTTCGAAAAGGTGCACTTTAAATACATGCAAAATATGAAAAAGTATAGGGCCAAAATTATAAAAGAGATCAAGTTAAGTAAAATATTAATTTTTGTCAACTGAAATGCATTTTGGTTCAAGGATTTTGATCACATAACATTTTAGACACAGTTTAAAAAGCAAAAATAAAACCTGAGCACTATATATCACTAAAATCCAATTTAATACCAGAAAAATAAATGACCCAATCAAAAAATGAGCCAAAGAACTAAACAGACATTTCTCCAAAGAAGACACACAGATGGCTAACAAACACATGAAAAGATGCTCAACATCACTCATGATCAGAGTAACGCAAATCAAACCCACAATGAGGTACCATTACACACCAGTCAGAATGGCTGCTACCAAAAGTCTACAAGCAATAAATGCTGCGGAAGGTGCAGAGAAAAGGGAACCATCTTACACTGATAGTGGGAATGCAAACTAGTACAGCCACTATGGAGAACAGTGTGGAGATTCCTTAAAAAACTGGAAATAGAACTGCCATATGACCCAGCAATCCCACTGCTGGGCATACACGCCGAGGAAAACAGAATTGGAAGAGACGCATGTACCCCAATGTTCATCGCAGCACTGTTTGCAATAGCTAGGACATGGAAGCAACCTAGATGTCCATCGGCAGATGAATGGTTAAGAAAGCTGTGGTACATATACACGATGGAATATTACTCAGCTATTAAAAAGAATGCATTTGAATCAGTTCTAATGAGGTGGATGAAACTGGAGCCTATTATACAGAGTGAAGTAAGTCAGAAATAAAAACACCAATACAGTATATTAATGCATATATATGGAATTTAGAAAGATGGTAATGATGACCCTATATGTGAGACAGCAAAAGAGACACAGAGATAAAGAACAAACTTTTGGACTCTGTGGGAGAAGGTGAGGGTGGGATGATTTGAGAGAATAGCATTGAAACATGTATGTTACCGTATGTGAATCAGATCTCCAGTCCAGGTTCAATGCATGAGACAGGGTGCTCAGGGCTGGTGCACTGGGATGACCCTGAGGGATGGGATGGGGAGGGAGGTGGGAGGGGGTTTCAGGATGGGGGACACATGTACACCCATGGCTGATTCATGTCAATGTATGGCAGGAGCCACTACAATAATGTGAAGTGATTAGCCTCCAATTAAAATAAATAATTAAAAAAAACCTGATTTAATACATAGAACCAAGAGAGTTTTACCTTAAAAAAATAAAGCATATACCTTGACTTTGACTAACATTGAGATTAAAACCATATTTTAAACAAGACAAGGGGTCTAACAGTAGTCATGCTGAGGTTACTTGCACTTCTCACACTGCTTTGGATTAGCCCTGTATTTAAATACACCTGACACCTGCCCGTCAAGTGGAAAATTCTTAAGAGCAAAGCAGAGATGAGGGGTGGGATGAACTGGAGGTAGGTATAATCTTATAATCAGCAGCAGCAAATCACTCAACTGTATCTGACTCTTTGTGACCCCGTGGATGTAGTCCATCAGATTCCTCTGTCCACTGGAGTCTCTAAGCACGAATAGTGGAGTGAGTTGTCATTCCCTTCTCCAGGGGATCTTCTGGATCCAGGGATCAAACTCAGGCTCCTGCATTGGCAGGCAGATTCTTTACTGTCTGAGCCTCCAGGGAAGCCCCATAATCTTATAAACCGTCTAACAAACTAAATACATTAAAATAATTATTGAATGAATATAATCATAATGTGTGTTGTTAGATTGTCTCAAATCTGAGATAAGAGATGAATGAGAAAAATCTGACAAACTATTGAGGAAACATTTCTAAATTATAGAAAAATAATGTTAAATTTGATGCCAAAACACAGATAATGACAGCAATATAATTTATATATACTCAGGGACAATTACTTTTTGAAAACAGATATGTATGCTTAGTCACTCAGACATGCCTGATTTCTTTGCAACTTCTTTGCAACTTCTTTGTAGTCTGCCAGGCTTCTCTGTCTGTGGGGATTCTCCAGGCAAGAATGAGGGAGTGGGTTGTCATGCCCTCCTCCAAGGGATATTCCTAAGCCAGGAATTGAATCCAGATCTCCTGCATTGTAGACTGATTCTTTATCATCTGAGCCACCAGGGAAGCCCAAAATATAACTGAAAACAGGTATATAAAATGTAAATTGACCATATCTTGCTGACTTATTAAGTAGATTCTATGGTCAGAAATCCAAACTCTAATCAAATATGGAACCATTCACAAATTAAAGTGAAATAAAATAGTTTTCATCACAAATTTCTTGTTCATCTAAAGTGGGATAAATATTATTAGTGGTGATGAATTTATAATACATAATGCTAATCTTGCAAGCTTATAACAATATTTTCTTGAATTATGTCTAGCACATTCAAGTGAAAAATACAGGAAAATGAAACATCTACTTAAACGTGTGGAAATACAAAATAATTATCTGCTTCTTCAATTTGTAAGAGATGACAGAATTCCTGGGGAAAAGTTTAGGAATGAGGAAGAGCCAGGATAACAAAGTTCTAGAGTAACTCTCTCCATCCAGTCTGCTTTCTGAAAGCATCTTCTTTCGAAGTTACACCAAGCGCTAATTGAGAGCTGTGACAATGACACCCTGGTGTCCCTCCTGAGGAAGGGTGGTCCCCATCCAACCACCAGAAGCCCTTCTTCAGATTGTGGATTATTTTTGTTTTTGTCACTAATGTTTCTGTCTGGTATCCTCAATTATATAATAAAAATGAGCATCACAAAAAGTATTAAAGTAAAAAAGTAACCTTTCAACCCTATTTTAATTTGTGAGGCATAAATAGTGCAATAAAAGTAATAATTTTTCATAACTATTTTATATTACATAAAACTCATCAGTGGAGAGAGCTACTTTCCAGTCAACTTCTAGATGAGGCATGATTCTTACTGTAAGGAAGCACATCCAAACCCATAGTTTAAAAGCCATCACGGCAAATTGCTTTTGTAGAGGAAGCCACATGCTGAGAGTCAAGGTGACAGAATCCGGGGATATCATGGTAAATGCTTCCAAAAAGCTAAAGGAGAGACAGCAAAACAGAAGTCTGGGTTAAGAAACATTTCAAAAGCATAGAAGTGCCTTCTGGGGACAATGAGATGCAGTCATAGGCTTGAGAAACCTGTGAAACAACCTCGGTGTGCAAACAATTAGACAGATATGGTTCAAAGAGAGGCAAGATGTCGTCCACACAGCCACAGAGCCACATGTAATGGGACCGCACAGGAGTGGCTGAGGCAAAAACCCAAACCATATAATAGCACTTCCATACACACACATCCTTTCAGAAAATAACACTATTACCTTAGCATCTGCAGTTAATAGGCTCGAAAATCACATAAAAATACACATTTCTCAGGCAAAGATTAAAATCTTACCCACATTCTAATGATATATATTTAGCCATTGAGAAACGAAGCTTTCATATGTGCATTTATTTCTTACCAATTCCTATGATCCATATAAAACAATTCAGAGTTCATATTTTTGGATTGTTGTTTTACTACATTAAAAGTGCACTATACTCGTATACTTTAAAATTATCTGTACATAATCTATTAAAATATTTTTGAGGTCATAATTTTACTTTAAAAATATGTATAGTATATTAACTACAGGAATAACTATAGAAATGTGAAATCAAGTGAATGCATATAATATTCTCTAAGCTACTGTGTTAGCCGCTCAGTCGTGTCTGACTCTTTGCGACCCCACGGATTGCAGTCTGCCAGGCTTGGAATTCTCCTTGGAATTCTCCAGGCAAGAATACTGCAGTGAATTGCCATTCACTTCTCCATCTCTGATGTAAAGATGGACAAAAATATTAACTTTGGAAAACTGACAGACCAACATGTAATATCATAGTATTAACAGAGCACAGTGCAAACCCTGGATTATTGTTGCTATTTAGTTGCTAACTTGTGTCAGACTCTCTGTGACCCCATGGACTGTAGCCCGCCAGGCTCCTCTGTCAATGGGATTTCCCAGGCCAGAAGACTGGGGTGAGTTGCCATTTCCTCCTCCAGGGGATCTTCCCGACCCAGGGATCAGGCCCGGGTCTCCTGTGTCCCCTGCATTCGTAGGTGGATTCTTTACCACTGAGCCACCAGAGAACCCAAAACCCTGGGTTAATTTGACCCAAATAAGAGGTGGGAAAAACAAACTCCAGATCCAGACCCTGTCACATACAGCCTCAAATTCCTCTGGAGACAAAAATAAACTATTTCAATAGAATTTTATTTATCATTCAAATAACCTCAATAACCTTTTACTTAACATGCTTTCTTATATGATAACTGTGAATATGATAGTTATCTGAGATTCAGTTTTCAGAATTAATTTTTTTCAGCCTAGAGCTGCTTTAAGAAAAGACCCAGAGGAATCGGGTGGAGAGGGAGGTGGGAGAGGGGATCAGGAAGGGGAATACATGTAACTCCATGGCTGATTCATGTCAATGTATGACAAAACCCACTGCAATGTTGTGAAGTAATTAGCCTCCAACTAATAAAAATAAATGAGAAAAAAAAAAAAAAGAAATGTTACAGGCACTGGCAGGTCAGATTTGAGCTTGTTGGTATATAATAGCCTGATAATCTATCTTGTTTTGGTGATTTTTAGTCATCATTCCCACTCAAGAATCATAGCCAACTTCCTCGTCTGGATAAAGGTTTTAATTGTGAAGCTTCTCGTCTTTCATCCGCCACTCCCTGGCTGGGCTCTTAGCCTCTCCTGTCTGCTGCTCTCGGGAGTGTTTAAACCACAGTTGGCATTGTCAGTCACCAGCTTTGCTGCAAAGACTTTTTATAGCATGATATTTCACTTGTCTTCTGCTATATTAACTGCTTTGAAGGTACTGCTGAAGAATGCTTACAAGTCTCCAAATTCTTTTGGTTTCTATTTTTGGAGTCAGGGAATCCAAAGGCAGCTAAAGATGGGGTTGTCGTACCACAGGGCGGGAAGGGGAGGGTGGGATGGATAGGGAGATTGGGACTGCAAATGTACACTCCCAGGTGTAAAACAGACAGCTAGTGGGAACCTACTGTAACGCACAGGAAGCTCGGCTTGATGTTCTGTGATGACCTAGAGGAGCGGGATGGGGAGCGGGATGGGGGCTCAAGGCTGTGGGCGGGGGGGTACATGCATACATATGGCTGATTTACTTCCTGGCACAGCAGAAAGACACAACACTATAAAGCAATAAAAAACAAAACAAAAACAAAATCAAAAAAGGGCATTGTAAGATATTTTCCATTCTCATTTGAGACCACAGAGTTCCCTTCTTGCTTTGGGTCCAGAGAATACTGGCAGGTATACTTGGAATCTCCAGGCAGATCAGGAGAGAACCCCTGAAAATGCTAGCTGATAGGGTCTCCCAGCAAAATGGAGTGATCTTTTCATACTAAATCAAATCCCACCTGCCTAAATCCAAACCCACCCACCAGCTGGCATCTCCTGTGTGCATAACATGTTTAACCCTCTGTCACATCCTCTCTTACATGTAAAGGAAAAGGCAAGTATCAAGGAATTAAAGAAATTGCAAAGATAAAGGACAAAGACTGAGTCAAGCCAAGGAAGACAGAAACGTAATCCCTGGTAGCTGTTGTTGCCCCTGTTTACTCCCTCAGTCGTGTCTGACTCTTTGCAGCCCCATGGACTGTAGCCCGCCACGCTCCTCTGTCCATGGGATTCTCCAGGCAGGAATACTGGAGTGGGCTGCTAATTCCTCCTCCAGGGCATCTTCCTGACCCAGAGTTCTAACCCGCATCTCCTGTACTAGCAGGTGATTCTTTGCCACAGAGCCAGCTGGGAGCCTAGTTTCTAGTGAGGTTGCCAGAGAGATGCATGAGGCCTCCTCACATCCAAATTTCAAATAAACAGCAAGTACCTTCTGAGTACAATTCTGTCCTTTCCAATATTTGGGACGTATTTCTACTAAAAACAAAATAGTCATTTATCCAGAATTCAAACTTGACTGGACATGATGTAGTTTCATTTGTTAAATCAAGCAACCTTAACCTATGGGGGATAGAAAACACCACGAAAATAGTCAATATCTTAGAAATAGAGAAAAGAAGTGCCAACAGAGAGAGAAGTCAAGTGGGAGCACAATCCCTCAAAAGACAGCAAAATCTCCAGCATGTATTTGAGGTTTTTTTTTTTTTTTAGCTTATAGCAACTAATTTATTATCTCACAATTTTGTATGTCACAAGTCCAGCCACAGAAATCCATGTTTGCTACTGAGGGTCTCACAAGGCTGAAATTTAGGTGTCAGCAGGGGCTATGGTATTATCTGAAATTTGAAGTACTCTTCTAAGCTAATTCAGGTTTTTGGAAAATTGAGTTTCTTGGTGTTACACAACCAAAGTTCCAGATTTTTCTTGCTGACTGATAGCTGGAAGGTAGCTCTCATCTCCTAGAGGCTACCAGTAGATTATAGCCAATGTGGCCTTCCTACAACATGATAGCTTACTTTAAGGTCCACAGGAGGATCGCTCAGACTTCTTGTAAGAGCTTACCTTATTAGCTCAGGCCTCCAAAACAGCATCTTCTTATTGATGCTCAAAGTCAGCAGATGAGGGACCTTAACTGCATCTCAAAACACCTTCAAGTTTGCTGCATAACATAATCTAATAATGGCCACATCATAATGGGAGTATCATCAGGGCATAATCGGCTTATGGTGAATGATTGCTAATAGCACACTGTGAACATGACCCTATACACAAATGAAAACTATAATAGGATTTTTCAATTATTTATATAAACATTAAATTTTGTATCCCTTTACAAGTTACAAAGTGCTGTACATACTCTGCATCATGACTACCTGTCAGAGAGGCACAGTAGATATTAATTCAACAGTACAGGTGAACAAAATAAGGTTCAAAGCAGCTAAGACATTTCCCAAA
Organism: Cervus elaphus; assembly: GCF_910594005.1. Classification (NCBI taxonomy): domain Eukaryota; kingdom Metazoa; phylum Chordata; class Mammalia; order Artiodactyla; family Cervidae; genus Cervus; species Cervus elaphus. The sequence goes on along the minus strand of NC_057843.1, from coordinate 4,572,335 downwards.
TCTTTACAGAAAATTAGTAGTAGAGTCAGCCTTCAGCTCAGGGTCTTTTCACCCTATAGTCCCATCCTTTATTTAGCTAATTCTGAGTTTTCAAACTGTGTTTGCTGAGATTCCGAGGAGATATCTCAGGGATTACTGTAAGAACTCAGAGTGACTCTATAAGAAAGTTGGGTTAAGCATTGCAACAGTTGTGCTACTATTGTTTGTCCTCTATATGTGAGTTCTACATAAGCTCTAATAACCACTGCATTTCACCATGCTGCCTTATAAAAGATAAAGAATACTTACAAAAAAAAACCACTTTAGTTGAAAAAATGATTTAGATAGCTGTATATAAAAATCCAAGAGTCTATTCCAGTCAAGTTTTAAGAAACTGTCATTTCTTCTAGCAGTTGTTGAATCTTCTTAATGTCTGGTCTCTTATTTTTCTTTTCATGTAGACATTGACTGGCAACAGAGTACATAGTTTCAGTGGAAGTGGAATCAACGTCACTCATCTTCTTATCAATATAATCTTCAATTGTCTTTTCTTCATCTTCAATTTCTTCTTTAATATTTACTTATATTAATACATCCATACATATCTCCTTCCTAGAAACGTTCAGCCAACTGCCTCCTGACTTTTGTGTTTCTGTGTATTCCTCTCACATGCTCATTAGCAGCCCTTACTAGGCTTCCGGCAAAGTGAGGTCCGCTCTTCTGCTGCACTCCCAATGATGCACTTCCAACTCTGAATGTAGATCCTCTTCTCTGCACAAGCACACAGCTCTATGGGTACTCACATTGCAGTAACTGAGGTTCACGGTGTTCATCCACAGCTGGAAGTCTGGTTATTACTTCTAGTAAAACCACCCCAAAGCTGTAGATGTCAGATTTGGGTGTAATTTCTCCTCGCAAATCTTCAGGTGCCACATAAGCTGTTGTTCCCACAATTCTGCTAGTCATGACTGACTGTGCAAACTTCTCAGAAGCCTGTGCAAGCCCAAAGTCAGATATTTTGGCTGTAAGTCTTTATCTAGTAAGATATTTGCACTTTTGATATCTCTATGAATATGATGGTTTTCATGTAAAAACAGGCCATTAGCTTCACCCTGGGCAATCTTGCATCTCATGTACCAAGAGAGTTGGGGAGTACCATCCAAGCAAGACAATCTGTCCAGCAATGAACCACTGGGCATGTAAACATATATTAAGCAGAGGTCACCTCCATCACTTGAGAAACCAAGTAGTTCTACTAAGTTTTCATGTTGACACTGCTGCAAACTCTTCACTGCTACAGTCCTGTTGTTCACGTAGCCTTTATACACAACTCCAAATCCTCCTTCTCCCATTTTGTTACCACCCACAGAAATGGGCTGTTCATCAAAGTTATTTGTGGCATTCTTCAACTCAAAAAATGAAAAACTGTGAAAACGTGTATCACTAAATTCTAAACTTGTATTTTCTGGACTTGAGGAGTCAGGTAGCACATAGTTTTGTTCAAGATTCTCATCAGATATCACAGATGTCCTGTCTTTGCCATAGAGGGGCTTTGGTTTCTGTTGAACTGTTACAGTGACTTTAGAAGGCAGTGTATTAACATTTTTGGGTACAGCATCTGGTAGCAAAATACTTGCAGGGGCAAAAAACTCATTTTGGACCAAAATATCCACAAGATCACCAATTGTGCAATTTGTGGTGCCCCAGTCAAACAATAATTCACACGGGGGCTTTTTCCAGTTTGCAGTAATGCTTCAACTCTTCTGTCCGGGCACGGGGCGCAGGGGCGCACAGGGCCTGGAGGTTTTTTTAAAATCTCCATTTGTGGTGGGGGATGGGAAGAAGCCTGTGCTCCCCAGTACCCTTATTACTGTTATTTTGTCCCGTTAATGTAACACTTTAATTCAAAAATCTCAAATGAAATAATATCCTTCAATTTAGGTGGATCTAAAATCAAACACACCAAAATTGTATTGCCTAATGGGACTCACAGAGCTTCATAAACTATAACACATAGCAAAATAACCAGATTTCCTATTAAGTAATAATAACAGTGTCCCACGCCAATATATTCTGGTTGAGTGTATATGGATTGGGCCATAAGAATTTTCCTTTCAGCAAAACACAGGCAAAACTGTGATAATATTAAATCTGCTATGTCATTATACACATACCCACACACACATATTTGAATAGGAGTTGACATTGTCTTGTTTTGTTTTTGTTTTATTTTTTTCCCACATAACATTTAATCCTTATTAATAATTGCAAAGGGTTTCCCTGGTGGCACAATAGCCAAGAATCTATCTGCAATGCCAGGGACCCAGGATGGATCTCTGGGCTGGAGAGATTCCCTGGAGAAGTGAATGGCTACCCACTCCAGTACTCTTACCTAGAGAATCCCATGGAGAGAGGAGCCTGGCAACTACAGTCCATGGGGTTGCAAAACGTGGGACGTAATAGAACAGCTAAGTACATGGCACACACAAGCAAACTGGTCATACACCTAGTAAGGCTTTTAATTTAGGCTGGCTGATTAGTAATATCAGGAGAATTTAAGTACTATTAAAAAGGGTATCAAGTAAATACTATCTCTAAGATAATATATATCTTTAGCCAATTCAGTTCCTGGTTCCTGGAAATTTCAGTTTAAAGCAAATACATGACCAAATGTTTCACTTTAACGTTATGCTTTCTATTCAGCATGAGGTTCCTTGAGGTTCTTGCTACAAAGATAAAATCTTCCCCTCTCCCAACTCCAGGTCCTAGTCAGTGTGAATCTGAACACTGGAAGCATAGTATCTGCACTATTTGTCTCTAAACTTATCTCAGAGCCCAATTCAAGATTTTTAGAAACCTTTTCAGTGTTCAGTTTTGTTTTGCTTTGTCTTGTTTGTAATCATCATGTTTTCTGTGGGTCAGATTCTGATTTATATTTGTCTCTTTTTCTGAAAGAAACACAGTTTAGTCTTATGGAAGCCTAGTATATCAGATACATCTTTCCATCATGTCTATGAATTTCCTCTCCTAGTATGTAAAATGCTGTGAAATTCCATTAAGTCCCCAGTTGTGAACCAAATGAGCACTGCAAGTGATGTATCCTAATTATTCTGGGATAGCAGGAAAGTGTACCATCAATTCAGTTCAGTCACTCAGTCAATGTCTGACTCTTTGTGATCCCATGGATGGCAGCTCACCAGGCTTCCCTGTCCATCCCCAACTCCCAGAGCTTGCTCAAACTGACGTCCATTGAGTCAGTGATGCCATACAACCATCTTGTCCTCTGCCGTCCCCTTCTTCCCCTGCCTTCAATCCCCAGCATCAGTGTCTTCTCAAATGAGTCAGCTCTTGGCATCAGGTGGCCAAAGTATTGGAGTTTCAGCTTCAGCATCAGTCCTTCCAATGAACACCCAGGACTGATCTCCTTTAGGATGGACTGTTTGGATCTCCTTGCAGTCCAAGGGGCTCTCAAGAGTCTTCTCCAACACCACAGTTCAAAGCATCAATACTTTGGCACTCAGCTTTCTTTATGGTCCAACTCTAACATACATACTTGACTACTGGAAAAACCATAGCTTTGACTAGATGGACCTTTGTTAACAAAGTAAAGTCTCTGCTTTTTAATATGCTGTCTAGGTTAGTCATAGCTTTTCTCCCAAGGAGCAAATATCTTTTAATTTCATGGCTGCAGTCACCAGATGGTGCAGATGCAGTGATTTTGGAGCCCAAGAAAATAAAGTATGTCACTGCTTCCAATGTTTCCCTATCTATTTGCCATTAAGTGATGGGACTAGATGCCATGATATTAGTTTTCTGAATGTTGAGTATTAAGCTAGCTTTTTCACTCTCTCTATTGAAGAGTACCATACTTCAATACAGATGACAGCTTTTGTATCCCCTTCCAAAACTCTGGGCTGCAACTCATTCCCCATCTGTATAGCTTTAAAGGTGAAGGGAGGTTCATTTGTAATAAAATAATCATACTCTGGGTAAAGTGGAATTCACACCTGTGTGTCTGTGTACCACAAGGTCCTACTCACACACTTCTTAGAAGCACAAAGCAAAGTTCCTCCTCTCCACCCTGGCAGGTACCTTGGGGGGGATGCTTTACAGTTGTTATCATTGCACTCCTAGCCATAAGATCAACTGAGAAAAAATGAGGAAGAACATGGATATACCACCAAACGAATGCACATGTTACCCAGCATAAAGAGAGAGGCCATGACACTGTTGGAGAGCACAGACTGGAGAAATAGTCTAAACCAAACAAGATGATATTTTACTTGGATGAAAGTAAGTGCCTATGTGAACTGAAATCCAAAGCTCCCAGTGTACAAATAAACATGGGGAGAAAAAGGACAAAGAAACAGAACACTAAAAAAGAAAATCCCAAGGATTCAGTCTATAATGAGCTCAATGTTAGAACAATTTGGTATGGTTGCCAAAGTCAGCATGAGAACCAAGATGGTCTAGAAATAAGCATTTTGAGAAGAAGTCTGTTCCTTTCATATATCCTTCCTTGACTAATGAAATAAGTGTTTATCTTCTTAGCCAATAAAGAAACCCAAGGCTATCTCTCTGCCATACATCTTTGTGATTCTAATAATTATACTAATGCTCTTCAACCCTGAATGTGCTTCTAAATCACCTGTGAGCTTCATAAAAATTCAGACATTTGAACCAGGAGCACTGGGGTTTTGTAGGGCAAGCATTTTTATAATTTGTGATAGGATCATATGTCTATACCTCAAGAAAATTAATATAAAAGTATAAAAATGTACACAAAGCTATCATATATTTATATATAAGTGAAAATTTAATATGACAAAATAAATCACAATTATAAATATTAAGAAACTATCAAGTATACAAATATCAAAAATCATAAAATAATAAAATGCCAAAATCTGTAATTATGCTTGGTTGTATAATGAGTCTGGTGGCTCAGACTGTACAGCGTCTGCCTATAATACGGGAGACCCAGGTTTAATCCCTGGGTCAGGATGATCTCCTGGAGAAGGAAATGGCAGCGTTCTTGCCTGGAAAATCCCATGGATGGAGGAGCCTGGTTGCAGTCTACAGACTACAGTCCATGGGGTCACAAAGAGTCAGACATGACTGAGCGACTTCACTTTCACTATATATGATCTTCAGGGCTTCCCATGTGGCTCAGCAGTAAAGAATCTACCTGTCAATCAGGAGACCAGGGTTAGATTCTTGGGTTGGGAAGATCCCCTGGAGGAGGAAATGGTGACCCACTCCAGGACTCTTATTGGGAAATCCCACGGACAGAGGATCCTGACCACCTATAGTTCATGGGGTCACAAAGAGTCAGATGTGACTGAGCTCACATGTATATATGATCTTATTATCTATAATAATGATTTTGCACAATATTGTTTCTAGAGGAAATAAAAATATAGCTCAGTATTTTCCATAGCATGGTTATGTGAAATCAGTTTATATTAATTTTAGGATAGGAAAACAATTCTGTTTTACATACATCATTTGTAATGCTATGTACATTTTTAGTACAGTTGACAAATTTGGTGGGAAAAAATCAAGTTTATTTTACTTTCCACCTGTAAAATGTTGGGCATGCTATATTCTTGAATTTTGAATGAATTTAAAAACTCTCTGCGCTTTACAGCAGCTTCTCACTAGCTATCTATTTTACACACGGCAGTGTTCAGATCAGTTCAGTCGCAAAGTTGTGTCCAACTCTTTGTGACACCAAGGACTGCAGCGCACCAGGGTTCCCTGTCCATCACCAACTCCCAGAGCTTCTTCAAACTCATGTCCATCGAGTCAGTGATGCCATTCAACCATCTCATCCACTATCATCCCCTTCTTCTCCTGCCTTCAATCTTTCCCAGCATCAGGGTCTTCTCCAATGAGTCAGTTCTTTGCATCAGATGGCCAAAGTATTGGTTTGCATCAGGTGGCCAAAGTATTGGGGTGTCAGCTTCAGCATCAGTCCTTCCAATGAATATTCAGGAATGACTTCCTTAAGGATTGACTGGTTTGATCTCCTCGCAGTCCAAAGGACTCCCAAGAGTCTTCTCCAACACTGCAGTTTGAAAGCATCAATTCTTTGGCACTCAGCTTTCTTTATGGTCCAGCCCTCATTTCCATACATGACTACTAGAAAAAGTATAGCTTTGACTAGATGTACCTTTGTTGGGGAAGTCACATCTCTGCTTTTTAATATGCTGTCTATGTTGGCCATAGCTTTTCTTCCAAGGAGCAAATATCTTTTAATTTCTTGACTCCAGTCACCATCTACAGTGATTTTGGAGCCCAAGAAATAAAGTCTGTCACTGTTGCCATTGTTTCCCCATCTATTTTCTGTGAAGTGATGGGGCTGGGTGCCATGATCTCCATTTTTTGAATGTTGAGTTTAAGCCAGCATTTTCACTCTCCTCTTTCACTTTCATCAAGAGGCTTTTCAGTTCCTCTTTGCTTTCCGCCATAAAGGTGGTGTCATCTGCATTTCTGAGGTTATTGATATTTCTCCCAGCAAACTTGATTCCAGCTTGTGCTTCATCCAGCCCAGCATTTAACATAATGTACTCTGCATGTAAGTTAAAAGGGTGACAATATACAGCCTTGATGTACTCCTTTCCCCATTATAGGTCAATATAAAGCATAGAAAGCTCAGCTAGTGCATTGTGGTGACTCAGAGTGGTTGGATGGGGAGGGAGTTGGCATGGAGATCCACGAGGGAGGGGTCATATATAAACACACATTGCTGATTACTGTCATTGTACAGAAGAAACCAACACATTGTAAAGTGATTATATTTCATTAAAAAATAATTAGTACGGAAAAGTAAAAACTCTCTGAGTGACAACATTTGTAAATCTATTGTCTAAATCTATGTTAAGTTGCATGTTATGAATTTTATACATTTTACATTCTTACCAGTATCAAAGACACATCAACAAGAAATGCTAATCTATTTTATGTTCAAGTAATTTATTACATTTTGTCAATTGTATTCTCAAACAGTTAAAGAGCACTTGGGCTGTGTGTTTAGTCTCTCAGTCAAGTCCAACTCTTTGTAAGGAATGATTTGAAATTGGTGTAATCTTAAATTTTATGTCATACACTATTTATCAATGTTTTAATAACTTTTGTGATTTCATATAGAAATACATAAGATAAATTCAGTCTTCCCTGGTGGTTCAGTCCGTAAAGCATCTGCCTGCAATGCAAGAGGCACAAGCTCTATCCCTGGGTCAGGAAGTCCCCCCAGAGATGGAAATGGCTTACACACTCCAGTGTTCTTGTCTGGAGAATCCCATGGACAGAGGAGCCTGGTGGGTTACAGTCCATGGGGTTGCAAGAGTTGGACACGACTTAAAGAGTAAGCATCACCAAGATAAATTCAGTTCGTGGATTCTTTTATAATGGATATGCTGCCTGGTCAAATATATTCTTGAGAGGTGAGCACTTCCATTTGGATTATGGGATATAATTCTGTGTGCACAGTTTTATAATTCTGATAACTGGAATGATTTTCCACAGGTTAACCTCTGGCTCCAGACATTTCAAACTCTATGTTTCCTGCGTTTCTCACTGACTACTAAGGCAGGAATCAGATTCACACAATGGAACCTCTGCTGGCCCTGTGCTGTGCATCCAGACGCCAGAAGGTGCAGCTGGACCAGGTAGAATTGTTCCTGAAAATTAACCTTGAAAAAGCACGGTAGAGTTGACCCACCATGCATGGCATTACTACAATCATAAATATTTCCTGCTAAACCCAAACTCAGCTAAAACCTCACTTCATCCAATCCATAGGCAAAACTAGCCCAGATAACAGCAATCAAGGGGTGACTTAGAACTGCTGTCAAACAGAAAAAACAGACATTCAAGTGGAAAATTAAGTTTTTCATATGATTCCTTACACGTCCTGCAGTGAGCTAGTTATCTCTTTTGATGTTACATTAGTTATATTATGGACTTGTTTCCATGATAGCTCAGTTGGTGAAGAATCTGTCTGCAATGCAGGAGACTCCAGTTCAATTCCTGGGTCGGGACCATCTGCTGGGATACCTTACCCACTGCAGTATTCTTGGGCTTCCCTTGTGGCTCAGCTGGTAAAAAGTCCACCTGCAATGTGGGAGACCTGGGTTCGATCCCTGGGTTTAGAAGATCCCCTGGAGCCAGGAAAGGCTACCCAATCCAATATTCTGGCCTGGAGAATTCCACGGACTTTATAGGCCATGGGGTCACAAAGAGTCGGACATGACTGAGCAACTTTCACTTTCACTTTAAGATATGCGTAGCAGTGAACTTACAAAGGGTATATATTTGTTAGATCAACCAAACAATAATAATCATAGTAAAACATAATGAAATCAATCATTGGTGGAGTGGTTAACAGACACTCTTCTAAGCCTGTGTCATATATTCTCATTTATATGAACAAGAACCTTATCTACTATATCACACTTATAATAAAAGTGAGGCACGTGGAGGCTAATCTTTGTCTGAAGTAACACAGCCAGTGAACATCAGGGTCAAGGTCTGGTCCCAGACAACTATGCATCACAGTCTCTGATGCTTGTATCTTAAAATCCATCTCACAACAATTTAATGAGACGGACACTGCATCACATATGTTGAAGATGTTGGCTTGGTGCCTTCTTGCTTGTGGTCATCATGTATCATCTGTCAAATCCTTGAAGGATGCAAGTTACTTTTGTTGATTTGTGTCATCAATATCTGGACAGTTCTCATTTTTTGCTCTCACTAGAGCCATGCTTTTCATCACTGGAAGACATTCTTTCTCATTCATGGATATCATTCAGGAATGAATGTTACTAGATAGTTACAGAATTATCATTTGTAGTTTCACATACCCTGAAGAGCACTGTCACACTACTCAGCTACACAAACATATCTACTCATGTGTGTGTAAGTATGAGTGTGTGCTTACACAGGCAGCCATGAACATGCATGTTTGTGTGTGTCCCTGTCCATGTATAGACACACGTATGCTCAGTTCGGTTCAGTCGCTCAGTCATGTCTGACTCTTTGCAATCGCATGGACTGTAGCTCGCTGGGCTCCTCTGTCCATGGAATTTTCCAGGCAAGGATACTGGACTGGGTTGCCATCCCCTTCTCCAGGGGATCTTCCCAATCCAGGGTTCTAACCCAGATCTCTCATCACAGGCAGATTCTTTACCTTCTGAACCACCAGGGAAGTCTATGTATATATGTAGGTATACATATGTGTGTATATATGTGTGTGTAAATGTTAGTCTATATGATGGTGGTGGTTTAGTCACTAAGTCATGTCCAACTCTTGAGACCCCATGGACCGTAGCCTGCCAGGTTCCTCTGACCATTGGATTCTCCAGGCAAGAATACTAGAGTGGGTTGCCATTTCCTTTTCCAGGGGATCTTTCTGACCCACGAATTGAACTGGGATCTCCTGCATTGCAGGCAGTTTCTTTACCAACTGAGCTACAAGGGAAGCCTCCAATATAGAATAATATAAAACCAGATTTCAGAATTTGTTTTATTTAGAGTGGCTATGATATACATATACATATAGATGTGTGTGTGTGTGTGTATATAATATATTATATACACATATACATAGAGAGAGAGCTATAAGTTGGTTTAAAACTCAACATTCAGAAAACTAAGATCATGGCATCCATCCCATCACTTTATGGCAAATAGATGGGGAAACAATGGAAACAGTGACACACTTTACTTTCTTGAGCCCCAAAATCACTGCAGATGGTGACTGCAGCTGTGAAATTAAAAGCCACTTGCTCCTTAGAAGAAAAGTTATGACCAACCTAGACAGATTATTAAAAGGCAGAGACAGTAATTTACCACCAAGGTCCATCTAGTAAAAGCTATGGTTTTTCCAGTAGTTGTGTATGGATGTGAGATTTGGACCATAAGGAAAGCTGAGCATCGAAGAACTGATACTTTTGAACTGTGGTGTTGGAGAAGACTGTTGAGAGTCCCTTGGAGATCCAACCAGTCAATTTTAAAGGAAATCAGTCCTGAGCATTCATTGGAAGGACTGATGCTAAAGCTGAAGCTCCAATGCTTTTGTCACGTGATGCAAATAACTGACTCATTGGAAAAGACCCTGATGCTAGGGAAGATTAAAGGCAGGAGGAGAAGGGGACGACAGAAGATGAGAGGGTTGGATGGCATCACTGATCGATGCTCGTGAGTTTGAGTAAGCTCTGGGATTTGGTGATGGACAGGGAGGCCTGGCGAGCTGCAGTCCATAGGATCACAAAGACTGTGACATGACTGAGTGGCTGAACTGATTGACTAACAGTAGTAACCTAATCAAAGGAGCTGTATAAGAACCCATTAACAGAACAGACTTTTGGACTCTGTGGGAGAAGGCGAGGGTGGGATGTTTCGAGAGAACAGCATCGAACCATGTATATTATCTAGGGTGAAACAGATCACCAGCCCAGGCTGGATGCATGAGACAAGTGCTCAGGGCCAGTGCACTGGGAAGACCCAGAGGAATCGGGTGGAGAGGGAGGTGGGAGAGGGGATCGGGATGGGGAATACATGTAAATCCATGGCTGATTCATGTCAATGTATGACAAAAACCACTACAATATTGTAAAGTAATTAGCCTCCAACTAATAAAAATAAATGGAAAAAAAAAAGAACCCATTAAGATAATCCATAAAGAAGTATATTTCATGGATTCTAAAACTTCACTGAAGGTTAACTAATGTAAACAGTATACATGTGCTGGGCATGGCAGCATAATATGAGTGGAATACACATATATTCCTTGTATGTTTGCAAAGCAAAAATCTTCATAAATTTTATGAAATAACAGATCTAATAAATGATAAAGCCATTTCATCTGGCTTCAGTGTCTACCACTATATATATTGTTACTTTAAGGAAAGAGCCAAATTCTGAAAACTGATTTTCACCTTTTGCATTATTCTTATTTATTAAATAGACACATTGAAGATGAAGTTAGTAACATTCACAAATATTTTCTTTTGTATTTATCTGAAAATCATATTTTGAAATGAGTACATAAAATACACATGCATATTTTTAAATATTATATTTCTTCTGTTAGAAATATGCATCCAACGTCTTACATAAGCTACTGTGACTTCAATGATGACACTGGGCAAATATTATATATAACATACATTATACACATACATACACATGATATCGGAGAAGACAATGGTACCCCACTCCAGTTCTCTTGCCTGGAAAATCCCATGGACAGAGGAGCCTGGTAGGCTGTAGTCCGTGGGGTCTCTAAGAGTTGGACACGACTGAGCGACTTCACTTTGACTTTTCACTTTCATGTGCTGGAGAAGGCCATGGCAACCCACTCCACTGTTCTTGCCTGGAGAATCCCAGGGACGGGGGAACCTGGTGGGCTGCCATCTATGGGGTTGCTAAGAGTTGGACATGACTGAAGTGACTTAGCAGCATCACACATGATATATTAATACAAGATTTTTTACCATAAATAAAACTCTTCTGTATTAGCACAGCTAACTTTGAATTTTGAAGCCCCTTCTATTACAAAAATATATAGAGGTATTAGTGAAGTCTCTAACAGTCAAATAACCATAATAAATTATGCACACCCAAGGCATCTTTTTCTGTTGATAATAGAAAACTATATTTTGGGGAATAAAACATGAGAGAGGAGTAGTAAGATCACAAAATCCATCTTATTTGTGTTTCTTAGTTATAATTACAGATACATTAAAATATCAGGTTTTCCTGGAGACTCAGATGGAGAAGGAAATGGTAACCCACTCCAGTATCCTTGCCTGAAAAATTCCATGGACAGAGAAGCCTGGCGGGCTACAGTCCATGGGGTTGCAAAGAGTTGGTCGCTACTGAGGAACTATTCATTTTTTTCCCTATTTTTGTATTAAAATATTAACCTTTAACAATTAATAAACCAATATTTTCATGTACTTGAGAATATATCTATATTATTTTTGAAGCAAAATTTTCCATAGTGATTTGTTACAAGATTCAGTATGCTCTCATCAACTAAAATTATCATTTATTAATTTTTAGTCTAGAAATATAAAACAAGTAGTTACTTGACTATATTCATATTATAATACTTTTTATTAAAACCCTGAAATATCTAGGAATACTCTGGTGTCCTGCCTATGTGTTGACAACATCACTACCTGTGCCAATTCTGGGTATATGAAATGAATGGAAAATAAATGGAAAAAACAGTTAAGAATAAAAAGTAGGTTTCTAATATAACACTGTAAATGAACCATATTTCAATAAAAACTAAAAATATAAATTAGAAAAGAATTAAAAGGAATTTTAACTTACTGCTTTTATGGAATGTTGATTTACTTGTAATTGACAAAAATGTCTATTTTATATTTACCAATGGTTAATTTAAAATGCAAGATGAATAATTACAATCAAGAGTTACTTCCGTCAAAAAATCAATAAGCAGATTGCAGTATAAACTTATAATGGGGTGATATTCAGAAATAGTTGAAAAATATATTATTGATTCACCCAACCACATGGATGAATTGTAAATGCATTCTGTTAAATAAAAGAAGGAAAGCCCAAAACACTGCATTGTTTATCATTCTGTTCGTATGAAAATTTGGAAATCAAAACTATAGTGTCAGAATACATTTCAGCAGTTGCCCAAGGGTTGGGAAAGAAGGGGTGGGTGATTTCAAAGGGGTATGAATCGGACATTTTAGGTGATGGACTGTTATGTACATTAAGGATGTACTGCATGCATGATTCTATGTGTTTTATTAAAACCAAGAAAATTGTACAATACAAATGTTTTAATGTACAAATACAAAACAACGGTTAACCAGGATTTCAGAGATCTAAGTGTCACAGAGAACAGACCTGACTCTATACCAGTTCTGACCCTTGTGCTCTGTGGCTTGTGCTTGCAATGCTGACTCTGCACCCTTGTCTCAAACAGCAACAGAATGCTGCTTACTGTCCGAAATATACATAATAGTCTATTCTCAATGCTATGCCTCCCAGGCTTTACTTTTAAAAGTATAGTACTTCTCATTCATATAGCGGTAAAATGTTGCAGAACAGAAAAGAACATTTATCTTGTTGGAAATTCACAGGAATAGTGTGACCAGACCTACATGGGCAGTTGTAAGAGCAAAAGATCTGAAACCAAGGAGCTTGAAACTAACAGCCACTCTCTTCCCCCTTTTAATATAAAAGAAGCCTGAATTCTAACTGGGGGAATGCGGTTCTTTAGGACGCTAGTCCACCATCTCTCTCTCCTGGCTTTTTGAAAAAGTCCCTCTCCTTTGCCCAACATCTCATCTCTCAATTTATTGTCCTGTGTCCTACAACAAGCAGCACAAGCTTGTTCTAGGTAACACATGCAAGGAAATGCACTCTTCTTAAGCATAGTGAGGAGGAATGTGGATTTACTAATCACATGGGGTGACTGTTATCCAACGTTATTGATTTAAAATGCAATTCAAAGGATATTTTAAATGAATAACGTTGGAAAACAGTCACCCCATGTGATTAGTAAATCCATATACCTCACTCACCTGGAAATGACTGATTTGCTAATAGTTATGTCTTTTCTTGAGTTTCATAAATAGAATCATAAAGTACATACTGACTGATGTGTCTTGTTTTTGTCATGAAACAAATTGTTTTTGTGTTTCATCTATGCTATTTTATTTATCAGTATTTTCCTTTTTTCTTTTTTTGATGAAAAGCAGTCAGTTGTATACATTTTTACCACATTTTTTAAAGAGTAGATGGACATCAAGTTGTTTTCATTTTGGTAGGAATATGAATAGACTGATTTAAAAATTGATTATAAGTATGCACACATTTATGTTTTAATTAATTTTGTGTAAATATCAAAAAGAGGGACTGTAGAGTCATGTAGTGACCGTACACTTACATGTGGAATGCACTACAAAGATGGTGTCTGAGCTGGCTACATCACTTATTTTCATCCCCACCAACGATATAGGAGAGTATGTATTATTTGTTGCAGCCATGATTTTTAATTTGAGCCATTCTAATGGGTGTATAGTGACATTTAATTGTCATTGTAATTTGCATTTAACTGGTTTTTAATGACTAAGGATGTTGAGCATGTTTCCATATGTTTATTAGCCATTCATTTACCTACTTTACTGAAGTATTTGTTCAGACCATTTACCCATTTAATACTGAGTCATTTGTCTTAATATTGAGTGGGAAGGATAAGTTGTATATTCTGGATATACAATAGATAAGTGTATAAGTCATTTATCAGATATAATTTTTGCCAATAATTTATCTAAGACTGCAGTTTGCTTTTGTGTTTCTTAACTGTCTTTTGAGGAGCAATACTCATTAGTTTTTATTAGATTTCCTTTATCACTGTTCTTCTTTACTAGTTTCTGATTTTAGACCTAAAAAAATATATATATTGTAAGGAAGATTTTCTCCTAAATTTTTTTCTAAATATTGTAAGGAAACTTTTCTCCTAAAAGTTTTATAGTTTTAGGGCTTACATCTAAGTCTATGATCAGCTCAACCATCCTGAATCATAAGCTTAAATCCCCAGTGTTTGGTTTGAGGAACACAGTCAATATCCAAATGTGTACTCAAGCAAAAGCCAGGATCAATTTGGAAAGTGTGTAGATGAATGTGCCCCAAGAAGAGAAATATGAAATGTGTTTCCTGAATCCCAAGTGTCTTGCATTTTGAGAAATGACTTATGTGACTCTGTGTGTACTATATTAATCATTAACCATGGTTGATAAGCCTAGGTAATAAATTTTTTAAAATTTTACATTGGACAGATTTTCCAGTGTGAGAAAATTTATTGATTCCCCAGTACTATGATGGTGGTGGTGGTGTTCAGCTGTTTCCGATTCTTTGCCACCCCGTGGACTGCAGCCCGCCAGGCGCCTCTGTTCATGGGATTTTCCAGGCAGGAGTACTGGAGTGGGTTGCCATTTCCTTCTCCCGGCAGTCTTCCTGACCCCAGGATTGAATCCGCATCTCCTGTGTCTCCTGGGCTGCAGGAGGATTCTTTACTGGTGAGTCCCCAGGGAAGCACTCTAATACAATAGCTCCATAAAAGGTTAGAAACATTCCAAAATAAAGTCTGGCTATCATCGGTGAAAGCCAAAGTAATTGAGAGGTAGTAGTTGAGAGGGAGATTCAATGTCTTAAGATTTTACATACACAGCAAATTGATTTTACACAAAAGCACAATGCTTACTCCAGACCCTCATTGAGAATATATCATTGTCAGTCTCTATAATTTCCCAGATAGTAGTAAGAACTTATGCAGAATCATTAAAAACATACAAACTACAAAAGCAAAAATCAAATTTCCTCTTCCTCTTCTTTCCCATCAAATTATCATCATACTTATCTCCTGCTTTCACTCCAAGCTGCTAACAACGTATTGTCACTCACAGATTACACATCCTCAGTGAAACTCCGTGAGTTCTAAGCCCACTTCGGTTCAGTTAAGTTAGTAATTTTATACCAGGATGAAAGCCAGATTGGAAAATCAATTTATTTTACTCTGGTTAATCTCATGCCGGAAATTAACACAGTCTTCTACTCAGTTGATCTGGAAATTGTTTATCTTTTGTTCCCATTCTGACCTCAATAGATATGTTAACAATATTATGGCAGAATTTTTTATTTTTTTTTTACTATTCACAGAACAAATACGACTAAGCCCTAAGGAAGAAATGTGGATAACAGGGTAGGGTGAGGATAGGGCACACAAAAACTGAAGAATAAGGACTCTTTGAAAGTTCATACTGGACATGAATACTCATAAATTATTTGAGAGGAGTTTCTCCACCTGGTGCCAAAGGAGTTTAGCCGTGATCAACAGTGAATCAACAGTGTTTAAAGCTAATCTGGTTGTCATGTAGAACACTGACCTAAGAATCCAAGCCTTACAATTCATCAGGAAATACATTTGCATAAGAAAGCCTACATATAGGTTATAGAGACTTCACTCTTTTAATAGCTCCAACGCTATTTTAAATACACTGGGGTGGGGGTGGGGGTGGGGGGTTTTTCCTGGTGACTCAGTGGTTAAGAATCTGCCTGCCAATGCAGGAGACAGGGGTTTGATCCTTGGTCCAGGAAGATCCCACATGCTGAGGAGCAGCTAAGCTTGTGTGCCATAACTACTGAGCCAGCGCCGTAGACCCTGGGGACTGCAACTACTGAGAACCTCATGTTGCAAGTACTGAAGCCTGGAAAATCTAGAGCCTGTGCTCCACAGGAAGAGAAACCTCCGTGAAGAGAAGCCGGAGCACTGCAGCAAAGAAGAGTCCCTGCTAACTGCAAGTTGAGAAAAGCCTGCACAGCAGGGAAGATCCAGCACAGACAAAAAGGAATAAATAAAATTCAAAAAATAATAAAAAGAAATAAATATAAATATAAATGCACTAGAGGGAACAAGATTTATAGATTTGGTCAGTTTAAACACTTCAACCTTTGCTTTGCTTAAAATTAAATTTTAGCATGTTGTATTTATTGAATATATTATGAGGGAATATTCTTAATTCTTGTTCTGAATTCTTGCTTCCAATGCTGTTTTAAAAAATAGGAGAAATTTATTTTAAATAATGCAACTGGAAAAATGACCACAACAGTGTATGCATCACTAAGTAAATACAGCAAATTTGTAGCTTATTTCTGTATTTTTTTTCATTCTGGATTTAATTACCAAATTCAACAAATGGTGATCTAGGCTGCTTTTGAGACAAAAAAAAAAAAATAGAAATTATAAGTCAGTCAAAACTTCAAAGAGATGTCTCTGGCTTCTTTGCACTTAGTGATAACATTACTTGTTAAGTAAAATGTTGTTGTTCACTCACTAAGTCATATCTGACTCTTTGTGACCCCATGAACCGCAGCATGCCAGACTTCCTTGTCCTTCACTATCTTCTGGAATTTGCTCAAACTCATGCTCATTGGGTTCGTGATCTCATCCAACCATCTCATTCTCTGTCACCCCCTTCTCCTCTTGCCCTCAACCTTTCCCAGCATTAGGGTCTTTTCCAATGAGTCACCTCTTCAAATCAGATGGCTAAGGTATTGGAGCTTCAGCTTTAGCTTCAACATCAGTCCCTCCAATGAATATTCAGGGTTGATTTCCTTTAGGACTGCCTGGTTTAATCTCCTTGTTGTCCAAGGGACTCTTAAGAGTCTTCTCAACATCAGTTTGAAAGCATCATTTCTTCAGCACTCAGTCTTCTTTATGATCCAACTCTCATATCTATACATGGCCACTGGAAAAAAGCATAGCTTTGACTATATGGAGCTTTGTCAGCAAACTGATGCTTCTGCTTTTTAATACACTGTCTAGGTGTGTCACTGCTGTTCTTCCAAGGAGAAAGTATCTTTTAATTTTATGGCTGCAGTCACCATCTGCATTGATTTTGGAGCCCAAGAAAATAAAATCTGTCACTGTTTCCACATTTTTCCCATCGATTTGCCATGAAATGATGGGACCGGATGCCATGATCTTCACTTTTTGAACGTCGAGTTTTAAACCAGATTTTCCATTCTCCTCTTTCACCCTCATCAAGAGGCTGTTTTGTTCTTCACTTTTTGCCATTAGAGTGGTGTCATCTGCATATCTGAGGTTGATACTATTTCTACTGGCAATCTTGATTCCAGCTTGTGATTCATCCAGCCCAGGATTTCACATGATGTACCCTGCATGTAAGTTAAAACAAGCAGGGTGATAATATTTAGCCTTGACATACTCCTTTCCAAATTTTGAACCAGTTTGTTGTTCCATGCCAAGTTCTAACTGTTGCTTCTTTTCCTGCAGACAGGTTTCTCAAGAGGCAGGTAATGTGGTCTGGTATTGTATCCTTAGGTAATTCAACTCTATTTTAACATACCTCCCAAAGACAGGATGTACTTTTCGTAAATAGCTTTGCCCCAAATATCAGCACAATTCATTTTAACTAAGCATTTGCCCACATTTCAATCTTTTTCCTTGTTAAGAGAAAAGTAAGTTGACCTGAGGTCTTTCCAGGTTGTGAAGTGGTAAATAATCCACCTGCCAATGCAGGAGATCCGAGAGACATAGGTTTGATCCATGGGTCGGGAAGATCCCCTGGTGAAGGAAATGGCAACTCACTCCAGTATTTTTGCCTGGAAAACTCCATGGACAGAGGAGACTGGAGGGTACAGTGCACGCTATTGCCAGGTGTCAAACTCGACTGAGTAAGTACCCATAATTTGACCTGAAGGAGTCAGAATTTCCAGGCAGTGCATGAAGTGAACAGCAGCTCAATCACTGGGGCATGTTAGAAGCCTAGCCTAGTGGGAGCAGGTACCAGAAAAATGATTTTCACAGATCCCTCTGGTCACAGAGAGCACCCAGAATGCCCCTCCCCACTCCTCTGTTCTATCTATGGTTAGTGGGCTCATTCAAGAACTGATGGGCATTCTTCCTTGAAGTCTTCATGAAAAACATGTTTTCCTTTCCATTTCCCAGGATATGTTTCACCTCTTCCCTCTTCCATGATCCCTTCCTGACACCCCATCCAATGCCCTCCCCCTCCCCCATGTGACTAAACTTTCAAAAGTCAGGACATTTTTTTTTCTCTGTAACATAAGACATTCCTATATTTTTAATCTCCTCTCCAACTTCAGTCTATGTCTCAGTTTTCAGAGAGTGAATTCTTGTGTTTTAATATGTGAGTGATATTTTCATTTTTAACTGAAGCAATTTGCTTCACTGAGTCACTGTTACTACTTAGACTGGGAAATGGCAAAAGGGCAGAGGGGTAGGGAGATACACACACAGTCCACAGAAGTAAATAAAGTGTGTAACCTTGAGTATTCACCTGGAGAGACCCTTGGCAAAACATGGAAACAAATCCCTACAGCGTGCCATAGAGAATATCTTAATATTTGCTCTTTGGCAATGGAACCCCCAGGTTTCTCTGTACAAGAGATAAGTTCTGAGCAATTGCAAAGACTCATCATGACTCATTCTGCCCTCCTTCTAGTGGCCCAGGAGTACTGCTTGCCTATTCCTGCTAAAGCTGCTTTATCTCTGATGCTATCTTTGGTTCTTATCAGTGTTGTTTCCCTTCATGAAAAGAAAGATAAATGTTGCAAGAGGAACAGATGTTATTTTGAATCTCAAACTAGAAACATAGTGTATAAAGCAGGTTAAAGGCAGTGCAGAATAGCAAGTGTAGGACTGGGGTAATGTACTGGCAGATATGCAATTACACACATCTTTGGTATCAATATTTTACATCATCAGAATTGGTCTAGAGTCCAGGGAGAGAAGGAGTTGCAGTCACAGTTAAGGCAGCTGACTTATTTCAGAGCCTGCTATAACTCTTGAAACCATAGACAAGGCCCCATGTCCTTGTCTTTGGAAGTAAAATGCTGACTCAAGAGTTAACGATTGGGAAAGGTGAAGATGTGGAAACAAAGAATAGCTGCTGGGCTAGGAAACTGGTAACAATTTAGACTATAATTCTGCAATATAACAGAATCACGGAACTCCCAGTTTCCTGAAAGATATAGATTTTAAAAAAATGCTGACACAGATTCCTAAGCCGTTTTTACAGAAAGATGAAAACTGTTGACCACAAGAACACAGACCCTAGACTGGTTGAAACCAGAAGGTTGATGATGCTTGTAACTTCACCTTTATGCCACCCAATCCCAGAACTGTCTAATGAACTGATAACACCCTGCTCTTGAACAGTATAAAACTTCTCACTGCCCTCTCCAGGGTGGGTCACATGGTCTTCAGGGCATTAGCCCACTCTTTGCCTGCCAAAGGAATTAAGGCTATTCTTTTCTGCTTCACCCCAAACTTTGTCTCCATGTTTCTGTTTGGCACTGGTGAATAGAGGCCGAGTTTCAGCAACACGCTGGGCTTCTGTGTCCACTGAGAAACACCAATGTGATCCATCATAAAGCCATAAAACAGTCCTTGCACAGTAATACCCTTTTCTCTTGAACTGTACCCTTCCATTTTCATTAAGTCTCTTCCCTCCGGGAAAGAAGTTTAGAATTATTATCCTCATTTTCTTGTATTGTTAGAGAAAATCTATCCACAAATCTTTGTGTAAAAGAGAAGTAAATTACCAATGCCTGCCTTGAATTAAGTGCATACAGCAGTTCAACATGTAAAACACATAAAAGCAAATCCAAAAAAAGAAAAAAAGAAGTTGAAAAACTACAATCATGCTATCCAACCTTCTACATGGGCTTCCCTGATGGCTCAGCAGTCAAGAATCTGCTGGCAATGCAGGAGACACAGGTTTGATCCCTGAGTTGGGAAGAGTCCATGAAGGAGGAAATGGCAACCCACTCCAGGATTCTTGCCTGGGATATTCCACAGACAGAGGAGATTGGCGGGCTACAGTTCATAGGGTCACAAAGAGTTGGACACAACTTAGTGATTAAACCACCACCTCCTACTCTGTAACTTCCTACTCCCACCATAGTTCTTCAGAGAACTCCATCAGATATGCATTTAAAACTCAAGGAACTCAAACTAGAAACCGGGACTCTGTACCAACCTAGAGGGGTGGAATGGAGAGAGAGGTGGGTGTGAGGTTCAAGAGGGAGGGGGCATAGGTATTCCTATGGCTGATTCATGTTGGTGTTTGTCAGAAACCAACACAATACTGTAAAGCAATTATCCTTCCATTAAAAATAAGCAAATTTAATTATAAAAAAAACTATTTAGTACATCATTTCTCATATGAAAAGTGAACGCGTTAGTCACTCAATTGTGTCTGAATCTTTGCACTCTCATGGACTATAGTCTGGCAGGCTCCTCTGTTCATGGAATTCTCCAAACAAGAATACTGGAGTGGCTTGCCATTTCCTTCTCTAGGGAATTTTCCCAACCCAGGGGTTGAATCCAGGTCCCCCGCACTGAAGGCAGATTCTTTACCATCTGAGCCACCAGGGAAGCCCATTTCTCACCTAAGGCACTACACGTCTCAAAATAAGTAAAATCATTGACAGATCTTGAAACGAAAACCCAGTTCTTAAGTGGTTGTTTAGAGTCTTTCCACTAAGCTATGAAACAGTTTATATTTTAAATTGTTCAGTTGGTGAAAAAAAAAATTCAAAATGGAAATTATTTAAAAGGGAAAAAGAAACTTGAATTGAAGAAATAATTGTCCCCATTTTTTAATCCCTGTATTTTGCTGTTTATCACTACTTCAAACACTGCAAAGTTAAAAGTTATACATCATTGGGTTCCGTGTGCCTCTTTGAGGATCATTTCCCTTGTGGAGGGTTTGTCTTCACCGTCTGCTTCTCAATTGCATCTTCTGACAGGAAGCTGATCTAGGGACTACCGATGAAAATGACTGGAGCTTGAATGTGAAATGCTCAGCGTTTTCCTGATGGCAGCTGAGAACTGACATTGGCAAAGGGATTTTATTCAGTGATTTCTACCCCACTGACATGAAAGCATTACTGATAAATGCCACATTTATTTCTTCTGACTTTGAGGCTGTGTATCTTGTGCTTTTGAATTAAAGCTGATAAATAATTCTTGCTGCATTCTCTGGTTCCTCTAGCTCTCTTCAGTGATCCATTGATTGTGTTAGAATGCAAAGACTCATCTCCAGATTAATTCAGAAGCCAAAGGAAAGTTTTACTTCTCTCAAAGACCAAACATACTGATGAAGAGGAGTTAGTATAAGACTGTGAAAAATGTTTTGTAAAGTATAGGAGCAACTCAGATTTTACCAAGTCAAAATGTAATAGAAAAATACAAATGACAACTTTGTTGAAAGAGATACAAAACTCTAGAAAACAAACAATAAATGAAAGGATGAGAAAATATTAATATTAAAAATCTAAATAAAACTGTTTTAAAAAACTAACATATCCTTCTGTTATGACTTAGGTATTTTATGAGCTGTCAAGCAAGTTTGTCCTTCATGTCAAAAAATACAGAAAGAAATATGCACTTTATAAATATATTTTGGTAAACTTGACTCTATCACAGTCTAATTTTTATGATTTTGGAGAATAATAATCTTTGTGAAATTCTAAAATTAAAAAAAGAAAACTCTAAAGTTATTTGAGATTAATTGCTTTGGAAGTTGCAAATATAGATGCTTTGATCATAAGCTTAAATAAATGCAAAATAAGAAAGAATAGTAAGTTGCTTTATCAGTCTCTAAGGCTTTTGTCTAGAGCTTACTGACTTGGAAGAGTAGAAATGTGAGATCAAAAGTAGCTAAGATAAAAATAGGTCTATAAACTAGACCAATATTTAACAACAAAATGTTAGAGTTATTAAGTGAAAAAAAAACCCACAATATTTGATTCTCAAAATACCATCAGTCTTCTAAGCCTTGAAGGCCCAGAATGCAGACACTTAAATAAAAAAGCTACTCTCTGGATCTGCAATGCTGACTTACATACTGGGAACTCATATGACTTGTTCAAGGTCACACTTACCTCCTTCTATTCCTACTTACTTCCTTCTATTCCTTCCTGTCCTACAAATAGGAAAAATATATTGTCCTATTGTCCTGCAAATAGGTTATTGATACTTATAGATAAAAATGGGCACTTTGAAGTGTTTTTATTGCACACGTCTATTTTCACAGAGGATGTCAGTGGAGGAGCTACTTCCACCTGTGGGCATATTCTGTAAACCCTGGGGGCATTTTGGTTTATAACTTCAGTAAGTGTGGGGCTGCATGGGGTCAGGCAAGTGAAGACCAGTGGGGATAAGCCGGCCCTTGTCCTGCCCTGTGAATCCTCAGCACTCTCCTGTATGCTATACAGCTGTTGACTGCTCTTTTTTAAAAGTATGGAGGATAACTTTTTTATCATTAATTACCTGAGACTTACTGTAACCATACTGCACATAAATGAGAAGCGTCTAAGAATCAATGCAATGTGCTTATTGGGAGCCTGTCCTGGATTATCAGGGATTGAATTCTGGACCTATGGTTTGAATTTGCTGGCTGTGTGACCCTAGATGAGTTACTCCATCCTCTGTGCTCTGGTTTCTCTCCTTGTCAAACAGGGAGGGTGACACCAGGAGGTGCTGAGTGAAACACAGCAGCTGCCACAGTGCCCCACGGACCGTAAACACTACATCTTCGGTATTTCCAATATTTCTGATAGAGGAGGAATAGGTTAATCAGGAGAAGCCTGTACTTTTTGTTCAATCTCTATTAAACCTTATGTAACATTTTGCAAAAATCTATACCCACAATGGTCAAATAGCAGCTTTTTGTATTTAAATAACCAACAGTGCACAACTGCTGGTGAAGGAAATGGCAACCCACTCCAGTATTCGTGCCTGGGAAATCCTGTGGGCAGAGGAGCCTGGCAGGCTATAGTCCATGAGGCTGCAAAGAGTCTGACACAACTTAGCGACTAAACCATCGCCACCACACAACTATACATGTCCACAACTATATGCATGTCCCGTGGCGGCAGCAAACGTCTTCTCCCCACCCCCAGACTTATGAACATCGGGTCTAGTGAGGCACTGGTGCTCCTGGATGGGAAGTCCGTTTCTGACTCACGTGGCTCCCAGGAATGGATTCCTTCAAGGAGACAGGCTCAAGTTGTGTGTGGAGAGAAACAGCAAGAGGGAGAGACGGGTGGCTTGGAGTTTGTGACATGCTCGCGGGGTGGAGAGGATGGGACATGAATTTCCACCCGTGACCTGAGACACCACGTGTGTGGCTGCATAGGGGGTGGGTGGCCAGTTTCTGATGCCGCCACTCAGACACAGAGCAAGGGCTGGCGGTAACCTGAAAACAGTCATCTTGCTAACATCAAAAATGGAATCTTTTTATTATGGCTTCTTTCTATATCTGCATCATTCACAGATTCCACGTTAAATTGTAAGAATCTCACTATTTCAATCTGACTTCTAATGTAATTATGTCTCATAGGTTTACACTGAGCACTATCATTTATTATTATTTTAATATCTTCCTTACATTGATGATATCCTCCTTGTTTATGTTCCTTATATAAGTAAGCTGTAGAATATATGAATTTCACTTTAATATAGGAAACTATGCTATAAAGTTTTTGTTTCTAAAAAATTTCATTGTGTCCTCTAGGTTTGAGAATATCTGAATTAAAATATGGACTTTTCTGAGACTTAGAAAAATGAATAAAGAGCGATAGGGAAAAGTTAAGGGGACATTCATAAAATGACATTTTTTCTAAGTGTTATAACATGCAATATTATCCCCCAAATGAGTTCATTATTTTAACTTTTCATGCATATATTTACTAGCCTACATACGAATGATTTTTGGAACAAGATGCTTTGTCCCGAATCTTTCAAGGAAAGACCTTTATTGAACGATCTATGCTGCAAATTTTAAACAGAAAAATCGGTATATGCCAGATGGATTTCATAAACCCAGCTGGTGATCCATGAGTTTGGAGGCCTTAGGCTGGATTAGCTTCCTTGAATTTTTTAATTAATTGCTTTAAGGAATTGATTTATAACCACTGAGACTGCTGTGTAGCAACCAAAAAGTCATTTCACAAATAACTACAGAAAATACACCCTTGGAATCAACAAACTGCAGGACTCAGGTAAGGGAAAAGCATTGATAAAGACAGCCTATTTACTGAGGGGTTTAGAGTTATAGAATTAAATGGTCTCCACAGAGAAAGAAAAACTATATAATGAAGTTCTACAAAATAAAACTTCTGAGGTTCTGTGGGCATCCTTAATTGGTAAGTACACTTTATTTTTTGAGTGGTGGGCAGAGATGAAGACATATTTTGCATCTTGCCACTGTATGCTTTGGGGTGGATTCTAATAAAGTATTTATTATGCATAGCACACTATTCAGACGTTTTTGCATAGTGATGCTTAACAAGCTGAAGAGAGGCAGGGTTGTTTTTCACTGACCCTATTGTTCATATTTCTGTTCAACTTCATTTCCCCAAGAAAGGGAGATTATTTACCCCTGAATGTGACCAAGGCCACGGTGTTCTTTACCTGCTGGCATAGATAAAAGTCAGGGCAGGGGTGCTCTGCAGTCTGGCATTCATTTGTCATTTTTTAGAATCATACAGTAGCTCATCAGGGCTTCCCTGATAGCTCAGCTGGTAAAAAATCCACCTGTAATGTGGGAGACCTGGGTTCGATCCCTGGGTTGGGAAGATCCTCTGGAGAAGGGAAAGGCTATCCACTCCAGTATTCTGGCCTGGAGAATTCCATGGACTGTATAAATGGCCTCAAAGAGTCAGGCACTGTTGATCAACTTTCACTCTCACTTTCGATAGTTCATCAAAAGATATGGGTGTTTCAGGGCCTCTCATTATTATAAACAAATATGATACTCATTTCTTGAAAACTCCATCCCTATTGCTAATGTATAGTCTTCTTTTCAAAAATAATTATATTTTTATCAGTATTTTGTTAAATCTATTTACCTATTATTCATCTGGCTGTATCAGGTCTTAGTTGTGGCATGCAGGATCGTTGTATCAAGTGGAATCCTTCATTGTTTAATCTCACAACTTGCTAATGATAAGACACTGAGTTATTAAAACAACTGTAAGACTCCTCATTCATGGGTGTGTGCCCATGTGGATTTTCTGACTCTAAAGATTATTATCCCCTCAACTTTCAGAGAGAAAATGGTTGGTCTTTTACAGTAAAAATGTCATATTTGTTTGAAGCTGACTTCTCATTTTATTTTCTTTTTTATTCCTTTCTCTTTTTCCCTCTCTGTCTGTAAACTTTAAGGATTAATTAATCAGGAAAAAGCATAAATAAAACATGTCAGTAAGTGAAGACTCTAGGGATATTTAAGTCCAGGTAAGATTAATAATACTTAAATAAAAGAAAGAAAATATATTCAAAGTTTTGTGTTTTTTTGGGGATAGTGAAAATATTAATACATCATATATGTGTATATGTAATAGTCATGGTTACTATAGCTATAAGTCTGCTATTTTTATTCTGACAAATATAGTCACATAACATGTTATTTCATGTCCTGCTGAACTTTAAAATTTAAGTTTTTAAAGTTAATAAAGCTCAATACTGAATGTTATGACCATAGATTCAATCTTGGCTCCTTTAAGAGGATGAATTATCTTGCTTTATTCTTTCTTCATGATTTTATTCTCTTTCTCAATGTGTAAACAAAACAAACTAAAATTTATTTTAGTTACATTTTCTTATTTTTATTCTGATATATATTTAAATTTAACCATGTAATGCATAATTATGCCAGGAAAATAATCTGCCAATTTTAAATTAATCCAGTTTTAAATATTTAAAAATCTTATGGGTTATTTTATGTATCCCATATATTGTTCAATAAAGTAAGACTGAAGTATATATTCTTATATGATCCCCTATTTGTATGATGTTGAGAAATTAAACTACAAACTCTTCTTAATGGATAAATGTTAGAATCATAGAAACTTCTATCATATTGTTTGTGTAGATAATTGTGCTGTTTAATAATTGTGGATATTTATATGACCTAAGGAAGATAATACATTCATTTAGGTTGATTCATACTTTTCTAGTGGGCAACCTTGGTGATCTACTAAACAAGTGTTGCAGCTATTGATAATGCTAGTTTACAATCATGCCTGCAGAAAATATTACTCAAAAGAAGGCTTTTGCTTAAGTAACATTAAAGTAATTTTTCATCTGCAGTATAAATGGATATTGGCTCTATGCTTCATGAATCTTACTGATCAAAGCAAAATAGGAAAAAGAAACATGCAACAAGCATAGTTAAAGGATTAAAGGAAATGTTTATATTATTTTACACAAAAGGAGATCACTTAATAGTTTATCTGTTTTTAGGAATTGGAATACTTAATAAAAGGTTGTATATTAGTTTGCTGGGCTGACTGTAGCAAAACTCCACAGATGAAGGAGTGCAATCAATATGCATTTATTTTCTTTTTCTTTCAATATTTATTCATTTATTTGGCTGTGTTGGGTCGCAGTTGCGCCACGTGGAATCGCTAGTTGGGATGCCCGAGCTTCTAACTGTGGTACACTGGCTTAGTTGCCCTGCAGCACCAGGGGTCAGACCCAAGTTCCCTGCATTGGAAGGTGGATTCTTAACCACTGGGCCACCAGGAAATCCCTGGGCATTTGCTTTCTGACACTGGAAGCTGGCGGTCCCTGATCCAATATCAGAGGGCAGGTTTCTTTGGCGGCATCGCCCGCCCGCTGGCAGGCAGCGTCTTCCAGCTGTGCCCACGTGGTCTTCTCCCCGCGCACAGGTGTCCCTGGGCTCTCTCCCTCTGCGTGCTCGCCCCCTCTTCTAAGGACACGGTGCAGACCGGGCGAGGCCACCCTAATCACTCCCTTCAAGGCCCAGTCTGAAGAACAGTCACAGTCTGAGGTACTCAGGAATACGGCTTTAATTTAGGACTTCTCCAGGTACATAATTTAGCCCAATGTGTGATTATTACTTTCTAATTTTTTTTTCTAAGCCAATTTTTCAAATTGATGATTTAAAGATACTGATTTCATTTAGCTAGCTTACCATTTAAAACAAAACCTGGAATTTGCTGCTTAATGGTATTTAACATGTGGAGATTTCATTTAAATATTGACACAGACTTTTCCAGAGAAATGGAAAGTGAGGTCTGAAACAGGCTCGTCTGGCAAGATTAGCACTGAGTGGTCCCTACACCTTACCAGTCTGCCTCTCCACTGGCCCCTCTTCCACCTGACCTGTCTCACGGGCTAGCGGTTCTCTTCAGGTGCTTGAACAGTGGACACCTCGTCTAAACCACTGAAACCAGTTAAGCTCCAGATGCTTCAGTCCGTGCTCCATACATGCATAAGTGCCACG
The DNA here is from genome assembly GCF_910594005.1 of Cervus elaphus. Lineage (NCBI taxonomy): Eukaryota > Metazoa > Chordata > Mammalia > Artiodactyla > Cervidae > Cervus > Cervus elaphus. Next base: position 4,544,490 of record NC_057843.1, on the reverse strand, counting down.
TTACTTTATCATTTCTAATATTTGTTTGTTATTTATTTTTATAGTAATGCTGACTTACAATATCAGTTTAACATCAGGTTAGGTATGGAATATAGTGATTTAGTATTTTTATAGATTCATCACCATACAACATTTTTATAATATTGACTATTATATTCCCTGTGCTGTGATACTACATTATATTCCTGTGACTTATTTAATTTGCAACTGATATGTGTACCTCTTAATCTTCTTCACCTAGTTTGCCCAATTCCTTACTCCTAGTCCCTTTGACAACCACCAGTTTGTTCTCTGTATCTGAGTCTGTATCTGCTGTTATTGTTGTTGTTTTATATTTGTGAGGTTTTTTTTAGTATTTTTCTCTGTATGACTTTTTCTTTTAGTATAATACCCTCTCAGTCCATCTACATTGTTGCAAATGGCAAAATTTCTCATTGCTCATTGAAGTACTATTTACTGCACTCGAGACATGGAAGCAACCTAAATGTCTATCAATAGATGAACAGATAAAGAAGGTGTGAGATATATATGTATGTATATATATATATTTTATATATATATATATATATATATCACAATGGACATATGCACAATGGTATGATATTCAGCCATTAAAAGAAGGAAGTTTCTATTTTTCCCAAGCACCAAAATGTTTAATAAAAATCTACATAAATTATGTTTTATTTTTCTCTAAGTGCTTTCATGCCTTTGATATTACAAAGTGAACATTTGCTTCAAAAACTTCTGTATTGTGTAGTGTCCTATATATCCATAATAATATCATTATGATTTTTTAAACTGTTTGTTTTGTATTGGGGTATAGTTGATTAACACTGAATAATACATGGGGCGCTGCTCAGTGTTATGTGGCAGGAGGAGGCTTTGGGAAAGAAGTTTCTTTCTTTGGGAAAGAAAAGTATATGTGTGGCTGAGTCCCTGCGCTGTTCTCCTAAATCCATGTCACCTTTTAATAGTTAAGTTTATGATGGAAAACACATATCTGTATTATAAATATATATAATAAAATATAGACAAGATAATTTCCATTACAAAAATCTACCATATTAAAAAAGGGGTTTTGAACAGAGATGTAAGCTAAAATTCTTCCGAAGACTATAGTTCAAAAAAAAACCCATGGACAGGCATTACTTAATGAAAGCAATTTAGTCTTTTTAAGTTATCCTGCCATACTTATTGTGATTGTAGTTTTATATTCAATAAAATTCAATATGCTACTCTAAATAATTATTTCTTTTTAAATCAATTAAAAAGATTAAGATTTTTGTCATATTGTTCATTCTAAAGGCTATTTTTGTCTCAATTTTATGTCCACCACAAAAATTTATTTCATATTTGTAAATTGATAGAAATAGATCTTTCTTTTATACCTGACTTATTTAATCTTGGTTAAAATCCAATTTGGGCTTGATTTTGTTTTGTTTAGCCCTTTTCATCTTTTATTTTTCTGAATTACATGGACAAAATATCACTTTAGTTTTGCTCTAAATTATGTCACACAACAAATGCTTTTCCAGATTTTTCTTTAGATACATTCCAAGTGATATATTTTTTTAATCTACTCTTTAAGTTTTTATACTTGTGGCTAAAATCAGCATATAAGAGTCACAACTAACAACATTTCTTCTTATAAAAATGTTCAATTCAGTTCAGTCACTCAGTCTTGTCCAACTCTTTGCAACCCCATGAATCGCAGCATGCCAGGCCTTCCTGTCCATCACCAACTCCAAGTGCTTGCTCAAACTCATGTCCATCGTGTCGGTGATGCCATCCAGCCATCTCATCCTCTGTTGTCCCCTTCTCCTTCTGCCCCCAATCCCTCCCAGCATCAGGGTCTTTCCCAATGAGTCAACTCTTCACATGAGGTGGCCAAAGTACTGGAGTTTCAGATTCAACATCAGTCCTTCCAATGAACACCCAGAACTAATCTCCTTTAGGATGGACTGGTTGGATCTCCTTACAGTCCAACGGACTCTCAAGAGTCTTCTCCAACACCACAGTTCAAAAGCATCAATTCGTCAGTGCTCAGCTTTCTTCACAGTCCAACTCTCACATCCATACATGACCACTGGAAAAACCATAGCCTTGATTAGATGTGCCTTTGTTGGCAAAGTATTGTCTCTGCTTTTTAATATGCTATCTAGGTTGGGCATAACTTTCCTTCCAAGGAGTAAGCGTCTTTTAATTTCATGGTTGCAATCACCATCTGCAGTGATTTTGGAGCCCCCAAAAATAGTCTGACACTGTTTCCACTGTTTCCCCATCTATTTCACATGAAGTGATGGGACCAGATGCCATGATCTTAGTTTTCTGAATGTTGAGCTTTAAGCCAACTTTTTCACTCTCCTCTTTCACTTTTATCAAGAGGCTTTTCAGTTCCTCTTCACTTTCTGCCATAAGGGTGGTGTCATCTGCATAACTGAGGTTATTGACATTTCTCCTGGCAATCTTGATTCCACCTTGTGATTCATCCAGCCCAGCGTTTCTCATGATACTCTGCATATAAGTTAAATAAGCAGGGTGACAATATACAGCCTTGACGTACTCCTTTTCTTATCTGGAACCAGTCTGTTGTTCCATGTCCAGTTCTAACTGTTGCTTCCTTACCTGCATATAGGTTTCTCTATAAAAAAGTTAGTGATAAGTAAATACATCATTTACATATGAAAAGCCAAATAATAACTACTACTTTTAAGTTTTCAATTCTGCTTTTCCTATCCAGACCTTGGGAGGTAAGAAGATATGCTGCAATTTTCAGCAGTAAGTGGAGCCACTTTTTAATTTGAAGTATTTCTGTATTTCTGTTAATACTAGTAAATTCAAAATTTCCTAGTTAAAAGGGTGACTGCATGATAACTAAGCTCCCAGGCACCTTCTCATTTGTTCCTGTCCCCATGCACAGGCCTGGCCAAATAATGACTTGGGAATTCTGCTGTAACTTTGCCTTGTCCCCTGGTATGCCTTCATCCAGTGAGAAGCCAGAGTAAGAATAAAGGGTATGCATCATAACTGAGATTATGCCATGAAGTCATTTCACATCTGTGGCCAGCACCTCCTGTCATGTCCACCCGATCTGCAAGCTCAGTGAGTTATTCTGTTGTTGATTCTTCATTATTTAACAGAGAAGAACAGACCTGACTCCATATTGAATCCCTTTAGCTATAACCCTTATGTTCTATATTCTGTGCTTAGTCATGACCCCATGGACTGCAGCACACCAGGCTTCCCTGTTCTTCACTCTCTCCCAGAGTTTGCCCAAGCTCATGTCCATTGAATTTGTGATGCCATCCAACCATATCATTCTCTGCCACCCCAATCTCCTCCTGCCCACAATCTTTCCCAACATTAGGGTCTTTTCCAATGAGTTGGCTCTTTACATCAGGTGGACAAAGTTTCAACTTCAATATCAATCCTTCCAATGAGAATTCAGCATTGATTTCCCTTAGGATTGACTGGTTTGATCTCCTTGCTGTCCAAGGGACTTGCAAGGGTCTTCTCCAGCACCACAGTTCAAAAGCATTATTTCTTTGGCACTCAGTCTTCTTTATGATCCAACTCTCACATCTGTACATGACTATTGATAAAACTATAGCTTTGACCATACAGCCCTTTGTCGGCAAAATGATGTCTTTGGTTTTTAATACACTGTCTAGGTTTGTCACAGCTTTCCTTCCAAGAAGCAAGCATCTTGAAATATATGTAATAGTCCATTCTCAATGCTCTACCTCCCAGGCTTGACTTCTAAAGGTGTAACACTTTTGTATTTATATAGAGATAAAAAACTTGCAGAACAGAAAAGAACAATTGTATTGTTGGTTTACAGGAATAGTGTGACCAGACCTACTTGGATTCTAGCCTCAAGATATTTGTAACAACTGGCCACACCCTCACCTCTTTTGGTATGAGAGAAGCCTGAAATCTGATTCGGGTAAGACAATTCTTTAGGACACTAGTTCACCATCATTTAGGCCTGCTGGCTTTCCAAATACACTCACTCTTCTTTGCTCCAGCACCTCATTCTCTTGACTTATTGGCCTGTCAGGAAGCGTTCAGTAAGAACTTGGACTCAGTAACAACTACATGATAATAAAAGTTCTTAAAACTTCATTGGCCAGTTCAAGAATCCAGATTACTTTGTAAGATTGAGGATGTTTTTCTTTGCTTTAATCACTTCCTATACATGTTGAAATTAACAAGGAATTCTTAGGTTAGTTATTTGCCTAGTTATAGTGTATTGATTTGCTCTGTGAAGCTTAACACTTCCCACAATGATTGGACACCTTCCTCAAAATACAACACAGAGCTAAAGGTCAGAGGTGGAATTATAAAGCAAATGTGACTAATTCTTACTTGCAATCTATGATGTGAAAAAAATTATAAACAAAACTGTATATTAATGTTCCTGAGTCCAAGCTCACTCTGCTTGCCACATGAGAGGCCAACGAATCTGAGGGATGAGGTGTTGAGACAAGAAATATGACTTTATTCAGAGAGCTGGCTGACCAAGAAGATGGCAGCTAATGTCTCAAAATAATCATCTTTTTGGGGTCTGGAAGTCAGGTATTTTGGATCAGAGACCGGGGAAGGTGAGAAAACAAAGTAAAAAGGCCATTCAGTCTTGCAAGTATCTCCAGGAATGTCAAGCCTCAGGCAGGAGGATGTGTTAAATTTCTTCCTGCCATCTACAGGTGGACAGGGCTCTGAACAAAGAAACTAACTTAACATTCAGGCAAAGGGGCAGGATTCTCTGAGGCAGGCCATTTTGTGTGATTATAATAACAAAAGTGAACAAAACAGATCTAGCACGGAAGAGTCAGTTTTAACTCTTTTGTTACAATAATAGTTCAGAAGGCAAAGCACAGTATATTTTATTTCAGCAAAGATAAGACTTTCCTTTTAATGGATGACATTTTGACCTAGTAAATAGATATGTGATGTAATCTATAGAAATGTTTGCAATATCCAAATCTCTAAGTGATATATATCAGGGATATACAAAAGTCAACAAATAATTTCAACTGGGAAGCTTAAAAAAACTAGCAACACAGGTGTTAGATGTGGTGACTAAAAATGCTTTATGTGCTTGGTGAGGGAGGCAGGTCTTTCCTACCTTTTAAGGACAATATGCCATTGTGCAGTCAAATTGCTTAGCCCTCATCTATGTCCCAGGCCTTCCCTGGTAGTTCAAATTGTACAGAATCAGCCTGCAATGCAGGAGACCAGGGTTTGATCTCTGGGTCAGGAAGATCTGTGGAAAAGGGAATGGCTCCCTCCAGTATTCTTGCCTGGATAATTCCATGGCCAGGAACCTAGCAGGGCTACAGTCCATGGGGTCTCAAAGAGTCAGACACATCTGAGTGGCCAGCACTTGGATCACCAGCTAGTTCCTATCACAGGGAAAACAGCTGACACAGAGGGAGAAAAGTAGCTGGTGAGGTCAGCTCCACTCTAGTACTGCTCCCAACTCCCTTTCACACGCCAAGGACCTACTCATTGGCATGAACAGGCTCTAATCCACAGCAGAAATTTTCAGGGAAAATGTTCATGTGTGAAAAGAGTTTTTCTGCAGTAAGACCTTGGGCTCAGTAACAGCTACATGACCATAAGAGTTCCTGAAACGCCACTGGCTGCATGCCTGTTGTGTTGCTGTTTTGGTAAATATTCAAAAACATGGATGTTGTAAGTTAGAAGTGAACTGCATTCTGATAATTCTGCATTTCAACAATTTTCTCATTCAACTTTTCTTTCTCTATTTGCTTCATGCTTCATTAGAATTTGTAGTTTACAATACATGTGACTAAGCAGAGGTGTCAAATAGAAGAATAAGATTCTAGATGTTGGAGTAAAGGTTATTGTGACAAAGATGAGGAATTAACATCTTCTAAGTCATTCATTACAGCACTGCAACAAACATAACAAATGAGCTGGGCATTACAATAGAAGCAAATTTGCTTTTTGTTCTCCTATTCTACTGTGGGTCATCTCCAGCTCAATATCTACAGCAATGTCACCAACAAAACTGAAAAGAAAGTGCAGGTGAATGTCGCTCAGTCGTGTCTGACTCTTTGTGACTCCATAATGGGTATAGTCCATGGAATTCTCTAGGTCAGAATACTGAAGTGGGTAGCCTTTCTCTTCTGCAGGGGATCTTCCAACCCAGGGATCAAATCCAGGTCTCCTGCACTGCAGGTGCATTCTTTACCAACTGAGCTGTCAGACAGGTACAAATGACTGCTACTTGACAAAGTGCTGGTGATTTTAGGTGGAAATGGGAATCTAAAGGCAAAACAAATCTATAGTTTTGTTTCTTCTTTAATTCACAGCCAGTGAAGACTCTCTGGGTTCTGGAAGCAAATTATTAATTTATTGGATGATACTTCAAAGTTAATTTTATGTAACAGGTTACATAAAAGGTTAATTTTATGTAACAAATACTTGTTTAACCAAGAGTATTTAGAACACTTTGGAAACCAAGCCTAAGTACACAAACATCTACTATATACAGCAATATAGTAGCTTTACAGGAGAAGAATCCTTGGCAAATTGTTTGATCTGAAAGGTGAATTGCAGTACTTAAAACAAACAAACCAACAAAAACAGTAGGCAAGATTTTACTTAGTGGTTTGAAAAGGAAGCATGTCTGCAGAAATTCAACAGATATTTTTAAATTAGTTGAACACATCTCGGCAGTGGAAAGGGGGAAATGTTTTGATTTTAAGTGACAAAAATCTTGGATTTAAAAGAAACTGAATTCTTGGGAAAATGTTGCAAAATAAAATACTTAATATTTCCACTAGTCCTTTGGCTTGGAAGTAACAAAGGAAATGAGAAAGTCTGTCCTATGAAAACCAAGAAGGAAAAATGTAGAACACAGCAGAGCAGCATTTCATGTACTTATAACATCTACGTATTTCTCTGAATCTTCTTTTCAGCTTCTGACATGTAGAGAAAAGAAAGACCCTTGCAGAAGGTGGCCTAGTAAAGCAGTGAAAGTGAGATTACCTGATTGTACCAGTCAGGTTTCAGAATCTATAAAAGATGAGTATACTGCCGCTTACAAGAAAGAAACGAGCATTTTGATACCATGTTCAACATCTTCAATGGGTGACAAAATTTCCTTACTAAAAAAAAAGAATCAAGAGCAAAGGTTGAAATTCTCTCAGTTTACTTAAAGTTCCTCTGTGCTTATTTACCTAGTTAGCAAAGTTAGGCATTTGTGCCGCCAAAAAAAAAAAAAATTAAAGAGATAAATACATTCATTTTTAGGGCAGAAGAAAAAATATAGTCTTACATAAAGCTATAAATGATCAGGAAACTTACACACATATAAAATAAACTTGTAAATTCTACCCCTGTATTTGGATATATAAGGATATCACTCAGGGAGAAATGTTTTTATATCAGTATTGAATAAAATTATTTAAGCCATTTATTATTCATATTTTATTTAAAGGATAATTGTATTAGTATACTTAATCTTAAACACTGTCATAAATTTTCACATTATAAATGATCTTAACTAAAACCAAGTCACATTCACTAAATTAATTCTATCAAGGTTACTTCTAGAAAATTGAATGCTATTTGGATTACAGCAGTTATTTATCAGAAAATGTCTACACAATGTTTTAAAATTTTATAAAAAGGGAAGAAAGAGATTGATTTCAAGAAAGATACACTCTGCTTCATCTGTTTTTTTTTTTCTTGCTTTAGTTAGTAACTTTTAGTTAAAAATCATTTTTAATTAAGAAAAACCAAAACTCAGAGACTATATCTCACATATCACACCTCATTAACTCATTTGTCTACGGCACAGTAAAAATCTATAATTAGTATATTAGGCCAATTCAGCAAGTTAAAAAATAAAATAGAAACTTTAAAAAAATAAATTTCCTTTACCTAAAATATTGATTTGATTAGAATTAATATCCTTACAAGGGAGGAGAAATCAAATGAAAAGGGAATAAGCTGGCCCCAAATAAGCAAATCTACACAAATTTATCTTTCACCTCTCAAAATATCATGGACTTTTTCTTTTTAGATTGTGGTAGAGAACTCAGGAAGCGTGTTAGCTAACCTTGACATATAGTTATTATAATTTTTACTTGGGGGTTCCCTGAGACCTGAACTGAGGCAACAGTGCACCCATGTAAAATGCTTGGGAAGGCCACCACAAAGTCATGAGAGTGACGGAACCATAGGATCACAAAGCAACACAGATAAATTCCCTAAGTATAACGCTGTGCATAAGAAGTCAAAACCAAAAGAGTACACAGTGTATGATTCATTTATACAAAGCATAAATGACGTCTCTTTTCTTTCATGAGACGTCATAAGTCTTTCATGGTGAGGGTTGCCATGGAAGGGAGTAGAGACCAGAAGGGACACAGGGCATCTCCTAAAATCCTGCAGTGTTCATGTTTTTACCTTGTACAGATTAATCAGACATGTTCATGTGATGAAAGTTCACTCAGCTGTACACTTACAATGTGTGAAGTTGTCAGTGTATAATAACCACCAACAAAATTTATGAAAATCAACATAGCAAAAACAGATTTTGCAAGATCGCATTAAATCAAAGTAAGTTATGAAACATACTGAGATGTTTGTCATTCTGTAGTGAGTCATGGAAGTTGAATGAAGATAAAAAGAAATAAAAAAACCCAGAAAATTATGGAATGATCAATAACTCTACTGTATTATGAACTGTGAGTATGATAAACTAAGCTCTCTGATTTAAAAAGATCAAAACAAGATGAAATAAAATCTCTATAAGACTCAGCAATGAAATCAGAAGTGACAAAATTTCATTTAAAAATGCACATGTTTATTCCTAGGTATTCCAAGAGTAGATTATATGCATTTCCATTCTTTGGCTCATGTATAGAAAAACCGAGAACCCTAGAACTGCTCTATAGATGGCCTGCAGAGGTTTTAAAGGTTAGAACCTAGAAATCATCTTTAGAAATCATTTTTATAATGCACTGTTTCACAGCTAAAACCGCCAGATGTCAATAAATATTTTCATACTCTTAACAAGCTTGTAATAATTTCATACTCATGACTAATTTATTTCTCAAACACGAGAACATTCATGAAGTCTGTGTGTGCACACACATGTATGTGTGCATGTTCTAGTTGGAAAAATTCAGTTAATCAAAGTCTAAAGGAAATCTGTATCCTAAATGTCTCATTTTTCAACTGCACTCTGCCTCCGTGGTTGGAAATCCCTCAGGAAACTAGAGCTATTACTTTATACTGTAATGTGTAGAATGATTCTTGACTTACGTATTATTGATTAACTATATTGCTGTACATACAAATGAGAGAAGCCACATGAAGTCATGATTTGCCCAGCTTTGGTAGTCAAACAATGTACGCTGTATTATGCAGAGGCAACGTCCAAGCTAAGAGTGTAAAAATTCCCTAGGAATAATTTATGAGCAAACACTCTTTTATTACTGCTTCACATTATCAGATCCTAAAACAATAGAAAATAGATAGAAACAAATCATTCATTCTGTCCCCTGATAATACACAGAAATATCATAAAATTATAGACACTAGTTCTAGGAATAACTTGTAAAGGTCAGCTCATCATTTGATATTGTTTTTAGGAAGTGGGCACCTAGATAACCTAGCAAGGCTCTCATATTTCTGGAAAAAAACAGTGAGATTCAGAGAGTTTAACTGAGTTCCCAGAGATAGTTTTAAGGGTAAGTCTAGGACTTGTGTACCCTTATTCTGGCCACACACTCTATGCTATTATAAACCAACTCTATTACCATGCTTTTGGAAAATCTTCTCTCAAACCAGGAAAACTGATCCCTTACATTCATTTTTAGACATCAAGGAAAAACATCTGTGAGTAATACTCTGAAGATTTTAATGCTTAAAAAAGTGGTCTTGTTTGATGGCTGAGTAATATTCCATGGTGTGTATGTACCACAGCTTCCTTATCCATTCATCTGCTGATGGACATCTAGGTTGCTTCCATGTCCTGGCTATTATAAGCAGTGCTGCAATGAACAGTGGGGTGCACGTGTCTCTTTCAGATCTGGTTTCTTTGGTGTGTATGCCCAGGAGTGGGATTGCTGGGTCATATGGCAGTTCTATTTCCAGTTTTTTAAGAACTCTCCACACTGTTCTCCATAGCGGCTGTACTAGTTTGCATTGAATCAGTTCTAATGAGATGGATGAAACTGGAGCCCATTATACAGAGTGAAGTAAGCCACAAAGATAAAGACCAATACAGTATACTAACGCATATATATGGAATTTAGAAAGATGGTAACAGTAACCCTATATGCAAAACAGAAAAAGAGACACAGATGTACAGAACAGAATTTTGGATTCTGTGGGAGAAGGCGAGGGTGGGATGTTTAGAGAGAACAGCATCAAAACATGTATATTATCTATAGTGAAACAGATCACCAGCCCAGGCTGGATGCATGAGACAAGTGCTCGGGCCTGGTGCACTGGGAAGACCCAGAGGAATCGGGTGGAGAGGGAGGTGGGAGGGGGGATCGGGATGGGGAATACATGTAAATCCATGGCTGATTCATGTCAATGTATGACAAAAACCACTACAATATTGTAAAGTAATTAGCCTCCAACTAATAAAAATAAATGAAAAAAAAAAAAAGAATTATAAATGCAAAAAAAAAAAAGAAAAAAAAGTGGTCTTGTATCTTAATGAATTTCCAAAGCATATTCTCAAAACCATGTATATATAAGGATACATTGCATAACACAGGAAATATAGCCAATATTTTATAATACCTGTAAATGGAGTATAATCTTTAAAAATGGTGAATCACTCAGCTGTACATCTGTACATTTACTATATATATATAGTACATGTATACTATATATTTACTATATATATATATGGGCTTCCCTGGTGGCTCAGATGGTAAACAATCTGCCTGTAATGCAGGAAACCCTGGGATTGATACCTGGATTGGGAAGATCCCCTGGAGAAGGGGCTACCCTCTCCAGTATTCTGGCCTGTAGAATCCCATGCACAGAGAAAGCTGGCAGGCTTCAGTCCATGGGGTCCCAAAGAGTTAGATACAGCTGAGTGACTAATACTTTCACTTTCAACCTACTTATGAAACTATCAGGGGAGAATGATACATGTGTATGTAGGCTGAGTCCCTCCTCTGTTCACCTGAGACTACCATAGCATCCTTAACTGGCTATACCCCAATACAAAGTAAAAAGTTTCAAGCTTGAAAAAAATTGTGTTATCAAACCTTTTCGCGATTTTTCAAATTGATGTAAAGAATGATATCTCAAAGTAGTTTTGATTTGAATTTCTTTCACCAGGACTGTGATTGCTCATTTTGAAATATATATTTAAGAGTGATTTGCATTTGCTTTCATTGATTCATACTGTCTTTTTTTTATTTTTTATTTTACTGAACTTTGATTTTTAGGAGCTCTTTAGAAATTAATGGAATCAATCTTGTGTCTGTCATATGAATTTCATTTGTTAAACCAACTGGTCATTTGTCTTTTGACATTATTTTACTATATATATGATAATGTGTGACGTTTGTGTCACAGTAAAAATCCTTCCAATATTTCTTTCTGAACTTTAATTACTTCATTCTACTTTTAAATATCCTATGGGCCCAGAAAAATTTAAGAGACAAATACTCGTCTTATTTCCTAGCGGCTACTCAGTATTTACAGCTACATCTATTCAATATTACACATTTCTGATACTGATTTGAAAAGGCAGCTCTATTTTGCACTAAATTCTTACATGCAATCAGGTTTATTGTTATTCTTTGTATTTATTTCACTGAAATTACTATTTATTGTGACATTTTAATGTTTTTAGCTTTTATTTGGCTTGTTCTACATCATTGCATTCTTCTCTTGGATATTACAATTCCTTATTTTCTTTTATAAATATGAAATTCAGTCTTTCTAATTCCAAAATAATTTATTTTAGTATTGTACAAGTATATATGTTGGTATTCTTTCCCCTGGCATGGGATGAGCATAGTTTATTTTCTTTTGCATGTGTATCTTACATGCATTGTTTGCTGTCATATTATTACTTTATATAATATATTTTTAATATTTTAGTAATTATCTTAATACTTGTACTCATTCATGAAATATTTTTCAGAATTTAATAGTTTTAACATTCTTTTATGTTTTTGTACCTCATCCTAGTTTGAAATATTCACTCTGAAATAATATCACACATTATCTTGATTTTCTTAGACTAAACATTTCTACTCTTTGATCATAAAAGCACATTTAGGGGGACTTCCCTTGTAGTTAAGGCTTTGAGCTTCCACTGCGAATGTCTTCTTTGCAGTTTATAGCATCTTGCCTATGTGCTTTCCATTGAGTCAATTTCCGCTAAATTGATATTATTGGTACTGATGCTCTTCATCACTATTTTTTAGTTTATTTTGTAATTTGTAGAATTTTACAGAAAATTAAAAGGAATAACAAAATCTAATATCCTGACACTTTACTAGGTTCATCAATGTTTGAACTTCAGTTACGGCATGGTGGGGATATACAAGAGAAAACAAAATATTCACATTTCTCTACTGCTTTGTTACCACATGACCATACTCATCAATTTCTGACTTAATTATTTGTCATTTGTAATGTCCTATTTGTAGGTATAAATGTCTGTGCCAGCCATACACTGAGTTATAAGGCACACACACAAATCTGTCTAAATTAGACCATCTTAAGTTACAAAGAGAAAGAACGCCTTGGCTTACTTGACCTCACTGTTCGGGAGAGGGTTGGCTTTTGGAGTTACTCAATCCAGGGATTCCAATAATAACATCACTATGACTTTTTTCTTGCTTCTCACAATATGGGGAGGCTTCACTAGAAGTCACAGATTAATCATCACTGCCTCTGACATCAAATCAACTGAGCAAAACCTCTGAAAATAGAGTCTTTTGTCTGGAACTTCCCTGGTGGTCCAGTGGCTAAGATTCCAGGCTCCCAATACAAGGGGCCCAGGTTCATTCCTTGGTCAGGGGAAGTAGATCCCACAAGCCAAAACTAAATATCTTGTGTGCTGTAACCAAGACCCAGTGCAGCCAAATAAATTAATACATATTTAGGAAAAGAGAAAGTGGAGACTTATCTTTAAAAGTGGTGACTAAAAAGGCTGGAAAACTCACATGCTTATGTGCACACTCTGAGAACATCCATTTAGCCAGAGACTGAGACAAAACAGTTGGCCAGATCTTGATCATGTTGAACCTGTCTGCCTTGGAGGTGACGAGGTAAGAGAGTTAATCCTATTTCACTTACATGGAACACAAATTCCTAAGAAGAGAGGATTTGGCAATAGGAATGTGGACATGCTGTTCAGCTCCGAAAGAAAGATCCTACCTATGCTTATATTTAAAACTGCAATGTGTGTGTGCATGTGGGATCAGTCATGTCAAACTCTTTGTGATCCCATAGATGTAGCCCTCCAGGCTCTTCTGTCTGGAATTCTCCAGGCAAGAATACTGGATTGGGTTGCCATTTCCTTCTCTAGGGCATCTTTCTGACCCAGCGATCAAACCCATGTTTCCTGCATTGCCTGCATTGGCAGGTGGGTTCTTTGATAGCTAAGGCACTGAGGAACTCCTAAATCAAAGAATTATTCAGTATTGGAGGAAACTATGTGGAATATGTTCAGAATCATGTTCACAAGATGAATGACCAATGGATGAAATTTCTTAATCTTCCTCATTCCTTTTAACAGGTGCAAGTTAAATTCAGTAGATTATGAGTCTACTCAGAGAAAATATAAAAGATGTGAGCATAGAAAGTGAGATTTAGAGGAAGACTGTTACCTTCCTTGTTGGCGAGATGTGCCACTTCTCTAAAAACAGGTGGGAGTCATGACAAGGCCTTGTTAGAACTTACTCCTAGTCCAATGGGATAACAGAAGAATTTGTCTTTGGAGTTAAGGAGATTCTCATATATACAAAGTGCATAACTGATTAAAATTTTAAACTGTCATCTGAAATATTTATTTTCCCTAGGGCTAACAGTAGTTCAATCTCAGAGAAGAAAATTTTTGACACATGCAGCTTTAAAAAAAAGTTAAAAAATAAAGTAATTCTGTTGTTTGAAAAAGTTAGAGTAATGCATGTGCTTTCTTTTAACGGCAGAAACTTTTTATTGTTATCATTGGCCATGCCATACGTTATGTGGGATCTTAGTTCTCCAATCAAGGATCCAACCTGAATGTTTTTTCTGTAAAACGATATGGCATAAATTTATAGAATTGTTTTCTTTGTGAGATTCCACAGTTCAAAGCTATTTACATCAACTTAACATGAAATCCACTATCGTATTCTTGCTTAGAAAATTCCCTGGACAGAGGAGGCTGACAGGCTACAGTCCATGGGATCTCAAAAAGTTGGACACCACTGAAGCAAGTGGGCATGCACACATAGTTGGTTCATTGGAGCAGTTTAAATAATAGCAAATGATTTCAAGGTACTAGTTCCTTTTCAGATGATTTGGGTTTGTTTTATTCCAATAAAAATATAATAAAGAGAATCAAGTATTCTTTTTTTATTTTTAAATGAGATTTTAAAAATTTTCATCAATCTGGAACTCATTTGAAGTTTATTTTCTAGTCAATATAGAAGAATCTACTGGTGGTGATGAAACAGGAACACATTATGCTGTTTGAATTCAAGGCAGAAAAATAGAAGTTAAAGTGTGTAACCAAAGTTATATGCCACTTTTTTTTTTTTTTTTTTGAATGCACCTTTAATCAATAATCTTGAAGCTCTAGATTTATCTATCAAACTGAGAAAATCTGTCTTAGGGTAGCTAGATCCTTTAATCAAATATTGACAGATGTGATCTTCTGGGTGATAAAAACAGATTTAAAACTCAGAGTGACATTATTTAATGAGAATCATAGAATCAGAGCATACTTATTCAACTCAAGATGAAACATACATTATATAATATGTGCTTACTTCTCAAGTCATTGAAAGTGAAACTATTAGAAGTTCAGTCGTATCTGACTCTTTGCAACCGCCTAGACTGTAGCCCACCAGATTCCTCTGTCCACAGAACTCTCAAGGCAAGAAACCAGAGTGGGTAACCTTGCACTTCTCCAGGGAATTTTCTCAACCTAGGACTGAACTCACATCTCCTGCATTGCAGGCAGATTCTTTACCGTCTGAGCCACAGTGAAGTCCTCTCAAGTCATTACTATTCTTGAATAACATGACTACAATTTATCATTCCTGATTTCGTTAGCATATATTTGAAAGCTAAGGTCAAACATTTTCCTATTTATGTAACTGAAAGACTTAATCTATTCCTGTGTCGTGTCCCACTCTTTGCGACCCCATGGACTATAGCCCACCAGACTCCTCTGCCCATGGGGATTCCCCCAGAAAGAATACCGGAGTTGACTGCCATGCCCTCTTCAAGGGGATCTTTCCGACCCAGGGATCAAAAGATCTTTTATGTCTCCTGCCTTGGCAGGTAGGTTCTTTACCACTGGTGCCACCTGGGAAGCCCACTTAATCTATAACTTAAATCCAAGATTTATAAGTAGAAATGTTTAGCTTATGGGAGCAATGTTGAATCAGAGTTTTAATAGATGAAAACAATTATTAAAACATTTTATACATCTTATTATACCAAGTCTTATGAAATTACTCCTCAGAAACCTAAATCACTATAAAATTAGGTAGCATAAAATTAAGTAGCTAAATGCACGCTATCTTATAATAGAGATTTCAGGGGAACAAAAGAACTTTGCTCATTTTAGAAATATTTAGTGTTAATATGCTATTTATAGTGCTGCACAGCACCTTGGGAGGTTTTTAAAGTGTCCTTGTGTTATTTTGAATTAATGAACAGATATTAGAGGGTGGAAGAACCACTGTGGATAGGAATTAGAATAGAAAAGTGATTTTTATACCCAAGGGTATAAATCTATATAGGATTTGAGTGCAGTCATTTTCCTCAAAAATATAGCCTGCAGCCTGGCATGGCAGAGGAAAATTGCTATATTCATGATTTAACAATGAAAAATTAATAACTTATTTAAATGTATAACACACTGCATGAAGTGATGCAATAAAGCATCTGTCTATTAATCATGCTTGATGAGAAGTCAGATCCTTGGAGGATGAAAACTTGGAGTCAGGCCTAGTTTTCAATCAAAGTTTTATAATATAGAAGAAACCCAAATCAAATCTTGACCTTTCATCAGACTGTTAGGATTGTCAGTAGATACCAGCACCATTTACTATTATCTTGTTCTTAGCATTCCAATAACTCTAACATTTCCTACTCATTTTCCATCACGTCACCTGGTTTTCCTACACTAAGAGGAGTTTGAGCACAGTTATTCTGTGGTAAAGAGCTGCACTCAATACTCCAGCAAATTTGGAAAACTCAGCAGTGGCCACAGGACTGGAAAAGGTCAGTTTTCATTCCAATCCCAAAGAGAGGCAATGCCAAAAAATGTTCAAACTTCTGCACAATTGCACTCATCTCACACGCTAGCAAAGTAATGCTCAAAATTCTCCAAGTGAGGCTCCAACAGTACATGAACTGTGAACTTCCAGATGTTCAAACTGGATTTAGAAAAGGCAGAGGAACCAGAGATCAAATTTCCAATATTCCTTGGATCATAGAAAAAGCAAGAGAGTTCCAGTAAAACATTTACTTTTTATTTATCTACTATGCCAAAGCCTTTGACTATGTGGATCACAACAAACTGGAAAATTCTGAAAGAGATGGGAATACCAGACCACCTGACCTGCCTCCTAAGAATCTGTATGCAGGTCAAGAAGAAACAGTTAGAACTGGACATGGAACAACAGACTGGTTCCAAATTGGGAAAGGAGTATGTTAAGGCTGCATATTGTCATCCTGCTTATTTAACTTATATGCAGAGTACATCATATGAAATGCCAGGCTGGATGAAGCGTAAGCTAGAATCAAGATTGCTGGGAGAAGCATCAATTACCTCAGATACACAGAAGATACCACCCTTATGGCATAAAATGAAGAGGAACTAAAGAGCTTCTTGATGAAAGTAAAAGAGGAGAGTGAAAAAGCTGGTTTAAAACTCAACATCCAAAAAACGAAGATCATGACATCCAGTCACATCGCTTCATGGCAAATAGATGGGGAAACTACGGAAACAGTGACAGACTTAATTTTCTTGGACTCTAGAATCACTGCAGATGGTGATTGCAGCCATGAAATTAATAGAAAATTGCTCCTTGGAAGAAAAGCTATGACAAACCTAGACAGTATATGAAAAAGGATTGAAATTACTTTGCTGACAAAGGTCTGTCTAGGCAAAGCTATGGCTTTACCGATAGTCATGTATGGATGTGAGAGCTGGACCATAAAGAAAGCTGAGCGCTGAAGTATGCTTTGGACTGTGGTATTGGAGAACACTCTTGAGAGTCCCTTGGACTGCAAGGAGATCAAATCAGTCCATCCTAAAGGAAATCAGTCCTGAATATTCACTGGAAGGACTGATCCTGAAACTGCAACTCCAATACTTTGGCCACCTGATGCGAAGAACCGACTCACTGGAAAAGACCCTGATGCTGGGAAAGATTGAGGGCAGGAGGAGAAGGCAACAAGCAGAGATTGAGATGGTTGGAAGGCATCACCAACTCAATGGACATGAGTTTGAGCAAGCTCCAGGAGTTGGTGATGGACAGGGAAGCCTGGTGTGCTGCAGTCCATGGGGTCGTAAATAGTTGACACAACTGAGTGACTGAATGGAATTGAACTGAAGTGATGCTGGGGCTGCAACAGATGGGTTATTTAAGCAAAGCTTCAAAAAGTATCCTCCCTGGAAATAAGATTTCTCCCCTTGTGATCCCCCTAAAGCAGTGCACCTAGGACTCCAAAAAGCAAAGGAAATGAAAATACTACCAGTAAAGATCAGCACTTTCTTGAATGACTAATACTCTCGGTCATCCCAAATTAATAGGAAGTGCTGTGTTGTTCTTAGCCACTCAGTCGTGTCCCACTCTTCATGACCACATGGACTGTAGCTCACCAGGCTCCTCTATCCAAGGGGATTCTCCAGGCAAGAACACTAGAGTGGTTTTCCATGCCCTCCTCAGGGGATCTCCCCAACCCAGGGACTGAATCCAGATCTCCCACATTGCAGGCAGATTCTTTACCATCTGAGCCATGAGGGAAGCCTAATTAATAGGAAGAATAGGGGGCTAATTTGCAAAATACAAGTGAGAGGAGAAATACAGAGATTTTAGTTCAGCAGTTGTGGAATGCAGAAAACTAACAGTATTTCCTTTCCTTGGTGGTACTGACGGATTATGCTCAAGTAGGTAATATGAGCAGTTTCACTAGATACTTCTAAATGTTTATAACTATTAAAAATTCTAATTACCAAATGATATAAGCCCACAAATGACCCTCTATTACAATTCATGCAAATGTTGTTGTATACTAATCACGTTGTTATTGTTGTTTAGTCACTCAGTTTTGTTTAATTCTTTGTGATTCCATGGACTGTAGTTCTCCAGGCTTCTCTGTCCATGGAATTCTCCAAGCAAGAATCCTGGAGTGATCTTCCCAACTCAGAGATCAAGCCTGGGTCTCCTGTAAGCCTCCGCACTGCAGGCGGATTCTTCATTGCTGAGCCACTGGCCTGTGTATACCAGTGATATGCATACATCTTAAATAATAAATTTTCTAACAATATTAATCCTAGCCATGAATTAACATGTGGAAACAAAATTACCAAAAACTAGGTCAATCAATTGGAACACCTTGACTGTTTACTAGTTTGTCAGATAAACTCTAACTCAGATGAGGATGAAAACGCTCCAGGAAAGTCAATAGAAAATAGGAGTTACAGTAACTTCTATTTTTAAACATGGTGTGATGCATTAAACGGAGAAGCATTTGGCAAATCTTGTTCTGCAACTGACATAGAGGATTCTTTCTTATTTTGGACTATCTTCTCCATCTCACAATCTGCTGTATGGTGATAAAACAGCATATTGAACGCTTGCATGATAATATTGAAAAAACTGACCAGTTAGTAATGGAGCACATATTATGCTCCAGGCATTCTGCTACAATCTTTGCATACTCATCACAGAAAGCCTTCACAACTGTTCTACAACATAAGTACCAGCTCATAGAAAGTCTCATTTTAGAGATATCAATATGCTTATGAATTATGGAAGGTGGCACAATTGGTAAAAAGTAGCAGAGGCAGGACTTTACCCAGGCAGGCAGACTCCACATGCAGAGATCTCTCTCCTGGGGGCTGGAGAGGGGACACTCAGATTCCTATACGGATAATGCTAAACTTGCCCCATTGCAGAGGATATAGAACATATGCCAAGTAGAACCCTGTGTGACACATTTGTTAGGCATAGCAGAGATGATTTTGCTGGGTCAAAATCTGTCCTCCTGAACATTATTAATAGATTGAATTTTGTTATAAAAATGAAAGGCAACAAAATGTATCTGCACGGTAGTGGATCATCTGTTACTGAAGGGATTCATAAAATGTGAAGCAGGATTTTAAACACAACTGAGCTTTGTGCATGACAGGGGGTGGGGGTGGTAACTCACGCGCCCTAGAAAATCTACATGCCATGCCTCTCTCTGTCTCAAAAACAAAGAAGTGGCCCACCCTTGGGCAGAAAGCTGAAACATTTTGAGCAGAAAGAAGACTCAAAATCCTAGTTCTTTTGGCACCAAATAACATGATCTCTTCCAGATGGCAGTAGTGGTAAAGAAACCGCCTGCCAATCATAAGAGATGTGGGTTCCATCCCTGGGTTGGGAAGATCTCCTGGAGGAGGGCATGGCAACCGACTCCTGTATTCTTGCCTGGAAAATCCCAAGGACAGAGAAGCCTGGTGGGCTACAGCCCATAGAGTCACAAAGAGATGGACAAAACTGAAGCGACTTAGCATGCACACAAACTTAATGTGATTTCTAACGGAACAAAACTTCCCATATTTAGTTAACTGAAAAATCTGTAAAATGAAAATAAGGGTAACTATATTTACTGAAATATCTGCATATAAATGGACCATTTTTTTCCATTTATTTTTATTAGTTGGAGGCTAATTACTTTACAATATTGTAGTGGCTTTTGCATTACAATTCAAACTGACATTGTTAAAGAGTCAATTGTAATCTGTGTGTTCATATTTTTTCCAAAATAAAAGTGTTTCAATTAACCTATCTTGATATATAACCAAAGGGATCTAAAGATGGAGTGCATGCAATGTGACTGGTGTCATCTGATTCCTACCTTTTAGAATAAAGTGAAGTTTTCATAAATATAGCCCTATTTATGGACAACAAAATCATGTCTATATATGTATATGAATACACTTTATAGGAAATGCATTAAATAAAAACACTATTTTAATTCAGTTGGAAGACAGGCCAATCAGAGGTGTGATCATTTAATAATGCAATTTAAGCATTCTAAGTTTCAGATTTTAAAAACCTCAGACTCTCCTTGCAGACTCTATATTACACGAGGTGACTGTGTAGCACATTTGACAATATCTTTGACATACTGTTGTTAGTATATGCTACAGTCAGCTCTTCAAGAAACAGTTTCTTGCAACAGTGCATTTAATGACATGCTATTTCTACAAAGGCTGTCCAAATCCCTTGGTAACACACTTACCACACATTTACTTGACAAAAAGAATGTAAGACAAAAACAAAAAGCACTTAACAAAAATGTATAAAACAAAACTCAAGGCAATAGATGACATCTGGAAGACGAAATTCCCCATGTCTGAGTTTATGATGAACCACGGGAGCAAGAGACTTCATTACAACATATCATTACAGGACTTAGAAAAGTCTAGGTTAATCTAATTTAATCACTATGTGAAAGAAACTGATTTACAGCTACTTTAGACATGAAATAAGCCCCCAGACTCCCTCAGTCTTGCAATTTAATTGAGACAATGAGAACAGAATTGGTCCCTTCAGTGAGAAGTCAGAAATTTATGCTACAGTATGCTTCATAGGTTTCATCCTATTTGAAACAAACCACATTCCTTAGGCTGAACAAAAACTAGGTTATGAGAATTAAGTCACAACTTTATACTTTGCTATAGCTAACATTTCGATCTACTAGGAAATGTTCAATTCTTTCTGAGCCACTCTATGAGGAAGGAGACTTGGGCCTGGAGAAAATTTATGATTATAAGATAAAGAATGTTAACACGTTTAAATTTTTAAAGAGATTTCTTGAAAAAAGGAGCAATAGATCCTCTTCACATCTACTTGCCCTTCCTTTACTTCCTGTAAAGATGACTTCAACTTCTGCTTAGAAGCAAGGACCAGATATAGAAATGTCATAGATACCATATCTCCTCCAATGTTCTTGCTGAAATGTAGTTTATATCCTGGTTGCAAAAACACAGGCTGCTAAAACAGCTACATGCAGAAATCTAAGATTTCTCTTTCTTCTGGATGCGCAAAGACATGCTGTGTATATTACTTTGATTCACATGAGTAAGAGAAGAACTAAAAAGCTGGAAAAAAAAATCAAAGACCACTGGATTACATCATTTTGGAACATGAGGGATGCAGTGAGATTTTTAGAACTAATTATGTCATTAAAAACCATTTTTATATAATCTTTAAAAATTTCCCATGTCGAACCACACATAGTGAGTGAGATACAGTGTATGAACTCTGATTCTAAGGTAATCATACTCCCATAAGCTCTCCACAAAACCCAGTAACCTTAAATCATACTTGCAGACATAAATACAAATAAGCACATAAATACAAATAAGCATAACAAATTATGTTAACAGATAATTCTAATTAGCTTAAAAATTCTTGAATTTTTAAATTATGCACATTATTTTTAATATTTAAAGGTACTAAATTTTCTTATATATAAACTGAACAGAAGAAAAAATAAGCCAAAGTAAAATTGGAAGACTTATTTCAGATCCATTTTCCTCACTATATGGGATAAAATTTCCTTCCTAAAATTTAGATCCCTCTAAATTAAGAAAGGAGATTACAGCACACATAGAACTGGATTCATCTTTAAATGGCATTTTATACTGTTAACTCCCTACTCTGAAGAAGGAAGAAGTTAACACCATATACTTCTCCTTCCCTTCTTCTCAACATAATTCAGTTACGTCACTATTGTTCAGCTTTAGAAAATGTCTGTTTTGGTCACTGAAGGAAATTACAGTTATTTACTCTTCATCTTATATTTAATGAATATGATGTTCACCATCTAACCTCGATGTCACCACCCATGCATTACTTACTTTAGTTCATCTTTATGTTGACTAGCTTTAAAATACAAAGTAACTTCAGTTCAGTTCAGTTCAGTTCAGTTGCTCAGTCATGTCTGACTCCTTGCAACCCCATGGACTGCAGCATTCCAATCTTCCCTGTCCATCACCAACTCCAAGTGCTTGCTCAAACTCATGTCCATCGTGTCGGTGATACCATCCAGCCATCTCATCCTCTGTCGTCCCCTTCTGCTCCTGCCCCCAATCCCACCCAGCATCAGGGTCTTTTCCAATGAGTCAACTCTTCGCATGAGGTGGCCAAAGTATTGGAGTTTCAGCTTCAGCACCAGTCCGTCCAAAGCACACCCAGGACTGATCTCCATTAGGATGGACTGGTTGGATCTCCTTGCAGTCCAGAGGACTCTCAAGAGTCTTCTCCAACACCACAATTCAAAAGCATCAATTCTTAAGCACTCAGCTTTCTTTATAGTCCAACTCTCACATCCATACATGACCACTGGGAAAACCATAGCCTTAACTAGACAGACCTTTGTTGGCAAAGTAATGTCTTTCCTTTTTAATATGCTGTCTAGGTTGGTCATAACTTTCCTTCCAAGGAGTAAGTGTCTTTTAATTTCATGGCTGCAATCACCATCTGCAGTGATTTTGGAGCCCCCCAAAATAAAGTCTGACACTGTTTCCACTGTTTCCCCATCTATTTCCCATGAAGTGATGGGACCAGATGCCATGATCTTAGTTTTCCAAATGCTGAGCTTTAAGCCAACTTTTTCACTCTCCTCTTTCACTTTCATCAAGAAGCTTTTTAGTTCCTCTTCAATTTCTGCCATAAGGGTGGTGTCATCTGCATATCTGAGGTTGTTGATATTTCTCCCAGCAATCTTGATTTCAGCTTGTGCTTCTTCCAGCCCAGTATTTCTCATGATGTACTCTGCATATAAGTTAAATAAGCAGGGTGACAATACACAGCCTTGACGTACTCCTTTTCCTATTTGGAACCAGTCTGTTGTTCCATGTCCAGTTCTAACTGTTGCTTCCTGACCTGCATACAGGTTTCTCAAGAGGCAGGTCAGGTGGTCTGGTATTCCCATCTCTTTCAGAATTTTCCATAGTTTATTGTGTTCCACACAGTCAAAGGCTTTGGCATAGTCAATAAAGCAGAAATAGATGTTTTTCTGGAACTCTCTTGTAACTTAGGATGTTTAATTGGGGAGCTGAATTGTGTTTATTTACCCTCACGGGCAAGTTTGTGCATGCTGGTCAGTATTTCTAAAACCATTGTATCTGAATTTTAAGATAATATAACCCGGCTTAACATTCTTGAAGCCGACCTTTTATTCTTACCTTCACCAACTTGGTAGACAGGTGTTTCACCATGTTGACTATAGTTGTGTAAAATGGCAGAGAAGCCTGGAGGGCTACTGTTCATGGGGTCGTAAAGAGTCAGACACAAGTGAAGCGACTGAGCGCGACACAGACCTGTTTCACTCTTTCATGTCTTAAACTTTGCATTTTCTCCTAGAAGTCAATAGAACTTGAATTGTTTTCAATTAAATTTTAAGAAGATAGTTTTGTTTCATCTAATAAATATTTTTATAAATAAATTATTACAACAAAATAAGTTTCTGGTTCAAAGACGATTTTTTTGTCATTTTTTTTTAACATTGTTCTGTAGTTATTTTCATAGATGGCAGAGATGTTCTATTGATAAAGAATACTTTTTCTATGAGTTTTAGCTTAGATATAGTTAAGCTTTTTCATTTGCAGAGAAATAGTGTATTTGGTAGAAATTTTACTAAGGAATTTAAATTTCTCTTAATCTTCAGTTGAAAAGTAAATCTTTTTGCACTTAGAAACCTCTAAGAACTGAAACTTTAATACATAATGCAATGCTAAACCAGTAGTATATTTTCAGCACAAGGTCATTTAAGTTAAATTAATTAAACAATAAAGGAGCAATCTTTTAAGCATTTCATAGATACTTAAGATGAAGTCTTAGGAGATGAAGGGTCGAACACAACACTTGCAATTTTCATAAGGTTTACATGTATTCATATGTGTATGTGTATACATATATATGGTATACTAGCAAATTATACATTTAACAAAACTTTTTTGTTAAACACTCAACTTGTATCCCTCCTATTCTCACCTTTCAAATGAGGAAGATGTACTCAAATAACCAAGTAAGGAGATGAAGGAAAAAGGGTTTGGAAATAAGAATGAAAGCAAAAGGTTAAGAAATGATGTGAGGTTTATAAAGATTATTACATAAAGAACTTTAGTAAAGATGAACAGAATATTGATGGCATAAAGTATGGAGAAAAGCATTATTTGCAGGAAGAAAACACAAAAAGAATGTTAAAAGAAACAAAGGGTAAGATGGATTTCTGTCACTAAAAATACCCAATTTGGATGGAGAAAGATAAGTAGTAGATAAGGCCAGAAAGTTATGTTGCCAACAGGTAAGAAATGTTGATTTATGCTTCATAAGAATATGTTTTGCTTGAGAAATTTAGTAACAGCTTCCTAGGTGGTGGCTCAGTGGGTTCAGTCCCTGAGTTGGGAAGATCCCCTGAAGAAGGAAATGACTACCCACTCCACTCTGGACAGAGGAACCTCATGGGCTACAGCCATTGGGATTGGAAAGAGCTGGACACGACTTAACAGCGAGAACCTTAGTAATGATGTTATTTTTCTCAAAAAGAAAATATATATATATATAATAAGCATTTAATAATCTTAAAGAAGGGCAAGGAAATATCTGCTAGATGGATAGGAAGATTGGTTAGAGTTTGATACAGTTAAAATACATAGATAATGTATCTATGCATATCTTGATGTAATTTTCAAAGCCATTTTTGGGGAATGATTTCATCATTTTACAGAGAGAAGGAAATTGAAGCTGAAAGGAATATTCAAATGGAAAGTTGAACCCTATCTCCTGACTTTAATGCTTATTTTTCAATATTCAAAGTGATAATGGGAATAAATCATTCATACGGTATGTGTAACCTCAATTTGACAGACATAAATAATGTTGAAAAAATATCAAGGGTCGCCAGGGAAGTCATTTAGGAAACTGCTTCTGTGTGACTTTATCAAGACTTATGATTTATCTTATCATATCAGATATCCTATCAAGTTATAATATCAAGATATCTTATGAAATCTTGTCATATCAAGATTTTATGATGCTGGCAATGGGAACCAAAAAAGACAGTGATGGTAACACAAAGTAACTTTAAATTATTTCTTGACTCGAAATTTATATATGATGTGACAATCTTTATACTCACATTCAGTCATAGATCTGTCAAATGAATGATTTTTTTTTTAAATTCTTGCTTTCATTTTTTGAAACTTTATATCATTAGAATGTTGTTAATTTGGATATGAGCTACATATCTATGCCAAAAATGGTTCCTATGGATGCAGCACATAGCATTTGATGAAATCACCTTATCACTGTGCATTAACTCCCATCCCAATCAGTAAAATCCTGCAAGTGGGCCTCTTGGGAGTCTAATTCCCAGCAGGAGTTTTTATGGGATCAACAATTTGTCCTACAAGTTCATTTGTTATTTTTATGTGTGCTGCTGTTGTGTGATCAGTCACTGAGTTGTGTCTGACTCTTCGCAACCCCCTGGACTATAGCCTGCAAGGGTCCTCTGTCCATGGAATTCTCCAGACAAGAATACTGGAGTGAGTTGCCATTTCCTTCTACAGGGGATCTTCCTGACCCAGGGATTGAATCCATGATCTCTGCACTACAGGCGGATTCTTTACCACTGCACCACCTACAGCAAACTACTTAAAATGTGCATCATACCCAGATCAGAAGATTAGTCTAACTGATATGGCATCAATCAGTTTCAGGTGGAGCTGTTTATTGAAATCTAAGAAGAGATATTTTTAAAGGACAGATACCTCAAAAAGAGGTGAGAGAACAGAAAAAAAAATGCAAAGTGTCTTGAAATTAAGAATGATGGCAAATAAAACTGAGAAGCAATCTTATAAGTGAAAATGTGTGGAAGGAATGATAAGAACAAAAAAATATCAGATCATCTTACCATTTGATAGAAGGCTTCCCCAGTGGTGCTGTGATTAAGAAATTGCCTGCAATGCAGTTGATACCAGAGACCTGGGTTTGATCCCTAGGTCCAGAAGATCCACTGGAGGAGGAAATGGCAACCCACTCCAGTATTCTTTCCTGGAAATCCTGTGGACAAAGGAACCTAGCAGACTAGGGTCCACAGAGTCACAAAAATTGGACATACTGAGCACTTTTAATAGAGGAAAAAGTGCTAGGATTGATATGCAAATGCAAAAGGTACTTTAACTGTTAAGAACAGTTTAATGGACATTAGAACCCACTCAAGATTGGGAGCCACAGAAATTTGGAAGTAAGAGAGCCTATATTCATATTCTTTTGGGGAAGACTAGACTTTCCACCCACCCTACACATGTCCAAGTTACACTGTGTCTAAAGGAACATGTCACAGCATCAGGCAGGCTGTTCAAGGGGACAAGGGACGCAATGCCAGAGTGCAGATGCCCAAGTCCTGCCCCTGGTCTGTCTTCAAGATCCCTTGTCTTTCTGTGGAAACTGGAGCTTCATGCATCTTATTAACATCTGTTACACTTCCTTGTCTCTACAGGGTTTGCCAAGGTGATCATATAATCAATTTGATGGTGTTGACCATTTGATTGGTAATGGAATCAATCAACTCAGTATCACCATCTGGTGATGTTCATGCATAGAGTTGTCTCCTGTATTGTTGGAAAAGGGTGTTCGCTATGATAACTGCTTTCTCTTGGCAAAATTCTGTTAGCCTTTGCGTTGCTTCATTTTGTACTACAAGGCCAAATTTGCCTGTTACTCCAGGTATCTCTTGACTTCCTACTATTGCATTCCAGTCCCCTATGATGAAAAGGACATCTTTTTTTGGTGTTAACTTTAGAAGGCCTTGTAGGTCTTCATAGAACTATTCAACTTCAGCCTCTTTGGCATGAGTGGTTTGGACAGAGACTTGGATTACCATGATATTGAATTGTTTTCCTTGGAAAAGAACAGAGATCATTCTGTGCTTTTGAAACTGCACCTAAGAACTGCATTTTGGACTCTTCTATTGACTTTGAGGGTTACTCCATTTTGTCTAAGGGATTCTTGTCCACAGTTATAGATATAATGGTCATCTGATTTAAATTCTCCCATTCTAGTCCATTTTAGCTCACTAATTCCTAAAATGTTGATGTTCACACTTGCCATCTCCTGTTTGACCACTTCCAACTTGCCTTGATCCATGGATCTAACATTCCAGGTTCCTATGCAATATTGTTCTTTACAGCATCAGGCTTTACCTTCCCCCACAAGACACATCTACAACTAGTCAACACTGAAATCAGATTGAGAATATTCTTTGCAGTCAAAGATGGAGAAGCTCTATACAGTCAGCAAAACCAAGACTGGGAGCTGGCTGTGGCTCAGTTCATGAACTCCTCATTGTAAAATTCAGATTTAACTAAAGAAAGTAGGGAAAACCACTAGGCCATTCAGGTATGACCTAAATAAAATCCCTTATGATGATACAGTGGAAGTGACAAATAGATTGAAGGGATTAGATCTGATAGAGTGCCTGAAGAACTATGGCTGGAGATTCATAACATTGTACAGGAGGCAGTGATCAAGACCATCCCCAAGAAAGAGAAATTCAAAAAGGCAAAATGGTTGTCTGAGGAGGCCTTACAATGAGCTGAAAAAAGAAGAGAAGCTAAAGGCAAAGGAGAAAGGAAAGATATAGCTATCTGAATGCAGAGTTCCAAGGAATAGCAAGGAGAGATAAGAAAGCCTTCCTCAGTGATCAGTGCAAAGAAATAGAGGAAAACAACAGAATGGGAAAGACTAGAGATCTCTTCAAGATAATTAGAGATAGCAAGGGAACATTACATATAAAGATTGACAAAATAAAGGACAGAGAAATTATGCACCTACAGAAGCAGAAGATACTAAGAAGAATTGGCAATACTCCACAGAAGAACTATACAAAAAAGATCTTATAATCCAGATAACCATGAAGGTGTGATCACTCACCTAGAGCCAGACATCCCACAGTGTGAAGCCAAGTGGGCTTTAAGAAGAATCGCTATGAAAAGTTAGTGGAAGTGATGGAATTCCAGCTGAGCTATTTCAAATCCTAAAAGGTGATGCTATGAAATAGTTGCACTCGATACTCCAGCAAATTTGGATAGTTCAACAGTGGCCACAGGACTGGAAAATGTCAGTGTTCATTCCGGTACCAAAGAAAGGCAATGCCAAAGAATGCTCAAACTACTGCACAACTGCACTCAGTTCACACACTACTAGCAAAATAATGCTCAAAATTCTCCAAGCTAGGCTTCAACAGTACATGAACAACAACTTCCAGATGTTCAAGCTGGATTTAGAAAAGACATAGAAACCAGAGATCAAACGCCATTATACATTGGAACGTAGAAAGAGCAAGACAATTCCAGAAAATCTTCTACTTCTTTCACTACACTAAACCTTTGACTGTGTGGATCACAAAAAATTGTGAAATTTTTTTCAAGAGATGGGAATACTAGACCACCTTACTGGCCTCCTGAGAAACCTGTAGGCAGGTCAAGAAGCAACAGTTATTACTGGACATGGAACAACGGACTGGTTCAAAATTGGGAAAGGAGTATATCAAGGTATATATATATACTGTCACCCTGCTTGCTTAACTTATATGCACATTGCATCATGCAAAATGCCAGGATGGATGAATCACAAGCTGGAATCAAGATTCCAGGGAGAAATATCAATCATCTCACATATGCAGATGACACCACCCTTATGGCAGAAAGTGACAAGAAACTAAATAGCCTCTTGATGAAAGTGAAAGAGGAGAGTGAAAAACCTGGCTTAAAATTCAACATTCAAAAAATGAAGATCGTGCCATCTTATCCTATCACTTCATGGCAAATAGATGGGGAAACAATGGAAACAATGCAGACTTTATTTTCTTGAACTCAAAATCATTGCAGATGGTGACTGCAGCCATAAAATTAAAAAATACACTTGCTACTTTGAAGAAAACCTAGACAGCATATTAAAAAGCAGAGATATTACTTGGCCAACAAAGTTACATATAGTCAAAGTTATGTTTTTTTCCCAGTAGTCATGTACAGATGTGAGAGATGGACCGTGAAAAGGTTGAGCACCAAAAAATTGATGCTTTTGAACTGTAGTGTTGGAATAGACTCTTGAGAGTCCGTTGGACTGCAACAAGACCAAACCAATAAATCCTAAAGGAAAGCAAACCTGAATATTTATTGGAAGGGCTGATGTTGAAGCTGAAGCTCCAATACTTTTGCCACCTGATGCAAAGAACTGGCTCATTGGAAAATACCCTGATGCTGGGGAAGATTGAAGGCAGGAGGAGAAGAGGATGACAGAAGATGAGATGTTTGGATGTCATCATCGAATCAATAGACATGAGTTTGAGAAAGCTCTGGGCGATGGTGAAGGACAGGGAAGCCTGGCATGCTGCAGGCCATGGTTACACAAAATCAGACAAGACTGAGCAACTGAACAACAACAAAAAAGGCGATCATAGGTAACCTGTCAGACAGGGTTTATGAAAAGTCCTTAGATCGTTATACCTGTCCACTGCTCATCCTAAATTTCAGAGAACAATATAAACTTCCCAGCACTTTCAATTCAACAAAGGGAGATGCTCATCTGTCTGATGAGCATCACAACCTCTAAAAAATCACACTTTTTAAGAAATAAGTTGCTGGAGAGAACTGATGTCACTGTGTTTTAAGTTTAAAAATGTATAGGTGTTTGTATACATTATAATCCCAATATTACTCATTTCCTACAAGCACATACTATGAACACATTTTATCTGTTCTAGCTTCAAAACAAGTGTTGAATCCAAGTACTTTTCACTTCCTCTAGCATCTTAGCATAGACCACCACTGTCTTTTGTCTATACCACATCGATAGACTTCCAAAGAGTTTCCCTACTTCCGCTTCATCCCCATGTCCTGTTCTCCACACCAAAGGGATTCTTTAAAATACCTGACTTTAAATTAAGCTATAGTGTTTGTTAATTTTTTTTTTTTTTCAAAATAATGCAAAATCCCTCCGGGCCAAAGCCTTTCTGTCTCTTCACTGCTGTTTTCCTTTCCCCCAAGCATCACCTGGTCCTTAGTGTCTCTGCAATGCATAACTCTTGTTGAATAGCCATAGTGTTACCCATGTACACATATGACAGTGCTTAGTGAAACCTAAATTAATATTTTTGTGAAACAAATTAGTGTAGAGCTGGCAGGCTAACTGATAGTGCTGCACTTCTTGTAAGGTGCCCAGAGGTCTCATGAGGCAAAAAAAAAAAAAAAAAGTTTCCTTTCCCTTAAATTTAAAGGATATTTAAGACTTGAATTGACTCAGATCAAAGAAGTTACCTAGGAAATATAATATTCTCTTTGGAATAAATCTTTATAAGCATGTAAAAAAGCAGAAGCAGTAATCTGATCTTAGTTCTATAACCTGTTACCAGAAAGGGACTTATTGGAGTTGCACATCTGTGATTGAAACAGCAATCAGAGATCCCCTGGCCACCTCGTCTTGGTGGTGGTTTTGTGTCCTGCAGAACAACTAGTTGTATAAACAAAAGTGCTGTATACAGAAGGCGCAGGGCAACAAGAGATGATTCATCCGTGACTAAGCTTCTGGGCTTCCCGGGTAACTCAGTGGGAGAGAATCCACCTGCAATGCAGGAGACACAGGAGATGTGGGTTTGATCTCTGGGTCAGGAATATCCCCTGAGTAGGAAGTGACAACTCACTCCAGTATTTTTGCATGGAGAATTCCATGGACAGAGGAGCCTGGCAGGCTATAGTCCATGGGGTCCCAAAGATTCTGATGCAACTTAGGGACTGAGTGCCACTTCTGCCAAGTTGCCAGGGAAGGGAGCGGAGGGGAAGACTTGTCTTCAACAGTTCATTTTCCTCATGAGAGACAGTGGCTTTGTCTTCAAAGACCAGAAGTTGCAGCAGCAGCAAGTCCCCAGCTGTGTCACCCTGGACCACATTCCTACCAATGGCACATCAACCTTTTTCCAGTTGCAGTGATGAAAATCTTAAATAGAAACCTACAGGCTAGGGGGTTCAGGATGGGGAACACATGTACACCCTTGGCTGATTCATATCAATGTATGGCAAAAACCATCACAATATTGTAAATAATTAGCCTCAAATTAAAATTAATTAATTAATTAAAAAATAAGAAAGCTATAGGCTAGAAGAAAATCATGTGTGTCTTGTTTAAATGCCAATGTAAGCATCTGTGGATCTGACTGTTGTTATTAGTCCATACTTAGGGAATTCCCAACTTAGAAGGAGACATGGAAGTGGAAGAGGAGAGATTTGATCAGACCCCAGCAGATGCAGGCAGCATTCCATGTGCTGTGCTCTGGGATGATCCCATGGATGGATGTTTATTTCCCAACAGCAAAGTAAGATGCCCAAGATTTTAGATCACATTTCTAAAGGGCCATACTTTTTAAAAATGCATTTATTCCTCACATACCTCTGACATCTCAACATTGGGAGTAAATTTTATTTATAATAAGAAACACAATAATAAAAAATGAGACACATCATACATGATTTAAGTTCTATCTTATCTCTTCAAAATGAAACTCTATTTTAAACAGGCCATGTGATTCAAAACTCAAGGGATTCTTACACAGGCATTTATGAGGAGATGTTTAGAAGAAATAGGATCATTATTGTATGAGAAATAGTTCCAGAAGCATCAGTGTCATGAATTGATATATTTTTTGTATGTTTGCAACTATATGAAACAGACAGTATAGATCATACCACTGATGATGCAGCTGCCTTCAAAAACATGCTTTCTGGATTTCTTTTTTTTTTTTCCCAAATCTTTTCTTGTTATTGCTCAGTCACTAAGTCATGTCTGACTCTTTGAGACCTCGTAGACTGTACCTGCCAGGCTCCTCTGTCCATGGGATTTCTCAGCAAGAATACTGGAGTGGATGGCCATTTTCTTTGCCAAGTAATCTTTCTGACTTAGGGATCAAGCCTGTGTCTTCTACACTGGCAGATGGCTTCTTTACCACTGAGTCACTAGGGAAGCCTTTTGCCTGTGTGACTAAAGATCTATTTATCACAATTATTTTTACCAAATACAACATGTCCATCTTTCAATAAAAAAATTACAACACACATTTAAATGTGAAAAACACAGTTTGAAGAAACTAAACAAACTTCAGAACCACAGAAAGGTATGGCAAGAACATTGGAATTTTCAGAGCAAGAATTTTTTAAAAAGTACTCTGATTAATATGCTAAAGGATTTTGGATGGAAGAAGTAGACAGCATGCAAGAACAGATGGACAATGTAAGCAGAGAGATGGAAATTTTAAGAAAGAATCAAAAAGAATTGCTAGGAAACAGAAATGCTGTAATAGAAATGAAGAATACTTTTGATGGGCTCATCAGCAAAGTGTACATTACTCAGGAAAAAACCTCTGAGCCTGAGGAGATAACAATGGAAACTTCCAAAACTGAACAGCAAAGGTGACAGACTGAATAAAATACAGCAGAATGTCCAAGAATTGTGCAGTGACTGCAAAGTTATGACATGTATAAAAGGAATGCCAGAGAGAGAAGAACGACGGAAAGTACAGAAGCGATATAAGAAGCCGTACTGATTGATAATTTCCCCAAATTAATGACACACCAAAGCACAGACCCTGAACAACCTGTGCCTGAGCTGTGCAGGTTCACTTACACACAGATTTTTCTTTTTTCTTCTTCACAAAATATGTGCTACAGAACTACATAACACATAGTTGGTTGAATCCAAGGAAGTGCAGCTGCTTATATGAAGGGCTACCATGAAGTTATACAGGCATTTTCGACAAAGGGGGTGGCACTTCTAAAATCTCTCTGTTTTCAAAGATCAACGCTTATTGATCTGTATTCTTATATGTAAGTGAAATGAATTATAGCACTCTATAGGACAGAAAGGAAAAACTGGAAACTGCTCTTGTTGTTGCTATAAGATACTTACTGTGAAGTGGTAGAATCTTGAAGAGACTAAGCAAACATCAGAATCCCAGAAAGGTATGGCAGGAATGTTGAAATTATCAGAGCAAGAATTCTTTGCAAGTGGTATTCGAACTGTGGTGCTGAAGAAGACTCTTGAGAGTGTCTTGGATTGCAAGGATATCAAGCCAGTCAATCCTAAATGAAATCAACCCTGACTATACACTGGAAGGACTGATGTTGAAGCTGAAGCTCCAAGACTCTGGCCACCTGATGCAAAGAGCCAACTCATTGGAAAAGCCCCTGATGCTGAGAAAGACTGAGGACAGGAGCAAAATGGGTGACAGGATGAGACAGTTGGATGGCATCACCAACTCAATGTACATGAGTTTGAGCAAACTCTGGGAAACAGTGAGGACAAGGAAGTCCAGTGTGCTGCAGTCAATGGGGTCGCAAAAAGTCAGACATGACTTAGCAACTGAACAACAACAAAACAGTCTATCAGTTCAGTTCAGTCAGTTCAGTCGCTCAGTTGTGTCTGACTCTTTGCGACCCCATGAATCACAGGAAGCCAGGCCTCCCTGTCCATCACCAACTCCCAGACTTTACTCAAACTCATGTCCATCGAGTCAGTGATGCCATCCAGCCATCTCATCCTCTGTCGTCCCCTTCTCCTCCTGCCCCCAATCCCACCCAGCATCAGGGTCTTTTCCAATGAGTCAACTCTTCGCATGAGGTGGCCAAAGTATTGGAGTTTCAGCTTCAGCATCAGTCCTTCCAATGAACACCCAGGACTGATCTCCCTTAGGATGGACTAGTTGGATTTCCTTGCAATCCAAGTGGTATATAATTTGGACTCAGAATAATTGTAAGTATATATTGCAAAATCAAAACAGAAACCACTAAGAAACAAAAACACAAAGGAAGAGTAACTGATATATTAAGAAAGGAGAGAAAATGGCATCATACACAATATTGAATTAAAAGCACAAAATGCAGAAAAAGAGTGGAAGTTAAAGATAGAAGCAAAGAAATACCACACTATCCAGCAATTCAACATCTATGTATTTTTCCAAGGAATATGAAACCACGAATTTAAAAAGACATATATACACCACACACAAAGTTCACTGCATCATTTTTTAAATAACCAAGATACTGAAGCAACATAAGTGCTCAGCAAGACATGGATAAATAAGATATGGTATGTGTGTGTATATATACACAAATACATGGAATCATTCTCAGCCATAAAAATAATGAAATCTTGTCATTTGTGACAACATGGATGGACTTAGAGGGTATTATGTCAAAGTGAAATAAGTCAGACAGAGAAGAAAGACACATACTGTATGATTTCATTTATATGTGAAATCTAAAAAAAAAAAAAAATGAACAAATATGACAAAACAGAAACATACTTATAAATACAGAGAACAAACAGGTGATTGCCAGAGGGGAGGAGCTGGGGGTGAAATAGTTGATGACAGCTAAGAGGCAAAAACTTCCAGCTACAAAATAAATAAATTACAGGGATGAAATATACATCTTAGGGACTATATCTTTGTATAGATACAGATGGCAACTAGACTTAACATGGTGATAATTTGTAATGCACAGAAATAGTAAATCATAAGGAAATGGCAGCCCATTCCAGTGTTCTTGCCTGGAGGATGCCAGGGACGGCGGAGCCTGGTGGGCTGCCGTCTATGGGGTCGCACATAGTCGAATACGACTCAAATACAATTGGCATACAGGACTGAAGTGACTTAGCAGCAGCAGGTTGTGTAACAGGAACTAACAGTGGTATAGATCACGTATGCTTCAAACAAACCAATGAGGTCAGAGAAAAAGATTAGATTTGTGGCTGGTTACCAAGGGGGCGGGGAGGGAGGATGAGATGAAAGTGATCAAAAGGTACTCACTTCCAGTTGTGAGATAAATATGTTCTATGGATTCAACACAAATCATACACTGTTGTGTGTTATACATATATATGTACATATATGAAAGTTGTTAACAGTAAATTTTAAGAGTTCTCATCATAAGGAAAAATATATATATATTTTTTACTTTGTATCTTTATAGGATGGTTGGATGTTCACTAAACTTACTGTGACCATCACTTCATGATGTAAATCAAATCAATATGTCTTAAAACTTATATAATCCTGTATGCCAATTGTATCTCAAATTGGAAGAAAAAAAGAAAAATATAGAGCAGAAATCAGTGAAATTGAACACAGAAACACAGTCATCAGGATGTCCTACACTAGGACTAGTGAATTATTTTTAGTCTATCCAGATCATGGAATAGTATTTGATGCCTATGAGAAATGAGCTACTAAGTTATGAAAAGATATAAAGGAAATTTAAATCCATGTTATTAAGTGAAAGAAGCGAATTGAAAGAGGATCTGTACTGTGTGATTCAAGCTGCACTACTTCTGAAAAAGGCAAAATTATGGAGACAGCAAGAAAATCAGTGGTTTCCAGGGGCTGGGGGGGGAGCAGGAATGAATCAACAGAGCACAAATGATTTTTATGGCATTACATTATCAGATAGATATTATATGATACCATAATAGTGGATACTTGCATTATAAACCCATCCAAAAGCAAATATATTATAACACCAAGAGTGAAAACCTACCATAAATTATGACCTTTGTACATTTGTAAGTATGTGAAAGCATCAGTCCCTCAGTTGTGTCTGGCTCTTTGTGACCCTATGGACTGTAGCCCTCCAGTTTCTACTGTTCACGGACTTCTCCAGGCAAGGATACTGGAGTGGGTTGCCATATGTAGAACTCTGATTTGGAATGTTGATATTTTGAGAGGTTGTTCAGAAGGGGAGGTGAATACAAGTTATTTATGGAAACTGTACTTTCCAGTCAATTTTGCTGTAAATTGAAATCTGCTCTAAAATATAGCATATTAATTTTAAAATAAACATAACAGTGGAATAATATCATTATTCCATTAAGTTGTTATTTTAATGATTAAATAAAATAACCCATGTAATGTCCACAGTGCAATGTTTAGCACCTAATAATCTCTGGAAAGATTATTATGGAAGAAAAGCTATGACAAACCTACACAGCATATTAAAAGGCAGAGATATCACTTTGCCAACAAAG
This sequence comes from Cervus elaphus, assembly GCF_910594005.1. Taxonomy (NCBI): domain Eukaryota; kingdom Metazoa; phylum Chordata; class Mammalia; order Artiodactyla; family Cervidae; genus Cervus; species Cervus elaphus. Next base: position 4,507,945 of record NC_057843.1, on the reverse strand, counting down.
GTCCGTACAGTCAAAGCGATGGTTCTTCCAGTGTCATGTCCAGATGTGAGAGTTGGACAATAAAGAAGACTGAACGCCGAAGAATTGATGCTTTTGAACTGCAGAAGACTGTTGAGAGTCCCTTGGACAACAAGAAGATCAAACCCGTAAATCCTAAAGAAAACCAACCCTGAATGTTCATTGGAAGAACTGATGCTGAAGCTGAATCTCCAATACTTTGGTCACCTGAAGCAAAGAGCCAAATCATTGGAAAAGACCCTGATGCTGGGTAAGATTGAGGGCAGGAGAAGAGGGGGACTACAGAGGATAAGCTAGTTAGGATGGCATCATCATCTCAATGGACATGAGTCTGAACAAACTCCGGGAGATAGTGAAGGTCAAGAAGCATTGTGTGCTTCAGTCCATAAAGTCACAAAGAGTCAGACAAGACTGAATGACTGAACAACAACAAATCTCTGAAAAATGTGAGCTATTTGGGATAAATGTGCTTTTTTCCTCTCTGTGAAATATCTGAGGATATTTAGACAGTGAGTATGCTGTTTAAACAAATATACAACCTTAAAACAAACAAAGAATAAAGAATCTTAAGTTGATTATTCTCACTCAAAATACTGAATTTATCCAAAATCATTAAATCTATTAGGGAAAATTTAATTTAATGAATAGTCCCAAACTCATTTATTCAAGTCATAAAACATTATTCCTTGGCTTTATGTCATTGTTTTTCAATTCTTTCTCTTTTTTTTAATCAGATGAACTTTTAAAAATCCATTCCCCAAGCTCTTTCTTCCTTCTTTTTGTATCACTGGAAATGTACCTAGTTCATTAATCAGGGTTAGTTCTGAAGAGAAGGACATGGTATACTGTGGGCAGACAGTGGTTGGGATTAACAGGTTATTACATAGAAAGGTAATGTGATACAGAACAATTTATGTGCCATTCTATTTGCATATGCTGAAAAGGGCTATAACTTTGTAATAAGGGTTCAGTTCAATTCAGTCGCTCAGTCATGTGACTCTTTGCGACCTCATGGACTGCAGCATGCCAGGCCTCCCTGTCCATCACCAACTCCCAGAGCTTCGTCAAACTCATGTCCATCGAGTTGGTGATGCCATCCAACCATCTCATCCTCTGTCGTCCCCTTCTCCTCCTGCCCTCAATCTTTCCCAGCATCAGGGTCTTCTCAAGTGATTCAGCTCTTCAGACAGCCAAAGTATTGGAGTTTCAGCTTCAACATCAGTCCTTCCAATGAATCCAAGGACTGATTTCCTTCAGGATTGACTAGTTTGATCACCTTACAGTCCAAAGGACTCTCAAGAGTCTTCTCCAACACCGCAGTTCAAAATAATCAATTCTTTGGTGCTCAGCCTTCTTTATAGTCCAACTCTCACATCCATACATGACTACTGGAAAAACCATAGACTTGGATAGATGGACCTTTGTTGACAAAGTAATGTCTCTGCTTTCTAATATGCTGTCTAGGTTGGTCATAACTTTTCTTCCAAAGAGTAAGTGTCTTTTATTTTCATGGATGCAGTTACCATCTGCAGTGATTTTGGAGCCCCCCAAAATAAAGTCAGCCACTGTTTCCACTGTTTCTCCATCTATATGCCTTGAGTTAATGGGATTGGATGCCATGATCTTAGTATTCTAAATGTTGAGCTTTAAGCCAACTTTTTCACTCTCCTCTTTCACTTTAATCAAGAGGCTTTTTAGTTCCTCTTCACTTTCTGCCATAAGGGTGGTGTCATCTGCATACCTGAGGTTATTGATAATTCTCCCGGCAATCTTGATCCCAGCTTGTGCTTCCTCCAGCCCAGAATTTCTCATGATATACTCTGCATATAATTTAAATAAGCAGGGTGACGTGACAATATACAGCCTTGATGTACTCCTTTTGCTATTTGGAACCAGTCATTGTCCATGTCCAGGTCTATCTGTTTCTTCCTGACCTGCATACAGGTTTTTCAAGAGATAGGTTAAGTGGTCTGGTATTCCCATCTCTTTCAGAATTTTTCATAGTTTGTTGTGATCCACACAGTCAAAGGCTTTGACATGGTCAATAAAGCAGAAATAGTTGTTTTTTTCTGGAACACTCTTGCATTTTTGCTGACCCAGTAGATTTTGGCAATTTGATCTCTGGTTTCTCTTCCTTTTCTAAAACCAGCTTGAACATCTGTAAATTCATGGTTCACATATTGTTGAAGCCTGGCTTGGAGAATTATGAGCATTACTTTCCCAGCATGTGAAATGAGTGCAATTGTGTGGTAGTTTAAGCTTTCTTTGGCATTGCCTTTCCTTGGGATTGGAATGAAAACTGATTTTTTCCAGTCCTGTGACCACTGCTGAGTTTTCCAGATTTGCTTGCATATTTAGTGCAGCACTTTCACAGCATCACCTCTTACGATTTGAAATAGCTCAACTGGAATTCTATCATCTCCACTAGTTTTGTTCTTAGTGATGCTTCCTAAGGCCCACTTGACTTCACATTCCAGGATGTCTTGCTCTAGGTCACTGATCACACCATCATGATTATCTGATTCATGAGGATCTTTTTTGTATAGTTCTTCTGTGTATTCTTGCCACCTCTTCTTAATATCTTCTGCTTTTGTTAGGTTCATACCATTTCTGTCCTTTTTTGTGTTCATCTTTGCAAGAAATATTCCTTGGTATCTCTAATTTTCTTGAAGAGATCTCTAGTCTTTCCCATTCTATTGTTTTCCTCTATTTCTTTGCATTGATCACTGAGGAAGGCTTTCTTATTTTTCCTTGCTACTCTTTGGAACTCTACATTCAAATTGCTATATCTTTCCTTTTCTCCTTTGCTTTTTGCTTCTCTTCTTTTCACAGCTATTTGTAAGGCCTCCTTAGACAGCCATTTTTCTTTTTTCATCTCTTTTTCTTTGGGGTGGTCTTGACTCTGTCTCCTGTACAATGTCATGAACCTCCATCCATTGTTTTTCAGGCACTCTGTCTATCAGATATAGTCCCTTAAATCTATTTCTGACTTCCACTGTATAATCCTTAGGGATTTGATTTAAGTCATACCTGCATCGTCTAGTGGTTTTCCCTACTTTCTTCAATTTAAGTCTGAATTTGGCAATAAGGAGTTCATGATCTGAGCAACAGTCAGCTCCCAGTCTTGTTTTTGCTGACTTCTCCATCTTTGGCTGCAAAGATTACAATCAACCTAATTTCGGTGTTGACCATCTGGTGATGTCCATGTGTAGAGTCTTCTCTTTTGTTGTTGGAAGAGGGTGTTTGCTGTGACCCGATTCTCTTGGCAAAACTCTATTAGATTTTTCCCTGCTTCACTCTGTACTACAAGACCAGTAAGGATACGAATAGCTAAATGACTCGAAAATAAATCTCAAGAATTTAAAGAACTTAATGTTTAGAATTTTACTGTTTATACTATATTTCACTTTAGCAAGAGTTCTATACTCAAAAAAACAAAAACAAAAACAAAAAAAAAAACTTCAATTGTTGGGAAAAAGGTAATGTGCAATGTATATGTATCTATGCCACACAGAACAAAGAAAGCGTATATAGAAGCATATGTTTGATAATAGTAATGGGCACATTTGAATTAATGTCAGAATTTTTTGTTTTGACATAACTGAATAGGTTGTCAGACTAATACTATTCACATTAGAATAGCATATCTATTTAATTGACAGTTGAGAATGATGTGAAAAAAGTGCAGTATGCTTTATATTATAGGATCGACTTGAATTTAGCAAATTTAATCTAAGAATGACAGCATCTACTCTTAAGGGCTACCCTATACACTTCTGCAATCACATATGCTTATCTTCTGGATCAATTGACAAAGGAATTACTGGATATTCAGAGCATGGTCATAGGCACTAGAAATTATTCAAAGTTTTAATTTCATTGGACACCAGACAGAGTTTCTCTTTCATTCAAAAATATATTAGCAGCTAGCAAATATTATTTTTCCTTAATAAGATATAGAAGGGTGAATCAAATTCAAATTCTATTTCAAAGGCTTAGTAAATATAAAGTAGTAGGAGATTTGCTTAAATAAATTCTTTCTTAAAATTTCAAAATAAATATTGAAGAAATTGGAGTAAATAAAAATGAATCTGTTCTACTGAGAAAATATTATGAAAGCAGCATTTTTAAGGTTATGAAAATACCTTTCTTATGGTAGTTCAAATGTGAGAAAAACTGGAGACATTTTATAAAATACGTTTTGTTGAAAACAAGTTTAGTTTTTAAATACACATTGCTTCAAAATCAAACTAAAATTAATCTTGTGTTGTTTCTAGCTTAAATATAGTCTTAAAAATAATTATAAACCATCAGAATAATGGATGATTTGTAAATAAAATAATTGCAAACAATCAAATAATAATAAGAAACAATCAAAATTAAGGAAACAATAGGAGTAAATAAATTTATATTTGTTTGTTGTATTATTCTTTATCTCTAGAGAATCTGATGGTATAACATTGCTGAACACACAGAATCCATTGACTAAATTATAAATATTGTTTAAGTTGTCCTCAGTTAATGATTAGCATTTCATGAATTCTCATTGATGAAATATAAGTCTTAGTAGTGGATCTCATATTCTACTTGAGAACTCTCTGTTCAACTCAGGTACTTAAGGTTTATCTCCATAAAATGTAAATGATGCTTTGAAATGTAGTTGAGGTCAAGAAAGAAAAAACAACAAGAAATTTTTATACTTAAATTGATCATAAAGTAAAGCGTTTGCTAGAGTGAAATAACATAAAGCCTAAAAGTCCCCCATGTCTTACAAAGAAAACATATCCTATTAAGCACTAAAATTCCAAGTCTTTCACTGTTTATTTTAATTTGCATAGTTACAATCATCTATAAACCAGGCTTTTCAGTCTTCCATGAAGTTTTATAGTGCAAATTTCAAGAAATATCTAAAAATATTTAACAGCTTCTGTTATATTTTCTGTGAAATATTCCCTAATTACAAATTAGGTGGTTAGTGGTTTGAAAGAGTTAATGTGCCTCTAAAACCCTTCTTATTATCTGGGAATAATTGTAGGCATTGGGTTCATTAGGCAATGATTTGATCCTCATCTACTTATACAGAGAATTCACAGTTATGTTTTCTCTCTTTTTATTCAACATTTGTTTTATTTCCTCTTCATCCTTTTTAAACTGGCTAGAATCAGTTCTGCTTACAGTTTAGTACAGAACTCTCTTTTAGCATTAACACTTCATGTATGCATGTGGTTTTCACCAAAGCCTTTTTGAAAATCTTTCTTGAATGACATACTTCCAATTAATATATTTTGCTCTTTATCAGTGTTCTTACCAAATTGTTAGTGCAAATAAATCATATCTGTAGCAATATACTCAGATATGCAGGTGTCGCCACCCTAACTGCAGAAAGCAAAGAGGAACTAAAGAGCCTCTTGATGAAGGTGAAATAGAAGAGTGAAAAAGCTTGCTTAAAACTCAGCATTCAAGACACAAAGATCATGGCATCCAGTTCCATCGCTTTATGGCAAACAGAGGGGAAAACAATGAAAACATTGAGAAGCTTTATTTTCTTGGGCTCCAAAATCACTGTGGATGGTGACTGCAGCCATGAAATTAAAAGACGCTTGCTCCTTGGAAGAAAAGTTATGACCAACCTGGACAGCATATTCAAAAGCAGAGATACCACTTTGTCAACAAAGATCTGTAGAGTCAAGGTTATGGTTTTTCCAGTAGTCATGTACAGATGTGAGAGTTGGACCATAAAGAAGGGTGAGCACCAAAGAATTGACGCTTTCAAACTGTGGTGCTGGAAAATACTCCTGAGAGCCCCTTGAACAGCAGGGAGAAAGAAATCAGTCAATTATAAAGAAAATCAACCCCGAATATTCATTGGAAGGATTGACTCTGAAGCTGAAGCTCAAAGAGTTTGCCCCCTGATGTGAAGAGCCAACTCATTGGAAAAGACCTTGATGATGGGACAGATTGAGGGCAGGAGAAAGGGGCGACAGAGGATGAGACAGTCGGATGGTATCACCAACTCAATGGACATGAGTTTGAGCAAACTCCAAGATAGTGAAGGACAGGGAAGCCTAGTGTGCTGGCATCCATAGGGTCTCAAAGAGTTGTACATGACTGAGCAACAGAACAACAACGCCTTATTTTTCTAACGTCTCTTTTCCCTCCAGAAAACATGCCAATAATATGTTTGTAAAAGCATAATCATAAAATTTAGAATCAAAGTGAACAGAAAAGTCTAAATATAAACATAAATATGCAAAGTAATTTGTAAATGGCCCAAAATTAGGTACATCCTACACTTCACAGAGTTAAATATACCTTTTACAAAATACTGTGAAGCACTATTTATTTAGATTATATTCTGGTTTAAGGGATGCACCAAAACAAGACTAATTTCTGCATTTTTATACTTTTACACATTGCCTATTGTTTGTAAATAACTGCATATGAAGCAAATAAAGTTAAGGAGGACTGATACATACATATGTATATAAATATACTTAGCATGCAAATTATTTCCGACAATATTATGACTGACCACACTGAATTTGCCTCATAGCCTTTCAATCAGTTTTACCTCCCATATTCTTCTTTTTATTCCCCCAAAGTGCATTTGATTCCCTTCTCTACTCAATTTAAATAGCAAAGCAGAAATTTTCTTGCAGAATTTTTAGCCCAGCTATACCTTTATGTTTGCTCCTAAACATTTCTGAGGATAAGCTTTTATTGTCTACAAGTTAATGTTTGGATGAACTGATTAAAAAGATGAAATCTAATATTTAGTGCTAACATTTTCTCCTAGCAGATAATATTTTGCTGGAATGATACAAACATTGGAATTCAAGATATCTGGACTGAAACACATGCTGTATTATTTGCAAGATGTTTGTTTGGTATCTGACGAATGTCTACACCATTGAACTCCATAAAAATTTTGCTTAGGGTTAATTTAGATGATGATTTCTTAATAGTATGTTTGTTTAGTTGCTAAGTCATATCTGACTCTTTTGTGACCCCTCCAGGCTCTTCTGTCCATGGAATTTCCCAGGCAAGAATTCTGGAGTGAGTAGCCATTTCCTCCTCCAAGGGATCCTCCTGACCCAGGGGTTGAACTCTTGTCTCCTGCATTGGCAGGTGGATTCTTTATCACTAGCAAGTGGATTCTTTATCACTGAGTCACCAGGGAAACCCTCTTGGTAATATAGTTTATAGCCATGGAACATAATCAGATAATGATAATTATTAATAATGGAAAGGATTATAATGATGGAGTTGGAATTGATGATACTCTGCAGTACAACTTATTAAATGGTACCCCACTCCAGTACCCTTGTCTGGAAAATCCCATGGACATGGAGACTAGTAGGCTACAGTCCATGGGGTCGCAGAGGGTCAGATATGACAGAGTGACTTCACTTTCTGTATAAGTCAAAACTCCTTAGTACAAATATATGATCAAGCTTCTACCTTCCATATTCTTAATGACTCCTGTGTGGAAACTCATGATTCCTCATTTACAGAGCCAAAATTAGTAAGAGAGCAAATAGTTGCTTTTAAAGTAGAAATAAAATATTCCTTAAAAATAAATGATACAAGACAAATGATGTATTTTGTGATATTTGAAAAAAAATGTCCATTCTTTAATAAGGAAAGTAGCATTTAAGTTTTTCTTCTCCCCAATCCACCCACCCCAAAAAAAGTGTTTCTCCCATAAAAAATAATTATTCAATCAGTATTTGAGGATATATATATATATATACACACACACACACATATATTCAGATACCCACTGTGAAACTGAACAGCTACTTTTTCTTCATGCCAAATCTCAGAAAAGAGTTTTCAGAGATCAAATCATTTTGCTTTTGCTATAACTTAAAAAATACTTTCACTACCACTTATATCTGGAAATGTGACAGAGGAAAATGAGAAGCAAAGGATTAAAATTAAACTCACTCCTTTTCTGGAGTCCTGAAAGGTTCTCAGAGAAAATTAACTAAGATGGGTCACAATGTGCTCTGAACGAGAAATAAATTAGAGTTTATTAGCCTGTAGCCTGGCAGGCTACAGTCCATAAGTTTGCAAAGAGTTGGACATTACTGAGTGACTAAGCACATATACATATAAACATGATACAGATACACCTTTTTGTTTTTATTATCAAAGAGAGGGAAATCAATTAGATTCATGAATGAGAAGGTTAATGTCAAAAGCTAGATACCCAATGCTACTAGCTTGTATGCGTAGCATTCATTGTATGTTCCTGATCACCCCTTTTAAATGAATATCAGAGGAGGTATCCTCTAACATGCCAAGGTTTTGCCCTATACTTCAGGGACTAAATTTCTGCTTTAAACAAGAACCTAGCAATTCCATTAAAATTCTATTCTTGCCAAAAGATTCTGATTAACATTTGACATCAATTTTGAGCTCTGGAGCATTTTAGTAGAGGTTACACAGGATTTAATATCTTGGAACATACACTGAAGTGTATTACCTAAGAAGGCACGAAGACCTTGCAGTAGAAAGTCCTATTTTGAAATATTAATTTGATTTAGTGCCTTGGAAGCATTGCTAGAAAGCCTTTCTAATAAGAGAGGAAAGGAAAGGCAGATGAGATGCATTTGTTCGCTGACACTATTATTTAATTACTCTCACTGAGCTGCCCAATTCTCTAAATAACAATCAAATCTGTCCATCTAATGGTAGCTATCTGATATGATTGTAGTTTAGCAATATAACTAAAAATTAGGCAATACATTCTCACCAATCTCTGTAAAAACATATCACCCAATACAGATTCTAGATGCATTTTCTACTTATAGCTGTTGTTCTAAACAAATAGAATTATTGTCAACAACAATTCACTGAGCTGATGTTCACTTTTATTTGCAAGAGACACTGAGTGACCTCATAAAACAATTCTGGTAAAAAATAACTCTAAGGTTAATAAAATTCACAGAAATTGCTTCAGGTAATGAAACACTTGAGTTTCTACTCATTCAGTGAATATCAGTGAATGTGACTTATCCCTTGCTATCAAATTTTTAAATTCTCTGAGGAATCAAAGACAATAAAAATTGGGATGAGAGGCAAGATAACTGCTCTAGAAAAAAAAAATTAAAAGCAAGAGAAGAAAATCTCATTAGAAAGGAAAACATTTTCACATTTAATTTACCATTTTTAAAAAAACTTTATATGGTAAAACATTAAATGATAGAAAAAATATACTATAAAATATAAATCTGTGCTTTGTCTCTGCTAACCACCCACCTCTCTTCTCTGAAGGCAAATATTTCTACTGGATGTTTTTATATCTGTCTTTCTAGAGATATTTTATGCAGATATTTATATTTCCAAACTCAAATGTTAGCAATATTGTGCTACTAACACATGCATTGCTTTTAATTAATCTATCTTTTAAATCCTTTGATATCCAGATGAAAATAGTATCCTTATTTACCATTGTTTGGAAAACTGGATGTCTCTAAACAAAATAATTAATTTGCATCCTGTATATATGACATACAAAAAGAACTGAACATGAATAAAGACCTAAAAATAACATCCCAAACTATAAAAATCTTGGAAGAAAATATAGAGAGGGTATATCCTGTCATTGGCTGTGGCAATGATTTCTTGGATATGACACAAAAAATGCAGGAAATGAAAATAAAAAAAGACATATGAGATTATATTAAACTTAAAAACTTTTGCGCACTTATGTTTCTGGCCAAATACATAAGTACTTGAACATCATCACTTCATCATAACAATGTTAAAAAGCTGAATAAACTAGAAACTCCCATTTAATCTGTCAGAGATGTGAAGTCACAAAGTAAACTCCCGATTCCCAAGTTGGAGGGACAGATAAAACATGGAATCACATAAAATGTCCACTTAAAAACAAAAAGGGAGAAAAACAGCAAAAATGGCAAATAGGAAAGAATAGAAAACAGTAACAAATATGGTTGAGAGTCATTCAACTCCATCGATATTTTCTTTAAATGTCAATCATCTAAATATGACAATAAAAAGGTTTTCAGAGTAGATCAATTATAAGAACCAACTACATGTGGTCTGCAAGAAAGTCTCTACCAATAAGACATATCTCGATTAAAAGTGGAGGGATGGAGAAAGATGTGTATTGCTAACAACTAACTGAAAGAGAGTGGAAGTAGCTATGCTGATATCATGAAGAGTGCACTTGGAGTAAGGAATGTTATCAGGAACAGGGATTACATAAAGATAAAGGAGTCAATAGTCCAATTGGATATTGTAATCCTTGATCTGCATGTAACAGAGTATCAAATTATGTGAGACAAACTGGAGAAAACTACAGAGAAAGAGATGGATATACTATCATCGTTAGAGACTTCAATGCTTTTCTATCAGATATAGACAGATCTAGCAGACCTTGAAATCTTCTATCAGAAACAGATCTAGCAAGCAGAAATATCAGTGAGGCCATACTTGAATTCAACAGCACCGTCAATCAACCAGACATAACTGACACCTGTAGACTATCCAGCAATAGCAGGATGGCTATTTTTCTCAGCTCACGTGAAACATGCACCAAATTACACTGCATTTTGGGCCAATAAAATAATGAGCCTGACAGTTTACCAGAACAAGACCAAAGGGGCAATGTGGAAATTGTGGTTCCAGCTTCAGTGAAATCCTCACTGTCAACCAATGCAAGCATCCACCCTCTGCAGACCAGCACTGCTTTGCCAGCAGAAAGAAAGCTGTGAGAAAAGAACAGACTTTCTACCATCTATCACAAAGAGGCATGGTCAGCAGGTTTCTACTTCAAATTCTTGGTGCCATGACCCACTGGGGACAATGTTGTTGTTTAATTGCTAAGTCATGTCCAACTCTTTGCAACTCCATCCATTGTAGCCCACCAGGCTCCTCTGTCAAGAATACTAGAGTGGGTTGCCATTTCCTTCTCCACAGGATCTTCCTGACCCAGGGATAGAACCCATGTCTCCTTTATTGGCAGACAGATTCTTCACCACTGAGCCACCAAAGAAGCCTACTTGGGACATAGCACCATTTATTAGCAATTGAACAAGAATACCCTAAACCCACATAATAAGATTGCAGCTAAACATTCAAATGGGCATTTCTCCAATGAATCAATACAAATGTTTCTGAGTGATGGGGTTATTGAGACATCTAGGGAAGTCCTTGGCTAAGCCAACTGTTATCTTTTTGCTGTAAAGTATACCCTTTAAATCAAGGAAATATTGAATATTGCATAATGTCGCAGAAGTGCTGCTGAACATTACCATGAGACAGCATTTATAAGACTCTACTTTCAAAGACGTGTTCACATGTAACTTCTTCAAATTTCCTCGTCTTTGAGTTTTCAATCTTATTCATTTTGTGTCATTGACAAGTTGACCAAATTAAATGCTTTTGGGTCAGTATAGATTCATATCTCTAGTTGCCTCTCCTTCATCTGATAGAAATGATAAGAAAAATTATTGCAGCTTTTGCTCCCTTGATATGAAAATAAAAGATGCATCTACCTGTTAGAAAGACATGCCTTCACTGTCATCATTCCCTGACCCTGAGTGAACCTGAAATTCAGCGGTGGTTATTACTGACCCATGCCCTGCCCTGAACAATCTGTTGCCCAGTCTACCTCCTTTCTTTGGAAAGAAAGAGCTTCTTTTATCAGTCAGGTATCTGGGTGGCATTTTGGATTTCATGATTCCTTAACTCATTTACCCAAATAAGTTCATCCTGATGCTTGGACACATTACAGACAAAAGTAGAAGGAAGCAACAGAGGATGAGATGGTTGGATAGCATCACCAACTCAATGGAAATGAGTTTGAGCAAACTCCTGGAGATACTGAAGGACAGGGAAGCCTGGCATGCTAAATGCAGTAGCAAAGAGTCAGACATGACTTAGTTATTGAACAAAAACAACAAATCCAGCCCAGATCTGAATTCCACTTCTACATTATCAGGGTTCTGATTTTGACACAACTTCACATTTAGTATCTTTTGCAAAAACAGTATTTTTATAATTCATATTCTGCACTTTACTTTCAACAGAATCATCTTCTTGAGGTTCTCCTTTGAAGACATGGAGGGTTTTCTTTAGAGATCATCTGTACGCCCTCTGCATTTCAGAGCATGCTCTAAGTTTACATTTAGCTGCACTGCACCTATCGTATTTTTTCTGCAAAGCTTGAAGTGTCATCAGCAAAAGTCTCAGCACATCTTGAGATCACAGCCTTTAAGGGAAGCAGAACTTGATACCTCATATGGTCATCTTCTACTTCTGCCTTATCTACATTAAATACAAATGAAAGTTTTAATAATGTGCCACCACTGCCTACCACTGGTTTTCAACACCCTCTTATTAATCCTAACAGGCCCACCATCATCCCCTTATTGTCATAAACCCCACTCCAAAGTCCCACCCTGAAGTGTGTTTGTAATCCCAGACTCACCCTCTTGGTGGACAATCCCCAGAACACAGAGTTCAAGCCAAGTGTGTGTGAGCTCAGTCACTCAGTCATGTCTGACTCTTTGCCACTCCGTGGACTGTAGCCCACCAGGCTTCTCTGTCCATGGGATCCCTAGGCAAGAATCCTGGAGAGAGTTGCCTTTTCCTACTCCAGGGGGTCTTCCCGACCCAGGGATCAAACCTGAGTCTCTTGCACTTCCTGTATTGGCAGGCAGATTCTTTACTACTGTGCCACCTGGGAAGTCCAAGGCAAATATTTTTGGGCTAAGGTTGTGCTGGGTGAATTCTAGAGAAGTTGCAGTGAAGGAAAAAAGGAAGCAAAGGAGGGAAGAAGGAAGAGCAAATGGGAAAAAAAAAAAGGAATTCATGAAGCTCCTCCCAGATTCTCTCTCCCTCTTTCTCTATCACACACACACACACACACACACACACACAGCTGATTTATAATTGTGGAAAGTTGAAATTTTGGTCTCCGTTCTTCTCTCTATACCTGTGTATCCAATCCCTTTGCTTTAGAGCTTTGCAGTTCTCATTGATGGCCAACTGTGTTTTCCACCATATTGACTGTATGCTTGAATGTGTGTTTTCCTCACATAGGCATATTAATAGGCATGGAACCAGAAGACACACACACGCTACGGGATGTTCCTGTGTGCTCAGCCTCTTCTCCCACATGTCTGACTCCTCTGGCCCCAAAGGGATGAGACCAATGCGGATGAGGCTTGGGTCCAACCTGGAGCTTAGAGTCCGCTGCAGCTGAGGTCAGCTAGAGCACTGAAGCCAGGCTGCCCTGCATACGTCTGCATGGAAATCCAATGTGGTTGTGAAGTGCTGAGTGTGAGGTGACTAGACACACAGCATCCCTGTGGCAGCAGCTGACCACCGACTTCTGAGGCCCTGTGGGGCATTTCCATCAAAGCAGTAGAAAATATTCAAATCCTGACTATTTACTGGGAGAATACGGAGTTTATCCCACTTCATGCTGTCCCCCAAATCCCACTGGGAAAGTCTGTCTCAGAACTTCTTCTCTACCTGCACACTTGGTTGTGCTAGCCAGGCCCTTAGGGCCCAATCTGCCAAAGCCGGCATCTCCCCACCCTGTCCAGCATGGGCAGAGGCTGGGATTTCCAACCATGAGAACTCTGTGAGACCTCACTCCAGCCCCTCTGCCCGGATGCATGGCAACTGGCCAAGGTTAGAGGAGGGTAAGTTACTCTGATGTAATCTGAGATAATATTGATATATAAACCATGTGTGGTGCAGATAAGTTTAGGCCACTGAAGACTGAAACTAAAAATGTGCAAATTTGCTGTCTTTTGTAGCAGAACTTCTTTCTTCAAGGTAAATTATACAAAAAATCCAGAGGCAACTGAAATCATTGTAAGTTAAACCTGACATTGACCCAACTCATTTTATGAGTATATTTAACTTAGAAAACAAACTTATGGTCACCAAGGTGGAATGGTAGGGAAGGATAAATTAGAAGTTTAGGATTAATGTATACACACTACTATATGTAAGATAGATAACCAACAAGGACCTACTGGATGGCACAGGGAACTCTATTCAATACTCTGCAATAACCTATTTGGGAATAGATATATGTATGAAGTGAAAGTGTTAGTCACTCAGTCATGTCTGACTCTCTGAGACCCTATGGAATGTAACCCACCAGTCTCCTCCGTCCATGGGATTCTCCAGGCAAGAATACTGTAGTGGGTTGCCATTTCCTCTTCCAGGGGTTCTTGCTCACCCAGGGATCAAACACCGGTCTCTTGGATTGCAGGCAGATTCTTTACCATCTGGGTCACCAAGAAGCCCATATATATGTACATATATGATGAAATCACTTTGCTACACACCTGAAACTAACACAACTTTGTAAATCAAGTATACTCCAAAAAATAGCTAATGAGGAAAACACAAATAATTTATCAGACCTTAGCTGTGATTCTGACGGTTCATTTCCATGGGAACAGTTTAAGAAATTACAAAGAAGTGCTTCATATACATGGGCACACTTAATCTTCAACCCCACCTGATACAAACATACACACACACAGAGAAATGAAAGAGCAATGATATATGTAATTTTAGACATGATAGGGATTTACATACAGACACACATACATATAGGGCTTCCCTGTTGGCTCGGCAGTAAAGAGTCTGCCTGTCAATGAAGTCACCAGTTCGATCCCTAGGTCAGGAAGATACCCTGGAGAGGGAAAGGGCAACCCGCTCTAGTATTCTTGCCTGGAGAATTTCATGGACAGGGTAGTCTGGCGGAAGCAGCCTGGGCTGGAGTCACAAAAGAGTGGGGCACGACTTAGCAACAAAATAACAGTACATACAAAGGAAACAAAGGAAGCTTTGATATTCTAATAGACAAAGAACTTAACTTGTCAAAGTCTCAAGGTCATGATGATGCAATGGGATTAATACAATACTCTTCATAAGAATGCTAGGACAATGTCTTCTCATGAGTACATTCCATCATGTAATAGAGAAAAGAAGATGAGAAAGTCCTCAATGGTCTCATAATAGAAGGGCTAGCAAATAACTATCCATTTACAATAAATAACACCAAAATGCTTTGGTATCTGACAGGTCAGGATATTATGAGATAAAAAAGAAGGATAAAAAGAAGGAAAAGCTAACGATCTTGTGTATAGAAAAAAATTTTGCAGTAAATTAAAATATGAAAGTACAGTGCCGGGTAATGAAAGTGCTGGCACAGTGATACTGAAACAGTTTCAACTCCACCAGACTTGAAATATGTTCCTTAGGATAGTACATTGCATACATATTTTCCTCAAAATTTTAAATAAGATATAGACACATCTACACCCTGACAAACACAATTCTGACCCCTCTCACAGATAGCACCCTTGTGAGAAATATCAATAAGGATTATTTCTTGCAGACCGGCTTAACTAATGAGTGGAATAAATAAAAAAGAGAGATTAGTAGGCAGTGTGTGGAATTTCTACCTAGGAGAGTAACTTACGATCATATATCTGAGTTCCTATTCTTTCCTTCATCTGCTAAAAAGAATATTCAATTTGATCTTGAATTCATATGAGACTGGGAAAGAAAGAATTAAGCTAATTATTTTAATTTTTGTTACAATGTTTATCAACTGATGTTAAACTGCACTTCATCCATCAAATTACTATTTATCAATCAACTGTATGCAGTGCAATAAGATAGTGTTCTTGGAAAACAAATCTTGCTAATGTATTAATTTATAATCTCAGGTTTTTCTCATTGGTTTTTCACTCAGGAACTTTGGATTTAATGACTTCAAATAAGTTTCAAGTAATTAAAAAAAGAAAGATCATCAGGGAAAGACACAAATGGGAACAAGTAAACATATTACTTATATATTTAAAAAACACATTTTTGAAAGAGCTTTCATAAAGACAAATCCTGAATGATCCATTAATATGTGGAATCTAAAAAGACAAAATGTAACAAAAACGAGCTCATACATGGAGAAGAGACTGGTAATTTCAAAAGTGGGAGGTTAGGGATGAGCAAAATGGATGGAGGGTGTCAAAAGATACAAACTTCCATTTATAAAATGAAGAAGTCATAGGGATGTGATATATAGCATGCTGACTGCAGTTAATAGTACTGTACTGTATAGCACGCTGACTATAGTTAATAATACTGTCCTATATCTTTGAAAGTTGTTATGAGAGTTAGATCTTAAAAGTTCTCATCGCAAGGAAAATATTCTAACTATATATGGTGATGGACACTGACTATGTGGATCATTTCACAACATATACACATATCAAGTCATTTTGTTGTATACCTGAAACTAATGTCATATGTCAATTATATCCCAATTTTAATAAAAGTGCTCTATTTGGGATGATTTTTGTTTGTATATTAGGTTTGCATTAGTTTAAAAGAGTTAGAAGATGGAAAATTTAGGATATTGAATTAAACTGCCAATTTTCTTGGGACTTTTCATCTTGATATTCAGTTAATTTCATTTCAGGGACAAATGTGTTATGTATTTATATGGTTGTGTGTTGGGGAGTGTGTGTAGATATGCTTTACTTTGAAATCATGAATATTTATGTCTTTGATCTGATATTTGGCAGATGGTGTCCTTCAGTCTCTCTTCACAGAGAAGCTGACATTCAAGATGGGCAAATTATTTGGTATCCCTCAGACTCAGTCCCTTTATAAATACAATTTAAATATATTATTTGTTGAAGAACAATTTAGAGGTTTGTGGATATAACAAAACAAAATAAGTGGTCACAGTCTAAAAGTTAATTTGTTATATCTATTTTTTTTTCTAGGACAATATACTGCAATAGATTATTTTCCATCTCTTTCTTACCCTTTCAGTGTTTATTTGGCTGGGCTGACTCAGCTGCGGCACATAGGCTTTTAGTTGATGGGTGTGAACTCTTAGCTGTGGCATGTGGGCTTGTTTCCTGACTAGAGATCAAAACCAAGCCCCCTGCTTTGGGAGCATGGTGTCAGCCACTGGAATGCCAAGGAAGTCCTCCTCTTTTCTGTTTCTACTTCGAGTTCACTGTATTAGAAAACTCAGCCTCTTTACATAGCAAGAATGCAACCAATAAATGGAAACACTAACAATATTATATTGTTGCACTGTTTATATATTCATAAATGCACTGCACTATTTCTGTGACTACTACTGGTTATTCTACAAACATCCTTCAACATGAATGGAATTATATTGTGAATATGTCCTTCTGCTCTGATGTGGTTAGAGTAATAGATAAGGAAAGAAAATAATTTTTTCAGCAACATCTTTTGCATGACTCTTGATATAGGAAACCAGGGCTCAAGTGTCTTCTAGCTATCAATTTTTGGCTGGAATTCATAATGAAAATGAACAGAGCAAAGAGCTTTCAGGCAGCCAATTACAGACTACAAATTCCATGGTCAAGTGGCTGACATTGTGTCTTTGTTATGACACAATGCATCAGAAAGTAGGAAAGATGGTTCAAAGCTGATCACAGAATTAGCACTGATTTATTTCTGAAAAGTTTTAAATGTCATCATTAGACTTAATTGGGAAAAATGCTTTCTAATGATTTTATGTCTTTTTTTCTTAAAAGTCCAGTTTTGAGAGCTTAGTAATGAGCTATATCATTACTTGTAAATAATTGCCTGCTTTGATTAATAAAAAGTTAGAATGCATTTCTTATTTAGTCATTTCCTGAGAAATGTAAAATCACATTTATATTTTTATTATCCTGGTTAAAATGCAGAGACATTACATTGCCAACACAGGTCTGTCTAGTCAAGGCCATGGTTTTTCCAGTAGTCATGTATGGGTGTGAGAGTTGGACTATAAAGAAACCTGAGCGCCAAAGAATTGATGCTTTTGAACTGTGGTGTTGGAGAAGACTATTGAGAGTCCCTTGGGCTGCAAGGAAATCCAACCAGCCCATCCTAGAGGAGATCAGTCCTAGGTGTTCATTGGAAGGACTGATGTTGAAGCTGGAACTCTCATACTTTGGCCACCTGATGCGAAGAGCTGACTCATTTGAAAAGACCCTGATTCTGGGAAAGACTGAGGGTGGGAGGAGAAGGGGACAACAGAGGATGAGATGGTTAGATGGCCTCACCAACTCTATGGACATGAGTTTGGTAAACTCTGGGAGTTGGTGCTGGACAGGGAGGCCTGGCGTTCTGTGGTCCATGGGGTTGCAAAGAGTTGGACATGACTGAGTGACTGAACTGAATGGAACTGACTAAAAACCACCAACTTATGACATAATTTAAGATAAATAGAGCATTTGTGAGGTATATATTTTGGGAATATAAAATTTTTATTTTTTTTCCTTTCACATATTTTGGGTAGTAGAGTTTTTGTACTTAACTAAAACTCCCATAATGTGTTATTAACAAACAGAAATATTACACTAAAGCTGCAGGCTTCCATATTGGTTCAGTTCAGTCTCTCAGTCATGCGACTGAGCAAAAGGCCTCCTCAGACAGCCATTTTGCCTTTTTGCCTTTCTTTTTCTTGGAGATGGTCTTGATCACTGCCTCCTGTACAATGTCATGAACCTCCATCCATAGCTCTTCAGGCACTCTGTCTATCAAATCTAATCCCTTGAATCCATTTGTCACTTCCACTGTATAATTGCAATGGATTTGATTTAGGCCATACCTGAATCATCTAATGATTTTCCCTACTTTCTTCAATTTAAGCCTGAATTTGGCAATAAGGAGTTTATGACCTTAGCCACAGTCAGCTCCTGGTCTTGTTTTTGCTGACTGTATAGAGCTTTTTCATCTTTGGCTGCAAAGAATATTATCAATCTGATTTTGGCATTGACTGGTGATGTACATGTGTAGAGTCTTGTGTTGTTGGAAGAGGGTGTTTGCTATGACCAGTGTGTTCTCTTGGCAAAACTCTGTTAGCCTTTGACCTGCTTCATTCTGTACTCCAAGGCCAAATTTGCCTGTTACTCCAGGTATTTCTTGACTTCTTATTTTTGCATTCCAATCCCTTATAATGAAAAGGACATCTTTTTGGATCTTAGTTCTAGAAGGTCTTGTAGGTCTTCATAGAACTATTCAACTTCAGCTGCTTCAGAATTACTGGTCAGGGCATAGACTTGGATTACTCTGATATTGAATGGTTTGCCTTGGAAATGAAGAGAGATCAATCTGTAGTTTTTGAGATTGCATCCATGTACAGCATTTCAGACTTGTTTGTTGACTATGATGGCTACTCCATTTCTTCTAAGGGATTCTTGCCCACAGTAGTAGATATAATGGTCATCTGAGTTAAATTCACCCATTCCAGTCCATTTTAGTTTGCTGTTTCCTAAAACGTCGAAGTTCACTTTTGCCATCTCCTGTTTGACCACTTCCAATTTACCTTGATTCATGGACCTAACATTTCAGGCTCCTATGCAATATTGCTTTTACAGCATCAGACTTTACTTCCATCACCAGGCACATCCACACCTGGGTACTGTTTTTGCTTTGGCTCCGTCTCTTCGTTCTTTCTGGAGTTATTTCTCCACTGATCTCTAGTAGCATATTGGGCACCTACCGACCTGGGGAATTCAACTTTCAGTGTCCTATCCCTTTACCTTCTCATACTGTTCATGAGGTTCTCAAGGCAAGAATACTGAAGTAGTTAGCCATTCCCTTCTCCATTGGATAACCTTTTGTCAGAACTCTCCACCATGACCTGTCCGTCTTGGGTGGCCCAACAAGGCATGGCTTCTAGTTTCATTGAGTTAGACAAGGCTGTAGTCCATGTGATCAGACTGGTTAGTTTTCTGTGATTTTGGTCTTCAGTCTGTCTGCCCTCTGATGGAGAAGGATAAAAGATTTATGGAAGCTTCCTGATGGGAGAGGCCTTCTGAGGGGGAAACTGGAAACTGGCTTCCATATAGATAACTTAATGTTTTTACAACCATTGAACATGACTTCTCACATATTTCATAGAGTGAAGCAGACACATAACTTTGAGTTATCAGACTGAAGTCCCTTTATATTTTTATATTGGAAGGAAGATTTTAATCAATAAAGCCAGTTTTATAGAAAATATAAGTTCAATTCAGTCACTCAGTCATTCCCAACTCTTTGCAACTCCATGGACTGCAGCATGTCAGGCCTCCCTGTCCAACACCAAGTCCTGGAGCTTGCTCAAACTCATGTCCATCCAGTCAGTGATGCCGTCTAACCATCTCATCCTCTGTTGTCCCCTTTTCCTCCTACCTTCAATCTTTCATAGCATCAGGGTCTTTTCCAGTGAATCAGTTCTTCACATCAGGTGGCCAAAATATTGGAGTATATATTCCTAAATATATTCCTATATAATAAGAATTCCTATTCCTGTTATATTCCTATATAATATTTCTATATATTTATAAATATCTATATATAAAAATTCCTATATAATATTCCTATATAGTAGGAATTATTATATATATTCTTATATAATAGGAATTCCTATATAAAGTG
This sequence comes from Cervus elaphus, assembly GCF_910594005.1. Classification (NCBI taxonomy): domain Eukaryota; kingdom Metazoa; phylum Chordata; class Mammalia; order Artiodactyla; family Cervidae; genus Cervus; species Cervus elaphus. Next base: position 4,487,458 of record NC_057843.1, on the reverse strand, counting down.
TATATCCCTAAACAATATATTGATCATTTAATTAAACTGCATTCAAATTAAATTATAATTATGTATAGCACTAAAATTATGATAGCCTATCAAATTTTGCAAATTACTAAAACTGTAGAAGGTTGTAAAACATAAATTGCTATTTAAAATCTTATAAAATAACTTGACGTAGTTTAATATTATTAACAGTTGGTGGAGGTGGAGGTGGTTGTTTAGTCATTCAGTCATGCCTGACGTTTTGTGACCCCATGGACTGTAGCCCTCTAGGCTCCTTTGTTGGTAGATTAGAAAGTTAGAGAAATCCTACCTGTTATAATTAATAAATATCTGTCATAATTTGGCTACTTTTTAAAATTATATCTCTGATCAGTCCATTAAATTGACAAGTATTGACATGTATACTGAATGATTAACATTTCATGTTGCAGGAATTTCTAAATTACAGCTGACTGCTTAAAACAGTCCAAACTTTATCTAGTCTTTTTACACTACAGAAAGCCTCTTATAAACAAGCTTTCAGAAGCATAGGAAAAATACATGCATTTCCTCAAACCAGTCTAAGTCAAGAATAGTTTAAAAAAAAAAAAGAAAGAAAGAAAAAACTTGTAACTGGAATACACAATTGACACACCTTTGGCAAAACATTCCTTAAATATGTGAAAAGTGTGTAAACAGAAACAAACCAAAAACATCTATAAAACTACTTATCCAAACAAGAATCTGGGCATTTTAGATAAATTCAGTGGATAAGCTGTAGATACTTTAAAATATTAGTAAATCATATGAAATGTGACCTATTGACTTGACAATTATAACCTGTAATTTTCTAATATAAGAAAGTCATCTATTATATAATATAGTCAGTTTTTCTGCTAAATTCAAATCAACATTTGCTAGCAAACTGCTACATTGTTGTGAAATGGTCTTCTACCAGCCATTTGAAAAGTCAGAAAACTTGAAAAGGAAATTCTGATCTGGTCTGGGGTGCCAGAGGATGACCTCTGAACTAAGTTCTCTGGATGCTCTATCCTGCAATATTTATAATATTTTTAACTATCCTGTCAGAATGGCCATCATCAAAAAATTTAGAAACAATAAATGTTGGAGAGGGTATGGAGAAAAGGGAACCCTCCTGCACAGTTGGTGGAAATGTGGATTGGTGCACCCACTATGGAAAGCAGAATGGAGATTCTTTGAAGAACTAGGAATAAAACTACCATGTGACCCAGCAATCCCACTACTGGGCATATATTCAGAGAAAACCATAATTGAAAAGGACACAGGTACATCAATGTTCACTGCAGCACTATTTGCAATAGCCAAGACATGAAAGAAACCTAGATGTCTATAAAGAGATGGATAGATACAGAGGTATGGTACATATATAAAATGGAATATTACTGAGCCATAAAAAAGAATGCATTTGAATAACTTCTAATGAAGTTGAAGCACCTATAGCCTATTATACAGAGTGAAGTAAGTCAAAGAAAAACAAATATTGTATATTAATGCATGTATATTGAGTCTAAAAAGATGGTAGTGATGAACTTATTTGCAGGGCAGGAATAGAGACACAGATATAGAGAATAGACTTGTGAACACAGGGGGGGAAGGAGTGGGTGGGATGAATTGGGAAAGTGTCATTAACACATATAAATTACCATATGTGAAATAGACAGCCAGAGAGAATTTGCTGCATGATGCGGTGAGCTCAAAACCGTGTTCTGTGACAACCTAGAGGGGTGAGATGGGGTAGGAGGTGGGAGGGAGGTCCAAGGGGGAGGGGATACACATATACCTATGGCTGATTTGAGGTGATATATGGCAGACACCAAAACAATATTGTAAGCAATTGTCCTCCAATTAAAAATAATAAATTAAGAAAAAGAAAGGGGCTTTTTTTTTTGGCGGGGGGGTAGGTGGATTCTGAGCTCTTCTACTATGACAACTTCACACAGCCTAGAAGTGCCTCAGAGCCAACAACTCCTAAGAAGGCCAAGTGAGTTTTAATAGAAAATAAGAGAGTTGAAAAGAGCAATAGCCAAGAAATGAGTAACCAGGCACACAAACTTTGTGAGTGTCTGACTTTAAGTGCATTGTGAAAATGTTTAAATAACTAGTTATAAAAGTAGTTGCTGGAAGGGAGCGCTAGATGGTCACTACCCTCAATTAACGTTAGAAATTCTCTAATTCAGGAAAACCAAGTTCTCAGGATCTTTTGACACCTTCATCCAAAGAGAACACAGAGTTGGTAGGCGAATCTTTCAGGTGACAGCAACAAGAATTCACCTGCCAGCACATGACAAACACTAACTTTGCAAGCGTTATGTGTGTGTGGATCTACATATTCTTACTATTGCTCTCAAACAAAACAAGACATGGGGAAAGCAGGGACAAGTGTCAGGAAGTTTTGTTATTTTAGGGTATTGCTGCCTCAAATCATCAGCTTTCCAAACATGCCAGATGCTATTCCTTCCACTATGAATATTGGTAATAATTATGCTGACATTCAAATTATCCTAGTTTGTAAACAGCAAGTTTAGAAAACCTCAGTTGTTCTAAGATTGATGATACTGAATCTAAATAAAACAATCACCATGCTCTGCAAATGAAACTGTAAAAAAAGCAGTCAAACCTGACCCTCATTTTATACCAAACTGGAGATAGAGCTCCAAATCCACTCTGTACTAAATCCTGGAGATAACACCTCAAACAGGGTTGAAACTGTTCTCAAGGAGATCAATATAATATTTACAACAGGCAGAACATGGAAACTACCTAAATGCCTTTCAAATGAGGAATGGATAAAGAAGATGTGATACGCATATACAGTGGAACATTACTCAGCCACTTGTAATGACATGGATGGAACTAGAGATTATCATGCTAAGTGAAGTCAGACAGAGAAGACAAATTTCATGGTGCTTATATGTGGAATCTAAAAAAAAAGAAAAGGTTACAGATAAACTTATCTACAAAACAGACAGAGTTGCAGATGTAGAAAGAAAACTTGCCATTGCATGGCAAAGGATTAAAATGGAGGGAAGGATAGACTAGGAGACTGGGATTGACATTTGCACACTACTATATATAAATATATATAATATATATATTTGCCATCACTTCAGGGCAAATAGGTGGGGAAACAATGGAAACAGTGAAAGACGTTATTTTCTTGGAATCCAAATCACTGCAGATGGTGACTGCAGCCATGAAATTAAAAGATGCTTGCACCATGGAAGAAAAACTATAGAAAACCCAGACAGTGTATTAAAAAGCAGAGACACTAGTTTGCCAGCCAAATTCTATATAGTCAAAGCTATGGTTTTTCCAGTACTCAAATATGGTTGTGAAAGCTGGACCATAAAGAAGGCTGAGCACCAAAGAATTGATGCTTTTGAACTGTGGTGTTGGAGAAGACTCTTGAGAGTCCCTTAGACAGCAAGGAGATCAAACCAGTCAATCCTAAAGGTAATCAGTCCTGAATATTCATTGGAAGGACTGATGCTGAAGCTCTAATACTTTGGCCACCTGAGTCAAAGAACTGACTCATTGGAAAAGACTCTGATGCTGGGAAAGATTGAAGGCAAGATGAGAAGCAGATGACAGAGGATGAGATGGTTGAATGGCATCACTGAATCAATGGACAGGAGTTTGAGCAAATTCTGAGAGTTGGTTATAGACAGAGAAGCCTGGCATGCTTCAGTCCATGGTTACAAAGAGTTGGACATGACTGAACGACTAAATTGAACTAATACATAAAATAGATAAGCAAGGACCTATTTTATAGCACAGAAAACTTTACTCAGTTTAGTTCATTTCAGTCGCTCAGTCATGTCTGACTCTTTGCGACCCCATGAACCGCATACCAGGCCTCCCTGTCCATCACCAAATCCCGGACTTCACCCAAACCCATGTCCATTGAGTCAGTGATACCATCCAACCATCTCATCCTCTGTCGTCCCCTTCTCCTCCTGTCCTCAATCTTTCCCAGCATCAGGGTCTTTTCAAATGAGTCAGCTCTTTGCATCAGGTGGCCAAAGTGTTGGAGTTTCAGCTTCAGCATCAGTCCTTCCAATGAATATTCAGGACTGATTTCCTTTAGAATGGACTGGTTGGATCTCCTTGCTGTCTAAGGGACTCTCAAGAGTCTTCTCCAACACCACAGTTCAAAAGCATCAATTCTTCGGGGCTCGGCTTTCTTTCTGGTCCAACTCTCACATCCATAGATGACCACTGGAAAAACCATCGCGTTGACTAGATGGACCTTTGTTGACAAAGCAATGTCTCTGCTTTTTAATATGCTGTCTGGGTTGGTCATAACTTTCTTTCCAAGGAGTAAGCGTCTTTTAATTTCATGGTTGCAATCACCATCTGCAGTGATTTTGGAGTCCAGAAAAATAAAGTGAGCCACTTTATTTAAGAAAACTTTAATTAATTAATTTTAAAACTTAAATTTTTAAGAAAACTTTACTCAGTGCTCTGTAATTGCCTATATGGGAAAAGAATTTAAAAGAAGATACTTGTGTGTGTGTGTGTGTGTGTGTGTTTGTGTGTGTGTGTGTGTGTATATATATATATATATAATCTGATTCACTTTGTTATTTACCTGATGGCTCATGGCTCAGTGGGTAAAGAATGTGCCTGGAATGCAGGAGACAAAGGAGACGCTGGTTCAATCCCTCGGTTAGAATAATCCCCTGAAAGAGGAAATGGCAACCCACTCAAGTATTCCTTCCTGAAACCTCCCATGGACAGAGGAGCCTGGCAGGATACACTCCATGGGGTCTCAAAAGAGTTGGACACAATTGAAACTAACACAACATTATAAATCAACTATACTCCAGTGAAAATAAAAGAAAATAAATTAGAGGTTGTAAAAGCTATTTTCATCTGTAGATTATACACTCTGACACTTTATGGTGCTTATGGTATATTTGCATACAAATTAACTTTGACTCATTCATAATTTCATGATATTTAAGGGCAGACTTAAGTCCAGTATAACTTACCTCATACTGTATCTTTCATCATGGTAAACAAAAATGAGACAACATTTGACTGTAAATGTATAAACGTTGCTTTAAAAAGGTATTATCTAGTGATATGAACAAACTTGACTATGGCTGTAGAAAGGTTCAACAGGAAAAAGAGTTACAGAGAAAAGGGGGGATATTTTTGATTCTCCAAATATTAGTATCAACGTTCTATTTAGTTGAGTCAGTGTTATCATGAATATAAGTAGTTTTCAGAATATCATGTTGCCAAGATGGTTTAGAGGACTTCCCAGGTGGTGCTAGTGGTAAAGAATCCATCTGCCAAAGCAGGAGACAAAGAGATGCGGGTCCGATCTCTGAGTCAGAAAGATCTCCTGGAGGAGAAAATGACAAGCCACTCCAGTATTTTTGACTGGAGAATCCCACGGACAGAGGAGCCTGGTGGGCTACAGTCTGCTGCTGCTGCTAAGTCACTTCAGTCGTGTCCGGCTCTGTGCGACCCCATAGACGGCAGCCCGCCAGGCTCCCCCGTCCCTGGGATTCTCCAGGCACGAACACTGGAGTGGGTTGCTGTTTCCTTCTCCAGGGCTACAGTCCATGGGGTTGCAGAAGTTGGAGACAACAGCACAGCACAGCAGAAGATGGTCTAGAATGAACGGATCAGAATTCCTGCCAGTGAATATAGACCTCTCTGTAATACTTGTCAGAAAACTGCTAATCCCAGCTCGTCTCCTAATTCTCTCAGTGACTTTATTAAAGTCTCTGTCCAGCCTCAAGTTTAATTTCCTCAGATGTGATTGGGTGTGGTATGATCTAATATTTCAAGATTCTATGATTCAGTAACCTTTGCTTTGCTCACCTTTGCCACTCAGCACAAAAAACTAAATTCAGTAATTATAGAGAATATGAACAAATAGCAAAGTAGAGATTGAATTTCTTGATGTTATTTCAAGGTTAATTCGTAACCTCCAAGGAGTAGGCATACAAGCAGTACAAAATTGTCTTTTTCTTTTTCCACTTTTCTTTACTACTTATTTTACTGATTCAATATATTCTGATTAAAAAAAAAGACAGACATTTCTCAAAGTTTCTTAATCTTACTTTAACTGCTGTTATTAAATAAAAAGTTTGCATCTTGCAAAAGAAAAAAAGTATATAAACACTCACCTTTTGTTTTATTTTTAGTTGATATGCAAAGCAATGTTGTAGTTTAGAGTATAAGTCAAAGTAATTTATTGATCAATTTAAACATATTCTATGGTATGTGTTTATCTTCGACAAGGGCAATTTTGGGAAACACTGGAGATTCAATTTGATTCATCATTTTTTCTAGGTTCTAGAAAATTTAACCTATCATACTGAATGTTAAAATTCAAATTAAATATTTGATATAAACTGTAATATATTCACATAGGACTAAACATAAAATTCACAAGATTCTGAAAACTAAAATAACTATTAAAAATAATAGCATTGATATATGAATGTGGTTGTTCAGTTGTTAAGTGGTGCCTGAGTCTTTGTGATCCCACGGACTATAGCACACAAGATCTCTCTGTCCTCCACTGTCTCCTGGAGTTTGAATTCCTGTCCTTTGAGTTCCTGTCCTTTGAATTCCTGTCATTCTCTGTTGTCCCCTTCTCCTTTTGCCTTCAATCTTTCCCCCCATCAGAGTCTTTTCCAATGAGTCAACTCTTCACATCAGAAGGCCAAAGTACTTGAGGTTTAGCATCAGTCTTTCCAGTGGGTATTCAGGGTTGACTTTCTTGAAGTTCAGTTCAGTCACTCAGTCATATCCAACTCTTTGTGACACCATGGACTGAAGCATGCCAGGCTTCCCTGTCCATCACCAACCCTCAGAGCTTGCTCAAACGCATGTCCATCAAACGGTGATGTTATCGAACCATTTCATCCTCTGTCGTTCCCTTCTCTTGCCTTCAATCCTTGGGTCTTTCTTTCCAATGAGTATTCAGGACAGATTTCCTTTATGATTGACTAGTTTGATCTTCCTGCAGTCGAAGGGACTCTCAAGAGTTTTATCAAACACCACAACTCAAAAGCATCAATACTGAGGTGCTCAGCTTTCTTTATGGTCTAACTGTCACATCCATACATGACTACTGGAAAAACCATAGCTTTGACTACATGGACCTTTGTTGGCAAAATAATGTCTCTGCTTTTTAATATGTTGTCTAGGTTTCTCATAACTTTTCTTCCAAGGAGCAAGCATCTGTTAATTTAATGGCTGGAGTCACCATCTGCACTGATTTTGGAGCCCCCCAAAATTAAGTCTCTCACTTTTTCCATTGTTCCCTCATCTATTTGCCATGAAGTTATGGGACCGGATACCATGATCCTCATTTATTGAACACTGAGTTTTAAGCCAGCTTTTTCATTCTCTTCTTTCACTTTCATCAAGAGATTCTTTAGTTCCTCTTCTCTTTCTGCCATATGGGTAGTGTCATCTGTATAAGTGAGGCTATTGATGCTTCTCCTGGCAATCTTGGTTCCAGCTTGTGCTTCATCCAGCCTGGCATTTCACACAATGTACTCTGCACATTAGTTAAATAAGCAGGGTGAGAATATACATCATTGACATATTCCTTTCCCAATTTTGAACTAGTCCAGTTTTCAATGTGCGGTTCTAACTATTGCCTCTTGATTTGCATACAGATATCTGAGGAGGCAGGTGAGATGGTCTGATATTCTCATCTCTCAAAGAAGTTTCCACAGTTTTTTGTGATTCATACAGTCAAGGGATTTAGCATAGTCAATGAAGCAGAAGTAGATATTTATCTGGAAACCTCCTGCTTTTCCTATGATCCAACAGATGTTGCCAATTTGATCTCTTGTTCCTCTGTCTTTTCCAAATACAGCTTAAACATCTGGAAGTTCTTGGTTTACACGTGGCTGAAGCCTAGCTTGGATTATTTTGAGCATTACTTTGTTAGCATGTGAGATGAGGGCAATGGTTTGGTAGTTGGAACATTCTTTGGCATTGCCTCTTTTGGGATTGAAGTGAAAATTGACCTTTACCAGGCCTTTTGGCCACTGCTGATTTTTCCAAATTTTCTGGCATATTGAGTACAGCACTTTCACAGCATCATATTTTAGGATTTGAAATAGTTCAACTGGAATTCCATCACCTCCAATAGCTTTGTTCGTAGTGATGCTTCCTAAAGCCCACTTGACTTTGTATTCCAGGATGTCTGGCTCTAGGGTAGTGATCACATCATTGTGATTATCTTGGTCTTGAATATCTTTTTTGTATAGTTCTTCTGTATATTTTTGCCACGTCTTCTTAATATTGTCTGCCTTCTTTAGGTCCATATCATTTCTGTCCTTTATTGAGCCCATCTTTGCATGAAATGTTCCCTTGGTATCTCTAACTTTCTTGAAGAGATCTCTAGTCTTTCCCATTCTATTGTTTTACTCTATTTCTTTACATCGATCACTGAGGAAGACTTTCTAATCTCTTCTTCCTATTCTTTGGAACTCTGCATTCAGATGGATATATCTTTCCTTTCTCCTTTGCCTTTAGCTGCTCTTCTTTTCCCAGCTATTTGTAAAGCCTCCTCAGACAACAATTTTCCCTTTTTGCATTTCATTTTTGGGGGAGTGGTTTTGATTGCCACTTCCTGTACAATGTTGCTAATCTCCACTGATAAACTTCAGGCACTCTGTCTATCAAATCAAATCCCTTGAATCTATCTGTCACTTGCACTATATAATCATAAGTGATTTGATTTAGGTCGTACCTGAATAGTCCAGTGGTTTTCCCTACTTTATTCAAGTCTGAATTTTCCAGTAAGGGTTTTTATTTCCTTTAGAATTGACTGGTTTGATCTCCTTGCAGTCCAAGGGACTGCACCACAATTTGAAAGCATCAATTCTTTGTTGTCCAGCCTTCTTTATGGTCCAGCATCAGCATCCATACATGCATGTTCATGCATGTTCAGTTGTGTCCAGCTCTTCACTACTCCATGAATTGTAGACTGCCAGGCTCCTCTGTCCATGGGATTCTCCAGGCAAGAAAACTGGAGTGAGTTGCAATTTCTTCCTTCAGGGGATCTTCCTGACCCAAGAATTGAATCAGCATCTCTTGTGTCTCCTACATTATATAGGTCGATTCTTTACCAACAGCAGTACCTGGGAAGCCCACATCTATACATGACTACTGGAAAAACCATAGCTTTGACTATATGGAATTTTGTCAGCAAAGTGATGTCTTTGCTTTTTGATATGGTGTCTAGGTTTGTCATAGCTTTCCTTCCAAGGAACACATGTCTTTTAATTTCATGGTTACAACCACCATCTGCAGTGATTTTGGAGCCCAATAAAATAAAATCTATCATTGGTTCCACTTTTTCCCCTTCTATTTGCCATAAAGTGATGGAACCAGATGTCATGATCTTAATTTTTTCAGTGTTGAGTCCTCTCTAATAAGATGCTCAACACTGCTCAATATTAGAGAAATTCAAATAAAACTACAATGAGGTATCTTCTCACAGCAATTAGAAAGTCTATCAACAAGTTTACAAACAATAAATGCTGGAGAGGGTGTGGAGAAAAGGGAACCCTCTTACACTGTTGGTGGGAATGCAAATTGATCCAGTCAATATGGGTAGCAGTATGGAGATTCATTAAAACACCAGGAATAAAACTACCATATGACCCAGAAATCTGACTACTGGGCACACAACCTGAGGAAGCCATAATTGAAAAAGACACATGTACCCCAATTTTCATTGCGCATGTACCCCAATGTTCATTGTTGTAGCACAATTTACAACAACTAGGACATGGAGGCAACTTAGGTGTTCATCGACAGACAAATGGATAAGGAAGTTGTGGTGCATATACACAATGTGATATTACTCATCTATCAAAAGGAATGCATTTGAGTCCATTCTAATGAGGTGGATGAACCTAGAGCCTATTATACAGAGTGAAGTAAGTCAGAAAGAGAAAAACAATATTGTGTATTAACACATAAATATGGAATCTAGAAAGATGGTACTGATGATCCTACTTGCATAGCCGCAAAGGAGACACAGACATAAAGATCAGACTTTTGGACTCAGTAGGGTAAAAGACAGTGTGGGATGATTTGAGAGGATAGCATTGAAACATTTATTACCATATGTAAAATAGATAGCCAGTGGGAGTTTGCTATATGATGCAGGGAGCCCAAAGCCAGTGCTCTGTGACAACCTAGAGGGGTGGGATGAAGAGAGAGATGGGAGGGAGGCTCAAGGGAGAGGGGCCATATATATAAGTATGGCTGATTCACGTGGATGTATGGCTGAAACTATCTCAATATTGTAAAGTAATTATCCTCTAATTTAAAAAAATGAAAGCAATAAAACATATTTGATGTTACAGAAATCTGTCGGAAGGAGGGATAATAAATTTTTCCTTCAAACTTAAAAAAAAAAAAAGTTGAATGGTTCATTGCAAAAAAACTCCAAATTTTAGTATGCCTTTTCAATTTATTTCATAGTAAGAAAGGAATAAAATGTAGATATCATTTTCCAATTATAGTCACAAAATTGATGTATGCTCTGATCTTGGAGGAAAGACTAGTTTTAAATCATATGAAGTCTTGTCTTTCACTTAAACTCTGAATCTTTCCATTTAGGGAGAATACTATGCTTCAAATCTTTTAAGCCACCTTTATCTATTTTTAAACTGTTCCTTTTTTTAGAAGCTGCTCTCAATCTTTCAGACCAATTGGAGAACCACTTAAGGAAGTGAATCAATCCTGTTTTCACTCAGCTAAAGTTTCAAGTGCCAAAACTATGCTGGCATTCCGCAGGAGCCATCAAAACTGCCACCCGAATGCAGGCCAGGTTTTACTGTGCTGGGCTTATGAGAGGCAGATGTGCTATCATCTCTCTCCTGGCCTGGTAGTTAACAAGAGTTTCCACTCAATATTGAGAGAGAAAAGCACAGCCCTTCCTTGTGAACCACTGTGACAGGGTCTGAAATGGAACAAGAAACTTTGAGCCTGATTTAACCAGGCAAGGGTCCAAAACTCTACTGTTTCAGATCTGCCTTCTGGATCACAGACACTAAACATGATTTCATTTGAAGACATTCATGAACAGCAATACCCCGAGTTTCTGACTCAGCCTCACATCTTGTTCTGAGTTCATCCTTAAGCAAGTGGCCTATGTATGAGTCAATGTTCAATTCAGTGTTCACAAAGCATAACTATGACTATTTATTTGAGCTTTGCTCCTAAGCACACACACAATCTAAGTGTCATTCTTAGAATTCATTTTCCTTTTTACAATATGGTAAATTAAAGATAATAATAGAGAAATATAAACACAAGCAATCATCTACTTTAGGACTGCTGTGCTTGGCCGTGTCTGACTCTTTGTGACCCCATGGACTGTAGCCTGCCAGGTTCTTCTATCCATGGGATTTCCTAGGCAAGAATACTAGAGTGGGTAGCAATCCCTCCTCTGGGGGATCTTCCTGACCCAGAGATCACACTTGAATCTCTTGCGTCTCCTGCATTGGTAGGCAGATTGTTTACCCCTGAGCCACCTGGGAAGCCCTTATTTTAGGTCTAAGGAGGAGAAAAATAAATTCAGAATATTAATAAAAATGTAAATATTTCCTAACAGTTAGAAGGATTTGCATGTACTATTGTAAATAATATTCACTGGAAGCACTGATGCTAAAACTGAAGCACCAATAATTTGGCCACCTGATGCAAAGAGCTGGCTCATTGGAGAAGACCCTGACGCTGGGAAAGATTGAGGGCAGGAGGAGATGGGAGTGACAGAGGATGAGATGGTTGGATGGCATCACGAACTCAGTGGACATGAGTTTGAGCAACTCTGGGAGATAGTGGAGGACAAAAAAGCCTGGCATGCTGCAGTCCACAGGGTTGCAAAAAGTTGGACATAGCAACTGGACAACAAGTTGTAAATAATAGATTTCCCCATATTCATTTTTTTTCCTCCAAAATATGCCTCATTCATATTTTATATCAATATGAATTTCCAATATTTAAATTACTTGTGTTGTTTTATTTTCTTTCATATATTAATTATTTTATCTTTTTATTTATGAAGTCCAGATAATATCAAGGTATGCATATAAATGCTCTTTTCTGAGGGTCAGAGGAACCAGATTCCGTGGAATTAGTAGGCAACACCTGAGGGAGAGTTTCCTTATAAACTTAGAGTTTTCTTGACAGCAAATTCAGGTATGATATGACCTTTATAAACTTCACAGGACTGTTAAAAACACTGAATGAAGTAATACACCAAAACTTAACTTGTGAGTCATACAGGATGGAAGTCAATATAGTAAAATTGTCAGTTTCCTGATTTTTAAATGGGCAACTCAAAGCAATAGGCTGATATCAGCCTTGTTCACAAATCCTATCGCTCCCTTTCTCCTTTCTTTTAGACAAATAACTCCTGAGTCTAATGCCGACTACTTTATTTATGTAGTTTATCATTCTCTTCTCAGATATGATGTCCTGCTCAGGGTCTCATTCATTTTAGATGTTCTGCTTTTGAATAGAACATTAAGGTCCTTTGAAACTGAAATAAATACTGGCTGTTAGGCTTAATTCAATGTCATTAGCAAATTTCCTGAGTACATTCCAAGAATATTGATAGACATGTGAAATAAAAATGATTAAATAATTTTTTAATGTCTCCTCTGTATGACACTAAGATACTGATAAGAACTTTTTGAGTTCCTTACATAACAGCTGTAAAGATTGAGATAAATTTTCCAGTAAGTCTTATATTTATTCATATGTCAAGATTATTTTTTTAAGAAATGGCAACTTTATTTTGGAAAGTTTGGAAACCGGAAATTTCACTCTCTGTGAGACTAATATTATGTCGTGATATGATATGATGCTATGAGAAAGTAAATGAGAAAATTTAACCATAGAAATAAATCTAAATATTTAAAGATATAAGCTACCTATTTTTTCCTATATTTCTTTCAAATTTTTTCACATCATTTTAATGGTCCAAATTAGAGACAGTTGCAAAATATATTTCATTTATAGTTTTACCAATATGTATTATATTTAACACAAATTGCTTGATGAGTACTAAATTATACTCATCAAAAAAATTAAAATATGACCTAACAGACTTGAGAATACAGACCAAAACAGCAAGTGTATTTCATTGTCCTATTAAGTCATCAAACAAACTCACCAGATAGATTACCTTCCAGTATGTGGGTTTTGCTCTGAGAATATACTTGGAGAAAAATGTGCAAGATATTTAAAATTTAAAACAGATATTTGTAAGATGACTACTATAGCTTAAAAAATCATCTGACACTAAAGTAGACACTAGTTGCACAAAGTATGTGACTCTGAAGAAAGTAACTCATTTAAAGAGATCAAAGTGATTACTGTGAAGTGTGACACTGTGTGTGTCTTTTGTTTTTATTGTTTACTTTTGTGGGGCACAAAACTTACTATGATTCTTCTCCAGGTCTCCATAAATTCTTGGGGGACACTTTTATTTATCAACTTGTCTTCTTTCTACCCTTGACCATTTGTGATCTCAGAACATTTGAATCCAAGAGTGGATTATTATTATTTTAATACCACCTGCTTCTATACAACACAATTATTTTCAGAAACAATCATATTAAATAAGTAATATTTCATTTCACAATAAACAGCAATATTGAAATAATAAATTTCAACTTAAAAAACATTATTAGCTTTCAGTGAAATAGTTTGGGCATGAATAAAAATTTTCACTTCCTAAATAAATGTTATACCCTGCTGTCTGCTTAGTTGCTCAGTCGTATCCAACTCTTTGCAACCCCGTGGACTGTAGTCCACCAGGCTTCTCTGTCTATGGGACTCTCTAGGCAAGAATACTGGAGTGGATTGACATTTCCTTCTCCAGGGGATCTTCCCAACCCAGGGACTGAACCCAGGTCTCCTGCATTGCAGGCTTTACCACCTGCATTGCACTCTTTACCACTGAGCCACCAGGGAAGCCTTGCTGATCATACTCTATTTCCTGGCTTTAAATGTTAAGCAGAAAGTTTCCTTTCTGGCTACTTAGATAAAAGTGATAGAAATCAAAAGATAAATCAATATTCTTTCTTCCCCTTTGCCGTCTTCTGCCATTTTTTTGATATCTACTCTTTCAACCCAAAGATATGCATATCACATAAGGTAGAAACAAGAATTCCTGTTCTTTCAAAAGGAATGCTAGCATCTGGTACACATGCTGTGTGTGTGCACATGTGTATGTGTATGCGCATGTGGGTATTTATACGCATGTGTGTGTGTATGTGTGTGTACATCCACACACTCAGTCATGTCTGACTTTTTGTGACCCCATGGACTGTAGCCCACCAGGCTCCTCTGGCCATGGGATTTCCAGGGGATCTTCCCAACCAAAAGATTAAACCTACATCTCTATGTCTCCTGCATTGGCAAGAGGATTCTTTATCACTATAACCACCGGGAAGCCCCAGGTTGTGGGTGAGTATATACCTGGTACAACTGGGGCTTTGAACCAACCTCTGGGTGAAATACAGAGTTTATAAAAATAAAAGTTTGTGACCGTATAGTACAGGAAAGTCGGCTTGGTGCTCTGTGGTGACACAGAGGAATGGGATGGGGGTAGACATGGGGTTGGGAGGGAGGCTCAGGAGGGAGGGGGTACATGCACACATATAGCTTATTTTCACCATTTTGTACAGAAGAAGCTAGCACAACATAGTAAAGTGATTGTATTCCAATAAAAATATTTCAAAAAGAAAAATCTTTGAAAAGTGTTCATTCAAAGCTTACACGTGTAATTACGTGTATATAATTAAAAGTTAATGGTAATGCCAGAAAATGTTTAAAACAGAATAACAAAAAAGTTTGCATAGGGGAGCATCTCCTCTCTGTCAGTATTCAGAACTGCATCACCGTGTGATAGCTGACAGTAGACTGAATCAGTCAATTGCCTCCTGTTTTTCAGTTCTCTGAGACAACTGGTATCCTGATTCACACTGCAGTTCCCCGCCTCACTCTCTGTGCCACTGCTCACTCAGAGATGAACAGACACCCAGGGAAGTTCAAGTAAACGTGACACTTCACAGGGTAAATCATAAAGATGTTTTCTAAGTATAAGAATGTGTTCTCTTTCACTGGTAACCCAAGGGTTTTGTGAACATTAAATTGTCTTTTATTTGAAAGTCACTTGGCAACAACTTTCAAAGGAATTTTCTTGATGCTTTTCACTTTTCTAATTTCTTGATGAATTGAGTAAAAGGAATAAAAAGAACAGTTCTGCACTGCTGTCCACTTGACAATTGTTCACTCAACAACTCAACTCATTTTAAATGCAAAGTTTAAGTGATTTTTCTTAGTGACATTGAGTTAGAGAACAACATAAAAATGTTAAACATTCATCTACTGTCATATTTAAATTACTATACAATATTTTAATGCAATTGTGATTGAAATGCCTTTTGGATCTATTACAATCACCCAGGACTGCACTCTAACACATACAACAGGCAACATAGCATTCTTACATCAGACATAGGATTAAAGACACAGAGGAATGGGATGGGAGGGAGGGAGGGGGTAATCGGAATGGGGAACACATGTAAATCCACGGCTGATTCATGTCAATGTATGGCAAAAACCACTACAATATTGTAAAGTAATTAACCTTCAACTAATTAAAATAAAAGAAAAAAAAAAACAAAAAAAACTAAATGTTAGTCAGGAAACCATAAAACTCCCCAAAGAAAACACACACAGAACACTGACATGAACTTAGCAATGTTTTTCTGGATCTGTCTTCTCAGGCAAGGGAAATAGAGCAAATATAAACAAATTGGACCCAATTAAGCTTAAAACCTTTTGCACAACAAAGGAAATGATCAACAAAGCAAGAAGACAGCATACAGAAATGGAGAAAATATTTGCAAATGGTGTGACTGATAAGGGGTTAATCTCCAAAATATATAAACAGCTCACAAAACTCAATACCAAAATACAATTCAATCAAAAACTAGACAGAAGATCTGAATAAACATCTCTCCAAGGAAGATATACAGATGGCCAATAGGCACAGGAAAACAAGCTCTGCATCACTAATCATGAGAACTGCAAATCAAGACTACAGTGAGATATTACCTCACACTTGCCAAAATGTCTCTCTTCAATAAGAACGCAAATAACAAATGTCAGTGAAGATGTGGAGAAAAGGAAACCTTCCTACACTGTTAGTAGGAATGTAAATTGGTGCAGCTACTATGTAAAACTGTATAGAGATTCTTCAAAAAATTAAAAATTAAACTACCATATGACCTAGCAAATCCACATTTGGGTATCTTTCTTTAAAAATAAATTTAAAAAACACACTAATTCAAAAATATATAATACATGTGTCCCAATGTTCACAGCAGCACCATTTACAATAGGCAAGGTATGGAAACAATCCAAGTGTCCATCCACAGATGAATAGGTAAAAAGGACGTGGTGCATATACACCATGAAATACTACTCAGCTAATGTGGTACCTATATACAATGAAATACTACTCAGTCATAAAAATGAATACAATTTTGCCACTTTCCAAGCATGAATGGACTTGAAGGGCATTATTCTAAGTGAAATAAGTCAGAGAAAGACAGATATTAAATGATATAACTCATATGTGGAATCTAAAAAATACAGCGAACTAGTGAATATAACAAAAAAAGAAACTGACTCACAGACATAGAGAACAAACCAATGGTTACCAGTGGGGAAAAGAAGAGGGGGAGGGGCAATACGGCAGTAGGAGAGTAAGAGGTACAAGCTATTAGCTATAAAATAAGCTACAAGGATACACTATGGAATACAGGGAACATGGCCAATATTTTATAATCACTGTAAATGGAATACAAGCTTCAAAAATTCTGAATCATTATATTGCATATGTGTGGCATATATTGTATGTCAAACTGCATTTCAACAAAAAAATTAAAAGATACTAATTAAAGTAATACATCTATACATATAAAATATAATAATTATCATATCAATAACACAAAATGAAAATTTAAATGCAGCTTAAAATCTACCATTTTAAATTCATTGAATTCTATTAACAGAGAAAACAAATTTTTAAATTTTAAGTTTTAGCTTTAATAAAAAGTGCTTTATAAAAAATATTTGAAGGTGCTTTGATTTTAAATAAAATACATTTACTTCCATACTCAAATACCTTAGAGAAATAGAAGTTCTCAAAATAATACTCAGTATTTCACATAAATCCAAAGCATTGTGTGTATATATATATATATATATATATATATATATATATACACACATATATATATATACATACACACACACTTATATATATAATGCTTATAATATTAGATACTTACAATTGGTTTTCTCAATGATTAGTTTTTCATATGAAAGAGTTATAAAAAGAGAAGTTCTGTGTTAATATTGAAACATCAACTCCTACCTGAATTTCCATCCAGCCCTACAAATTTTAGACTTGCCAGCCCCCACAACCCTGTGTATCAAATCCTTAAAATAAATCTCTTTAATATTAGAAAAAAAAAAAAGGAGAATGAGTTAATGATATCACACTGATCTGGCAATTATTTTAAGGATTATTTGTTTGAATTGTTTTCCAATTATACAGAACAAATGCTTTCTAGAAATAATATTTATTGAAAACCATGATACACAAATTATTGCATATAAATGAAATTATATTTGAGGACTGTTAATTTCTCATCAGGTACAATTCAGTGTAACATAACTTCTCAGTCCCCTGATAAATTTCTGATTTCATAAAGACATATTGTGTACATGACCTTTCATTAACAATCAAGGATAATATGCTTATAGGAGAGGAATAAAAGTACATAAATTAAATGGTAGATCAAATGACCATAAATCATTTACACAGTTTAGTGCTTATTCAAAATAGTTACAATTATTTTAAAGAAATAGCATTTATATTTCACTTTTAATAATGTTCAAAGTTATTCTTCAAAAGAGAGGAAAAATGAAAGTGCAAAAAATTAAAAATTAGAAATTCTTTACAATATGTATACATATTTGACATAATAAAATTGATTTCCTTGTGCCTTCAAAGTAGTCTACATATTTTTTTTCTGAATACTTTGACATGGTACTTTATAACATGCCAGCTTAAAAGTCTTGAACTAGGTCCTAACGTTTGTGCAAATTTCAGAAACATACAATTAAATATGGCTCTAGTTAGTTCTGATATCTTATCTGTTCAATTCAGTTACTCAGTGGAGTCCAAGTCTTTGCAACCCCCTGGACCACAGCACTCCAGGCTTCCCTATCCATCACTAACTCCCAGAGCTTGCTCAAACTCATGTCCATTGAGTTGGTGATGCCATTCAACCATCTCATCCTCTGTTGTCCCCTTTGCCTGCATTCAGTCTTTCCCATCATCAGGATGTTTTCCAGTGAGTCACTTCTTTGCATCAGGTGGCCAAATTATTGGAGTTTCAGTTTTAGCATCAGTCCTTCCAATGAATATTCAGGACTGTTTCCTTTAGGATGGACTGGTTGGATCTCCTTGCAGTCCAAGGGACTCTCGAGTCTTCTCCAATACCACAGTTCAAAAGAATCAATTCTTCAGTGCTCAGCTTTCTCTATGGTCTAACTCTCACATCCATACATGACTACTGGAAAAACCATAGCTTTGACTAGACAAACCTTTGTCACCAAAGTAATGTCTCTGCTCTTTAATACCTTTTTAATACCTTTTAAAATACATTTTCTAAAACTTCATAACTCATCTAAATACAGTTGGCCTCTGACTGTCTAGAAAGTTGAACAACAAGCCCAGTATGTTCTATGAAATTATTGGGCAGAAATGAAATGATGTTCTTTTAGTCTGAGCATTTTTGCATTCTAAATCTGTCTGACTCATGGCTGTAAGTGAGTGAAAATCACTCAGTCATGTCCTATTGTCTGCAACCCCATGGACTTCTCTAGTCCATGGAATTCTCTAGTCCAGAATACTGGAGTGGGTAGCCTTTCCTTTCTCCAGGGTATCTTTCCAACCCAGGTCTCCCACATTGCAGTTGGATTCTTTACCAGTTAAGCCACAAGGAAAGCCCAAGGATATCCCTTCTCCAGCAGATCTTCCTGACCCAGGAATGAAACCAGTGTCTCCTGCATTGCCGGCCTTACCAACTGAGATATCAGGGAAGCCCATGGCTGTAAACTTATTAGCAAAGAATTTTCAACTCAGCCAACCTACTGTATTTCTTCAATCTTGCCTATCGTCAAGAGAAACAAATTTTATAAATATATTCCACACTTTTCTCTGCAATTAAGGATTATTTCAACCAGTTTTTAAGATCTTCTGCAATCACAAGTATTTGAAAATATAAAGAGTCTTCTAGATTTGCTTTTTGACTATGATCCAAACCAGAAGAAGAAAATAATCTACTATATTTATAACCAAAAGTACTGGAATCCATTGAAATACAAATGTGTGTCTTTTGAAAAGTTCCAGAGAATCAAAATATCCTAATAAATGTCTGGAAATATGGACTTAAACGGTAACATAGTATTTTAATTTTTATATTGATTAATCTAATTAAGTTTCTATTTCATTAGTTGACATTTGCTATTTTCTTTTTGCTATTATGAATATTTCCAATCTGTAAACATCTTTAACAGTCAAGAAAGATACATAAACAAATTTTCTTTATCACCTCAGAGATAAAGACTGTTAGTATCTCTTCTATATTCTTCCAAAATGTTGTATATGCATTTTTGTGTAAATGCATAAATATACATTTTCAAATATAGCATGGCTTTCGTATGTTCTTTTTCTTAATGATGTGTATTAAAATATTTTCCAAACCATTAAAAAACTCAGAAGTTATTACTCTTTTTGACAACTATGTTGAATTCCATGAGTGGATATATTTCAGACAGATATCTGAGTTGTCTGTATTTTATAGTAATCAGTTCAGTTCAGTTCAGTCGCTCAGTCATGTCCTACTCTTTCAATTATGCGGTCAATATTCTGCTATACATGTATTTGTTTACAAGCTTAACTATGTCTCCAGGATAAAAAAAAAAAAGAAGTAATGACTGAATAAGAGACTACCTTTTATTTAATATTTTTGAGGTGCTGCCAAATGTTCCCTCCAACATTTATCAAGTAATACCCCTAGTCACAGGATTTGTGCATGCCCATTATCTGTAAAGCCCTAATCACTAGCCTTTCCTTTATATCTTGGACCTACTCTCTCCAATTCTCCTGTTATCCCACCCAGTTCATGTGTTACCCACTGTTCTTTGACACATGAGACACCTTTCCAACTTAAGGTCTTTGCATTTGCTATTTATTCTGTTGTTTCTGAAGTTCAGTCACATTTCCTTTAGCTATTCTTATAAGTACTAAATTTCTCATTTCTATAACTGGTATTAAGGTCACAGCTGATATTTAAAACTTCAAGTTTACTTTGTTCTCAACCAGAACTTCAACTGGAAGGGTCCCTTACTAAAGCGTGACCCAAATATAGTTTTTGGAGAGAAAGAGTTGTCTCTGGACCTAAATGCTTGCTGGTGTTGTTACAGAGGTCTATTAATTCTACCATTGGACATAGAAGTACAAAGAAGAGCCTCAGGTAACACTTGACCTCAGTATCTACTAAGAATTTGATTTCCCTTTGGTAATGAGGAACATTAACTCCACCCAGGAGAGTAACATCCCACTGTCCTAATTTGTTTTATCATGTGATGTTTGTGGTCTTCGTAAGCTAGAAGTGTAACTGAGCAGGATCCTATGAGGTCTTTCAGAATAGAGACCCCCCCATGTCCTCCATCTGCCATTTGTCTGTGGAAAAACTTTAGCCAAAGAATAAATTTGATCAGATAAGTGTGAAAATGTAGAGAGAAAGAAAAGGTCAAGACAAAAAATAATACTTCAGCCATTAAACAAAGTAAGAACTTTTAGTTCCTCCTCAAAGACTATAGATAATATTCTAAGCAATGTCCTTTGAGCTGTTTTGCAGATACTGAAATTCCTACTAGGTGGGAGAAGTTAACTGTACATTGCCCACAAGCGTGGAGACTTTAGATGGAACCAGGAAGCTAATGATGCTGACTCCCACTTACATCATCAACCAATCAGAGGAATGTCCATGAGCTGACCATGCCCTACTCCTTGAGGACTATGAAACACTTCAACTACCCCTTCCAGGGTAAGTCAAGAAGTCTTGATCTACTTCCTGTTGCCCTCTTTGCCTGCCAAAGCAATAAATCTCTTCCCTTCTACCTCACACAAAACTCTGTCTCTGCATTTCTATTCAGCACAGGTGAACAGAGGCCAAATTTCAGCAACAGATGTTTGTTGTTCAGTCACTTAATCATGTCCAACTCTTTGCGATGCCATGGACTGCAGCATGGCAGGCTTTGCTGTCTTTCACTATCTCCTGGAGTTTGTTCAAATTCATGTCCATTAAGTCAGTGATGCTTTCTAACCATTTCATCCTCCATTGCTCTCTTCTTCTAACCTCAATCTTTAGCACAGGACATAGTTCCACTTACTTAATGAAGCTGATTTTCCTTGGCTGGAGTACTCTTTCCAGGGACCTAAGACTTCCAGACCAGCAGAACTCAAACTTCTGCAGTTGGATTATTAACTTAATAGTGAGACAAGTCATTTCCCCTGATATTCCCTTTTTTTGTTTTTTTAACTAATATTTGTGCATCCTGGCTTTAGAAAAGATACTAATTGCTATTTCAAGTATACACTGAACCCTGTAAAATTGAATCCCATGGACTTAGGGTCTTTTCTGCAACCAATGTCATAATAGAGTCCTTAGCAGACCATTCCACTCGTCTGGTAATTTAGCAGCTTCTCAACATGTGTGTGTGCTCAGTCGCTTGGTTGTGCCCGACTCTTTGCGACCACATGGACTGCTGTGGCCCACCAGGCTCCTCAGTCCATGGAATTTCCTAGGCAAAAATACTGGAATGGGTTGCCATTTCCTACTCCAGGGCATCTTCCCAACCCAGGGATCAAATGTCTTGCATCTCAACAAATCTTTTCTGCTAAGAAATGAGTAAAGTATTAGTAGGCAGA
Source organism: Cervus elaphus (assembly GCF_910594005.1). Taxonomy (NCBI): domain Eukaryota; kingdom Metazoa; phylum Chordata; class Mammalia; order Artiodactyla; family Cervidae; genus Cervus; species Cervus elaphus. The sequence goes on along the minus strand of NC_057843.1, from coordinate 4,465,344 downwards.
ATAATATAACTAAGTGGACAATATATTGCAAACATTCTGAAGGATTCCACAAAACCAGCAGCCTTATGAATTATTTGGCAAATGGATGCAAACATATGTTTAATATGTTATGTGTTGCCTCTGAAATCCAAAGAGGCCCACCAGACACTGATTCTTCAATATAGGTAGATGGTGAAGGTACAATGACCAAGAGTGGATAGTTCCACAATACATGAACCACTGCACAGTCAGCAACATTCTTGGGGCTGTGAGCCCCTGAAAATCACTGGGTTTACCTCCGTGTCTATGGCAGGGATGAGGTACCTTGATACCTAAAGCACTTGCCGCTCTCTAATCAGCATACAGCCTCAATAAAATGATCCAGTATAATCTTATGGATAATTGAAAATGATCAGTTTCTCCAGATTATGGCATGGCAGGGCATGGGAGAAATACTGTACATCTAAGGAAAAAGTGAAGATAAAAGTAAACTGCTATGACTTTTGGTTTTTTCTCTAAATGTTTATGAAGAAAAAGCAGTTGCCAGGTAAATAGATGAATATCAAGTTCCAGCAGCCTGCATCTGGAAGGGCAGTTGAAGACTGCTCTGATTACGTTCACGATTCAGTTTAGTTCAGTTGCTCAGTCATGTCCAACTCTTTGCGACCCCATGGACTGTAGCACGCAGTTCACAATAACCTATGGTCATTCTGAAATTCTGAATGATTTCCTCACAGGCAAACAGAGACGCTGAATAGTAGGTGGTAAGCATGACCACCACTGCTTTCAAGTCTCTGAAGGTGGTTCAAGTGTGTACATTTCTCCCAGAGGCAGAGACCTGCTTTTACTAGGCTAACTTAATAAGGAAGAGATATTCTAGACTTTCAATATGTATCTTCATACTAAGTGCCCTTATTTGGGTCAGAGAACCAACATAGCCATCCCACCTGCTTCCAGATATGTCTATTCCATTTGTTTGTTCAGGTACATTCAGCCCTGAAGATGAAACTAGAGGAGAAGCCCATTTCAACTGATCCACAGTGGTGTCCATTGTGACCAAGTATTACAATTTAAACACTGTATGCCCTGCTTTGATGCCTGGACCACAATTTTACTTTGGGTATTCAAGAATCTTTGTCATTTTAAAGGCAGTGTTCATTAATACACAATAAATCTGGGCATCTCCTTTACCCCAGAACACAACTACTCTATATTCCTTGCCTCACACCCCCACCAATGTCCTCTGCCTGCCTTTTGTCTGTGGAAAGCTTGAGTTAAAGAGTAAGTTTAATCAGAGAAATGAGAACATGCAGAAACAAAGGAGATCAGTCAAAGGAGACCAAATAACAATAATGCAGTCATCAAGCATAGTGAAGGACCTGTGGCTTCTTCTCACGGGCTATAGATAATACTCTGAGCCACATCTTGTGTGTTGTCTTGCAGATACTGAAACCCCAGGTGGAGAAGTTAACAACATGATGGCCAGCTTGTACCCATGACATCAGCTGCCATGATTCTGAGAACTGTCCTCAAAGAAGTGGAAACAAGCAAATCCTGGAACTACCTAAAACTACCAAGAGGACGCTGATCAGACACCGATGGCCAATTTGAAGATAACTGTCAGAGATGACTGTGCTATATATGCATGGCACTGCCTTCTTCTGTCTAGAAGCTCTTGCCCATGATTGTTGGAGTGATGAGTCAGCTTTTGGACAGATGTCAGCCCTTACTCTCCCCAGCTGCTAGCACTTGAATAAAGCAAACTTTTCTTTCCACCAGCCTGGCCTGTTTATCAGCTTTTGAGGAGTGAGCAGATAGACCCCACCCTTCCATAACAAGATCATTGTAATATACTCTTGTGAGTTGAAAAGAAACTCAGTTTCCCCTTCAATCAAGACAGTCTTGGTCTGTGAACTGATGTAAAATCTGGAAGCATGGTAAGAAACTGAGATCCATTTGGGAAACTCAAATTGGGTCTCTATTCACTAGTCTTAGAGTTGTTTTATATATCTGGTGACATTTTAGTTGGCAACTAGCCTATTTTGTTCCTACCGACATAGACATTAAAATTAGCTAGGACTGTGATCTCCATGGTAAAGAACCTGTCTGCCAATGGAGGAGACTCAAGTTGGATCCCTAGGTCAGGAAGATTCCCTGAACTAGGAAACACCAACCCACTTCAGTATTCTTGCCTGAAAAAGTCCCATAGGCAGAGGAGCCTGGCAGACTACGGTCCATAGGGTCGCAAAGAGTCGGATACAACTGAGTGAATAAACAACAAGTTACCTCTGTGCATCAAAGCATCCAAATGACCAGTTTCTCTCTGCTGCCCACAGCAGCAATCATCACTTTGTCTTAAGAAGTTAAGCGATGCTGTTGGTCTCTGCCATCCTGGGATCCTCTGGTCTCTATACAGGTCAGAGAGCCTTTATGCTTGACAACATCTCCATCATACCCCTAGTCAGAGCAGAACAGAGCATGTCAGGGAGGCTGGTACCTCCTCTCTAATGATTCTCAAAGCCTTCTGAAGGGAACGTCCTCTGGGCCCTCTTGTGAGATGCAGTGTGTGAAGCAAGTGTGTGGGTCACACATAATAAACTCACTCTAACATTTATCCCCTTACACCTCCATCCTCTACTTTATACCAGAAACATTCTGGCATAGCAATTTTTTTTTTAACCATAAGCCACTATTGAGTACAAATTTCGGTTAATCAAACAAATCATTTCTTTGGGGCCATTGGTAGCTGAATGTGCAAACATGTGAAATCCAGCTTATGCTTAGACACTCAGTTGTGTCTGACTCTTTGTGGCCCCATGGACTATAGCCTACCAGGCTCCTCTGCCCATGAGATTGTTTTTCTCCAGGCAAGAATCCTGGAGTAGGGTGCCATTTCCTCCTCCAGGGGATCGCCCTAGCTCAGGGATTGTCTCCTGTGCCTCCTGCATTGCAGGTGGCTTCTTTACCTGCTGAGCCATTGAGAAGTCCTATGATCCAGAATGCCTAGTAAACATTTCCATATGGGTTAATTCAACTGAATCTTGGGTGCAGTTCTACCCAGTGTCCACTCCCACACACACTCTTCAGGTTTCTGCCAATATAAATTAGCAAAATATTTTAATTATTTTGTTATATAAACCATTTCTTCTTGTATCAGGCTTTACTTACTCTGCAAGAAAATACTAGGATATAATACTCGTTATAAGTCTAATGGGGACAATGAATAGTCAAGTATATTTTGAGGAGAATGGGAATTTCCTTGAAAGGAAATACTCAAGATGTGTTTATGACTATGCTTTGCATAAAGAATACATGAACATGCACAAACGTAGAAAGGAAATCTGCTTCCAACAGAATGTCCTAATTCAGAGGATTAGAGTCAAACTTCTTACTAAAAAATGCACTAAATTTAATATGAAACTTGATAGGACACTGGATTGAAACAATGTTTTAGAGAGACTTCCCTAGCAGACAAGAGGTTAAGACTTCACCTTCCAATTCAGGAGACTCGGGTTAAATCCCTGGTCAGGCAGCTAAGATCCCATAAGCCTCATGCCCAAAAAGACCAAAACATAAAACAAAGGCAGTGTTACAGCAATTTCAATTAAAGACTTTAAAATGAAGTTATGAAACAATCAAATTTTTAAAACTTATGTTTTAAGTCTGCAAAGTGTAAAATTACATTAAAAGAAAAAAAAATGTTCAGCAGGATTAGACCCAGTGGCTACAAGAAATAAAGAAACCTTTCATAAACACCACAGATGCACTCTGAGTCTCTGACTGCCACTTGAGGTGAGAGTGTAAAGAACTCATGCTTGACATGTTCGCCCAGGAACATCTTCAGTACCCTGGATGTAATGCATCACACACGGTCCTCTTTGTAGTCCCTGCCACTCAACTGTCACTCAAGCTGCCTGATTCCCTCAGGCACTTGTTTCAGTAGAGACTTTATCTCAGTGTTGGCAGGTGATGAAATCTGATTCATGAGAATACATTGTGTGTCGTGGGCCACTAGCATCAAATTTGCAAAGGGATCAGCACTGTGTTCCAACACAAAGTGAAAGTCGCTAAGTCGTGTCCCACTCTTTGCAAACCCGTGGACTGTACAATCCATGGAATTCTCCAGGCCAGAATATTGGAGTGGGTAGCCTTTCCCTTCTCCAGGGGATCTTCCCAACCCAGGGATCAAACTCAGGTCTTCCACATTGCAGGCGGATTCTTTACCAACTGAACTATCAGAGAAGCACAGGGGGAAACCCAAAGAAACTCAAAATGCTTTATCTTAGAGTCTGATTCCTAGGATGACACCTGTCACCAATTTATGTTACTGTCAAGGTCCTGTCCCCAAACAAACCCACACCAGATGCTTGAACAGAAAGAAAAGAAAACAAAAATTAAAAAGAATATAAGAAACTTTCAACCAGGTTGTTGTTGTTCCATTGCTAAGTCATGTCTGACTCTTTGTGACCCCATGGACTATAGACCATCAGGCTCCTCTGTCCATGGAATTCTTGAGGGTCCTCCATCCATAGAATTCTTCAGGCAAGAATACTTGAGTGCGTTGCCATTTCCTACTCCAGGGGACCTTCCCAACCCAAGGATCAAACCTGGGTCTTCTGCATTGCAGGCAGATTCTTTACCCTCTGAGCCAAGAGAGAAGCCCCACAAATGATGGTAATGTACCCTAAAGTTTTGAATGTATCAGTTTTGAATGCAATCAGTTTTGAATGTATAGAGTAAAGGTTCTCAAACTTTAGGATACAAGTGATGCCAATGTGTCCTTAAAGTTGGAGAACCTTTAATATGTACATTCAAAACTGATTTTCATGAACATTTATCTGTCTTTCCATTCTCTGAAATGTCTTATAAACTTGCACAGATATGATTCAAAAGCAGTAGGGGGATTCAATAAAATTATAATTTATATTTGCATTTGCAATTGAAAATCTATTTACCACATAAAGTATCGCATTTCTTTTCTTCCAAATGTATCAGTCCAGGAGAGAAAGAGACAGACAGACGGCAAGAAAAAAGAACAAGAAAGAGCGTTAGCCTTACAATGGTTACTTAAGCAAAAGATGATAAACATCCCTTTTTTAGAAAAATATCAGAAAAAAGTTTTAAAGTTAATGAGGTGTTCAGAATAGAAATTATTAAGTACGTTTTAAAAAATATAGCTGTTCTATTATCTGATGCAAAAGATAGGCTTTTTGCAACAATCCTTAACTACAAGATAAATTAATACACAAAAGCTCAATCAAATAAATACCCCATTGTCTAAGTAATATCAAAACTCTAGGGCATTTCCATAATACTCTCCTATATCAATATGCTTCTTTTAGCAGTACTTTTTGGTGGTGGTCAAGACAATATAAAAGGTTGAGCTTTGACTTGGGTTTCCATTAATTTTTATGTGTTACAAATTAAAAACAAAACATATCTTTGGGGGAAATTTTTATTTTATTGAATGCAAATTTAATGTTTTAAAATAACTCTAACGATGTGCTATTATTTGCACACCAGTGATAATATTAAATCTGGCATTTCACATATATTATTCAATTACATATTTTATTTAAGATCTTTTTTCCTAAGGCATTAAATGGTCATTCTTTTTCATAGACTCTCATTAAAGCATAAGAAACTAAATTTTAGTCTGATTCCTGAATGGCATATAATCACTGTAACTTTTAATGGTTTTGACTTAGAATGTAAGGGTCACGTTAAGTATGTTATAACCCCCAGGCACTTAAAAATTAACAGCCTCATAAATACTTCACAGTGACAAAGCACCTATAAAACTGATGTAAATCTAATATAGATGGTCACCATTCTCAAATTTTCCTCTTGTATGGGTAGAATTACTCTTTTATTATTACCATAATTTCAGATAATCTTTATACATATTTTATATTATAATAGATTATGATGTATTATGAACAAATATATCTAAACAGAAGTATACAATAGAAGCAATTTTTTTTTAATTTCTTTAAAAAATAATCAAACATTTAAATATCTATGGTCATACACTACCTCAAATTGAGCTAAATATTTTTTTGAAAAATTATTACTAGTATCCTTTTACCTTTAAAGATAATCAATCTTTGGGAAAAAATATCTGAAGAGTTTGTTATTTAGTCTTAAAAGATGGCTACAGAATTTTACACAATAGAATTTGATTTTTGTTTACATATGTAGAGGTTTGTTAAAAGTCACAATTAAATTAAGTGGTTACTGTTAGCTGAAAATTATGGAACTTCAACTATTTCTTTTTTCTATCTTTTAAAACAAAACAGAATTGGTAGGAATGACAGTTTGCTAGCAGTTTCAAATATTTGATTTAGTTGAGATTCTCAATTAATGATCAACTTTATTAAACTAAGAGGGTCAATTAATAAATTTAAACTAAAAATATAGAAATTTAGAAAGACAGATTACATTTAATCTGTTTTTAATCTAGATTGGGGACATTTAAAAGAAAAATTATTTTGTTGATATCCAACTGAAATACAGTCTAACATATTTTGAAAGGATTTACTATTATGTAATTAACATTAATGCCCCAAAACTTAGTTCTATTCTTGATGAATAGAAACAATTCCTTTACACTCATATTCTCATCAATTGAACACCAAGAGTTGTGCCATGCATGGCACTTAAAATTAAACTTCTATTTATTTCAAAACATATATTTTTAAAGTTCTAGTTAATATCATCAAAGATTCTTAGATATAAGAAATTAATCAGAGCATACTGGTAACCAGAAGGAGAAGCGGGTGACAGAGGATGAGATGGTTAGAGAGCATCAGCAGCTCAGAGAACGTGAGTTTGAGCGAACGCTGGGAGACAGTGAAGGACGGGGGAGGCTGGTATGCTGCAGCCCATGTGGTCACAAGTAGGCGGACACCACTTAGCGACTGAACAGCAATGAATCGGTAACCATTTATCGCTCGTTATGAAGGACAATATTGCAACATGAAAGAGGAAGGAGTTAAGGAAGCTGGAGGGAAGGTAAAGTGTTGAAAGCCTTAGGGAAAGCAAAAATATATCCTCAGCCAAACACCAATTCATCAATACTGGGGGACTTTTAAACAAAACTTTCCTACTTCAAAGTGGTTAGTAACTCCTTTAAAGGACTATTCCACCAGTTCCAATGAGGCCACATACTTCCTTTACTTTCAAGTGCAAATGTTCATTATCTGGTTTGGACTGGATGTGGAGGAGGATCAGAGAAAACAGAAATTCCCTGCATCTCACAGGTTCCTTGAGGGCCTTCTCCACATATAAAGCAGGTCATCTAGCAGAACTCAGTTTATGAGAAGGAACTCAATTCCACTGTGGGATGACTCAGGGAAACAGTTTTACTTTGAGATGAAAGAAAGCTTTCTGAATTCTAATTCTGACTAGTCTGTTATATATGTCATCCTATTTCCCTCCTTTCACATAACTGTATTTCCATGTAATTGTATTTGCCAGCCCTCTGCAACTCATTATATTGATAAACAACTGGGAAACACTTAATATATAAAGATAAAAATTGATTACCATAGATGAAGGCTCTTTTAATTTGGTCCAGATATTACCCACAGTGTAGTTTTTTTAAGCTTTTTGTAAAATATTTTTGAAACAACCAAGGTAAAAGATCAAAAGAACAAATTAAAAAATTCATTAAAAAATACTCAGGCAAGAAAGAAGAGGAAAAGAAAAATAATATAAGCAGGATGACTGTCAAAAACAAAATAAGACTGTATATTTAAACCTAGTCTATGGGCTTCTCTGGTGGCTCAGACAGGAAAGAATTTGCCTGCAACACAGGAGACTTGGGTTTGGTCCCTGGGTTGGGAAGATTCTCTGGAGAAGGGAATGTCAATCTGCTCCAGTATTCTTCCCTAGAAATCCCATGGACAGAGAAGCCTGGCAGGCTATAGTCCCTGGGCTTGCAAAAAGGAAGACATGACTGAGCAACTTTCACTTTCCACCAAAATTCATACAAAATATAAATGGAATAAATGCTCTAGATGACAAAAGGAATATTGGATAGACAAAATAGCAAAAACAACAATATGCTGCTTAAAAGAAGCAGAGCTAAACACACCACAAAATTAAAAACTTTGCAATGAAATAATGAAGAAAAATAAATCATGGAAATATACCAAAGAGGAAGCAGTGTAGCTTTATTAATAATAATCAAATAGAATTTCTGGGTCACTTCATGATGATATATTGTTCAATTTACTAATATAGCTTCATTATATAAACAGCAAATGTTGATATATTAAATTGTGAAAAGACAAATCCACAATGATGTGAAGCCTTTCAATACATCATTTCCCACAATTGATAGATCAGATACTAAAATCAAATCATTAAGGCCATTGAAAAGTTGGTAACAAATTACAAACTTTACCTAACCTAAGTGAAAGTGAAAGTCACTCAGTTGTGTCCAACTCTTTGTGACCCCATGGACTACACAGTCCATGGAATTCTCCAGGCCAGAATACTGGAGCGGGAGACTTTCCCTTCTCCAGGGATCTTCCCAACCCAGGGATCGAACCCAGGTCTCCCACATTACAGGTGGATTCTTTACCAGCTGAACCATGAGGGAAGCCCAAGAATACTGGAGTGTGTAAAATATCTAACCCAAGGGACATATATAAAGGACATCTGCAAGAAGTCCAAAAATGCATTGTTTTTGCATATATGGAATCATTACCAAAACTGAACAGACCCTGGGCCAAAAAGCTCATCTCAATATCTTAAGAATTAAAATTATACAGGGAATGTTTTCTGCACTGAAGTTAAAAGTCAATTAAAAAAAGAAAAAGAAGAAGATATTGGACTTCCCTGGTGGTCTGGTGGTTGGGAATCCGCCTGCCAGTGAAGGTGACGTGGGTTTGATTTCCGGTCTGGGAGGATCCCACATGCCTTGGGGCAACCAAGCCTGTGAGCCACGGCTGCTGAAGCCCCCAGGCCCTACAGCCCATGCTCTGCAACAAGAGAGACCACTGAAATGAGAAGCCCGCACACCATAACTAGAAAGTAGCCTCCACTCACTACATCTAGAGAAAGTCTCCTACAGCAACGAAGACCCAGCACAGCCAAAATTATACAAGGAATTATTTAAATGGAAGAAAATAAAATAGTTAACTAAAAAAAGTCAGCATCAAGGCACCTACTAAACACATACGCTCATATTTTTAAATATAAACTACAACCTAACATGAATGAAACTTGTAATGGAAATTGAAAAGTATTCTAACTGATTAAAACAAATATATAAACATGGGCTCTACATATACATCACACCACAGTCACTTCACTCCAAATAGTGAATATTCTTAGCTAAGTGGTGGGAGAGGTGGTCCCCCTACTCTCCTATCTATTAACAAGAGACCATGGAGAATGTCTCCCAACAACACCCATTTCTTTTTTTTTTTTTTTTTTGATAGTGGAGAGCAGTTTATTACACCGGCGGGCCCAAGGCAGAGTCTCCTCTTAGCCAAGGACCCTGACCAGCATTTGTGAAAATCTTTTATACCCCATGTGTCCAAACCCACCACCCCAATTCCCTTGAGACTTACATAAACAAAGGAAGGGTAAATACAACTACAATAACCCCATCATTCACGTGTTATGTGTTCAAACAGTCAATAATCAATAAGCCCACAGTTACATTCCAAATAGTTAATAACTGATAAGCCTGTGCTTACATTCTGATAGATAGTGTCCGGAGGCACACCCATTTCTATACCATCTTAGTTTTTGGCAAATTTTCCCTCAAGTATCTTAGGCTACTGACCACTCCATTTAACGTACCCACAGGGCTTGGGACCAACTCCGTTCCATGTGCTTCCTACAACATTTCATTCAGGCCACTGCCAACAAGACCTCAAGCTGCAGGATGAAGACACATGGGATCCTGGCCTTACTGTGATCTTCAGTCCCCAGAGACGATGCAGAGACACCCCGGTGGGTGCTGTGCACCCGGTCTGTCTGCGTCACACCTGAGAAAGCCCAGACTCAGAGACCCTCCACCTTCAGCAGGCTGGGAGCACACTTGCACAAGCTCTGCTTAGGAAAGGGTCATTATTTTCATGATCCTGGACAGCAAATTCTACTCACTGCCCAAGCAGAAGATACTGGCTCCATCGTGCAGTTCTGTTCACCACCCAGATATCCTTAAGAAGATATTTCAGGACAAAATCATCAGGCTGTCTGCCAAGAAGATATACAGACATGTGAGAGACAGGTCTATCGCTTTTTTTTTTTTTAAATTAGAAGATAATTGCTTTACAATATTGTGTTAGTTTTTGCCATACATCAACATGAATCAGCCATAGGTGTATACATGTCCCCAGTGACTGCTGAGCCTCCCTCCTACCTCCCACCCCACCCTGGTCCTCGAGGTATCACACAGCACCAGATTTGAGCTCCCTAAGTCATATAGCAAATTCCTACTGGCTGTCTATTTTACATGTGGGAATGTATATGTTTCAGTGCTACTCTTATCAATTTGACCTCCATCTCATCCCCCACTGTGTCTGCAAGTCTGTTCTCTACATCTGTCCCCTCATTGCCGCCCTGAAGAGAGGTTCACTGATACCATCTGCCAAGAAGTTGTACAGGCAGGTGAGAGCTATGGAGATGTGTCTCTGAACATTAGCAAGGTGGCTAGATTGAGATTCATACACAAAAAGCAACAGAATGTTTCATTAAAAAAAAAAAAACAACTGCTCAAACATATTTCCATTAAAATGATCATTGGCATGCACCTAAAACAAATATGTATAATTAAGATGGTTTGAATTTCACAGGGAGATACAAATATATCAGTGGTATAGAATTATCAATCCTGCAAATTAACAGCAATACAAGACAAAAGTTACTCAGTGCACCAGGCTCCTCTGTTCACAGGATTCTCCAGGCAAGATACTGGAGTGGGTTGCCATTCCCTTCTCCAGGGGATCTTCCTGACCTAGGGATTGAACCCAGGTCTTGCGCACTGCAGACAGATTCTTTACCATCTTAGCCACCAGGAAAGCCCAAAGATAGAAGTGGGCTGCCCAGGTGGTGCTAGTGGTAAAGAACTCACCTGCCAATGCAGGAGACATAAGAGACACGGGTTTGATCCCTGGGTTGGGAAGATTCCCTGAAGGAGGGAATGGCAACCCACTCCAGCATTCTTGCCTGGAGAATCTCATGAACAGAGGAGCCTGGAGGGCTACAGTCCATGGAGTCACAAAGAATCAGGCATGGCTGAAGGAACTTAGCATGCACATAAAATAGAAGTATCTTTACAAATAAAAATAATAATCAAAAACTATGCTAGGTGGATTAGGCATATCATATTAACCTTCACACTGGATATGATGAACATTAAGCCCACACACAAAACAGGCCTGAACAGTGTAAACACAAAATTTATTTATTAGGTAACACCCCTGCACAGAAATATAGCACAGATCATACCATTGCCCAGAGATCTATAGTTAGGTGAGGACTCTCCAACTGGGGTCCATGGAAAGAGATCGTTTCATCCCAAATGCTTACATCATGCCCAAAGAAGCTTAGCTGCAAAACACTACACAGCTCTATGGGCAAGGGGAGAAGAGCTGGTCTGCACGCCTCTGTGGTCGCAGGAAATTTCTTTTTACAAAGGCTCTGTTAGAAATTCAGAAGGCTGCAGAATGCTGTCTGTGGAAGGGCATCATAGAACTAAACTCAAATTGTTATTGGTAAATATTGTGTGTAGCAAGTATCACCCCAGCACCGAGCAGCCTAGTACTAAGACATTTATCATCCCACAGTTTCAGTAGGTCAGGAACCAGGCTGTGCATTAGTTAGCGTCTCTGCTTCAGGGAAGTCACCTCAAGCAAGGCTCAGCTGGGGAAGGCTGACTTCTGGGTGGGATCACTGGTTCACCTGGCTACAGAAGGACGCAGGTGCTTGCAGGTTGCGGCTACCTGAAGATGTCCACAGTATGACTCCCAACAAAGCATCTTCCTCTTTGGAGTGAGGAAGGATGGGCTGGACCACACAGACTATGAAGTCAAGGGGAAAGGGAAAGGGGAGCAAAGATTATGCTCAGATGCTTTTTCTCACTGGGATGAAGGCTCATCCCCAAAGGACTAACTTGCTCCTAATGCCAAGAGACTCAGTTAGTCCATCAGCAACTTCTCAGACATCAAGCTGAGTTTTTCAATCAAATCTGAAAGTTGGGGGCATGCCACAAAGTCCCTCAGTCGTGTCCAACTCTTTGCAACCCCATGGACTATATAGTCCATGGGATTCTCCAGGCCAGAATACTGGAGTGGGTAGCCGTTCCCTTCTCCAGGGGATCTTCCCAATCCAGGGATCGAACTCAGGTCTCCCACATTGCAGGAAGATTCTTTACCAGCAGAACCAGCAGGGAAGCCCACGTACAGCAGAATGTTACTCAGCCATTAAAAATAATGAAACAATGCCATTTGCACCAACAGGGATGGACCTGGAGATTGTCATAATTTAGTAAGTAAGTCAGAGAAAGAGAAATATTGTATCATATTTCTTATATGCAAAATCTCAAAAATGATACAAATAAGCTTATTTAAAAACAGAAATAAAGTCACTGATGTAGAAAACAAGTTTATGGTTACCAATGGGGAAAAGAGAGGAGGGATAAATTAGGAGGTTGAGATTGATATGTACATACTTCTGTATATAAAATAGATAATTAAAGAGGACCTACTGTATACCACAAGAAACTCTACTCAATACTCTGTAACAGCCTATATGGGAAAAGAATCTAAAAAAGAGTGGATATATGTATATGTATAACTGACTCACTTTGCTGGACAGCAGAAATACACAACATTGTAGATAGTTCTTTTCAAACAAAAATTAATTTTAAAAAAGGCATGCCAAACAAGGAGAAGGAAAGAGCAAACAAACAAAAACAAAGGAGGGAAAAGTAGCAAAAAAAAAAGAGGGAAAGAGCAGAGGGCGTTCTGAGGAAGCACACAAACTGTGTCTAAACACTTGCAGTATCGTACTGAACGTTGTGTAATCCCCACACAGGCTTTCAGACTTCTGTACTAAGTAGAAAACAAGTTATAGACTTCTGTATACAAAACTCATAAAATGCAAAGTCAGAAAACGGTATCATGGTTTCATTTGGTTTACTTTGTCACTTCTGGCTCTGACAAAGATAGAAGTTGACTGCCCATAAAATCTATAATGGAATATGGGATTGGCCTTAAAAATGGGATGGGATGGGGAGGGAGGTGGCTGGGGGGTTCAGGATGGGGAACACATGTACACCCATGGCTGATTCATGTCAATGTATGGCAAAACCACTACAATATTGTAGAGTAATTAGCCTCCAATTAAAATAAATAAATAATTTTTAAAAAATGGATCATAATGGCTTCTAAAGCTGCATGATGGTAATGTAAATAAACATTATGCATGACAGCTGCCAGCCCTGCACAACAGCTGCTTTGTGAAATCAAATGTCTTCATCTCTGATGAGAAGAATAAGTGCCCAGAAATGACAACTAAGTTGGCCCTGAGGATAGGAGGCTGCAGCCACACGTCCCAAGTTTAAAATGTAAGCATCATTAATGACATCGAAAAGTGTGTTAATATTCCTATCCTGTATGATTGTGACCCAAGCTTACACCACTTCAAGTGAAATGCATACTATGAAAAGGAAAGTAAGAAATGGACATTGAAAAAAAAAAAAAAAGTCAGCTCAAGCATGAAGGCCCTTGATTCTACTGGGGTGGCCTAACCCTCTCTTCCTGCTGCACAAGGGAAGCATTAAGGCTTCATCTCTCAAGTGTCTGTGGGCATCAGTGGGACCAGAGATATTAGTCCACGGCTGTTGAAAGAAAGTGGGAAAATGATGAAAGCCAGGAGGGTGTTGAACTCTCTCTCATTTCCCATTTGAATGCTTCCATTCTCCTCAACACAATGGTCATCTCATGTTCACCCTGCAAAGCTTCTCAGTGAACGACAGAATTTTGCTGCGGTAGTAAATTAAAGCTAAGACTGGATGTGGGTTTTGCAGAAGTCAAATACATATATTCATGTTCCAAATAACTGTGTTTCTTTGGTTCTTATGCACATTAAGTGTTGTATAGTTAATATTTGTTGTGGCATAATTTCCAACAGGTACACAGACAGAGTCATTTATTTACGCTTCATCCAGAAGCCATGCAAAGACTAAAAAATTACCAGTAAATATACCAGAGGGAACAAGAATTACAAAGCATATTTAAAATCAGGAGATTTTTCTTGTACCATAAGTGCAATTCTGAAAAGTACCATCTGCTTTGCCTGATACACTCAGGTGAATGAGAAGATTCATATGGTTAGTCTTTCTAATGTTCAGGGTTATGATTAAAACAAACTTTCTTATTTAAAAGAAGATTTGAGCTTGGATAATTATAGGCCCTTGATGTCATAAATGTTACTTCTCTTTCAATTTCTTTGTTTCTCTTCTATTTTCTAGTTTTCTTTGCTCAAGTTAATTAGTGGAATTATTTATTCAAGAGAAAACATGCTATTATTGAGATATACCTGCATGCTTCCTAAGTTTCAGCCATGTCTGACTCTTTGTGAACCCATGGGCTGTAGCCCATCAGGATCCTCTGTCCATGGGATTCTCTGGGAAAGGATACTGGAGTGGGTTGCCATTTCCTCCTCTAGGAGATCTCTCTAACCCAGGGATCGACCTCGTGTCTCCTGCAGTTTCTGCATTACACGTGATTCTCCAGTGCTGAGCCACCAGGGAAGCCTCATGTTATATTTGACATGTACATGATGTGGGTTTAAGGTATACAATGTGTTGATTTGATAAATTTGTGTATTGCAATATGATTACCACCTTAGCATTTGCTAGCACCAATATTTCACATAATTATCACTGTTAGTGGGAAACTGTACAAACTAGTTTCTCAGTAACTTTGCTGCCTTTAATAGAGTATCATTGACTATAATCACTCTGCTGTGCAGTAGATTACCAAAGTTTATTCATCTTCTAGGTGAGAGTTAGTACTCTTTAATAATATCTTCCCAATTCTCCCTCTTCCAGTCCCTGGTAACCACTACTGTGCTCTTGGTTATTGAGTTTACCTTTTCTAGATTTCACATATAAGTGGTATCATAAAGTATTTTTCTTTCTCATTTTGATTTATCCCACTTAGCATAATATTCTCAAGTTCCATCCATGTTGTTATAAATGACAGGATGTCCTTTCTTATGGCTGAATAATAGTCCACTGTGTGTGTGTGTGTGTGGCATCTTCTTTCCCCATTCATCCACTGATGGACACTTAGGTTTTTTTACCAAATCTTAATTATTATGAATAATTCTGCAATGACATGGAAGTGCAGACATCTTTCTAATATCCTGCTTTTTTTGTTGTTGTTGTTTGGAAATATTCCAGAAGTGAAATTGTTAGATCATATGGTAATTATATCTTTAACTTTTTGAAGAAATTCCATACTGTTTTCTGTAATTGCTGGATCTATTAACATTTCTTCCAATGGTGCACAAGGGAGCCCTTTCCTCCAAACTCTTGCCAACCATTGTTATCTCCTAGCAGAAAATGCTCATTGGCATAAGTTTTGGGAATGACTTTCTGATATAACACCAAAAGCACAAGCCACAAAAGCAAAAATAAGAAAATGGGATTTCATCAAAGTAAGCAAACAAAAACTCCCACACCAAAAAAGATGATCAACAAAAAGTCAGCCTACATAATAGGATAAGATACCTGTAAACCACATATAAAATAAGGATTTAATATTCAAAATATATAAAGAGCTCATACAACACAAAACCAGAGCCCAAACAATCCAACTGAAAATAAACACATGACAAGGAAGTTAATAGATGCTTTTCCAGATAAGACATCCAAATGGCCAAACAGTACATGAAAAAATGTTCAACATCACTAATCATCATGGACATGCAGACCAAATCCACAACAAGATAGCAACTCACATTTGTCTGAATAGCTTCATCAGGGAAATATGTTTTAGTGAATGTATTTTTAAAGGGATTGTTTAATCAAATATAAGAATTTTAAAATCTAGTTTAGAAACTTTTCAGATCATTATTCATATCTACAGTTTTCCTAGTTAAAATATCCCTTTTGATTTAATATTTGGAGAAAGTAATTTGTAGGAGAGTGTCTGCCTATGAATTATCACCTATGTATGTGAAAATACAGGTTTCATCTGAGAGGAATTTGTCTAAAGCAGTAATAGAACCATTTTGTAAGTTTGCCTTAAATATGTTAACACGTGGGACTTTCCTGGTGGTCCACTGGTTAAGACCCCATGTTCCCAATGCAGAGGGCATGAGTTTGATCCCTGGTCATGGAACTAAGATCCCAAATGCCACAAAGCCTGACCAAAAAAAGCCATATTAAGACAATAAAGGTACTCAGAATCAAACTTACATATATATGTGTGTGTGTTAACATGCAAAACTGCCATTTTCCTTAAGCACATAAATCTTTGCAACTACAAAATCAGCATTTATAGTCTAAATTTCACAGTAGACTCAGAAAATTTATATAAATTCCCAAAGTATCAAATGGCTTCTAACCAAAACCAAAGTGATTCTGTTACAAGCTAATGGGATTTTCAAATATAATCTCTGTCAGATGTTGAGTGTTCTAAGAAACCTGAATACATTAAAGGGCTCAAGTTTAACAATACACATTAGAAGAATTTAATTCTCTCAGCCCAAATGAACTAATTCAATAAAATGGAAGCAAAGGTAACAAAACGCATCCCATTGATTCCACTTCAATTCACTTTATGATTTTATTGTTACTTACTAATGCTATTAGGAAAAATGATTAATGGCAGCTCATCTTATTTTCTCCATTTTATAAATAAGAAATTGGAGGTTTACTTGTTCAATCTTTGGAGGTTTACTTATTCAATCTTATAGAGCCAGCAAGTGGTGAAGGCTGGATTTAAATCAAAGCAACCAGATGCTAGAGTCCCTCAGTTAATGCCTATCCTACAAAGACCCCAGGCAGCGCATGCTGTGTGTAAAACACAGAGGTACTGCTCTTTTCACTTTTTTTCAGTGCTCCTAATGTAGCAATTAAGATCTTGGTAATGCACACTTATTATAAAATCACAAACCTCACTTCTAGGCCCAATCTGGTTCTGTGTGTGTATGTGTTCAGTTGTGTCTGACTCTTTGTGACCCCGTGAACTATAGCCTGCCGGGCTCCTCTGTCCATGGGATTGCCAAGGCAAGAATACTGGAGTGAGTTGCCATTTTCTCCTTTGGGGGATCTTCTTGAGCCAAGGATAAAACCCACATTTCTTTGTCTCCTGTATTGCAGAAGTATTCTTTACTACTGAGTCATTTAGGAAGCCCTATCTGCTTCTGTAGTCCATGGGGTCCATGGCATGCTACAGTCGGACACAATTGAGTGGCTGAAGAGATCTGCTTCTGGGTAAAGACAAATATTCTCAGCATCTTTCTCCTCTTAAGTGTAAATAAAGTGTGCCATCGGTGTTCTGAGAAGAAAAAAAAAATGTGTCATTCAAATTGAGACAATTTAAGGAGAATTTAAATAGGAAAAGGAGTATGTCAAGGCTGTATATTGTCACCCTGCTTACTTAACTAACATGCAGAGTACATCATGAGAAACGCTGGGCTGGAAGAAGCACAAGCTAGAATCAAGATTGCAGGGAGAAATATCAAGAACCTCAGATATGCAGATGACACCACCCTTATGGCAGAAAGTGAAGAGGAACTGAAAAGTCTCTTGATGAAAGTGAAAGAGAAGAGTGAAAAAGTTGGCTTAAAGCTCATCTTTCAGAAAACTAAGATAATGGCATCTGGTCCCATCACTTCAGGGCAAATAGATGGGGAAACAGTGGAAGCAGTGTCAGACTTTATTTTTTGGGGCTCCAAAATCACTGCAGATGGTGATTGCAGCCATGAAATTAAAAGACACTTACTCCTTGGAAGGAAAATTATGACCAACCTGGGTAGCATATTTAAAAGCAGAGACATTACTTTGCCAACAAAAGTCCATCTAGTCAAGGCTATGGTTTTTCCAGTGGTCATGTATAGATGTGAGAGATGGACTGTGAAGAAAGCTGAGTGCTGAAGAATTGAGGCTTTTGAACTGTGGTGTTGGAGAAGACTCTTGAGAGTCCTTTGGACTGCAAGGAGATCCAACCAGTCCATCCTAATGGAGATCAGTCCTGGGTGTTCATTGGAAGGACTGATGCAGAAGCTGAAACTCCAATACTTTGGCCACCTCATGCGAAGAGTTGACTCATTGGAAAAGACCCTGATGCTGGGAGGGATTGGGGGCAGGAGGAGAAGGGGACAACAGAGGATGAGAGGCTGGATGGCATCACCAACACGATGGACATGAGTTTGAGTAAGCTCCGAGAGTTGGTGATGGACACGGAGGCCTGGCGTGCTGTGATTCATGGGGTTGCAGAGTTGGACACGACTGAGTGACTGAACTGAACTGAACCGAAGGTGAATTTAACAAAAAGATTATTATTTACAAGCATGGGATAGGGCAGTGTGCTGCAGCCATACAAATGGGGAGCAGTCACTGGCCCCAGGCCTGAGGAGGGCAGTGCAGGAAACACAAACCTGAGCTTGGGTGAGGGAACAGCTGAGTGCAGAGAGGTGCCTGCCTTGGTCTGTGGCTTCACGTCCAGCACTGAAACCACCTGGGGACACCCTGGAGGGTGTACAGGGGAATCAATACCACAACCTCACTCTCACCGTTTCCTCTGATCTTCCAGGTAGCTCTTGCCTTTAGATAAGGGATCAAGTTCATGGGTCCACCCTGGCCCAAATTTGGCAGGACACAGGAGGGGGTTGCTGGGGGTGGGGTGTGGGTAGGGATAGGAGATAAGCCAGCTGGAGCAAAAGGAATCTACATAATGCAGAGGGTTTGCAATAACTAATACTAAGGATACTCTCTTCCACAATGGAGGTACCATGTCATGCTGATCAGATTTGTCATGCTTAAAAAGTCTACAAACAATAAATGCTGAAGGGGGTATGGAGAAAATGGAACCCTCTTACACTGTTAATGGGAATGTAAATTGATTCAGCCACTATGGAAAACGATATAGAAGTTTCTCAGAAAACTTAAAATAGAGTGAATATCTGATCCAGCAATCCCACTCCTGGGCATATACCCAGACAAATCATAATTTGAAAACATACATGTACCATTATGTTCATAGCAACACTATTTACAATAGCCAACATATGGAAACAATATAATGTTCATCAGCAGAGGAATGGATAAAGATGTGGTATATGCACAATAGAGTACTAGTCAGTCATATAAATGAATGAAATAATGACACTTGCAGCAACATGGATGGGTCTAGACACCATAATCAGTGAAGTAAGTCAGAGAAAGATAAATATCATATGGTATCACTTACATGTGGAATCTAAAATATGGCACAAATGAACTTACATACAAAATAGAAATAGGCTCAGAGACATAGACAACAGACTTGTGGTTGCCAAGGGGAGTCATGGAGGTAAGGGAGCGAAGGGCTGGGAGTTTGGGCTTAGCAGATGCAAGCTATATTGTATAGGATGATAAGCCACAGCTCCTACTGTGTAGCACAGGGAACTATATTCAACAACCGGTGATAAACTATAAGGGAAAAGGATATAAAATATACACATGACTATAACGGAGTCACTTCACTGTACAGCAGAGATTGTCAGTCCATTGAAAATCAACTAGAGCTTCAATAAAAAATAAAATAAAATTTAAAGCTATTTCAGTCCTATAACAAACATACATGCTTATATTGATAAATCCAGAATTAACTTATAATCACAAATAAGTAGACTGGAATTTCCCATTAAGAGAGTATGAATCCACATTTATAGGTTTTATCATTCATTTTAAGTATTATGGTTAACCAGAGAATAGTAATTATAATTTATTTAAGTGGAACTTTAAAGCTGTTACAGTACCACAGTAAGAGATCTGAAGAGGAAAAAGTCAACATTTTTTTACTAAAGAAGGATAAATCCAGGCTCCTTTTATAATGTTAATCAAGTAGAATTAAATTTAATATTAACACAGTAAGAGTCTGCGTTATTTTTTATTTTAAATATTATCATGTATATAAATTACAGTGATTAAAACCACCGTGAGAGATAGTCCACATTAATTTAATTAGTGTTTGTTTAAAATATAATTAGAGCTTGTAAGTAACAACAGGTAACTTCTAATGAATGGGTAGAATACACTGCTCTAATTGTTACCCAAGTATCGTCTCATTCAGCACTCACAGCAACCCGTGAAAGGACCGAGGGTTTAGGGTTAGAGAATTATACACAGGATGGATAAACAGCAGGTCCTTCTTTATAGTGACTAACAGGGCCCATGAACAAAGACACAGACACGTACAGAAGAGAGCTCCATTAGAGGAGAGGTGAACTCATGGAGGGACCCTGAACCCATCATTGAGATCACCTCCCCCCCCCCCCACAGCAATCATGCACCGATACTCAGGACACACTGGCTGCCCTCATGGAGTGACTTCCCAGGCAAGGTACAAAACACTGCAGACAAAAACAAAAAGTAAACACCAGGTACACTCAGAACCCTGACACCTGTCACAAATAGGAAGTGCCCCACCTTCAGAAAATAACAGGGGCAAATACCCTGCTCTTTGTATGACTTTTAAATCCAATTTCAAGCAAAGCTTACCTTTTAAAACTCAGCTGGCAACCCCTCATCACTATGGCTTCATGGTGTTCCTTTCTAGGGTCTCTGTGAACGTGTCTGCATATTGTTGTTCAGTAGCTAAGTCATGTCAAACTGTTTGTGCTCCTGTGGACTGCAACATTCCAGGCTCCCCATCCTTCACTATGCCCCAGAGTTTGCTCAAACTCATGTCCAGTGAGTCGGTGATGTCATCCAACCATCTTATTCTCTGTCGCCCCCTTCTCCTCCTGCCTTCAGTCTTTTCCAGCATCAGGGTCTTTTCCAAAGAGTCTACTCTTACCATCAGATGGCCAAGGTATTGGGGCTTCAGTTTCAGCATCAGTCTTCCCAATGTATATTCAGGGTTGATTTCCTTTAGGATTGACTAGTTTGATCTGCTTGCAGTCCAAGGGACTCTCAAGAGTCTTCTCCAGCACCACTTTTTGAAAGCATCTATTCTTTGGCATTTAGCCTTCCTTATGGTCCAGCTCTCACATCTGTACATAACTACTGGAAAAACCATAGCTTTGACTATATGGACCTTTATGTCACACACCCCCACCATCAAATCTGCTATTCTTGGTGAAGGATATGTTGATATCCTTGACTTGAAATGAAATCATTGATTCCCTCTCTGTGCACTGGGGCAGTGCCTGACATTCTCTTTCTAGAACAGTAAGAATGCTACAGATAGTACTTAGTACCTAGAACTTCTCTAGGGGTCCAGTGATTAAGACTTCATCTTCCAATACAGGAGGTAAGGGTTAAATTCCTGCTTGGGGAGTTAAGATCCCACACATCTCATGAACAACAACAAAAAAAAAAACAAAACATAAATAACAGAAACAATTTTATAACAATTCAATAAAACATTTTTTAATGGTCCACATGAAAAAAAAACTTCTTAGATATCTGTGCCAGGGACCCAGTGACAAAGTTGACCATCTTCCTAGAGCTGGCATTGTGAAACCATAAGTTCTTGGATCACATCTGCCTACTGGCTATTTTTGTAAATACAGTTGTGTTGAGACACAGCCTCACACATTTATTGACATTTTCTTTGACTTTTTTTTTTTTCATTCTGCAACAGTTTGGTAGTTGCAACATGGACCATAGGGCCAACAAAGCCAAATATATTTTCCTATTGACCTTTTACAGAAAAGTTTGCTGACCACTGTTTTAGAGTAAAACAAAGAGGAAAACAGACCTATATTTCACTTTGTTCTGACATTGGTAAATCTGTTATAGACTTTTGTGACTGCAAAGTAAATTACATAAAACTGCATCCAGTTTGCCTGGACACAAACCCTTAGTCTTTGTGTCAATTCATCTATAATCATTTAGATGATAATAATCTTCAAAAAGTAAAAAATAATAATTATACTTCAATATCATTATACATAAATCACACTCAAAGAGGTTAAGTCACTCACAAGTTATTCACTGTTTCAGATATTATGACTGGCAAATTGTATGCCAGTGTTTATTTTTATTCTAAAATATCTGGTCCATGGAAATAATGAAAAGAAAATCATTATTCTTTGAGAGATCTTTTAAAATCAATGCATACTTTGCACCTGACTAAATTTAACAATGGCAACAACAAATACTTGACTGTTTTTGATATTTAAAACATAGTATGGTGAGATTCACGAGCAAATTAAAGTCTTAACTAGTGGGAATATTGACTTAGTGTTGAAATAATTCTTATAAACTATTCATTTTCATTACAGGTTTAGATGTATGTTTACAATTTGTACAGACTCCATCCATATGCTTGTGGTTGTAATAAACATAAAAAAAAAACCACATAAACATCCATTCACATATTTCCAAATACATTTGCAGTGACTGAAAATTAAATAAATATAATTATATAGAGGTTAACCAACTCTAGACATTTTATAATTTTGTGTGGTGTGTACTATGTGCTTAGTTGTGTCTGACTCTTTGAGACCCTATGGACTGTAGCCCAGCAGGCTCCTCTGTCCACAGGATTTTCTAGGCAAGAATACTGGAGTGGGTTGCCAAGCCCTAATCCAGGGGATCTTTCTGACTCAGGGGTCAAACCCGCATCTCTTGTGTCTCCTGCATTGCAAGCAGATTCTTTACCTAATGAGCAACCTGGGAAGCCCATATATTATATGAGTATGCATTATAAATTTGCTATATATATATATACTTATATATATATATGCTTATATATATATATATATATATATATGTATTTACTGATTAAATGACTTATATCAGTTAGTAGAAATGCAGGTCTGCCTTAGAAAATGCCAACATTTCACCATGTCAAGACAGAGTTCAAAGAAAAGAATTTAGTGAAGAACAGAGAAGCAATAAGTGAATTGATCATTTTATTTCATGAATTATAATCATCAGACTGAAACTGCATTCATGTAATAGAGATTGCTATATCTGTATTTTTTATACTATAGCAAATCTCTTGACAAATGGTACTTTTAAAAAAATGGAATCTCAAATTGAATCAACAACATTTCTGTACTCTGTTCCATTAAAATCCTTTGGTAATTTTTGCTTGTGAAAAACTCTTATGGTATGTATGGTTTTCTGACATAATACATTGGTCATTTGGAAAACATTGGTTTGGTGTGTTCTTCATATCTTCCAAACATTAACAACTGTCATTATCCAATATCAAAACATCACATCTTTAAATATCACTATTCTTCCCATCAGAAAAGTGTTAGCTACAGATAGTTAGAAAAGTGTTAGTCACAGTGGCAGATACAATTTTTACAAAATCTGATTTCCTTTTAAAGCTCAAATTCTATCCCTGGAAACAAATACTGTCAAGTGTTTATCTTGACATGATAGGCTAACTTAACTCATTTCCAAGAAAAAGTATGCCATACACCCAAATCAGAAACATTGCAATTTGCCACTCTGAGTACATCGTGTTCTGTGAAAACAGCAACTGTGTTCGTTCACAACTCAGACAATCACACAAGTACTTTTCTTGAGAAAAGCATTGTGTTTCATCAAGAAAAATCCTATAGGCTTACTTCCTCTTTCAGCATACAGAACATTAATGGTACATATACCTTGTTATGCCCGATGTCCGAATCCCCGAGCGGGAAGAGAGAAGGCTTCCAAGACAATGCAACTCGCAGGAAGGGAAGTTTATTACTGACTCGAGCCAGGACTCTCCGCCCGCAACCAAGGCAGTGGTGCAAGTCAGAGAGCCCCGAGCCCAAGCTGTTACACAAATTTATAGGGTGAGAAGCGGATTGGTTACACGTTTGCAAAGCAATTTCATTGGTCAATACTTTCGCGCCCGCGGGACTTTCCTGGGGGTTTCCGCCCAGTTCCTAATTTCCTAATTGGCAAACATCGGTGAAAGCTAATTGGTCCTAATTGGCAAACAGTGGTCATTGTTAAGCGAAAGCTGCCTGATAGTAGGAAGGCCTACTCCTAATCTAAGTTGCGTTACTTCTGCTCGCCTCACAACCTGAGGTCAAGATTTAATAAAATATAATTTGAATAGACACATTGTGTACATTTTCCAGCAAAACTGGTATTATTTTACTCTGAGTATAGGGTGTTCAAAAATACAACTTGTAAAGAAAAAAAAAATGACTCACTGCTTTGATTCATGCTAAGGAGTTATTGCTTTTGCACCATTGTACAAATGTAAAGGCAATGAACAAAGCAAATAACATCTTAATTTTGCCATGAAAATAGTTTTGACATCATGAATCTGTTTTGTGGGTGGATCCTCAGGGTCCCCCAGGTGCACTTTGAGGACAACTGCCTAACAGGACTTAAAGTTCTAAGTATATTCCATTCAGATCAATAAATATTATGTGGCATGCATATATGGACTATTTGGCTGCTTTGAAAAATAAAATGCAGATGCATTTGAAAGTGTAACCTGATTACAAGGTCGCTATGGTGGCTCAGTAGTAAAGGATCTGCCTGCCAATGCAGGAGGCACAGGTTCAAACTCTGAGTCTGGGAAGATCCCCTGGAGAAGGAAATGGCAACCCACTCCAGTATTCTTGCCTGGAAAATTCCATAGACAAAGAAGCCTGACGAGCTACAGTCCATGAATTCAAAAAGAGTCAGATGCAATTTAACAACTGAACAACCACACAAAATCTATGCTATGTTTTTTAATTAACAGATATAAAATTTTAAAATACTGTCATATAGTACACTGTGGCATTCATTTTAACTGGTCCAAATTGTTCACTTTATCAGAACTAGGGAACATTCCCTAGTTTAACATACTCCTTAGTTCTGGAAAAAAATGTTCAAAATATCCAGAACTAGGGAATCTGTTGCTTGCAACAACGCTTTCAAACTTGCTTCTCAAGGTGGGTTCCACACACCAAAAGCATTGGCATCATTTAGGTTCAAAATTGGGAGTTTCAGGCTCTACTTCAGGGCTATGGATCAGGTGATGTGTTTTACTCACATACCGAGGTGATTCACATGGGCTTTTGACTTTGAGAAGCCTATGGTAAGCTACTTTGTGACAGAGAGAAAAAAAGTGGTTAAATGTCCTCCAGTTCAACCGTTACTCCACCCGTTCACTGAACCATCTAGTCTGAATAAGTATCCTATGTCCCTATTATGCTAAGGGCACTGTGATTGACATTAAACATATGACAAAGAACCCCTAAAACATGTAGCCTTTGTCCTTAAGGGGATATGATAAGAAAACAATAGAAAAGTTCTTTCCTCTTCTACATGTACTTAGTTACTCAATCATGTCTGACTCTTTGTGAGCCCATGGACTGTAGCCTACCAGGTTCCTCTGTCCATGGGATTTCCCAGGAAAGAATATTGGAATGGGTTGCCATTTGCTACTCCAAAGTGTCTTCCCAACCCAGGAATTGAACTCTGCATCCACTGTGTCTCCTGCATTGCAGGCAGATTCCTTCTCACTGAGCAATCTGGATTTCCTAGGCAAGAATACTGGAGTGGGTTGCCATTTCCTACTCCAGAGGATCTTCGTGACCCGGGGATCAAATACCTGTCTCCTGTTTGGCAGGCGGGTTCTTTACCACTAAGCCATCTGGGAAGCAGAGAAAGTAGCAGATAAAGCAAGCCCAAAGAATGAAACTGAAACAGAATTCTTAAATCTCTAGGGAGGGGTCCCCTCTGCTTGTCAGCTGTTCCCTAACAGAGTGGAAATTTATTGAACCCTGTGGCTGCTACTGGGTTACTAGAACTACTGGTACCAATGAAATGCTTGATCTGGGAAGACAAGGAGCATGGTTTTAAGTTCAAGAGGTCTGACTCCATGACTGATGAAGAGTTTTTCTGTATTTCCTTTCACTGCATTTTTTTTTTTTTTTAGTAAACTCTTATTATCTGCATCTCTGTGTTCCTTGCATCTTAACAGCTCCAAGCTAAAATAAAATAGTCAGGAAGAGCCAGCTCAGTCTATACTGTGCAAAATTGGAAGAAAGCCAGGATTCTAAACTGGAGCTGCCCCATTCCTCCTTGTTCCCTTCATAGCGCAGTAAAAACAGTCTTACAAGGAAAGGACAGGGAGGCCTGCCTGCTATTCCCTTTGAGAACAAAAGCACAACCACTTTAATAGCAGGAGAGATGTACTTTTAACTAAGTTCAGCCTGTTCACACAGAATTCCACTAGACAACAACTTAACCCAACTCTGCCAAGCCTTCTCTGCAGATGACCATCTGTCCTTACTCTGCAAACAAGGGTACTCAAATTTACTGGGGGGCTTCCCAGGTGGCTTCAGTGGGTAAAGATAGTGTCTGCAATGCAGAGTGGCTAGGACATGTCCGACTCTTTTGTGACCCCAAGGACTGTAGCCTGCCAGGCTCTTCTGTCTGTGGGATTTCCCAGGCAAAAATACTGGAATGGGTTGCCATTTCCTTCTCCAGGGGATCTTTCCAGCCCAGGGATTGAACCCGCATCTCCTGCACTGGCAGGCGGATACTCTACCACTGACCCACCAGGGAAGCCCACTGACCCTTACCGCCTCCTTGTAATAAGGGTAAAGAGATACAGATTTCCATCTTTTGAGTTTATCTTTTCATTTTTGTATCATTTTATTTTGAGGGGTGTGAGTAAAAGAGGTCCCTGTTTAAGCTTCAGTAAGTACTGGCTGTCTTATTTGCAGTAAAGTTTATTTATTTTATTTTTTACAATGTTGTCTTGGTTTCTGCCATAGAGCAACTCGAATCAGCCATACTATACATACATCCCTTCCCTCTTGAGCCTCTGTCCCTTTCACCCATCCATCCCCTCCAGGTCAGGAGTACAGTTGATTTACAATGTTGTGATAGTTTCACAGGTGTGGAGCAAAGTGGTTCAGTTATACACACATGGATCTATTCTTAGCTACTCAAGAGATCTTGGTTTTCTGGGTCTGAAATCGGTTCAGGAATCTTCACTTTAGTAAACCTCCAAAAGTATGATGTCATACCTGATCTAAGAGATATTGTATTAGAACATCATAGTGAGTTATGTCAGGTTTATCTTCATCAAAATAAGAAGAGAAGCTAAGGTTTGAAGTATGATGTGTGGAGAACATATATCCTCGAGAAGATGATTTGCCATGTTCTGGCTAGTAACAGGAAAGATAATTATAGCTTAGCACTCTTCTAAATAATTTCCTGCTTTTTAACAAACATATGGACGCAATATGCCATTAAGCAACTTGCTAGCTAGGAGCATTTCAACTCCGTTTGGAAGAAGCATGCTCAGCTTCACTGCACTACGTAGCAGAACTGGTGTATTCAGGTTACGCCAAGCTGCTAGTGCTAGCTGCCAGCAAATGTGTTACTTTCTGGCAATACGTGTTTTCCTCTTTTATCTCGAGGTAGTCCAGATCTTTGAAAATATGCTTAAAAATGTCAAGATCCTGTTTCTCTTAGGGAATGTTACGCGCGTGTGTGTAGCTACATGGAGCATAAGTAATTCAGACCTGGTGCTGTTTGTATGAACTACTCTTATTTTTTGCACATTCTTCCTCCTTAATGCTAATGTTAAGTGAAACATTTCTCCTCAAATAGCTTTCCTCTTCATTTTTTTAAAAAAGAGACACTTTCCACTATAAAAAGATATTTAATTTGCTAAGCTCTCCCTTGCATTAAAAACAAAAAAAGTTACTGGAGTATAGTTGCTTTACAATGCTGTGTTAGTCTCTACTTACAGCAATAGAATCAGCTATATGTACACATGTATCGCTTCCTTTTTCAATTTCCTTCACATTTAGGTCACCACAGAGCACTGAATAGAGCTCCCTGTGCTATACAGTAGGTTTTCACTAGGTTATCCATTTTATATTTAGCATCAATAAGTGAATGCATGTCAATCCAAATCTCCCAATTCATCCTACACTCACCTTCCCCCTTGACGTCTATATGTTTATTCTCTACACCTGCCTCCCTTGCCTTTTTAACACAAGCTTTACTGTTTCTAATATCTAAACCATAAAAAAGAAAACCAAATAAGTTTGGTGACCATTCCACGAAAAAATCCATAAAATGACTGAGCAGCCTAAGGATGATTCCAGCAACAAAATGTCCTTAAATCACCAATAGAGATGAATGGTAGTAAAGAATCATTTATTTACTAATCATAACTTAAATGAGAGTGGTTATTAAGCAAGTTTACAAACCCTGCATCACACTCAGCCCATTTTGGTACTGGAGAAATGCTGAAGTGTTCGTGATGAAGATTTCCAGGCTGTGATGCTGCAATCAGGTACACAGAGTTAGAGCGGTCAGTGAAAAAGATGTCCTGACCTGACATTGAGAAGCTCACAGGTAGAGAGGAGGATAAGCCACCTGCAGGATCTAGTAAGAGAAGCTGTCGGAGGTAGAGCTTCCCAGGGATTCAAGTCAGTGAGGATTCTCACGTGCAAACTGAGACCAGTGTCAGTTCAGGCAATCAGAGAAGTTAATGGACCCAATGTCAGGTATCACTGCAAAGAAGGCGGAACATTGCTCTGGGCTGCTCAGGTTAAGGGTATTTTTTGAAGGGTTTATTGAAATAGCGAAGAGGTGACGATGCATGATGACTGTCCCATTTCTGTTCTGGATGTTCTATTTCTGACAGGACATCAAGAGCCTAAGTAAGACAGATGTGGACCATGGACCATATTACAGAGGAGTCTTTTCTCCCTTCCTTGACTACCCAGTTATTAGGGCAGATCTACCTTCCTTGTTTCCCCTTTCTGTGAATGTAAAGGTTACAGTTTGTCTTCACATGGTTTATACATAAGATGTCATTTAGGCTCTCTGGAAGGACAGGAAAATACAAACAGAGCTGCCAGAAGCATTGATTTTACTTTATTATAATTGATTAGACAATAGAATTCTCTCCAGAGTCAATTCTTTTTTTTTTCTCCAGAGTCAATTCTAAGTCACTTGTGTTATGCACCAGGGTCTATTGGTATGGATCTAGATCATCATAAACTTAATTTCCCTATTTCCTTTCTTCTTTTATAACTGCAAAGTCCTCATAGACTTTAAAGGGATGAGTTACCAAGAAACAGGATTCATTTACCTTCCCGTCTCCAACATATACCCATTCAAAAACAACTTATTGGATTACTTAGAGAAATGGCCTTAAAATAATTTCCTGCAAAAAATTTTATCCCTACATTCCAAGATATAAGCAGCTGAAGAACACAGTTTTGGTTATCCAGTGGTGCAGTAATTTGTGTCTATCTGTTAACACATACTGGAATGCTTTACTCGATGCAGTGTAGCAAGATAATAACAAAAACAATATATTAACAGCAAGATAGCAACATGCCCTGACATTGAGGATTTCAATCAAGAAGAGAAGAAAAAGGACTATATAAGAGGAATAATAGATGGTGTTTGCCTCTGTGTGAGTGTGTATGTGAATGTTCATGTGGGTATTTCAACCCAAATGCCTAATTCCTTTTTATTCATCATGCACAGCTTTGAAGTGTAAGGGTACTTTTTTCAAATACCAAGTATGCTTTCTAAAATTAGGTCAGAGGAGAAGCAGGTCAGAGGAAAGCTAGTGTATCAGATGGGACTTGTGTATTTACTGTCTAGGGTACTATCAACAAAATGAAAGAAAGTGAGAGTGAAGTCACTCAGTCTACTGAGCATCAACAAATTGAGGCTTACTCTATCCCAGAATTCTAGGTAAAATTTCAAAGAAGCGTTACACACATTAAGATTCAGACCAGATATTGACTTATTCTGATGTCTTAAGTTAGGTCTACTGCTTCCTTCAAGAAGTTAGAGTCTGCAGAGACAATCTATGAATATTTATTATTAGTTCAGTAGACATGCTATTATATGGTTGAAAAGTATTCTAATACTATATGGTTGATTTCTTTTTCCCCATAGAATCATTTCCATACATTCTAAGATGTGATTTAATAGCTTTTTATTTTTTTCTTTTTCAGAGGAATACTTCAATTTCTAATAGTGATGCTTACTATATTTGTTTTTTCCATCCCATGAAAAACGCATTCACAAATTGGCTTAATACCCAATGGTTAAATTACTATTCTACTGTTGGAGAACCCTTCTGTGACAGAGAAGAATAAAATGTGTCATTAATATGTATGTTAATTATAATCTATCAACTTACCTCTCCATTATTTTAGTGAATAAATACATCCTATTGGAAGTAGAGTAACTCTATAATTAAGATTCGGTTTTAGATGATTACATGCAAAACCGTAAGGCATGCAGCTTCTAAACACTGAAGTATATCTCTTTGTGACTTTCTTCATTATACAGGAAATAACTGATATTCAGTAGAGATTAATATGACTTTAATTGATTTCACACTTGCAGATTAGTTTTGGAGACAATGCAAAAATGTTTAGGCTACAGAACACTTAAAAGGATTTTAGCATTTGTAGGTTCTAGAATGATTTACTATGAAGTGCAGGTTAAGCATCACTTACTAAATGTATGAGAAATTATCAACAACCTATAAATTATGAATCCACATGAAACAGTTTACTTTCATTTCACAGACCAAGGGCATGTAGTTTTAATAACAGAAAACATAATTTATGCCCCCATATTATATCCACTGACATGTGGTGATCAGGAATGCATAAAAGATTGAACTGCTATAACATTAGTACTATCTGATTCATAAATTACTACGGTAGGTAAATTCAAGGTAGTCATTTATGGATTTCAGTTTCACAAGAACTACTGCTACTGACAGCATAAAGGGACACCCTGGACTTCCCTTTAGTACTTTTAATTTGGATGCCATCTCTACTGGAGGAAAAGTATCCAGTCATATTTTCTTATTATTCTCAAGACATCTTTTTATTACTCCTATTCCTTAGACTATATGAGTTTTAATAAAGTGAAGTGATAATAGGCACCCAGTGTAATACAATCCACCTCAGTTAGGACTGGTTCTTTGCGGCATTTTACCAACAGCAGTACCAGGTCATTTCATATCTTTAGCTTTCTAATAAAAGTACTTTTTAGCTGAGTAGTAGGTCAGAGGGAATCCAATAAAAGAGTAGGAGAAAGAAGAGATAAAAATATGAAAAGATGTGTGAATATATGAAAAACCTCTGAATTGCCCACTTTAAGCAGGTGAATGGGATGCTTTGTGAACTGCATCTCAATAAAGCTCTTAAATAAGACATAAAAGGGTCAGGAGAGTGTGCAGCAGGCAGGAGGAACTTGGGGAGCTATCATAATTTAAGTAAATGGTTCTCGTGAACATCTCAGGCTCAGTTTATGTTGTGTTCAACCAAGTTTGTTTTGTTTTATTTTTATGTTTTACAATAAGTGTAACCATCAGTATTTCATTTATCACTGCTCTAATTTTCACTTCTCTAGTGTTTGTTTAGTGTTCTGAACTAGATGATAGAATAGAATGTGCAAATATTAATTGTGACAAATATATTTTCCATTATCTATGTGAAAAAATGTTACAAATAAGAAAACCAGACAGACTTTTCTCCATCCTTTTCAATCAGAGAGCTCCTTCACTTATGATTCTGAATTTTTCCTAAACATTTCTGATGTATTTTCAAAGTTCTATGGCTTTATTAATTTATCCATTATTTTTAGGTAAGCAGTAATGAAATAAAGATATATAAAGCCATAAAGATAAACATAAGAGGGGAGGAGTCCTAAGATGGCAGAGGAATAGGACAGGGAGACCAGTTTCTCCCCCACAAATTCATCAAAAGATCATTTGAATTCTGATCAAATACCATAAAACAACTTCTGAATGCTGGCGGAGGACACCAGGCACCCAGAAAGGCAGCCCATTGTTTTCTAAAGGAGGTAGGAAAAATACGAAATATAAAAAGAGAGACAAAAGGGTTAGGGATGGAGAACCATCCCAGGGAGGGAGTCGTGAAGGAGGAGAAGTTTTCAAACACCAAGAAACCCTCTCACCAGCGGGTCTGTGGGGAGTTTTGGAATCTTAGAAGGCAACATAATCAGGAGGAAAAAATAAATAAATCAAACCGACAGATTACGCACCTAACTGCAACTCCCAGTGGAAAAGTAGCCCAGACACGTCTGCCACCAGCAAGTGGGGGCTGAACAGGGAGGCGCCGGCTGCATTGCATAGGACAGGGCAATGAATGCCCTGAGGACAATCTGAGGGAACTAACGTGAGATAGCAACCCAAACCGGCAAAGCCAGAGAGGGAGGGGTGGGGGGGCGGGAAGAGGAAAGAGAGAGAGAGAGAGAACTTCCCCAAGAAAACCTCTAACCTAAGGCACTGCTGGGCCACTCACAGAACAAAGAACTGAGCGGATACCAGAGGAGAGCCAGCGGCTGCGGAATGGCCCCTCCCCCGCCAGAGGCAGGGAGGCAGGCGGGCGACAGCCAGAGCCTGAAAGGGGCAATCTCAGCCCCAGAGACAGCATCCTCTACCAAACTGTGAGCAGGCTCCCAGTTGTCAACCAAGTCTTCCTGGGATCCTGGACGGTTGACATCCACCAGGAGGGTGGCAGCCAGAGGTCAGCTCCCCAGAAGAGACACACAGAACACCTGAGATGGCGCTCCCGTTGAGCACCCAGGAAACCGAGTGGCTGGGATGGGGGATAAGACGCACCGCCCCAGCTGGGGAGTGTGTGCTCACCAGGCACCTGGTCGCCTGAGCTGCTCGGACCTGGGAAGGGCACACAACGCAGGCCCAACCAAGTCTGTGCCTTTGTGAAATACCCAAGAACCTGAACCTGAGTGGCTTAGTCCTGGGAAGTGCACGCAACCCAGGGCCCACCTTGGGCAGTTCTCCTGCAGAGCGACCTGGAGCCTGAGCAGTGTAGACGGGGAAAGCACACACACCGTGAGCGGGGGCAAACCCAGTGTGGCCCAGGCACTGCGAGTGCTCCCCACACACACGCCAGTGATGTTTGTCTGCAGTGTTCCTCCCTCCCCGCAGCACCACTGAACAAGTGAGCCTAAATAAGTGACCACCTTTGCCCCCTGGTGTCAGGGCAGAAGTTAGATACTGAAGAGTCTTGCAAACAGAGGAAGCCAAATAAACAAAGAAGAGGGAACTGCTTTGGAAGTGACAGTTGCAACAGATTAAAACCCTGTCCCCTGTCGTTAGCATTGGCTACATTGGAAGGGACCTATAGACCTTGAGAAGAAGTATAAGCTGGAACAAGGAACTATCTGAAACTGAACTGACCCCACACTGCCCTCAACAACTCCAGAGAAATTCCTAGATATATTTTACTATTATCATTTTTTAATTTTTCTTTATTTTTAAGTTATTTACTACTCCTTTAAAACCTACTATTATCTTACAAAAACAAAGACCCTATTTTTAAAGCAAATTTCATATTTTTTAAATAATTTTGGCGATTTTTGTCTTGCTTTTTAATAAAGTATTTTTGAAAGTCTAACCTCTACTCTAGATTTTTAATCTTTGCTTTCTTGTATTTGTTATCAACTCTGTACCTTTAAGAATCCAATCTTCAGTACCCATTTTTACTTAGGAGTGTGATTACTGGCTTGATTGCTCTCTCCCCTTTTGACTCTACTTTTTCTCCCCCAGGTCACCTCTATCTCCTCCCTCCCCCTTCTCTCCTCTACCCAACTGTGTGAATCTCTTTGGGTGTTCTGGGCCGTGGAGAACACTTAGGGTACTGATCACAGGCTAGATTAATCTCTATTGTTTTGACTCCCCCTCCTCTCCTCCTGGTCACCTCTATCTCCCTTCTCCCTCTTCTCTTCTCCATGTATCTCTGTGAGCCTCTCTGGATGTCCCCCACTGTGGAGAATCTTTTCACCATTAACCTAGATGTTTTCTCATTGGTACTGTATGGATGGAGAACTCTTTAGGCTACTGTAAGAATAAGACTGAAAATCAGAGGCAGGAGGCTCATATCCAAAACTGGAGAACACCAGAAAACTCCTGACTCCAGGGAACATTAATCGACAAGAGCTCATCCAAAAGCCTCCTCCATACCTACACTGAAACCAAGCACCACCCCAGAGCCAACAAGTTTCAGAGCAAGACATACCAGGCTAATTCTCCAGCAATGCAGGGACATAACCCTGAGCACAAAAATAAAGGCAGCCAAAAGTCTCACCAAGCGCATAGACAACTCAAAACTCACTACTGGACACTTCATTGCACTCCAGAGAGAAGAGATCCAGCTCCATCCACCAGAACACGGATGTAAGCTTCCCTAATCAGGAAACCTTGATAAGCCACTAGTCCAACCCCACCTACAGGGAGCAACCTCCACAATAAAGAGGAACTACAAAATTCCAGCATACAGAAAGACCACCCCAAACACAGCAACCTAAACAAGAGGCAAAGGCAGAGAAATATTCAGCAGGTAAAGGAACATGATAAAAGCCCACAAAACCAAACAGAAGAGGAGGAGATAGGAAGTCTACCTGAAAAAGAATTCAAATAATGATAGTAAAATGATACAAAATCTTGAAAACAAAATGGAGTTACAGATAAATAGTCTGGAGACAGTGATTGAGAAGATTCAAGAAAATTTTAACAAAGACCTAGAAGAAACAAAAAAGAGTCAATCAATAATGAATAATGCAATAACTGAGATCAAAAGCACTCTGGAGGGAACCAACAGTAGAATAACTGAGGGAGAAGATAGAATAGTGAGGTGGAAGATAGAATGGTGGAAATAAATGAAGCAGAGAGGAAAAAAAGAAAAAAGCATTTAAAAAAAGGAAGACAACTTCAGAGACCTCTGGGACGATGTTAAACATCCCAACATTCGAATCATAGGAGTGCCAGAAGAAGAAGACAAAAAGAAAGACCATGAGAAGATACTTGAGGAGAGAATAGTTGAAAACTTCCCTAAAATGGGGAAGGAAATAGCCACCCAAACCAAGAAACACAGAGTCCCAAATAGGATAAACCCAAGGTGAAACACCCCAAGACACATCTTAATCAAATTAATGAAGGTCAAACATAAAGAACAAATATTAAAAGCAGCAAGGAAAAGAAACAAATAACTCACAAGGGGATCCCCAAAAGGATAACAGCTGATTTTTCAATAGAAACTCTTCAAGCCAGAAGGGAATGGCAGGACATGCTTAAAGTGATGAAAGAGAAAAAAACTACAACCCAGATTACTGTACCCAGCAAGGATCTCATTCAAATATGAAGGAGAAATTAAAAGCTTTACAGACAAGCAAAAGCTGAGAGAATTCAGCTGGTTTCGTGAAACCAGCTCTTCAACAAATGCTAAAGGATCTTCTCTAGACAGGAAACACAGAAAAGGTTTATAAATTCAAATCTAAAATAACAAAGTAAATGACAATGGGAGCAAACTTATCAATAATTATCTTAAATGTAAATGGATTGAATGCCCCAACCAAAAGATAAAGACTGGCTGAATGGATACAAAAACAAGACCCCTATACATGCTGTCTACAAGAGACCCTCAGACCTAAGGTCACATACAGACTGAAAGTGAAGGGCTAGAAAAAGGTATTTCACACAAATGGGGACCAAAAGAAAGCAGGAGTAGCAATACTCATATCAGGTAATATAGACTTTGAAATAAAGACCATGAAAAGAGACAAAGAAGGACACTACATAATGATCAAAGGATCAATCCAAGAAAAAGATATAAAAATTATAAATATATATGCACCCAACATAGGAGCACCACAATACATAAGGCAAATGCTAACAAGTATGAAAGGGGAAATTAAGAGTAACACAATAATAGTGGGAGATTCTAATACCCCACTTACACCTATGGATAGATAATTAGCAAGGAAACACAAACTTTAAATGATACAATGGACCAATTAGACCAGATTGATACCTATAGGACATTTCACCCTAAAACAATGAATTTCTCCTCTTTTAAAGTGCACACAGAACCTTCTCCAGGGTAGATCACACCCTGGGCCAAAAATCTAACCTTGGTAAATTCAAAAAATTAGAAATATTCTCAAGCATCTTTTCTGATCACAATGTAATAAGATTAGATGTCAACTACGGTGGGGGGGGAGATTAAAATACAAACATATGGAGGCTACAAAACACACTTCTAAATAACCAAAAAAACACAAAAGAAATAAAAAAAGAAATTAAAATATGCATAGAAACGAGTGAAAATGAAAACACAACAACCCAAAACCTTTGGGATTCAGTAAAAGCAGTGCTAAAAGGAAGATTCACAGCAATACAAGCCTACCTCAAGAAACAGGAAGAAATTAAATAAATAACCTAACTATACACTAAAGCAATTAGAAAAAGAAGACAGGAAGCACCCCAGGATTAGTAGAAGGAAAGAAATCATAAAAATTAGGGCAGAAATAAATGCAAAAGAAACAAAGGAGACCACAGTGAAAATCAACAAAACTAAAAGCTGGTTCTTTGAGAAGATAAATAAAATAGACACACCATTAGCCAGACTCATTAAGAAAAAAAAGGGAGAACAATCAAGTTAGCAAAATTGGAAATGAAAGTGGAAAATTACAACAGATGGCACAGAAACGCAAGGATCATCAGTTCAGTTCAGCTCAGTCGCTCACTCGTGTCAGACTCTTTGCAACCCCAAAAATCGAAGCATGCCAGGCCTACCTGTCCATCAGCAACACCCGGAGTTTACTCAAACTCATCTCCATCAAGTCAGTGATGCCATCCAGCCATCTCATCCTCTCTCATCCTCTTCTCCTCCTGCTCCCAATCTCTCCTAGCATCAGGGTCTTTTCCAATGAGTCAACTCTTTGCATTAGGTGGCTAAAGTATTGAAGTTTCAGCTTCAGCATCAGTCCTTCCAATGAACACCCAGGACTGATCTCCTTTAGGATGGACTGGCAGGATCTCCTTGCAGTCTAAGGGACTCTCAAGAGTCTTCTCCAACACCACAGTTCAAAAGCCTCAATTCTTTGGCACTCAGCTTTCTTCACAGTCCATCTCTCACATCCATACATGACCAGTGGAAAAACCAAAGCCTTGACTAGACGGACCTTTGTTGGCAAAGTAATGTCTCTGCTTTAAAATATGCTATCCAGGTTTGTCATAACTTTCCTTCCAAGGAGTAAGTATCTTTTAATTTCATGGCTGCAATCTCCATCTGCAATGATTTTGGAGTCCAGAAAAATAAAGTCTGACACTGTTTCCCCATCTATTTGCCCTGAGGTGATGGGACCAGATGCCATGATCTTAGTTTTCTGAATGTTGAGCTTTAAGTCAACTTTTTCACTCTCCTCTTTCACTTTCATCAAGAAGCTTTTTAGTTCCTCTTCACTTTCTGCCATAAGGGTGGTGTCATCTGAATATCTGAGGTTATTTACATATCTCCCAGAAATCTTGATTCCAGCTTGTGCTTCTTCCAGCCCAGCGTTTCTCATGATGTACTCTGTATATAAGTTAAATAAGCAGGGTGACAATATACAGCCTTAACATACTCCTTTTCCTATTTGGAACCAGTCTGTTGTTCCATGTCCAGTTCTAACTGCTGTTTCCTGACCTGCATATAAGTTTCTCAAGAGGCATGTCAGGTGGTCTGGTATTCCCACCTCTTTCAGAATTTTCCACAGTTTATTGTGATCCACACAGTCAAAGGCTTTGGCATGGTCAATAAAGCAGAAATAGATGTTTTTCTGGAACTCTCTTGCTTTTCCCATGATACAGACGATGTTGGCAATTTGATCTCTAGTTCCTCTGCTTTGTCTAAAACCAGCTTGAACATCTGGAAGTTCATGGTTCATGTATTGCTGAATCCTGGCTTGGAGAATTTTGAGCATTACTTAGCTAGCGTGTGAGATGAGTGCAATTGTGTGCTAGTTTGAGCATTCTTTGGCGTTGCCTTTCTTTGGGATTGGAATAAAAACTGACCTCTTCCAGTCCTGTGGCCACTGTTGCATTTTCCAAATTTGCTGGCATATTGAGTGCAACACTTTCACAGCATCATCTTTCAGGATTTGAAATAGCTCAACTGGAATTCCATCACCTCCACTAGCTTTGTTCATAGTGATGCTTTCTAAGGCCCACTTGACTTCACATTTCAGGATGTCTGGCTCTAGGTGAGTGATCACACCATAGTGATTATCTGGGTTGTGAGGATCTTTTTTGTACAGTTCTTCTGTGTATTCTTGCCACCTCTTCTTAATATCCTCTTCTTCTGTTAGGTCCATACCATTTCTGTCCTTTATTGTTCCCATCTTTGCATGAAATGTTCCCTTGGTATCTCTAATTTTCTTGAAGAGATCTCTAGTCCTTCCCATTCTGTTGTTTTCCTCTATTTCTTTGCACTGACCACTGAGGAAGGCTTTCTTATCTCTCCTTGCTATTCTTTGGCACTCTGCATTCAAATGGGAATATCTTTCCTTTTCTCCTTTGCTTTACACTTCTCTTCTTTTCACAGCTATTTGTAAAGCCTCCTCAGACAACTGTTTTGCCTTTTTGCATTTCTTTATCCTGGGGTTGGTCTTGACCCCTGTCTCCTGTACAATGTCACCAACCTCCATCCATAGTTCATCAGGCACTCTATCAGATCTAGTCTCTTAAATCTATTTCTCAGTTCCACTGTATAATCGTAAGAGATTTGATTTAGGTCATACCTGAATGGTCTAGTGGTTTTCCCTACTTTCTTCAATTTACGTCTGTATTTGGCAATAAGGAGTTCATGATCAGAGCCACAGTCAGCTCCTGGTTTTGTTTTTGTTGACTGTATAGCATTACTCCATTTTTGGCTACAAAGAATATAATCAATCTGATTTCTGTGTTGACCATCTGGTGATGTCCATGTGTAGAGTCTTCTCTTGTGTTGTTGGAAGAGGGCATTTGCTATGACCAGTGTGTTTTCTTGGCAAAACTCTATTAGCCTTTGCCCTGCTTCATTCCATACTCCAAGGCCAAATTTGCCTGCTACTCCAGGTGTTTCTTGACTTCCTACTTTTGCAGTCCAGTCCCCTATAATGAAAAGGATATCTTTTTTGGGTGTTAGGTTTTTTTTGTTTTTTTTTAATTGAGATATAATTGATTTACAGTGTGTGTCAGTTTCAGGTGTACAGCAAAGTGATTCAGTTTTATCTATATCTATATATAGAATAGATCTAAATCTGTAAGAATAGACTTACATACATATCAGTTCAGTTCAGTTCAGTAGCTCAGTCATGTCCAACTCTTTGCAACCCCATGAACTGCAGCACTCCAGGCCTCCCTGTCCATCACCAACTCCTGGAGTCCACCCAAATCCATGTCCATTTAGTCAGTGATGCCATCCAACCATCTTATCCTCTGTCGTGTTAGTTCTAAAAGGTCTTGTAGGTCTTCATAGAACCGTTGAACTTCAGCTTTTTCAGCGTTACTGGTTGGGGCGTACACTTGGATTACTGTTATATTGAACGACTTGCCTTGGAAACGGACATAGATCATTGAGATTGCATCCAAATACTGCATTTCAAACTCTTTTGTAGACCACGATGGCTACTCCATTTCTTCTAAAGGATTCCTGCACACAGTAGTAGATGGATATAATGATCATCTGAGTTAAAGGGACTACTATCAGCAACTATATGCCAATAAAATGGACAACTT
This sequence comes from Cervus elaphus, assembly GCF_910594005.1. Classification (NCBI taxonomy): domain Eukaryota; kingdom Metazoa; phylum Chordata; class Mammalia; order Artiodactyla; family Cervidae; genus Cervus; species Cervus elaphus. The sequence goes on along the minus strand of NC_057843.1, from coordinate 4,425,628 downwards.
GGAAGAAGTGGATGAATTCTTAGAAAAGTATAACCTTCCAAACTGAACCAGGAAAAAATAGAAAATCTTAACAGAACCATCAGAGGCATAGAAATCAAAACTGTAATCAGAAATTTTCCAACAAACAAAAACCCAGGGCCAGATGGTGTCACAGCTGAATTTTACCAAAAATTTAGAGAAGAGCTAACACCTATCCTACTCAAACTCTTCCAGAAAACTGTAGAGGAAAACAAACTTCCAAACTCATTCTATGAAGGTACCATCATCCTAATACCAAAACCAGGGAAAGATGCCACCAAAACATAAAACTATAGGCCAATATCTCTGATGAACTTAGATGCAAAAATCCTCAGCAAAATTCTAGTAAACAGAATCCAACAGCATATTAAAAAACCATGCGTCATGACCAAGTGGGCTTTATCTCAGGGATGCAAAGATTCTTCAATATCCTCAAATCAATCAATGTGATATATCACATTAACAAATTGCAAGATAAAAACCATATGATTATCTCAATAGAAGCAGAGAAAGTCTTTAACAAAATTCAACATCCATTTATGATAAAAACCCTCCAGAAAGCAGGCATAGAAGTAGCATACCTCAACATAATAAAGCCATATGTGATAAAGCCACACCAAACATTATCCTCAATGGTGAAAAACTGAAAGCATTTACCCTAAAGTCAGGAACAAGACAAAGGTGCCCACTCTCACCACTACTATTTGAGATAGTTTTGGAAGTTTTAGCCACTGCAATCAGAGAAGAAAAAGAAATAAAAGGAATCCAGATTGGAGAAGAAGAAGTAAAACTCTCACTGTTTGCAGAAGACATGATCCTTTATATAGAAAACCCTGAAGACTCCACCAGAAAGTTACTAGAGCTAATCAATGGAAACAGTAAAGTTGCAAAATATAAAATTCACACACAGAAATCCCTTGCATTCCTTTACACTAACAATGAGAATACAGAAAGAGAAATTAAGGAAACAACTTCATTCACCATTGCAATGAAAAGAATAAAACACTTAGAAATAAATCTACCTAAAGAAACAAAATACCTACATATAGAAAACTATAAAACACTGAGGAAAGAAATCAAAGATGACACAAATAGATGCTTAAATATACCATGTTCATGGATTGGAAGAATCGATATAGTGTAAATGATTTTACTACCCGAAGGAATCTATAGATCCAATGCAATCCCTATCAAGCTACCAATGGTATTTTTCAGAGAACTAGAACAAATCATTTCACAATTTGTATGGAAATACAAAAAAAAAAAAAGAAAAGAAACTCGCATAGTCCAGGCAACCTTGAGAAAGGAGAATGGAACTGGAGGAATCAACCTGCCTGACTTCAGGCGATGCTACAAAGCAGCAGTCATCAAGACAGAATGGTACTGGCATAAAGACAGAAATATAGATCAGTGGAACAAAAGAGAAAGCCCAGAGAAAAATCCACACACCTATGGACAACTTACCTTTGACAGATGAGGCAAGGATATACAATGGAGAAAAGACAACCTCTTTAACAAGTGGTGCTGGGAAAACTGGTCAACCACTTGTAAAAGAATGAAACTAGAACACTTTCTAACACCATACACAAAAATAAACTCAAAATGGATTAAAGATCTAAATGTAAGACCAGAAACTATAAAACTCCTAGAGGAAAACATAGGCAAAACACTCCTGAAGTAAGTCATAACAGGATCCTCTATGACACATCTCCCAGAGTAATGGAAATAAAAGCAAAAATAAACAAATGGGACCTAATTAAACTTGAAAGAATTTTCACAACGAAGGAAACTATAAGCAAGGTGAAAAGACACCTTTCAGGATGGGGAATATAATAGCAAATGAAGCAACTGACAAATAATTAATCTCAAAAATATACAAGCAACTCCTGCAGCTCAATTCCAGAAAAATAAGCGACCCAATCAAAAAATGGGCCAAAGAACTAAATAGACATTTCTCTGAAGACATACAGATGGCTAACAAACACATGAAAAGATGCTCAACATCACTCATTATCAGAGAAATGTAAAAAAAGTGCAAATCATTGGTACCACAATGAGGTACCATCTCCCGCCAGCCAGAATGGCTGCTTTCAAAATGTCTACAAACAATAAATGCTGGAGAGGGTGCAGAGAAAGAGGAACCCTCTTACACTGTTGGTGGGAATGCAAGCTAGTACAGTCACTATGGAGAACAGTGTGGAGATTCCTTAAAAACCTGCAAATAGAAGTGACATACGACCCAGCAATCCCACTGCTGGTACACACCGAGGAAACCAGAATTGAAAGAGACACGTGTACCCCAATGTTCATCGCAGCACTGTTTAAAATAGCTAAGACATGGAAGCAACCTAGATGTCCATTGGCAAATGAATGGTTAAGAAAGCTGTGGTACACATACACAATGAAATATTACCCAGCTATTAAAAAGAATGCATTTGAATCAGTTCTAATGAGGTGAATGAGTGTGGAGCCTATTATACAGAGTGAAGTAAGTCAGAAAGAAAAGCACCAATACAGTATATTAATGCATATATATGGAATTTAGAAAGATGGTAATGATGACCCTATATGCTAGACAGCAAAAGAGACACAGATGTAAACAACAGACTTTTGGACTCTGTGGGAGAAGGTGAGGGTAGGATGATTTGAGAGAATAGCAATGAAATATGTATATTATCATATGTGAAACAGATCACCAGTCCAGGTTCAATGCATGAGGAAGGGTGCTCAAGGCTGGTGCACTGGGATGACCCTGAGGGATGGGATGGGGAGGGAGGTGGGTAGGAGGGTCAGGATGGTGAACACATGCGCACCCATGGGTGATTCATGTCAACGTATGGCATAAATAACCACAATATTGTAAAGTAATAGGCCTCCAATTAAAATAAATTAAAAAAATAAACATAAGAAGCTAAAGTTGTTAATTAAAACTATTCAAAATGTTTTAATTTAAAGAATAAAATGTGATGCCAAGAATTTCTCATTTTAGTATTAAGTTCTGTGTTTTCCCTTGCAAGGTATTTTTAAATATTTTTTTGTTTGTTTTGCTCTTTTGTATCATTTTTAACCCTTTCTAGGTAGTGCAGCTGTTAAGAATTCTACTGCAGTACAGCAGGCACAAGAGACACAGGTTCCCTCCCTGGATTGGAAAGATCCTCTGCAGGAAGAAATGGCAACCCACTCCAGTATTCTTGCCTGAAAAACCCCTGAAAAAAGCCCAGACAGGGAAGCCTGGTGGGCTACAGTCCATGGGACCACAAACTGCCAGACATGACTGAGCACACACATCACATCAAGGTAGCTGACAAATTTGTTAAGCTAAACTGGAGTTACTGTATTTTTTTAGTGGCAAACGTCAAACTCTGGGTTGAGAAGATTGCCTGAAAGAGGGCATGACAGCCCACTCCAGTATTCTTGCCTGGAGAATCCCATGGATGGAGGAGCCTGGCAGGCTACAGTCCATGGGGCTGCAAAGAGTCAGACACAACTGAAGTGACAAACTTCAGAAATTAATCTTTAGAGTTAAGATCATCAGTGATAGCAAAGAGAAGTCTGAATATGAATTAAAAATTGCTTCTAATCACTAATGACCTTACAAACTGCTAATATATCAACAATTTAGAAAATCACTCTAGAAAATTGCACTGGTCTTGTGTATTTTCCTCAGTGGATTGGTGCAGAGAAGATCCTTGGAAATCTGGAGTAACCCTGCAGAGTGATACAAGGACCTCACAATTTTTCAGTAATACTTAACCTTGCTTTAGTGTGTATGAAACTTTATATGCTGGATTAAATTGAGAATACAGGCTTAAAAATCTTACTTGAATCTTTCAGTTGTTTGAGGAATGCTGAAACATGTTATTACTTATAAACTCTGTCCAGAGTTTAGTAAATACTTTAACATCCATGTGTTGTTTTTCTTTCTGTGAAAAACTTATCTGATGGGCTTTTTAAAATTCCTTAAATAGGTTCAGTAGAAATCTAACCAAATACACAATTAGTGGTAGATTATTTCATCTTTCAAAGAATGAAAAGATAGCATTTGTCTCATTAGACATTAAAACATATGGCATAGACACTGCAAATTAGACTCTGTCTGTCCTGTAATGGCATATAAGCCATCTCAGGTTTTAACTCAAGATCAAGAAGTTAGGCTGAACTATATTAAAAGGCTGTTCTGGGTACTGTCAGGTAGGGTAGATGTTAATGGAAGTGAGAGTCCTAACATGTGACTATACTGGGTGGTTCCTCCTATAAATCTATGTATTAACTGTGTGACTGGTCTTGAATATTTCCCTCAGGGGATGGATTGGTGCAGAGAGCATCCTTGGAAATCTGGAGTAACCCTGCATAGCAATACAAAGGACCTAAACATTTTTAAATTTTGACTTCTTTTGCCCTATTCCATTCTCCAGCTCTATATTGGTAGAGGATTTGCAAATCAATCTGTTTACAAGATGGTTTACAGGAAGTAAACAGACATGTTTTAGTGCACATGCATTCAGTTCAGCTCAGTTCAGTCGCTCAGTCGTGTCCGACTCTTTGCGACCCCATGAATTGCAGCACGCCAGGCCTCCTTGTCCATCACCAACTCCCGCAGTTTACTCAAACCCATGTCCATCGAGTCGGTGATGCCATCCAGCCATCTCATCTTCTATCGTCCCCTTCTCCTCCTGCCCCCAATCCCTCCCAGCATCAGGGTCTTTTCAAATGAGTCAACTCTTCACATGAGGTGGCCAAAGTATTGGAGTTTCAGCTTCAACATCAGTCCTTCCAATGAACTCCCAGGACTGATCTCCTTTAGGATGGACTGGTTGGATCTCCTTGCAGTCCAAGGGACTCTCAAGAGTCTTCTCCAACACTACAGTTCAAAAGCATCAATTTTTCGCATATGCATTAAGAGTAGATAAAAATGAAATAGTATGAGCATTCCACAACATTTGAGTTAGATGTAATTTGACATATATATAGAAGATAATTTTAAAGTAAGCTTATCTATAAGAACTCTATTTTGGAAGTGGTTCATAGTCTTAAACATTCCTATCAGTTCAATTAAGTTGCTCTGTCATGTTCGACTTTTTGCGGTCCCATGGAATGCAGCTCGCCAGGCTTCCTTGTCCTTCACCATCTCCCAGAACTTATTCAAGCTCATGCCCACTGAGTCAATGATGCCATCCAATCATCTCACCCTCTGTCATCCCCTTATCCTCCTGCCTTCAATCTGTCCCAGCATCAGCGTTTTTTCCAATGAGTCTGCACTTCTCATCAGGTGGTCAAAGTATTGGAACTTCAGCTTCAGCATCAGTCCTTCCAATGAATATTCAGGGTTGAATTCCTTTAGGTTGACTGGTTTGATCTCCTTGCAGTCCAAGGGACTCACAAGAGTCTTCTCCAACACCACTGTTCAAAGCATCAGTTCTTCAGCACTCAGCCTTCAATATGGTCCAACTCTCGCATCCATACATGACTACTGCAAAAACCATAGCTTTGACTGTTCAGAGCTTTGTCGGTAAAGTAATGTCTCTGCTTTTTAATACACTGTCTAGGTTTGTCATTGTTTTTCTTTCAAGGAGCAAGCATCTTTTTTTAATTTATTTTTTATTGAAGGATAATTGCTTTACAGAATTTTGTTGTTTTCTGTCAAATCTCAACATGAATCAGACATAGGTGTCTATAGGGCAGCAATGGAGAAACTCTTCCCTGGTGGCTCAGACAGTAAAGCGTCTGCCTACAATGCGGGAGACCCGGGTTCAATCCCTGGGTTGGGAAGATCTCCTGGAGAAGAAAATGGCAACCCACTCCAGTATTCTTGTCTGGAAAATCCCATGGACGGAGGAACCTGGTAGGCTACAGTCCATGGGGTAGCAAAGAATCAGACATGACTGAGCAACTTCACATTCTTTCTTTCTTTCTTAATGAAGAAACAGACATAGATAATAGACTTATGGACATGGGGAGAGGGGAGGAGAGGTTGAGATGTATGGAAGAGTAACATGGAAACTTACATTACTATATGTAAAACAGAATTTGCTGTATGGGAATGCCAAATTTGCCAATGGGAATTTGCTGTATGTCTCAGGAAACTCAAACAGGGTCTCTGTATCAACCTAGTGGGGTGGGATGGGGAGGGAGGTTCGAAAGGGAAGAGATATGTAAAAACCTAAGGAGCAAGCATCTTAATTTCATGGTTTCAGTTTACCATCCACAGTGATTTTGAATCCCAAGAAAATAAAGTCAGCCACTGTTTCCCCATCTATTTGCCAAGAAGGGATGGGACCCAATGCCATGATCTTCATTTTTGAATGTTGAGTTTTAAGCCAGGTTTTTCACTGTCTTATTTCAGCTTCATCAAGAGGTTCTTTAGTTCCTCTTCACTTTCTTCTATAAGAGTGGTGTCATCTGCATATCTGAGGTTATCGATATTTCTCCCCACAACCTTAATTCTAGCATGTGCTTCATTCAGCCCAGCATTTCACCTGATATACTCTGCATATAAATTAAATAAGTAGGGTGATTATTCAGCCTTGATGTACTCCTTTCTCAATTTGGAACCAGTCTTTTGTTCCATGTTCGGTTATGACTCTTGCTTCTTGAGCTACATACAGGTTTCACAGAAGGCAGGTAAGGTGGTCTGGTATTCCTGGCTCTTTAAGAATTTTCCAGTTTGTTGTGATCCACACAATCAAAGGCTTTAGCATAGTCAATGAAGCAGAAGTACATGTTCTTCTGGAAATCTCACTAACTTTGTTCATAGTGATGTTTCCTAAGGCCCACTTGACTTCACACTCCAGGATGTCTGGCTCTCAGTGAGTGACACGTCATCATGGCTATTTGGATGACTAACATCTTCTTTGTATAGTTCTTCAGTGTATTCTTAATATCTTCTGCTTCTGTTAGGTCCGTACCATTTCTATCCTTTATTGGTTCATCTTTGCATGAAATGTTCCATTGGTATCTCTAATTTTCTTGAAGAGATCTCTAGCCTTTCCTCTTCTATAGTTGACCTATATTTCTTTGCTTTGTTCACTTAAGAGGGTTTCCTCTCTCTTTGCTATTCTTTGGAACTCTGAAGTCAGATGCATATAGCATTCCTATAATGATTTATGTTTGATGTAAACTTGGTAAAATGATTAACATTGCAGTAGGAAAGAATGTCTTTAGTCAATGACATTTTAACTCCACTTTAAACACAATCAAGGTGACTGGTCATCAGTAAATATCAGTACAGACTGCTCTGAATACCATGAAGTATAAAAATTACAAGCTTTTCAACTTAATTGTTTTCATTAGGGGAATAAAAGCAAAGTATGCAATCTGTTCTAAGGAAAAAAGTTGGGTTGTGATTAGTCAGCCACAAAAACAAATAAAATAATGTCATTTCAGCAACATGGATGGATCCAGAGATTGTCTTACTGAGTGAAGTTAGTCAGAGAAAGACAAATATCATATGATATTACTTACATGTGGAATTTAAAAAAAATGATACAGATGAACTTATATGCAAAACCGAAATACACCCACAGATACAGAAAACAAACATAGTTACTAAAGGGGAAAGCTTGGGGAGGGATAAATTAGGAGTTTGGGATTAGCATATACAGACTATATAAATAAAACACTTAAAAACAAGGCCCGACTGCATAGCACAGGGAACTATACTTGATATTTTGTGATAACCTATACATGAAAAGAATCTTAAAAAAAAAATATATATATATATATATATGTATAACTTAATCACTTCGTTGTATAACTGAAACTAATCCAACATTGTAGATAAAGTATACTTCAATTTAAAAATTTTAAAAACCCTCATTAAAGTAAGTCAATGATAATCAGCAAAGAGAAAGCACACACACTGGCATGCTTAAGTACAATTTGTGTTGAATATACCAGCTATGTCACAGAAAGGAGTAGAACTATTCTGGATATGTGTGTATATAAATTATCATTATATATTTAATAATTAATAATTAATATAATCTGTATTAATGTATCAGAAAAGGAAATGGAAACCCACTTCAATATTCTTGCCTAGAGAATCCCATGAACAGAGGAACCTAGAGGGCTACAGTCCATTGGGTCACAATGGTCAGCCACTACTTAGCAACAAAACAGCCAAAAAATATTAAGATATCGACTTCCCAGGTGGCAAAGCAATAAAGAATCCACCTGACAATGCAGGAGACACAAGAGATGCATCTTTGCTTCCTGGGGCAGGAAGATCCCCTGGAGAAGGAAATGGCAATCCACTCCAGTATTTACTGCCTGGAAATCCCATGGGCAGAGGAGACTGGTGGGCTACAGTCCATGGGATCGCAAAGAGGCAGATACGAGTGAGTGAGCACACACACATATTAATTAATATATCATTATATATTATTAGTATTGGGCATTGATATTATTGATTATTATTAATCATTATTAATAACATATATATTTAAACTATAGAGGTAACTGATAGACTGTGACTTCATGGAGCCATTTCCTTCATAGTGGCCATGCCAGGAACCCACGTGTCACTCAGCAGTGTCAACACTCTTCACACATCAGATGACATTTAACAAAGTCATGCTTAATCATCCTCTTGTCTCCTGTGTTACAAGGCTTAGGAGTGAGTGAGAATGAGACTGTTTCCTGGGGCCCTTCTTCCACCATAAGTTTTAGAGGAATACTGATGAAAATGAAAACAGAAATGACAGCAGAAGCTAAGATATATTTTGCTCTTATAATCTTTCAGGTAAATTGTTAACTAAACTATATATCTGATCACTTTTAATCCTTGCAAATTTCTCCTTAAACTGTTAGATTATCAGCCAGCTTGCCTTTGTTGCAGCATCAGAAAAGATGGATGTTTCAGGCAGTCCATTAAATATGAACCCATTAGAAGTTGGTGCAGACTACAGTGGCACCCATTCATTGTTTTCACTTTTGATAGATTCAGCATCATGCACTCTTGGTCAATAGGGAAGGTAAAATCAGTGTAAAACCACGATACTATTCTTAGATACTTGTTAGTCTGTCAACAAATATTTTTTTTTCCAAAAATATTCTGGAGAGATTCTCAAAAGCACATATCTGGGTATGAATAGATGTTTCCATTTTTAAGATCGTAAATCTAAATATGTACTGCCACCAGATATAGAGAAATTCTCCACGAAGAACAAATCATTCTCAACTAACAAATTTCCATAGGGAGAGAAGACATTTTAAATTTATATGTTTTCTAATCAGAATGTTTTCTGTTTTGTAAGATAAAACTGTCTATACCATTAATCATTTAGTACTGTGTCTGCTTTCCTTGACTGCAGCGCTTCAGGGAAACACGATCTACTTGGCAACACAAAAGAAATTATTGGCAGGAACACCTTATTCCTCATCATTCACAAAGGTTTACAAAAATGCCTTTTTAAATAAATCCTTTTTATAGTTTAGCACTGGCCAATTTCAATATGTCACTTCTAGTAAGTATCTTATCAATTTTCATACAGCAGACGTTGTCAGTTTGATGTTCAATGTCAGGTTTACCTATTGTTTTAGCTGAAAGCATCCTTACTTATTTGGGAGACAGTGAAGAACAGAGAAGCCTGGCATGCTGCAGTCCATGGGGTCGCAAAGAGTCAGATATGACCTAGCAAGTGAACAACAATAACATTCATTTTTAGAATTCAGGAAATAGATACTTCAATCTGTGCTTGAGATTTTATTTTTTTAAAATGTTGCTTATATATTGCATCTCCTGCATTGGCAGTAGGATTCTTTATTACTAGCATCACCTGAGAAACCCTCCTTTAGATCAAATCAGTTCAGGCACTCATATCTGAATCTTTGCTACCCTATGGAATGAAGCACATGAGGCTTCCCTGTTCATCACCAACTCCCAGAGCTTGCTCAAAATCATGTCCATCAAGTCGGTGATACCATCCAATCATCCTCTGTTGTCATCCTCTCCTTATCCTCTGTCATGCCCTTCTCCCCCTGCCTTAATCTTTCCCAGAATCAGGATCTTTTCCAATGAGTCAGTTGGTCGCATCAGGTGGCCAAAGTGTTGGAGTTTCAGCTTCACCATCAGCACTTCCAGTGAATATTCAGGACTTATTTCTTGTAGAATTGACTACTTTGATGTCCTTGCAGTCCAAGGGACTCTTAAGAGTCTTCTCCAACACCACTGTTCAAAAGCATCAATTTTTTGTTGAAAGAAAGAAAGAAAGCTTTCTTTCTGGTCCAATTCTAATACCCATATGTGACTACTGGAAAAGCCATAACTTTGACTAGATGGATCTTTGTAGCCAAAGTAATGTCTCTGCTTTTTAATATGTTGAAGAAAGTGGGGAAAACCACTAGCCCATTCAGGTATGACCTAAATCAAATCCCTTATGACTATAAGTGGAAGTGAGAAATAGATTTAAGGGACTAGATCTGATAGATAGAGTGCCCAATGAATATGGAGGGAGGTTTATGACATTGTAGAGGAGACAGGGATTAAGATGACCCCCAAGAAAAAGAAATGCAAAAATGTGAAATGGCTGCCTGAGGAGGCCTTACAAATAGCTGAAGAAAGAAGAAAATCGAAAAGCAAAGGAGAAGAGGAAAGATATACCCATTTGAATGCAGAGTTCCAAAGAATAGCAAGGAGAGATAAGAAAGCCTGCCTCAGAAATCAATGCAAAGAAATAGGGGAAAACAAAAGAATGGGAAAGACTAGAGATCTCTTCAAGAAAATTGGAGATGCCAAGGGAACATTTCATGTAAAGATGGGCTCAATAAGCTGAAACTCCAATACTTTGGCCACCTGATGCAAAAAGCTGACTCATTTGAAAAGACCCTGATGCTGAGAAAGACTGAGGGCAGGAGGAAAAGAGGACAACAGAGGATGAGATGATTGGATGGCATCACCAACTCAATGGACATGGGTTTGGGTGGACTCCAGGAGTTGGTGATGGACAGGGAGGCCCGGCATGCTGCGATTCATGGGGTCGCAAAGAGGCAGACACGACTGTACGACTGAACTGAATTGAACTAGGTTGGTCATAGCTTTCCTTCCAAGGAGAAAGGGTTATTTAATTTCATGACTACAGTCACCATCTGCTGATTTTAGACCCCAAGAAAAGAAAGTCTGTCACTGTTCCCATTGTTTCCCCATCTATTTGCCATGAAGTGGTGGGACCAAATGCCATGACCTTTGTTTTTTGAATGTTGAGTTTTACTCCAACTTTTTCACTCTCCTCCTTCACTTTCATCAAGAGGCTCTTTACTTCTTCATTTTCTGCCATAAGGGTGGTGTCATCTGCATAACTGAGTTTATGGATTTTTCTCCCAACAATCTTGATTCCAGCTTGTGTGTCATCTAGCCCGGCATTTCTCATGAAATGTAAATTAAATAATCAGGGTGACAATATATAACATTGATATACTCCTTTCCCAATTTGGAACCAGTCTCTTGTTCCATGTCTGATTCTAACTATTGCTTCTTGACCTGCATACAGATTTCTCAGGAGTCAGGTAAGGTGATATGATATTCCCATCTCTTCAAGAGTTTTCCACAGTTTTTTGTGATCCACATACTCAAAGGCTTTGGTGTAGTCACTAAAACAGAAGTAGAGATTTTTCTAGAACTTTCTTGCTTTTTCTTTGATCCAGCAGATGTTGGCAATTTTATCTCTAGTTCCTCTGCCTTTTCCAAATCCAACTTGGACATCTGGAAGTTCTTGGTTCATGTAATGTTGAAGACTGGCTTAGAGAACTGTGAGCTTTACTTTGCTAGTGTGTGAGATGAGTGCAATTGTGCAGTAGTTTCAACATTCTTTGGCATTGCCTTTCTTTGGGATTGGAATGAAAGCTGACCTTTTCCAGTCCTGTGGCCACTGCTCAGTTATCCATATTTGTTAGATGATTTTAAGTTAAAAGTCAATGTATAATTAACAAATGAACCAAAACTAAAATAGACTGCCATTTATACACCACACAAAAATAAACATCTTGTTTTATAGAAGCCCACCATTAATTTATGCATGAAAAGTTTTTAATATCAATATACCACTATGTCATAGAGGATGCTGGCTTCCAAGTGGCTCAGTCATAAAGAATCTGCCTGCAGTTCAGAAGACACAGAAAGTATAGTTTCAATCCCTGGTTTGGGAAGATCCCCTGGAGAAGGAACTCACTCCAGTATTCTTGCCTGGGAAATCCCATGGACAGAGGAGCCTGGTGGACTACAGACCATGGGGTCACAAAAGAGTTGGACATGATTGAAACAACTGAACACAATTTTAATTTCACTAATATTTTCCTGGGTTGTTCAACAGTAAGAATCTGTCTGCCAATGTGGGAGATACAAGAGACTTGGGTTCATTCCCTGGCCAGGAAGATCCCCTGGAGAAAGAAATGGCAAGTCACTCCAGTATTCTTGCCTGGAAAATCCCATGGACAGAGGAGCTTGGTGGGCTCAGAACATGGGGTCACAAAAGATTTGGACATGACTGAGCATAGCTCAGCATATTTTGTATCTACCAACCATCGGACACATATTTGATATATACCTAAGAGATACAGCTTAAAGATAACTTCTAAATTATTTGTAACTTGAATTCTTCTTGTTATAATAAACTATGTTAAAGCTGAAAGATGAGTAGTGAAAGATTCTGGGCTTAAATTCAAGAAGGCTTAATATTTAGTGAAGGAATCAGTAGCATGTGTGCACACTGATGAATACACAAACAAAGTTTTTGTGGTTACATCAAAAAGAGATAAATTCCTTTTACTGGTCATGAAGTTTTTGACTAAGATATCATCTGAACTAGTGGATAGGCAGGCCAGAAGAGGAAGTGCACTTTAAATCATGAGTTAGTAGACAAGAATATTCAATATTCTTGTGTTCAGTTAATTGGGGAACACATGGGTGCAAAGGAGAAAATTGGCATTAAATATGGGTGGAAATAAGCAGAGTATTTCCAGCATGCATCTATTAGTATTTGTCACTCCCTCCCCTTTTTATTTTTGAACAAGTGAAGGGCATTATTATAACTATGTTTTAAAGATGATTTGGGGACTTTCCTTGTAGTCCAGTGGTTAAGAATCCATCTACCCATGCAGGAGACATAGGTCTAATCCCTGATCCTGGAAGATTCTGCATGTCACAGGGCAGCTAAGCCTGTGCATCACAACACTGAGCCTGTGCCTAAGCTCCAGCCAGCCACACGTACCAAAATCCATGAGCCAGAGCCTGTGCTCTGCCACAGGAGAAGCCACTGCAATGGGAAATCTGCACTCTGCAACTAGAGAGTAGCCCCTGGTCACCACAATCAGAGTAAACCCTAGTAGCAAGTGAGACCCGGCACAGGCCAAAGTTAATAAACAAATAACATTTTAAGAGATGATTTTTTGTATAAATACTTTTTAGAGGTAGAGGTTGTATACGGCAGTCATGTAGAATAATTGCTTACCACCTTAGATAGAACGTACATAACAGTTCAAGAAAATAATTGATATTTTTGTTTCAGTAAGCCAATGGCACAGAGGCATGAAGATCAAGCATAATGGTAAATAATCACTTATGCTACTAAGTCTACAAAAATGCTGAGGGCAGCATCAGTTCAATTCAGTTGCTCAGTTGTGTCTGACTCCTTGCGACCCCATGGACTGCAGCATGCCAGGCTTCCCTGTCCATCACCAACTCCGGGAACCTATTCAAACTCATGTCCATCAAGTCGGTGATGCTATCCAACCATCTCATCCTCTTTCATCCCCTTCTCCAGCCTTCAATCTTTCCTAAAATCAGGATACTTTCCAATGAGTCAGTTCTTCTTATCAGGTGTGAAGGGTAATGAGTCTTATAAACTATGTACACAGATTGTTAGTGGGAGTAAGAGAGGAAACAATATGCCCTGTAGTTACCAGCGACAATAGAAGAATAAAGGAAATTCTGTTAGCAGATTATAGTCCAAGGAAAAGACTTAAGAATGCAGCCTATTTGTAGGGGTGTGTGTGTGTGTATGTGTGTGTGTGTGTGTGTGTGTGTGTGTGTGTTAGTGGCTCAGTCATGTCTGCCTCTTTGCAACCCCATGGACTATAGCCCTCCAGGCTCCTCTGTCCATGTAATTCTCCAGGTAAGAATACTGGAGTAGGTTGTCATTCTCTTTTCCAGGGGATTTTTCTGATTCAGGGATCAAACCTGTGTCTCCTGCATGATACTTTACCACTGAGCCACCAGGGAATATTTATGAGGATAAACACGACTAAATGATGTATACAAATAAAGTCTCAATTGAGTGATAGAGACAATCTAAAAAGAATTAAGGTTTTTGGCTCATCACTTCATCTTCCTATATTCAACTTGTCTGAAAGACTGACCTTATTTTTACTTATATTGTATGTTTAATTTTACTTCCACACCTATCTCCATATAATTAGACTTTTGTTGTTATTTTATTCAGAAAGGCAAAGTGAATGCATGTCTAAAAAGAAATCACCTCTAAGGATTGACAGGCTATGATCTTGGTAATCACTAGAAAGTTTACAGCCAGGGATTTCCTTTATGTTCTTTGGTAAAACATGAGTTTGGCCTGTTTAAACTCCAAAGTAGTTAGTGTTAAAGATTTTGAAAGCTTGTAGAGGTGCTAATTAAATTAATTATAATTTGATTAACATGTCTTGGTACAGGAGTACTTCAAAGAATGGAGTGAGTGACACTCTGAATCTCCAGACAATCACCTAGATATTTTCTAAGTCTATTTCATAAATCATCATCCATCATGACTTTCCATGACAGATATGTATTCTAATAAACAAGGGCTTTAAAAAATAAAAGTATCAGACCTATCCAAATTTGAGTTCCTATTAATAGTATATGGTGAGGGCTCATTAAATGAGCTATTACGGTTAACCTATAAACAAGGAGTACAAGAATAGAAAAGATGTGGCAGAAGCAAAATTGAGAAGCATTTCTTCAGATTAACGATTGTTCCCCTCAAACCAAACTTCTGTATAAATAAGACATCACTCAATGCAATAATAAGAAAAGAAACATTGATAAGATGATAAATCACAAGCTAGCTGTAGAGTGTGTATATATATTTCATATACTTTTATATATTATAGCTGGCTTTCAGTCTAACATCCTACAAATTCATTTATTTTTAACAGTAATTTAAATAAGTATATGATAAATTATGACTATTAAGTCAATGTATATTATATATTTTATCTGAAATATTACAGTAAGTATTTATATCTATATTTCTGTGTCTATCTAGAGATAGATAGAATATGTTAAAGGAATGTATATTTATAGCCAAAGTAGAATAAAGAGAACTTAATTTGCCATCCTACCTAAAATAACTAAGAAATCAGTAAAAAAAAAAAAAAAATGAAAAAATCACTCTTAAGACATTTGACATGAGGAAACAAAGGACAGTAATCCTTTGCTTAGAAAAGTTTTCAGGGTAAAATACAAGGAGAGAATCCCCAAACTGGTAAGATATGTTGGTTGGGATTCTGGGGGAGTCTAGATGGTTGGAGATTTCTGGGAAGATTAGCAGAGAAGAGAACTGTACAGAGAAAATACAATTATGTTCAGATTCTTTATGCTCACATATAGACCCAAGCACTTGCCATAAGTGTATGAAGAAATGCTTCTATGATGGAAAAGGAACAAAACAAAGAATTAGAAAGAGAAATAGAGCAACACGAGACTCTAAAATGTGAAATGCCTGTCAACCAATCGAAATTCAAAAGGCTTAAACAGCAAAAATTAAACAAACAAATAAATATAAGTCAGTTGTTGTTGTTCACTCATTCATTCGTGTCTGACTCTATGACCCCATGGACTGCAGCACACCAGGCTTCCCTGTCATTCACTATCTCCTAGAGTTTGCTGAAACTCATGTCCATTGAGTCAGCGATGCCATCCAACCATCTCATCCTGTGTCATCCCCTTCACCTCCTGCATTCAATCTTTCCCAGCAACAGGATCTTTTCCAATGAGTCTACTCTTCGCATCAGGTGACCAAATTATTGGAGCTTCAACTTCAGCATCAGTCCCTCCAATGAATATTCAGGACTGATTTCATTTAGGATTGACTGGTTTGAACTCCTTGCTGTCCAAGGGACTCCAAGAGACTTCTCCACCACCACAGTTCTAAAGCACCAGTTATTCAATGCTCAGCTCTCTTTATGGTCCAACTCTAACATCCATACATGACTACTGGAAAAACCATGGCTTTAACTATATGAACCTTTGTAGGCAAAGTGATGTCTCTACTTTTTGATACACTATCTAGATTTGTCATTGTTTTCTTCCAAGGAGCTTTAATTTCACCATCCACAGTGATTTTGGAGCCCAATATAATAAAATATATTACTGTTTCCATTGTTTCCCCATCTATTTGTCATGAAGTAAAGGGGCCTGGTACCATGATCTTTATTTTCTTGATTGTTGAGTTTTAAGCCAGTTTTTTCACTCTCCACTTTCAGCTTCATCAAGAGGCTCTTTAGCTCCTCTTCACTTTCTGCTGTAAGGGTGGTGTCATTGGCATATCTGAGGTTATTGACATTTCTCTCCACAACCTTATTCCAACATGTTCTGCATCCAACCTGGCATTTTGCATGATGCACACTGGATATAATCTAAATAAGTAGGATGACAATTACAACCTTGATTAACTCTTATCCCAATTTTGAACCAGTCTATTTTTCCAAGTCCGGTTCTAAGTATTGCTTCCTGACCTGCATACAGGTTTCACAGGAGGCAGGTAAGGTGTTCTGATATTCCCATCTCTTTAAGAATTTTCCACAGTTTATTGTGATTTGCATGGTCAAAGGATTTAGCATAGTCAATGAAGCAGAAGTAGATGGTTTTCTGTAATTCTCTTGCTTTTTCTATGATTCAACGGATGTTGGCAATTTGATTTCTGGTTCCTCTGCCTTTTCTAAATTGCTTGTACATCTGGAAGTTTTCAGTTCACATACTGTTGAAGCCTACCTGGAAGGATTTTGAACATTACTTTGCTAACTGTTTGGTAGTTTGAACATTCTTTGGCATGGCTCTTCTTTGGGATTGGAATGAATACTGACTTTTCCAATCCTATGACCACTGCTGACTTATCCAAATTTGCCAGCATATAGAGTTCAGCACTTTAACAGCACCATCTTTCAGGATTTGAAATAGCTCAGCTGGAATTCCATAACCTCCACTAGCTTTGTTTGTAGTGATGTTTCATAAGGACCACTTGACTTCACACTCCAGGATGTCTGGCTCTAGGTAAGTCAGTTAAATCTGACTAATATTTAGCTCAGAATAGTTAGATAGAATTAATAAAGTAGTAGAACTTCCCTGGTGACTCAGTGGTAAGAATCCACTTTCCAATGCAGGAGACACAGGTTTGATAATGTGGTCCCTTGGTGAAGGAAATGGAAACCCACTCCAGATTCTTGCTGGGAGATCCCATGGATAGGGGAGTCTGGTGGGTTACAGCCAATGGGGACACAAAGAGTTGAACATGACTGAATGCATGCACATATACACATGGTATCTCTATACATATTTTTTTCCCAGAAAATTGAAGAAGAGGGAATACTTCCCAAGTCATTTGATGATGTCAGTTTTTCTGACAATAAGTGATGTCAGCTTTTCTGATAATAAAACTAAGGTCTTTACAAGAAAAGTTAACTACTGTGTTATATTCTTTTGAACACAGATGTAAAATTCTGTAGTAACAAGTGACACACAAAAAGGATAATGCATCATGCCCAAGTTGGGTTTGTGCCAGAAATACAAGGAATGATTACTTGAAAATAAGTATAATTCAGAATATAATACCAAAAAGAGTGAACTCATATGATTAAGTCAATAGTCCAGTAAATGAACTTGAGAAAATCCAAAATCCATTCCCAACTAAATATATTTTGTAATACTGCATAGTGAGACATTTCTGAACCTGATAAGGTGATAAATAAACAGTAGAAACCTCACAGTTAAAATCAGAATATTGAAATAATAGACACTTTTACCTTACCATCAGGAATGAGATAAAGACATCTACTCTAACCACTTGTATCTGATATTCTACACTAGGTTCTAGTTGCTGCAATAAGGCACTGGAAGAAATGAAGTCACCAGACTGGACAGGAAGAAATAAAACTGTCTTTATTTGCACATAGCATGATTATCAAAGTAGAAAATCTTATTTAATCTACAGAAAAGTGAGTGGAACTAACTTAAACTAGATGAGTTTAAGAAGGCTACAGAACATAACATCAACATGGAAAAATACACAGCATTCCTACTCACTAACAACCATTTTCAGAACAGTTTGTCAGTTCCTTTAAAATGTAGCCAAACCTGGTAAAACCGAGCCATTCCACCTCTATCTACATAAGAGGTATAAGAGCAGATTTCCATACAAAGATTTACGCATAAATGCCAAAGTAGTTTACATATCCAAACATCTAGGTTAATAATAATCTTCATGCAATTGGCTTCATGCAACTTTAAGATATTAGGTTTCCCTAACATCTACAGTTAGCTTCGTCCAGAAGACCAGAAAATGCCACATTTCAGAAGGCTTCTACCTAAAACTCTTAAAAAGCAAACACATACATTGTAAATCCATGGCTGATTCATGTCAATATATGGCAAAAACCACTACAATATTGTAAAGTAATTAGCCTCCAACTAATAAAAATAAATGGAAAAAAAATAAAATAAAAAATAATGAAATAAAAAAAAAGAAAAAAAAAGCAAACACACACACGACTTTCAGAAATAAATCTGAAATACAATATATCACATGTTTAATTTACATTTTTCAACTTAATCTAAGCAAAGATAAGACTTAACTTCAAAGAAATCTATTAGATATCCAGGTGACTATTGTGACTAAAATTCTTTTTTATTAATATTCACAATTTAATACACCATTTATCATCTGACAAAATTGAACATTCCTGAGGTTGCAACATTCTTAATTTTTTAAAAATTTTTATTGGGGTTAGTTAATCCACAATGCTGTGTTAGTTTCAGTTGTACAGCAAAATGAATCAGTTACATGTACACATATAGGCACTCTCTTTAGATTCTTTTCCCATATAGGCAAGATACTTTAAACTGATTTGTCATTATGAGCTTTTCTTTCCAGATGTTACAGTTTAATTTGACTCTTAAATGCATGTCACTCTAATTAGAATGTTAACACTTTAAGCTTTCTAATTGTAATAGCATTGATGAAAATAACTTCTTAAATTCTATTTCACATTTTTATATTGCATAAGTCTCTTAATAAAAAATATAGGCTTGGGAATTCACAATCCTGTGTCCTAATTATTCACAGAAAGTTGAACATATGATTTCATCTTGGTTCTTACACATATGGGAAACATGCAGTAACACCTGACAGGTAAACACTGATGCTTCTATGATCCTGTGACTCTCTTAACAAGTGGTAAGGGAACTCTGGTTACTGGGGAAAACTGTGATCAAATATACACACACATATCTGTGTCTGGGACTATCTGCATTTCTAGAGTTTACATATCAATAAATGAACATTTAATTAAATTTGTATATATGAAAATATTTCAGATCTTACTTTAAACACGAGTTGTTTTTCTATTTTACAGTGTCCATCATTCTCCTGTATCTTACACTTAAGAAGCCAATATATCATATTTAATAATTAAATTTAATTGATACTTATTTCCCAACTATCCTTGTAAACTGTTGTGCCTATAAAATTCTGAGGTTTTTCAGAGACGTTTAAAATTTATTTACTGTAACTATCTATATAATATTTAGAGTATATAGAGTTATATTTTAATAGCATAGCTATATTATTAAAATATGATGATGTACATAAAATCCTAACAACAAGTACTTCCTCAATATTTTTCCAAGTGTTTTAACATAGGTTTTATTGGTTTGTATGAAGCTTTATTTTATATTCATATTAAATCTCATATAATATAACTGGTTTTTCTTTACATGAGAAAAAGACAGTAAGTCTCTAACACTGAGAGAAATTTAGAGAAATTGATGAATTACATGTAGCTGAACAGGAAAATGAGCACCAATTACTAGGTTTTATCTTTTTTCTCTCTCCTTGAAAATATGAAAGGGCTTAAGAATTCTGTTTTATTTGACTGATTTTGTAGTTGTTTATTTATTTCTCAAGTCAATAGCTTTCTTTCAGAATTTTTCCTAAGCTTGATAGACTATTTTAACTCAGGAATCACAAGAAGAAGTTAATCCTTTGTTGAATCAATCCTAAACTATTGATTTGAACCCACCAATAATTGTTCAATAAAAGAACGAGTATTGCTTTTAGAAATAACATTTTGCCTTACCTGTTATGAAGGTGAGAAGTTCACCCAATGAAAATATTTTGTCCCTCTTCATAGTTGTCTTTTTCTAATTCTCATGTTTATTCTAGCTTTTAATTATTACTATGTATTTTACATTATGGGAAGAAAGAAAATGAAAAACAATTCACTCTGCAGTCACTGGACATTTAAATAGGAAGAATCATAAGTCTAAAGACTATATCTGAGCTCCACTTAACCACTCTGCAACTTTGGGCATAGTTGTCTAAGTTTTAATCATTTGTAAAAACAAGGATAGCGTTGCAGATCTGTCCTACCTCCTAAGATAGTCCTAAAAAGCTAATAAGAAAGAGAATATTAAGAGATTGGTACAAAAAGCACTAAACAATTTGCATGTATTCTGGGAATCTCTATTCTCTATGGGGTTCAAGACGATTTTGTCTGTGATACTTGTTTCAGTGTAAAACGATCCATTGCTATGTTGGCATGCTCCACTTGTTTAACAAATCACCATGTGTTAAGTGCTTCATTTAGGCATCGTTTTATCTTCACTCTATCCCATGCATGCATTGATTTCACTTTCATTTTTCACATGAAAAAACTGAAGCTCAGTGAGGTTAAGAAAATTACTGAAAGTTGGCAAGTTAAAAATCTGAAATTGGAGTTCTCTTTTATGTAGCTACTGTGCCTTATCATATCTTTGTGAGACGACTTAGGTGTTTTTTTGGTTTTGTTTTGTTTTCAACTGGAGACTAATTACTTTACAATATTGTAGTGGTTTTGCCATACATGGACATGAATCAGCCACGGGTGTATATGTGTTCCCCATCCTGAACCCTCCTCCTACCTCCCTCCCCATCTCATCCCTCAGGGTCATCCCAGCGCACTAGCCCTGAGCACCCTGTCTCATGCATCGAGCCTGTACTGGCGACCTGTCTCACATATGGTAATATACATGCTTCATTGCTATTCTCTCAAATCATCCCACCCTGCCTTCTCCCACAGAGTCCAGAAGTCTGTTGTTTACATCTGTGTCTTTTTTGCTGTCTCACATATAGGGTAATCATTACCATCTTTCTAAAATCCATATATACATGTTAATATAGTGTATTGACATATTTCTTTCTGACTTATTTCACTCTGTATAAAGGTTCCAGTTTCATCCACCTCATTAGAACTGATTCAAGTGCATTCCTTTTAATAACTGAGCAATATTCCACTGTGTATAAGTACCACAACTTTCTTATCCATTTGTCTGCTGATGGGCATCTAGGTTGCTTCCATGTCCTGGATATTGTAAACAGTGCTGCGATGAACATTGGGGTACACGTGTCTCTTGCAATTCTGCTTTTCTCAGTGTGTACACCCAGCGGTGGGATTGCTGGTTCATATGGCAGTTCTATTTCCAGTTTTGTAAGGAGTCTCCACACTATTCTCCATAGTGGCTGTACTAATTTGTATTCTCACCAACAGTGTAAGGGGGTTCCCTTTTCTCTGCACCCTCTCCAGCATTTATTGTATGTAGGTTTTTTGACAGCAGCTATTCAAACCTGGATGAGGTGGTAGCTCATTGGGGTTTTGATTTGCATTTCTCCGATAATGAGTGATGTTGAGCATCTTTTCATGTGTTTGTTAGCCATCTGTATGTCTTCTTTGGAGAAATGTCTGTTTCGTTCTTTGGCCCATTTTTTGAATGGGTCATCTGTTATTTTGGTATTGAGCAGCATGAGCTACTTGTATATTTTTGAGATTAATTCTTTGTCAGTTGCTTCATTTGTTATTGTTTTCTCCCATTCTGAAGGCTGTCTTCACACGTTGCTTATAGTGTCCTATGTTGTGCAAGAGCTTTAAGTTTAATTAGGTCCCATTTGTTTATTTTTGCTTTTATTTCCATTACTCTGGGAGGTGGGTTATAGAGAATCCTGCTATGATTTACATCAGAGAGTGTTTTACCTATGTTTTCCTCTAGGTGTTTTATAGTTTCTGGTCTTACACTTAGATTTTTAATCCATTTTTAGTTTATTTTTTGTGTATGGTGTTATAAAGTGTTAAAGTTTCATTCTTTTACAACTGGTTGATCAGTTTTCCCAGCACGACTCGTTAAAGAGATTGCCTTTTCTACATTGTATATTCTTGCTCCTCTGTCAAAGGTAAGGTGTCCATAGGTGCTTGGATTTTGCTCTGGGCTTTCTCTTTTGTTCCATTGATCTATATTTCTGTCTTTGTGTCAGAACCATACTATCTTGATGACTGTTGCTTTGTAGTATAGTCTGAAGTCAGGCAGGTTGGTTCTTCCAGTTCCATTCTTCTTTCTCAAGAGTGCTTTAGCTATTCAAGGTTTTTTGTATTTCCATACAAATTGTGAAATGATTTGTTCTAGTTCTCTGTAAAATACCATTGGTAGCTTGATAGGGATTGTATTGAATCTAGAGATTGCTTTGGGTAGTATACTCATTTTCACTATATTGATTCTTCTGATCCAAGAACATGGCATATTTTTCTATTTGTGTCATCTTTTATTTCTTTCATCAGTGTTTTATACTTTTCTTTATATAGGTTTCTTGTTTCTTTAAGTAAATTTATTCCTAAGTATTTTATTCTTTTTGTTGCAGGGGTGAATGGAATTGTTTCCCTAATTTCTCTGTTTTCTCATTGTTAGTGTACAGGAATGCAAGGGATTTTTTGTGTTAATTTTATATCCTGCCATTTCACTATAATCATTGTTTAGCCCTAGTAATTTTCTGGTGGTGTATTTAGGGTTTTCTATGTAAAGGATCATGTCATCTGCAAACAGTGAGAGTTTTACTTCTTCTTCTCCAATTTGGATTCCTTTTGTTTCTTTTTCTTCTCTGATTGCTGTGGCCAAAACTTCCAAAACTATCTTGAATAATAGTGGTGAGAGTGGGCACACTTGTCTTGTTCCTGACGCTAGGGTAAATGCTTTCAATTTTTCACCATTGAGGATAATGTTTGGTGTGGGTTTATCATATATAGTTTTTATTATGTTGAATTATGTTCCTTCTATGCCTGCTTTCTGGATAGTTTTTATCATAAATGGATGTTGAATTTTGTCAAAGTCTTTCTCTGTGTCTATTGAGATAATCATTATGGTTTTTATCTTTCAATTTGTTAATGTGGTGTATCACATTGATTGATTTGTGAATATTGAAGAAACGTTGCATCTCTGGGATAAAGTGCACTTGGTCAATATGTATGATATTTTTAATATGTTGTTGGAGTCTATTTGCTAGAATTTTGTTGAGGATTTTTGCACTTATGTTCATCAGTGATATTGACTTGTAGTTTTCTTTTTTGTGGCATCTTTGCCTGATTTTGGTATTAGGGTGATGGTGGACTCATAGAACGAGTTTGGCATTTTACCTTCCTCTGCAATTTTCTGGAAGAATTTGAGTAGGAAAGCTGTTCGCTCTTCTCTAAATTTTTGGTAGAATTCATCTGTGAAGCCATCTGGTCTTGGGTTTTTACTTGTTGGAAGAGTTTTGATTACAGTTTCAATTTCCATGCCTGGGATGAGTCTACTAAGATTTCTATTCCTTCCTGGTTCAGTTTTGGAAGGCTGTACTTTTCTAAGAATTTGTCCATTTCTTTCAAGTTGCCCATTTTATTGGCATATAGTTGCTGATAGTAGTCTCTTATGTGGAGAAGGAAATGTCAACCCACTCCAGTATTCTTGCCTGGAGAATCCCAGAGATGGAAGAGCCTGGTGGGCTGCCATCTATGAAGAAGCACAGAGTCGGACACTACTGAAGTGACTTAGCAGCAGCAGCAGCAGCAATCTCTTATGACCCTTTGTATTTCTGTGTTGTCTGTTGTGACTTCTCTATTTTCGTTTCTAATTTTGTTGATTTGATTCTTCCTCCTTTTTTTTCTTGATGATTCTGGCTAATGATTTGTCTATTTTACTTATCTTCTCAAAGAACCAGCTTTTAATTTTGCTGATTTTTGCAATAGTCTCTTTTGTTTCTTTTTCATTTACTTCTGTCCTAATTTTTATGATCTCTTTCCTTCTACTGACCCTGGGGTTCTTCATTTCTTCTTTTTCTAATTGATTTAAGTATAAAGTTAGGTTATTTATTTGATTTGTCTCTTGTTTCTTGTGGTAAGTTGTATTGCTATGAACCTTCCCCTTAGCACTGCTTTTTACTGAATCCCATAGGTTTTGGATTGTTGTGTTTTCATTTTCATTTGTTTCTATGCATATTTTGATTTCTTCTGTGATTTGTTGGTTATTCAGAAGTGTGTTGTTTAGCATCCATATGTTTGCATTTTTGATGTATTTCCCCCCCTGTATTTGACATCTAATCTTGCCGCATTGTGATCAGAAAAGATGCTTGAGATGATTTTAATTTTTTTTTAATTTACCAAGGCTAGATTTATGGCCCAGGATGTGATCTATCCTTTAGATAGCACAAGTTCCATGTGCACTTGAGAAAAAGGTGAAATTCATTGTTTTGGGATGAAATGTCCTATAGATATCAATTAGATCCAACTGGTCCATTGTATCATTTAAAGTTTGTGTTTCCTTGCTAATTTTCTGTTTAGTTGATCTATCCATAGGTGTGAGTGGGGTATTAAAGTCTCCCACTATTATTCTGTTACTGCTAATTTCCCCTTTCATGTTTGTTAGCATTTGCCTTACATATTGCAGTGCTCCTATGTTGGGTACATATATATTTATAATTGTTGTATCTTCTTCTTCGATTGATTCTTTGATCATTATGTAGTGTCCTTCTTTGTCTTTTTATGGCCTTTATTTCAAAGTCTATTTTATCTGATATTAGTATTGCTACTCCTGCTTTCTTTCCATCTCCATTTGTGTGAAATACCTTTTTCAAGCCCTTCAATTTCAGTCTATATGTGTCCCTTGTTTTGAGGTGGATCTCTTGTAGACAGCATATATAAGAGTCTTGTTTTTGTATCCATTCAGCCTGACTTTGTCTTTTGGTTAGGGCATTCAACCTATTTACATTTAAGGTAATTATTGATAGTATGATCCTGTTGCCATTTACTTTGTTGCTTTGGGTTCATGTTTATAAAACATTTTTTGTGTTACCTGTCTAGAGAAAATCATTTAGCATTTGTTGAAGAGCTGGTTTGGTGGAACTGAATTCTCTGAGCTTTTGCTTGTCTGTAAATCTTTTGATTTCTCCTTCATATTTGAATGAGATCCTTGCTGGGTATAGTAATCTAGTTTGTAGTTTGTTTGCTTGTTTGTTTTCTCCTTCAGCACTTTAAGTATGTCCTGCTATTCCCTTCTGGCCTGAAGAGTTTCTATTGAAAAATAAGCTGTTTTCCTTATGGGGATCCCCTTGTGTGTTATTTGTTGCTTTTCCCTTGCTGCTTTTAATGTTTCCTCTTTGTGTTTTATCTTCATTAATTTGATTAATATGTGTCTTGGGGTATTTCTTCTTGGGTTTAACCTGTTTGGGACTCTCTGGGTTTCTTGGCCTTGGGTGGCTATTTCCTCCCCCATTTTAGGGAAGTTTTCAACTATTATCTCCATTTAGGTTTTAAGAAACATTCTCTAGGTTATTTTTGCTTTTCTCTCTTCTTTTGTCTAGTCCAGACTATAAACTAAATAACCAATATTCTTTGAGTCAAAGAGAAAGAAATTACTTTTGTTTGGTTTATTGCAGAATTTGGTTTATCTCAGACCAATACTTTTTTATTTTATTTTATTTTATGCATTCTCGAGCCCAACTTCAATTCTCATGCTTTTTATAGCCTTAATCTCAACCATCTCTGCTCAAAATGTGCTTAATAGGACATGTTCCTTTGAAAGATTCTAAATTACCTCTCTCAAGTTTATTAGTGCTCTAGATTTGGTGAACAAATACAGATGAAATAGATCTTTACTCTCTATGACTTTTTTGATAGAGAGGCATGCCTCTTAAAGTCTATGAAAATCAATTTTAATCTATCTAGACCTAAGAGCTTAACTCTTTTTGGCAGTCTTTAAGTGGCAGCTCTTTCTCCCTACAAAGCATTGAATAGTTCACAGAACTTCCTATGAACTTTCTTCCAATCAGTCTTCCCCTTCACCCTCCCTCCATTCCTCCTTCCCTTCCTTCTTTCTTTCTCTGGGCTAAAATGCAATGATGAAATAACACAATATTATCAATGAATGTGAGCTACCATTAATTTATAAGAAATAAGTTTGAATATTTATGCATGTTTTTTCAAAGACACTTAATGGTAAATCTCATCAAATATTTTTTCTCAAGCTAAAAATATTTTAGCAAATTATATTTCCACCTTTGTGCCTTGCTGATACAAGCCACTCTCAAGCCCTTTTTGTGGGGCCCTATTAAATATTTACCTCCCTTTGCTTTCTGTTACACCAGTTATTTTCCATGCTCACTATGAACATTCCCTGACACAGATCAGAACCAGTCACTTCTCCAAGGAACTCTTATGACTTATGGTGGAATATGTTACTTAGAGATAAAAATTGTGGCCCCCTAAATGATATTGGGGCTAGACTATAATCTTTGCTTTGTTTCCTCAGTAGGTAAAGTTAGAATTTTGAAAATAACATGTTATTGATATTTTCAGTTTTGCTTAAGATTTAATGGCTTTAAATTGCATCAGTGTTCAGGACTACCCTGGTAATCCAGTGATTAAGACTTTGCCTTTGAATGTCAGAGGTGTGGGTTCAATCCCTGATCCAGGAGCTGAAATCCTACATGCTTTGTGGCCAAAAAATCAAAACGTAAAACAGAAAAATTTGTAAGAAATTTGACAAAGCCTTTAAAAATGGCCCCATCAAAAGTGAAAACAGACAAAGAAACAAAACAAATCTTTTAAAACTTTTTTGAAAACTGGATACAGAGTTCAATGTAAAAAAACTCTATAAGTCACTTAAAATAGAAGTTTCAAATTCAAACACTGAAATTGTTTATTAAAATGTTAAAAATAAATAGTCAAAGTAAATCACACTAATACTAGTAACTGTAGTTAACAGCTAGTCTGTTTCTGCCAGGTGCTTGAGCAAAACCCCTGCTCTATGCTGTGGCAATTATGACCACTGTCTTCGTGTTCTGTCATAAAATGTTTTACATTCATGCAAATTTATCTACATTTTTTCCCCTTTATTCCAGATTTTGAGCAGAGAAAGATTTATTCTTCATCCCAAAGGAATTTTGTGCCCCCCCCCCCTTCAGATGCATAAATGGTTTCAATGTTACGTTCAGATTTCTAGTCCACTGGGGATTGGTCTTGTGTAAGGTGAAGAACCAGTTGCATCATTAGGTGATGGTTATATGACCAACATCAGTCAGATTAAAAACCATTGTTTCCCAGTGATTTGAGACATGATATTTATGATCATGTCATAAATTCTAACATGCATTTGTTTAGATGCTGCTCTCTGAACGTCTGCATATCTTAGGAGTGAGACACTAATAACCTTTTGTTCTGGGTTGTCTTCTGAACTTTTGCATGGCAAACAGCTTTGGATGACAGAAATATCATCTCCTCTGGAGCAATGACTTGGTACGCTCACTACTTTTAATGAAAGATTTGGGTTTTGGGTTCTAACTCAGGGTTCCTCTCTCCTAGGGCACCACATCTATTTCACATATCCCTGTGATTACTGGGACTTGGGTAACAGACACAGGTAATGATAATAATCTCTGATGAATCTTCTATCAGCATCTTTGAAAATGTAGCAGGAATCCACATTTAATTCTATGAAAATAATGAAAAATCTCAGAGGTAATTGTAAACTTGAACTATTTTTACTAGTTTTATGTAGATGGAATAATACCACACTGCTTGAATTGAAGAGATTTTATTAAGAGGTTTCAATATCTGGTAGGACCATAACCTTTTTTGTACTCTTTTTAGGATTTCCTTATTACTCTGTATTTGCTTACTTACATTTTTAAAAGCAACTTATTTAGCCGGGGAGAGGAAAAATATTTGCTGATATTTTTACTGGATTCTTGAATAAGACAATAAAGCTTTTAATTACTTAGAATAAACGTCTTATGATGTTGAGCTCCTCTAACCAAGAACATGTTATAATTTCTGATTTTGTTTTTCAGTAGACAGATACAACTTATGTCATAGTTTAAGAACTTTCTTATACAGATTTGCCCATTTATTGTTAAGGCATTTTTCTATTATTTTATATTTTAATTTGTATTTTATACAGGTCTCACCTTCTACTAAAATATCTTACTGGTTATTACTTTTATATATGAATGCTACTGATTATTATAGGAATTTAAATATAAAGCTAAGGCAGTTACTAGATTTTCTGATTGTTTATGTTATTTTTAATTTTTTCTCCTGGATTCTTAAGGTATACTCTCATATCCTCTTTGATAGAAATAGTTTTAAATATTATCTTACCAGGAAGTTATCTTTAATTTTGTCCTCTTCTATAACTACCTTGGGAAATTTGCTCAAAATAACATTAAAATATTCATGGTGATACTTGATATTCTTGCTATTTCCTGTTTAGGGAGAATGTCCCATTTTGCCCATTAAGAAAGATGCTACTCTTTAGGGCTAGCATATGCAATAACACAAACATATGCAATAACACAAACTCTCACATCATATACATCAGATCAAAAAGTGTCTATTCAATCTTATTGAGTGTTTTAGTTTCAATACAAAATTAATTTTCAAGATGACTTTTTAGTATTTATGGAGATGAATAAATGTCTTTAATGTATCAGTACAACAAATTTATAATGCATTTATATATTGATTTAAATAGACTGAGATGATCAGAACTTTAATGTTTTACTGAGTTCTCCTTTTAAACTGTGTATGACTGATTTTATTTTGGGGAGACTGTCTTTTGACAACTTTATGCCTTTTACGGAAGAACTCCGTGGTAGAATATTACTGAGTTCTAACTGAGTTAATGTATTTAGAAGTCTTGATAAACAGAAGGCTGGTGCACACTTTCTCTCCTCAAGAATTCCTGAGATAATGATTCCCTGCTTCATTTCAGTGGCCCTTGCTGAAAAGCATGGTATCAGTGTGATTTTGCTTTTGTGGTGCTTTCTTAGAAGTTTGATTTTTTTTTTTTTCCATTTGTTTGCCTGGCAGCCCAGAGGGGTTTTCAAAATGATCTTTATGCTGTTAAAGTGGCATTGTTTTCCCAGAGCGTGTTTGCTTGGCGTCTGAGTCTTGTGGGCAAATGTCTCCATTGTAGGGGGTGTTCCTACAGGACCGCCTTTATTTCAGGAGGGTTTGCACTCTGGGGGCTACTATCACCTGGCTTTATGCCCTGAACAGATTTGTTACTAGAAGGCCTGCCTACTCAGCAAGCCAGGTATTGGTGGAGTGTGCTGCTCGGCTGTCTGTCTGACCTGCATATGTAAGTGGACTTCAGGGATGTCTAATGTTCAGTGTTCCAGGGCATAGCAGACCTAATCAGGTCAGAGGAAGGAGTCAACTGCAGAAAGCAGCAGTCCCATCAGAGCAGGCTCTGTGACGGGACCCTGACACAAGGCACACCTGAGAACATTCATCCAAAACAGCACAGGCTTCAGGATACACAGCAGCTGGAATTCTAAGGAAAAGCTTTTCTCCACAAGTTACCTGATACATTGGCATCCACTGTGACTCAGACTTGTAGACAAATTCTGATTTGTTGTGGCTTCATAGGCAGTCAATGTGTCCCTCCACATGGAGAGGGCAATAGGAACACTGTGTGTTGACAAGATAACCTACAATAAAAAGACGATAGATCTCTTGGAGGATGGATGGGCCACATAAGATGCACTGTGAACAAATGGACTATATTCCGTGTTTTATAAGGCACATCTGCTTGTGTGCTGGCCAGTTCACACAAGTTCTCAGACAGTGGGCAGTGGGGAATTTCTGAGTTTTTCCCAAATATTTGGAGGTGGTTAAGGCCATATATTGGCTACTTATATGACCGTGGGTGCTGTGTGCTTAGTCATTTTAGTCATGTCCGACTCCTTGTGACTGCGTGGACTGTAGCCCACCAGGTTCTTCTGTTCACGGGATTCTCCAGGCAAAAATACTGGAGTGGGTTGCCATTCCATTCTTCAGGGGATCTTCTTGATCTGGGGATTAAACCCAGGTCTCCTGTATTGCTGATGGATTCTTATAATCTCAGCCACCAGGGGCTTCTTATGATAGTAAATATAGCTATAACTTCTCTCTTTTGATTACAGAAATATTGAGCTAATAAGTTAAATTTAAACAACATTTAAAGATCAATTATCACGTAATTATAAGGTTTTAGTTTTCTAAAATGCATTTTTTGTACTTTCAGAAACTAGCCCATATCTACTTGTTTCCAATAGAGCCATCTTAGCCCACTTGGTCAGTAGTTCATCTTCACTCCTTCTCTAGTAAGGTACATTTCCTGTGAAATTCTCCTTATGTATGTGTATTGACCACAGCTAAATATTTGCAAAATTAATTGCTATGTTGGTCAAGAGGGAGAAGACAGAGTAATTATCTAAGTGGCATTCACTAATTGTACACTTATCCTTCCTTTTCCCATTGTGAAGTATGTCACTACTTGAATATCCATGCATCAGCTCTACATGTTGGATTGGCTAAAAGGTTCGTTTGGGTGTTTCCATAAGATGTTATGAAAAACCTGAATGAACTTCTTGGCCAACGCAATCCAAATAAAATAGAGAGAAAAAATAAAGACCCCAGGACCAAATAGTGATAATTGTCACGGTGCTTGAATAAGAAAATGTAGAATCAGTAATGTTTACATCAAAATGAAAGATGAGTTTTTATGGTAAGCAGACTTGTGGTCCCCAAATTTGCCCATATCCTAATCTTTGGAATCTGTGATATCTTATGTTATTGGCAAAGGAGCATTAAGATAGAAAATAGAATTAAACTTGCTAGTCAGGTGGTCTTCAAAGACAGATTAGATGAGATGAGATTGTTGGATGGCATCACTGACTCAGTGTGCATGGATTTGAGCAGAGTCTGGGAGATAAGGAAAGGGAATCCAATGTGCTGTAGTCCATGGGGTTGCAAAGGGTCGGACAGGACTTGGCAACAAACAACAGCAATCCTTGGTTTAGCTAAGACTTCTAGCTCACAAAACTATAAAATGATACATTTGCTTGATTTAAATGATACATTTGTGATAATTTGTTACATCAGCAATAGAGAGCCAATATAGTTATGAATACTGAATCACTATAGAATAAAACCATGGAATTCAGTAAGTGATGTTTTCCTCTAGATTGAAATTATTTTAAATGTATCCAGAGATAGTTTCTTAATGGAAAGTCATGCTTTGAATGTTTTATGCTAAGGTATCTTTAATCTCAACTACAATCCTTTGAAGGTGTAAAAGCAATTAAATTATTACAAATTTCTCTTTAGTTTTTGCTTGTTCTAGTTAAAAACCCTATTTTAAGCAAATTTAATGTTACCTTTTAACATTGAGCTTTGGTTTCAAGTTAGCTATCACTTTATACTATATAACAAGCAACTTTTTTTTTTTTTTACCAAACTTGCAAAACAAAATACAGTACCAAATTATACATGTGAGAAAATGCAAAATGCACTTTAAAACCCAGAGTTAAGATTTCATTTAGATCAGTCATTAACCATTAGATAAGAGAGCTTATTTAAGGAATTTAAATCATAGCACTTACACTGTATTTTTAAAAGTTGCTAAGAGCACTGAGGTGAAATAACTTGTCATGTTAGTGTTTTTTCTCACTTATTAGAACAAGACCACCCCAGAAAAACCTTTATTTTCCATTACCTAGTCTTCTCACAGAAACAAAATCTTTAATTAGTGCAGTTATAGTGTTAAATATAAAGAATATTTCATTACAAACTAGGTAAAATTCAAGTAACTTGGGTATTTCATTTTTCACAAAGATCCACTTTAAAAATATATATCAAAAGGAAAAAGAGAACAAGACTACATGCAATTATATGGTATTCTTTCTTAACTTCAACTATTTAAAACTTTCTGGCATCCACAGTGTAGAATCAGGATATGTTTATTTCCTACTTTGAAATCACAGAGCACAATGATTAGAATTACAAACTCATGTTGCATGTCCTTGTTTTAATGTCACTCTTTTCTACTTTGTCAGAGACTGACATTTATTGTAATCACTCAGATCCTTGGGGTTTCCCTGGTGGCTCAGTTGTAAAGAATCTAGCTGCCAATGCAGGAGATATGGGATCAATCCATCAATCCCTGGGTCAGGAAGATCCCATGGAGAAGGAAATGGCAACCCATTCCAGTATTCTTGTCTTGAGAATTCCGTGGACAGAGGAGCCTGATGGGCTACTGACCGTGGGTTTCCAAAGAGTCAGACACGACTGAGTGACTAATACACTTTTCATAAATGGAATAAAACTAAAGCATACAGGTAAGTGAGCTTTATATGTTAGCAATACAGTTAGCCCTGCTGTGGGATCACAAATATTCAGACATGACTGAGCATGTGCATGCATACACACACACACACACCTGGGAAACCACGTTGCTACAATATCAGACCTCATTTCATTTATCTAATTGTCCAGTTTGTCTGTAACATCAATCCAAAAGCTTCAGGTATGAAACCAAATTCTTTTTTATTTCACATGTTTGTCAATTTTTATTCATGTATGACTTTTATTTTTTATTATTTTTTATCATGTATGACTTTTAGTTTGAATGTTTTGTTAGTTTAGTTCATTCTTACTTTCCACTTGAAGTATTTCATTTTGCTTCCACTTCAGGACTCTCATCTCCACCATAATTTCACTCCATGTAAACCGAGAAGCTACCTTATTCCACCCTCAATGTTAATGACTAGAATTTCCTAATAAATAAATGGGAATAAGAATTAAGTACATGGGATCTTTCATCTCTAGAAAGGATGATACCTCAAAATCATTTATAAATATGTGAAAACTGGAAACAGCTGAATAACCAAAATAATCTTTGTTCAGATATTTGCTTTTATACAAGAAAACAACTTATACTAGCCTTTTCCTTTACCCACCCAATTAAGTGATAATATCGAGCATTTAAAAATGCCTAAATTCAAAAATTGTTAGCTAAAATCTGGATTACCTCTAGAAAACTAACAAAATCAAATGTGCAGATCCACAAAGATCTAACGACTTTATCTTGTGACATGGGACACACCTGAGTGTATGTGTGCTCCTTCGTGTACAGCTCTGTTACAACCCTGTGGACTGTAGCCTGCCATGCTCCCCTGTATGCGGGATTTCCCGGCAAGGATACTGAAGTGGGGTGCCATTTCCATCTCCAGGGGATATTCCCATTCTAGGGATCAAACTTGAGTCTCCTGAATTGGTAGGCAAATCCTTATACTACCATGTTTGTAAGGCCCTGGGGCAGGTGACATCCACCAGAGTACAATTTACTAACACAATATATCTGTATGCAGATCAGGAAGAAACACTTAGAAATGAACATGGAACAACAGGCTGGTTCCAAATAGCAAAAGGAGTATGTCAAGGCTGTATATTGTCACCGTGCTTATGTAACTTATATGCAGAGTACATCATGAGAAACGCTGGGCTAGATGAAGCACAAGCTGGAATCAAGATTGCCGGGAGAAATATCAATAACCTCAGATATGCAGATGACACCACCCTTATGGCAGAAAATGAAAAAGAACTAAAGAGCCTCTTGATGAAAGTGAAAGAGGAGAGTGAAAAAGTTGGCTTAAAGCTCAACATTCAGAAAACTAAGATCATGGCACCCAGTCCCATCACTTCATAGCAAATAGATGGAGAAACAGTGGAAACAGTGGCAGACTTTGTTTTTTGGGCTTATAAATCACTGCAGATGTTGATTGCAGCCATGAAATAAAAAGACACTTACTCCTTGGAAGAAAAGTTATGACCAACCTAGACAGCATATTTAAAAGCAGAGATGTTACTTTGCCCAACAAAGGTCTGTCTAATCAAGGCTATGGTTTTTCCAGTAGTCATGTATGGATGTGAGCGTTGAACTATAAAGAAAGCTGAGCACTGAAGAATTGATGCTTTTGAACTGTGGTGTTGGAGAAGAATCTTGAGAGTCCCTTGGTCTGCAAGATCAAACTAAAGGAAATTGGTCCTGAATATTCATTGGAAGGACTGATGTTGAAGCCGAAACCAATAGTTTGACCACCTGATGTGAAGAGCTGACTCATTTGAAAAGACCCTGATGCTGGGAAAGATTGAAAGCAGGAGCAGAAGGGGAGAAGGGGACAACAGAGGATGAAATAGTTGGATAGCATCACTGACTCAATGGACATGAGTTTGAGTAAACTCCGGAAGTTGGTGATGGACAGGGAAGCCTGGCAGTCCATGGGGTTGCAAAGAGTCGGGCGTGACTGAGCAGCTGAACTGAACTGATAGCACACTAAGAATTTTATTTGCTATCCCCAATAGGCATTTCTGACTGTGAAACCAATAATACTACTTTGAAATAAACTACATTTTATTTTTTTTTAATAAACTACATTTTAAATGTGTTTATATTTGCAAAACATAAGGTAAAAATGAAATTCAGTTTTTCCTCTCTTTTTAATTATCAAATATTGGAAAAATAATTGATTTTTCAACATCTAAAATCAAATATAAGCAAAAGTTGTTTTTCAATTACTTGTATGAAATTTATAATAACCAAAGAACTTGCATATTTTCAACAGTGAAGTCAAAATATTAGGGAAAGCATTAAGCATATGAAATTTAAAGTTTCTAAAATAAAAGATAAGTTAAATTCTGGGAAGTCAAAACAGAAAACCAAAGGAGATGTATGTCTTCAAATTAATGTCCTGATTGAAAGCAATAAAAATATAAAAGATTAATATTATATGCATTAAAGATTCATGAAGGTCAAGTCTTCTAAAAATATAACTTGATTAAACTGGCAGTCAGGAAGTCTTAATACCATTTTCCATTCACTATTGAATTGATTCACTTTCTATCTTTTGTAACATATCATGAAATTATTCCACGTGAAAATATATGATCTGTTTGTTAATATTTTTTTCATACTTATGTGCAGATATTTCATTTTCCAGTATTGTGGAATTTGGCCTTGTAAGGGCATAGCCAAAGGGCTTAGGAACATATGGCTATGACTTTATATTTATAGTACAAATAATTGAATAATTTATGATTATGTAAGTGATAATAGTGAGGGTTGCTTAAGATGTAAAATATTGGGGGTTGTACATACTCTGTTTACCCTCACCTCCAAAATTTAATAAAAATGCTTAAATTTAAACCCTTCCACTGGTAGATGAATCCCATTAAAGTATAGTTTTGTTTATTTACTTAATATTTTATATGCATTGTCTCCTCAGTTATCTTACTTTGTAACATTGAAACAATTAAACTTTTATATCTCATTCAGTGCTTAGCTTCAGGTTATTCTCTTCACTGAAAATAATGAGAAAATCTCAGAGAAACTAATGTAGATTCCAATTCAGTTCAGTTCAGTCACTCAGTTGTGTCCAACTCTTTGCTACCCCATGGACTGCAGCATTCCAATCTTCCCTGTCTATCACCAACTCCAAGTGCTTGCTCAAGCTCATGTCCATCAAGTCAGTGATGCCATCCAACCATCTCATCCTGTCATACTCTTCTCCTCCTGCCCTTCAATCTTTCCCAGCATCAGGGTCTTTTCAAATGGGTCAGCTCCTCGCATCAGGTGACCAAAGTATTGGAGTTTCAGCTTCAGCATCAGTCCTTCTAATGAACATTCAGGACTGATTTCCTTGAGGACTGACTGGTTTGATCTCCTTGCAGTCCAAGGAACTCTCAAGAGTCTTCTCCAACACCACAGTTCAAAAACATCAATTCTTCAGTGCTCAGCTTTCTTTATAGTTCAACTCACATCCATACATGACTATTGGAAAAACCAAGTTCATCTGAACTTTTGTTGGCAAAGTAATGTTACCCCATAACAGTCACCTCTTAACAAAGTAAGAGTCCCTTGGCTTTGTCTTCTTGCCCCTGCACTCCACCCCCAACTTCATCTTCAGGATCTAATTTTCCTGCAAGTTGCCATGGAATTTGGGCTACTTGTTTAGGAAGGTCTAGATCAGATAGTAATTGTAACTGAAGGATGCGTCTATGTGTGTGTGTGTGTGTGTTTTCTATACACTTTAGGATTCCTGTTCACATAACAGTGAATACTGATTTGTGTTATAAGGAACTGAAATCTGTATGGTCTGTATAAAGAGAAGGGTCTGGGGTTTAGGCAACCCATTCTATTTTCTTCTGGATGTGGCTTCTCTCTCCCACCTGAGGGTGTTACACTGTGCTTCCTCTCATGGCCTGTCTCCAGCTGTGCAAGCTTCCTAAAACACAATGGTTGTTTCAAATAACTGCATTCCTGCCTTTATTCTTTTTTTTTTTTTAGTGGAGTGCAGTTTATTACACCGGCGGGCCCAAGGCAGAGTCTCCTCTTAGCCAAGGGCTCCGACCAGCATTTGTGAAAATCTTTTATACCCCATGTGTACGTGTCCAAACCCACCACCCCAAATCCCTTGAGGCTTACAAAGGAAGGGTAAATACAATCACAATAACCCCATCATTCACGTATTTTGTGTTCAAACAGTTAATAATCAATAAGCCTGTGGTTGTATTCCGATAGATACTGTCCAGAGGCAGGGGTGATTAGTGTCTGTTTTCTCTTAGGCAATGAATAACCTGGATGTGATTTTCAAGATTCCCCTGCCCAGAGGGGATCTTATCCTTCCATTGTCAATCCCACAGGCACTAAGCACAGAGTTCAGAGTCCATTGGAGGGGCGGCCTAGCACGATCAGCACGGACAGACCTGAGATGGAGTCCAGGCCCTATGAATTCCTTTTTCATTTCCCCCTCTTGATGTTCTTAGTTTCCATAACGAGCATCATTTATTGAGATATATTGCACCTTAGCCCTCCTGCCACCCACATGAGAGAATGCTATCAACTTCTGGGTTACAAAATTCACAAGGCATTGTAGGAAGCAGAGCCCACAAAGCAGTATGATCAAGATTACTATAACAACAGTTCATTAGACATG
The DNA here is from genome assembly GCF_910594005.1 of Cervus elaphus. Classification (NCBI taxonomy): domain Eukaryota; kingdom Metazoa; phylum Chordata; class Mammalia; order Artiodactyla; family Cervidae; genus Cervus; species Cervus elaphus. The sequence goes on along the minus strand of NC_057843.1, from coordinate 4,388,258 downwards.
GCTTTCACTTGATTTTGCATATCCTCTAAGGCAGTAGATACATTTTCAGACAGGTCAGGGATGTACACACAACATTCGTGCAAGTCCCCCCTTGGGCTACTGTGAGTATGTCTAATGCCATCCTATTTTGAATTACTGCCTTCCTCATCTGAATCTGTTCTTCGTTCAAAGCTTGAATGGCTTTAGTACTGTCTAAGAGGGCCTGTTTAGTGAAATTAGTTAAGGCCTCTACCTTAACCATGATATCCGTTGTCCCTACAGAGGGTACAAACAAGGCAGCAAGATAGTCATACCATTGGAACATGGATTGTGTCCATCTTGCATGCAGATAAGGCAGGTTTACTGGAGGCTGGTGTAGGCTAGGCTTAATTCTGCCATGGGCGAAAGTAAATCCTAATGTGCAACGCCCCACCCAGCCAACTGGTAACCATGGCCATCAGTTAAGCCCACAGAACCACTGGGTCCCATTGGGGGCTACCCAGCAGATTCCAGGCCAGTCGGAACCGGGCCACTGAGCAGACTGATTGGGGTGATAGGTAACTTCCAAGATTTGTTTACATTGTTCAGGGCACAAATAACAATTCTTTTGGGTCTAGGGGACTGTCTCCAAATCCAACTTTCTGTTCTTTTTGTTCCCAGCAAATAGTAGCAGGGGCAATCCTGTCCTTTCTCAGGAGTAATCAAGAAATATTCATCCCAGACCTGGTAGTATTGCTCAAGGTACCGGGAGGCCTGTCCCCGTTTTGTAAGGGAGCCCTTTTCCTCTTTAAGTTTCATATATGAGGTATAAGCCTTTGTTATCTCTGTAAGGCTGGTGTTCATGTTAAATGTAACCCTATGTCCCTGGCCCATTGATGGCTTCTTCTTACACCAGGAGAGCAAAGAAAGGTTATGGTTGGTGAGAGAGAGGAAAGTTCCTTTCTGTTGTTAAAGTCCCCATAACGGAGTGGCGATACCCACCAGGGGAGTCTGTGGGTATCCACAGGGGCATAGCCCCACATACCCAAGTTCAGAATTACATTGGTGAGGCCGAGCAGCAGGAGTCGTTTACCCAGCTCCATCCTGTAGAGGGCTCGTCTGGGACCTAGTTTTCTTCTTCCTCCTCAGAATGATCTTGGTTTCCCGTGGGTCGGTGGGGTCCTTCTGGGTGGTCCACTCAGCGTCCTCTGGGTCAGCGTGGTGTGTCTTCTTCGCTCTGGTGTGATGGATCAAGGGACAATACCTGCAACTTTAACTGAGCGCTCAGTTCCCCTGCTGCCGTCCACTACCTGCTGAAGTGAAAAGTCCGAGCGCTGAAAAGCAGAATCCTTCCAGAGGGGCGAGGCGCCTTTCCCCCTCTAGGAGATTCAAGCAACAAAGCCTCAGGGTGGCCTCAAATGAGACCTGTCTCCTCAAAGTGAGGAGTTTCCCGGCCAACGCACCAAATGTTATAGCCATGCTTTCCGGGAAACAAACTCACTCAGAAAGACAATGCAGATAGTGGAGTGCAGTTTATTACACTGGCGGGCCCAAGGCAGAGTCTCCTCTTAGCCAAGGGCCCTGCCTTTATTCTTAAAGATAAAGGTTGGTGGCCCCCTGCAGCTGCCCCTGAAGGCCCCAGAGTGTCAGGCAGTGTCCAGCTATAGTCAGGATATTTTAATGTAAAAATAACAAGAAACATTGAGTCTTTAACACTACCCCCTCAAAAAATAGAAGGACCAGAGAATATCTTTCATTTGGTAGTTTATTAGATAATGAATTCAATATCTGTGCTGATATCTGGTATTTAGACAAGCACAAACACGTCATGGAAGCATGACATTACAATTAATGGCACTCAAATGTCCAATAGGTGAAACATAACTGGTGTAAGTTCTTATAAATTCCCTAGTCTAGGGATACATTGAGCATTCAAATTAAGAATAAAGAATAAAAGGCTCATTCTTTGCAATTATAAGTATTTCAAACTACAGGATATTCAGCTCAGTTCAGTCGCTCAGTCATGTCCGACTTTTTGCAACCCCATGAACCACAGCACGCCAGGCCTCCCTGTCCAGCATCAAATTCCGGAGTCCACCCAAACTCATGTCCATTGAGTCGGTGATGCCATCCAACCATCTCATCCTCTGTCATCCCCTTCTCCTCCTGCCCTCAATCTTTCCCAGCATCAGGGTCTTTTCAAAGGAGTCAGCTCTTCGCATTAGGTGGCCAAAGTATTGGAGTTTCAGCTTCAGCATCAGTCCTTCCAATGAACACCCAGGACTGATCTCCTTTAGGATGGACTGGTTGGATTTCCTTGCAGTCCAAGGAACTCTCAAGAGTCTTCTCCAACACCACAGTTCAAAAGCATCAATTCTTTGGCACTCAGCTTTCTTTATAGTCCAACTCTCACATCCATACATGGCCACTGGAAAAACCATAGCCTTGACTAGACAAACCTTTGTTGACAACGTAATGTCTCTGCTTTTTAATATGCTGTCTAGGTTGGTCATAACTTTCCTTCCAAGGAGTTCAGTTCAGTTCAGTTCAGTCACTCAGTTGTGTCCAACTCCTTGTGGAGTCATGCCTTTTAATTTCAAGGAGTAAGTGTCTTTTAATTTCATGGCTGCAATCACCGTCTGCAGTGATTTTGAAGCCCCCAAAAATAAATCAGCCACTGCTTCCACTATTTCCCCATCTATTTGCCATGAAATGATGGGACTGGATGCCATGATATTAGCTCTCTGAATGTTGAGCTTTAAGCCAACTTTTTCATTCTCCCCTTTCACTTTGATCAAGAGGCTCTTTGGTTCTTCACTTTCTGCCATAAGGGTGGTGTCATCTGCATTTCTGAGGTTATTGGTATTTCTCCCAGCAATCTTGATTCCAGCTTGTGCTTCTTCCAGCCCAGTGTTTCTCATGATGTACTCTGCATATAAGTTAAATAAGCAGGATGACAATATACAGCCTTGACGTACTCCTTTCCCGATTTGGAACCAGTCTGTTGTTCCATGTCCAGTTCTAAGTGTTGCCTCCTGACCTGTATACAGGTTTCTCAAGAGGCAGGTCAGGTGGTCTGGTATTCCCATCTCTTTCAGAATTTTCCACAGTTTATTGTGATCCACACAGTCAAAGGCTTCGTCATAGCCAATAAAGCAGAAATAGATGTTTTTTTCTGGAACTCTCTTGCTTTTTTGATGATCCAGCAGATGTTGGAAATTTGATCTCTGATTCCTTTGCTTTTTCTAAAACCAGCTTGAACATCTGGAAGTTCACGGTTCATATATTGCTGAAGCCTGAGAATTTTGAGCATTACTTTACTAGCATGTGAGATGAGTGCTATTGTGTGGTAGTTTGAGCATGATTTGGCATTACAGTTCTCATTTAAAAGATAATTCATATTTCTGTCTTATTTTAAGCTCCCAAATGGGTATAGAGATGGGGTGCAGTCAGCCCAATTTAAACACTGCTAAGTTTGGTCTGATATTGCTGTTTAAATCGATTACAGATTTGAAGTATAATAAAATATGCATTAATTCTCCATTAACATTGGCAAATTATGCTAAAATGAAATTTGGATAAATTATATTAAATGATTATTACTAATATTTCTGATGTGTTCAACCCAGGTGTACTATACTGAAATTAAGTGGGGACTAATTCAGCTAATTGTTAAGTCTTTGGCTAGTTAAAAAAAAAAATTCTGTATAGATAATGCACATTCTGTAGCCAAGATATTTATATCAATAACCAAGGGAGCAAGAATCCTTAGTGTGTTCTTATTAGAACAATTTGACTAAGACTTAATCAGAACATTTTATTTCTGTTAGGAGATGCACATTGACTGAAACCGCCCTTCCTGGCCAGGCACCAGAGTAACCATTTACACGAATTGTTTTATTGCAGAATTTTCTGGTAAGGAACACGGAACTAATAAGCTACCACCAACTGGAAGATTTTGAGAAATGTCAAAAGGAGACACCACATGTCTGACCACCTCCCAGAATCCTTCTCACTGGCATCCATCTTGGATGAGCAATTCATGTGCCACCAGTAAGAATTCTGAGTCAGAATGATTAGCCAAAGACAGCCTGGAAACTAATTCCATTACCATAAAACCAGAGACTGCAAGCCATGTGACAGAGCAGTCCTCCAGGGTTTCCTTACCTTACTGCTCTCCACCTGGGCACCCCTTCCCAGTAAATTCTCTTGCTTTGTCAACACACGTGTCTCCTCGGACAATTCATTTCTGAGTGTTAGACAAGAGCTCACTTTCCAGCCCTGGAAGAGATCCCCCTTCCTGCAACATTTCCATAGCTTATTGTTCCCTGACATGGCTGTTTAGGGGTCCAGAAAAATAAAAATTCCCTTGCAGATCTAAGATAAATTGGCGCTATTAAGGCCTCATACAATTTAGCAAATTTTCTAAAAATTCAGAGAAATGCAGCCCGAAACAGTACTCATTTCTAGATGAGGCCTGGATCTGCTCAGTCTTGGCAGGGTTCACCTGGTAAGTATGGGAGAAGGCAGGTTGTATTATGACAATTTAAATACTGGAAACTCTACAGAGTGGAAGTCAGGTCCTCTGAGCATCCGTTCCATATGGTCATAAATGAAAATAGGTGAGAATGTAGATAATGTTACCTTGAAATTACAGTATTCTACATTTGCAGAGTGCAGCTCTATCTAAACCCTACAGCACTCCTGTGATACAATTAAGTATTATTGTCTCTTTACAGAGCAAAAAGATGGTCACAGATGTCAAGTGATCTGCCAGCAGCCAAGTGCATCATGGCTGGAAGTTGGGATGGACCCAGGGAGACCTTTGGATCTCAGAATGTGCTCAGAATTGTCAACCACAAACTGATACTTGCTTTGTCATCTACCACTACAAGGATTAAATCACGTGCTACTGCAGCTGCTGACCTCCAACACCCCCTGAAGGAGTTCAGGGTGGGGAGCAGGCACGAGGCACTCTGTGCTCCAGGAACATTGGTAGGACAGATCTTCAGTCAATTAAGATATTCTCAGGAGCTGATTTTATGAGCCCAATTTTTGTATCTCCTCATATCTAGAAAAGCACTAAAATCCTTCATGGTGATAATTGTTCCTTGTGACTAGCAGAAGCTTCATGAGACCAGCAGAAACTTTCTAAAAATGAAAGTTCTCGATTGCATGTACTCCCCCTTTACCAGAATCACATATATATAAACACACATCTATGTATATATATGTACTGTCCTCTCCCCCGACCTTTTTGAAAGTCTCTCAGAGCTATCTGAGGTGCTGCCTCCTGGTGTGCAGTCCTCATATAAAACTCAACTCACAGCTCTCAGGCTGTGCATTTTTTAAGCCGACAGGATGTACCTGCAGTTGAGGCAGGAGAACAGTTGTATCGCTATAATATCTCCCTTTATGTGTTCACATTTAACGATGAGTTTCTCAGAAGATTTCTATTAGGCAGTAACACTGAGAAGTAAAGGAAGACAGAAGAGTGGAATGTGCCTCAAAGAAACACTTCCCCTGCAACACACAATATATCCCAGGCACATGTGGAAGACACAGCTTGACACTCAATGTTATACAATAACTCCTTTCTAATTATCTAATGCCATACAACCAATCATGACAATACTTACTGGCTAAAGATAAAATCTCTTGCGTTTTCTGTGTGCTAGCAATCCAAGATGAACTGGGATGAACTTGTTGGTTAGGGTCACGCCTGCACTCACATCTATATGGTGACTGGGGAAGCCAAGAGCTGGAAGGCACCTGTCACTTTGTGTGGTGGGTCTCAGCACCTCTCCATGAGGTCTTCCACGTGGACTCCAGTATGTTGGCCCCAGTGTATTCAGTTTTCTGACACAGAAACCCAGGGCTACATGGAAAGTGCTTTAGCAAGCGGAAGCTGCAAAGCCTTTTCTAACTGACCCTCATAGGTCATGAAGACTCATTTCTGCTGCTTCTTATCAGTTATGACTAGTCACAACTCAATCTGCATCCTCACCTCCATTGACACAAAGGCACATACAGGAAGGCTGATGAGAGCAATGTCAGGTCCTACTGCAGAAGAATCTGCAGAACAAGAGAGAGGTTGCAACCATATGTGTAAAATAAAATCCACTGCAACATCTTACAGAAAAGTCAGAATCTTTTGCAAAGGATGAGAGAAAGGTCCGAGGAAGAGGTTTCATGGGTACACTACACTCATGCCCCACTGACTAGGACAGACTTAACTGCAGGGCCTTGCTCTCACTCTGGAGAAAATTTACAAGGACAGAACTCCATGCACGAGCCCTGAGAAGAAAGGGATATAGATGCCTCTGTGGTGGATGATGGTTCAAAGGTAAACATAATGGGAAAGAGGAACAGGAGTTGACAGTTGTAGAAAATGGCATGTTATTGTATGCTGGTATCGAGGACACTTACTCGACACTATGGAAACTAGAAAAATGATACAGATGAAGCTATTTACAAAGCAGAAATAGAGACACAGACTTAGAGAACAAATACATGGATACCAATGGGAGACAGTGGAATGGAATGAATCAGAAGATTGGGATTCACATATATACACTATTGATGTGTGTCCATGTGTGGTAAGTAACTTCAGTGTATCTGACTGTATGCAACCCTAAGGATGGTAGCCCACCAGGCTCCCCTGTTCATGGGATTCTCCAGGCAAGAATATTGGAATAAGTTGTCATGCCCTGCTCCAAAGGATCTTCCTGACCCAGGGACTGAACTCAAGTCTCTTACATCCCCTGCACTGGCAGGCAGGATTTTTTACCACTAGTGCCATCTGGGAAGCCCATACACTATTGATACTATGAATAAAATAGATAGGGGCTTCCCTGGTGGCTCAGCAGTAAAGGATCCGACTGTAATGCAGGAGCCGAGGAAGACACGGGTTCAATCCCTGGTTAGGGAATATCCTCTGGAAGAGGGCATGGCAACCCACTACAGCATTCTTGTCTGGAGTATCCAATGGACAGAGGAGCCTGGCAAGCTACAGTCCATAGCGATGGACTCGACTGAAGTGACTTAGCACGCAGCACGAATTAAATAGATAACTGTTGAAAATCCACTATATAGCACAGGGAACCCTACTCAATGCTCTGTGGTGACTTAATGGGAAGGAAATTCAAAAAAGAGGGTATATATGTATATGTATGACTGATTCGCTTTTCTGTACAGTAAGAAATAATACAACATTGTAAAGCAGCTATATTCCAATAAAATGTTATTTGTTTTTTTTTAAAGGTATGTTTGAAATGCAGAGAGAGGGGCAAGAAAGGAAAACTCAGATCCCCCTCCTTTATCTAAGTGGTAGAATGTATATTTATGGGATATTCTACTTTATATGAATTTCTGAGTGTAATCTGCTATGTGCTAGATTTTCCTTGAACTCTGCAAATTTCTCATAAATGGGAAAACTCAACTGACTAGTCCTCCTATTCCTAAAAGTGACTACTGATTTAGGAGTTATGAAAAATTATTAAAATAGGACCTAGCAATTAGTAAGTACAAAGTTAATGTTGGCTATTATTTTCATACCCTCATCACAGTCTTCCTCACTCCTTGCAAACTTCAGTTGTGATATAGGTCTTTCCAGTACCAGCACTTCATGTCCTCCAAATGTCAACACTGAGAATTCTAAGACCTACATCTGCCTTGTCCATAATTTTATTTCTAATGAATATATGGCAGCACTAGTGGTAAAGACTCCACCTGCCCATGCAGGGGATGCAAGAGACGTGGGTTCCATCCCTGGGTCGGGAAGATCTCCTGGAGTAGGAAATGGCAACTTGCTCCATTCTTGCCTGGAGAACTCCATGGACAGAGGGGCCTGGCAAGCTATAGTCCATGGGGCCACAAAGTGTCAGACACAACTGAGCAACTGATCACTCCTCTCCCAAACATCTTAGTGCAAAGAAAGCATGTATCTTTTTCTATTCCTCAAGGCATGAATAATTATTTTCAAAAGTAACACCAGGAATTATGCTAAATTAATATCACTATCATTATTAATAAAACAAAAATCAGTATATAAATACAGTTTATGTACAGTTTATATGTATTTTAAATATATATGTTTGAGTTCAGTTTGTACATAAATTGCAAATTTTGACTTTGGAGAAATGATCTGTGATAAACAAGATTTATGAAGTATCTCATCCAATGTTATCAAAATATGGATGTCCAACCTTTTACTTACCTATGCTTCACTGACAATTTTACAAGGCTACTGAAATGGCTTGAATAACCTTTTGGTTCTTCAAGTCATAAAAATACATTCTGTCTCTGCAAACATAAATTATACAAATTTACTGTGATTCTGTGGGACAACAGTCTTTTCAGGTCACTCTACTTATAATTACTACTAATTAAAATGTGCCAAAGAAAAGATAGAAATTTATCACTGCTCATTAAACCTGTAAAGACTGTGTTAATTGGATGTCAGGCTCAGTAACTCACAGAAATATTTGCTACCAGTCTAATTTTAGAACAAAAGGACAGTGGATTGTACAATATTCTAGCTGGGAATCTAAAGTCTGAAAAAAAAATCCACAGCTTTAGAGAGACAACATATATGTAGTTTTTTAATGGGTGTCATCATTATCAGTCATTGGCCTAAACAAATGGAATAAATTAGTGTGATGTTTGTTGACTTTTAACTGACATAAGATTGCAAAAACCTATAGCCAATGCAGTGAACAACTGCAGCTGATTTACAAAGCTGAGCAATTTTAAGAATCTATGTATATGAAACATATTTTCCTTCCTTAAATGAAACAAAATATTTTTAGAGTCATTGTATTTAGAAGAATAAGTGTTTTAATTGAAGTAAAGCTTTTTATGGAAAACATCAGATACAATTTGTATATGATCCAATGCCAAATCCTTCTATAAAGAGAATGCTTTGTGTGAATATGAAATAATTACATGAGAAAAATTGAACAAAATTGCTGGAAAACCAGGACTTGGCTATGAACAACAAGACTAAATTAGATAATGTGCAAAGTATAAAAATGGATCTTTTATGTTACCTAAAAAATAAGGTGTAATAAGTGTCCCATTAAGAACAAATCACACAAGAGCTCTAAAACTGGAAGCTTCGGGCTTGAGACAGAAAGACTGGATATTTGGATTATTGTTGTTCCTGTTGAGTCGCTCTCATGTCTCACTCTCCGTGACCCCGTGAACTGCAGCACACCAGGCTCCTCTCTCCTTCATCATCTCCCAAAGTTTGCTAAGTGTCCACTGAATCAATGATGCCACCCAATCACCTCATCCTCTTTTTGCCCCCTTCTCCTGCTACCCTCAAATTTTCCCACCATCAAAGTCTTTTCCAATGAGTCAACTCTTTCCGTTAGGAGGCCAAAGTATTGAAGATGCAGCTTCAGCATTAGTATTCCCAATTTATATTCAGGGTTGATGTCCTTTAAGATTGACTGGTTTGATCCTCTTGCTGTCCAAGGGACTCTCAAGAATTTTCTCCAACACCACAGTTTGAAAGCATCAATTCTTCAGTGCTCAGCCTTCTTTATGGTCCTACCCTCACATTTGTGCATGACCACTGGAAAAACCATAGCTTTGTCTATATGGATCTTTGTCAGCAAAGTGATGTCTCGACTCTTTAGTATGCTGTCTAGGTTGGTCACAGCTTTTCTTCTAAGGAGCAAGTGTCTTTTAATTCCATGATTGCAGTCAACATGCACAGTGGTTTTGGAGCCTAAGAAAATGAAATCTGTCACTGTTTCCACTTTTCCCCTATTTATTTGCAATTAAATGTTGGGACTGGATGCTATGATCTTCGTTTTTTGAATGTTGACTTTTAAATCAGCTTTTTCACTTTCTTCTTTCTCCTTTATCAAGAGGCTCTTTTGATATCAAGAGCCTCTTCAGTTTCTGCCATTAGAGTGGTGGACTCCGCATATCTGAGGTTGTTGGTATTTCCCCTGAGAGTCTTGATTCCAGCTTGTGATAGTGGTGGTTTAGTCGCTAAGTCATGTCCAACTCTTAGGACCCCATGGGCTGTAGCTCCTTTGTCCAGAGGGTTCTACAGGCAAGAATAATGGAGTAGGTTGCCTTTTCCTTCTCCAGCTTGTGAGTCATTGGATTATTGGTTAAATACTACTACAATGTCTATGCCTTCTTGGTAAATAGATGGGGAAACAATGGAAACAGAAACAGACATTTTTCCTTGGGCTCCAAATTCACTGAAGATGGTGACTGCACCCTTGAAATTAAAAGACACTTGTTTCTTGGAAGAAAAGCTATGACCAACCTAGACAGCATATTTAAAAGCAGAGACAATACTTTGCCAACAAATGTCCATATAGTCAAAGCTATGGTTTGTCTCATGGTCATGCATGGGTATGAGAGTTGGACTATAAAGAAAGCTGAGCACTGAAGAATTGATGGTTTTGAACTTTAGTGTTGGAGAAGACTCTTGAGAGTCCCTTGGACAGCAAGGAGATTAAACCAGTCCATCCTAAAGGAAATCAGTCCTGAATATTCATTGGCAGTACTGATGCAGAAGCTGAAGTTCCAATACTTTGGCCACCTAATGTGAAAAAGTGACTCATTGGAAAAGATCCTGATGCTGGGAAAGACGGAAGGCAGGAGGAAAAGGGTATGGCAGAGGATGAGATGGCTGGATGGATCACTGACTAAATGGACATGAATTTGAACCAGCCCGGGATTTGGTGATGGACAGGTAAGTCTGGTGTGCTGCAGTCCATGGGGTCACAAAGAGTTGGACACGATTGAGTGACTGAACTGAACTGAACTGATGACTTCTTAGATCCAGAAACCTCACATGTGCTATCATAACTCCCTGTCCTTTATGCTTACATCCTATCACCTTATGTCTTAATTTTAAAAATCTTCTGCTGTTACTTTGATACAAATCTTAATGACAAGCTAATTATATGATCATTTAATTGAATTTTTGTGTTTCAAAAAGAGCCTCTGTGTATGGTATTGTTAGCATGAGTCAAGAGTATTATATCATTTCTTCCAATAATTAGTCCAAATTCCATCTAAAATTATCCATCATCAGCTAGATGGAATACAGGAATTCAGGATCATTATACCCTTGAACTTGGTAAAAGTAAATACCAGACTTCCCACATTAAAGACAAGTGCAAGGCCTATGTGCACAGTTTTGTATTGAAAGTTTATCAGAATATCCTCTAAAATATTCTGGTTTGGCATATTGACTATTTTGAGCTAAAGGAACTTGAAAACAGTAGGTACAAAAGGAACAGTCACTGTTTAAAATAGCCAGGACATGGAAGCAACCTAGACGTCCATTGGCAGATGAATGGATAAGAAAGCTGTGGTACATATACACAATGGAATATTACTCAGCTATTAAAAAGAATGCATTTGAATCAGTTCTAATGAGGTGGATGAAACTGGAGCCTATTATACAGAGTGAAAGTAAGTCAGAAAGAAAAACATCAATACAGTATATTAATGCATATATATGGAATTCAGAAAGATGGCAACGATGACCCTATATGTGAGACAGCAAAAGAGACACAGATGTAAAGAAGAGACTTTTGGACTCTGTGGGAGAAGGCGAGGGTGGGATGATTTGAGAGAATAGCATTGAAACATGTATATTATCATATATGAAACAGATCAACACTTCAGGTTTGATGCATGAGACAGGGTGCTCAGGGCTGGTGCACTGGGATGACCCTGAGGGATGGGATGGGGAGGGAGGTGGGAGGGGGGTTCAGGATGGGGGACACATGTAAATCCATGACTGATTCATGTCTATGTATGGCAAAAACCGCTACAATACTGTAAAGTAATTAGCTTCCAATTAAAAAAATTAATTTACAAAAAAATTAAAAAAAGAATAACACTCAGATATCCGCTTTTCAGGAGATGAAACTCCCATGTGGAAGATGCTCTCCTTAAACCAAGAGGAAAGAGCCTCATCATCAGAGGCAGGGAATCGAGCAGAGACAAATGTGCACAGACAGACATTGTTAACGTAATCTCATCCTGCCTTGGTCACCCTTTGCCTTTTAGTTACTTTTCCACATCCCTGCCCTTTTGGTTAACCCAGTATATAAGCATTCAGATCCACCCAGGCTTTGGGTTTTCATTTTGCTATGAGGGCAATCTGTTGCTCCTTGTTGTCCAGGCACTAAGTCCAGCTAACCCTTTGGGACCCCATGGACTGTGGTACCCCAGGCTCCCGTGCCCTTCACTCTCTCCCAGAGTTTGCTCAAATTCATGTCCATTGAGTTGGTGATGCCATCCTTTGCACCCCTTCTCCTCCTGCCTTCAACCTTTCCCAGCATCAGTGTCTTTTCCAGTGAACCAGCTCTTTGCATATTGGAGCGTCTGTCCTTCCAATGCATATTCACAGTTGATTTTCTTTAGGATTGACTGGTTTGATTCTCCTTGCTGTCCAATGGACTCTCAGTCTTCTCAACATCACAAATTGAAAGCATCAATTCTTCAGCCCTCGGCCTTCTTTTAAAGACTTTTCTCCATAAATCTCTTTTACTTATAAAGACTCTGAACCCAGCCCAAGACCCTGAGGTCCCTGTAAAGTGTTGCCTCCCTAGTGTGTCTGGCTTGGGGGACAGGCTGTCCCGGGCTGGGAGATCCCACTCATCCTAGAGATGTTAGCTGAGATCTGAGGCCCCTGACAGAAAGCCAGCAAGAGACAACAGTCCTCCCACCTCAGCCTCTGGGTGTCTATCTGCACTGTCTGGGGCACGGAGGAAGGTAAGGATTCTCCTTCATTTCTTTGCAAACTCAGTCAGCAGGAGAAAAACATTTGTAAGCATTAGTTCTTTGGATTGAGACTGTGAATTTGCTCCTGGGTCTCCACTGGAAATTGCTCCTTATCCTCCAGGGAATATTCACTGTTTTCCTTTGCTATATCAGTAACCCTTTTGTATCTGCTGTTCTTCAAGTGCTTTTAGCTCAAAATAGTGAGCATGCCAAGTGGGCGTACTCTGTGGAGGCGCATTCTGCTACCTTTCACTCCCCCAGTCACTCCCCCACCAGGTTAGGTAGCATCACACGGCACAAGGTCACCTGAGTACATGAATATGAACTGACCAACCTGTAGAACTTCACTTAACTCACTGTGCACACAGCCTGCAGGATCTTTCTCTATTTCTATACAGTTCTCACAGCTGTACTTCATCACTTAACTTAGGTTTGGGATATTTTTTTATTTGGATTATGCAGTTATAGCTATAGAGAGTGTAATATGGAAACAGAGCTGCCACCCACTCATTTATTGACATTTTACCTCAATTTTTTTTTCCTTATGGGCATTCCTAATTTTAAAATGCCCATATTCATTTATAACATAATTTTAGTATTTTAATAATCTTTAAATTATTCCAGGCTTGATACTTGGGTCAGGAAGATCCACTGGAGGAGGGCACGGCAGCCCCCTCTAGTAATCTTGCCTGGAGAATCCCATGGACAGAGGAGCAAGCCTGCAGACTGCAGCGCATAGTGAAAGTAAAACTTGCTCAGTCGTGTCCGACTCCTTGCGACCCCATGGACTGTAGCCTGCCAGACTCCTCTGTCCATGGATTTCTCCAGGGAAAATATTGGAGTGGGTAGCCATTCCCTAAACCAGGGGATCTTCCCAACCCAGAGATCGCACCCAGGTGTCCTGCATAGCAGGCAGATTCCTTACTGTCCCAGCCACCAGGGAAGTGCAGTCCGTAGGGTTGCACAGAATCAGACACAACTGAAGCAACTTAGCTCACACACCATACACGTTCAAATTATTCACAGTAAAAATCATCACAAACTAGCTTATTTAGTAACTAACAAAATGCCAGTTTCATGTTCTGGACATACTTTGGACACTTAGACAAAAATATCTGAAACAAGTTTAAGACAAAGCTTTATAAAAAATCCTTTTACAATGTACATTTTATTTAGATACCTGTCATACTTTTCGAAAGGAGTGCCAGATCTTACTCGCAGGAATACCTAACGGGAGTACAGCCTTATGCTAAATTTTATAAATTAATATAATGTTTTGTTCTATTTACTTGCCTCCTCCAAACTAAATGAATAACATATCATTAAAAATTGTTTAATTTTCAACATGATAACTTTAGCTAAATTTTTTTCTCCCATAATAATTAACTTGTCAAAAACTGTGTCAAGGGCATTTTATGATCTAAGAACCATTAATTTGCCTCTGTTTTAAAACCTGCTATCCTTTGAAATATTATCTTAAAAACAAACAAAAAAACAAAAGAATTGTTAAATGGAGAGACAATGGGACTTTTGTTTTAAGTTAAAATGAAAGGAAATGTAGACCATTTTCCTTTACTCTAGAAGCATAGTGATGGGTTTAGTTTTCTGAGCTGATTTTGGTTTTCAGCCCCCACCTCTTAACCGACCTTATAGAGGTCACGCTGACATTCTGATGGCATATCCTCAGATCAGTTCAGTAGCTCAGTTGTGTCCGCCTCTTTGCCACCCTATGGACTGCAGCACACCAGGCTTCCCTGTCCATCACAAATACCCAGAGTGTGCTCAAACTCATGTCCATCGAGTCATTGATGCCATCCAACCATCTCATCCTCTGTCATCCCCTTCTCCTCCCACCTTCAATCTTTCCCAGCATGAAGGTCTTTTCCAATGTATCAGTTCTTCGCATCAAGTGGCCAAAGTATTGGAGCTTCAGCTTTGGCATCAGTCCTTCCAATGAATATTCAGGACTGATCTTTAGGATTGACTGGTTGGATCTCCTTGCAGTCCAAGTGACTCTCAAGAGTCACAATTCAAAAGCATCCATTTTTAGGTGCTCAAATTTCTTTATAGTCCAACTCTCACTTTCATACATGACTACTGGAAAAACCATAGCTTTGACTAGACAACCTTTGTTGGAAAAGTAATGTATCTGCTTTTTAATATGTTGTCTAGGTTGGTCATATCCTGTGGGTCCTTATATAATCAGGACACTTATGTTTCTCTACCTGTCACCATGATTGATTTTTGGCAATACTCCTTCATGGTAAGTACAATTCTCTCTCATCTTAGGTACACAATGCAACCATTTCTCTGCTGAGATTTTATTTTATTTTTTTCATTCTCTAAAACTTTTCACAAAAGCTTCTTTATTATCCATAAATGCTAGTTCCAAATTCTTCACTATATGTGGGTTGGTTTATATTGATTTGCTCTTTAATATGGGGCCCATCTTACTGTTTCTATGGACAGTTAGCAATTATATATACTGAATATTTTGGATGTATATTTTGGGTGATACATGTTTTCAGATATTGAGTTCTGTTACTTTCCTCTGAAATTCTGTATCCCCCATGGTGGGGAGCAATATATGCATATTAATTAATCATTTTATAATTGGAGGGTAGTTTCTCTACTAACTGCTGTGTTAGTTTCTGCCATATATCAACACGAATCAGCCATAGGTAGGCACATGTCCCATCCCTCTCAAACCTCCCTCCCACCTCCCACTCCGCCCCACTCCTCCTGGACGTCACGGAGCACCAGGTTTGAGCTCCCCGTGTCATACGGCAAATTCCCTCTGGCTCTCTGTTTTGCACGTGGTAGTGTATATGTTTCCACACTGCTCTCTTGATTCTCAAAAGAAAAGCATCATAATCCTCAAGTTCAATTCCTTTCATCAAGGACCAGCTCCTCAACTGTCTTTTGATAATCTCTAGTTCTTGTTCAAAAATAAATTTTAAATATGTTTCCAGAATTTTAAGTTCTATCTGAAAGTCTGAAAAAAATCTGTTCTGCCATTCTACAATTACTTTTTAAATTTGTTATATTGATCAGTCTTATACGATAAAAATGTGAAGCTCCAGGGAATTTATTCCCTGGCTGTCTAATGGTTAAGACTACATGCTTCCACTGCTAGGGACATGGGCTCGATCCCTGATCAAGGAACTAAGATCCCACAGGCCACACAGTGTGGCAAAATAAATGAAGCTTCAAAAAAAAGTAAGCTTCATAGGATACAAGCTCTATTTCCTTTCTCTACATTGAATCCCCATCTTTAACTGCTGTATATGTATAATTCTTAGCTCTTATACATTTTCATACTTTATCCTCTTAAAAATCTCAGGAGGTGGGTATTACATTTATGACCACTTTAACATGATAAAAATGAAGCATGATTAATTAAATTATCACAGATCTCAGTCCTGGTAATAACAGATGGAGAATAATCACAGGTACATCACTCTTGTTTTTGACTACTAGGTATGATATGGTGCATGGTTTTGCTCATTGTGGAATATATTTAATTTAATAAATATTTTTTATTGATATCAGTTACACCCTAACCTCTATTTCTTAACTGAAAAGTGTATTAGTAATACAATAATAAACAAATGAAGTAAGTTATTATGTAAAATATGTTGGAGAAAATTCTTATTATGCTATGATCCCCTGGATTCACTTTCTAAACAATGTTAGAGAAACATTTGAAATTCTTCTCACCATGCACTTGAAAAAAAATATAACTAATATATTACTTTTTCTTATTTTTTTCCTCTTTGTATGATGCTTCACGTGAGAGAATTTAGACAATGGTAAAATATTATGTGGATGTAAATTACATACTTAGTTCCTTGTTAAGCTGCCTGTAGAGCATAAAAGCACATAATTTATTTACTCAGTCCATATTTATCATCTACTATAGCCCATTAACTGTGAACATGGTACACAGGTCACGCAAAAGTATGCTGCAATCTGAGAGAAACAAAACAGACATAAGCAGAACAGAATAAATATAAGTTGATGTACTAGTAAAGAAAAAATAAGAAAACTGAAATGGATACTTCCAGACCAAGTCTAATTTTTTGCCGTGAGAATTGTAGACTCTTTTGAGCATCTACTCTTTAGTATGTGCATGCTGGGTATGGCCTGTGTGTTAGGGGATAGTGTTGCCATGGAGGGAAGGGGGATGTTTTTCTTTTCAAACACTAACTGTATCAATTACTTACTGCTGTTCAAAGCTAAAAGGCTTAAAAGTATCTATAGTTTATGATTTCCCAAAAAACTATGAGGTGTGTGGCTATTTCTTTGCTGATTTCAGCCGACTCACTTATGTCTCATTGATTAGTTGGAGGTTCACTTTCACTTTCAGCTAGATTGGGAGGCCAAGGTGGTGAAACATTCAAGTCAGACTGCAGATGTTGGCTCCTGGCTAAAGTGACAAAACTATTCTCCATGTGGTTTCTCATCCTCAAGAAGGAGTGTTTGCTGTTTTACATAGTTCTTGTTAGGGCAACAAAAGTGGATGCTACAAGGCCCCTTGCAGCTGAGATCCTAGAAGCTGTAAAATGTCATTTCTGCAACATACTGTTAGTGAATGGAGAGTGCCACCTCGAATTCAACGGAAGGTGGGATGAAAGATGGGAGGACACAAAATTAGTGTATGGTTATGCTTAAATTGGGCTTCCCTGTGGCACAGCTTCCCTGGGGCAGAATCTGCTTGCAATGCAGGAGACTCAGGTTCAATCCCTGGGTTGGGAAGATCCCCTGAAGAACATGGCAACCTACTTCATTGTTCTTGCCTGGAGAATCCCATGGAAAGAAGAGCCTGGTGGGCTACAGTTCACAGGGTCTCATAAGAGTTAAGAGTTTGTAGTTGTTAAATGTGCATCCTTCAGCCACAATTGCTTCCATTTTCCCCTGAGAAAATATATTCACCAAACCCCAAATCCACTTGATCTCATTTATGGGATCAAAGCCAGACTCCAGCATCTTAGGAGCATCTTTCCATATAGGAAAGTAGCCCTACATTGATCCAAGTATTCAATTATTTTGGTTAAATAAAGAGCTGTGAGCATCAAAGAACCTCCCCTCAATATAGAGGGAGACAGAGACACAGCACATCTGTGAGACTGGGACAATATGACAGCAAAATTTAGAGGATCAGATTAACCAAGAATAGGAAGAAGGAAAAGCACACAGCAGTCGTTAGTCCATAATCACTCTTCAGGTTGAAGCAGGCAGTGGCAAACCACTCCAGATCTTGCCTGGAGAATCCCATGGATTCCTCCAGGGCCAGGAACATTTCTGGAACAAGACTCATATGTGCTCATTACTCACTAGGGCTCAGTGAGTTTACTCACTAGGGCTCACTAGGGCTCAGTCATTACTCACTGATGACTCAGACAGTAAACAATCTGCCTGCAATGTGGGAGACCTGGATTAGATCCCTGGGTTGGGAAGATCCCCTGGAGGAGAGCATGGTAACCCATTCCAATATTCTAGCCTGGAGAATCCCAAGGACAGAGAATCTTGGCGGCCTACAGCCCATGGGGTCCCAAAGAGTCAGACATGACTGAGCAGCTGAGCACAGGGTTTACTAACGCACATTTCCCCTCAGCACTTGGCTCCCTCTTGGAGCTTTGGGCACTGCCCCCTAAAGTCAGTTTCCTTTTCAGGAGGTATAACGGAGCCACTGTAAATGACCAAAGTTCATATCTGCAAAGAATTTTCATTTTCTTTTCTTCTTGTATAAAGCTGGGAGTCCCTTTAATTTTTAGCTGTCATTTCCTTTTTAATCCAAACTGATAGCAGTTTTACTGGCACAATTCTCTTAAAAAAATGTTTATCTATAAGATGTGGCAGATGTCAGCTTCCTAACAATTCTTTGAGCCCCCTTTTCTCTTGCCAGAAAATTTTCCTAGATACAATCTGAAATGTTTAAAAAATCTTAACAAGCTGTACTAAAGTCACACCCTTGATCTAATCTTTAGCCCCAGGTCTGGTTTCACATTGAGAATATTTTCCCCATCAGAGACTAGAGATGAGTAATATTTTTATTTTTGATCCTTGAAATCCTTCAAATTTTCCTCTAAAGTTTGCTTTCCACTCTACACATTTATCTCCCTTCCTGTGTTTTAGCACATGGAGATATAAAATTGTAATGTGACATTTTATTATTCTGCATAAAAATCTCTTAAACCAAATCTACAAGTGAGTTAAGTGCACTGTCTATTTTTCTAGTTTTTCCTACTGAAAAAGTTTTTCTTGGCAGTTGCTTTCCAGTTATGCAGTGTGAGGCACCTTTGCTCCAACTTCCAAGAGCAGCTACCTTACTCTCCTTGGCTTCCCCTGTAGTGTCCTGGGCACCCTTCCAGCTCTGCTGTCTCACTGCCTCAAAGCCAAGGATGCAAGCTCAGATTACTGCTGTGAAGCACACTAATTCTTCCACCAGTCACCTATCGCTAAACTACTCCAAAATTCAGTGCTAATGGAAGTGATTCTCCCTCAAGGTTAAAATTATTATTAGTTATCAGGGTGAGCAAGCCATTTCCTGGGCTCACCCATGAAGCCACATTTGGCTGGAGAATCAGCTGCACTGGATTGTCCAAGTTAGCCAAGAATCAGCTCAGATTCCAGAATTTTAAGACTTTTATTTCTTAGAAAAATTCAGAAGTAAAGTCACAACCATAAAATTTCATAGATAAAAGGTCCCATAAATTTAAAATTTAAATATGTATCCTGAAAATGAGGGAAAAAAGCATAGAGGGCAGATTTTTACATATATTTCGTTAAACGAGATAGTCTTAAAAGAATAAAGTTTCTGCAGTAAGGAAAAAAAAATGACTGAATATAAAAGATCAGTGAAGTGAGCATTTTAAAAGAGCATAGTAAAATAAACTGAATAAAACTATATATGATTAAAATATTCAGAGGCAACTTATTTATAATCTATATGTACCCAAATTTTCCTAACAATTAAGAAGAAAGAGTCTCTGAGAAAAGATGTAGAACAGGAAGTGATAACACTCAACAATATTCTGAATCAAGTCTAATAAGCCTTCCAGATCTTCATTGCTGTTGTTTAGACACGAAGCTGTGTCCAACTGTATGCTACCTCACAGACTGCAGCATGCCAGGCTCCCCTGCCTTTTACCATCTCCCAGAGTTTGCTCAAACTCATCTTCATTGAGTTGGTGATGCCATCCAACCATCTCATCCTCTGTCTTCCCCTTCTCCTCCTGCCTTCACTCTTTCCCAGCATCAGGGTCTTTTCCAGTGAGTTCACCCTTTGCATCAGGTGGCCAAAGTATTGAAGTTTCAGCTTCAGCATCTGTCCTTCCAATGAATTTTCAGGATTGATTTCCTTTAGGAACGACTGAAGGGTTGGTAATGTGTGGTTCTGAGACACGTAATATCATGCCATTTAAATTCCACATTTGGTTTCATAGCTTTCCAGCTACAGGAAGAACTGATTCTTGATGACATTTATACTAGCCCTTGTAGGATTATAGACCTGATGGTTTTTCGCCCAAAATGGTGATGCTACTTGGAGTAACATTTGCCTTTTTAATGCATTTTCACTAAGGAATTAGAGTTTATGTATTCAGCCACTAAATGGGACATTTTAAATACATTTTCTCATTACTGCTTATTTTTAGCACATTCTGAAAGAGCAAATGGCCAAATAGAGATTTGCTTGCAAATATCATACACTTTCAAGTGAAACTCCTTTGCAAATATATGTTCCTTACTATTTTCTTATCCTCCAAATATATTAAAGTATAAAAGCAATGTAATGCACAATTTTCTGAGTGACCATTTCAGGCTCTGCATAGGGGTTGGGGGTATGAGGATGGCTCCTCTCAGTCAAAAGCAGTGCATTATTTATTTGTTCCATGTGCCTTGAAAGGAAAATTTCCAAGGGAAGAAACCTGATGCAGACTTAGAGAAAAGACAAACCACAGGTGACAGCCTATAGACACATATATCACAGGGTGTTTCCTGTTTGCAGGTAACATCACAATGGGCTGCCAATTACCAAGGCACACAGAATGATTTCTCACCCTGCTAAGTTTATCCTGCAGTTTGACTGCCATTGGCTGTGAAAACTCAGGCAGTTTCTGAGCCTAAGACTTCATTTAAATCTATGCAATAGAGGTCAAGGCTATTGTGATAGGGGAGAGAGTGAGTGAGTGAAGTCGCTCAGTCGTGTCGGACTCTTTGTGACCCCGTGGACCTACCAGGCTCCTCCTACCAGGCTCCTCCATCCATGGGATTCTCCAGGCAAGAATACTGGAGTGGGTTGTCATTTCCTTCTCCAGGGGATCTTCCCGACCCAGAGACCGAACCCATGTCTCCCACACTGCAGGCAGACGCTTTAACCTCTGAGCCACCAGGGAAGCCCATAGGGGAGAGAGGCTGAACTCAAATCCATGGAAACAAAAGCAGTGAGTGAAATGAAAGTTACTCAGTTGTGTCCGACTCTTTGCGACCCCGTGGACTGTATTCCATGGAATTCTCCAGGCCAGAATACTGGGGTGGGTAGCCTTTCCCTTCTCCAGGGGATCTTCCCAACCCGGGGATCAAACCCAGGTCTCCCGCATTGCAGGTGGTTCTTTACCAGCTGAGCCACAAAGAAGACCAAGAATACTGGAGTGGGTAGCCTATCCCTTTTCCAGTGGATCTTCTCAACCTAGGAATCGAACCAGGGTCTCATGCATTGTAGGCGGATTCTTTACCAACTGAGCTATCAGGGGTCCTTGGATTGAACTGGAGGAAAAGTACTGGTGGACACAGGGGTTCAGGATCATCGGTCAATGTGATAAGACCACCTAAATGCGTCTGGTGTCTTCTGAAATTGGGCTACTATTTTCCACAGAGACTACTAGATGGTTTCCCTAACTTTCTTGATGATTATATTTTGAAGGAGGCGTCCTGATTTCTGAGAATGGCTTTTGGGAGAAGAATTATATCACAAAGGGGAAGACCTAGAAGAATTTATAAGTTTTCTAAAGTAAACACATTAGGAAAAGAGATGTCAAGGCTGGAAAGGCCGTTAAAGTTTAGTCAAGCTGGTGGAATGATAAGGGCCATTTTTGTCAGTAAGAATATTAGGTATGTTCTTTGCATCTGCTTTTCTACTGAAAAAATATATTTAGATATTTCACCAGACTGCTGAGAACTTCAAATTATGTCCATATCTTTATCTTTAACCTAAATTCCTTTTATGAACAAAAAGTCTCCTCAGGTATGTTTAACCAATACAACAAATTTGTGATTTCTGCCCTAGATTTTTTTTTTTTTAAGCTAGGGAAATCTAGACAGGAAATAGCTAGATATTTTTCAGTCAACACTATTTCCTTAATTTTTTTGAAGTCAAAGGCTCAAAGCCAGTTTGGCTTCTTTTCTCAGAGATACTTATATTTCAACTTCTTTCCATTGAATTATTTTTCCAATTCCTTTAATCGTAAAGATCAGAGTAGCTCTAACATAAATCTCTATCTTTACATTTTGATGTTACTACCTTAATTCATATTCAATTTCTCCCCACAGGCTCTAGAAGATAAGTCTCCTCCTTTCTCAGGCTCTAAATCTACTCTTCCAATGTTATCGATTAAACTTGCTAAAGGTCACATCTGATATTATCACTTCCTTACTCAAAATCTACAATGGCTCCTTTTGCCTAATTATTGGCTTATTAAACATACCCTGTTCCTTTCCAAAAAGAGGGTTTTGAAAAATACATTTTCTACTGTCTTCTGCTTTCTTCCTCCTTTCCTTCCAGAATTGTTCATTACTTCCTTTCCTGTCTCACACAGTATATTCTTGGAAAGAAATCAGATAAGAAAGACATGGTCTGCTCCTCTCTTATGGTAGAGAAGAGAAGGTAGACAATTAAACTAGAACTGAAACAAATGCGTGATAAGATTGTGCTGAGACTGTGCAATCACAGATATCAAAGCAGTATTTTGCTAATTAAACATGGAGTTCAAGGCAGACCTGCTTGAGAAACTGATTTAGAATAAGAGCTGAAGAATGATTAATGCTGATCACATTAATGAGGGAAAAGGAATGAGGAATGGGGAGGGGGATTTGGGAGGAAAGTGTATGGATCATAACTGACAGGTCATGAAGAAAAGAGACAATACAATATTTTAGTAATCCAGAAATAACTGTGTGACTAGATCTTGACTGGGTGAGGGAACTGTAAGGCATGAGGGTTAGATGGTATACAGGGGCCGGATAACAAAAGACTTAGGAAGACATATAGCTTTTGAGGTTTAACTTTTCATGAAAAGGGGAATAGAATCTGTATCTTCAATGGAGTGGCATGGTGAATGGAATTTTTAGGGATCATTCACAAGAAAGAAAGGAGAAGGAAATCTTCTTGCCACTCCAGTCTTCTTGCCTAGAGAATCCTGTGGACAGAGGAGCCTAGTGGGCTGCCGTATATGGGGTCACACAGAGTCAGAAATGACTGAAGTGACTTAGTATGCATGTGTGCATTGGAGAAGGAAATGGCAACCCACTCCAGTATTCTTGCCTGGAGAATCCCAGGGACAGAGGAGCCTGGTGGGCTAAAGTCCATGGGCTCACAAAGAGTCGGACACAACTGAAGCAACTTAGCAGCAGCAGTAGCAGCAGCACAAGAAATAAAATCCAGCAGACAGTTCATTAGACCCCACACACAAAAAATAAAGGAAAAAAAAAAAAAAGCTAGTGACCTAGATTTGAGTGGAAGCCATAAATAACCATTGAAGCAGACATACGTGAAAAATGTTTTCATGGTAGAATAAAGAGGAATTGCTTATAGTTTGGTTTCCTGGAAAGAGAGAGAGGAAAGAGTAGTCGATTTGCTGTGAAGGGTAGTTGTGAGTATTTGTTGTGATCCTTTTGCACAGAAATACAAAAGACCCCAAATAGCCAAACAATCTTAAGAAAGAAGAGCAAAGCTGGAGACATCACTCCCTGATTTCAAATTATACTGCAAAACTATAGTAATGAAAACAGTATGGTGCTGGCATAAAAGAAAACACATGGTTCAATGGAACAAAATAAACAGAATAAAGAGTCCAGAAATAAACCCAGACACATACCGTCAATTAACCTGCAACAGAAGAGGCAAGGATTTACAAAGTGGAAAGGACAGTCTCTTCAATAACTGGTGTTTGGAAAACTGGACAGCTACCTACAAAAGAATGAAACCATGTCACCATCTTACACCACCCAAAAGAATAACTCAATATGGAGTAAAGACTATTATGTAAAACCTGAAACTATAAAATCATTAGAAGAAAGCATAGATAGTATGCTCCTTAATATCAGTCCTGGCAAGGAAGTTTTGGATTTGATATCAAAAGCAAAGGCAAAGAAGCAAAAATAGGCAGGTGGAACAGCATCAAACTAAAAAGCCTTGGCATGGCAAAGGAAACCCATCAATGAAATGAAAAGGCAACCTCCTGAATGGAGTGGTTGTTGCTTGTTTAGTCTCTCGGTCATGTCCAACTCTTTTGAGAACATATGGACTGTAACCTGCCCCTACAGATGGTAGACTTCCAGGCTCCTCTGTCCTTGGGATTTTCTGGGAAAGATTACTGGAGGAAATGGGTTGCCATTTCCTCCTCCAGGGGATCGTCCTGACCCAGAGACCGAACCGGTATCTCTCTTTCTCCTTCATTGCAGGCAGACTCTTTATCACTGAGCCACTGGGGAAAAAATATCATAAATCAAATGTTTGATAAGAGGTTACTATTCAAAATTGATAAAGAACTCAGAAAACTCTGTAGCAAAAAAAAAAAAAAAAATCTAATTAATAAATGGGCAGAGGCTCTGAATAGACCAAAAAAAATCAGTAGATGGCCAATAAGTACATGAAATGATGTTCAACATCATTCTTCATTAGAAGAATACAAATCAAAACCAGAATGACATGAAATCAAAAGCTAGTCATAACAATTATTATCAAAAAGACAAGAAGCAACTAATGTTGGGGAGGATGTGGAGAAAAGGAATCCTTTGTGCACTGCTGGTGAGAATGAAATTCATACAGCCACAATGGAAAACAGTTTAGAGTTCCTCAAAATTTAAAAATACAACTCCCATAGGATCCAATAATTCCACTTCTGGGTATTTATACAAAGAAAATTAAGACCCTAATTTGAAAATATGCATGCACTCCCATGTTCACTGCAGTGTTAGTCTCAATAGCCATGATATGGAATCAATTTGTCTCCATCAACTAGTAAAAAAAAAACAGTACTTGCACACAAACACACACACACACACACACACACACACACACACACACAGAGTGGAATATTATCCAGCCATATAAAAGAAAAAATTCTTGTCATTTGTTACATCATGGAGATTTTGAAGGCATTATGCTAAGTAAAAGATGTTAGAGAAACATAATATCACTTATATGTCATATCTTTGAAAGAAAAACATAAATATAAAACCTATGGTTTCCAGAGGTGGGAGGCAATGAGTGGGCCAAATGAATGGAGGGCATCAAAAGTTACAAACTTCCAGTTTTACAATAATTCATGTAGATATAATGCACAACATGATGACTATAGTTAATAACCTAATAGAGTGTTAATAACACTCTATTGCATATTTGAAAATTGCTAAGAATAAGTCTCAAGAATTCTTATTACAACAAAAATTCTGTAACTATGTGAGGTGATGAACTTTCAGTAGACTTATTGTGAAGATCATTTCACAATATATACAAATATAAAGTGCTTCCCAGGTGTGCTAGTTGTAAAGAATCCACCTGACAATGCAGGAGACATGGGTTTGATCTCTGAGTCAGGAAGATCCCCTAGAGGAGGGCATGGAACCTACTCCAGTATTCATGTCTGGAGAATCCCGAGGACAGATTAGTCTGGCAGGCTGTAGTTCATAGGGTCACCAAGAGTGGGATGCAACTATCGCAACTGAGCACACACAAATATAAAATCAAGGATTTTTAAAAAATATTTTTTGATGTGGACCATTTTTAAAGTCTTTATTAGATTAATTAAAGTATTGCTTTTATGTTTAGTATTTTGGCCTTGAGGCATGTGGGATTTTAATTCCCCAAGCAGGGATCAAACTTGCACTGGAAGGTGAAATCTTAATCACTGGACCCCCAGGGAAGTTCCTAAAATAATTAACTTTTATACCTGAAACTAATATATTATTGGATGTCAATCATACCTCAATAAAAAGTTTCAATTGAAAAAAAACATTAGAAGACCCGATTAAGCAATGTGTGTGTGTGCTCAGTTGCTCAGTTGTGTCCAATGCTTTGTGACTTGATGGGTTGTCAGACTCCTCTGTCCAGGGAATTTTCCAGACAAGAACACTGGAGCAGGTTGCCATTTCCTACTTCAGGAGATCTTCCAGGCCTAGGGATCAAACCTTCATTTCTTGCATCTTCTGCACTGGCATGCTAATTCTCTACCATTAGTGCCACTTGGTAAGCCCCCTTATTAAGCATCTGGAATTATAAAAGCTGGTTATTTTTTTATAGTAATAAAATGACTTCCCCAATTTATTAAGTAGGCTTTAATTATGACTTTCATCCCAAGCTCTTTGTGCAGAGGAAGTCAACTGATTTCTTTTTAGCCAACTCAAACTTAACACTTAACCTGAATTTATACTCAAGTTTATGTGGCTAAATAGATATCAGAAAGGGATTTTCCAATATAAAGAAAAATGGAAGACATGTGAAATATGAGAGGTGAGTATAAATTAGAAAGATGGTAACAATAACCCTATATGCAAGACAGAAAAAGAGACACAGATGTATAGAATGGATTTTTGAACTCTATGGGAGAAGGCGAGGGTGGGATGATCTGAGAGAACAGCATCGAAACATGTATATTATCAAGTGTGAAACAAAGAGTATGTTTTAAAATTGGGTCCCAGAAGACACTGAATATGGTAGATGTGAATTTAAGTCCACACTCATGTGCATAAATAACTATGCACCTTTATTGTTTGTTTTGGGTTTTCCCAATGGCTCAGCAGTAAAGAATCCACCTGCATTGCAGGAGACATGAGATGTGGGTTTGATTCATGGGTCAAGAAGATCCCCTGCAGGAGGAAATGGCAACCCACTTCAGTATTCTTACCTGGAGAATCCCATGGACAGAGAAGACTGGTGGGCTATATAGTCCACGGGGTCAGACATGACTGAGTGACTGAGCACAGACAGACAACTGTTTATTTTGATCAACTGAAGTTTGGCTGATACCTGTTCACATTGAACTCAGTCATTCCTGAGATTCTCTCTGTGCTGGTTGCGTAGACTGCCATCAGACCTATCTGGATGATTCCATTCATCACACTGGATGACTGAATCAGCAGTTAACTTCACTGATCAGTCAGTGAAGGTGACTGTAACAATGTCTTCAGTTGCGGGAGTTTTCTGAAACCCTGGGTTCATGCAAGCCACAGCCCTTATTATTTGGATTCGGCCACTCTGTGTGTTTTCCCCACCTGAAGTCTTGCCATCTCCAGGATCATTCCTGGATATTAGGGATTGTGTTCCTTCAAAGTGTCAGAATTCCAAGATCTTGTTCCTTATAAGTTCTATGCTTTCACTCTTATTTAAGACAATGATGAAAATCACATCAGTGGGCATATGATCGGTGGTCCAGTGGAAAGACAAATATCATGTGGAATATGCATATATATGGAATCTAGAAAGATGGTACTGACGATCCTACCTGAAGGGCAGCAAAGGAGACACAGACATAAAGAACAGACTTTTTGACTCGATGGGAGAAGGAGAGGATGGGATGATTTGAGAGAATAGCACTGAAGCATACGCATTACTCTATGTAAAATAGATAGCCAGTGGGAGTTTGATGTATGAGTCGTCACCCAAAACTGGTGCTCTGTGACTTCCTGGAGGGGGGGAGTAGGGAGGGGGTGGGAAAGGGATTCAAGCGGAAGGGATCACACGTATACCTGTGGCCAATTCATGCTGAGGTATGGCCAAAACCATCACAATATTATAAAGCAATTATCCTCCAATTAAAATAAACAAATAAATTTTAAAAATAGTAAGGTCTTATTAAAAACAATACTTAGTGCTTCTACTGCAGTGGGTGCAGGTTCAATCCCTGGTCAAGGAACTAAGATCCCACATGCCCCACAGCCAAAAAAAACATAACATTAAAAAAATAATAACATTTTTTTAATAAATAAATAAAAACACTTAGGAAAAGATACTACCCTTAATTTAATAAGACATACTGCACAATGCTCAAATTATCTAGCCCTGAAATATTAGATTCTATCATAAAGTGTATGCTGTTAAAGGTGAAGTTTTCTAAAATGAGTATTCAGAATTTTAAATATGTTCTTTGCATTTTGTAGTTTGAAACCATAGCTTGTACTCCATTCTTTCATAGATAAAACAACTATGGAAAGTGATCCTCTAGGAATTGACAGCAACCCTTGACTGAGAGCCAGCAAGCATGAACAGATTACTACTTTATTTGCAAAAACTGAATTCTGTCAGTAACCTTAATGAATTGGGAAGAAGACCCCATGACATGTTAGATAACAACCCAACTGGCATGTAGGCTTAAGCATGGACAGACACTGATCCTGGTTTTAATGAGCCCACACTGGAATTCTGACCCATTGAAAATTAGAGATAACAGTTTTTTCCTGTGTTAAGACCCTGTTGGTGGGAATGCAAACTGTTACAGCCACTGTGGAGAACAGTGTGGTGATGCCTTAAAAAACTGGAAATAGAATTGCCATATGACCCAGATATCCCACTGCTTGGCATACACACTGAGGAAACCAGAACTGAAAGAGACACATGTACCCCAATGTTCATTGCAGCACTGTTTACAATAGCCAGGACATGGAAGCAACCTAGATGTCCATTAGCAGATGAATGGATAAGGAGGTAGTGGTACATATACACAACGGAATATTACTCAGCTCTAAAAAAGAATGCATTTGAGTCAGTTCTAATGAGATGGATGAAACTGGAGTCTATTATACAGAGTGCAGTAACTCAGAAAGAGAAACATCAATGCAGTATATTAAAGCATATATATGGAATTTAGAAAGATGATAATGATGAACCTATATGCAAGGCAGCAAAAGAGACACAGATGTAAAGAACAGACTTGTGGACTCTGTGGAAGAAGGTGAGGGTGGGATGATATGATTGAATAGCACTGAAGCGTGTATATTACCATATGTATAGTAGATGAGTAAGTTCGATGTATGAAGCAGGGCACTTGAAGCTGGTGCTTTAGAACAACCCAGGGGGATGGGGTGGCTGGGGGAAGAGGGAGGGGTGTTCCGGATGGAAGGAAACATGGGCACCCATGACTGACTCATGTCAATATAAGGCTAAAGTCACTAAAATATTGGAAAATAATTATTTTCCAATTAAAATAAATAAATAAATTTAAAACAAACAAACAACAACAAAAAACACCCTAAGTCTAGAGTAATTTGTTACATAGCAACAGAAAACTAACACAGATGTTAAGAAAAGTAAGCAGCTCCCAATCAAGGGACAGCAGTGAATGTCAAAGTTTAATGTACTGTGTAATTTCTTTGGGGAATCGGAATTGATTAACAAAAAACAACATAATGGCGTTGTCAAATAAATGAAAAATATATCAGCACATATTAGGTTTTATCTTGTTTTAAAAAACATGTTTCTTTTTCTGGAACAAGTTTTGCTGACTGCTTCCTTTATGATGTTTGATATTTAGCAGGGTCCATTTTGTAGAGTGATCACTAATTGCAATGAATTTGCAGCATCAGTGCCTTCTAAGAGGGGCATGGTTATAGTGCAGGTGGGCAAGATACCCATTCTAATTTGTGCTTGCAGTAAGAAGGAGTTTTTTCATTACTTTTAACACCATTCTGAAGATTGAGAGCTCATTATGAAAAAAAAAATAACTAAGCAGCCTCATTTATCATTTATCTTAATTAAAGCTCATCTTCAACAAGATATTGTCTGTCAAACTGAATATTTCTTAAGAGACAGCTCTTGTTCAGTCACTAAGTCGTGTCTGACAATTTGCAACCCCATGGACTGGAGCATGACAGGCTTCCCTGTCCTTCACTGTCTCCCAGAGCTTGCTCAAACTCATGTCTAATGAGTCCATGATGCCATCTGACTATCTCATGCTCTGTCACATCCTTCTCATACCTTCAATCCTTCCCAGCATGAGGGTCTTTTCTCATAAGTCGGCTCTTCGCATCAGGTGGCCAAAGTACTGGAGCTTCAGCATTAGTCCTTCCGATGAATATTCAGAGTTGATTCCATGAGAATTGACTGGCTTGATCTCCTTGCTGTCCAAGGGACTCTCTAGAGTCTTCTTCAGCACCACAGTTTGAAAGCATCAGTTCTACAGGGAAAGCATTTATGGCCCAACTCTGCAAAAACCATAGCTTTGATTATACAGACCTTTGTCAGCAAAGTGATATCTTTGCTTTTTAATATGCTAGCTAGGTTTGTCATAGCTTTTATTCCAAGAAACAATTGTCTTTTAATTTCGTGTCTGCAATCACCATCCTCAGTGATTTGGAGCCCAAGAAAATAAAATTTGCCAGGATTTCTATTTTTCCCCCATCTATTTGCTTTGAAATAATGGGACCAGATGCCATGATCTTTGTTTTATGAATGTCAAGTTTTAAGCCAGCTTTTTTCACTCTCTGCTTTCACCTTCATCAGGAGGCTCTTTTGTTCCTCAACTTCTGCCATTAGCATGGAGTCTTCTGCATATCTGAGGTTATTGATGTTTATCTCCTCAGTCTTGATATCAGCATGTGCTACATGCAACCCAGCATTTTGCATGTGCTCTACATGTATGTTAAATAAGCAGGGTGACAATATACAGCCTTAACATACTCCTTTCACAATTTTTAACCAGTCCATTTTTCCATATCTGGTTCTAACTGTTGTTCTTGACCTGGTTATAGGTTTCACAGGAGGCGGGTAAGATAGTCTGGTATTCCCATTATTTTTAGAATTTTCCACAGCTTGTTGTGATCCACACAGTCAAAGGCTTTAGCATAGTCAATGAAGTAGATAATTTTCTGGAATTCTCTTGCTTTTTCTATGATTCAATGGATGGTGGCAATTTGATCTCTGGATTCTGCTTTTTCTAAATCCATCTTGAACATCTGAAGTTCACAGTTCATGTACTGCTAAATATTAGCTTGAAGGATTTTGATCATTACTTTGCTAGCATGTGAAATGAATGCAACTGTGTGGTAGTTTGAACATTCCTTGTCATTGCCCTTCTTTGGGTAGAATGAAAGCTGACCTTTTTCAGTCCTGTGACCACTGTTGAGCTTTCCAAATTTGCTGGCATATTGAGTTCAACATTTTAATAGCACCATCCTTTAGGATTTGAAATAGCTCAAGTGGCATTCCATCACCTCCACTAGCTTTGTTCATACTAATGCTTCCTAAGGCCCTATTGACTTCACATTCCAGGATGTCTGGCTCTAGGTGAGTGATCACACCATCATGATTATCTGGGTTGTGAAGATCTTTTCTGTACAGTTCTTCTGTGATTTCCTGTCACCTCTTCTTAGTATCTTCTGCTTTTGTTAGGTCCCTACCATTTCTGTCCTTTATTAAGCCCATCTTTTCATGAAAATCTCCCTTGGTATCTCTAATTTTCCTGAAGAGATCTAGTTTTTCCCATTCTATTGTTTTCCTCTATATATTTGCCTTGTTTACTTAAAAAAACTTTCTTATCTCTCCTTGCTGTTCTCTGGAACTCTGCATTCAGATGGGCATGTCTTTCCTTTCCTCCTTTGCCTGTCACTTCTCTTCTTTTTTCAGCTATTTGTAAGGTCTCCTCAGACAGCCATTTTGACTTTTTGCATTTATTTCTCTCGGGGGTGGTTTTAGTTACCATCTCCTGTACAATGTTACAAACCCGCACTCATACTTCTTCAGGCACTCTGTCTATCAGATCTAATCCTTTGAATCTATTGGTCACTTCCACTGTATAATCATAAGGGATTTGATTTAGGCTATACCTGAATGATCTAGTGGTTTTTCCTAGTTTCTCCAATTTAAGTCTGAATTTTGCAATAAGGAGTTCATGATCTGAGCCACAGTCAGCTCCCAGTCTTATTTTTGCTGACTGTATAGAGCTTCTCCATCTTTGGCTGCAAAGAACATAATCATTCTGATTTTGGTATTGACCATCTAGTGATATCCACGTGTAGAGTTGCTTTCATGTTGTTGGAAGAAGATATTTGCTATGACCAGTGCATTATCTTGGCAAAATTTTCTAGCCCTTGCTCTGCTTCATTTTGTACTCCAAGGCCAAACTTCCCTCTTATGACCATCATCAAAAAAATCTACAAGCAATAAATGCTGGAGATGGTTGGAGAAAAGGGAATGCTCCTGCACTGCAGGTGGGAATGTATAACAAATTTGTGCAGTTGCTATGGAAAGCAGTATGAAGGTTCCTTAAAAAATTAACAACAGAACTGCCATATGATCCAGCAATCTCATTGCTGAGCATGTATTTGGAAAAGATGAAAACTCTAATTCAAAAAGATATGTGCACATCAATGTTCATAGCCTCACTATATGCAGTAGCCAGGACATATAAGCAATCTAAGTGTATTCTGACCTGGAAAATTCCATGGACTGGTACAGTTCACAAGGTTGCAAAGACTTGGACATGACTGAGTGACTTTCACTTTCATACACATAATAGACTATTACTCAGCCATAAAAAAGAATGAAATAGTGCCATTTTAAGCAACATGGATGGATCTAGAGAGTATCACAAGAAGTGAAGTATGTCATATAGAGAAAGACAAATATGTATGATATTGCTTATATATGGAATCTAAAAGAATGCTATAAATGAACTTATTTACAAAACAGAAGAGACTCACAGACATAGAGAATAAACTTATGGCTATCAAAGGGGAGAGGTGTGGAGGGAGAGATAAATTAGCAGCTTGGGATTAACATACACAATATTATATACAAAATATATATACAACAAGGACCTACTGTATAACACAGGGAAATCTACTCAATATCTTGCATTAATAATATAATTGAAATATATATAACTGAATGTATATATGTATAAATTAACTACAGGTTAATAAATGGTTTGATTTTTATAAATATGTATGTGTGTGTGTGTGTGTGTGTGTGTGTGTGTGTGTATATATCTTTTTGAGATTATTTTCCATTATTGATTACTACAAGATATCTAAAAAAAATTATCTATATTATTTGAGCCAAAAATGTAATCTTTGAAAAGAGAGATTATATCAATTTTATTCAACAATGTATCCTGATCATTGAGCACAAACAATCACCTTGAGTTTTTACTG
Organism: Cervus elaphus; assembly: GCF_910594005.1. NCBI lineage: Eukaryota > Metazoa > Chordata > Mammalia > Artiodactyla > Cervidae > Cervus > Cervus elaphus. Next base: position 4,355,162 of record NC_057843.1, on the reverse strand, counting down.
AAAATAAGCAATCTCATGGAAATGAGTAGACTATGCCCTTTCAAAATTTGAAAATGACTCTATGCAACAAGAGTTTCAGTCATTCTTTGGCCTCTTAAAGGATTTAAATATATTTTTCTGCAACAATGATGAATTAACTAAGAAACTCTATAGACTTCTCACACAACTTAAGTCTCCAAATGTCAGTATGGTGTTTTCCTAACCAAGCTGTATTGAAAGAAAATATAAAAGGTAATAGATATTATCAAGAAACATTCTGAAGAATTTCATGTAAATTGTCATCCATCAATATTCTGAAACTGAATGTTCACATTATTATATTTACATACAAGTAAGTGACATGTAAGTGGCACTGTTCTAAACTGCAATTCAAATTTAATATCTACTGATGACTCCATAGGCATTTTAATAGATTAACTAGGACCTGAGTTACCACTTCACACTTTCACTAGGTCCTTCAATTAATAAAGAAAAGGGTACATATTATCTTTCTTATGATTGTAGCTTATGTTATAATTTTGGAACATTACAGATACTCAAATATTTATAGAATCAAATTTTAAATGTGCTAAGGTAAAGTAGCCTCTTCATTTGTTGTTGTTTAATTGCTAAGTTGTGGATTCTTTTGCAACCCCATGGATGATAGACTGCATGGGATTTCCCAGGCAAGATTACTGGAGTGGGTTGCCATTTCCTTCTCCAGGGGATCTTCCTGACCCAGAGATTAATCCTGCATCTCCTGCATTGACAGGCAGATTCTTGACCATCTAACCACCAGGAAAGCCTCTTCATAACTACAGTTAAATTCAGTATTCACTAACAAATGAAGATAGAAAGATCCTGACTTAACTTATCTGGGATTTTGGATCCTACTAAAATGTTGACATGAACAAATGAGCCATCATTACAGAGACAATTTTGGAAATGATGAGACGTTTTACAACTCTTTGATACTTCATTACTAAGCATTATTGTTAATGAGGCAGCTTAGAGCAGTCTTAACTATGGTTTGGAGAAAGGTCAGCCACTGCACATTTGTAGCTATAATAAAATAAGGATTACAAAATAATTAATTTATGGTCCATAAATGTGCAATTAAAGATGTGAAGTCATCAAATTATCTGAAACTTCAAAGCCAGCATCCCTGGTGACCATTTAAATTAGCTACATTAGTGTATATTTCTTCCGTATGGCTAAGTGAGTTTTGGGCTGCAAGTTATGGACATTTTCACACCCTCATAGTTTCTCATCCTGATTGTGTACAACAAGGAATTTGTTATGCTTTTTTTTTTTAAGGGTACAAACTGAATAGGTTCAGAAAACAGATGATTCAGTATCAGTAATGGTAACTCAGGAGATAGCAATACAGATCTATTAAATTGTATCGCATTGGCCAAATTATTTGATCAACAAAACAGGAAAACAAATATTCTTACTACCTCTGCAATAAGCTAAAATGTCTTAAAATCACTTATCCAGTCATATAACATTCTACAAGTTACCAAATAATTTGATACTATTTTGTTATTAGTTGTACAGTTCAGTTCGGATCAGTGGCTCAGTCGTGTCTGACTCTGACCACATGGACTGCATCACACCAGGCTTCCCTTTCCATCACCATGTCCTAGAGCTTACTCAAACTCATGTCCATTGAGTCAGTGATGCCATGCAACCATCTCATCCTCTGTCATCCCCTTCTCCTCCTGCCTTCAATCTTCCCCAGAATTAAGGTTTTCAAATGAGTCAGTTCTTATCATCAGGTGGCATAAGTATTGGAATTCCAGCTTCAGCATCAGTCCTTCCAATGAACACCCAGGACTGATTTCCTTTAGGATGGACAGGTTGTAGCTTAATAGGGATTGCATTGAATCTATAGATTGCTTTGGGTAGTATACTCATTTTCACAATATTGATTCTTCCAATCCACGAACATGGTATATTTCTCCATATATTTGTGTCCTCTTTGATTTCTTTCATCAGTGTTTTATAGTTTTCTATGTATAGGTCTTTCATTTCTTTAGGTAGATATACTCCTAAGTATTTTATTCTTTTTGTTGCAATAGTGAATGGTATTGTTTCCTTAATTTCTCTTTCTGTTTTCTCATTGTTAGTGTATAGGAACACAAGGGATTTCTGTGTGTTAATTTTATATCCTGCAACTTTACTATATTCATTGATTAGCTCTAGTAATTTTCTGGTAGAGTCTTTAGGGTTTTCTATGTAGAGGATCATGTCATCTGCAAACAGCGAGAGTTTCACTTCTTCTTTTCCTATCTAGATTCCTTTTATTTCTTTTTCTGCTCTGATTGTTGTGGCCAACACTTCCTAAACTATGTTGAATAGTAGTGGTGAGCGTGGGCACCCTTGTCTTGTTCCAGACTTTAAGGGAAATGCTTTCAGTTTTTCACCATTGAGGGTAATGTTTGCTGTGGGTTTGTCATATATAGCTTTTATTATGTTGAAGTATGTTCCTTCTATTCCTGCTTTCTGGAGAGTTTTTATCATAAATGGATGTTGAATTTTGTCATAGGCTTTTTCTGCATCTATTGAGATAATCATATGGTTTTAATCTTTCAATTTGTTACTGTGGTGTATTACATTGATTGATTTGTGGATATTAAAGAATCCTTGCATTCCTAGGATAAAGCCCACTTGGTCATGATGTATGATCTTTTTAATATGTTGTTAGATTCTGTTTGCTAGAATTTTGTGAAGGATTTTTTCATCTCTGTTCATCAGTGATATTGGCCTGTAGTTTTCTTTTCTTTTTTCTTTTTCTTTCTTTTTTTTTTGTGGCATCTTTGTCTGGTTTTGGAATTAGGGTGATGGTGGTCTCATAGAATGAGTTTGGAAGTTTGCCTTCTTCTGCAATTTTCTGGAAGAGTTTGAGTAAGATAGGTGTTAGCTCTTCTCTAAATTTTTGGTAGAATTCAACTGTGAAGTCATCTGGTCCTGGCCTTTTGTTTGCTGGAAGATTTCTGGTTACAGTTTCAATTTCCGTGCTTGTGACGGGTCTGTTAAGATCTTCTATTTCTTCCTGGTTCAGTTTTGGAAAGTTATACTTTTCTAAGAATTTGTCCATTTCATCTAAGTTGTCCATTTTATTGGCATAGAGCTGCTGGTAGTAGTCTCTTATGATCCTTTGTATTTTAGTGTTGTCTGTTGTGATCTCTCCATTTTCATTTCTAATTTTGTTGATTTGGTTCTTCTCCTTTTGTTTCTTGGTGAGTCTGCCTAATGGTCTGTCAATTTTATTTACCTTTTCAAAAAACCAGCTTTTAGCTTTGTTGATTTTTGCTATGGTCTCCTTTGTTTCTTTTGCATTTATTTCTGCCCTAATTTTTAAGATTTCTTTCCTTCTACTAACCCTGGGGTTCTTCATTTCTTCCTTATCTAACTGCTTTAGGTGTAGAGTTAGGTTATTTATTCGACTTTTTTCTTGTTTCTTGAGGTAAGCTGTATTGCTATGAACCTTCCCCTTAGCACTGCTTCTACAGTGTCCCATAGGTTTTGGGTTGTTGTGTTTTCATTTTCATTCATTTCTATGTATATTTTGATTTCATTTTTTATTTCTTCTATGATTTGCTGTTTATTAAGAAGCATGTTATTTAGACTCATATGTTTGAATTTTTAATAGTTTTTTTCCCCCTGTAATTGAGATCTAATCTTACTGCATTGTGGTCAGAAAAGATGACTGGAATTATTTCAATTTTTTTTGAATTTCCCAAGGCTAGATTTATGGCCCAGGATGTGATCTATTCTGGAGAAGGTTCCGTGTGCATTTGAGACTTTTCACAGAACTAGAACAAATAATTTCACTATTTTTATGGAAATACAAAAAAATCTCGAATAGCCAAAGCAATCTTGAGAAAGAAGAATGGAACTGGAGGAATCAACCTGCCTGACTTCAAACTCTACTACAAAGCCACAGTCATCAAGACAGTATGGTACTGGCACAAAGACAGAAATATAGATCAATGGAACAGAATAGAACGCCCAGAGATAAATCCACGTACCTATGGACACCTAATCTTCAACAAAGGAGACAAAGATATACAGTGGAAAAAAAGACAACCTCTTTAACAAGTGGTGCTGAGAAAGCTGGTCAACCACTTGTAAAAGAATGAAACTAGAATATTTTCTAACACCATACACAAAAATAAACTCAAGATGGATTAAAGATCTAATGTAAGACCAGAAACTATAAAACTCCTAGAGGAGAACATAGGCAAAACACTCTCTGACATAAATCACAGCAGGATCCTCTATGATCCACCTCCCAGAATATTGGAAATAAAAGCAAAAATACACAAATGGGACCTAATTAAACCTAAAAGTGTTTGCACAACAAAGAAAACTATAAGCAAGGTGAAAAGACAGCCTTCAGAATGGGAGAAAATAATAGCAAACAAATCAACAGACAAAGGATTAATCTCAAAAATATACAAGCAACTTCTGCAGCTCAATTCCAGAAAAATAAATGACCCAATCAAAAAATGGGCCAAAGAACTAAACAGACATTTCTCCAAAGACATACAGATGGCTAACAAACACATGAAAACATGTTCAACACCACTCATTATCAGAGAAATGCAAATCAAAACCACAATGAGGTACCATTACACCCCAGTCAGGATGGCTGCTATCCGAAAGTCTATAAGCAATAAATGCTGGAGAGGGTGTGGAGAAAAGGGAACACTCTTACACTGTTGGTGGGAATGCAAACTAGTACAGCCACTATGGAGAACAGCATGGAGATTCCTTAAAAATCTGGAAATAGAACTGCCATATGACCCAGCAAAGCCACTGCCGGGAAATACACACCGAGGAAACCAGATCTGAAAGAGACACGTGAACCCCAATGTTCATCACAGCACTGTTTATAATAACCAGGACATGGAAGCAACCTAGATGCCCATCAGCAGACAAATGGATAAGGAAGCTGTGGTACATATACACTGTGGAGTATTACTCAGCCATTAAAAAGAATTCATTCGAATCAGTTCTAATGAGATGGATGAAACTGGAGCCCATTATACAGAGTGAAGTAAGCCAGAAAGATAAATGCCAATAGAGTATACTAATACATATATATGGAATTTAAAAAGATGGTAACGATAACCCTATATGCAAAACAGAAAAAGAGACACAGATATACAGAACAGACTTTTGGACTCTGTGGGAGAAGGTGAGGGTGGGATGTTCAGAGAGAATAGCATTGAAACAAGTATACTATCAAGTGTGAAACAGATCACCAGCCCAGGTTGGATGCTTGAGACAAATGCTCAGGGCTGGTGCACTGGGAAGACCCAGAGGGTTGGGATGGGGAGGGAGGTGGGTGGGGTATTGGGGTGGGGAACATATGTAAATCCATAGCTGATTCATGTCAATGTATGGCAAAAACCACTACAATATTGTAAAGTAATTAGCCTCCAACTAATAAAAAAAAAAAAAAAAAGAAAGAAAGATGGACAGGCTGGATCTCCTTGCAGTTCAAGGAACTCTCAAGATTCTTCTCCAACACCACAATTCAAAAACATCAATTCTCCAGTGCTCAGCTTTCTTTATAGTCCAACTCTCACATCCATACATGACTCCCAGAAAAACCATAGCTTTGACTAGAGGGATCTTTGTTGGCAAAGTAATGTCTCTGATTTTAAATAAGCTGTCTAAGTTGTTCATAACTTTTCTTCCAAGGAGCAAGTGTCTTTTAATTTCATGGCTGCAGTCTCCATTTGCAGTGATTTTGGAGCCCCCAAAAAGTCTGTCACTGTTTCCACTGTTTCCCCATCTATTTGCCATGAAGTGATGGCAAATAGATGGCAAAGCAGATGCCATGATCTTAGTTTTCTGAATGTTGAGTTTTAAACCAACTTTTTCACTCTCCTCTTTCTCTTGCATCAAGAGGCTCTTTGGTTCTTCTTTGCTTTCTGCCAGAAGGGTGATGTTATCTGCATATCTGAGGTTATTGATATTTCTCCTGGCAATCTTGATTCCAGCTTGTGCTTCATCCAGCATGACGTTTCCCATGATGTACTCTGTATATGAGTTAAATAAGCAGAGTAACAATATATAGCCTTGACGTACTTCTTTCCCAATTTGGAACCAGTCTGTTGTTTCATGTCCAATTCTAACCATGCATGTACATGAGACTGCAAAATATAGTCCTTTGTTTTCAGGATTAAGCAGACTATGTCATCACTCTCATCTGTGAATAAGGGAAATCTAATTCCATCTTATTTGATGTTGTGCATGCATGCTCAGTCACTTTGGTCATATCCGACTCTGCCTCACTATGAGCTGGAGGCCGCCAGTCTCCTCTCTCCATGGGATTTCCCAGGCAAGAATACTGGAGTGGGTTGCCATTTCCTCCTCCTGGGGATCTTCCTGGTCCAGGAATTGAATCCGTGACTCCTGCATTGCAGGCAGATTCTTTACCCTCTGAATCAATAGGTTTCAATGTTATGGTGTCAACTACCAACTCTAATAATTGTATTTTTGAAGAAAGAAATTATACTAGAATAACAAAATCAGCGAGAATTCTCTAGTAAATCATCTGCAAAATTACTGAAAGGTGAGAGAAAACAGCAGTCTCTGCCAAAAATTCTTTAAGAGCTGATGATAATGGACTAGGACCATGAATCATTTCAGAAAAGTGAAAGTAGAGCAGATTTTAATTCACTGATGGTTATTTTATCCCAGTTATCTACACATTTAGTGATGGTTACTGAATTCTTAGGACAATCAGTTAAGTATTTCATTACTTTCAAACTTCTTGGAAAAGGAAAAGGGGAAGTGACCTTCTATTACAACTGAAATACCAGTTGCTGTTTTGACCAAAGCTAATTCATGTTTCTTAAAATTTCTTAAAATGCCTGAGTCTGAGCTACTACAGATTCTTCCTGGAAAAGGAATTTTTAAGACTTCTTAAAATATCCACTGAATGACTTATTTGGGGATTTCTAAAAATAAGTAATTCCAGATGTTCTGCCTTTAACAAATTAATGCCTTTGAAGACTGACAGCACATTGAAATATAATACATCAACTTGGAGGTCTACTTGTCAAGAAGTATTTTTTTTTTTTTTTCCCCCAGTTTAAACTCATGGAGAGACCAAGAAAATTGTAAGCTTTTAGGTTTAATCTATTCACTCTTCATCCATTCCAAAAGTTTTATATAACCAATCCACTCAAAATGCTGTTGCTAAAAGTCTAGTTTCTGATGCAAAGATTTCCTTAACACTCTTGTTACATTTTACTTCTCTGAATTCCAGAAACCCTTCACATTCTTGAGTCTCTGTCTACCTAACCTTTTTAAGTACTCATTCCTACTCAGCATTATTTCTATTACCTTTTCTTTTCACTTGTCTTAGCCCTCTTCTTTCACCAACACTGTTGTTCTTTCACCCACATCCTCTCCTCTCTTCAGCTATATAAAATTTCTTTTTGTATTGCCAACCTATTCCAGGCCTTCAGCTACAGGCTCATAATTCATAAAAGTTTACATATAACACCAGCCTCTGGCTTGAATTCCAAACTCATGACACTATTTAAACACCTAACAAAAATTTAACAGCTCTTTACCAAGTAAAATAATAAAAAATATAATAGCATTGAATAATAAAAAAATTATGAAGGCCTTATATCCATTACAAATATGATCTCAACATGAATCACAGGATTAATTGTAAAACAAACAGACAAACAAAAGAAACACCTCCCCCCCAAAAAAAAACCAAAAAAAATTTAAAAGATAACATAGGAGAAAAACTACATCATCTTGGGTTTGAAAAGTGAAAGGGTCAATCACTCAGCTGTGTCCATCTCTGTACCGTCCTAAACAGTAGCCCACCAGGCTCCTCTGTCCATGGGACTCTCCAGGCAAGAATACTGTAGTGGGGAGCCATTCCCTTCTCCAGGGGATCTTCCCAACTCAGAGATAGAACTTGGGTCTCATACATTTCATACAGATTTTTTATCTTCTGAGCCATGAGGGAAGCCCTAGACTTTGGCTATGGCATTTTGAATAAACACCAACAGGACAATGCATGAAAGAAAGAATTGATAAGCTGGACTTGATTAAATTAATATTTTCTGATCTAAGAAAGACATTATCAAGAGAATGAAAACGTGAGATACAGACTGGGAGAAAATATTTCCAAAAGATATATCTTATAAAGAACTGTATCCACAATATACAAAGAACTCCTAAAATCCAACAGTTAGAAAAAAAAATATGTTTTTTTTTTTAACTGTTCAACTCCAGAATATATTTTAAAATATATTATAAAGCCTTATTGTCAGATAATTATGCTGATATCCTAGACATAAGTGCCTAGTTCCAGGGTAAATATATCAAAATATATTTTGGCTACTGATGGAGCCACCAAAAAAAGACACAGATTTCATTTGTTAATACTGCCTTTCAAAAAGACACTAAAATTTTTAGTTTTAAATCTTCATTTATATTAACAAAACTCATAAAGCTTTCTATAGTAATGTTATTTCCCTAGTTTCACTTAAAAAATAATATTTTTATTAGTTCATTGCTTCTCTGTTATCAGGAAAAAAAAAAAAAAAGTCTATTTTGATAATGTATAGAAGTCCAGAGACAAAGCTTGCCAAAGAAGCTATGCAGATGTCAGATAAGCAAATGGTAAAACACACATCATGTCACCAAGAAAATGAAACAAAAATGAGATACCACTACACACCCATCAGAAAGGCCAAAATTTGCAACACTTACAACACCGGGTGAGGCGTAGACCAACAGGAGCCCTCATTTACCCCTGGTAGGAACGCAAAGTGGTCTAGCAGAGAGGGCTTTTAGAGCAGTGTGTGTGAGAATGTGTGTGATACTATATGGTGGATACATGTCATTATAAATCTGTCCAATCCCATACTGTACATCACCAAGAGTGAACCCTATGGCAAACTGGATTTTGTTTGAATATGATGCTGTCAATGTAGGTTCATCAACTGTCAACAGAAGAATCATTTTTTAGGAGGCTTTGTGGAGGTGGGAAGTAATATATGGGAAATTTCTGTAACTTTCCTTCTATTTTCCTGTGAACCTAAAATTGTTCTAAAAATTAAATCTATTTTCAATAAAATAATCTCTCCCTGTGCCCCCTGTTTTGATTATTTATTCCGTAAATAAAATTGCCAAATTTGATACCCATAGTCAATGCCTCCTTCTAACTCTCAAAATAAGCACATGTTTTAGACTGTTTCACATTTGATTTATTTCTAATAACTCATTTCTAAATTCTCACTATTACTGACTGAAGTAAAGCACTAAATTAAATTACTGAATTTTTTTTTTTTTTTTTTTTTTTTTTTTTACCTTTCAAGTAAAGTGTTAGTTTACTGGAACCATTCATTACAGTGATGCTAGAAACATGTTTTAAAATATGAAGTAGTTTGTGCTATCTTTATGTTTAAAATTAAGGTTTATAGGCTTAAAAATACAGATCAAATTCCTTAAAATGGGATACAAGGTCTGTCATATTCTGGCAAGTAGCACTCTGTCTCTCTCTCTCTTTCTCCTTCCAGGCTTTTATGCAGCTTCTGCCTATAATACAGATCTACCTTGCTTAGTTTAAATCACCTATACACCTTTTAACATAGGAGTCAAATGTAGTTTTCTGTGGTCCCTCTGGAGTCCTTAAAGTTGCTTGGACCACTTTAACCTGTGTGCACACAGAACATTAGAAAATACTACAATATAAACATCATTATATTAAGATGTGAGAACATGGTTGCCCAACTAAATTGTGAATTCTTTGAGGACAGGAAATATATTACTTGATCTTTACCCTGGTCTAGTACACAGCACAAGATCCATAAATGGCAGGTGAAGAAATAAAATGAGATATTTCTCTAAAGAAAACTAAAAGTATAATTTGAGTGAGTTTGAGAAAATGAAGTGACAGCAAAATTGTTCAAAATATCATTTGATGGCCCTCACTTTCCAAGCAAAACCAATTCATTGATGGAAACATGTGACATGATGAGGAACCTCCAAATGGTCAAACCAGAAGTAAAAAGAAGTTGAAATAAGTGGATACAAGTTTGTGGGTATTGATGAGCAAAATATATTTATTTGAGGAGATGTTCTGGTCTCTTAAGCAAAATGAATGAAAAATGAAAATGATATGGTTTGTAAAGGAAGTTGTCTGTGGAATAGTCTCCAGATTGGGGTGGGGGTGGGGGAGGCAACTTGTCTTTTCCAGTTAAACACTGGAAAGTGTTTAACTCAGACATGGGGACCGTGATTTGTCTTAGTGACCTGAAGCATATGTTCTCTAAGATATACTTCAGAGCTCACCTTTCTTGCCACCCTGGAAGTGGGTTCCTCAACTCACCTTTTCTAGATTCCTGTAGCACCTTGTCACAGGTTTACCATCAAGGGTCTCACTGCAAGGTCATTATCTCATTACCCACCTGCACACCTTCATATGAGGGCCACAGCTTTGTGGGGTGCTATTTGCTTTTTGTCTTATATCACACCACGTGACTCTCAACAGTTGTTCAATATTTGCTGAATATTGATGAATGGGGAATGTGTGAGGCATCATTGACAAAGACTGCCATAAACTCAAGTTGCCCTCTGTAACAGAGTAAACTATGTTGCCTGAGAAACACTCCAGTAATCAGCTTGATAAAGAAGTAGGAAGTTTGGAAGATTGGAGGAAACTGAATGCAAGTTTGGGGGTGCTGGTGAAGAGAGTCTGAGCAACAGGTGACTATATGTATTGAAATATACTAACTGGACTTTTGAGTCAAGTTTATTGAAACATAATTTATGTAGAGCAAAATTCACTCTTTAATCTGCAGCTCTTTACACACACACACACACACACACACACACACACACACACTAGTGTAACCACCACAATAGTGAAGATATAAAACTTTCTAACACAACCCTAAATTTCTGCATGCCCCTCTGTAGACAACTATTCCCACATAATCAGAGAGTTTAAGGAATTGGAATTTTAAGGAATTTCAATTCCTTGAAAAACTCTGAAGCCCATGGTAGTAAGCACAAGTTGTTTTTTTTTTTTTTAATTCTAATTTTCACTTATAAACTTGAATTTCAGAATTGCCACTAAACACTGCCTGTTTCTCTTGACTTAATAAGCCTCCTTTGTTTATTCTGAGAAAATGTCTGGCAAAGCACCCAGACAGCAAAGCAAACAAGAACCGTCTTCGTTCATTGATAATTCTTAAAGCAATAATACTGTTCCAAAAAATAAGTGACTAGCTTAGCTCTTAACTCAAGTGTTCAAGTGGTCTCAAAAACTTTCTCACTGAGACAGCCATTACGCCAGCTGTGTGTTATAGAAGTTCTTAATGTACACTTCCACTCTCTTCATACACAATGTTAAACCAATGTGTACTCAGTGGTCAAGATTTGATAAAATGAGTAGCTATTACTGCTTCATCAATGGTTGTTTCAGGCCCACAGAGACAAGGACATCATCAATGGTTGTTTCAGGCCCACAGAGACCAGGACATCAAGATGAAATAGGACTTGCAAGAAATTAACTGGGGGAAATGGGAATGAAAGAAACTATGACACAAGGCTCATAGGTCAGAGCATGAGGCGGGTCTGGCCCAGAGGTAAGAGAAAGGAAGGAAAAGACAGTTGGTGGAAACTCATGAGCCTGCAGTTCTTTTCTAAGAAAGTCCACATTACTGGGCTGAGTGCACCTGTAAGCCCTCCAGCCATGGTTTCCTGCTAGAGGAGACTTGTTGACCCAGGAACTTTAACAGCCCTGCTGCCTTCAGCCTTGGTCATTGGGATCTCAGAATTTCAGAAGGATCTCTGAGTTCATCCTCTGGGTCCTATAGCTGGAGCACTGAGAGGCTCAGGGATGCTAGAATCAAAGACATTTACAAGGAAAACTGGCTTCTTTTTTCTTTTCTTTAATGTGTGTGCTCAGTTCTCAGAAATACAACATCTCCTGGTATAGTTAATTTCTATCACCTTGATGTGTGCCAAGACATTGCCATTTTGCATCATCAGTGTAAGTATCAATGCAGTGAAAATGGCAAATAATGTCTTAACATTATGAGAGAAAAATAATTTTACTTTGTAGAGGGATCCCCTGGAGAACGAAAAGGCTACCTACTCCAATATTCTTGCCTGGGAAATCTCATGGACTGAGGAGCCTGGTGGGTTACAGTCAATGGGCTTGCAAAAGATTAGTTGAAAAGTCTTGGAATGCCCCAAAACACATTAAGAACCACTGTCCTTATTAAGTTAGGAAATATAACACTTTAAACCCCACTTGACCCCTTTCTGTTTCTGAGTTGTGTTCCATTTTATGGGTATACCAGAGTATATCTCTGCTTTCTTATTGCAAAATTTATGCTTTTTTTTTTCTCCAGTTTGGGACAATTAGGTATACTATCACTATAATCATTTTGTGTGAACATTAGTTTTTATCTTTCCAGAGTAAATACTTAGGAGTAGGACTGTTGGAGATTTAAGTTCATGTTCATCTTGATTAAAAACAAAACAAAACAAAAAAAAAACCAGACTGCTTTATATTTTGAATTACCGCTAGGAGGGAGTGAAGACTATGGTGAAAGAATAGACCAGCTGGTGTCGGAGATTGGGTAAGGGTAATCAGAAGGCTAGTGGGTGAGAGTTTTGGGGGAGATGACTTGTTCTGCGTTCTATGGTGCGAGTTACAACAAGTCTATAGATGTGTTAAAACTCATTGAACTATATACCAATACAAGTACTACTCTTTGTATTATATATATATATATATATATATATATATATATATATAAAATATATATGCATTTTATATAATGTATATATTCTATGTATATGCATATAAATATATTTATATTGTATTATTTATAGAAAATGCATGAATATAGTTATATGTGCAGAGCAAATTAAAATAATTTTAAAAACTAAAAATCAAAACTGAATCTCTCTGTCAATCTCTCTGAAAAACTATTGCCTGTGACACTAGTAAAGAAAGGATGCTACAGCGGTCGAGTCATCACACTGCAGCTGCCCCAGTGGTGAGCCATGAGGGAACTCAGGGTGGGAACAGGGTGCCTGCCTCCGGTCACCTGTCACAGCCTCCCTGATGGTACACCCTGAAGAGACTCAGGATGAGAAACCACAGGATTTCGGCCCCAGACAGCTGAAAAGTAAGTGTTAGTCACTCAGTCATGTCCGACTCTTTGCAACCCCATGTAGCCTGCCAGGCTCCTCTCTCTGTCCATGGAATTCTCCAGGTAAGAAAACTGAAATGGGTTGCCATTCCCTTCTCCAGAGGATCTTCCAGCTCAGGGATCAAACCTGGGTCTCCTGCATTGCAGGCAGATTCTTTACCATCTGAGCCCCAGGGAAGACCGATGGCTGAGGTGAATATCAAAGAAAAGACTTCAGTGAGCTAAAAGTATTAAATTCCTTAACTTGAGATATCTGGGTTTCTTTAATAGTAAGCCTTTGACGTTTCAATGACCTGCAAAAACTCCTATAGATCCTGGCTCCTCCCTTACCTCTTGGGTGCTATCCCTTGGAGCCATATGAGAGTCTGCTTCCTGGGCTTAAATCTTCAGTTTCATCCACCAGATAAAATATTCTCAACTATTAGCGTCTGGTGTTTTGTTTTTTTTTTTTCAGTCAACATCTCTGACAATTTTTAGTATATGAGAATATTGGATGGGTCAAAAATATGTTTGGGTTTTTCTGTAAGATGTTATGCAAAAACCGGAATGAACTCTTTGGCCAATCCATAGAAATATAAATAATTTTATGACTGTATCTATTGTGGATACTGTTGTTTCATAGTACTATCTACATAGCAATATGAAAGCAATCAATGAAAATATCACACTCCTCTCATGTGTGTCTTTGAACTTAAGCATGAACAGCTGCAAACAGTCGCAACGCCATCTACACAGATGGATTTGTGTCTCTCCAAAAGGCACTCAGATATATGTGTCTGTATATCAAACAGACAAGCATGCTGCTCTTGAAATCAGAATTTACGTCACTTCAAACTTGTCCACATATTCTAAGGGCATGGGTTGCTAATACAGTTATGAAAAACAAAGACAGTAATAGTGTGAAGCCAGTTAACAGCTAATATGTCTGGCAAAAAAAAAAAAAAAAAGACAAATGACTATCTTTCTTTTTTTCTGCTTTCCTGAATTTGGTTGCTGTGTTTGCTGTTTTAAAGCAAATCTGCATACTTTGGAACTTATGCATATCCTTTATCAATACTTTCTTAATAGAGTTTTCTGGAAATTAAAAAAAAATAGTTCTATGATAAAACATGCTATACTATAAAAAGCTATGTGAATCATAGCAATGAAATCAATTTACATAATACTCCAAGTATAAAGAGAAAAACACTTTATATAATAAAAAGAAATACATGAAGTAGGAGCAGTAAGATGGGTTATTTCTAGTAAATGATGCCTTTATTGACTATATTAAGCTTTCTCAATATTTCTCATTTGTGCCTAATGACAAGTATGAAAACAAGCAGGGAAGGTTTTTTGGTTTTTTTCCCCCCAATTCTAGAAGCTTATCTGGTAGATGGGAAATGCCCTCCTGACGCCCCAACAAAGAAGTCCAAGTCCCAATTCCTAGAAATTGTGACTGTTTCTTTGCAAAACAAAAGGGACTTTTACAGCCGTGATTAAGTGATGGATACTGCTCAATCCCAATATAATTCCGGTGTCCTTAAAGGAGGGAGGCAGGACAGTCAGAGCCATGGAGGAGAAGTCATGATGGACACAGAGGCTGGGTGACACAGAGAAGGGATGCAAGCTGGGGACACTGTTAGTTCTGGAAGCTGAAAAAGCAAGAAAACAGATTCTCCCCTGAATGCAGTCCTCTTGACACTTCGAGTTTAAGACTTTTGACCTCCTGAACCATAAAATAATAAAAGTCACTATACTTACAATAAATCATTAAAATAGCAATATAAAGCCAAAACAGATGAGAAAACTAATATTCAGACTTTATTCATAATTTTATTCCAAATCTCAAAGCCAAAAATTATTGGGCCTACATCTAACCCAGGGTACTTGGCATTTTTCAGGGGTTGTAAAAGAAATAAACCAAAACCTCAATTAAATGAGCTGTGAAACCAGTAGGGGGAGCTCTCATACCCTGTGACATAGCCCAGCCCAACAGGAAAGAGAAGACCCAAAGCCACTGACTCTGTTTCCTATGGCCCGTCCAAGTGTCCATTTTTCAACCTATAAAAGTCTTCCTTCCCTTGCTCTGGGGATACTTTCACATGTATCACTATGGCTTCATACCCCAATTGCAACTCTCTGCTGATCCCAAATAAGCCTATCTTTGCTGAAGAAATATCTGGTCGTCTAAGGGTCAACAGAGTAATTTAATTCCATCAGCCACAAAGGTCTCTGTTCAGTTCAGTTCACTTCAGTGCTCAG
This sequence comes from Cervus elaphus, assembly GCF_910594005.1. NCBI lineage: Eukaryota > Metazoa > Chordata > Mammalia > Artiodactyla > Cervidae > Cervus > Cervus elaphus. Next base: position 4,339,710 of record NC_057843.1, on the reverse strand, counting down.
TTGTGTCCGACTCTTTGACCCCATGAATCGCAGCATGCCAGGCCTCCCCGTCCATCACCAACTCCTGGAGTTTACTCAAACTCATGTCCATCGAGTTGGTGATGCCATCTAACCATCTCATCCTCTGTCTTCCCCTTCTCCTCCTGCCTTCAATCTTTCCCAGCATGAGGGATTTCAAATGAGTCAGCTATCTGCATCAGGTGGCCAAAGTATAGGGGTTTCAGCTTCAGCATCAGTCCTTTCAATGAACACCCAGGACTGATTTCCTTTAGGACAAGTTGGATCTCCTGCAATCCAAGGGACTCTCAAGAGTCTTCTCCAACACCACAGTTTAAAAGCATCAGTTATTTGTCACTCAGCTTTCTTTACAGTCCAACTCTCACATCCACACATGACCACTGGAAAGCCCGTAGCTTTGACCAGACAGTCCTTTGTTGGCAAAGTAATGTCTCTGCTTTTAAATAAACTCTCTAGGTTGGTCATAACTTCTCTTCCAAGGAGCAAACGCCTTTTAATTTCATGGCACCAGTCATCATCTGCAGTGATTTTGTAGCCCCCAGAAATAAAGTCTGTCACTGTTTCCACTGTTTCCCCATTTATTTGTGATGAAGTGATGGGATAAGATGACATGATCATAATTTTGTGAATGTTGAGCTTCAAGCCAACTTCTTCACTCTGTTTTTCCACATTCATCAACAGGCTCTTTAGTTCCTCTTTGCTTTCTGCCATAAGAGTGGTGTCATATGCATATCTGAGGTTAGTGATATTTCTCCTGGCAATCTTAATTCCAGCTTGTGCTTCATCCTGTCCAGAATTTCTCATGATGTACTCTGCATATAAGTTAAATCAGCAGGGTGACAATATATGGCCTTGACATACTCCTTTCCCTATTTGGAACCAGTCTGTTGTTCCATGTCCAGTTCTAACTGTTGCTTCCTGACCTGCATACAGGTTTCTCAAGAGGCAGTTCAGGTGGTCTGGTATTCCTATCTCTTCCGTTGAAGAATTCTCCACAGTCTGCTGTGATCCACACACTCAAAGGCTTTGGCATAGTCACTAAAGTAGAAGTAGATGTTTTTCTGGAACTCTTTTGCTTTTTCAATGATCCAACAGATGTTGACAATTTGCTCTCTGGTTCCTCTGCCTTTTATAAATCCAACTTGAACATTTGGAAGTTCAAGGTTCACATACTGTTGAGGCCTGGCTTGGAGAATTTTGAGCATTACTTAGCTAGCGTGTGAGATGAGTGCAATTGTGCGCTAGTTTGAGCATTCTTTGGCATTGCCTTTCTTTGCGATTGGAAAGAAAAATGACCTTTTCCAGTCCTGTGGCCACTGCTGCGTTCTCCAAATTTGTTGGCATATTGAGTGCAGCACTTTCACAGCATCATCTTTTAGGATTTGAAAGAGTTCAGCTGGAATTCCATCACCTCCACTAGCTTTGTTTGTAGTGATGCGTCCTAAGGCCCATTTGACTTTGCATTCCAGGATGTCTGGGTCTAGGTGAGTGATCACACCATCGTGATTATCTGGATCTTGAAGATCTTTTTTGTATAGTTTTTCTGTGTATTCTTGCCACCTCTTCTTAATATCTTCTGCTTCTGTAAAGCCCATACCATTTCTGCCCTTTTTTTGTGCTCGTTTCACGAAATGTTCCCTTGGTATCTCTGATTTTCTTGAAGAGATCTCTAGTCTTTCCCATTCTATTGTTTTTCTTTATTTCTTTGCATTGATTATTGAGGAAGGCTTTCTTATCTCTCCTTGCTCTTCTTTGGAACTCTGCATTCAAATGGGTATATCTTTCCTTTTTTCCTTTGCCTTTTGCTTCTCTTCTTTTCATAGCTGTTTGTAAAGCCTCCTCAGACAACCATTTTGCCTTTTTGCATTTCTTTTTCTTGGGGATGATCTTGATCACTGCCACCTGTACAATGTCACAAACCTCCATCCATAGTTCTTCAGCACTCTGTCTATCTGATCTAATTCCTTTAATCTATTTACCACTTCCACTGTATAGTCATAATGGATTTGATTTTGGTCATACCTGAATGGTTTAGTGGTTTTCCCTACTTTCTTTAGTTTATGTCTGAATTGGCAATAAGGGGTTCATGATCTGAACCAGTTAATTTAACCTAATTTGATGACAACCCCACATAACATAAACAAACCTACAGTAAAGTCTTGAGTTAGAAGTCAAAACTGCATAAAAGATGCTATAAAACTAGGAATTAATTATTAATAGAAGGAAGGGGCTCTCCTGATTGAACCAAGATGTGATTACTGACATTAACAGTGACAGCATTAGAGAAGAAACATAGAGAAGAGTTTAAGAAAACTGAGTCAAAATAATCACCAATAAGGTAAAGCTAAAGTAACTATGCTATTTTATATGTCTTTATGTGATGGTCAGTGCGGCCCTTATAGGAGACAGGAGACAGACTCAGGAAGTCAAAAGTTTATTATACTCTCAGGCCCTAGAAATGATAGGCAAGTCACACCACATATGGTCTCATAGGAAGCCCCATGTTGTGATCAGAAGGTAGAAGATAGGTGCAAGGGGCCAGCGCTAGACCAGAGCCTAGACTGGGGTTTCTATGTGGAAAGCAAGGAAATGAAGTTAGAAGAGTTTAGGATTGGTACTCTGGATGATTTTGTTAAAAAAAATGGGAGGAAAGCTCAAGAGAGAGGGAGGCATACATATACTTGTAACTGCTTCATGTTGATGTGTGGCAGAAACTACCACAATATTGTAAAACAATTATCCTCCAATAAAAAATTTTAAAAAAAGAATGGAACAAATAAGAGGTTAATTTCCAAAATATAAAAGCAAATCATGAAGCTCCATTATTAAAAAAAATCCAATCAAATAATGGATAGAAAATGAAATGGACATTTCTCCAAGGAAGACATAGAGATGGCCAACAAACACATGAAAGTTGCCCTTCATTACTAATTATTATAGAAATGCAAACCAAAACTACAATAGAGGTACCACACAGTGGTCAGAACAGCCATCATCAAAAGTCTAAAAATAATACTTGTTGGAGAGATGGAGGAAAGGAAACACTCCAACACTGCTTGTGGGAAGCTAAATTGGTACAGCCACTATGGAGAACAGTATAGAGTTTCCCTAGAAAACTAAAAATAGAGCTACCATATGATCCAGCCATCCCACCCCTGGGTGTATATCCAGAAAAATATGAGAAGTTTACTTTGAAAAGATACATTCTCCCCAAGGTTCACAGCAGCACTACTTACAGCAGCCAAGACATGGCAGCAGCTCAAGTGCTCATCAACAGATGCTTGTCTTAAAAAGGTTTTATTTCTATGACTAACAATCATTTTTATATTATAAAAGGTAGCTGTAAAATGGGAGCTGAGAACTAGGAATTGATTGACACTCCACCCAGAACAAGGGCGGGAGGGGTTGCCTGTGAGGCTGACTGGGCTGCAAGTTCACTCAGCTTCTTGCTCTCACTGTAGAACTGCTCTCACATATAGAATTGAATTAAGTTAGATTGACTGTATCCTTGAAGGGACTCCTCTCTGCTAATAACTGGAGCTGAGTTTATCAGTTCCTGTTTATTTTGTTCACATCTAAATGCAAGCCTGCATCCTTCCAGGCAGTGTGGAATGGAGAGCAGCTTAATCACTGTCCTAGGGCTCTGATCAGAACTGAAATACGAACATAAAGGCTTCTGTGAATGCATCTAAAAATGTCATTTGTTCATAATCACATCACTAGAAACTACCTAGAAGGTAGTTTCCACTGAAAGATCACAACATGACATCCTGGTACACACTACATCTCTTTTCATGAGCCATACTTTATTTATTTATTTTTCTTTGTGTATGCTTTTTTTTTTTTTTTTAATTTTTTCAGTGGGTTTTGTCATACATTGATATGAATCAGCCATAGATTTACACGTATTCCCCATCCCGATTCCCCCTCCCACCTCCCTCTCCACCCGATTCCTCTGGGTCTTCCCAGTGCACCAGGCCCGAGCACTTGTCTCATGCATCCCACCTGGGCAGGTGATCTGTTTCACCATAGATAATATACATGCTGTTCTTTCAAAACATCCCACCCTCACCTTCTCCCACAGAGTTCAAAAGTCTGTTCTGTACTTCTGTGTCTCTTTTTCTGTTTTGCATATAGGGTTGTCGTTACCATCTTTCTAAATTCCATATATATGTGTTAGTATGCTGTAATGTTCTTTATCTTTCTGGCTTACTTCACTCTGTATAATGGGCTCCAATTTCATCCATCTCATTAGGACTGATTCAAATGAATTCTTTTTAACGGCTGAGTAATATTCCATGGTGTATATGTACCACAGCTTCCTTATCCATTCATCTGCTGATGGGCATCTAGGTTGCTTCCATGTCCTGGCTATTATAAACAGTGCTGCGATGAACATTGGGGTGCACGTGTCTCTTTCAGATCTGGTTTCCTCTGTATGCCCAGAAGTGGGATTGCTGGGTCATATGGCAGTTCTATTTCCAGTTCTTTAAGAAATCTCCACACTGTTTTCCATAGTGGCTGTACTAGTTTGCATTCCCACCAACAGTGTAAGAGGGTTCCCTTTTCTCCACACCCTCTCCAGCATTTATTGCTTGTAGACTTTTGGATAGCAGCCATCCTGACTGGGGTGTAATGGTACCTCATTGTGGTTTTGATGTGCATTTCTCTGATGATGAGTGGTGTTGAGCATCTTTTCATGTGTTTGTTAGCCATCTGTATGTCTTCTTTGGAGAAATGTCCGTTTATACCTTTGGCCCATTTTTTGATTGGGTCATTTATTTTTCTGGAATTGAGCTGCAGGAGTTGCTTGTATATTTTTGAGATTAATCCTTTGTCTGTTTCTTTATTTGCTATTATTTTCTCCCAATCTGAGGGCTGTCTCTTCACCTTACTTATAGTTTCCTTTGTTGTGCAAAAGCTTTTAAGTTTCATTAGGTCCCATTTGTTTAGTTTTGCTTTTATTTCCAATATTCTGGGAGGTGGGTCATAGAGGATCTTGCTGTGGTTTATGTCGGAGAGTGTTTTGCCTATGTTCTCCTCTAGGAGTTTTATAGTTTCTGGTCTTACATTTAGATCTTTAATCCATTTTGAGTTTATTTTTGTGTATGGTGTTAGAAAGTGTTCTAGTTTCATTCTTTTACAAGTGGTTGACCAGCTTTCCCAGCACCGCTTGTTAAAGAGGTTGTCTTTTTTCCATTGTATATCCTTACCTCCTTTGTCAAAGATAAGGTGTCCATAGGTTCGTGGATTTATCTCTGGGCTTTCTATTCTGTTCCATTGATCTATATTTCTGTCTTTGTGCCAGTACCATACTGTCTTGATGACTGTGGCTTTGTAGTAGAGTCTGAAGTCAGGCAGGTTGATTCCTCCAGTTCCATTCTTCTTTCTCAAGATTACTTTGGCTATTCGAGGTTTTTTGTATTTCCATACAAATTGTGAAATTATTTGTTCTAGTTCTGTGAAAAATACCGTTGGTAGCTTGATAGGGATTGCATTGAATCTATAGTTTGCTTTGGGTAGAATAGCCATTTTGACAATATTGAGTCTTCCAATCCATGAGCATGGTATGTTTCTCCATCTGTTTGTGTCCTCTTTGATTTCTTTCATCAGTGTTTTATAGTTTTCTATGTATAAGTCTTTTGTTTCTTTAGGTAGATATACTCCTAAGTATCTTATTCTTTTTGTTGCAATGGTGAATGGTATTGTTTCCTTAATTTCTCTTTCTGTTTTTTCATTGTTAGTATATAGAAATGCAAGGGATTTTTGTGTGTTAATTTTATATCCTGCAACTTTACTATATTCATTGATTAGCTCTAGTAATTTTCTGGAAGAGTCTTTAGGGTTTTCTATGTAGAGGATCATGTCATCTGCAAACAGCGAGAGTTTCACTTCTTTTCCTATCTGGATTCCTTTTACTTCTTTTTCTGCTCTGATTGCTGTGGCCAAAACTTCCAACACTATGTTGAATAGTAGTGGTGAGAGTGGGCACCCTTGTCTTGTTCCTGATTTCAGGGGAAATGCTTTCAATTTTTCACCATTGAGGGTGATACTTGCTGTGTGTTTGTCATATATAGCTTTTATTATGTTGAGGTATGTTCCTTCTTTTCCTGCTTTCTGGAGAGTTTTAATCACGAATGGGTGTTGAATTTTGTCAAAGGCTTTCTCTGCATCTATTGAGATAATCATATGGTTTTAATCTTTCAATTTGTTACTGTAGTGTATTACATTGATTGATTTGTGGATATTAAAGAATCCTTGCATTCCTGGGATAAAGCTCACTTGGTCATGGTGTATGATTTTTTTAATATGTTGTTGGATTCTGTTTGCTAGAATTTTGTGAAGGATTTTTTCATCTCTGTTCATCAGTGATATTGGCCTGTAGTTTTCTTTTTTTGTGGCATCTTTGTCTGGTTTTGGAATTAGGGTGATGGTGGTCTCATAGAATGAGTTTGGAAGTTTACCTTCCTCTGCAATTTTCTGGAAGAGTTTGAGTAAGATAGGTGTTAGCTCTTCTCTAAATTTTTGGTAGAATTCAACTGTGAAGCCATCTGGTCCTGGGCTTTTGTTTGCTGGAAGATTTTTGATTACCGTTTCGATTTCCTTGCTTGTGATGGGTCTGTTAAGATCTTCTATTTCTTCCTGGTTCAGTTTTGGAAAGTTATACTTTTCTAAGAATTTGTCCATTTCATCCAAGTTGTCCATTTTATTGGCATAGAGCTGCTGGTAGTAGTCTCTTATGATCCTTTGTATTTCAGTGTTGTCTGTTGTGATCTCTCCATTTTCATTTCTAATTTTGTTAATTTGGTTCTTCTCTCTTTGTTTCGTAATGAGTCTTGCTAATGGTTTGTCAATTTTGTTTATTTTTTCAAAAAACCAGCTTTTAGCTTTGTTGATTTTTGCTATGGTCTCTTTAGTTTCTTTTGCATTTATTTCTGCCCTAATTTTTAAGATTTCTTTCCTTCTGCTAACTCTGGGGTTCTTCATTACTTCCTTTTCTAATTGCTTTAGGTGTAGAGTTAGGTTATTTATTTGGCTTTTTTCTTGTTTTTTGATGTAAGCCTGTAATGCTATGAACCTTCCCCTTAGCACTGCTTTTACAGTGTCCCATAGGTTTTGGGTTGTTGTGTTTTCATTTTCATTCATTTCTATACATATTTTGATTTCTTTTTTGATTTCTTCTATGATTTGTTGGTTATTCAGAAGCGTGTTATTTAGCCTCCATATGTTTGAATTTTTAACAATTTTTTTCCTGTAATTGAGATCTAATCTTACTGCACTGTGGTCAGAAAAGATGACTGGAATGATTTCAATTTTTTTGAATTTTCCAAGACCAGATTTATGGCCCAGGATGTGATCTATTCTGGAGAAGGTTCCATGTGCACTTGAGAAAAAGGTGAAGTTGATTGTTTTGGGGTGAAATGTCCTATAGATATCAATTAGGTCTAGCTGGTCCATTGTGTCATTTAAGGTTTGTGTTTCCTTGTTAATTTTCTGTTTAGTTGATCTATCCATAGTTGTGAGTGGGGTATTAAAGTCTCCCACTATTATTGTGTTACTATTAATTTCCTCTTTCATACTCGTTAGCGTTTGCCGTACATATTGCGGTGCTCCTATGTTGGGTGCATATATATTTATAATTGTTATATCTTCTTCTTGGATTGATCCTTTGATCATTATGTAGTGTCCTTCTTTGTCTCTTTTCACATCCTTTATTTGAAAGTCTATTTTATCTGATATGAGTATTGCGACTCCTGCTTTCTTTTGGTCTCCGTTTGCGTGAAATATTTTTTTCAGCCCTTCACTTTTAGTCTGTATGTGTCTCTTGCTTTGAGGTGGGTCTCTTGTAGACAGCATATATAGGGGTCTTGTTTTTGTATCCATTCAGCCAATCTTTGTCTTTTGGTTGGGGCATTCAACCCATTTACATTTAAGGTAATTATTGATAGATGTGGTCCCGTTGCCATTTACTTTGTTGTTTTGGGTTCACGTTTATACAACCTTTCTGCATTTCCTGTCTAGAGAAGATCCTTTAGCATTTGTTGAAGAGCTGGTTTGGTGGTGCTGAATTCTCTCAGCTTTTGCTTGTCTGTAAAGCTTTTGAATTCTCCTTCATATCTGAATGAGATCCTTGCTGGATACAGTAATCTAGGTTGTAGGTTATTTTCTTTCATTACTTTCAGTATGTCCTGCCATTCCCTTCTGGCCTGGAGGATTTCTATTGATAGATCAGCTGTTATCCTTATGGGAATCCCTTTGTGTGTTATTTGTTGTTTCTCCCTTGCTGCTTTTAATATTTGTTCTTTGTGTTTGATCTTTGTTAATTTGATTAATATGTGTCTTGGGGTGTTTCGCCTTGGGTTTATCCTGTTTGGGACTCTCTGGGTTTCTTGGACTTGGGTGGCTATTTCCTTCCCCATTTTAGGGAAGTTTTCAGCTATTATCTCCTTGAGTATTTTCTCATGGCCTTTCTTTTTGTCTTCTTCTTCTGGGACTCCTATGATTCGAATGTTGGGGCATTTCACATTGTCCCAGAGGTCCCTGAGGTTGTCCTCATTTCTTTTGATCCTTTTTTCTTTTTTCCTCTCTGCTTCATTTATTTCCACCATTTTATCTTCTACCTCACTTATCCTATCTTCTGTCTCCGTTATTCTACTCTTGGTTCCCTCCAGAGTGTTTTTGATCTCATTCATTGCATTATTCATTTTTAATTGACTCTTTTTTATTTCTTCTAGGTCTTTATTAAACATTTTTTGCATCTTTTCAATCTTTGTCTCCAGGCTATTTATCTGTAGCTCCATTTTGTTTTCAAGATTTTGGATCATTTTTATTATCATTATTCTAAATTCTTTTTCAGGTAGATTCCCTATCTCCTCCTCTCTTGTTTGACTTGGTGGGCAATTTTCATGTTCCTTTACCTGTTGGGTATTTCTCTGCCTTTTCATCTTGTTTAGATTGCTGTGTCTGGACTGGGCTTTCTGTATTCTGGAGGTCTGTGGTTCCTTTTTATTGTGGAGGTTTTACCCAGTGGGTGGGGTTAGACAATTGGCTTGTCAAGGTTTCCTGGTTAGGGAAGTTTGCATCAGTGTTCTGGTGCATGGAACTTGATTTCTTCTCTCTGGAGAGCAATGGAGTGCTCAGTAATGAGTTTTGAGATGGGTCTATGTGTTAGGTGTGACCTTGGGCAGCCTGTATGTTGACGTTCAGGGCTATGTTCCTGCTTTGCTGGAGAATTTGCATGGTATGTCTTGCTCTAAAACTTATTGGCTCTTGGGCGGTGGTAGGTTTCAGTGTAGGTATGGAGGCTTTTGGACGGTCACTTATTACTTAAAGTTCCATGTAGTCAGGAGTTTTCTGGTGTTCTCCAGTTTTGGGCTTAAGTCTCCTGCCTCTGGATTTGAGTTTTATTCTTCCTGTAGTCTCAGGACTTCTCCAACTATACAGCACTGATAATAAAACTTCTAGGTTAATGGCAAAAAGATTCTCCCCCGTTAGGGACACCCAGAGAGGTTCACAGAGTTACATGAAGAAGAGGAGAGGGAGGAGGGAGATAGTGATGAGCAGGAGGAGAAAAAGGGGGACTCAAGAGGAGAGAGACAGATCTACGCAGTTGTCTGTTCCCAGAGTGTTTTCCGTAGCCCAGATACCCACCAAGATTCACAGAATTGGATTGGGAAGAGAAGGGGAAAGGAGGAAATAGAGGTGTTCTGAGGTAGAAAACAGATAGTCAAGATTGGGAGAGAATAATCAACACACTCCTGAATAAAAATGGGAACTGAATATTGGATTCTTAAATGTTCACAATTTATATCATATACTGAAAAACAAAAATTAAAAATCTAGAGTAGAGATTAGACTCTTAAAAACACTATATTAAAAACAAAAACACACACACAAAATAATTTTTTAAAATATATATGAAGTTCAGTTTAAAAATAGGGTTTCTCTTCTTTTTTTTTTTTTTTGGTAAGGTTATAGTGTATTGAGAATGAAAATTAAGGAGTAGTAGAGGAGTACTAGAGGACTTTAAAAGAAATAAGAGAAAAAGAAAAATAGAAAATAGAAGAGAAAAAGGAGAAAAAAAAAAGAATTTTCCCTAATTAAAAAAATCATAAAAATCTATGAAAATGAAAGTTAAGGAGTAATGGGGGAGTAATAGGGAATTTTAAAGGAAAATAAAAGAGAAAAAATAAAAAAGAAAAAATTTTTAAAAAAAATTTTTTTCTTATTTAAAAAAAAAAAAGTAAAAATATATCTAGGAATTTCTCTGGAGCTGTTGCAGTCAGCGTGGGTTCGGCTCAGTTTCAGATATCTCCTTGTCCCAGCTTACACTTCTTGATATCTACAGGCCTCTTCCGGTGTAATCAGTGTTTTCTACAGGGATTTTAATCTGTTGCACTGGTCCCTTCTGAAGCGGTTCCCTTTGTTTATTTGGCTTCTGTTTGCCGGTCTCTTCAGAGCCTCATTTCCGCCCTGACACAGGCGGGCGGAGGTGGACTCTTATTCAGGTAGCTAGTTCTGTCACTCTGCGGGGAGGGGCTGGCACTGCTTTGTCTGCGCTGCTTTGTCTGCGCTGCTCAGGCTCCCGGCTGTTCTATATGGAGCGCGCCCGCGCTGCACGCGGTTCCAGCCCGCGGGTGTTCCACAAAAGTGCGGAACAAAAGGCTGCGTCCGCTCTTGTGCCTTCCCCGTCAGAGCGGTCCAGGCAGCCAGGGGCTTGACAGGCGCACTCTCCCCGGGTGCGGCACGGCGTGCCCACTCCCTTCCATGGTCCCAATCTCGGTTTCCGCAGGCGCCAGTCGGGTGCGTGCGCCTTCTGCCCTCCGTGTCCCCAGCCCCAGTCCCCGCCCGCGCCATTCGGGTGCCTGCGCCCGGTGTCTCGCCGCGACCTTCTCCCGCCTCCGGCGGGGCTGGGCCAATCCGCAGCCTGCGAGCTCTTCTCTGGACTTTCTCGGTCCCTTTGTTCTGTGAACGGCCTGCAGTGTGTTCCGGCCGGTTAATTTTCTCTCTCTCTTTTGCTCTCCCGCAGTTCAAGTTGGCAACTCACAAAAGCTCCCTCCGATTGTCCTCAGGGCACTCAGGCCCGGACCCTACCCCAAGCAATGCTGCCCGCTCCTCTCCATGTCGCCCCCACTTGCTGGTGGCGGATGCGGGTGTCTGGGGTACTCTTCTGCTGAGAGTTGCTTTCAGGCACGTAATCTGTGGGTTTTATTTATTGTTTCCCTCCCAGTCAGGTTGCCCTCCTAGATTCAAACACTTCCCCCAGGCCCGCCAGTGCGAGGGTTTCCCGGTGTCTGGAAACATCCTCTAAAGACTCCCTTCCCTGGACGGATCTCTGTCCTTAGCTCTTTTGTCTCACTTTTTATCTTTTATATTTTGTCCTACCTCCTTTCGAAGACAATGGGCTGCTTTTCTGGGCGCCTCATGACCTCAGCTAGAGATCAGAAGTTGTTTTGTGAAGTTTGCTCTGCGTTCAGATATTCTTTTGATGAATTTGTAGGAGAGAAAGTGGTCTCCCCGTCCTACTCCTCCGCCATCTTGGCTCCTCCTTCGAGCCATACTTTAATTATCCAATTTCTTACATTGGCATAAATAATGAAGTTCCAGATTTTTTAAAGTGAGAGGCTGACATTAGAATTCTTTGAGGTCCCTCAGTGTTGACCAATCTAATCTCACATCCATTTCCTATAACTGGTTATGCCAGGCCAGGAGTCCCCATCTGTGGGACCTAATGCCTGATGATCTCAGGTGGAGCTGATGTCATAGAAATAAAATGTACAATAGATGTAATGTGCTTGAATCATCCCCAAAACATCCTACCCCTCTCGGTGGAAAAATTTTCTTCCCTGAAACCAGCCCCTGATGCCAAAATGGTTGGGGACCACTGGGCTATATGATACTGATGAAAGCCTTCTTCCTGTTTCACTGCCCTGACCTGCACTCTGAGACCCCTCAGGCTCAGTGTCCTTGGGAGAGAGTCAATTAAATGGTAAGGGAATTCCTGTACTTCTCAGCATAAAAAGCTTTAAACATTTACCTGAAGTGTTCAAGCTATTCTTTCCAGACCTCTAAGTCTTATAAGATCTACCCGTTTCCAACCTCCACTTCATATGCTACTTATTTGTACAGTCTATATTGTGGACATTAGGCTTTGGTATTAAAACTAGCTGATTTTCCCATGCCTGCACCTGCCTGGTGAACTCCATCCACCCTTCAAACTTAAACTCAAGATTCTTTAACCATCTTTATGAACTCTGAGATCAGATGTAGAGTGTTTTGCTTTATGCCATCAGCGTAGTTTGTAAACACTCCTGTTATGGTAATAATCAGCAATAACTGTGTCCTATCCCCCTGTATATAATTTTTATTTTTTTATGAACAGGGACAAGTTATTGATTAAATTGCCAAATCCTGTCCCTGGCCCAGCATAGAAACTGTTTGCCACATAATAAGCACTTGAGAAATGGGACATTTCCTGCAATATTTGTAAACAAAGGATGTCACAGTCAACAGCAATTGCAGCTGCTTCCGATGATGAGCTGGTGAGTCTGAAGGAACTCAGGAAATTAAAAAAAAAAAAAAAAATCCACCATCTAGCAGTCATTCAACTGTAGCCGCTCCCATGGTGAGCCCTGAGGAAACTCAGGATGTGAAAACTGGATACTGGCCCCAGATAGCTGAGATGCATATCAAAGAAATTATTTCAGTGAGCCCAGACTCTTGCATCTTCCAATACATAGCAAAGCAATAAATTCCTTAAATTGGAATATCTGGTTTCCTTTAATTATCAATAATCTTTTGATGTTCAGATTACCTGCCCCTCATTGCAAAACTTCTGTATAACCTGGCTCCTACCCTCACCTCCTTGGAGCAATTCTCTCAGGGTTACTTAAGATGCTGTCTCTCAGACTTGAAATCCTAAAAATTCCCACCGAATAAAACATAACCCTTAGCTTTTAGATTGTGGAAAAAAAAAAAAAATTAAGTCCTTACACTCAAGGATATTTGTTTGATGGATTAATTAACTGAGGAATTTTTTTTCTAAACTAAACAAACCTGCTTTTCCTGACACTCAGGGAAGTTATATCAACTATAAATTGGTAAAAAGTAACTCAATCTGTTACTCAATTAGTAAGAATATTTCAAAGCTCAGTCTAATTTCAGTATTACCCTACATCCTTTCCAGGGTGCAAGTATTTTGGAGGCAAACCACCTTGCTCATTAACTCATTTGTTTTTTCCTGGAGAAACTGGTTTGTTTGCCCAGCAACATCTACTTCCACTTTAGCTGAAACTGGCAAAACTGCCAGAGGAAAGAATTGACATTTTCCATCAATTTCTGGAAAGTGCACTAGTACCAAATGTCATCAGGCTCGAGTTATATTGGGAATTAGTTTGAACTGCTCATGTAAATGCCTGCGAAGTTTAATGTCAATCTTCATGGCATAACAAGTAGGCCAATCTTGTGTCTTGTGAAAGAGACTGGCCCTACGGTCACTGAATACTGCATTTGGCTCAATCAATCAAATACTTTTGGACAAGTTTTGTGGGGCTAAAGTTGAGTAAAACTCTATGGGACTAGAACAGACATGGAAGATATAGTCTTTGCTCACAAAATCTTTCTGTATAAATGAAGGGGCAACACATACACACGCACACACACAATACTGAGTAAGAAAGTAGGAGGGTAACTTATTGCACTGGAAAGAAGATATGCTTTTGAGTTCAAAGCCACATATCATAAATAGCAAAATCCTTTACTGAGCGATGCATGTTTAAGGAGAGATGGATTTCACACAAACTGCTGGCTGGGTGGCTCAGCCAGGAAGAGCAGAGGATCTGGGCACATGTGAGGTCCAGTAGTTGGGCTGACTTGGGAAGATTTGACTCAGAGAAAGGGTAGTTTTCATATGAAGAGGCTGAGATAAGGGGTGAAGGAGGGTGACAACCTAAAGCAAGGAACAAAGCCAAATTCAGCAGGAGGGAGAAGACGACAGGAAGTCAGTGGTGAGGACGGCCAAGCCGTCTTGTCCTGTCAACATCACCAGGTGGCAGGTGAGTCAGGAGGTGTCCCCGTGCCACTATTTCTGCAGGTGCAGGCGAGGGGGACATTGCCAGCAGACAGAGAGCCAAGGTGATAAACCATGTTGCTAGAATTATGGCTTGGTTACTTCCCTCTATCTAACACCTGTTACCTGATTTTCTTTCCCTGAGTTTTAAATCTGGAAAATGAAAACACATAATATGTGGCAGAACTCATAATGTTCCAGGGACTCACAAGAGACTAAAATGAAAAAAATAGGTACACGTCCCCAGAATGGGTCCACACACATATTACATAACCATTAGCTTCTATTCCTTCATGCAAGGAAAACCAAAAACAGCCAAAAAGGGAAGGTCATCACTGACTGATAATTTCTGCAGGAGCAGAAACACATTTCTTAACTTCTCTCATGAGCACGGAAACAAGAATATCTATATAGAAAGGACAACATGAAAACATTGAAGGACTCACATGTAAAATATAGGCTTCAATTCACATTGAAACTAATCCAAAATATTACACAAATTTCTTGCCTAGAGTTGGTAATCTCTCAAATGCACAAACACATAAAAAATTAGGCACTTACAGAAATTTTTTTTTTTTTTTAATTTTGAAAGGAAATCCAATGCTAGCAATTGGTCACAAGTGTCTTTCCTGGGAACAACTATTTTCCAGTGGAAATTGACTCACACACATCAAGGTGAACACTGCATGGTCAGCGTCCTCTTTCCCTGTAACTGGGGCACTACACAGGAACCCAGCACCTAATTTGCTCTGAAAGCAGCTTGACAGCAGGGTACCACTTAGTATTCTCTGGACAAAAGAAAGGAGGATGAAGCACAGCTGTCTGCAAAGGCAGCCTGAAGGGAGACTAAATAGGTGGAAGCTACAGCCCCTCAAAGCCCAACTTCACAAACACTTTGAAAGTATGTCAAGCACAACAGGTTAGCAGAAACTCTCAGAAGCAAAAGAAACTCAAGGAAATCATCTTCGGAAGGTTTTGATTTAAAAGATTGTGTAAGAAAAGTTTTCACGTGACTCCTTTAGGAAGGAAGACATTTGGGTTGCTTTTTCAAAGGAATCATGGGGTATGAGTTTTGTAAACTCCCCAACACACTAGCACAGGAAAATTTTATGTCAAGCTATGCAAATACAATATAACATATATATTATATTGCAATACACACACACACACACACACACACACACATATAAGTGTATATATAAAGTTGAAAAGCACCAAGAACTGCTTTTTAAGTATTTTTATCATGTTACATAGTCATGAGATCATATCAACTCTACCATTGATCACAAATGCTTTACATTTTAATTTCAAACAACAGTTGATAGGTACAAACTGCCAAGAGAACTGTGCTCAAGACACACAACCTACATCAAGTTCAGGGAGAGAAGTGTGATTAACTGCTCACACTGAGAACAGGTGAGAAAGTGGCTGCACACGCCCTGAACCTCTAGCAGTTCTCCATTTAACTACAAGTTATGATAACCACCCCACTCCAAGAAGAATAGGAAAAGTAGGTAGACTTAATTTCTTTAATAAAATTTTGGTGCATCTTTTGCTATAAATTATTCCAAGAATAACTATACAGCATGTGCAGTACTGTATCTTAGAACAAAACCATCACAACATTAAAATGATTCATTAAAAATGAGTTATGTCTCAGGAGTCTCACCATATTTGTTTATGTTTTTCTGTTAGAACTGACCATACAGGATTTTCTTCTCACAGGAGACTGAGTTCCTTGAAGCTAGGATGGCATCATATTCATTTTATACCTAAGCTAACATACTGTGTATAACACAATTGGTCCTCATTTAAACTGTATTGAAGGAAGGATCAAAGAAAGGAAGGATGGAAAATCTAGTGGACAACAGAATAAGAGGTCTTAGAGACTGTAAGAAATGTTGAGAATTTTTCTGGTATCTTGAAACTGGGGTCAGCATCTCTTTGAAAACTTAGAAATATATTTAAGATAAGTGAAGAGACAACTAAAATTTAGGGTCTATTTTATTTGTATGTCTATTTTGCTGTTACACTTTTCTCCTGGTAAGTACAATCCATCAACTTCTCCTTTCAGGACAACTAGTTGATTCTGAATTAAATTTGAAACTAGTACAGGTCTTGGAAGTACAAAGTCCAAAATCTTATAAAGATATACCCATTGTATGTGTCCTTTGCTGTGATTTACATGAAAATACTTCAGGATAAACCACATCTTACATATTTGCACAGGTTTGGTTTAATCTAGATCCCAGGGATGGTTAACTAGTTGCGAGTGAGAGCACAGAATCAGGAATTAGTGCTGCCTACAGCGTCATCTGTGTTTCTATCAAGAATCAATGCAGTCAGAGGCAACAATCTGTCATTTAAACTTTGTCAATAATATTAAGTTTGGTCTTTAGCAGAAAAATATATTAGCAATAATTTTTATGGTAAAATGAATGCTCAAGATTTATCTGGCAGGAAATAATCAGAGGTATTTCAAGTTGTACACAAAAAAAGAAAAAAGGATGCAGCATCTGAACCAAACAGTGACCCCATAGCAATAGTCTGTCAGGAGTCCTGTTGGCCCCTCAGCCCTCCTTTCCACTTGAATCAATCAGAAACCAAACTCGTCCTTCTGTCTGCATATCCACTCATCAACCTCTATGTAAAATCTGATACAAAGTGCTAATTATCGTGCCTTCACCAGCAAATATAATTTACCAGAGGTATAGAATAACTATATGGTAATTCTATAAGAATAAGAAATGGTAAGCATTTTCTTAAATTCTTAAAAACGTTTGTACATTTGAAAAAACTCGACTTTAGACTTACCTTTTTTAGGTAGTTAGAATAGGACAAAGGAGTCCAGAATAGAGGTGGCTAAAAGACAAAGAAGGGAAAAGCCTGCAAAAATAGAACAAAAGAAGGTCGAGGACTGGAGTTAGGGCCTCGGGTGAAGCAAACAGCCTCCTAGCTAGCCCAGTTCATGCAGGGCAGGCTCAAGGAGAGGAGAGAAAAATAAATAAAAGGAGGAGCCAAAATTGAACCTCTCCTCTCTTCTCTTTGTGTCTTTTGGGTTGGCCTGCCCTCACGCCTTGAGGATGTATTTTCCTTTGCTTGCCAAGTAAAACTGAGTTGTAACATTGGTCCATCTGTCACTTCAAATTTTTGCTGTGGCAAGACAGAACCGAGGAAATTACAGACTCCCCAGACATCTTCCTTTGGCCTTCCACCTAACATGGATTAGTTGGTCCTGAAAAACATCTATTCATTGTCAGCTAACAATATTCACCAAAGGCACTTGATACTTTCTGAACCACCAAATTGTCCTTGGTCAGTTTGCAACAATAGCAATCTAATTATCAATATACTACAATTATTGCTATCAATGTCTTTGTCTTTACCAGTAGCCTAAACACACTTCAAGGGGCAAGATGTTTATTGTATCCAGATCTTGATATATAATAGGATTCTAATAAAGGATTTTAGACTTTTTTTTTTTTTTTCATTTATTTTTGTTAGTTGGAGGCTAATTACTTTACAATATTGTAGTGGTTGATTAACCATCCTGAATACTTAGAAAGGAGCATAAATATTGAAAGGTAAAAGTCTTCTCTGTTGGTAAGCAGACTGTTGCATTTTTAACAAAATGAAAATTTACATTGGGATATTGACAACACCATAAAAACAATGCTTGTCCGAGTCACACCATAGTTGTAGAATAAATAACTTCTTTGGAGTTATTGACACATATATTTACCAATGACACCTCAACCTAACTTCTTTCCTTTCACCTCTGGAACAATTACTATGAGATAGCCAATTGCTAAATGTGTTGGCTACTTGACAACCCCCATCCAGAACTAGTTCTTACTTTCCTCCACTTCCTTAGAATCACAAACCCAAATTCTATTTTTTTTTCAAACAGTTTCTTTCCACTCTTGTTACTAAAACATTTCCAGGGTCCCCTATGGAATGTATTTTCTTTTATTTAAGGAATTCAAATAAAGAATTTATTTGACTATGGCTAGGTTTTCAATGGCCTGTGGCTGGTGGGCTTGGAACAGTACTTACTTAAATAAAAGAATAAATTATTTGAGTCTCTCAGAATTGTATTCATTGCATAGAGCATATAAAATTATATTGAATATTAAATAATTCTTGCTATAGTTTTAATTTTCAACTTCCAACATTTATCTATCTGATTAACTTAATGTTGTTTTAGTTCACAACCTTTAGATTCCTTAACATCTTGTGACTTTTCAGCCTGAATCACCCATTGTTTGGCAGTATTATCAAGCCCCACTGTGATAATTATATACTCCAAAATAGTCTTTAATAGTTTATGCACATAAATTTATCTCCTTTATTATATAATAACCAAATTAAAAGGAGGTTAACAAAGAAAAATTCTGACCTTCCTTCTCAAATTGGAAATCGGCATTATAAAGGGAATGTTCTGTTTTCTAAGTCCTCTCTCATTTCATAAAGAGCAGGCAGGTGAGGGAATTCTAAGAGAAATAGTCCAGACCCACAGCATAGAAAATCATAACTTCAAAGCTTTGCTAATGTATGTGATTTGTTAACATGTGTTGTATTCTAATCAAGTGTATACACTCCATGGGTGGTCACTTGGCATGTAAAATACTCAAAGAGAAATTAACGTCAGTGTAATACTAAAGGTGACTTTCATACCCTACACTGAATAATGGAGACAAAAATCCAGACAATCAATAAGGAAACAGCTGATCTGAACAGCACCGTTGACCAAACAGATCTAACAGACATACAGAACTCTCCAACAACAACAGAAAAATGCATTTTTCTCAAGCATGCTCATAACAATCTCCAGGAAAGATCACATGTTAAGTCACAAAACAAATTTAAATAAATTTGAGAAGATCAGCATCATTCTAAGTATCTTTTCTGATGACAGTGAAAGGAAACTAGAAACCACTAACAGTAAGAAAACCAGAAAATTATAAAATACATGGAAACTTAACAACATTCTCTTGAACAACCACTGAGTCAGAGGAAATCAAAGTGAATTAAAAAAAATATTTTCATATAAAAATACAAAGAGAAAATACCAAAATTTATGGAATACAGCCAAAGCATTGCTAAAACAAAAGTTAACAGTGATAAATGCATACATCAGAAAAAGAAAAAAAATCACTTCATAATATATACAGGTATCAAACCACTATGTTGTATACCCAGTACAAGGTTATATTGATTATATCTCAATAAAAATAAGAGCTCACATAAACAACCTAATTTTAAACCTCAAGAAAATATAAAAGGACAACAAAATTAGCAGAAAATTAGCAGAAAGAAGAAAACAATAAAGATTAGAGCAGAAAGGAATACAGAAAAATAAAACAAAAAAAAAATCAGCAAAATAAAAAGTTGTTTATCCAAAAGATAAAACTGATAAACAGCTACATTAACTTAGGAAAAATGAGAAGACTGAAATAACTAAAATAAAAAATGAAATTGAAGTCATTATAATACATGACAAAAATAAAAAGGATAAAAAAGATTATTATGCTCAATTACATACCAAAAAATGAAACAAACCAGAAAAAAATGTATAACTTTCTATAAGCATGGAAACTACTAAAACCAAATTAATTAAGAAAAAGCATGAATAGACCAGCAACAAATAAGGAGACTGAATCAGTGACCAAAAACATCCCAACGCTGAAGCCCAAGAACAACACCTTCACTGGTGAGTTCTACCTAACATTGAAAGAAACACTAACACCAGTCTTTCTTAAAATGTTCCAGAACACGAAAGAGAGAATTTGTCCAAACTCATTTTATGAAGCCAGCATCATCATGATACCAAAGCCAGATAAATACACCACAAAAACTCAAATAGCAAAAGAAAAAACTGCAAACCAATCAACTTGGTACGGATGTGAGAGTTGACTATAAAGAAAGCTGAGCACTGAAGAATTGATGCTTTTCAACTGTGGTGTTGGAGAAGACTCTTGAGAGTCCCTTGGACTGCAAGGAGATCCAACTTGTCCATCCTAAAGGAAATCAGTCTTGAATATTCATTGGAAGGGCTGATGCTGAAGCTGAAACTCCAATACTTTGGCCACCTGATGTGAAGAACTGACTCATTTGAAAACACCGTGATGCTGGGAAACAGTGAAGGCGGGAGGAGAAGGGGACAATAGAGGATGAGATGGTTGGATGGCATCACTGACTCAATGGACATGGGTTTGAGTAAACTCTGGGAGTTGGTGATGGACAGGGAGGCCTGGTGTGCTGCAGTCCATGGGGTCACAAGGAGTCGAACACAACTGAGCGACTGAACTGAATGGAACTGAATAACTTCAGTTGATGAACTTCAGTGAAAAAAAGTTATCAATAAAATACTAGCTAAACCAAATTCAAAAGCACATCAAAAGGATTATACATCATGACTAAGTAGGATTTATACCCAAAATACAAGTAAGATTCATCATATGAATAAAATAACACAATATGATCATCTCAAAAAATGCAGACATTAAAAAAAGTTTAACAATTCAACACTCATTCATGATTAAAACTCTCAAAAAATTGTTAGAGAATAAAACTGCCTCAGCACAATAAAGGTTATATGTAAAAAGCCCACAGCAAACATCATGGTACACTGAAAGAAACTAAAACCTTTTCCTCCACAATCTGGTACAAGGCAAGAATGCTACTCTTGCCATTTCTGTTCAACAGAAAATGCTCTAGCCAGAACAAGAAGATAAGAAAAATAAATAACCTTCATTCAAGTAAAAGTAGTACCTTTGTTTGCAGATGACATCATCATATATACAGAAAACCCTAAGGACAAAGGAAAAAAAAAAAAAAAAACTGTTAGAACTAATAATTCAGTAAATTTGCAATATATTAATACAAAGTCAATATACAAAAAACAGTGACTTTTCTATATACAAACATCCATCCAATAAGAAAATTCAGAATATCATCCCTCTGACAATGGCAAAAAAAATATTAAAATGCTTAAAGATAAATATAACCAAAGAAGTAGAAGGCTGATACATTAAATATGATCAAATAACAATGCAAGAAGATAAAGAAGACAAATAAATAGAAAGATATTATTTGCATATGTATTAGAAGACTTAACATTGTTAAAAAGCACATACTTCATGAAGTGATCTACAAATTCAGTGCACTTGCTATCAAAATTCTAGTTACATTCTTTACAGAAACCAAAGAAAACAAAGCTGAAATTCATATGGAACCACACAAGATATTAAGCAACCAAGCAGTTTTGAGGAAGAAGAACAAAGCTAGAGGCAGACATCACACCCTTTCATTTCAAAACATATTGCAAAGTTACAGTAACCAAGAGTATGATATTGGCAATAACATTTTGTTGTTTGGAAGAGACACACAAATTACGGGTGAAAAAGTAGAACTAGATGACTGGGACCGCGCCAACTACAGTGAGCAGTCAGCATCATGAAAAGGTAGCAAATGAAAGAGGAGAACATATTTTGCAAATGGTATATCTCATGAGGGGGTTACTCTCTAAATTATATAAAGATTTCATGCAATTCAATGGAATGAAAACAAATAACCCAACTACAAAATGGGTACAGAACCTAAGCACACATATTTTGAAAGAAGACATTGATGACCAAAAGTTGTATTTAAAAAAAAAAAAAAAATTAAAAGCTCAACATCATTAGTAATTTGGAAAATGCAAATCAAAACCAAAATAAGATATCACCTCACACCTGTTAGAATGTTTATGATAAAAAGACAAAAGATAGCAAATCCTGGGAAGTGTATCAAGAAAAGGCAAACCTTATGCACTGTGGCTGGGAAGGTAAGTTTGTACAGCCACTATGGAAAACAGTTTAAAGGTGCCTCAAAAATATTAAAAATAAAATTATCATATGATCCAGCAATTTCACTTCTGGGGATATGCCCAAAAGAAATGATGTCAGTATCTCTAAGAGGTATCATTATTGATGATATTATTATCACCAATATTCCCATGTCACTGTAGGGTTACTAACAGTAACAAAATATGGAAACAAGGTAATGTCTGTCAGTAGATATACAATACAATACTACTCAATTTGTAAAAAAGAGAAAAATATCTTGCCACTTGTGACAACATGGATAAGTCCAATGAACATTGTTAAGTGACATCAGACAGGCACAGAAAGACAAATAAACTGCATGAACTCACTTATTTGTGGAATCTGAATTTTAATTGACACAGACTGAGATTAGGATTGTAGTTGCCAGGGGTTGGGGGTTAGAACATGAGGAGACATTAGTCAAAGGCTACAAAGTTGTATGAGATGAATAAGTCATGGAGATCTAATGTGCAGCATGGCTGTTACACCTAATAATATTGTATTGCACACTTGAAATTTTCTAAGAAGCTAGATCTTAGATGTTCTTATTATAAAACTAAACTATATAAGAGGACAGGTATGTTAGTTAGCTTGATTGTGGTAATAATTACCCAATATATAAGGTGTTAGTTGCTCAGTTGCGTTTGACTCTTTGCGACTCCACAGACTGCAGCTCACCAGGCTCATCTACCCATAATTCTCCAGGCAAGAATACTGGATGAGTAGCTATACCCTTCTCCAGGGATCTTTCTGAACCAGGGATTAAACCTGGGTCTCCTGCATCACAGGCATATTCTTTACCATCTGAGCCACCCGGGAAGCCATACAATATGTACGCACGTATCAAAACAACATGTTGTACATTTTAAATATATACAATTTTTATCTGACAAAAATAAATAAAGATCCTAAAAAGGAATCTTCATTCCAAACACACTACTAATGCTACATTACTAACATTTTTTTTAATGCACAAAAGAGCATCAATTACCAAAATATGTTGGAAATGTTGTTCTTGTTGTTGTTGTTGTGGAAATAATGTTCACAGATGTGTGAACTGCTTGAAAATATGTGCAGTTACTGTCTCACAGTAAAATATATGAACAGAAGGTATTTTAGAGATCATCTGGTCTCATGTCAATGTCATAAAAATTAAAGATAAAAACAGAACTATACAGGGTACTAGTTGACAAGATATGTTGTGGATTTACTTAGATTTCTATTAATTATCACATTTTGGCCACTAAAGATTTGTGACCTTGGGCCATGTTACTTAAATTTACTGTGCTTCAGTTTTCTCACATGTGAAAGATAAATAATGATGTTATCCTATGTGAGATGCTGTAAGAATAAAACTGGTGGTTTAGATGGTAAAGAATCTCCCTGCAACGAGGGAGACCCAGGTTAAATTCCTGGATCAGGAAGATCCCCTGGAAAGGGAATGGCAACCCACTCTAGTATTCTTGCCTGGAAAATTCCATGGACAGAGAAGCCTAGCAGGTTACAGTCTATGGTGTTGCAAAGAGTTGGACATAACTGAAGCAACTAACACAACAAAAACAAAGTATAATTAAAGCACATTTCTTGTTATGCTATTGAATTTTGAAACATTTTAACAAGCTAAGAGATTGAATTAATCAAATGAAATTTAGTTTTACATTTTATTTTAATCAGACATCAGATGTAATGAATCAATTTAGGTTCAGCAAATTTTGAGTAAGAGAAATGTGAAATGAAAAGGGCTTTATAATTTTTGTGTATAGATTTTTATTTTATATAAGACATTGAATTTAAGTGCTAATAAATTATTTGTCCCAGTCTTAAATCTAATAACTGAAGGAATAAACACTGATACTGAATCTTATTAGTCTTTCAAGTATTACATAATATTGAGTTGGCCCAATTACATATGTGGAATTTGAATGAACTTTTTGGCCAACCCAATATATTAAATATATTCCAATATATTGGAACAAAGACAGGCAAAAGGCATCATGGTGATCATAGATAAATTGATGTTGTTAAACAAAGAAAGAACACCAAAAAGCCAAGATTTTAGAGTTAACACATTTCACCTACTGCTTTTGATATACTATGGACATCTATACCCTCTCTTCAAAGCAATAGTGACCAAAGATAAAAAGAAAATTTATTTGTTTCTTCTACCCTACATAATACTTATTTATACTTTGATGAGGGAGAGTCACGTTTTCCTGTGTAAATAAGCTGTCAGAGAATCTTAAAAAATCTTAAAGTCCCTTGGTTTTGAAGTATAAATACTGACTTTTATACTAAACATAAAAGCAAGTATGACTGAATCATTAATCTGAAAAAAATTCAAAAGAACATTTAATCTATTTCTCGCCTCAAGAAAGAACTTCACTAAAACTGTACCTGTGAGATGTTAAATGCCTCCAGAGAAATACTAACTTCCCAAATATTTCAAAATTTTATTGACCCTATAGAAAACCTCACAACACGCATTGTATATGAATCCTAATGTTCCAATGCAAGTGTATAGGAATGAGAACTTTTTTTTCTGTAATTTAATCTTTTGTTGTTCAGTTGCCCAGTCATGTTCTACTCTTTGCAACCCGATGGACTATAGCATGCCAGGCCTCCCTGTCCCTCACCCTCTCCCAAAGTTTGCCCAAGTTCATGTGCAAGAGTTGGTGATGTCACCCAACCATCTCATCCTCTTATGCCTTCTTCTCCTTCTGCCCTCAATCTTTCCCAGAATCCCAATGAGTCAGCTGTTCACATCAGGTGACCAAAATACTGGAGTTTCAGCTTCAGCATCAGTCCTTCCAATGAGTATTCAAGGTTGATTTCCATTTAGATTGACTAGTTTGATCTCCTTGCTGTTCAAGGGACTCTCAGAAGTCTTCTCCAGCACAACAGTTCCAAGGCATCAATTCTTTGGTGCTCTGCTTTTTTTACAGTCCAGCTCTCACAACCATATGTGACCACTGGGAAGAAAATAGCCTTGACAATATGAACCTCTGTCTGCCGAGTAATGTCTTTGCTTTTCAACACACTGTCTAGGTTTGTCATAGCTTTCCTGCCAAGAAGCAAATGTCTTCTGATTTAATGACTGCAGTCAATATCCGCAATGATTTTAGAGCCCAAGGACTGGAAATCTGTCACTATTTCCAAGATTTCTCCTTCTATTTGCTATGAAATAATAGGGCCAGATGCCATGATCTTAGTTTTTGTTTTGTTTTGTTTTTTAATATTTAATTTTAACCTGGCTCTTTCACTATCCTCCTTCACCCTCATCAAGAGGTTCTTTAGTTCCTCTTTGCTTTCTGTCATTAGAGTGGTATCATCCACATATCTGATGTTGTTGATGTTTCTCCCACCTATCTTGATTCCAGCTTGTAACTCATCCAACCTGGCATTTCTCATTATGTGCCCAGAATATAGATTAAACAGAAATGGTGACAGCAGACAGCCCTGTCATACTTCTTTTTCAACCTTGAACCAATTAGTTGTTCCATACAGGGTTCTAACTGCTGCTTCTTCGCCCGCATACAGGTTTCTCAGGAAACAGGTAAGATGGTCTGGTTTTTTAAGAGCTTTCCATTTCTTTAAGAGTTTTCCACAGTTTATTATGACCCACACAGTCAAAGTCTTTGCCGTAGTTGATGAAACAGAGGTAGATAATTTTCTGGAATTCCCTAGCTTTCTCCATGATCCAGCAAATGTTGTCAATTTGACCTCTGGTTCCTCTTCCTTTCCTAAACCCAGCTTGGACATCTGAAAGTTCTTTATTCACATAATGTTGAAGTCTGACATGCATGATTTTAACCATGACCTTACTAGCATGAGAGATGAGTGCAATTGTCCAATGATTAGCACATTCTTTAGTATTATCCTTCCTGGGATTTGGGATGAGGATTGATATTTTCCAGTCCTGTGGCCACAGCTGGGTCTTCCAGATTTGCTGACATATTGAATGCAACATCTTGATGGTACCATCCTCTAGGGTTTTGAATAGTTCTACTGGAATCCCATCTCATTCACTAGCTTTATTAACAGCAGTGCTTCCTAAGGCCCACTTGACTTTGCTCTCCAGAATGTCTGACTCTGGGTGGCTGATCACACCATCCTAGTAATCTGATTCATTTGGATATTTTTCATACAGTTCTTCTGTGTATTCTTTTCATCTCTTCTTGACCTCTTCCGTGTTTACTAGGTCTCTACTGCTTATGTCCCTTATTGTGCCCATCTTTAGGCAAAATGTACCCTTGCTATCTCCAATTTTCCTGAAGAGATGTCTAGTCTTTCCCTTTCTGTGGAAATCTTTGTGTCCATCCTAAACCAACTGCTATCAGTAATTTTCCCACAACTGTGACCCTACTAGAATAAAGGCATTTGCGGTTGGGGGTAGGATCTGATTCTGGGTGACTAGTCTGAACAGAAATTGGCTAAGATGCTAATTTTATTCAGTGGTGGGACATTTTTTTTTCCATGGTTCTGTTTTTTCACTCAGCTACCTCACTCTCTGATCCTGTAAGAACAGAGACAACACAATCATCTTCTATCTGAGTTGTCACCTATTCTCAGCCGCCAATGCAGAAATTGAGTCTCTCTCAACAGACATGACTGCATCAGACAATATTACCAAGATTGAATCTGTTTCCTTACACATCTCATATAAGCCTTTCTATAATTTAGCTTTATCCATAGGAAGATTCTTTGCTGGTTTTAAACTTTCCTTCTGTGTCTGTTTCTGCCTTTCTTTTCCCCTTTCAATCAATCTCTGTCTTTCTATGTCTCCTTCTCTCTCAATCTCTCTCCTCAACATTCACATACATATCAATTGCCAAAGACAACTATGTAATTACTTACAACAAAGTAATTGTCTTCAAATTGTGAGTTATTTTTCAGTCTATATAATGTCAAATTGTTTGACATTGCTCAGTCTGTTTATTAGTTTAACTATGAGCAGAAACAAAAGTGAGATAAAATTAAAATTCACACATTTGGTTGCAAACTTATAGGACAGTGTTACATTTCAGAAATAACTCCTTTATAACTGATGTCAGATGCAAGAATGTATCCACAAATATTTGAAAGGAGTAAACTAAGAAAAACTATAAAGATATTTTTAGCAGCACTGTATAATACAATATACTTATACAAACAATATGATATGTCTTGTTCTAAGCACCTGGTAAGATAAACGACATCTTACCCAAATAACAGATTATGTTAATTCAATGGAAAATATGGTTCATAAATATTTGTTGGCCTAAAAGAAGTTTGTATCACCTTGCTGTATGCATGTTTAAATTTTCTAGTTATGAAATTGAAGCCCATTTTGTCATAAGCAATATTTGAATGCATGTTTGTATGTGTAGGAAAATGTTATACACCAAATTAACAATAATTTTCCCTGGATGGATGTACTAAAGTCTATTTTACAAATATTTTATCAAATAATCTTCATTTTTCCCCATGTTTGAGGTATAGTAAAGGTTAGTAAAGTAAGTTTGGCCATTTGATGTGAAGAACTGACTCATACTTGATGGACATGAGTTACAGCAAACTTTGGGAATTGGTGATGGACAGGGAAGCCTGCCATGCTGCAGTCTCAAAGAGTCAGACACATGTGAGCAACTGAACTGAAAGTAAGTTTGACCTCACAGTAAAACATTAGCACTCCATCAGAGTCTTATTTTGAAGGCACAAGAATCCTACTGAAATATAAAATGTTCTTTACATAAACTGGCTGTTGGTGCTTAAAATCATATAATTTTCCTTTCATTCTTTTCAGCATATAAAATCCCCATTAACCCTCATGAGTATAATGCTATTAATGAAGAAGAATATAAAATGAGGATATAGGAATCAGGATCTGAGTAAATAGACAAGATGTATGGAAATGAGATTCTTTTCCCATTTTTTTCTTATGCCTTGCAATGACAAAAATCTTCACTAAAATTTACCTTGGGTCTATTTGTCAGAGAGCATCATAAAATAGGCATGATATCCATACAGATAACATTTCAACTCAATTTAAGTATGAATAATTTATATTCCTAAGCAAGTTTAGAAGTGCTTTTCAATTGGAAACTTCAATTTAAAGTTATGATTCTCAAAAATGTTAAAGGAGAATAAGATACTTCACTGTGCAAATATCAAAACAATTGTTTTGTTTTGTTTTTTTTTAATTTTATCTTTGATGAAGACAGTGAGATTGAAAGAGGGGATGTTCTCTCCATTTTCTTTTCAAGTTACTTAAGCAAAAAATAAAAACAATTTACCCATTTATCCAAATCTCCGCCCCCTGCCTCTGGTGACCACCAATCTGTTTATGTTCTCGGCATCTATGAGTTTATACGTATACTACTTACATATTACCAAACCGGTTCCAAATTGGGAAAGGAGTACATCAAGGATGTATATTGTCACCCTGCTTGTTTAACATATATGCAGAGTATATGCTGGGCTGGATGAAGCACAAGCTGGAATCAAGATTGCTGGGAGAAATATCAATAACATCAGATATGCAGATGACATCACTCTTATGGCAGAAAATGATGAAGTGAAGAGCCTCTTGAGGAAAGTGAAAGAGGAGAGTGAAAAAGCTGGCTTAAAACTCAACATTCAGAAAACTATGATCATGGCATCCGTTTTTTGGGGGCTCCAAAATCACTGCAGATGGTGACTGCAGCCATGAAATTAAAAGATGCTTGCTCCTTGGAAAAAAGGTTATGACCAACCTAGACTGAATATTAAAAAGCAGAGATATTACTTTGCTGATAAAGGTCCATCTTAATCAAAGCTATGTGTTTTGTTTTGTTATTGTTTTTTTTTTTTTC
Organism: Cervus elaphus; assembly: GCF_910594005.1. Lineage (NCBI taxonomy): Eukaryota > Metazoa > Chordata > Mammalia > Artiodactyla > Cervidae > Cervus > Cervus elaphus. Next base: position 4,310,926 of record NC_057843.1, on the reverse strand, counting down.
CAGTAGTCATGTATGGATGTGAGAGTTAAACTATAAAGAAAGCTGAGTGTTGAAGAATTGATGCATTTAAACTGTGGTATTGGAGAAGACTCTTGTGAGAGTACTTTGGACTGTAAGGAGATCAACCAGTCCATCCTAAAGGAAATCAGTCCTGAATGTTCATTGGAAGGTCTGATGCTGATGCTGAAGCTGAAGCTCCAATAGTTAGGCCACCTGATGCAAAGAATTGACTTAATGAGAAAGACCCTGAACTTGGAAAGACTGAAGGCAGGAGGAGAAGGGGATGAAAGAGGATGAAATGGTTGGATGGCATCACCGACTCGATGGACCTGAGATTGAGCAATCTCCAGGAGTTGGTGATGGACAGGGAAGCCTGGCATGCTGCTGTCCATGGGGTTGCAAAGAGTTGGACATGACTGAGCAACTGAACTGAATTTATTTATTTAAATAATATATATAGGTTCCGTTTGTTAGATTATATGTTTGTTTGTTTGTTTGTTTTTCTCTGTTTGACTTACTTCACTTGGTATCAGTTCAGTTCAATTCAGTTCATTTGCTCATTCATGTCCAACTCTTTGCAACCCCATGAACTGCAGCATGCCAGGCCCCCCTGTCCATCACCAACTCCCAGAGTTCACCCAAACCCATGTTTATCCAGTCGCTGATGTGATCCAACCATCTCATCCTCTGTTGTCCCCTTCCCTTCCTGCCCTCAATCTTTCACAGCATCAGGGTCTTTTCAAATGAGTCAGCTCTTCACATCAGGGGGCCAAAGTATTGGAGTTTCAGCTTCAAAATCAGTCCTACCAATGAACACCCAGGATTGATTTCCTTTAAGATGGACTGATTGGATCTCCTTGCAGTCCAAGGAATTCTCTAGAGTCTTCTCCAACACCACAGTTCAAAAGCATCAATTCTTCTGCACTCAGCTTTCTTTATAGTCCAACTCTCAGATCCATACATGACCACTGAAAAAAACCATAGCCTTGACTAGACAGACCTTTGTTGACAAAGTAATGGCTCTGCTTTTTAATATGCTGTCTAGTTTGGTCATAACTTTCCTTCCAAGGAGTAAGTGTCTTTTAATTTCATGGCTGCAATCACCATCTGCAGTGATTGTGGAGCCCAGAAAAATAAAGTCAGCCACTGTTTCCACTGTTTCCCCATCTATTTGCCATGAAGTGATGGGACCAGATGCCATGATCTTAGTTTTCTGAATGTTGAGCTTTAAGCCAATTTTTTCACTCTCCTCTTTCACTTTCACTCTGTATAATGCCCTCCAAGTCCATCCCTGTTATCATGAATAGCAAGATTTCATTCTAAAAAGGAATGAAATGAGTTAATAACATTCCAATGGGTTTGTGTGTGTGTGTGTGTATACATATTTGTGTGTGTGTGTGAAATCTAATGTCCTTATCCATCCATCCATTGATTAACATTGTTTCCACATCCTGACTATTGAAAAGAATGCTGCCTTATATACGAGACAGCAAAAGAGACACAGATATAAAGAACAGACTTTTGGACTCTGTGGGAGAAGGCGAGGGTGGGATGATTTGAGAGAATAGCATTGAAACGTGTAGTATCTTATGTGAAGTGAATCACCAGTCCAAGTTCAATGCATGAAACAGGGCACTCAAAGCCAGTGCACTGGGACAACCCAGAGGGATGGGAAGGGGAGGGATGTTGGAGTGGGGTTCAGGATGGGAGACACATGTACACCATGGCTGATTCATGCCAATATATGGCAAAACCACCACAATATTATAAAGTAATTAGCCTCGAATTAAAATAAATTTTAAAAATATAATGCTGCAAAGAACTCAGGGAAGCATATAACTTTCCAAATTAAGGTTTGCTTTCTTTGAATAAATACCCAGAAGTGGAATTTCTGAATTATATTGCAGTTCTATTTTAAATTGTTTGAGAAGCCTATATACTGGCTTCCATAGGGGCTGCACCAATTTACATTCCCACCAAGAGTACACAAAGGTTTCTTTTTCTCTACATCCTCAACAACACGTTATTTTTAGTGTTTTTTTCCCCTAATTTTTTTGATCATAACAAGTCTAATAGGTGTGTGGTGACATCTCACTGTGGTTTTGAATTTATTTTCCTGATGTTTAATGATTGAGAAAATCTTTTCATGTACCTATTGGCTATCTTACTCCTTGCAAGGAAAGTTATGACAAAACTTGACAGTGTATTAAGAAGCAGAAACGTCATGTTGCCAACAAAGGCAAACATAGTCATAGCTATGGTTTTGCCAGTAGTCATGTACAGATGTGAAAGTTGGACCATAAAGAAGACTGAACACCAAAAAATTGATACTTTTGAAATGTGGTTCTGGAGAAGACTCTTGAGAGTCCCGTGGACTGCAAGAAGATCAAACCATTTAATCCTAAAGGAAAACAATCTTGAATATTCATTGGAAGGACTGATATTGAATCTAAAGCTCCAAATACTTTGGCCACCTAATGTGACAAGCCAACTCACTGGAAAAGACCCTGATGCTGAGAAAGATTGAAGGGAGAAGGGGAAGGGGGCAACAGAGGATGAGATAGGTGGATAGAATCACTGATTCAATGGACACGAGTTTGAATAAACTCTGGGAGATAGAGAAGGACAGGGAAGGCTGGCATGCTGCAATCCATATATAATTCAATTATTCATTCTTCAATATCTAGAAGCACATTTTATATCATTGATATTTTTTAAATTTAAATTTATTTTTAATTGAAGGATAATTGCTTTACAAAATTTTGTTGTTTTCTCTCAGACCTCAACATGATACACCTGTTTTAAAGTTGTTCTTGTGCTGAGGAGTTACTTTTGAAGACTGTAGCAAGAAAAATATCTTTAAGTATTTATTTTTATATGTTTTGCTTTTCCCAAACATGTCCATGAAGCTAACTAGATTTTACCACTCAGTTCCAAAAAGTGTTCAAGTTGACTGTCTATACACTGCATATCTATATTTGGTATATCAATATATCATATCTATAATATATATGGGCAGAAATAGTCTTTTTTCAGAAAATAACAAAATTATAAATAAAATCAATGCTAAAATATATTAAAAAATAGGTTTTCAAAGTGCCTCATTTACAGTAAAGAAATTTAATTAGTAGACTGGAATGTCTGGGTTAAATTTTAGCCCTTTGGAATAAATTTCATATTTCCAGCAATGTTCATACAATAGAAATGAATAAACATAGTGTTAGAATTGCCTATTTACTATTCTAAGTAGCTCCAGAAAAAAAAAATCAAAGGAAGGAAATAAGGATCCCCAAATATCCTGCTGCTTAAGAAAATGTTTAATTTAAATGATTGGCATGTCGTGGATTAAGATAGACATTGGAAAATTAACTGTTGAAAAGTTTGACAAAATGAGTTAGAATCCTGATGGAAAATATTAGTAAAAGCTTTAACTTATTATTTAAAAGTTTTAATGTAAATAAATGTTCAGATTGAAATATATCTGAAGTGTCCATCAGTTAAAAGAGTCTCCCCTTGAGTGAATTCAAGTTAGGATCTTCAGAGCTCTTTTTCAACTAGTCTTCAACTTCTGTACTTTTATGCTTGGCTCTTTATTGTCCAATTCTAGCAAGAATCCTGATAAGTTAGTTTAGTCAGAGATCCATCTTCAATATATTATGGACCTTGATATCTGATCAAATTCTTTATCTGATCAAATTCTTCAAACATTTCCCAGGTGATGTCTGATCACCTAGCCTGCCTATAAGCAAGGATCCTGGTAGATGAGTTTACCCAGAGTTCTTCCATACTCCTGATGTTTCCTCTTAGTAATTTCCCATCCAGTGACCCATGTGATTTTCCATCCACCCTGTTCATTGGCTATAAATTCTCACTTTTCCTTGTTGCATTTGGAGCTGAGTTCAATTTCTCTCCCGATCTATAAACTGCAGTAGTCCTAAATAAGTCTGCTTTACCATTCACTTACAAGCACCAGAATGAGTATTTTTCTCTTTGACAGTTGACTGCCATGATTCAGATAAGATCAGATTCCTCACTGAAGCCCTGAGTCTGTTATCCAGGACACAAGGTGTGTGCCTTTGAAAGCCACATCTTCATTCCACTAACTGATCAGGTATCCATTGGTGAATCTGGCTCTGGAGGCTTTCATATGGACAGATCCTAACTGGCACTGGCAAGAACAGATTTTAATTCTTAAGATCTGAAAATGCTCTAGAAGCTGGGAAAGAGTCCTAGACAAACAGAGGTTGGTTAGAGCCCAGAGTTTCTCTGCTTCCAGCAATCTTGCTAGAGTTCTGGAGAAGTAACTGTTTCTAAATATCTGGGTTTCTTTGTTTCAAAGGTCCCTGATGGACTGAAAGTCTTTCTGCTTGGGCATTGACCTCAAGAGGGGATTTTTCTCTGACTTGTGGGTTGGCTGTTCTTCCTGGCTCCTTGTTTTGAGTGGGGACCCACTCCCCAAACCTCAGTTCATTTACTTAATCGTGTCCAACTCTTTGCGACCCCATGATCTACAGCACGCTTGTCCATCGTCAATTCCCGGAATTTATTCAAACTCATGTCCATTGATTCAGTGATGTCATCTAACCATCTCATCCTCTGTCATCCCCTTTCCTCTTGCTTTCAATCTTTCCCAGCAACAGGGTCTTTTCAAATGAGTCAATTCTTCATATCAGGTAACCAAAATATTGGAGTTTCAGCTTCAGCATTAGTCCTTCCAATGAATATACATGACTGATATCCTTTAGGATGGAAAGGCTGGATCTCCTTGCAGTCCAAGGGACTCTCAAGAGTCTTCTCCAACACCACACTTCAAAAACATCAATTCTTCGGTGCTCAGCTTTCTTTACAGTCCAACTCTCACATCTACATACAACTACTGGAAAAACCATAGCTTTGTCTGGATGGATCTATTTTGGAAAAGTAATGTCTCTTCTTTTTAATATGCTGTCTAGGTTGATCATAACTTTTCTTCCAAGGAGTAAGTGTCTTTTAATTTCATGGCTGCAGTCACCATTCGCCATGATTTTGGAGCCCCCAAAATAAAGTCTCTCCCTGTTTCCCCCTCTATCTGCTATGAAGTGATGGGACCAGATGCCATGATCTTAGTTTTCTGAATGTTGAGTATCAAGTCAGCTTTCTCACTCTCCTCTTTCACTTTCATCAAGAGGCTCTTTAGTTCTTCTTCACTTTCTGCCATAAGGGTGGTCTCATCTGCATATCTAAGGCTAGTGATATTTCTCCCGACAATCTTGATGCCAGCTTGTGCATCCTCCAGCCCAGCGTTTCTCATGACGTACTCTGCAAATAAGTTAAATAATCAGGGTGACAATATACAGCCTTGATGTACTCCTTTCCCGATTTAGAACCAGTGTGGTGTTCCATGTTCAGTTCTAACTGTTGCTTCCTGACCTGCATACAGATTTCTCAAGAGGCAGGTCAGGTGGTCAGGTAGTCCCATCTTTTTAAGAATTTTCCAAAGTTTCCTGTGGTCCACACAGCCAAAGGCTTTGGCATAGCCAATAAGGCAGAAATAGATGTTTTCCTAGAACTCTCTTGCTTTATTGATGATCCAACAGATGTTGGCAATTTGATATCTGGTTCCTCTGCCTTTTTAAATACAACTTGAACATCTGGAAGGTCACAGTTCATTTAATGTTGAAAACTGGCTTAGAAAATTTTGAGCATTACTTTGCTAGAGTGAGAGATGAGTCCAATTGTGCAGTAGTCTGAGCATTCTTTGGCATTGCCTTTCTTTGGGATTGGAATGAAAACTGAACTTTTCCAGTCCTGTGGCCACTGCTGAGTTTCCCAAATTTGATGGCATATTGAGTGCAGCACTTTCAGAGCATCATCTTTCAGGATTTGAAATAGTTCAACTGGGATTCCATCACGTCCATTAGCTTTGTTCATAGTGATGCTTCCTAAGGCCCACTTGACTTCACATTCCAGGATGTCTGGCTCTAGGTGAGTGGTCATACCAATTGTGATCTGGGTCATGAAGATCTTTTTTGTATAGTTCTGTGTATTCTTGCCACCTCCTCTTAATATCATCCGCTTCTGTTAGGTCCATACCATTTCTGTCCTTTATTGTTCCCATCTTTGCATGAAAAGTTCCCTTGGTATCTAATTTTCTTGAAGAGATCTCTAGTCTTTCGCCTTCTGTTGTTTTCCTCTATTTCTTTGCATTGATTGCTGAGGAAGGCTTTCTTATTGCTCCTTTCTATTCTTTGGAACTCTGCATTCAAATGGGTGTGTCTTCCTTTTCTCCTTTGCCTTTCACTTCTCTTCTAGTCACAGCTATTTGTAAGGCCTCCTTAGAGAGCCATTTTGCCTTTTTGTATTTCTTTTCCCTGGGGATGGTCTTGATCCCTGCCTCCTGTTTAATGTCACAATCCTCTGTCCATAGTTCTTCTTCAGGCACTCTGTCTAACAGATCTAATCCCTTGAATGTATTTGTCACTTCCACTGTATAATCATAAGAGATTTGACTTATGTCATATCTGAATGGTCTAGTCGTTTTCCCTAGCTTCTTCAATTTAAGTCTGAATTTGACAATAAGAAGTTCATGATTTGAGCCACAGTCAGCTCCTGGTCTTGTTTTTGCTGACTGTGTAGAGCTTCTCCATCTTTGGCTGCCAAGAATATAATCAATCTGAATTCAGTATTAACCATCTGGTGATGTCCATGTGTAGAGTCTTGTGCTGTTGGAAGAGGATCTTTGCTATGACCAGTGCGTTCTCTTGGTAGAACTCTGTTAGCCTTTGCCCTGCTTAATTCTGTACACCAAGGCCCAATTTGCCTGTTACTCCAGGTATTTCTTGACTTCCTACTTTTGCATTTCAGTCCCCTATAATGAAAAGGACATCTTTTTGGTTGTTTGTTCTAGTTCTTATAGGTTTTCATAGAACCATTCAGCCTCAGCTTCTTCAGCATTACTGGTCAGGGCATAGACTTGGATTACCTTGATACTGAATGGTTTGCCTTGGAAACAAACAGAGATCATTCTGTCGTTTTTGAGATTCCATCCAAGTACTTCATTTTGGACTCTTTTGTTGACTATGATGGCTACTCCATTTCTTCAAAGGGATTCTTGCCCACAGTAGTAGATATAATGATCATCTGAGTTAAATTCTGCCATTCCAGACAGTTTTAGTTCACTGATTCCTAAAATGTCGATGTTCACTTTTGCCATCTCCTGTTTGACCACTTCCAATTTGCCTTGATTCATGGAGCTAACATTCCATGTTCCTATGCAATATTGTTCTTTACAGCATCAGACTTTACTTCCATCACCAATCGCATCTGTAACTGGGTGTTGCTTTTACTTTGGCTCCATCTCTTTATTCTTTCTGGAGTTATTTCTCCATTGGTCTCCAGTAGGGTATTGGTCACCTACCGATCTGGGGAGCTCATCTTTCAGCGTCCTATCTTTTTGCCTTTTCATACTGTTCATGGGGTTCTCAAGGCAAAAATACCGAAGTGGTTTGCCATGCCTTTCCCCAGTGGACCACATTTTGTCAGACCTCTCCATCATGACCCGTCTGTCTTGGTTGGCCATCCATGGCTTGGCTCACAGTCTCATTGAGTTAGACAAGGCTGTGATCCATGTGATCAAATTGTTTATTTTCCTGTGATTGTGGTTTTCAGTCTGTTTGCCCTCTGATGGAGAAGGATAAGAGGTTTATGGAATCTTCCTGATGGGAGAGACTGACTGAGGGGGAAATTGAGTCTTGTTCTGATGGGCAGGGCCATGCTCAGTAAATCTCTAATTTGATTTTCTGTTGATAGGTGGGGCTGTGTTGAGTCCTTTTATTTACCTGAGGCCAAATTATGGTGGAGGTAATGAAGATAATGGCAACCTCCCTCAAAAGGTCCCATGCAGGCACTGCTACACTCAGTGACCCTAGCCCTGCAGCAGGCCACCACTGACCCACACCTCTGCCAGAGACTCCTGGACGCTTACAAGCAAGTCTGGGTCAATCTCCTGTGGAGTCACTGCTCCTTTCTCCTGGGTCCTGGTGTGCACAAGGTTCTGTTTGTGCCCTCCAAGAGTCTGTTTCCCAGTCCTGTGTAAGTTCTGGCGGCTCTAGTGGGGTTAACGTCGACCTCCTCCAAGAGGGCTTACGCCATACCTAGGTCCGCTGCACCCAGAGCCCCTGCCCCCGCAGCAGGCCACTGCTGACCCGTACCCCACAAGAGACACTCGGACACAGTTCTGGCTCAGTCTCTGTGGGGTCTCTGGGTCCTGGTGTGCACAAGGTTTGTTTGAACTCTCTGAGTGCTTCTGGTGCGATGGGGTTTGCTTCTAAACATGATTTCACCCCTCCTACCATCTTGCCGGGGCGTTTCTGCCCTTGGACATGTAGCATCTCCTCAGAGCTGCTCCAGCAGCTCTGCACAGCCTCCGCGCAGACTCCGCTCCAACATCTACCCCAGCCCAGGCAGCAACAATTCTCCCAGCACCTAAGGACCCTCTCTGTTCTTTTCTCGGATCCTACTTCTCCAAGTGGAGCTTCTCAGTAAATTGGAATTCCTTTCTCAAACCCCTGCTGACTACATGCTACACCAACTCTATCCACCTGTTTCTTGTTGGCATGAGTTTACTAAGGATGACTTTAATTTTCAATAGCCTCTTTGAGAAATAAGATCTAAACAAACTGACCCTCTAAGACCTCTCTCTTCCACACCCTCTCCTCACTCCTGCTAAGCCCTGCCCTTCCCATTCCAACAACTCAATTCCTTATAATCATTTAAATTTTAGACCCTTTACACCCATAGGAGCTCTCAAAGGACTCAAGACCTCTGCAGGCCAACTACTTGAGTCTGAAAAGTAAAAAAGGCTGATTGGAAATAGCCTTAATGTATCCACTCAGATGGCTTTGGAGACATTCAGATGCCACTCTGCTTTCTCAGTCACATACTGGAGTGGGTTGTCATTTCCCACTCCTTTGCTGTTGTAGTATGCTTGCCTAAAAGCAGTTTTTGAAATCTCTTTGGTATCTTTAAACCTAAAGTTTTAAACATCAGAAATTGTAAGAAAATGGTGAATAACTCTAAGATATTACCAAGATTTTGGATGAGCAGGCTAGCAAATTTTACAGCTCTATCAACTCACATTTCTTAGAGATATTCACAATTTTCTGAGAGAATAGCATTGAAACATGTATATTATCAATTATGAAACAGATCACCAGTCTAGGTTTGATGCATCAGTGCATGAGACAAGTGCTCAGGGCTGGTGCACTAGGATGATCTAGAGCGATGGGATGGGGAAGGAGATGGGAGAGGGGTTCAGGATGGGGAACACATGTAAATCCATGGCTGATTCATATCAAGGTATGGCAAAAACCACTACAATATTGTAAAGTAATTCAGTTCAGTTCAGTTCAGTCGCTCAGTGGTGTCTGACCCTTTGCAACCCCATGAATCGCAGCACGCCAGGCCTCCCTGTCCATCACAAACTCTTTAGCCCCAACTAATATAAATAAATGAAAAATTTAAGAAAAAATCTTGGTATATGACAAACAATTCACACTCATTTTTCTAATTCTCAGTTGTATTTGTAAAAGTTAGTGGTTGAAAATCAAAATCAATATATATAAAAGAAACTTTTAGAAATCATAAAAATTAAGAGAAACAACTTTGCATGAAAACTATACATATGTAGCATACATTTTGACAAGCAAAAAAAGAGTAATTTTATTCTAAGGTAGAATGGCTAATTTTTCTTAGAGAGAGGAAAAGTTAGGGGGAAAAACTAATTTTATATTAAAAAATTGTAAAAGTTTTACATAGAAGACATCTTATCTAATGTAGTCAAGTTGGCTAAAATTTAAATTGATTAATTTATATGTTTTCATTTATATGAAAACATATATATATGTTTTCAGAAGTGAGACAATATCAAAAATGTACTGCTTGAAATCTAGAAAAACAAAGTTTTCCTGGATTATTGGTTGGCTCTTAATCAGAGATGCTAAAGGTATTTTCTTTATCTTTTGAGTAATCTACCTAGGAAACCATGATTCTGTGTTTTATCAGAATAGTTTCCTTTGCTTTCTGTTGACCTCTATCATGTTCTTGATTATTTCAGAAAACCTAAGTATTGTTACTCTGTGATCTGTAATGTTTTTGAACTCTGGTGTTGGAGAAGATTCCTGAGAGTCCCTTGGACTGCGAGGAGGTCAAACCAGTCCATCCTGAAGGAGATCAGCATTGACTGATGCTGAAGCTGAAACTCCTGGCCCCTGATGTGGAGAACTGACTCCCTGGAAAAGACCCTGACGCTGGGAAAGATTGAAGGAGGGAGGAGAAGGGGACGACAGAGATTGGATGGCATCACTGACTTGATGGACATGAGTTTGAGCAAGATCTGGGAGTTGGTGATGGACAAGGAAGCCTGGCGTGCTGCAGTCCATGGGGTTGCAAAGAGTCGGACACAACTGAGTGACTGAACTGAACTGAATCTGCAGACCTCCCTAATCAAGTGTTCAAATATTTTTATATTTTTGACAATTCTGCCTTTCCCTTCCCCAAATCAAATCCCAAATAGAATCTTCTTGTCCTCAAACTGAAATTTACCAGAGAGCTCCTTGAAAACCTTAAAGGGTTTGTTCTTTCACCTTGTAAATCTCTCTTTCAAGTGTTAACATTAATTAGGTTTATTTGATATATTAAATTGCATGAAAAGAGTTTTCAAATCAGAAGAGATACTTAACCTTCCCTATGTTTATGTTGGTGAATATTATTAATGTAAGTTTTTGCTTGGTTTCCCAGACTTGAGAGGCTTTCAAATGTCTAATCTGAGATTTCATTTTAAATGTTCCAGCAAACAAACTTAAAAAGACCTGCATGGTCAATTACCACTAATGCTGCACTTAAGTAAGTAAAGGCCAAAACTAATGAGATCAGATTTATTTTCAAACAAGAGTAACCTTACATTGGCTATTTTTAATCAAAAGGAGGGTGAATGTAGAGAGAATTTTACCTTTCAGTGGAGACCTATAGCACACCCTTATATTTTCCTCAACTATTGTTATCGCAAAGAGTCGGACATGACTGAGGGACTAAACTGAACTGAACTGAATTGTTCTATAAACTGATATTCTCAATTCTTTCTCCCACCCTTCTGGCTCAGAGTCACTGGGAGCTAAGATGGTCAATAAGATGCTCAGTATCACTAATTATTAGAGAAATGTGAATCAAAACTACAAATTAGTACCACTTCACACCAGTCATAATGGCCACCATTAAAAAGTCCACAAATAGCAAATGCTGGAGAGGATGTGGAAAAAAGGAAACTCTCATACACTGTTGATGGGAATGTTAATTGGTACAGCTACTATAGAAAACAGTATGGAGATTCCTTCAAAAACTTAAAATAGAGTTACCATATGATCCAGGAATCCTGCTATTGGTCATATACCCAGAGAAAACTGTAATTTTAAAAGATACATACACCCCTATGTTAATTGAAGCACTGTTTACAAAAGACAAAACATGGAAGAAACATAAATGTCCCAGGACATTTATGATGGGCAGACAGATGAATGAATAAAGAAGATGTGGTGTATATATACATACACATTATACAATGAAATACTACCCAACCATAAAAGAGAATAAAATAATGCCTTGGCAGCAACATGGATAGACCTAGAGATTATCATATTAAGTACAGTAAGTCAAATAAAGACAAATATCATATAAGATTGTTTATATGTGATATCCAAAATATGACATAAATAAACTTATGAAATAGAAACATACTCACAGACATAGAAAACACACTTATGGTTACCAAACTGGATAGCTGGCAGAGGCAGGGGAAAGATAAATTACAAGTTTGGGACTAAAAAGTACATACTGTTATATATAAAACAGATAAACAAGTACCAACTGTATAGCATAAGAAACTATAGTCAATATCTTATAATAACCCACAAGGGAAAAGAATTTGAAAAACAATACACACACACACATATGTATACATATATATGAATCACTTTGCTGCATGCCAGAAACTAACACACCATTGTAGATTAACTATAACTTAATAAGAAATAAAATAGAGAAGTAATCTGGAAATGCTTAACTGTTCTTATATTTTTACTTGCTCAAACATTGGTAAATAATAAATATTATAGCCTGAACTACCCTTTTTTTCCCACTATGGAATTTTTTGTTTTGCTTTTTTTACATTGGTTAGGATGAATTTCATGTAAACCATCTAAATTAATATAAATTTGATAAATTTTAATGCCAGTAACTATGATTTTGTGATTTTTAAAATTATATTCTGATCACTGCCATTGGCTCATGAAAATCTTCAAGGAGAAAATAAGGTTATTGATGAACAGTCTGTTTCAGTGGCTGGTGAAAAGACAGCTTAAATATAGTAGGTTATTTCTTATGATAACCAAACATTATGACAGAATATAGTTTACCTTAAAGTGCTCAATGATATACTCATGAAAGTGAAAGTGTTATTTGCTCAGTGGTGTCTGACTCTTTGAGACCCCGTGGACTGTAACCTCTGCCCATGAAATTCTCCAGGCCAAATTACTGGAGTTTCCCTACTCCCAGGAAACTTTCCAATCTAGGGATGAAACCCAGGTCTCCCACTTTGAGGGCAGATTCTTTACCACCTGAGCCACCATAATACGTTGTAAAAAATAGTTTCTTTTTTTTTTTTCTATTTTAAGAAGTAGTGACTTAATTTAAGCTTAATAAAAGTATAAGGTAAGAGTTGTAGACAATAAAAACTTCTATCTTATAAACTGTTTGACATATTTTACTTTGCAATTACTTACCTATGGGAAAAAATTCCCTGTAATACTCTATCACTAAACTAAGAGAGAAGCAGTTGGATAGCAAATTAGTTGTTCTGTCACAATATGGTCTGAGCAATCATGTAAACAAAAAATCTTCTAATCAAAGGCAATTTCTCATGAAACAAAGACAGCAGCAAATTGAGAGCATCCGAGGCTAAAATAAGATTAACTTCAAAATGAAAGCTCTACAGCTTCTTGTAGCAAAGCTGTTGGGGTAATAATGAAGCTTACAGCAGTTTAGAAACAGAGATGTTAGTAGAAACATGATTCCCCACAGTGGTGAAATATTTATATAAACTCAATAATCAACATTCTCTAGTAAAGGACGTGATAGTGTTGCAGGAAGGGGGACCCCTTCCAGGGCCTGAAACTAGGCTCTTGTCTAACACTCAGAAATGAATTGTCAGAGGAGACACATGTGCTGATAAAGCAAGAGATTTTATTGGGAAACGGCACCCAGGTGGAGAGCAGGAGGGTAAGGGAATCCAGGAGAACTGCTCTGCCGCGTGGCTCGCAGTCTTGGGTTTTATGGTGATGGGATTAGTTTCCAGGTAGTCTTTGACCAATCATTCCAATTCAGAGTCTTTCCTGGTGGTGCATGCATCACTCAGCCAAGATGGATGCTAGCGAGAGGGATTCTGGGAAGTGGACAGACATGCAGTGTCTCCTTTTGACCTTTCCCGAACTCTTCCGGTTGGTGGTGGCTTATTAGTTTCGTATTCCTTATCAGGATCTCCTGTCATAAAACAACTCATACAAATGGTTACTATAGTGCCTGGCCAGGGTGGGCGGTTTCAATCAGTGTGTTTCCCCTAACAATAGCACATAAGAAAATGATGAACTTGGATCCCTCAGGGTCCGGAAGGAAAGAACATATTATAAGCAAATCCACCATAGACTGAACCTTCCATGGTGGCCATGGAGTGCCCTGGTCAACAACTTTTTGTGCCTCAAGAGCAAAAACAGGACATGCTGTGGGCTCTGCACCTCCTCTTCTACAGTGGAGGCAAGAAACAGTAGCAGCAGGAGCTTGTGAAGGGGAAGGAGCTCCAGGGCAGAAGACAACCTGAGTGTGCAGAAGAATCAGAAAGGATTCTTCTGACTCAAAGGGCAAGAGGCAGAGAGCAATGGACACACAGTTCCCTGAGTAAAGATTACACATTAAAGTGTTTCCCAGAGACATACTTAACTGGGTAAAAGTAGAAAAATGGCTCTAACATCTAATTCCATCAGAAGGAGGGACAAAAGTAAGTGTCACTTTCACCACTTAGCACAGACAGAAAAAAGATTCTAAAGTAGCAAAAATAGATGCCTACCAAAATAGGACAAAGTCCACAGGACCTTTTGTTTCACTTGGTGTAAAAAATGATATGCTATATCAGCTCTGCTTTTAAGGAGACACACACACACATTTAACACATATAAAAATATATAATAAAAAACACAGAGATTGCTATTGCCCATGGAATTCTGCTCAATGCTGTGTGGCAGCCTTGATAGGAGGGGAGTTTGGGGAAGAATTCATACTTGCATGCATATGGCTGAGTCCGTTGGTTGTTCACCTGAAACTATCATAGCACTGTTAATCAACTATACCCCAATACAATATGAAAAGTTTAAAATTAAACAAAATATATATAAGGGTTACATTAATGTTCAAGAAACTTGGTGACATTAAAATACAAATGTCCTTTAATGACTGATACTAGTAGGCTGCAGTCCATGGGGTCGCGAAGAGTTGGACACAACTGAGCGACTTCACTTTCACTTTTCACTTTCACGCATTGGAGAAGGAAATGGCAACCCACTCCAGTGTTCTTGCCTGGAGAATCCCAGGGATGGCGGAGCCTGGTGGGCTGCCGTCTATGGGGTCGCACAGAGTCAGACACGACTGAAGCGACTTAGCAGCAGCAGCAGCAGCAGTGGACCGTTATCCATAAAGACTTGAAGAAAGTGAAAGTGAAATTGTTAGTTGCCAGTTGTGTCCGACTCTTTGCAATCCCGTGGACTGTAGCTTGCCAGCCTCCTCCATGGGATTTTCCAGGCAAGAATACTGGAGTGGGTTGCCATTTCCTTCTCCAGAGATTCTTCCCCACCCAGGTATCAAACCCATATCTCCTGCATTGGCAGGTGGATTCTTTACCACTGTTACCTGGGAAGCCCCAAGATAAGTTTTATTTATTTCACACATCAATGTTGCTATCAGATTATGGACACCTCTTAAGCCTATCTGAGTTTTTCCTATGTCTCCAAGAATATGCTTTTAAATAGGAAAGAAAAGGGGGATTGTGAAGGCATGGGAGGCCAGAAGGTGGAGAGAGGGCTACTTCCAAGGTGGCGTATCAGAGAACTAAGTACGCAGAAAGAGACATGGGGGCTGGAAGCAAGAAACTGTGGTTGTAAATTTACACTCCAGCTCTGCTCATAAGCTTTCCTTCAAGTCCCAGACAGAAAGCTCTTAGAATTAGAGGCGCTCACGTGCCTGATCCAAGGTTTTCATTAAAATGTAATACCACATATAGCAATTTAATAGGTCATCTGAGCTAAAGAAAGGCCCAGTTCTCTGGGGTATAAAGAATAATCCTGGAACTTTGTTGGCAGGGTGTCTTCTAAGCAGACCACAGAGGTACTCTATGAATGAAAAGGGCAAACCAATATACTCAGATCACTTTTTAAAATAGAGAAAATGAATCCTGAGTGCTTAAAATCAGAGTGCTTAAAACTCACTTGGTTGTTGAACCAAGTGAGAAAAAGAGTGGGAGCAACTAACATTAATCCATTCAGTTACCAGAAATTGATTAACCATCATATTACTGGAAGAAGGGCTTTTTTCAGTATGTCATATGATTATAATAATACAGCTTGAACTTCTGCAATGAGAAATTGTTTTCCTCCATGACTTCCCCTAAGTATTGTACTTCATTATATGTTGAATTTCTTAGAGTACAAAGAAAATGTCCTCAATTCAATCCATTACTGTAATCAATAAGAAATTCATCACTTTTAAAATGATTATAAGTATTTCAATATGTCATGCTATAAATAGTTCTGTGGTTTCTGTGAACCACTGAAGTAATATTATTCAAGTTCAGTAGTTCTGAATTAAATTACTTTTTTCTGAATACAATTTCTTAAAGTCTACATCTGGGTAAGATAGGCTATTAATATAAAACATAAGAATTTTTTTTCATTTTTTCCCCAATTATTTATATTAGTTGGAGGCTAATTACTTTACAATATTGTGGTGGTTTTTGCCAAACATTGACATGAATCAGCCATGGATTTACATGTGTTCCCCATCCTGAACCCCCCTCCCACCTCCCTCCCCATCACATCCCTCTGGGTCATACCAGTGCACCAGCCTTGAGCACTTGTCTCATGCATCCAACCTGGACTGGTGATCTGTTTCACACTTGATAATATACATGTTTCAATGCTGTTCTCTCAGATCATCCCACTCTCGCCTTCTCCCATAGAGTCGAAAAGTCTGTTCTATACATCTGTGTCTCTTTTTCTGTCTTGCATATAGGGTTATCATTACCATCTTTCTAAATTACATATATATGCTTTAGTATACTGTATTGGTCTTTATCTTTCTGGCTTACTTCACTCTGTATAATGGGCTCCAGTTTTATCCATCTCATTAGAACTGATTCAAATGTATTCTTTTTAATGGCTGAGTAATATTCCATTGTGTATATGTGCCACAGCTTTCTTATCTATTCGTCTGCTGATGGGCATCTAGGTTGCTTCCATGTCCTGGCTATTATAAACAGTACTGCGATGAACATTGGGGTGCACGTGTCTCTTTCAGATCTGGTTTCCTCGGTGTGTGTGCCCAGGAGTGGGATTGCTGGGTCATGTGGCAGTTCTATTTCCAGATTTTTAAGGAATCTCCACACTGTTCTCCATAGTGACTGTACTAGTTTGCATTCCCACCAACAGTGTAAGAGGGCTCCCTTTTCTCCACACCCTCTCCAGCATTTATTGCTTGTAGACTTCTGGATAGCAGCCATTCTGACTGGCATGTAATGGTAATTCATTGAGGTTTTGATCTGCTTTTCTTTGATAATGAATGAGATTGAGCATTTTTTTCAAAAACATAAGAATTTTAAGACATCATAATGAATTTCCTTTTAGCTTACCATTAGCCCATGAGACACACAGAGGGGATAAACTAGGAGAAAAGGCAGAACATGTAAAGGAGAGTTTTGAGAAAATCTCTACTTGAGTTTTAGAATGATGATTGTTTGAAATATTTGAACTACATAAAAAAAAAAAAATTCCAACCATTCATTCTTACAGATAATATATAAGCAGAATATATTGTTTTCCTATAATAATCAATATTGCTTTTGTTTAGTCACTAAATTATGTCTGCTATTTTTGTGATCCCATAGACTGCGGCCCACCCGGCTCCTCTGTCCATGGAATTCTCTAGGCAAGAATACTGGAGTGAGCTGCCGTCTCCTTCTCCAGGGATCTTCCCCACCTAGGGACTGAATCTGTATCTCCTGCATTGACAGGCAAATTCTTTACCACTGAGCCTCCTAGGAAGCCCATAATAATTACTATACCAAATAATTAATATTTAAATATTACATTGTGCTTCCTAGGTGACACTAGTGGCATACGGCAGGGACCCCTACCTCTCCTGTAGCCTTATTCTCTTGTTCTCGTGACAATAATGTATCCAAAAGCCTCAAGGCAGGCAAAATTACAGATTACTTTTTCTAAATGGTATTCTTGGTTTTCTTAAACTATGGTTTCCTGAACTTAGACCTTACTCTATAGCATGGCTTAAAAAAAAAAAATCCACAGATGAGTTCCTTTTATTTTTATTTTCTTTATTAAAAAATTGTATTAAGTATATTTTCTTAACAATGCTGTGTTAATTTCTGCGGTGCATGCATGCTCATTTGCTTCAGTCATGTCCTATTCTTTGCAGCCCCATGAACAATAGCCTGCAAAGTTCCTCTGTCCATGGAATTTTCCCAGCAAGCATACCGGTGTGGGTTGACATTTCCTACTCCAGGATATCTTCCAACCCAGAGACTGACTCCATCGTCTCCTGCATTGCAGGTAGATTCTTTTACTACTGAGCCACTGGGGAAGTACAACAAAGTGAATCAGCTATACATATACAAATATCCCCTCTTTTCTGGATTCCCTTTTCATTTAGATCACCACAGAGCACTGTGTTTCCTGAGATATACAGTGGTGGTTTAGTTGCTAAGTTATGTCCGACTCTTGCGACCTTATGGACTGTAGCTTGCCAGGCTCCTCTGTCCGTGGGATTCTCCAGGCAAGAATACTGGAGTGGGTTGCCATTTCCTTCTCCAGAGCTATACAATAGGTTCTCACTAGTAGTCTTGTTTATAAATATTATCAATAGTATATACATGTCAATCCCAGTCTTCCAATTCATCCCACCCATCCCTCCCCCCTTGGTATCCATGCATTTGTTCTCTAGGTCTCTGTTTTTATTTGTGCTTTGTAAATACGATTATCTGTACCTTTTTTTTTTTTTTTGCAGGTTCCACATACATGTGTTTGTATGATATTTGTTTTTCTCTTTCTGACTTACTTCACTCTGTATGACGGCTTCTATGTCCATCCACACCTCTACATATGACCCAATGTTGCCCCCTTTTAAGGCTGAGTATATATTCCATTGTATATAAGTACCGTATCTTCTTTATCCAGTCCTCTGTTGATGGATATTTAGGTGGTTTCCATTCTTGGTTATTGTAAATACTGCTGTTGTGAACATGGGGGCATGTATCTTTCTGATTTATGGTTTTCTCTGGGTGTATGCCCAGGAGTGGGAATGCTCGTTGCATGATTTTTTATAGTGTTTGGATCTCTTCTCTCTCTCTCTCAATCTGTTTCTCTCTCCCTGCCTCTCTCCTTCTGTGTTTCCCTCTCTCCGTCTCTCTCTCACACAGAGACTTTGCTTTGACCGATAAATCATCTGTGCTCAGCTCTTCCTGTTTATCACTGATCCAAAGCATCCCTTGATGCCATTGTTTTCTGCTGTGACTTCAAATTATAGCAGTTCCCTAGGATAGCGTCCAATATAGCAGGCACTCTTTTGTGAGTCTCCTTGTTTCAGGTTCCTCTTGTTCTTGGAAATAGAAAAGTTTCTTTTTAATGAAAAGAAAATTTAATAGCCATGTTGTATTCTCTCTGAATCAAGCTAATTGCCCCCTTTGACCCCAGAATGGGGTGGGGGTGGGGCTGGAGCTGGAGTGACCACATGCAGGACTGAAATATGATGATCACTATCGCTTAAACATAACAAAGCAAAGTTTCAGCCACTGGGCTGAGGACCAATAAGCAACATTTGAAATGTGAGCTGAAGAAAGTCTAGCATGAACAGTATGTGTAAGGAAATAAAAACCCAACCCAAAGCACAATTTCCAATCACGTGGTCCTGTAGGGAAATCAGAACATGAGCTGCAGAGTTCTGCTACTGCAACCAATGATAAACTTGGTATTTCTGGCCTATGGCTACAGTGTGGTTGTAAGGAAGAAAAGAGAATTTCAGACTGTCAGGTTCTACCAACAATAGCTGTAGTTTCAAATCTAAGAAAAACCTTTAAATATAATACAATGATTGTACCAGCAATTTCCATGCATAAAGGCTATTATAGAAAGTTCAAAAGCAGAATCTTAAATGAACAAACAAAAAATCAACATGCACCCCACAGTTATATTCACATTCTGATTGTTTCAAATGAAGAAAAGTAAACCTACTATTTCTAAATAACCATTCATAAAATCAGCAACAAATATGAACATGGTTACACACACTTTGTGAGTTTCCCTGGTGGCTCAGATGGTAAAGAATCTGCCTGCAATGAAGAAGACTTGGGTTCGATCCCAAGGTTGGGACGATCCCTTGGAGAATGGAATGGCAACCCACTCCACTATTCTTACCTGGAAAATTCCGTGGACAGAGGAACCTGATGGGATACAGTCAATGTGCTTGCAAAGAGTTGGACATGACTGAATGACTAACACTACACATACTTTGTACAGAAAAGATGTACATATACATAAAATTGGATGGTATTTTTAAAAACATTTAATAGGAATGAGATGACTTCATCTGCTAAGTTGTGTCCAACTCTTGTGACCCAGTGGACCCCACTCGTATGGCCTGCTAGGCTCCTCTTCTGCCCTTGGGATTCTCCAGGCAAGAATACTGGAATGGTTGCCATTTCCATCTCTAGGGGATCTTCCCCATCCAGGAATCGAACCCAAGAAATCCTTTTTAGGATGCCATCTCATAATTGCTAGGCAGAATTTCAGAGGTTGACAACTGGCTCTAAAATACTCCATATCATAGGAGGGGTGCTCCTATTTTTTCCTTAGCCTGACCCCAAGCCAGAAAAATAAAATCCTTTTTAGTGCTTGATATTCCATCTATAAACAACTGATAAAATTTAAAATGTTCAGTATCTCTTTGTTTAATTTTATCTCTTTTTATTGATTTGTCTGTTAAAGTTTTTTTCTCAACTGCCATTTCCAAAAAATAAACCCACAATATGTCACAAAACCACATATGATATACTATGAGGTGCTTATATAGAAAAATCATCATTTATAAAAAATTATCTGTGGCAATTACCTCACATTTAACACATTATTGACGGGGAGAATTTTGCAGTAACTAACGCATGTGGTGCTAATACATCTCCAGTCAATAATGTGTTAAAACTGACATGCATGCAATAGAGTCCAAGAAGTAACTCTCTGCAAACAAATGGATCATTTTCACTGCAATTTCAAGAAGCATACATAAGTGTATTTGTAATATCAGGAAGAGTAAAAGAGAAATTAATAGAAGAAATATTCAAATCACTAACGGTCAATAAGTTCCCACATTAAGGAGACCACCAATCCCAAACCCAGAAAGTTCAGAGGACAACAGGATAAAACACCACCAAAGCTACACTGAGGCATGGTATATTCAAACTGAAGAAAACCTAATACAAATAAATACACAAAGAAGGCCAAAGGAAAAACATACTTTAATTTTTAAAAGGCAAAGATAAGAATCACATGGCAGACTTCTTATTGGAAAGCATGAAAGGAAGAAGACATCTGATTGGAATATTTAAAATACTGAAATTTAAAACACTGATGCAAAATTCTGTAGGACATTAAATTATCTTTCAAAAATAACAATCACTTTATCAGAAAATCTAAATATGAGGAAATTCATCATAAGACCTGCTGTATAAAAATTGTTGAAAGAAGTTCTTCAGGAAGGAAATATATATATATATAGATAGAAAGATAGATATAGATATAGATAGTATATGTACATGTATGTATATATATAATATATATATTTGACAGAAGCAGGTATCTACATAAGGAAAGGGAGAACAATGGACACAGTAAAGTATTTCTTTCTATTCTTAGTCAGTTTAACAAATGGCAATATGTTTAACTGTTATAAGGAAACTGCACCACAGAAGGTGTGGAACAGAGTTATTTAAGATAGATAGAGATTAGTTCAATATGCATTTTTACAAACCCTAAGGTGACCATTAAAACACAACAAAATAAAACAAGAAATGCACACCTGACATACTAGGGAGAATATAAAATGGAAGCATAAAAAATGCTTAGTTAAACCAGAGAATGCAGTAGAAAAAGAGGGCAACCTAAATGTCCATCAACAGAGGAATGGATAAAGAAGATGTGGTACATATATACAATGGAATATTATTCAGCTATAAAAAGGAATGAAACTGGGTCATTTGCAGAAATGTGGATGGACCTAGAGTCTGTTGCAAAGTGTCAAGTAAGTCATAAAGAGAACAACAGATATTATATATTAACACATATATATAGAATCTGTTTCATGGTGAAGTGAAAGTCTCTCAGTCGTTTCTGACTCTTTGAGACCCCATGGACTATACAGTCCATGGAATTCTCCAGGTCAGAATACTGAAGTGAGTAGCCTTTCCCTTCTCCAGGATATCTTCCCAACCCAGGGATCAAACCCAGGTCTCCCGCATTGCAAGAGGATTATTTACCAGCTGAGCCATAAGGGGAACCCAAGAAAAATAGAGTGAGTAGCCTATCCCTTCTCCAGCAGGTCTTCCTTACCCAGGAATTGAACTGGGGTCTCCTGCATTGCAGGCAGATTCTTTACCAACTGAGCTATCAGGGAAGCCCCTGTTTTGTGGTGTGTGCTAAAAATTCTAATACTGATATATATATATACAGTGAAATATTAAAAATTAAGTAAATATATATTTAATGGACTGTGGGAGCCATGTTTTTTCAATGGTGGGGTGTGAATTCATAAATAAGCAAGGTAAAGAGGTTAGAATGATCCATATAATAGAATAAAGATCAAAGCTATAGTCATCAGAATAAACTCACATGTAGCACTATATAGATACAAATGGTTACATCCAGATATACTTAGAGACATGTGTACATACATAGGTATAGAAGTGCACACACATTTCCTTATTGTAACATGACGTAGACAAATGACAGTTCAGCAGGACCTAACATGTCCAATATCCAGATCTTCAAGTCAAACACCTTTTACCAATAAAAGCAAAACAAAGTAAACAACAAAACCTAGGGTTCATTGGAGAAATGACTGACTCCAGGACTGAGACAGGCAATATACAAAATGAGCCTGGAGTGCCTGAAATTCAAAACAAGTAAGGATGTGCTTTTAAAAATGGATGGGGAAATGTCAAAGGGCACAGGAGTCAACTAAAAGAGGTTACATATGGTCATGGCTGAAAGACTTAAGAAAGAGAATAAATAAAAAAGAAGAGAAGTGAAAGGCAAAGAAGAAAAGGAAGGATATACCAATTTGAATGCAGAGTTCCAAAGAATAGCAAGGAGAGATAAGAAAGCCTTCCTTGGTGATCAACGCAAAGAAATAGTGGGAAAAAATAGAGTGGGAAAGACTAAAGATATCTTCAAGAAAATCAGAGATAACAAGGGAATATTTCATGCAAAGATGGGCACAATAAAGGACAGAAATGGTATGGATCTAACAGAAGCAGAAGATACTAAGAAGAGGTGGCAAGAATACACAGAAGAACTGTACAAAAAAAGACCTTCGAGACCCAGATAATCACAGTGATATGGTCACTCACCTAGAGCCAGACATCCTGGAGTGCAAAGTCAAGTGGGCCTTAGCAAGCATCACTATGAGCAAAGCTAGTGGAGGTGATGGAATTCCAGATGAGTTACTTCAAATACTAAAAAGATGATGCTCTGAAACTGCTGCACTCAATATGCCAGCAGATTTGGAACACTCAGCAGAGGGCTCAGGATTGGAAAAGGTCAGTTTTCATTTCAATCCCAAAGAAAGGCAATGCCAAAGAATACTCAAACTACTGCACAATTGCACTTATCTCATATGCTAGCAAAGTAATGCTCAAAATTCTCCAAGCCAGGCTTCAACAGTATGTGAACCATGAACTTCCAGATGTTCAAGCTGGATTTAGAAAAGGCAGAGGAACCAGAGACTAAATTGCCAACATCCACTGGAACATTGAAAAAGCAAGAGAGTCCCAGGGAAAACATCTACTTCTGCTTTGTTGACTATGCCAAAGCCTTGACTGTGTGGATCACAACAGACTGTGGAAAATTCTGAAAGAAATTGGAATATCAGACTACCTGACCTGAGAAATCTGCATGCAGGTCAAGAAACAACAGTGAGAACTGGACATGGAACAACAGACTGGTTCCAAATAGGGAAAGGAGTATGTTAAAGCTGTATACTGTCACCCTGTTTATTTAACTTATATACAGAGTGCATCATGAAATATGTTGGGCTGGATGAAGCACAAGCTGGAATCAAGATTGCTGGGAGAAATATCAATAACCTCAGATATGAAGATGACACCACCCTTATTTATGCCAGAAAATGAAGAAGTAAAGAGTCTCTTGATGAAAGTGAAAGATGAGAGTGAAAAAGTTGACTTAAAACTCAAAATTCAGAAAACTAAGATAATGGCATCTGGTCCTATCACTTCATGGCAAATAGACGGGGAAACTGTGGAAACAGTGAAAGACTATTTCTGGGGTCTCCAAAATCCCTGCAGATGGTGATTGCAGCCATGAAATTAAAAGACACTTGCCCCTTGGAAGAAAAGTTATGACCAACTTTGTTTGCTTTGCCAACAAAGGTCCATCTAGTCAAAGATATGGTTTTTCCAGAAGTCATGTATGGATGTGAGAGTTGGACTATAAAGAAAGCTGAGCACTGAAGAATTGATGTTTTTGAACTGTGGTATTAGAGAAGTCTCTTGAGAGTCCCTTGGACAGCAAGGAGATCCATCCAGTCCATCCTAAAGGAAATCAATCCTGAATATTCATTGGAAGGACTGATGTTGAAGCTGAAACTCCAATATTTTGGCCACCTGATGTGAAGAACTGACTCATTTGAAAAGACCCTGATGCTGGGAAAGATTGAAGGCAGGAAGAGAAGGGGACAACAAAGGGTGAGATGGCATTGCCGACTCAATGGACATGAGTTTGAGTAAACTCTGGGATTTGGTGATGTACAGGGAGGCTTGGCATGCTGCGATTCATGGGGTCACAAAGAATCGACACAACTGAGTGACTGAGCACACACACATGTGGTTCAGAGAGTGTCCACGTTGGTGAAGAGCTATTTTGCAATTAAATGGGATAAATAAGATCATATTTTAAAAAATGCCTGAAAAACACAATTTAGCAAAGCTAGCCACAAAGGATAGAAAATAGAAAATCTGAATAGCCTTATATTTCCCAAGAGATTGAAATAATAGTTAAAAAGTCTTCATATAGAAAACTCTACCATTTTCACAGGTGGGTGCTATGTAATATTGTGGAAGAAGTAATACTAATAGTGTACAAAGCCCTTTCAGAAACAAGAAGGGAATACTTTCTCATTCATTTTCTGAAGCCAAGAAACATATCAGTGCAAGTAAGAGGAGAACCACATATTAAACAAATGACATACAATATACTTATGACCACAAATGCAAACATTCTGAACAAAACATTAGTAAATCAAATACAGCCCAATAATAAAGGACAGCTTGTGATAGGTTTATTGAAATAATGATCATTTCAAAATTGGAAATAATCAAACAATACCAGATCCTCAACCTTTCCTCATGTTTTATGATCTTAATACATTTAAAGAGTATTTGACTAGCTATTTTTGTTTCATGTATCTTGCAACTTTTCAAAAGTTCAACAGGCTTTTACTTAGCTACTTTTTAATGTTCCTTTCCTGGACTTCCTTGAACTTTGTAATCCAATCACAGAGGGATTTTTCAGGTGCCAAAGGGAAAAAAAAAAAAGAAAGACAAATGATATTTAATTTAAATTTAAGTGGAATTTAATTTTAAACTAATAAAACATTTTATCATGTTTCAAGCAATGTTGTTTATTTATGTTATTTACTATTTCATGGATCCTGTTGTTTGAATGAGTTCTCTGAACTGTTAATATTTTTTTAATATTTTATAACTCCATTACATATATTGAATTATCCCTTATAGCTTTTACTGTGTAAAGATACATTTAAACTGTTGATGATACATGACAAGTGAAAAGAAAAAAAAAAACTGTAAAATAAATTTACTTTGTCCATTCTGTCCTTAAATTATTCTATAAGAGTGTATTCCTTTCTGAAAAAAAATCCTCAAATTGCACTGGGCATTTGGCATCACTACCTTGCTAACATCTTTTCAGCATGACAAAATTTTTTATTCTGTGACTCTAGTACTTTCTTTTACTGTAGATATCCATATATCCATAATATGGGGCTTCCCAGGTGGAACTAGTGGTAAAGAAGTCTCCTGTCAATACAGGAGACTTAAGAGACTCAAGCTGGATCCCTGGGTTAGGAAGATCCCCTAGAGGAAAGCATGGCAGGCCACTCCAGTATTCTCCCCTGGAAAATCCCATGGATGGAGGAACCTCAGGGCTACAGTGCAAAGGGTCACAAAGAGCCAGACCTGACTAAATGACTTAGCACAGCACAGCATTCCTAATATGAACAGATTTTCTTATTTATAAAATTTCACTCTTCAAACTATTCTTTTACAATTTTAATTCAAGAATGTTCACCTAACCCTGAGAACTTCTCTGTGTTCAAAAAAGAATCCAGTTGGTGGAAATTAATATAGCACCCCCAAACTGACAATCCTCAAAATACAGGATATGCTTAGTAAATATGGGAGTAGCACATAAGTGTACTTTCATATTACCCAGGTACAGAGAAAGGCACTATCTGAAATGAAGCTTAAGAAAATGAAGGCATAACTGGGGATGGTTGGTAAATAATTTGCAAAGATGCCACTTGGTTGTTGTTTAGTCACTAACTTGTATCCAACTCTTTTGTGACCCCATGGACTGTAGCCTGCCAGGCTATTCTGTCATTGGGATTTTCCAGATAAGAATGTTACCATAATATTACCTATTAAAAACTTATGAACATGAAAACATCCAAAATTTAGTGAAAAACCTGATGCTTACTCTCAGAACTCTTCTTAAATACCACTATTAAAAATAATCTGTATTTACCTGAGTCACACTGCATTGTGATTGTAGCTGTAAAAACAATCAATGTGATTTCAGAGGGGCAGGGATGCTGAAAGATTCAAAGGTAGAACAAAGTGTTATTTTTCACCTTATGTCATTCTTTAGGAAAAATAAAACATTCAACTCCTTTAAAATAAACTTTTTTTTCTTTCAGTCAAAATCAGGCAGAATAAACATTTCAATTTAAATAGCTCCTTGTACATAAATTCTCTCTCCTGCATCACATCTACAAAATGTCATATTTCAAATGAGCTGGGAGCTTGAGGAAAAAGTGTACCTAAAATCATGACAATAACTGGAAGTGGTGGTTAAAATTGAAGCTAAAATTCAGTATTAGTGAAATTATCTTATTTAGTATTTATCGCAGTATTGTATTGGAGAAGGAAATGGCAACCCACTACAGTGTTCTTGCCTGGAGAACCCCGTGAACGAGGAGCCTGGCAGGCTACAGTCCATGGGGTCGCAAGAGTTGGACATGACTTAGTGACCAAAGCACTACCACCACCACAGTATTATGCTTCCCTGTTGGCTTAGTGGTAAATAATCCACCTGCCAATTCAGACATGGGTTCAATCCCTGGGTCAGAAAGATCCTCTGAAGGAAATTTGAAGTCACTCCAGGATTCTTGCCTGGGAAATTCCATGGACAGAGGAGACCGGCTGGCTATAGTCCATGATGTCTCAAGAGTCAGACACAACTTACCAACTATACAATAACAACAGTTCTACATGGCGTTTTTTGTTGTTGTTGTTGTTTTGTTTTTTTTTTTAATTTTCAGCATCACTATTAAGTATCAATAATTTTGTTTAAGCTCTCTTTCCAAGATCATGAGGAATTAGTGAGGGATTTGATTCCAATTTTGTCTCACTCTAAAATACGTGTTCTGTAACACTAAATTAATGTTATTTCTCTACATGTAGTCTAGTTCTCCTCACCATATACCCAGAATCCTCCATTTTTCCTAAATGCTTTAAAAACGTGTCATGTTGTGCAGTTATTTTTTATTCTTTGTGACCCTTTGGACTACAGCCCGTCAGGCTTCTCTGTTGATGGGATTTTTCAAGCAAGAATACTAGAGCGGGTTTGCCATTTTTCTCTTCCAGTGGATCACCTGACCCAGGGACTGAACACACATCTCTTGTGTCTCTTGCATTCCAGGCAGATTCTTTACCCACTGAGCCATTGGGGGAAGCCCCAAAATATAAGCATCACACGGTAAAATGAAGGGCAGCAAAGCCTAGGTTGAAACACTACAATTTTTAGAATTACTTCAGAAAATTAAATAAATAAACAATAGACTGGAACTGTGAAATGCCCTAAGACTCAACATTTTCTCCTTGTCTGTAAGACAAGGTGGAAAAGTTTCTCTTAGTAATTAGAAGATGTCTTATATTTCTTGAGGCATTTATTGTAATTAGAGCATGGCTGGCTGGAAGAATAAGAAGATGTTTCTATCTACAGGGATGTTTAAAGGTACTTCAATTTAAGTGACAGAACTAAATGAAAAAAAAAATTATTTCTCCCTTAATTCCTCTCTCTCCTTTCCTCTTGGCAAATTCCTTCATTCACTGATGAGCTGAATCTCATCTTTTAGGCTGACATGAAGGAAAGGGAAACCAAATCTAAGTCAAAAAGAACTTGAATGAAATATTTACATAATAAAAATTATCATAATAGGCTCTGCACTCTGCACTTTCCTGTTCTCCATGTGTCCTGCTGTTTTCCACCCTGTTTCCATGTTATTGCCCAAAGACTTTACAAACTCTGAGCTTCCCCTTGCCCCTATTAAATCTTAATCTCAAGAAGAAAAAAAACAAAGATTTTAGGAGTAGAAGAGAATCTTTTATGACAAAAGTCTATGGGACTTAAGGATATCAAACCAGAGCTAATATATTATGAAAGGAAATAGATTGGGGAAGCATCCACTTGCAATTTCATTTAATGTGTCTGAATTATTAGGAATTAATCTGTAAATGACCTAAATAATCCAGAAAAATCCAAAAACAATTATTAGAACACAATTTCAATTTGAAAATGTCCTGGAATTATTACATGGGAAATATCAGGATGAAAGTCTGGTATCTTCCCCAGAACAAAAGTCTGCTTATGGCATTTACGTGGTTAACAAACAATTGAAATTTTAAAAAGGGAGAAAGCAGACTGGTTTCAAGGAAGTTTCAGGCTATTGAATCAGACTGGCCTTAATAAGAGACCCATGGAGCAGTTCACCT
This sequence comes from Cervus elaphus, assembly GCF_910594005.1. Taxonomy (NCBI): domain Eukaryota; kingdom Metazoa; phylum Chordata; class Mammalia; order Artiodactyla; family Cervidae; genus Cervus; species Cervus elaphus. The sequence goes on along the minus strand of NC_057843.1, from coordinate 4,282,266 downwards.
ACTGGTAATGAAAATGAAATCTATACTTAGCAGGGTCGGCAGCTGTCACCTCTCTTTGAGCTTCAACAAGTCTGCTGATACACATGTGACCCACACTTTGAAGAGGGGTCTGACTTTGCTGAGATAGTGCGGCTAGAAAATTGCTGGGAGATACTAAAGTGAAGCAGCCAATATACTCCTAAGCCTGCTGGAGCCATGGATGTGTTTAAAGGGAATTTGGATTAAGCCTGCTGAAGCTATGGATGTGTTTATAGGAGCTCATTGTTCACATTTAAGACTACCTAAGACAGACAGTGTCTTCATCACCCTGACGAAAACTTGCATCTAGAAGTGAAGTATGAAATAGTTTAAAAAGGAAAACAATTAATAGTCTAGATGGAAGGAAAATCATTTATATGAAGTCACTTCTATATAACTATACTTTTATATGTTCTGGAAATAGTTAAGAAAGGACTGCAGTTTTGAACATGAACCTAATTTGATCGCAGCACAGAAAAAGTGCTTTCTTAATTTCCTTTCCAACCTGAAACACCCTTTATTCTGACAGAAATCAGGCCAGAATTTTCTTCCTCTAGTTCTTACTATCACCCTAGTAACCATGAAAAATGCTTCTGTCTTTGAAGAAATGGAAAGGTCATTCTAAACAAACTGCCATAATTCAAATGGCTTTGAAAGAAAGAAAATTTCACACACACACACAAGCAAACACAGCTTATTTCTAGATCTTTTTCCACTTATAAAATAAGTTGATAAAAGTAGTTTAGATTCCTCAGCCCAAAGCTATAGTGTGTGTGTGTATGTGTGCATGCTCAGTTGTATCTGACTCTTTGCAACCCTATGGACTATAGCCCATCAGGTTCCTCTGTCCATGGGATTCTCCAGGCAAGAATACTGGACTGGGTTGCCATTTTCTCCTTCAGAGGATCTTACCCACCCGGGGGTCCAACCTGAGTCTCTAAGGTGGATTCTTTAATACTGTACCACCTGGGACCATCAAAGTGGTGGTACCATAGTCCTAAACTCCAGAAGGTAACAAACAACGAACAAAATCAGTTGTCTGAAAATATCACGTTACACTTTGAAGAAAAATTTAAAGTCTAAAAGAATGCATTTTCCCCTCTATCTACTGGAGGAGATAATTTCTATTCTAAATTAGTGATGTTCAGGCAAAGGTTGAAGGTGGGACACAATTAAAATTTGTATTATATGTGCACTTATGTGTATTTTACATTTTATGTATGTATCTACACACACACACACACACACACTCATATATAGCTACAGATCTAAATTCATATGCTGAAGCCCTAACCCCCAAGGCAAGGCATTTGGAGATGGACCTTTCAGAGGTAATTAGGCTTAGATGAGGTCATGAGAGTGGGGCCCTCATGATGCAGTTATTGTTCCTAATTAGAGACCAGGAAGCTTACTCTCTCTTTGTCCATGTGAAGACACAAAGAGCAGGCAGAGGTCCATAAGCCAGAGAGAGAGAGCTCTCCCCACAGCTAAACCATGTAGGATCCCAGAACATGAACTTCACATGCTCCAGAACTTTAAGAAATTAATTTCATTTATTTAAGGCACTCAGTATTAACATTTTGTTATGGCAGCCCTGACTAAACTAATAGATACATATGTGCTAGAGTATCCAGTAAACACACAGATGTGTGCAATACCATCCATTTTCAATGGACTGAATGTGTCCCCCATAAATCACATGTTAAAACTTAGTCTCCAAGGTGATGCTATTTGGACGTAGGGTCCTTGGGAGGTGACTAGGTCATGAAGGTGAATGGGATTAATACCTAATCCCATGTTGCAGTGGTAAAAAATCCACCTGCCAACACAGGAGATGCAAGAGACATGAGTTTGATCCCTAGGTCAGGAAGATTCCCTGGAGAAAGAACTTGCAACCCACTCCAGTTTTCTTGCTTGAGGAATTCCATGGACAGAGAAGCCTTGAGGACTGCAGTCCATGCAGTCGCGAAGAGTCAGACACATGTCACATGTCACTTAACTAAAGAGGCCCCAGGCAGCTCCTTCCCCCCTTGAACCAAGTAAAGGCACAGCACAAAGACAGCTCCTCTGAAACAGGAAACAGGCTCTCAACAGATACTGAATCCGCTGACACCTTGATCTTGGACTTCTCTGAATTAGAGGGAAATCCTCAAAGATCTCCACACTATATTCTCCTAAACATCAGCAATGTTTCTAACCAGGTTTCAGTCCAGTTGACAATTCATCTTCCTGTCTGACTCATTTTTTAATCCAGGCAGTTTTCTGTCAAAATCAATCTACTTTACTGGTCATCTGAACACTAACATCAATCTACTTCATATGATAAATAACTCTTGGAGTGGAGAGGAAGATTTCACGTTAATGTAAGATTTCTCACTACTGACAGGAAACCAGTGTTAAAGATTTTCAGTATGTCATCTCCCTTGTAATACAGCTAATAAAACAGTGCTTGACCTAATATATTTAATCATAGTTTAGTGCCTGACAGTTTTTGGTATCAACTTTAGATTCTTATTTCCTAGGTTTACTCTCTCAATATTTCTTAATATTAGCTTTCATTTTTAAAAGGAATGATGAAAGGTCAGGTCTTCCAGCATAAGATCTGGATTAGCTATCACTTCAAATTTTTTATTTAATTTTACACACTTTTTGATGAATATACCATAACATATGGAAAATAATGAATTGCCATCCAATACTCTTTACTGGCCTTCACTAAATTCTAATGTACTCTTATTTTCTGCTTCAGTAATTTTTCATATTTAGTGGCCTTATTTTGATTTTGGCAGTTAGGTATGGAAGGTGGGAGAAAAAAATAAATTACCTTTAAATATAATCAATCTGCTAAAAATGTCTAGAAAAAACTTTCACAGAAGGTGAAAGTCTCAGAGAACTGGACAATATTAGGAAATGCCATAAAGGAGAATATTAAATAATTAAGTATATTTTTCAGTAAATCCAAAATTAAAGGGACTTCTCAGGTGGTTCAGTGGTAAAGAATCCACCTGCAATGCAGGAGATGCAAGAGACATGGGTTCAATTCCTTGGTTGTGAAGATTCCTGGGAGGAGGAAATGGGAGCCTGTTCTACTATTCTTGCCTGGAAAATTCCATGGGCAGAGGAAACTGGTGGGCTTCAGTCCATGCAGTTACAAAGAGTGAACACAACTGAGCATACACATGCACAAGTTAAAGGTTTGAGAATATATTGAGTGGCTGATAGAGTTTGGGGATGGTTTTAGGCATTTAAGGTATTAGAACCAGGAGATATTAGAAGCAGCAAGACATGTAGTCAATTTAAGGCAAAAGATTTAGAAACAGATGGAAGATTTGGCTAATGATGAGACAATCAAGGAATGCCCTGGATGCTGGACAGGGCAGGGTGGAGCAGAGTGGGCTCTGAGACCCCAGGACAGGGTGTGCTCCCAGACAGAAATCCTGTACAGCTGAAATACAGCCCGCCTAGTCATAAAGCCCTCATTCTTACTAGGGAATGGATGAAAACTGGCTTTTCATGTCCCCCTAACTCATAGGTTCTATGTCTGGAATACAGGCAAATTGAGTTCAAAAGTTTGGCAGATCAGGAAGACATGAGCAGGTCTACATAAGCAGCAGGGATGTTAGTAAATTAAGATAAGATTATCAGATTTTGAAGCACGGCTTTTTTGTTTGTTTGTTTGTTTGTTTGTTTTTAGCAATTTGAGTATTTTTTGCTCTTACACTGAGGAATCACATGGGATTTACTGTTTATGACTAGGCACCCTGGAGCAGCATTGTTCCAGGATGAGACAGGGGCTAAAAGGTTAGGGTTTAGCACAAAAACTGAAGATATAGGCAAATAAAGATGCTTATTTTATTTTCATTACAAATAAATCTTGTCTAGCTTGCCCAGCTGTGTAGGTAATGTAGATAATTGAACAGTTCCTTATGTATTTTGTTCTTAGTCCTTATGGCAGTCTACATATCTGTTTCACACAAACATGTTTGCTAAATGTTTAAACTTGTATTTGTTACATTATAGTGTTTGTTTTCAGTATCTACAGCTTAAATAATTAAGATATACTCTGGTCACTTAGAAAATAGCTATGTATGTCCTTTGAATAGATGAAAAGCAATGTAACAGACTTCAAATAAGAAACACATAGACTATACTGGAAAACCTAAAGAATGGGGTGGGAAGTAGGGGAGAGGTTCAAGAGAGAGAGGCTATATGTATATTTATGGCTGATTCAAGCTGATGTATGGTGAAAACCAACACAATATTGTAAAGCAATTATCTTCCAATTAAAAAAAAATCTTATATGCCTACATTGAGATCACAAAATTGACTTTATTTCTACACACTAACAATTAAAAATTAAAATAATTAAGAAAACAGCTCCATTCATAATATAATAAAATTAATAAAATATATAGGAATACATTTAATAAATTTATTAAATAAAATAATGGTTTATTATTAATAATAAATTGTAACAAATTTGTATATTTAAAAAATAAATAAATACAGTTACTTATTATAATAAATTATTAATAGTTTATTAATAGATTTAATATTTTAATAAATTTAACAGTGTTAGATTTATACACTAAAATCTGTAAACACTGCTGAAAGAAATTAAAGGTATAAGATATAAATAAATGACAAGGCATCCGATGCCTATTGACTAGAAAACTTGATACTGTTATGATGGCAATACTTTTTAAACTAACCTACCAACTAAATAAAATGTTTATAAAAATCCTAACTTTTTTTTTTCCATAAAATTACATCTGAAAATTCATGCAGAATTGCAAGAAACAGAAACACAAAATCATCTTAAGAAATAAGAATGAAGTCACAGAATTCATTCTGCCCAATTTCAAAACTTGCTACAAACAAGAGTTATCAAGTCAGTGTGGAGTTGGCATATAGATTAACATATAGACTGGTAGAGTTACACTATGAGTCACTTTGGTCAATTGATTTTGACAAGGAGGTCAGGAAATTTTAATACAGAAAGGATAATTTTTTAAACAAATCTTTCTGAAACAATTGAATACCAAATAAGTCAAAGGATACAAGTGGCCCTCTTCTTTATGTCATACACAAAAGTTAACTCAAAAATCAATGACAGACTATATGTACTAGTTAGTACTATAAAATTTTTACAAAAATTACAGAAGTAAATATTTGTAATCTTGGGTTAGGCAAAGCCTTGCTAAATACATCAAGAAAACCACAAATGACATATTTAAAACAAGTAAAATGGAAAATCTCTATGCTGAAAATAATACTGCCACAAATATGAAAAATGCAAGCCACAGAAAGGAGAAAACATTCGCAAAAGACATATATTTTAAAAGACTTTTTCTCATAGAGGATTTTGCTGTGATTTATGTCAAAGAGTGTTCTGCCTGTGTTTTCCTCTAGGAAATTTATACTTTCTGGTCTTAAATTTAGATCTTTAATCCATTTTGAGTTTGTTTTTGTGTATGGTGTTAGGCAATGTTCTAGTTTCATTCTTTTACAGGTGGTTGACCAGTTTTCCCTGAACCACTTGTTAAAGAGATTATCTTTTCTACACTGTATATTTTTGCTTCCTTTGTCAAAGATATGGTGTCCTTAGATGCATGCATTCATCTCTGGGCTTTCTATTGTGTTACATTTAGCTGTACTTCTGTCTTTGTGCCAGTACCATACTTGATGACTGCAGCTTGTGGTATAGTCTGAAGTCAGGATGGTTGATTCCTCCAGTCCCATTCTTCTTTCTCGAGATAGCTTTGACTTTTCGAGGTTTTTTGTGTTTCCATAGAAATTGTGAAATTATTTATTTTAGTTCTGTGAAAAATACCTTTGGTAGCTTGATGGGGATTGTATTGAATCTGTAGATTGCTTTGAATAGTATACTCATTTTCACTATATTGATTCTTCTGGTCCATGAACATGGTATATTTCTCCATCTATTTGTGTCATCTTTGATTTCTTTCATCAGTGTTTTATAGTTTTCTATACATAAGTCTTTTGTTTCTTTTTTTATTTTTTATTTATTTTTTCATTTATTTTTATTAGTTGGAGGCTAATTACTTTAACATATTGTAGTGGTTTTTGCCATACATTGACATGAATCAGCCATGGATTTACATGTGTTCCCCATCCTGAACCCCCCTCCCACCTCCCTCCCCATCACACCCCTCTGGGTCATCCCAGTACACCAGCCCTGAGCTCTTGTCTCATGCATCCAACCTGGGCTGGCGATCTGTTTCACACTTGATAATATACATGTTTCAATGCTTTTCTCTCAGATCATCCCACCCTCGCCTTCTCCCACAGAGTCCAAAAGTCTGTTCTATACATCTGTGTCTCTTTTTCTGTCTTGCATATAGGGTTTTTATTATCATTTTTTTTTAATTCCATATATATGTGTTAGTATACTGTATTGTGTTTATCTTTCTGGCTCACTTCACTCTGCATAATGGGCTCCAGTTTCATCCATCTCATTAGAACTGATTCAAATGTATTCTTTTTAATGGCTGAGTAATATTCCATAGTGTATATGTACCATAGCTTTCTTATCCATTCATCATTTGTTGCTAAGTATTTTATTCTTTGCATTGCAATGGTGAATGGGATTGTTTCCTTAGTTTCTCTTTCTGTTTTCTCGTTGCTAGTGTATAGGAATGCAAGGGACTTATGTGTATTATTTTTATATCCTGAAAATTTACTATATTCATTGAATAACTCTAGTAATTTTTTGATAGTGTCTTTAGGGTTTTCTATGTAGAGGATCATGTCATCTGCAAACACTGAGAGTTTTACTTCTTCTTTTCCAATCTGGATTTCTTTTATTTCTTTTTCTTCTCTGTGGTGGGTAGGACTCCCAAAATTATGTTGAATAGTAGTGATGAGAATGGGCACCCTCGTCTTTTTTTCTGATTTTAGAGGAAATGCTTTCAATTTTTCACCATTGAGGATAATGTTTGCTGTGGGTTTATTGTAGAAGGCTTTTATTATGTTGATGTATGTTCCTTCTATGCCTGCTTTCTGGAGAGTTTTCATCATAAATCGGTCTTGAATTTTGTCAAATGCTTTCTCTGCATCCATTGAGATAATCATATGTCTTTCATCTCTCAATTTGTTAAAATGGTATATCACATTGACTAATTTGTGAATATTGAAGAAACCTTGCATCCCTGGGATAAAGCCCACTTGGTCAGGATGTAGGATCTTTTTAACATGTTGTTGGATCCTGTTTACTAGGATTTGGTTGAATATTTTTGCATCTATGTTTATCAGTATTGGCCTGTAGTTTTCTTTTCTTTTGTGGCATCTTCATCTGGTTTTGATATTAGGGTGAAAGTGGGTTCATAGAATGAGTCTGGGAGTTTACCTTCCTCTGACTTTTTCTGAAAGAGTTTGAGTAAGATAGGTGTTAGCTCTTCTCTAAATTTTTGGTAGAATTCACCTTTGAAGCCATCTGGTCCTGGGCTTCTATTTGTTGGAAGATTTTTTATTATACTTTCAATTTCTGTGTTTGTGATGGGCCTGTTAAGATTTTTTATTTCTTCCTGGTTCAGTTTTGGAAGGTTTTATTTTTCTAAGAATTTGTCCATTTCTTTCGAGTTGTCCATTTTATTGGCATATAGTTGCTGACAGTAAACTCTCATGATACTTGATATTTCTGTGTTATCTGTTGTGATTTCTTAATTGTCACTTCTCATTTTATTGTTATGATTTTGCTCCCTTTTGTCTTGATGAGTCTGGCTAATGGTTTGTCTATTTTATTTATCTTCTCAAAGAACCAGCTTTTAGTTTTGTTGATTTTTGCTATAGTCTCCTTCATTTCCTTTTTTTTTTTTTTTTCTTTTATCCTTCATTTCTTTTTATTTCTACTCTGATTTTTATGATTTCTTCCCTTCTGCTAACTTTGGGGTTCTTCAAACATAGTTGCTTTAGCTGTAAAGTTAGGTTATTTATTTTATATTTCTCTTGTTTCTTGAGGTAATCTTGTATTGCTATGAACCTTCTTCTTAGCATTGCTTTACAGAATCCCATAGGTTTGGGTTGTTGTGTTTTCAATTTCATTTGTTTCTATTTTTATTTCCATTTTCATTTCTTCTGTGATCTGTTGGTTTTTCAGAAGCAGGTTGTTTAGCCTCCATCTGTTTGTATTTTTAAAAGATTTTTTTTTCTGTAGTTGGCATCTAATCTTACAGCATTGTGATCAGAAAAGATGCTTGAAATAATTTCAATTATTTCTGAATTTACCAAGGCTAGATTTATGGCCCAGGATGTGATATATCCTGGAGAATGTTCTGTGTGCACTTGATAAAATGTTGAAATTCATTATTTTGGGCAAAATGCCCTACAGATATCAATTTATGTTCGGTCCATATATATTTATAATTGTTATGTCTTCTTCTTGGACTGATCCTTTCATCATTATGTAGTGTCCTTCTTTGTCTCTTTTCATGGTCTTTATTTCAAAGTATTTTTTATTTGATATGAGTATTGCTACTCCTGCTTTCTTTTGGTCTGCACAGATTCACTTCTTAAAAGATAAATTAAAAATAAAATATGCATCCACACAAAAACTAATATACAAGTGTTCATACCAGAACTGCTTACAGTAGCTAAGAAGTAGAAACAACCCAAAGGCTCACTAACTGATAAGTGGATAAATAAAATTCAGTATATTTTATGTGAAATGCTTACCACTAAACACTTCTTTAGTGGTTAAAGAACCCATCTGTAAATGTTCAAGACAAGAGACTAGGGTTTGATCTCTGAGTTGTGAAGATCCCCTGGAGACTGCCTTCAGTGAAAATAAAACTACTATAAGTTACATGGCAGACTAGTGCAAGAGGACACAAAATACATAGCCAAATGGAAATGCCAAAAAAAAAAAAAAAAAATTCCAAATTGCTATTCTTTAATCAAAGATCTGCTGAAATGTAAAATTTACTGAGCATTTCTTGTATACTTTTTTTGTGCCTGTTAAATGCTTAGGAAGGCTGCAAAGCTATATGCTAACTGAATTTAAGTAATTCACCTAGAAATAAATTTCATTTTCTAAACCATTTTCTCTCATCCGCCAAAACAATTTTTCTATATTTTGCAAAATTGACTATTTCCATGTTCTTCCCTCAAAGAGCAAATAATAAGCCAACATGATTTTAAGATGCTATAATCTCATACTTAGGGCTTTCCAGGTGGTGCTAGTGTTAAAGAACCCACCTGACAATTCAGGAGACATAAGACCCAGTTTGATCCCTGGGTCTGGAAGATCCCCTGGAGGAGGGCATGGCAACCCACTCCAGTATTCTTGCCTGGGAAATCCCATGGACAGAGGAGCATGCCAGGCTACAGAACATGGGGTTGCAAAGAGTCGGGCATGACTGAAATGATTAACAGGCATGCACGCATCTCATACTTAAACAGGAAAAAGAAAGCATAATGGTCTTTAATAGTTTTCTACTTAAAGAATAGTCGATGACATTTTGACATTTAAATGAAGAGAAATATAATTTTCACTCTAGAAATATCTGTTCATTTGACTTCAGTTACAAAAGATGTAAATGATAACATTTTGTACTAAGCACATTTGTCTCCTGCTTCTATTTCTCATACTGATTAAAATCAGAATGATAGATGTTTAGGAAACATTTGTAATCAGGGTGAATTTTTTTTTTTATTCCTCAGAATCTAGGCAAGTAAATTAATGAAAATATTAATATATTTCAGTTCAGTTCAGCTCAGTTACTCTGTCATCCTCTTCTCCTCCTGACTTCAATAATTCCCAGCATCAGGGTCTTTTGCAATAAGTCAGTTCTTCTCATCAGGTAGCCCAAGTGTTACAGTTTCAGCTTCAGCATCAGTCCTTCCAATGAATATTCAGGATTTATTTCCTTTAGGATTGACTGGTTTGATCTCCTGGCAGTCCAAGGGACTCTTAAGAGTCTTCTCCAACACCACAGTTCAAAATCATCAATTCTTTGGCACTCAGCTTTTTTTATAGTCCAACTCTCACATCCATACATGACTGCTGGAAAAACCATAGTTTTGACTAGACAGAATTTTGTTGGTAAAGTAATGGCTCTGCTTTTTAATATGCTATCTAGGTTTGTCATAACTTTTCTTCCAAGTAGCAAGTGTGTTTTAACATATTTCCATCATTTAAAACTCTGAAACTATAAGCAAGGTGAAAAGACAGCCCTCAGATTGGGAGAAAATAATAGCAAATGAAGAAACAGACAAAGGATTAATCTCAAAAATTTACAAGCAACTCCTGCAGCTCAATTCCAGAAAAATAAATGACCCAATCAAAAAATGGGCCAAAGAACTACACAGACATTTCTCCAAAGAAGACATACAGATGGCTAACAAACACATGAAAAGATGCTCAACATCCCTCATTATCAGAGAAATGCAAATCAAAACCTCAATGAGGTACCATTACATGCCAGTCAGAATGGCTGCTATCCAAAAGTCTACAAGCAATAAATGCTGGAGAGGGTGTGGAGAAAAGGGAACCCTCTTACACTTTTGGTGGGAATGCAAACTAGTACAGCCACTATGGAGAACAGTGTGGAGATTCCTTAAAAATCTGGAAATAGAACTGCCATATGACCCAGCAATGCCACTGCCAGGAAATACACACCGAGGAAACCAGATCTGAAAGAGACATGTGCACCCCAATGTTCATTGCAGCACTGTTTATAATAGCCAGGACATGGAAGCAACCTAGATGCCCATCAGCAGATGAATGGATAAGGAAGCCGTGGTACATGTACAGAATGGAATATTACTCAGCCATTAAAAAGAATACATTTGAATCAGTTCTAATGAGATGGATGAAACTGGAGCCCATTATACAGAGTGAAGTAAGCCAGAAAGGTAAACACAATACAGTATACTAATGCATATATATGGAATTTAGAAAGATGGTAATGATAACCCTATATGCAAGACAGAAAAAGAGACACAGATGTATAGAACAGACTTTTCGACTCTAAGGGAGAAGGCGAGAGTGGGATGATCTGAGAGAAAAGCATCAAAACATGTATATTATCAAGTGTGAAACAGATCACCAGTCCAGGTTGGATGCATGAGACAAGTGCTCAGGGCTGGTGCATTGGGATGACCCAGAGGGATGTGATGGGGAGGGAGGTGGGAGGGGGGTTCAGGATGGGGAACACATGTAAATCCATGGCTGATTCATGTCAATGTATGGCAAAAACCACTACAATATTGTAAAGTAATTAGCCTCCAACTAATAAAAATAATTGAGGGGAAAATGTAAAATAAATAAATAAATAAAACTCTGAGTCTTAGTTAACCATTATGATTTAATCACATATGTTTACTGAGAAATTGCTAAGCATGGGGTACAGTATACAGTAGGTAGGGGAAATGCTTAAAATTTAGACTTTAAAGACTTATATCTAATTATGTTATTAGAGAAGTACACAAACATATAAAAGAACATGGCATAAAATTAGAAAATCTGTTTAAGAAAGAATTTTTAAAAAGCATATTAAGTAGTATTTCAATGGACCTGTTAGTTTAATTGCTTATTTAGAATTAGCAGAAACTGAAACAAAGCTAGTTTTTATAGTTATGATGTCATACTCATTATCATGTAATTTATAATGCCATATCAGTCCTGGGTGTTCGTTTGAAGGACTGATGCTGAAGCTGAAAGTCCAATACTTCAGCCACCTCATGCGAAGAGCTGACTCATTGGAAAAGACCCTGATGCTGGGAGGGATTGGGGGCAGGAGAAGGGGACGACAGAGGATGAGATGGCTGGATGGCATCACTGGCTCAATGGACATGAGTTTGAGTAAACTCCAGGAGTTGGTGATGTACAGGGAGGCCCAGCGTGCTGCAATTCATAGGGTTGCAAAGAGTCAGACACGACTGAGTGACTGAACTGAACTGAACTGATGATGCCCTATAAAATTGAAAATAAAGACGTATAAAGAGTCTCTCTGATGTTTTAGGATTGAAGTCTTCCACTGGAAGTTAAGAGATTCTGAGTTATTTAGAGGAAAGAAAACATGCTAAGTGAAAAAAGACATTAGCAGTTCCCATTTCACAGCCTTTCATGCTCAGTTCTCACCTATTTCCCCAGAGACTGGTTCCTCAATGGAGGTTCATGCCTTCATTGCTTTGTCCTCTTTCAGTCTGTCTCCATATCCAAATTTCCCTTTTTGGTGTTTTAAGCACTTTACTTAAAAAGCATTTGCCACTGTGCAGTTAATAAAAGGCATGTGGCATTTACAACAAACAGCTGATTTGGAGATGAAATAATTTTAACATTTTATGGAATTCAAACTGAATTTGAAATCATAGTGAGGTTTATGTTGAACCAACACTCCAACCCCTATGCATAGGAAAGAATCCATGGTTAGACTGGCAAATTGTATAAAGGAATAGAACACATTGGGCTTCACTGGTGGCTCGGTGCTAAAGAATTCACCTGCCAATGCAGGAGAGGCAGGAGTCAGGAAGATTCCCTGGAGGAGGAAATGACAACCCACTCCAGTATTCTTGCCTAGGAAATCCTATGGACAGAAGAGTCTGGCTGGCTACTGTCCCTGGGTTTGCAAAAAAATCAGACGTGACTTAGTGACTAAACAACAAAGAAACATTAAAACTGTAGCATGGTTGAAAATACGTAAGATATATGACTGGAAAATCCCATGGCTAGAAGAGTCTGGTGGGCTACAGTCCCTGGGGTTGCAAGAGTCAGACACGGCTTAGCGACTAAACCACCACTGTGACATATGCTAATATCAGTACCTTATATGAGTAACTTACAGAATCTTCCTACAGTACCCATGGCAGATTGTTTCTAGGCCCCCAGCCCTCCTCCCACCAGGAAAACAAAATCTGCTGAAGGTCACGTCCCTTATATAAATCCAGAACCCTTGGATATGGAGGGCAGACTATATATGTGGCTTTCACATTAAAGTATCATATATATAATACCGTATATACAATTATAGGGACTTCCCTGTTGGCTAAGCAGGTAAAGAATCTGCCTGCAATGCAGGAGATGCAGGAGAAGAAGGTTCAACTATAAAGTCAATTGTAAAACAAATACTAATTCCCTTTATCCTCAAGCTATTCTTCCTAACAATTAGTCATTTTATGGATCTTTGGATTCATAGTCAGGTTTAACCTAAACCACTGATTGTCTGATTCTTTCATGCAGCCAGGAATAATTGCCATCTTCCTAATGAAGACAGGCACTCAAGACAAGTGATATCTTTCTTACTATTGAGAAGATATTCAGTCTTCTATTGTCTATAATCATATTTTCAAATCAGTTTCTATCTGAATTATGAAAAAACATCAGGTAAATGTTATTCTAAAGGTATATCACTTAATAAATTTGAATTTTAAAATTATTGAAATTTTTAACTAAAGTAAACTATGAATTTGAATTTTACAGATATAGATAGATGTATTTTAATTAGTACCAGTTTAATTGACTTATGAATCTTTTTTTTTTTTTTTTTTTTATTTCAACTACAGAGGGCAGGTCTTTATTCCCAATCCCGATCCCCCCTCCCACCTCCCTCTCCACCCGATTCCTCTGGGTCTTCCCAGTGCACCAGGCCGGAGCACTTGTCTCATGCATCCCACCTGGGCTGGTGATCTGTTTCACCATAGATAGTATACATGCTGTTCTTTTGAAATATCCCACCCTCACATTCTCCCACAAAGTTCAAAAGTCTGTTCTGTATTTCTGTGAGAATTGCACCACGTGCATCTCAAAAAACCTAGTTTCATTTCTCAAGGGTCTAAACAAATGAAAGTGATAATACCCTAGTAGTGTTTTGATCATCTATATTAAACTAGAGCAATGTATTTTAAACTTAATTAACTTAGAAAACAAACATTTAAATTGTCCATCAATATGTTGAGCATTATTTGGGATACTAGAGATGCAAAGAAATGTGATACTTCTTAATGAATGGCTTTCCACATTGTGAGAAATAACAGAGGTGCTTTGTTTTCCATGAAGAAAGGATTTGAATGAAGATAACAGCTAGATAGAAATGCATTCATAAACTCAATCTACCAATATTTGTATGTGCCTATTATATACTGGGAGTGCACTGGTGTAAAATACAAACAAATTTCCTTTCTCAGCATGATCAATGGATGAAATAAATAAGGCAGTCAGTGGAAAACTGGGGTGCAGATGCTAAATAAAGATGAATGAGTCATAAAGTATCTTACTACCTTTATTTATATACAGTTGACATATAACATTATATATGTTTAAGGTGTACAATATATCAACTTGATATATCTATATATTGCGAAGTAATTATCATGATAGTGTTAGCTAACACTTTCATCACATCATATAATTATCATGTCTTTTTGTGGTGAGAACATTTAAGATCTCCTCTCTTAACGGCTTTTAAGTATATATTATCATTGTTATTGTTCAGTCACTAAGTCGTGATCGACTCTTTGTGACCCCATAAACTACAACACACCAGGCTCAAATTTATGTCTATTGAGTTGGTGATGCCATGCAACTATTTCATCCTCTATTGCTTCCTTCTCCTCCTGTCTTCAATCTTTTCCAGCGTCAGAGTCTTTTCCAATGAGTCAGTTCTTCACATCGGGTGGCCAAAGTATTGGAGCTTCATCTTCAGCATCAGTCCTTCCAATGAATATTCAGAGCTGATTTCCTTTAGGATGGACTGGTTGGACCTCCTTGCAGTCCGAGGGAGTCTCAAGAGTCTTCTCCAGCACCACAGTTCGAAAGAATCAATTCTTCTTTATAGTCCAAATCTCACATCTGTACATGACTACTGGAAAAACTGTAGCTTTGACTATACCGATGTTTGACTTCACAGTGATGTCTCTGCTTTTTAATACACTGTCTAGGTTTGTCATAGCTTTTTTTCCAAGGGGCAAGCATTTTATTTATATATATAATTGACATGTAAAACTTATATATGTTTAAGATGTACAATGTATTGACTTGATATATTTGTATATTGCAAAATGATTACCACCATAATATTAGCTAACAGCTCGATCACACCATATAAATATCATGTCTTTTTGTGCGAGAATATTTAAGATCTCCCTCTTAACAGCTTTCAAGTGTATAATACAGTATTCTTAAGTATAATCATATTCTGTAATTTAGATCTGCATAACCTGTTCATCTTCTAACTGAAACTTTGTACTCTTTGACCAACATTTCTCCACTTTCCCCATTCTCTAGACTTTTAACTATCATTCTACTATTTTTTATAAGCTCAATTTTTCTAAGATTCCACATATAAGGGATATCATACAGCATTTTTCTTTCTCTCTCTGACATATTTCCCTTAGCATAATGTCCTCCAGATCCATCTATGTTGATGCAAATAGAAAGATTTCCTTCTTTTCTCGTGGCTGAATAACATTCCATTGTATGTATATGTACTACATCTTCCTTATCCATTCATCTACTGATGGACTCTTAAGGGTGTTTTCATATCATAGCTAGTGTAATAATGCTTCAGTGAAAGGGGACAGCAAATATCACTTCAAGATCTTGTTATTATTTCCCTTGCATTTGTACCCAGAAGTGGGATTACTGAATCTTATGGTATTCTATTTTTAATTTTTTGAGAGACCTTCATAATGTTTTCCACAGTGGTTGCACAAACATACAACGGTTTTCTTTTCTCTTTTCTCCCTTTTGATAACAGCCATTCTAACAGATATGAGATAATATCTCATGGTTTTGATTTGCATTGCCATGATGATTACTGACATTTAGTATTTCTGTGTATCTGTTTGCCATCTGTAGGTCTTCTTTTGAAAAAAAAAATGTATTCAGCTCCTTGACCCATTATTGAATCAGATTATTTTCCTATTTGGTGCTCTTGCTTTCCTCATGTTGCTGTTCAATAGCTCAGTTGTGTCCAACTCTTTGTGACCCCATGGACTGTAGCACACCAGGATTCCCTGTCCTACACCATCTCCTGGGCTTTGCTCAAACTCATGTCCATTGAGTCAGTGATGCCATCCAACCATCTCATCCTCTGTTGCCCCTTTTTCTTCCTGCCCTCAATCTTTCCCAACATCAGGCCTTTCCCCCAAGGTCTATGCAGCAGATGGCCAAAGTATTGGAGCTTCAGCTTCAGCATCAGCCCTTCCAAGGAATATTCAGGGTTGATTTCCTATAGGATTGATTGGTTTGATTGCCTTGCTGTCCAAGTGACTCATAAAAGTCTTCTCAGCCACCACAGTTTGAAACCATCAATTCTTTGGTGCTCAGTTCCTTATACATTTTGGATATTACTTTATCAGATATATGGATTACAAATATCATCTCCCATTCTGTAGATTTCCTTTTCATTGTGTTCATGGCTTGAAGAAACATTTTAGTTTGATTTAGTTACACTTGTGCATTTTTGCATGTTATCTTTGCTTTTGGTTTCAAATGGAATAAAATGATTCAATTCCATGAATGACATCAAAGAATTTGCCCACTATGCTTTCCTCCAGGAGATTTATGGCTTCAGGTTTTTAATCAAGTTTTTTATCCACTTTAAGTTGACTTTAGCAATCCCAAAGAATGCTCAAACTACCACACAATTGCACTCATCTCACATGCTAGTAAAGTAATGCTCAAAATTCTCCAAGCCAGGCTTCAGCAATATGTGAACTGAGAAGTTCCAGATGTTCAAGCTGGTTTTAGAAAAGGCAGAGAAACCAGAGATCAAATTGCCAATATGCGCTGGATCATCAAAAAAGCAAGAGAGTTCCAGAAAAACATCTATTTATGTTTTATTGACTATGCCAAAGCCTTTGACTGTGTGGATCACAATAAACTGTGGAAAATTCTGAAGGAGATGAGTATACCAGACCACCTGACCTGCCTCTTTAGAAACCTGTATGCAGGTCAGGAAGCAACAGTTAGAACTGGACATGGAACAACAGACTGGTTCCAAGTAGGAAAAGGAGTACATCAAGGCTGTATATTGTCACCCTGCTTATTTAACTTATATGCAGAGTACATCATGAGAAACGCTGGACTGGAAGAAGCACAAGCTGGAATCAAGATTGCTGTGAGGCATATCAATAACCTCGGATATGCAGATGACACCACCCTTATGGCAGAAAGTGAAGAGGAACTAAAAAGCCTCTTGATGAAAGAGGAGAGTGAAAAAGCTGGCTTAAAGCTCAACATTCAGAAAACTAAGATCATGACATCTGGTCCCATCACCTCATGGGAAATAGATGGGGAGACAGTGGAAACAGTGTCTGACTTTATTTTGGGGGGCTCCAAAATCACTGCAGATGGTGACTGCAGCCATGATATTAAAAGACGCTTACTCCTTGGAAGGAAAGTTATGACCAACGTAGATAGCATATTAAAAAGCAGAGACATTACTTTGCCAACAAAGGTCCATCTAGTCAAGGCTGTGTTTTTTCCAGTGGTCATGTATGGATGTAAGAGTTGGACTGTGAAGAAAGCTGAGCGCCGAAAAAATGATGCTTTTGAAGTATGGTGTTGGAGAAGACTCTTGAGAGTCCCTTGGACTGCAAGGAGATCCAACCAGTCCATCCTAAAGGAGATTGGTTCTGAGTGTTCATTGGAAGGACTGATGCTGAAGCTTTAACTCCAATACTTTGGCCACCTCATGCGAAGAGTTGACTCATTGGAAAAGACCCTGATGCTGGGAGGGATTGGGGGCAGGAGGAGAAGGGGACGACAGAGAATGAGATGGCTGGATGGCATCACCAAGTCGATGAGCATGAGTTTGAGTAAACTCCGGGAGTTGGTGATGGACGGGGAGGCCTGGCATGCTGCAATTCATGGGGTCGCAAAGAGTCAGACATGACTGAGCGACTGAACTGAAATGAACTGAAATGAACTGAAGTTGGCTTTTGTGTGTCATGTAAGATAAAGATACAGGTTCTTTCTTTTGCTCCTGGCTGCCCAGTTTTCCCAACACCATTCATTTCTCTCTGAAAGATACTAGTTAATGTATAGAAATGCAAAAGATTTTTCTAAACTAATTTTGTACCATGCAAACTTTTTGAATTTGTTTATTTGTCCCCAAAGTTTTTGGCTGAAGTCTTTAGTGTTTCCTATATACCTTACCAGGTCATCTGCAAATAAAGACAAACGCAATTTTTCCTTTCCAATTTGAATGTATTTTATTTATTTTTCTTGCATAATTACTCTGGAAAGACTTCAAGTGGTGAGAGGAAGCAATCTTGCCTTGTTCCTCCTAGAGAATAAGATCTTAGCTTTTTACTGTTGAGTACCCCCTTGCTATGATTTTTCCAGCAGTCATGTATGGATGTGAAAGTTAGACTTTAAAGAAAGCTGAGTGCCAAAGAATTGATGCCTTTGAACTGAGATGTTGGAGAAGACTCTTGAGAGTCCCTTGGACAGCAAGGAGGTCAAACTAGCCAATCCTAAAGGAAATCAACCCTGAATATTCATTGGAAGGACTGATGCTGAAGCTCCAATACTTTGGCCACCTGATGCAAAGAACTGACTCCTTGGAAAAGACCCTGATTCTGGGAAAGATTGAAGGCAGGAGAAGAAGCGGGCAACAGAGGATGAGATGATTGGATGGCATCACTTACTCATTAGACATGAGTTTGAGGAAACCCCAGGAGTTGGTGATGGACAGGGAAGCCTGGTGTGCTGCAGTGCTTGGGGTCACAAAGAGTTGGACACGACTGAGTGACTGAACTGAACTGAACCCCCTGTAGCTCAGTCAGGAAAGAATCTGCTTGCCATTCAAGAGACCTGGGTTCCTTTCTTGTGTCTGAAAGATCCCAAATGGCAACCTACTCCTGTTTTCTTGCCTGGGAAATCCCATGGGCAGAGGAACCTGACAAGCTACAGCCCATGACATTGCAAGAGCTGGGCATGACTTACCAAGTAAACCACCACTGCACCACAATATTAGCAGTGAGCTTATCATATTTGGCCTTATTATATTGAGGAATATTTATTTCATACTCAGTTTGTTGAAGATTTTTATCATTAAGTTTTGCAGACAGATTGAACACTGGATAATAAAAAATTAATCAGACTTAAGTCACCTTTTTTTTTTTTTTAAGAGACTGGCTAATGGTACTATTTACTAAAATGTAGGTGACTTTGAGACTGGTAGGTTAGGGTATATTAAATTCAGCTTTGGCCATGTTAATCTCAAGATATTTTTTATATATCAAAGAAGAAATGGCAAACATGCAATTAGAAAAGTTCAGCTGGAGTTCTTGATAAAGATGAGGACAGGAAATACATATTCAAAATAATCTCTTCTCTAGTTTTGCATGAAATTCTCCACTACTTGAGGTTCTGAATATATTTCAAATGCAATCTAAAATATCAGACTATATTTTGATGGAAAGGTTTAGTTGGTAAATTAATAATTTATTTTTTTAATTTTAAACTATTTTGTCATTTTAAAGGCTTTCTGTATGATACAACTCAAGACCAAAAAATATTGTTTATTTCCCCCCATATACTTCATATATATTAAAGCAAATGATTCCTAAAACTGCTTTATACAGGAGTATGTGGAAACATTAGCCAGGTAAACATTAATATTTTCATACCAATCAAATTCATATTTACTTTTAATGTTCTGTTAGATTTTGATTCTAATTTCATTGATATTTTCAGTCCACAACAGGTGCATATATGTACCATAAATTCTACCAGGAGTTATAACTCATGTTACAGAATATGGTAATGTTCCTTTAAGTAGTAAAATAAATATAATGACTAAATCATATGAAGATCTTTGTACCACTTCCAAATATTATATCTCATTTCTTCTCTTCATTTCAAATGTGGATTCCAAATCATGATGGAATATGCACCATATGAAAATAATATGGATATATTGATTGCCTTGCTAGCTGAATATGGTCCATTTACAGTCTGCCTTACAATTCAATGCATTTTCCATGGAATTTACTATGTTATAACTCAGCATTAAGCTCTCAGATTTTATCAAGTATCATCATAAAAATCATCCATATGAAAATCATTCTTCATAGTCTATATTACCATCATTTTCTTCTACAACAGAAATGTGTGAAAATGCCAGTTTTCCTTTTTTTCATTTAATCTCTAAAAACTCTTAAACAGAAACCACCAACAAACAAATATAACCCAATAGTTTAAAATCTGCCGAGTAGATTTAATATCTCACTAAAGTGTTTTGGGTTTCCCTGGTGGCTCAGTGGTAAGCCTACCACTTAAAGAATCTACTTGTCAATGCAGGAAACCTGAGTTTGATACCTGGGTCAGGAAGATCCCCTGGAGGAGGAAACAGCAATCCATTCCAGTATTCTTGCCTGGAGAATCCCATGGACAGAGGAGCCTGGCGGGCTATAGTCCACGGAGTTGCAAAGAGTTGGACTCTTTTCAGTAAGCAACTGAAAAACAACAATACTCTGCTGGGCTTATTTATTTACTTTTAATGGTAAATGCTTATCACAGAGACCAAATATTTGGAAATATATACCTGGATACATTTTTGATATTCAGTCTTCTTTGAAAGTGGCAAAGGAATTTCCACATCTGGGAAAATTCTCTACAAGTCCACTGTGATGTAATTCAGAGTGAGAGGAAATTCACTGTTCAATAGCACTTTTTTGATAAAAAATTACTTTTTCTAGTTCAACTGGTTATATAAATGTCAAGATTTTTATCTGTTATAATAAAATGATTTGAAATAGAAGTTAATTAAAAATTTGTGTAGGCACTTTATTTTTAGTAGGAAAAACTGCTGATGATATAAAATTAAGAATGCAGAGAAACTAAGAATATAAACACACCAAGTTAGAAGGTTCTAGAAATATGTCCGGCCGAGCAGACTGCCCTGGGCACCTGCAAGTGCAGTCATTCTGAACTTCCTGCTCATAAAATCCCTTCTTTTCAATACTACCTGTAGCCTTGTAGCATGTTAGATTTAACATAAATATGATTTTGTAAAAACTTTTTATTTCGTGTTGCCAACATACATGCTCAGTCGTTCATTCGAGCCTGACTCTTTGCCACCCCATTGACTGTAGCCCACCAGGCTCCTCTGTCCACGGGATTCTTCAGGCAAGAATACTGGACTGGGTTGCCATTTTCTCCTCCAGGAGATGTTCCTAACCCAGGAATCGAATCCAGGTCTCCTGTGTCTATTGCATTGCAGGTGGATTCTTTACCTCTGAGCCATGGGGGAAGCCCTATTTTGTGTTGGGGTATAGCAAATTAACAACGTTGTGGTAGTTTCAGGTGAATAGCAAAGGGGCTCAGTCATACATATGCTTGTATCCATTCTCCCCCAAACTCCCCTCCCATCCAGGCTGCCACATAACATTGAGCAGTAAGTGCCCTACAGTAAGTCATTGCCGCTTATCATCTGTTTTAAATATAGTATTGTGTACACGACCATCCCAAACTCCCTAACATAAATACTACTTTTCATATCTGGTGTTTCTTAGGGGTCCACACCAAAGCAGAGTCTGAGAACAAATAAAGGAAAGGTACTATAAGAGTGGTTACTGACATTGACACTGAATCAATAAGTGCTTGTTCTCGTGCGGGGCTTCATAGGAGTATCAAATGCTTTTCAGAATCATCAGCCTGGGGACAGACCTTGAGAAGTGGTTACCATGAGACTGCCTTCCCTCTGGCTGAGACCTGCCCTCAGGGTGACAGCTCAGGCACAGATGTACAGAAGTTCAGGGTCAGAGGAAGCAGTTTCTACAGAAGACTTGGTAGCAAAATGGAGGGTTCCTGGGGGCTTCCTTGGTGGCTCAGCATTAAAGAATCTGCCTACAATACAGGAGATGTAAGTTTGATCTCTGGGTCCAGAAGATCCCCTGGAGGAAGGAATGATAACCCACTCCAGGACTCTTGCGGGAAAATCCCATGGACAAAGGAGCCTGGAAGGCTACAATCCATGGGTCGCAAAGAGTCAAACACGATTGAGCACACAGAGGCTTCATGGAATAACCCGGCTGTGACTGGTACTAGAGCTGTTCTTGAAATTCACTTTCTCCATCTTCTGCCCCTCAGGGTTGATTCTTCTCACTCCTGGCCATGAGTTTCTCACATGTAGCACTCCTCAAGTGCCTGTACCATATTAGAAATGCCAAAAGAGGTGAAGCTCCACACAGCATACCCTGAAGTGAGAAGCTTAAAAAACCATTCCCTGCAGCCAAGGTTGAAATCAGAGGTGAGCATTCGGGGCATTCACTGGGAATGGCTTTTCCTGGCTGCAAACACAAGTCTTCCAGGCTAATAGGCTGGCTTGGTTACTAGCGTGGTATTGTCTCTTTTCACCATTTTAGGTGTCCCTTAGTTCTGGGCACCCAGTAGACATTTAAGAGTTTACAGAAGAACAGACAAATGAAGTACCTAATTTTCCCAGATACCTAAACCAGTCCACCACACCTTGCATCCTTCCCTTCTTATCCGTTCTACTGAAGAAGTACCTGCCCAGTCATTCCTCTTCCTTACCTTGTAGTACATTCCCTGCCATGCTGTTTGGATTTGCCACCATATCTAAATACCAGGTTTCAGAAAAAAAAAAATAAGAGTCAAAATTATACACACAGAATTAAGACCATGTTATTGTTCAGTTGCTCAGTCGTGTCTGACTCTTTGCAACCCCATGGGCTGCAGTGTGTCAGGGCTTCCCTGTCCTTCACTATCTCCCAGAGCATGCTCAAACTCATGTCTATTGAGCGAGTGATGCCATGCAACCATCTCATCCTCTGTCGTCCCCTTTTCCACCTGCCTTCAATCTTTCCCAGCATCAGGGTCTTTTTCAATGAGTCAGTTCTTCGCATCAGGTGACCAAAGTATTGGAGTTTCAGCTTTCAATGAATATTCAGGACTGATCTCCTTTAGGGTGGACTGGTTGGATCTCCTTGCAGTCCAAGTGACTCTCAAGAGTCTTCTCCAGCACCACATTTCAAAAGCATCAATTCTTTGGCACTCAGCCAAATAAATAAATGAAATAGGCTGCAAGCTCTCATCATTTTCAATGTGAAATATTAATTTCAGCTACTTTGCCTGGTAAAGAGGTCATCCACAATCTAGGAATAACCTACAATATCTTCTCAAATCACATTACTACATCCAGCAGTTCCCTGGTGGTCCAGAGTTTAGAACTCTGAGCTTCCGTTGCAGGTGGGTGGGTTCGATCCTGGGTGGGAGAACTAGGGTCCTGCAGGCAGTGTGGCCAAAACCAAAAACTCATTACTGCATCCTATGTTTTAACACCACAAAACTAGCAAATCCTTTTCAAAAGCATCATGTTTTCATGCTTCTCTCCTTTGCTGTTCACCACTCAGAATGTTTCTCTTTCCTTTCTAGGTGTGAAAAACACTATTAAAGCATCTAGATTAAAAGTTGTTACTTTCTTTATGAAGTATTCTCTCACTTCATTAGGAAGAGTCACTCAGGCCGCTTGTGATATTCATATCCTATTTATAAGTCTCCTCTTTTTTTTCATCCTCATATGCCATTTTCGCACAAGCCTGAGAAATTCCTATGGCTACAATACATTTATTCTGATATTAATACTATGCTCACTCACTGGAAAAATCCATCTCAATAAAAAGGAAGGAAAGGAGGAAGAGTGAGTGTGAGGCAGGGTGGGAGGATGGAAGGACAGAGAAGATGAAAAATTCTTAAACTTCCTCAGAAACACCCAGTGGTCACATGTAGGATCTGTGTATTACTATCTCATTCACACACATGTCTAAGTCTCTCATCTTTTCACTCAAGAAGGTCCCACAGAACATACTTCTGGCCTTACAGGTAAGGAAAGTCACCCTCTGCATTTTCCAAATTCCCCATACAGTGGAAAATATGGTCATCACAGGAAATTCCAGCCTCCATTCCAGGATAGGGATGAACAAGACTGCAGAATGCTGGGAACTAAAGGTCACTGCACATACAGCAGGATGTCCTGGACACAATGTTTTTTAATTAATTAATTAATTTTAATTGGAGGATAAGTGCTTTACACTATTGTGATAGTTTTGCCCTACATTAATGTGAATCGGCCATAGGTGTAAACATCTCCCTTCCATCCTGTACATTATTTTGTAATCTCCTGAGCAAAGCAGCCGTGTGAATGTCTGCAGCAAGAGTACAACAGATGGCCTAGCCTTCTGTCTGTGTAATTATCACGCATGCATGCTCGCACAAACATATAGACACACATACACACAAAGCCCTGCACACACAGCTCTCACTTTCTCAAGAAAGGACACTTACAGAAACGGCTGTGATCTGCCACATGGCTGTTCTGAGGAATCTGCTCCTGACCTGCTTTTCTCAGTCTCCTCTCTACTCTGACCTCTACAAGGTCACTTATCTCAGACTGAGAGTTCAAGTGTTTCTCTTCTATGTAGCAGAACTTCTATTATACACAGTATATTCAGCTCAGAAGGTCTTTTATGGCTGAATTTCCCTGCTATACCCTAACCTCTCCATTTTGGCTATTCCACTCAAATGGTACCAGTTTCCTCTCTGAATTAACCAAAGATTTCAGGTGGAGACTTGGAGACCCCATCACGACCACCCCTACCATACTGACTGGGCAGTCTCAAACCTCTGAAAATCTGATCTTCTTCCTACACCCCTCAGATAAAAATAATGGCTCTGTCTTGCTATCTTTACCTTCAGTGATCCTGTGTTTCACTCTAACTTTTATTAAAGTTTGCTTTATAAATTACCTTACCTGCTCCTTAGCTCATTGTAAGCAATCAATAACTTTTTGATGAAAGAATTAATAACATTAGTTAGTTAGTGTTAGTCTCTCAGTCACGTTTGACCCTTTGTAACCCCACAGACTGTAGCCTGCCAGTTTTCTCTGCCATGGGATTCTCCTAGCAAGAATACTGGAGTAGGTTGTCATTTCCTTCTCCACTGGATATTCCTGACCCAGGGGTTGAAGCTGTTTCCCCCACTTCAGGCAGATTCCTTGCCATCTGAACCACCAAGCATTCGAGTTTAGTACTTTACCTTCATGGCTGCATTTCAACTTCTCTTGAGTCCACACACCACCTTTTTACCAGATTTCCCAATATCAATAAATTAAATTCCAAATTCCTTTGCAGGGCACATAGGGTCACTTCCCACTGAGCATGGTTTGTAATTCTTGCTTAATCTTTTGAAGACCCCGTAGAATAGCAAGTGCTTTTTTTTTTTTTTTCTTTTCCAGTAACTGTAACTCAGTGAAAGCTCATTTTATTCTCCAAGACTATAAATTTCCTCAGGCAGAAATTTTAGAAAATCTTTCTGTAGAAATACTTTTTTAAAAAAACATTTACTTATTTGTAATTGGATGATAATTGCTTTGGTTGTGTTGCTTTCTGCTATACATCAACATGAATCAGTCATAGGTATACACATGTCTCCTCCCTCTTGTATCACCTTTCCACCTCCCATCCTTTCCCATCCCTCTAGGATGTCACAGCTCTAGGATTTGAGTTCCCCCTGCCATAGAGCAAACTCCCACTGGCTATCTATTTTACATGTGGTAATGTATGTGTTTCAGTGCTGCTCTTTCCATTCATCCCCCCCTTATCTTCTCCCACTGTGTCCGAAAGTCTGTCCTTTATCTCTACTTCTCTATAGCTGCCTTGCAAATAGGTTCATCAGTACCATCTTTCTAGATTCAATAATACATGAAATTTGTTTTTCTCTTTATGACTTACTTTACTCTGTATAATAAGTTCCAGGTTCATCCACTTCTTTAGCATTGACTCGATTGCATTTCTTTTTTATGGATGAGTAATATTCCATTGTAACAGAGTTTTGTCAAGAGAACACACTGGTCATAGCAAACACCCTCTTCCAACAACACAAGAGAAGACTCTACACATGGACATCACCAGATGGTCAACACCGAAATCAGATTGATTATATTCTTTGCAGCCAAAGATGGAGAAGCTCTATACAGTCAGCAAAAACAAGACCAAGAGCTGACTGTGGCTCAGATAATGAACTCCTTATTGCCAAATTCGGACTTAAATTGAAGAAAGCAGGGAAAACCACTAGATCAGGTATGACCTAAATCAAATCACTTATGACTATACAGTGGAAGTGAGAAATAGATTTAAGGGACTAGATTTGATAGACAGAGTACTGATGAACTATGGACAGAGGTTCCTAACATTGTACAGGAGACAGGGATCAAGACCATCCCCATGGAAA
Source organism: Cervus elaphus (assembly GCF_910594005.1). Classification (NCBI taxonomy): domain Eukaryota; kingdom Metazoa; phylum Chordata; class Mammalia; order Artiodactyla; family Cervidae; genus Cervus; species Cervus elaphus. The sequence goes on along the minus strand of NC_057843.1, from coordinate 4,256,027 downwards.
AGAAATGCAAAAAGGCAAAATGGTTATCTGAGGAGGCCTTACAAATAGCTGTGAAAAGAACAGAAGTGAAAAGCAAAGGAGAAAGTGAAAGATATTCCCATTTGAATGCAGAGTTCCAAAGAATAGCCAGGAGAGATAAGAAAGCCTTCCTCGGCGATCAATGCAAAGAAATAGAGGAAAACAACAGAATGGGAAAGACTAGAGATCTTAGAAAATTAGAGTTACCAAGGAAACAATTCATGCAAAGATGGGTTCAATAAAGGACAGAAATGGTATGGACCTAGCAGAAGCAGAAGATATTAAGAAGAGGTGGCAAGAATACACAGAAGAACTGTACAAAAAATATATTCATGTCCCAGATAATCACAATGGTGTGATCACTCACCTAGAGCCAGATATCCTAGAAGGTGAAGTCAGGTGGGCCTTAGAAAGCATCACTACGAACAAAGCTAGTAGATGTGATGGAATTCCAGTTGAGCTATTTCAAATCCTGAAAGATGATGCTGTGAAAGTGCTGACTCAATATGCCAGCAAATTTGGAAAACTCAGCAGTGGGCACAGGACTGGAAAAGATCAGTTTTCATTCCAATCCCAGAGAAAGGCAATCCCAAAGAATGCTCAAACTATGGCACAATTGCACTCATCTCACATGCTAGTAAAGTAATGCTCAAAATTCTCCAAGCCAGGCTTCAGCAATACATGAACCATGAACTTCCAGATGTTCAAGCTGGCTTTAGAAAAGGCAGAGAAACCAGAGATCAAATTGCCAACATCTGCTGCATCATCGAAAAAGCAAGAGAGTTCCAGAAAAACATCTATTTCTGCTTTATTGACTATGCCAAAGCCTTTGACTGTGTGGAGCACAATAAACTGTGGAAAATTCTGAAAGAGACAGGAATACCAGACCACCTGATCCATCTCTTGAGAAACCTATATGCAGGTCAGGAGGCAATAGTTAGAACTGGACATGGAACAACAGACTGGTTCCAAATAGGAAAAGGTGTACTTCAAGGCTGTATATTGTCACCCTGCTTATTTAACTTATATGCAGAGTACATCATGAGAAATGCTGGGCTAGATGAAGCACAAGCTGAATCAAGGTTACCAGGAGAAATATCAATAACCTCAGATACGCAGATGACACCACCCTTATGGCAGAAAGTGGAGTGGAACTAAAAAGCCTCTTAATGAAAGTGAAAGAGGAGAGTGAAAAAGTTGGCTTATAGCTCAACATTCAGAAAACTAAGATCATGGCATCTGGTCCCATCACTTCATGGGAAATAGATGGGGAAACAGTGGAAACAGTGGCAGACTTTATTTTTCTGGGCTCCAAAATCACTGCAGATGATGATTGCAGCAATGAAATTAAAAGATGCCTACTCCTTGGAAGGAAAGTTATGATCAACTTAGATAGCATTTTAAAAAGCAGAGACATTACTTTGCCAACAAAGGTTTGCCTAGTCAAGGCTATGGTTTTTCCAGTGGTCATATATGGATGTGAATGTTGGACTGTAAGGAAAGCTGAGCACCGAAAAATTGATGCTTTTGAACTATGGTGTTGGAGAAGACTCTTGAGAGTCCTTTGGACTGCAAGGAGATCCAACCAGTCCATCCTAAAGGAGATCAGTCCTGGGTGTTCATTGAAAGGACTGATGCTGAAGCTTTAACTCCAATACTTTGGCCACCTCATGCAAAGAGTTGACTCATTGGAAAAGACCCTGATGCTAGGAGGGATTGGGGACAGGAGGAGAAGGGGACGACAGAGGATGAGATGGCTGGATGGCATCACCAAGTCAATGGACATGAGTTAGAATAAACTCCGGGAGTTGGTGATGGACAGGGTGGCCTGGCATGCTGTGATTCATGGGGTCGCAAAAAGTCAGACATGACTGCGTGACTGAACTGAACTGAACTGAATATTCCATTGTATATATGTACTGCCTTTTGTTTATCCATCGATCTGTTGATGGACATTTAGGTTGCTTCCATATCCTAGCTATTGGAAGCAATTTTTGTAATGCATTGTCCCAATCCCTCTTACTCCAAACTAGATGCAAGCTCATTGAAATGGGAATTCTCTATCTGGTCTAATCATCAAGAGAGTGCCTATTGCATAGTGAGTACTCAAGATTTTTAAAATAAACTGTATATTCATTTCTCATCTTTATGTTATGGCCTTTCCTTGACTTCTCAGACAGCCCTATCCTGACCTCACAAACATGTCAAGTTCTCCTCACGATTCCTGGCCTCTGCATGTGTCTAGCCTGACCCATCACCCTGCATGGTAATAACTTTCCAGCCTCCAAAGGTTATAAGATCATACAGTCTCCAGTTTACAAACAGAACCACACCATTTAAAAACAATATGGAGAGAGTAATATAGAATTTTACAACATCATGTGTAAAATAGATCGCCAGTGGGAATTTGCTGTATGCCTTAGGGAACTCAAACAGGGGCTCTGCAACAGGCTGAAAGGTTGGGTGGGGAGGGAGATGGGAGGGAGGTCTCGACGGGAGGGGACATAGGTAAACCTATGGCTGATTCTTGTTGATGTATGACAAAAAACCACAAAATCCTGTAAAGTGATTATCCTTCAATAATTTTTTTTAAAAAAAGCAATATAAATCAGGAGTTTAAAAATCATTTTGTTTGTTTGTTTGTTTGTTTTAGCCTTAAGAGAAAGAATAGGGGACTTCCCTCGTGGTCTGGTGGTTAAGACTAAACACTTCCATCACAGTGGGCCCAGTATCAATCCCTGATTCAGGAACTAAGATCCCAAAAGCCACATGTGACCACCAAAAAAGTTTTTAAAAAGAGAAAGAGAGAATAGAATCTCTAAAGTACCTTGGGGCAGGCTACAAAGGGATAACCTACTTTTTCAAGGAAATGGAATTAAGTAGCCAATAGGTGTCTCAGTGGTAAAGAATCTGCCTGCCAATGCAGGAGATGCAGGAGAGGTGGGTTTGAGTCCTGTGTTGGAAAGATACCCTGGAGGAGGAAATGGCAACTCACCCCAGTATTCTCTCCTGGAGAATCCGATGGACACAGGAGACTGGTGGGCTACAGTTCATGAGGCTGCAGAGTTGGACATGACAGAACAACTAAACAGCAAAAAGCCTTTTCATAGAAGATGATTCCAGGGGAAAGGAAGGCACATTTATTGAGGAGCCCCCAACTCAGGCCACTTAGACATCACAGAGCATGATCAGCCAACTGGGGACAGGGGGATAACTGGCTGACTTGCTCAGGAGGTGTGAGGTTTAATGTCAGGCGCAGAAAAGAAAAGTAAATGAGACTGCACACTCAGTTTCAGGGAGAACAGTCTTCACAAGTCTCCTTTGGGGCAGGTAATATCACCTCCTCATGGAAAACAAATGACATCCTGAGACCACATTTAATAAACAGAAAGGCCACAATAGGAACCAGGTCTGTCTGTGCCAACAAACCTGTGTTTAACAACTCATTTTTCTGCACCTGCAGAAACACACAAGCAGATGAATCTGCTCTGCTTTAATCACTAGGAATATTCTGAAGGAAAACAAGAGACTCTAACTTAATGCACAAGTAACAGGGAGTAAATTATTTTTTTCCAAATATGCAAAGTACAGGATTTTGAAAAATAGCTAATAGATTAATTAACAATGAATTTTCTGCAGAAAGTGAGAATGACTTGGATTTGAAACATAAACTATTTTCTTGACCTGTGTGTGTGTGTGTGTGTGTGTGTGTGATTTGGAAGGAAGTCAGTTTCATTTGGGGGATTCCCTGGTGGCTCAGACATTAAAGAGTCTACCGCAATGCAGGAGACCCGAGTTCGATCCATGGGTCCGGAAAATCCCCTGGAGAGGGAAATGGCAACCCCTTCCAGTATTCTTGCCTAGAAAATCCTGTGGATGGAGGCGCCTGGCAGGCTACAAAGAGGGTCACAAAGAGTCAGACATGACTGAGCGACTTCACAAACTCACTCTGGTGGCTCAGGTGGTGTAGAATCTGCCTGCAATGCAGGAGACCTGGGTTTGATCAATCCTTGGGTCGGGAAGATCCCCTGGACAAGGGAATGGCTACCCACTCCAGTATTCTTTCCTGGAGAATTCCATGGACAGAGGAGCCTGGTGGGCTGCAGCCCATGGGGTCACCTAGAGTTTGACACGACCGAGTGACTAACACTTTCACTAACACTTTCAGTTTCATTTTGAAAGAAGGCAATTACCAGACAAGCAAAGAGATTCTTTTAGTACTTCAGGGCAAAAAATAAAAGAGGGTAAAAGATGGTTTCTTCAAGGGAGGTTGATGAAGAAAAGGATATGCAAAATATTTGATCTTTCTGAGTTCACAAGACGAAGAACTTCTACAGGAAAAATGACAAGAGGGTTCCCTTGGGAATTCCCTTTCTTGTAACCAGAACTTGAAGCTCTCCAGGAAACCCAAGATTCCCAAAAGAAAAATACTGCATAAACTTTCCTCAGAAATGTTCCCTTTTCTCCCGCTATCTTCCATCTTCCTTTTTCTACATTGTGAGGGGTTATCTGTTGCCTTAGTTTCTTCAGGGCTCCCCTTCTCAGTGACTTCAGGGAGACCCTTCTCAAGACTCAGAACCATCTCTCCGAGCTCCTTTTCTCTTCCATATTCATCCTGCACACTGCACTTAGAACCTTCTGCCGGAATCTCTCCACACACTTCCCATGGTGCCTCTGGCTCCACTTCAACCAATAACTTTTCTGTGACTAAATACAGACTGAGTTCTGCATTCAAACCCAACAGTGTGCTTAATGATTATAAGGTCACAAACAGAAGTGGAATGGTGGGGGGGCAGGAAAGGAAGAGAGTGGCAAAGTTTTTCTTTACTGTTACTAACCAATAGTTGAAGGTTGCAGAGAACTAGGATAAAACGAATGCATATGCATATTCTAGTTTTTGTTGTTGTTGTTGTTATTGTTTTTTTGCTCTCCATTAACTTGTTCCTGAAATTTCTTTTCCATCTTAATATTTCAACACCATTGTTTCCTTATCTTCTGCCTCCAAATGCACTCAGATATTCAAATCAAAAAAAAAAAAATTAAATAACTTTTAAGTTAATCAAGCTACTTTCCTCCATTTCTAATCCTTTGCTACTAAACTTTCCAGAATGTTAGTTATCTTTACGCCTATAAATCTTTTATTTTTAAAGTTATTTTTCATGTTTATCATTGTAATACAAAATTCAAAGAGCCAAACAGTTCTACATGGCATTAAAAAAAAAAAAAAATCAGTTCCTTTTTCCCCTGCTCCCAGCTTCACCTGCAAAGTTTGCCATCATCCAGAGTCAACCCTTGCATTCTCAATACGTTTCTCATTGTTTTTCTTTTTTCCAACTCTAACTGCCACATAATAACTGTTACTTAATTTCCCAATGTTAGATAGTGTAGAATACCTTCAAAAATACAAAGGAGGGTCATCTAGCTCTTTGATATCATTGTACCCTTTGGAGAAGACTCTTGTGAGTCCTGAGGACTGCAAGATCAAACCAGTCAATCCTAAAGGTAAGCAGCCCCAGAAATTCATTGGAAAACTGATGCCAAAGCTGAAACTCCAGTAATTTGGCCACCTGATGTGAAGAACTGACTCATTGGAAAAGACCGTGATGCTGGGAAAGATTGAAGGCAGGAGAAGGGGATGACAAAGGATGAGATGGTTGGATGGCATCACCAACTCGATGGACATAAGTTTGAGCAAGCTCCGAGAGTTGGTGATGAATAGGGAAGCTTGGCGTGCTGCAGTCCATGGGGTCACAGAGTCAGATATGACTGAGCAGCTGAACTGAACTGAACACTTTTCCCCAAAACATATGTCCCGTGTGCTCCCCTCCCCTAGCATTAGTTTAAAATTTATGATTAGGACTTCCCTGGTGGTCCAGTGGTGGGGAGTTTGCTTGCCAATGCAGGTGACATGGGTTAGATCCCTGGCTCAGGAATATTCCACATGCCTCAGGATAACTAAAACTAAGCCCCTTCACCTCAACTACTGAGCCCACTTGCCTGGAACCTGTGCACCATGGCAGGGTGCAGTGAGAAGGCAGCAAGCCACAACAAAGAGTGGCAGCAACTAAAGAAAGTCGGCAAGCATCAACAAAGACCCAGCCCAAAAGTAAGTAATAAGTAATTTTTTTAAATGTATTTTATTTTTTAAATGTATTTTATGGTTTAATACATGTTCAGCACTCGAAACATTTTATCAATAAAAGTTGTTCAATGCTGATCAATAATGTATGGTTACATTTCCCTTCTTTTCCATCATCATTTTTTGAAGCTACTAACTCCCTCATCTTTTAACTTAGTTATTTAACATAATTGTCTATCAATCGGAGGCTGAAGCTGAAGCTCCCATACTTTGGCCACCTGATGCGAAGAACCAACTCATTAGAAAAAACTCTGACACGGGGAAAGAGCTAAGGCAGGAGGAGAAGGGGCAAGGAGAGAGAGGACAAGATGGTTGCATGCCATCACCGACTCAATGGACATGAGTTTGAGCAAGCTCCTGGAGGTGGTGATGGACAGGGAAGCCTGGCGTGCTGCAGTCCATGGAGTCACAGAGAGTAAAATCTTGTGACTAATGAGCACACAATGAGTTGATTTCAAAGAAGTAACAAGAACGGATAAGTAAGATATTTCTTTTTGTTGCTAAATTTCAACGTTTACTTGGGGAATTTGGTGAGGATCAGTATAAGAAGTTTTAGGGTAACTGGCAGTGACCCTGTGTAGTTACCTACACTAATATCAGACATTAATAAGTCCAGTGGGTAAACTCAAGGAAAGCCAGTATTAGCAAACATGTTTGTCAAATATATTTCATTTAAAATATTCTTTCCCCAAATAAATTTTTGTTCACACTACAGAGATAATCACAAGAAACTTGTTACCCATCCTGGGAAAACAGGTGCCATAAAAAGCAAGACTAGGGAAATGCACGTATTTTTGTGAAATAAGACATCTAGCAAAGAACATTCCATCTGTGATCTAACTGTCAGGAGATTATGAGATATAAACTTTCTAGAGCACTCTGCAAAATATTAATCACTAAGGACAAGAAAAAAGGAACTAGCAAATTCTCCCACATTTACAAAAATACTACTTATTTCTAAACTGTTAATTAAGGAAAGAATGAAAAGCACATGAACTGAAACTTGACTGGAATTTTATGTTCTATGCCTGAAATCCTCCAGTTGAAATTGTTAGGACTTCTTTCTGAGCCTTATCTTCCTCCAGATGGCAGATAACATGTCTCTGTGAATTCTCCAAGGCCTGTCACATGGAATATCATCAGTGAATACTCACAAAACTTCAATGTAAGCTCTCTATCCTCTAAAACAGACCAGAATGTGAGTTGAAAGTAATAAACTTCATGGGAAGAGGTATTTTCTTTCATTGACAGAGGGTTCACACTTGAGAAAGCCCTTATGAGGCTCCACGTAACAGGAACAGAGGCAGAGCAGTGGAGATGCCACAGCAGAGGCACTAGATTTCTGCCAAGGGGCGCTCATCTCAGATTCACAGCCATCACGTGAGTCATGAACCTCTCTGCACACAAGATCCACATCCGATAAAACAAGGATGCTCAGTGGGGTGAGATGGGTCCACAGGCTGTGAGGACGCTTTCAGTACTTGGCTGTGCCACAGGTGGAGGGATTAGGCAGACACTGGACCTCAGCTGTCAGGACCAAGGTTTAGGCTGTTAATCCAGAGCTAAACTTTTCAGGGGTGGTCACAATCAAGTTGCATCCCACTGCATTCTTCTGTTTGCTTTTTGCTTTAAAAAAAATAATGTACTTTTATATTAATACAACCCATGGAGAGGTCTCTGAGAGATGCATAAAGAATACAAAATGTACCACACCAGATTAAGAACCATTGAGACCAAGTTGTTTCCTCATTTTAGGACCAGCAAGACAATAGCAAAGGCATTTCTATTTTGAATGAAAAATGTCACCTGCCATATCAGTGAACAAAGGATGTTGCAACCATCAAGCCATCACATTGCAGCCTCCCCAGCAGTGAGTGCTGAAGGACACAGGATAGAAACAGGATGCTCTCCATCAAGCCCTCAGCCACAGCAGCCCACCCCCCACCAACGCTGCATCCTGAGGGGACTCAGGGTGAGAAAGCACAGGACACTGGCCTCAGACAGCCGGGATGCATGTCAAAGAAATGACTCTTGCAATTTCCTATACATAGAAGAGCCCTAAATTCACTAACTTCAGATGTCTAGTTTTCTTTAATGAACAATATTCTTTTGATGCTGAAGCTCCAATATTTTGACCACCTGATGTGAACTTCCAACTCACTGGAAAAGACCCTGATGTTGGAAAGATTGAAGTCAGAAGAAGAGGGTGACAGAGGACGAGATGGTTGGATGGCATTACAGATTCAATGGATGTGAATTTGAGCAAACTTTGGGAGATACTGAAGGTTGGGGAAGCCTGGGATGTTGCAGGCCATGGGCTCACAAAGAGCTGGACATGATTTGGTGACTAAACAACCACCACCACAACAACATTCTTTTGATGTTCCAACTACCTGGTCTTTGTTGAAAAACCCCTATTTACCTGGCTCCTCCCTTACCTCTTAGAGGGTGCCCCTCAGAGCTGTCTGAGATGCTATCTCCCGAGCTTGTCCTCAGTTTTGTCTGCCAGTAAAAACACAGTTCTCCATTATTGAAAAAGACACATGTACCCCAATGTTCATTACAGCTCTATTTGCAATAGACAGGACGTGGAGGCAATCTAGATATCCACTGACAGTTAAATGGATAAAGAAGTTGTGGTACATATATGCAATGGGGTATTACTCAGCTATAAAAAGGAATGCATTTGAGTCTATTCTAATCAACATGTACCTAGAGCCTATTATACAGTGAATTAACTTAGAAAGAGAAAGACAAATCGGGAATTTAGAAAGATAGTACTTGCAGGGCAGCAAAGGAGACTAGACATAAAGAAAAGACTTGAACACAGTGGGAGAGGAGAGGGTGGGACAAAGTTAGAGAGTAGCCTTGAAACATATACATTACCATATGTGAAACAGATAGCCAGTGAGATGTATGATGCAGGGAACCTAAAGGTGGTGCTTTGTGACAGCTTAGAGGGATGGAATGCAGAGGGAGGTGAGAGGAAAGTTCAAAAGGGAGTGGACATATGCATACCTATGGCCAATTCATGTTGATGTATGGTAGAAACCATCACAATGTTGTATAGAAATTATCCTCTAATTAAAAATAAATATTAAAAATTAAAATGGCAATTATATGAGGTGATGAAAGTGTTAACTAACCCTTCTGTGGTAATGATTTCACAAAATATGCTTGTATTACATCATCTCAATGTACACCTTAAACAATGTTATATGTCAAATATATCTCAATAAAGCTGGGAAAAAATAAAGAACAATAAATTGTGTGGCTCTTAACAACAACAAAACAAAAAATCATAATTCTTAACTTTTAGGTTGCACAGTTTTTTCAGAAGGCACTATTTTCTTAACACTAGTGGCTCTGTCATGGAAAAATGTGTCTCTTGTATGCTCTACTGGTAGGTTTAAAAAAAAAAACAAATACTTTCTCTCTAAAAACAATTACAGAGTTCAAGGTCCCAGATGAGTATTGTAAAAACATGTTTAATCCATAAAAAACTGAGATGTCATACATCAGCACCAATATTATTTGCTTCTATTTTTATAGCTTATTTTTCAAGTACCTTATACTTGACATAAAACATTACATGATAAATGTAAACAATAAACCATTACTATTAATTTTATATGAAAAATATGTGCATAAATTCAAATAAAATATAATTAATTGTTATTGCTTTCATTTAATGGACAAAATTTATATGCTATAGTTACATTTTATTTCCATATTTATGCTTTTCTCATAAAAGTGATTTTAAGAGACACACACAGCTACATAAAATACAGCAAAAGATACTAGTTAGAAGACAAAATTTTTTACTTAAAAATGTCCTCTGACTTTGTGTAGGTTTTTCCCTCATCCTGGTTTATTCCTTCCACCTCTTAACTTCTATTCACCTTTCAGGTTGCAGTCAAGGTTTGGTAGCTCACCTCGTACTGGACATCACACACTTTTCAAGTTTCTATTTTGAATTGGACGATAGTTGATTTACAACGTTGTGTTAGTTTCAGGTATATAGCAAAGTGATTCAGTTATACATATGTCTATTGTTTTTCAAATTATTTTCCCATTTAGTTTACAATAGAATATTTAGCCATTCCCTGTGATGTATGCAGTAGGTCCTTGTTGAATATCTATTTTAAATACAGAGTAAGTATAAGTAAATCCCAAACTCCCAACTCACCCCTCCCCCCATCTTTCTCCTTAACCACACATATTTCTAAGCCAGAAACCAACACTCTTTCTACCGCTTTCTCAGTAAAAACATGCAAAAATTACTAAATGAGAAAATATAAAACATAATGGAAAGCTAGAATTCTAATAAGATATCCTTTCAGAATTTGGAAGGAGTTTCCAGTAATTATGATTATAAACAGAATGGGAGTGAGCTAGAAACTGAGAAATATATTAGGATCTCCCTCATGGCTGCATGTTTTTTTTTTTTGGGGGGGGGGGGATTGGCTTACTTTAATAATGGTTAATTAATTAATTAATTAATTTGCCTCATCGTGCAGCATATACAGGACCTAATCTTAGTTCCCCAATCAGGGTTCAAACTCAGGCCTCTTGCACAGAATGAACAGTCCTAGCCAGTGGACCGCCAGGAAAGTCCTTGGCTGCACAGTTATTAAGGGGTACAACAAAGGCCCCATGCTTGGTAATTCAAACAGGAAAGTGTCAGCCTCTTCTTGCTCAGGATGGGGTCACTCCAAGGGAGACAGATACGTTGTTGCTTCAGCCCTCTCTTTAGTCACCACTGCAAAAAGAGATACTCATGGTAAGAGCACATCTTTCTAATAAACATTGTCCTTTTGGGCAGAAACAGGAAAGACTCCACTAGCAGAGCAGGGCAGGAGTTTTAGTGCTGAAGATACTCCATGACTTCAAAGTAACAAAGAGCCAGGTGGTGGGAGATGGTTGACCATCCTGGCCTGGGATGAAGGAACACTGTTCTGCATGAGGCAGAATCACGTGGGGGTGCGGAGTCTGCTGTAGTTTCTGTGTGGACCACCACTTTCTCTGTAAATCTCAGGGAAAATTTCAGCTGTCATTCAAATGTCATTCAGAAAAGCTACTAGAACTAGTAAGTGGTCATCTAATGGGTCCCCAAGTTAAAGCCAATATATTATAATCAGTTTGAGTCCTTTATATTAGCAGCAAACAATCTGGAAAAGAAATTTTAAAATACCACTTACAGTGACCTCCAAACCAGGAAAAAATTAGTAATAAATTAACACAATATTTTTAAGACCTGCACACTGAGAACAGTAAGCATTGTGAAGGCAAATTAAAAGCCTAATAAAGAAAAATATGTATAAAGAGAGATGTCCTTCATGTACTGAAAGACAATATTTTAAAGATATTTACTGTTCAGATGCCTCTGTAGCTTCAGTGCAATTTAAATCATATTTCCACCTGAATGTTCTGCAGATCCTACCACTTACATAGAAATCCAAAGGACTGAGACTTGCTGATATGATTTAGAAAATAAAGAACAAATAGAGTAACCAATTGATAAAATTCAACATCCATTTATGACAAAAGACTCCCCAGAAAGTGGGCACAGAAGGAACATACATCAACATAATAAAGGTCATAAATGACAAACCCACAGCTAATAATATCATATTCAATGGGGAAAAGCCAGCAGTGATTTGAGCAGTAGGTTAAACTAAGATATTTTATGCCAAGGATATATCTACCCTTTGCCTTCCAAGTAGACTGTAGTTTGAGTGGTCACATTCAGTGGTTCAGCAAGCTTACAAATGTATTCAGTCTTCAAGTTTTCCCTAGGTTACCCAACATGCACCAGTTAGAGTCAGCAGGGATGCAAAGAGAGTTTATACGCTCAGTCTATCTATGGTCCTCTCACCCCCAAAATAAGTTTTTAGCTACTTTTTCAGCCACCCTGAAGTGAGTCTGTCCTTTCCAGCCAGAAAGAAGGCAGGTATCTATAGCCTGAGCTGAGAGTGACAGTTGAGGTAGCAAGATGAAGACAGAATCCAGGCAAGAAGGTCACAAACTTTCCACTAGCAGTTTTCCTGTATATTCATGTCTCAACTTCTTCTGACCTTTGGTCAATTTCTGAAATTTTTAAAATAGTTTTTTTTCCAGTTTTATACTTGTTTTAAGGAATTTGCTCGCTTTCCTTGTACTTCCATTATCAGGATCTCAAACCATTTTTTAAATAAAATCTGGAAAAATATTCATGATCACAAGATAGGTATAAAAAGTTATTCAACAGGAAAAAAGCAGTAATTATAAATGGAAAATGATAAACCAAACTATTTTAAATTGAAGGATTTTGTTCATTAATAGATATCACTAAGTGAATAAAAAGGAGAAAATATGTGCAACATATTCAACCAAGAACTTACTTAAATACAGTTCTGTCTAATATGTAGCAGCAGGAGAGGGGCCGTTGTAACACCACAGCCCCACAGCATGTCCCTGAAGGACAAGAAGGAGGGAATATTCTGTGTGCAGCTCCCTGAGAATCACACCTGGCTCTTTAGTTTTCCTTTAAAGGTGGAATGGCTAGAGATCCTGATCTACACTGATTCCCTGTCTTGACAGTCATTGTATTAGTCAGGGTTCCCCAGAGAAACAGAACACACACACACACACAGAGAGAGAGAGAGAGAGAGAGAGGGAGAGAGAGAGGAGAGAGGAGAGATATTAATTGATTTTAAGGAATTGGCTCATGTTCCCAGGTTGGGAAGATCCCTTGGAGCAGGAAATGGGAACCCATTCCATTACTCTTGTCAGGATAATCCCATGGACAGAGGAGTCTGATAAGCCACAGGCCAGGGAATCACAAAGAGTACGACACGACTTAGTGACTTAGTACACATGTGCTATTATGGAGGCAGACAGGTCCAAACTTTGAAGGGCAGATATATGGCAAGAACCACCTTTGCAGTTCAATCTGAAAGGCTGTCTGCTGTCAGAATTCCTTCCTGTTTGGAAAGAGTCAGTCTTTGTTCTATTAAAACCTTCACTTGATTGAGTGAGGCTCACCCACACCGTGGAGGATAAAACACTTTCCTCTTCTCTGTTGAATGAGGAGAATGGTGAACAGGGGTAACAGATGTGCTCCTCACTGGAAGTCCAACAGTTTACTTACGGTCCTCTGAAGACTTCTGGTCAAAACTTTAAATGCTTTCTAAATAGCACACTAATAATTTTCTTGAAAATGTTACACATTTATCTCCATTACACTTCCCAAGTGGCATTCTTGGTATAGAATCCACCTCCCAAAGCAGGGGATGCAGATTCGATCCCTGGGGTGGGAAGATTCTGTGGAGCAGGAAATGGCAACCCACTCCAGTATTCTTGCCTGTAAAGTCCCACGGGCAGAGGAGCCTGGCGGGCTACAGTGCGTGGGGTCCCAAAGAGTCAGACACAACTTAGCAACTCAACAACAACAATGCAGGTATAACTACTAAGTAAAATAATCAGACTCTTGCTTCTTTTTAATACATGGATTATTTCTAAACCTACTCTCAAGCAAGGTTGTTTTTATAAGCTGCTAAGTGAGAAAATTTTAGAAATGCCAGACTTTACATTGTATTTAAGTGCACAGGATATGAAACAGCTTGCAACATATGACAACTGCAAGAATTCCTGCCCATAAAAAATGTTTTCTTTCCAGTTTATACAGATTAATTTTCTTTCTCAGACCTATTTTTCTGAACAAAATTATCTGGTATTCAATGTAGAAATACTCTGTATAAATAAGTATATTTTACAGCACAAGTTTATCTTCTGAGACAATTTTTAGACTATCCCCATATGTCCTACAAATAAATAATAGTCCCTTTGTGATAATCACTCTAAATTAGTAGCATATATATATGTATATATATTATATGTGTGTATAATACTAATAATACTAATTATTATTAGTATAATAATAATATTATTATAATTATATTATTATATATTTTATATAATATATTAAAATTATAATATATAAATATATTATATAATATATAAATATATAAACATATATATAAATATATATAATTATAATATATAAAATATATAATATTTATATATATATTATTATAATTATATAATTATAATATATATTATTATATAATAAATGTATAATAATAATATATGTGTGTATAATATATAATGTATACATATATATATATATATATATATATTCTAGATGCCTTCTATACCTCCCTGTTATGGGCTGAACTGTCTCCCCAAATTTCATATGTTGAAGTCCTAATCCTTAGGACCTCAGAATGTGATTGTATCAAATATATGGACTTTAAAGAGGTAATTATGATGAAGTAAGTAGGGTGAGCGCTTAATCCCCCAGTTATGACTGGGGTCATTGTAAGAAAAGGAGATCCTGACAGAGACACGGAAAGATGATTAAATGCAGAAGTAAAGAGAACATCTGTGCTGTGCTCAGTCATGTCAACTCTTTTGTGACCCCACGCTCCTCTGTCCATGGGATTCTTCAGGCAAGAACTGGAATGGGTTGCCATTTTCTCCTCTAGGGGACCTTTCTGACCCAGGGATTGAACCCTCATCTCCTGCATCTCCTACATTGGAAGGTGAATTCTTTACCACTCTTTCACCTGGGAAGTCCCAAAGAGAACATAGCCATCCACAAAAGGAGAGCAACCTCAAGAGAAACCAACCCTGCCCATATCTCCATCAAGGCCTTTTAGCCCCCAGCGAGAAAGAGATGTCTGCTGCCACTGAGTCTGTAATGTTTGTTACAGCAACTCCAGCAAACGAATCCCCATCCCCACACCCAACACAGTACAGATTCACATACACCTCAGAAGCTGGATATAACTAGCATCACACTTCTAAAACTCCTACATGATCTTCCTTAGGGTTACTATCATGGAACCACTGAGTCCCCTTCACAAACTCCCAGCAGGCTGTCTCCTGACATCTGGTGTCCTTAGAAAGTGAGTGAACGATGGTAAAGTACCACCAGTACTCATTTGATAGAGTAGATTTTCAGATATGTTTTAGTCGTACTTGACCCTTGTAGGCTCAGGACAAATAGACATTTAGGTGATGGATCAAAGAATAATTTTTCTTGATAATTAGTGATAAGCAGTATAAAACCCCAAAGAAAACCAACTCTGTGACTCAGGATAGGCTCTCAAATTAATACTCTACTTTCTGGTAAAAAAGGATTGCTCATATTTGTTGGAGTACATAGATAATAGATGGATATATAGATTATAGTCAGTATCTTTGCCTTTGAAGACTTTATTAAAAGAGTGGAATACAATTTTGATTTACTAAAGACAAAGGGTATCTTCTGAGCTGTTAGAAAGTACATCTTCATTTATAGAAACGTTTTCTGAAAATGTTCATTGGAATACAATTTTCTACAATGGATGTATAAGATAGCATTCTGTGCCTAATATTTATCATATCTAATGTTTTTTAAATAAACAAATTAAAAAGGAGCCTAGACAAAGTAACATCTAGTCACATCAAGTGTTAACTATGTTATTTTAACTCTGAATGTGCCAACTCACAATTTTAAAATGACTATTAAATATTCAACACACACATTTTTCCAATACAGTTTAGACTAGAGTTCCCATGCTTTCTATACAAATAAAGCAGCCTCCTGGTTTTGTGTAACATACCAGCTCATGATTATAAAATGATGTAAATACTTGCTGAACCAAAGTTAAAAAGTTATCAAATGTATTGATACTTTAGAATACTATGCAAACCATCACTTATGCTGGGATCCAATGAAGTATGGAGTGAGAGGAAATTAATATTAGATACAGTTCATAACATATCTAAAGCTCGTTTAATTGTACAGTCTATGAACCACCCTCCCCTGCCCCCCACAAATTAGGTTTCCATAACTTCTTATTAAACTCTCATTTAATGTGTATATTCAGTATCTGTCAAAATGTATCCTCCCTGTCAGATGACATCTAGCATTTACCATTCTGTTGAATTCTTTTAAATGTTTATTTCCTTCTCCTAAGATGTAATGTTCAGATTTCCCCAGTGCAAATACTTTAGGCTGTCCAAGCTGGATTTACAATTGTCCCCTTCCATATCCACCTCCATTTTCACAGTTTCAGTCATCATTTGCCTGGTATGCCTTCGAAGGCTGTAACCTTATCTCCTGTCAAATTTCTGTTCATAATGTTCAACTGATGCCATAAGACTTTTAAGATCAAGTTTTCTCTTACAGGTAAAATGTAATCTAACACTAAACTAATACACTGGTAATATCAGAAATGATCTTGGGGTTAAATTGTTGATGGTATTAAGAGACTAAAAATGGCATATAGTCTCCAATACTGACCGAAAAGTGTACAAATACACTCGTGATCCCTGGTGGGGAAGATCCCCTGGAAAAGGAAATGGCCACCCACTCCAGTATTCTTGTCTGGGAAACCCCATGGACAGGCTACAAGTCAGTGGGGTTGCAAATGGTCAGATATGACTGAGCGACTAACACTGCACTATTACTACTAACCTGACAAATGCCAACTGCCATAACCCTTTGTATAAACACTTGAGAATCTCACTAGCCTGATTAGACAACTCCTGGCACCTGCCCTGGGGAGCCATGTGCCCGTCCTGAGGAGTCATGCAGCTCTGGGGAGCCACGTGCCCCTGGGGAGCCACGTGCCCGCCCTGGGGAGCCAGGTGCCCGCCCTGGGGAGTCACGTGCCCGCCCTGAGGAGCCACGTGCCCGCCCTGGGGAGTCATGTGCCTGCCCTGGGGAGCCAGGTGCCTGCCCTGGGGAGTCATGTGCCCACCCTGGGGAATCATGTGTGTCCACCCTGAGGAGCCAGGCAGCCCTGGGTAGTCAGTTAGTCATGTGCCAGCCCTGAGGAGCCACAAGCGTCCCTAGGGAGCCCTACGCCCTATCTGAGGAGATGTGTGCTCTCCTGAGGAGCCACTTGACCGCTAGCGAGACCCCTACAGAGGGAGTGAGGCCCACAAGGGCCACCAGCAGAGAGAGAGGGGCTTCCAGGAGCCGGCGGCTCAGGTGAGTCCCGTGACCCCAAACTGCCCCTTGACCTTGTCTGCCTCCATCCTTTCCACCTCAGACGCCTCTACTTGGGGAGGACTCTGGAGACACTAGGCTTCAGCCTCCCATTGCAGAGTCTAGCTGGCGCCGGGCAACGTGCCTCAAGAGTAAGCCCTGTCTGTACCCGCTACCACAGCCCTGCCTGAGCCAGCCATGCCCATGGGACTGAGGCAGAGGGAGGGGAGAGTGTGATCCTTCCAGCTGTCCCAGAGGGCAGTGCGTGGTCTCAGCGGGGCAGTGGCCCACCCGCCCCACTCTGTGCGGTGGCAGGCTCTTCAAGAGTCAGGTGAGGGCACGTTGCCTCCACCTAGAGAAGGGCCACCCCTGCCTCAGCGCCATTGGAGGTCTTGGCCACCAACCTCCGGGCTGCCCAGCCACCCCCCAGGTCTCAGCCCAGGGATGACCCTCTGCACAGCCAGCTCCTTCCCGGCACCCCAGCTCTGCACTCTGCAGACACCCCCTGGGTGGGAGTCCCCTTTAGAAACAAATGGGGACAATCATACCAACAACAACATCAAGCTGGATTCTGGAAAAACTGAGTGAAACTCAGTCCCTAGCAAACTAATTTAACTATGTTACAATTACTGTAATATTCCTTGGAGAGGAGCAGAGTTAAGTAAGTTTGGAAAGCAATGTTTTGATTTATTATTGTGACACTCAAAAAAAAAAGTAGTTGGTAAATTTGTTTCTAATTTATATGGTTACCAACTCTGAAAAACCTTCAAACACATTCTAAAGTAAATACATTGTCAATAACGGAAGCCAGGTTTCTCATGACCAGAGAAAGAAGTTGCAAGTAAGAGAGGAAATATTGATAAAAACTGAATAAGAGTGCTAAATAAGAGAGATACCACCATGAACTCCTGTTTATTTTAAAAGATGTAGAAATATAAATATACGTGTGTTGGAGGGGGAGGATTAGTTAGCACAAATATCTACATTGTAATGAATGTAGATACATGTGTTTCCTCTCTCTGTCCTCTGAGAACTGTATACCCTAGTTGAAATGAGCATAGGTACCACTCAAATTTAGTTTTTAATTGCAGTAAGCAAGATCTACAGATGGTTGCTAAAATTAGTCAGTAGACTTTAAGTAGAAATGGAATATTTGCATAGCCTCAAATGATCTTCTCCCAAATATGTGTTAATTACTGTGGCATATTTAACATATGTCTGCAAATTCTTTGATATTTCTTCCACCAGGATGTGAAACTGAGCTCCCTTTTTCTTGAATGTAGCCTGAACTTAATGACTCACATCTAGAAAGCAAAACAGGCAAGGGAAAAATAATGCTCTTAGGACATTCTCTTTTCAGTGTCATAACTCCACTCTATTTATGAGAAGATATTAGATAAGCCTAAATAGTGGGATATTCTGCAAAATACCTTCAAATATGTCAAGGCCATGAAAGCCAAGGAACCAGCAGGAAATGTGATAGATCAGAGGAGAATAAGGAGAGGATGGCTAAATGCAGTGTGATATCAGGAGTGGGATTCTGACTCAAAGACAGACATGAGTGAGAAAACAAGTAGTGTTAGAGGTAATCTGTGATTTAGCTAAGTGCATTGTGCATTGTGCCAATGTTATCTGCTTACTTTTCATAACTGTGCCAAGGTCACATCAAAACTAAGAAAAGGAAATAATAGTATTAGGGGACTGAGTGAAGTTTCAGTGGGAATTTTTTTGCAGTATTTTTCCATTTCTCCCATAAATAATATAGTTTCGAAATGCGAAGTTTTTAAAAATTCAATTATGACATACTCAGAGAATGGAGTATTATTCAGAAATAAAAAGAAGTAAGCTACTAAGCTACAAAAAGGAATGGAAGAAACTTAAATGCATATGACTAAGTAAAAGACGCCAATCTGAAGGCTACATACTACATGATTCCAATTATGTGACATTCTGAAAAAAAACAAACTACGGCTATGTGGAAAGAATCAGAACTTACCAAGGATTTGAGGGGTGATGGATGAATAGGGGGAAGCACAAGATTTTTTGAGCAATGAAAGCATGCTGTGTGACACTATAGTTATGGAGCCAAGTCATTATACATTTGTCCAAACCAATATAATATACATCACCAAGAGTGAACCCTAAGGAAAATGGTGATTATGATATGTCCATATAGGTTCACCAGCTATAATAATGTATCACTCTGGTGGGGGATGTTGATAATACCTCAAATGTTATACATTTGTGGAGCAAAGTGTATATGGGAAATTTCTCTACCTTCCTGTGAACTTTTCTGTGAACCTAAAACTGCTCTAAAAACAAACTCTTTAAAAACATTCTTAAAAATAACAAAAATAAAAGTTTAGCAAATGTAATGAACATTTTAAGTACTATAAATATGGATTGTTCTCAGAAACATTTAAGCAAATGTTGTAGAAGCTTTTCTTAAGTGTAAATATAGGAACAGACAGACCATAAAGTTCTACTTGCATCCCATTGTGGCTAGATCTTATTTATGACAGAATAGAAAAAGATGATTATCACAAAATTAATAGTAAACATTTAAAAATCTTGTTCCTAGGTAAACAGTACAAATAAAGTGCCTACATGATATCCAGTTATACAAAGAGTTCCATTTTCATTAATACATCATTGCCCTTTTGAAGCAAAGCATCAGTGAACAACATATATTCCTTCAGAAGAGAAAATACAAATTCAAAGACATTATAGTTGAGAAGTAGAAATAAAGATTGTATTCATAGAAAACCCAGTGACATATAGAAAGGGAAATGTTAAATATGTATACTAACTTCTATTTATGGATAGCCTATGTATGTATAAGTTACTGTGTATTAAATTACTATCAATAATATTCTCAAGTCTTCTAAAAATTTTTGAAAAATTGCATAGAAACAGGTTTCTCACAGTTACTATAGTGCTTATTAAAGCAATTTCTATCTAGGTTGTTAAAAAATTCCTTTTAGATATATGTGGGGAAAAAAGGAATTTTCTTTTTTTAATCACAAAGACATTACAGTCACTAGAAAAAATAATTGAAGTGGTCTGGCCATCCACATGGATAATTCATCAATTCAGTCCATTGTTTTGGAATAAGCTTTACTGAATGGAAGCTGGTACTCTCTTAGTCTATGTACAGCCTATGTGTGTGTGCATGCTAGGTCACATTGGTCATGTAGACCGTGCCACGCTATGGACTGTAGCCCACTAGGCTCCTCTGTCCATGGGATTTCCCGGGCAAGATTTCCCAGGGATTGAACCTGTATCCCTTATATCTGAAGGCAAGCTACATGGCTCAAAATAGCCTGGAGTTAAAACTCCCCTCCGTGTCTTTCCCACCATTCTATACAGAATAAAGAACTTTCTCCCCCAAAGAAAGGCATAAACATTAAGATTGGTTACGTTCAGCTCCCAGCCGGTCCCAGTCCCCGGCCGGTCCCAGGAATTCCTTGCCCCAGTTGTCAGAGGCTAACTAATCAAAATAATCTTGAGGAAAAACAGACCCCCTCAAAACAATGTATCTCCACATATATATGTGTTCTATATATACCTACTCTTTTCTTTAGTTAGTGCAGCAGCTCACTGGTCTGACTGCTGCCCCTTCTTGCCTCATTAAAGGTGATCTGTTCTGTGGTGTCGGTCTCGTTCTTTCTCCGAACCTTACTTTCTCTAGTTCCCTTACCTTACAATATCTACCTGCATTGGCAGGTGGGTTCTTTTCCATTAGCACCACCTGGGAAGCCCATATATAGCCTACAACTTAGGCTATATTCACAAGCAAAGAGCATGTTGATTGCTCTAGAGTGAACATAGATTTAATGCATTATGATATCAGTTTTGTGTGCATTAATTGCTCAACTGTATATTAGAATCAGTCATAAACAATAGACTATTATGTATTCAACAGTGCACATAGGAAAAATGATTGATTCACAGGCTGACTTTTTCTAAGTTACTCATGCAAGGGCTTCCCTGGTGGCTCAGTTGGTAAAGAATCCGCCTGCAGTGCAGGAGCTGCATGAGATGTAGGTTCCATCCCTGTGTTGGGAAGATCCCCTAGAGAAGGGCATGGCAACCCACTCCAGTCTTCTTTCCTGGAGAATCCCATGGACAGAGAAGCCTGGAAGGTCACAGTACATAGGGTTGCAAAGAGTCGGACATGACTGAAGCGACTTAGCATGAACAAAGGAGAGGAACTCTATGTGGAATACTTAAAATATCTGTGCCAATATACTCAAAAGAAAATGGCACTTTCACTCATAGACAAATATAATCTGACCTATACCAGTTGGAGCAAACTTTTTCATCTAACCGCTCACAGGAATTCTTTCAGAATGACCATTCAATTGTGTAGACTTATGGATTGTGTCCTTCCAAAAACTAAACCCACTCATTTCTTTGTGCAGTAAATAATAATATGATCATTTTAAAGTGCTTTTATGGGAATGCCTAGAAGAAGTTAAAGTGAATGGGCATTTAAAACCAAAATGATAAGGATCACAGTGTAGAGTTACAAAGTATATAAAGAGACAATTCACAAAAAGACTTAGTAAGATATAAAAGTATTAAAGTTATTCAGTTTTATTTGAATATTTTGTACTTGAATATACAAGTAGGAATTGGAGAAGGAAATGGCAACCCACTCCAGTGTTCTTGCCTGGAAAATTCCCAGGGACGGGGGAGCCTGGTGGGCTGCCGTTTATGGGGTCGCACAGAGTTGGACACGACTGAAGCGACTTAGCAGCAGCAGCAGCAGCAGCATACAAGTAGGAAATTATAGGAAGTATATATATAATATATTTATATTATATATATACAAGTAGGATGTATATATACAAGTAGGAAGTTATAGGAAGTATAACTTACAGACCGGCAGGGGAACAATAGTCAATGTTGTTTCTCAAAATGAAATGGTGATTTCTGTTGTAAGTCTTCGATCACCAATAGAAATTATGGGGGTACATTGTTAAACGTGAACATTCAAAACAGTTGGGACATTATAAAAGGAATTGTACAACATACCTGTTTGATATGTTTGAGATATATTATGTATTAATAATAAAGAAAACTGCTGAAATAGAATTTCTGATGAGAACTGGATGGGGTGTCAGAACATAGAAAGTTAAGATTAAGAATTTCAAGTTAAGCAAATATAACAACTCAAGTTTAATTCCATGCTGTATCTCTTACAAGATCAGGGAGCTTAGAAAAATCCCTTAACCTCAACACTTCAGTTTTTCTGTTTGTTGAAAATGATAATAAACATACTTACTTAACAGGGTTAATATGCAAATTAGGTTACCTTTGCTTTCATTCAGTAATACAGGCATATACCATTACAGTCATGATATTGAAAGTCAATTTTAAGCTCAAAGAGTTAGTGATTTAATGAAGGATAAAGTAGGAAATCACTTTATTTCAAGTCACTTCTGGCTCAAAATTAGTCTCCAAATGATTAATGTCTGATTTTCTATAATATAAACACACAAACAGAAATACAATGGATGGGTGTTCACTTGATTTATGTTTTTCATAGTGATTAATTATCAATGAAATAGCACATACTAATCTCAGTGCATCATTTATGGAATTTTTTTAGTTTGTCATGAGATCCTAAATCTTATATCTGAGGGAAATAGTTCTTTTTGTTTAAACGAGCAATCTAAAAATTATATGAATAATAAGGGCTCAGTGTGTATTTTTGAACAGATAAATGGACTCCCAAGAAACTCTGAAGACTCGATCAGTTTCTAGGAAGAGGAGAATGAATTTAAGTTTCAAAACCACAAATCTTCCTCTTTATCCAGTTCTTTCTCTCCTTTGTACTCTTCTCTTCCTCTCCTGAGAAATTCAGGCATGAGATTCTTAGGTGGGGCAAAGCAGGAAGGTGGGGGGCACAGTGGGCTGGAGTCTGAGTGAGGCAGAGCCCAGGTGAGCTGGGCAGGTTTCCCCAAGGACAGATGTGGAGTTGAAAGAAAAGCACACAGGGAAGGATCTGCACTCGGGGAGCAAGAATCTGAGCTGGGAAGGGAGTGCACATATGTCGAGGTTGGTGCATGGCACTTGGAGTCACATTTAGGATCAGAGCTGGAAAAAGGTTAGCAGGGCCCCCATGCAGAAGAGTGACACAGTAAGGTTGAGAGCTGTGAGGAGGAGGTTCTCCTAGGAGGCAGATGGCCCAGTTACCATGGAGACAGCAGCTTTGAAAGTAGGGCCCCAGAATCAGGTCACTGTGGGAGGGGAAGGCATGTACGGGGGCATTCTTGCCCAGGGTGGCAGGGCCCAGGCAGAGGGACAAGGACATCCTGGTGTGGAGAGCCAAACCCAAGGGCAGTGAGGAGATTGTATTTGGGAGGAGAAACTCAGAAAGAGGAAAAACTGGAATGAACCTTGTGATTTGGATCTTAATGGGATATTTCATTGTGAACTCATGGCCTTTGATGTATGGAGATAGATATAGAAATAAATATGGGTATTAACATGGATGTATAGGTGTTTATATGTGTGTGTGTGGATACATACATGTGCGCCCTCTGAAATGGCTTGGTCTTGGAATAAAAATCAGCCTATCTAGTGGGCATAAGTTGGATTCTGCTTAACATCATCCCCCAAAGCAAAAGCAAAACAGAGCTTTTTGGAGAAATTGGTGATTCACGGACTAGGGCAAAGAAAACACAAAATAACATGGAATATCTTCTGCTAGAAATAAATGCATTGCTTAATGGGAAAAAAAAAAGAAATATCTCAAAGGATATAAAATAATAGGATCCCCTGCCAAAATCTGAAACGATTTGAGGATCAAAATAGATAATGATAGTAAGTAAAAGTAGTCCACTAAATAAAAAAGGAAATCACAATCCTAGACATAGCTAAATAAATTGAGATTTTAATGCAGTATGGGGAATTATGCAATTACAATGTAGCTCCCAGAAAGATGCTTCTTAATTGTGATGGAAGACATAACTTTATAGTGGAGACAGACAAGTTATACCTTATTTAGTAAAGTGAGCATGTGGATTTAATCAATAAGTTGAAATGTAATGCCAACCTGTACATATAGTGAGGCCACAAAGAACTTGGATTGAAATCCCTCTGATATTTCTGCCTAACGTAGCTTGAATCCAGTCATGTTAAAACATCAGACACATGTGACTTGAGGGACATCACAAGATGACTTGAGGGACATCACAAGATAAATTCCCTGTAATATTTAAAAAGAAGCCCAAGAATACTGGAGTGGGTGGCCTATTCGTTCTCCAGGGGATCTTCCAGACCCAGGAATCGAACCAAGGTCTCCTTCATTGCAGGTGGATTCTTTACCAACTGAGCTATCAGGGAAGCCCACAAGATAAATTCCCTGTAATGTTTTTTTTTTTAAATCAAGATCAGAAAAACCTGAAGAACTCAACCAAACTGAATAAAACTGAAGAGATAAGACAACAGTGCTCTCCATGATCCACAGCTGGACCCTTTTGAACTAAAAGTTATTCCTGACACATAAATTCATCTGAGGATCAGATAGTATTTATGGTTTTTTTTTAATATTTATTTTTTTGTCATACATTGATATGAATCAGCCATAGATTTACACGTATTCCCCATCCCGATCCCCCCTCCCACCTCCCTCTCCACCCGATTCCTCTGGGTCTTCCCAGTTAATTAACTGAATTTTAGTTATTTAGGAAAATGCCCTGTATGTCAAAAATGCATATGGAAATAAAGAAGGACGATGAGACATCAGGTCAGCAAATTACTCTCACATGGTTCAGAAGAGACTTATTTTACTGTACTTGAAATTTTTTTGTAAGCTTGAAATTGTTAAGAAGAAAAACTAAAGGTGGAGAGAAAAGCAGTTTACTTTTTAGGTATAGCTCTTAAAACTGGGTTTGAGGTAATTCAAGTGGAAACATGAACACAAAAGTACAATTTCATTTACGGAAATGTTTTCCATCTCCTTCTCTTCTGATAAGATCAGGCGAGCAACCATAATATGGTCCAGTAGCTGACAAAGTGATGGTGATTTTTCTTTGCTCTGATTTTCTTAAACTGACTTCATATTCAAGTCATTTTTTAAAATTTAAACTACATCATTTATAACTGAGATATTTTTGTAAAAATAACTTGCGTGCATGTCTTTCCATGTTCAGTTTCACAAAGATACCACTATGTAAGGAGCACTACTTAAGTACAAGGATACAAATACATATAATGAGTGCCCTTATGCACATGTGTTATCTCACAGATCCATTAATATACACAAATGTATGTATAATACACCAATGTACACATATGGTTTACATATATGTATACTTGGGCATGCATGTGTACGCATGCACACATACATGTTTTCCAAAAAACTTTGGATTGCATATATTTTTCTGAAATTTATTTTTACTTACCAGGTCACAATGTATATAATCCCATACTATTTGTTGTAACATATGTATCAAATTTGATTGAAATCATATTGAGTTTTTATTTCAAATTTTAGTGCAACAGATATGCTGCAATCAACATCTTAGCATATTTACAAATGTGTATGTATGTGTGTGGTTGTGTATGTGTGTATATACATATATATATATATACAGTGTATGTGTGTGTATATATATATATATATATATATATAGTGGTGGTTTAGTTGCTAAGTCACATCACACTCTTATGACCCCATGGACTATAGCCCCCCAGGCTCCTCTGTCTATGGGATTTCCCAGGGAAGAGTACCGGAGTGGGTTGCCATCTCCTTCTCCAGGGGGTCTTCCCAACCCAGGGATCAAACCTGGTCCTCCGGCATTGCAGACAGATTCTTTACCAACTGAGCCACAAGGAAAGCCCTCATATATATATATATGTATGCATGTGTATATATATATATATATATATATGATTTGAAAATTATAAACTTGCATGGATACATCTTGTAGAATAAATTCTAAGATATTAAATTTCTGGGGCAGGAATTTATGTGTGTGATGTGTGTGTGTGTGTGTACATACACTTATTGCCAAACTGGTATTCAAGAAGTTGTATTCATGGATATTCACACCAGCTGCACAAGGAACACAGTTTTTTTTTTTTCACATCTTCACCAGTACTGGCTGTTACCAGTATTTTAAATGCTTACCAAATTAATAGTTGAAGAATACTGCTCAGTATAGTAGTTTTCATTTTTTAATTGTAATAAGGCTGGAACTCTGAACCTTCTATGTTGCTGTTTAGTTGCTAAAACGAGTCTTCCTCTTTGAGACCCCATGAACTGCAGCATACCAGGCTTCCCTGTCCTTCACTATCTCCCAGAGTTTGCTCAGGTCCATTGAGGCAGTGATGCAATCCAACCATCTCATCCTCTGTTCTACCCCCTTTTCCTCTTGCCCTCGATCTTTTCCAGCATCAGGGTCTTTTCCAATGAGTCCGCTCTTCACAACAGATGGCCAAAGTATTGGAGCTTCAGCACCAGTCTTTCTAAAAAATATTCAGGGTTCATTTCTTTTACAATTGACTACTTTGATCTCCTTGCAGTCCAAGGGATTCTTAAAAGTCTTCTCTAGCACCACAGTTTGAAAACATCAACTCTTCTGCCCTCAGCCTGCTTTATGGTCCAACTCTTACATCTGTACATGACTAATGGAAAAACCATAGCTTTGACTATACTGACCTTTGTTGGCAAAGTAATGTCTCTGCTTGTTAATATGCTGTCTAGGTTGGTCATAGCCTTTCTTCCGAGGAGAAAGCATCTTTTAATTTCATGGCTGCAGTCACTATCCATGGTGATTTTGCAGGCTAAGAAAATGAAATCTGTCACTGTTTCCTCTTTTCACCATCTATCTGCCATGAAGTGATGGGACCAGATGCTGTGATCTCCCATTTCTGAATGTTGAGTTTTAAGCCAGTGTTTTCACCTTCAATAAGAGGCTCTTTAGTTCCTCCTCATTTCTGACTTTAAATTGGTGTCATCTCCATATCTGAGGTTGTTGATTTTTCTCCCAGCAATCTTGATTCCAGCTTGTGAATCATCCAGTCTGGCATTTCACATGATGCACTCTGCATTTAAGTTAAATAAGCAAGGTGATAATGCACAGCCTTGACATACTCCTTTCCCAAATTGGAACCAGTCTGTTGTTCCATGTCTGGTTCTAACTGTTGCTTCTTGACTAGTATACAGATTTCTCACAAGACAGGTCAGGTGGTCTGGTATTCCCATCTCTAAGAATTCTCCACAGTTTGGTGTTATCTACACAGTCAAAGGCTTTGGCATAATCTATAAAGCAGAACTAAATGTTTTTCTGGAATTCTCCTGCTTTTTCTAAAAGATCTAACGGATGTTGGAAATTTGCTGTCTGGTTCCTCTGCCTTTTCTAAGACCAGCTTGAACATCTGGAAGTTCACGGTTCATGTACTGTTGAAGTCTGGCTTGGAGAATTTTGAGTAATACTTTGCTAGCGAGTGAGTGAGTACAGTTGTGCAGTAGTTTGAACATTCTTTGGCATTGCCTTTTTTGGGGATTGGAATGAAAACTGACCTTTTCTCAGTCCTATGGCCACTGCTGAGTTTTCCAAATTTGCTGGCATATTGAGTGTAGCACTTTCACAGCATCATCTTTTAGGATTTGAAATAGCTTAACTGGAATTCCATCACTTCCACTAGCTTTGTTTGTAGTGACGCTTCCTAAGGCCCACTTGACTTTGCACTTCAGGATATCTGGCTCTAGGAGAATGATCACACCATTGTGGTTATCTGGGTCATGAAGATCTTTTTTGTATAGTTCTTCTGGGTATTCTTGCCACCTCTTCTTAATATCTTTTGCTTCTGTTAGGCCCATACTAATTCTGTCCTTTATTGTGCCCATATTTGCATGAAATGTAAAGTCACTGGTCTGAACACTTCATGACAAATAGATTGGGAAACAATGGAAAGGGTGACAGATTTTATTTTCTTGGGCTTTATTTTCTTTCAAAACCACTGCAAATGGTGACTGCAGCCATGAAATTAAAAGATGTTTGCTACTTGAAAAAGAACAGCTTTGACCATAGAAAAGCTATGACCAACCTTGACAGTATATTAAAAAGCAGAGACATTACTTCATCAACAAAGGTCTGTCTAGTCAAAGCTATGGTTTTTCCAGTAGTCATGTATGGATGTGAGAGCTGGACTATAAAGAAAGCTGAGCACCCAAGAATTGATGCTTTTGAACTGTGGTGTTGGAGAAGACCCTTGAGTGTCCCTTGGACTGCAAGTTCATCAAACCAGTCAATCCAAAAAGAAAGCAGTCTTTAATATTCATTGGAAGGACTGAAGTTGAAGCTCCAATACTTTGGTGACCTGATGCAAAGAACTGCCTAACTGCCTAATTGGAAAAGACCCTGATGCTGGGAAAGATTGAAGGCAGGGGAGAAGGGGATAACAGAGGTTTAGATGGTTGGATAGCATCATGGACTCGATGGACATGAGTTTGAGCAAGCTCTGGGAGTTGGTGATGGACAGGGAAGTCTGGCATGCTGCAGTCCATGGGGTCTCAAGGGGTCAGACACAACTGAGTGACTCAACTGAACTGATCAGATTGGATGCCGTGATCTTAGTTTTCTGAATGTTGAGTTTTAAGCCAGCTTTTTCACTTTGCTCTTTCACTTTCATCAAGAGGTTCTTTAGTTCTTCTTTGCTTTCTGCCATAAGTGGGGTGTCATCTGTACATCTGAGGTTATTGATATCTCTCCTGGCAATCTTGACTCCAGTTTGTGCTTCATCCAGCCCAGCATTTCTCATGATGTTCTCTGCATGTAAGTTAAATAAGCAGGGTGACAATATACAGCCTTGACCTACTCCTCTACCAATTTGGAACCAGTCTGTTTTTCCACGACCAGATCTAACTGTTGCTTCTTGATTTCATACACATTTCTCAGGAGGCAGATAAAGTGGTCTGGTATTCCCATCTCTTGAAGAATTTTCCACAGTTTCTTGTGATCCACACTGTCAAAGGCTTTAGCATAGTCAATGAAGCAGAAGGAGATGTTTTTCTGGAATTCCCTTGCTTTTTCTTTGATCCAACAGATGTTAAAATTTTGATTACTGTATGAACAGGCAAAAGGACAATATATAATCATAATTTAATCATGTAACTACTTAAAATATTAAATTGCATTGCATCCTATGAATAATATATTGTTTAAATCCAGTCTTATTAATATTTCTGTCTAAATGGGAAATTGTACAGTGAGAATTTTTATCCATACTGTCCCTGCCCTGAATCCTCCAAGCACTCACTACTCAGTATTGACCCATTGCTTATTTACTAGTTTTATAAATGGAAAAATTTAATACTAAAATGATGATAGCAATAATATAAAAAATACATGAAACAGTTAAGCAGTAGCAAAAAATAGTTCTGTCAATGGACATTTAGATGGCCTCCATGTCTTTGCTATTGTGAACAGTGCTGATATGAACACTTAGACAAGCTCCCTTACAGCTCTTCCAAATCTGACCTCCAACCTGGGCTCGGCTGAGCCATTGAACATGGGTAAAAAGTCAATATATTACCGGGTCTTTGCTGTCTCCAGTACCTACCACCTAACTGAGGTCTTTTCACTGATGGCATTCCCTGTTTTCATCCTTATTCTTAGAGTTCACAACCTGGTGCCTCGATAGTTGTCAGTCCCACTAAATAGTCTTGAGCTTAAAATTACAAAATATAAGTTATATCCCTGGTTTAAATTTTTTCTACATTTGTCAAAAGCGATACCGCTTCAGGGGAAAGACATAAAGTTCACACCATTTTGGGGAGCAAGAACGAGTCTAAACTGCTCTTGTGAGCAGTGGCATGTCATTGTCTAGGTTACACAGCTTTTGTGTCTGCTTCATTAGCATTGGAAAGTTAACTAATTCATGATGCCTTATGAATCATGAATATCAGATACTCATAATCATGTTCATAATCATGAACATCAGATTATGTTCTAGTTAAAAGAGACTTGCAACAAAAGCTTTTTTTTAGTTTTTTTAAAAATAACGTGCAACCAGAAGTAGATCCAAGATGGATTATTTTATAGAGTTATATTGCATGTTAAATAATAACATAGTGCATATCCAGTTTGTATTTTACTGGAGGTAAACATATACCCATCTTAGCCAAATCTTCATCGGCATTTTAAAAAATCACTAATTTCCATGCGTCTTTTTGTTAACAGGGTATCCTAGGTTACTTAAGTTTCTTTTTCAGTGTTATTGAGTCATTGATATGTTGGTAGCTAGGTTTGCTATCATTATGTAATTGCTCTAAAAGGAGTAATTAGATCTTTTATTATTTTTTCCAGCTTTGTTAATATGTAATTGATAATGAGGTATGATTTTTAATAGATTTTATATTTTGAGTGCTGCATTGTGTTGGATTTTATAAAATACTTTTGAATTGAGGTTGGAATGCTATCATGGAATGTGAGGATCAGATTTTACCCTTAGATGCCTGTGTTTATAGTCTTTTTCTATGGCAGATCCTAAGTAGTTAGAGGGGGACCATTTTGGTCTCTCTAGGAAGGTATATCCAGGATGAGAACTCTCCTCAGTCCCTGTGTGAAACAGGCCTCCCATTTTGCTATTGAGGAGGTAACTTCCAGCCCCGTGTGCATCGTACAGCCCACTGCTTCTAAGTGGTCCACCCTGTCATGTCACACGTTACCCTCGGTATCTGGAGACCTCCAGTGCCCCATCAGTCCTCACCTGGGAATTATGACAGGGCCAGCCTCTCCACACTGTTTCTGTCTCTGCAACTCAGCAAGGCACCAGGCTGTTGTGATTTCCCAGCTCTAGGTGATAACTTTGTTGTTCTCTGGTCACTAAGTGGTGTCCAACTCTTTGTGACCCCATGGACTGTAGCTGCCAGGCTCCTCTGTCCATGGGATTTTCCAGGCAAGAATACTGGAGTGGGTAGTCATTCTCTTTTCAGGGGGTCTTCCTGACCCAGGGATCAAACTCCTGTCTCCTGCATTGGCAGACAGATGCTTTTCCACCAAGTCACCAAGGAAGCCCTAAGTGATAACTTGGAACCCAGTTAATACTAGGAAGTAATCTGTTGGAATAATAGGATCACTTCATTGTCTTTTTGTTAGGGTTTACTTCCTGTTGTCTAATGTTTGAAATCCCTTGCTTAAGTTTTTGTCTGTTTTCTCCATTTGTGTGTGTGTGTGTGTGTGTGTGTGACCAAATGGCAGATTTTACAGCAGTTAATCCTTAATGGGTCAAAGTAGAAGTCATTTCTGCCCCCCATCCCTTGCTCTCTCTCTTTCTTCACATAGTGATTAAAGGAACAAGTGGGCATTTATAAGGTGAAGGAAAGGACTGATGTTATTGTAGCATTAAGATAGAAAGACATAGCTGGTATCATGATATCATAGAAGAAATAAGAGGGGAAGAGTTGGTAACAATAATAATTTATTTAGGCCTCAGTATTGTGAGGTCAGGCTACCTAGGGGGTGCTAGTGGTAAAGAATCTGCCTGTCAGTGCAGGAGATGTAAGAGACATTGGTTTGATCCCTGAGTCAGGAAAATCACTTGGAGGAGGACGTGGAGACCCACTCCAGTGTTCTTGCCTGGGGAATCCCATGGAGAGAGGAACCTGGAGGGCTAAAGTCTATAGAGTTTCAAAGAGTTGAACACAACTGAAATGACTTAGCACACATGCATGCATGTGGGAGATCAGTTAATATAATGTGTATGAATTTTCAAAAAGGGTATTGAGGAAAAAAGTAAGACCTTTATTTATGAGACATTAGAAATGTCATATGGCACATAAAAACATAATTTTAACTATGATGTAAATACATGTGTTTGAATTGAGGAGAAAAGACAGTTTGATTAAATCAGGGGTACCAGCAAGTGATTACAATGAATCTGTTCCACTTCCTTCCAGTAATTAGTATCTAATCCTTCTAAGTTCAGTGAGTTTCTCAGGCCAATTGCCCTGGCAGCAGCAGCCTCTGTCTCAATCTAAATTGTGAGAGGCTCTGTTGCAATAAATAGTTTGTCATATGACTGCATAATGCCAACTTTATTAGCAGTTTAGCTTTTATGAAGTATGCTAATTAGTCACAGTCCATGAGTGTATAAGTCTGCCACTTGTTTCCAGTGCTGAGTGGTAAGCCCTCGGTGCCAAGGACATTGGCAGAGTAAGCTGTGGAATGAACCCATGGTGGTTATTATTATTAAAGTTCAGCACAGAGAGGCAGAAGTGAGTGGTATATACTTAGAAATGTGGGGCTTCCCAGGTGACTCAATGGTAAAGAATCTGCCTGCCAATGCAGGAGATGCTAGAGATGTACATTTGATCCCTGGGTCAGGAAGATTCCCTGGAGAAGGAAATGACAACCCACTCCAAAACTCTTTCCTGGAGAATCCTGTGAACAGAGGAACCTGGCAGGCTACAGTCTATGGGGTCACAAAGAGTCAGATATGACTGAATGACTGAACACACACATATATAATGTAATGTTACATAAAACATGAAAATGCATTTAGTCAGATATGGATACATATTTTTGTGAATTCATGAAGAGAACGATGGGCTTTCCTTGAGAAAAATGGGGTTTCATAGCTCACAAAAACTTTTAAATTTAACTTTTAAGTCATATCTATGAACTCTGTATTATTATTCATATTTCATGTCTGAAAACTGAATCCAAAAAGTTATGAATAACTTTTAAAGCCAGTTAAGTAATAAATGGGCTTCCCAGATGGCACAGTGGTAAATAATTTGCCTGTCAATGCAGGTGATGCAAGACACACAGGTTCCATTCCTGGATCAGGAAGATCTCCTGGAGGAGGAAATGGCAACCCACTACAGTATTCTTGCCTGGAAAATTTCATGGACAGAGGAGCCTGTAGGTTACAGTCCATGGGGTTGCAAAGAGTAGGACACAACTGAGTGACTGAGCATGCACACACACAACTAATAAATAAAAAAATGAAGTGAAGTGAAGTTGCTCATTCGTGTCTGACTCTGCAACCCCATAGACTGTAGCCGACCAGGCTCCTCCGTCCATGGGATTTTCCAGGCAAGAATACTGGAGTGGGTTGCCATTTCCTTCTCCAGGAGATCTTTCTGATCCAAGGATTGAACTCAGGTTTCCTGCATTGTAGGCAGACGTTTTATAGTCTGAGCCACCAGGGAAACTAATAAATAAGCCACAATATAAATTAAACCTGTCTTATTCTAAGTTTTCCAATCTTACCACTTAAAATATAATGCCCTTGGGGAGAAAAGAATTAAAACATCTGGCTTGTAATCTGTTTCTTTCCAGTTATGGGGAAGGGATGCTATTGGGGAAAGAAAGAAAGGTTCCATTCTGATGTTCTTGTTTGTTGTTGTTGTTCAGTCACTCATTCATGTCCTACTCTTTGTCACCCCATGAACTACATCATGCCAGGCTCCCATGTCCTTTATTATCCCCTGGAGTTTGCTCAAATTCATGTCCACTGAGTTAGTGATGCCATCCAACCATCTCATCCTCTGTCGTCCCCTTCTCCTCCTGCCTTCAGTTTTTCCCAACATCAGGATCTTTTTCAATGAGTCAGCTCTGCGCATCAGGTGACCAAAGTATCGAGGCTTCAGCTTTGGCATCAGTCCTTCCTATGAATATTCAGGGCTGATTTTCTTTAGGATGTCCTTGTAAGGATACTGATAGATGCCCTTCTGATAAAAAGAGGGATGGTATTTGTCAGAAGAAGAACGTTTATCTGAGGAAACCTCCTAGTAGAATATTCCTAGTTTGTAATCAGTTATGACAAGCAGTCCTAAAACCTATGGATTTATGAGTCATGGTTCTCTAGAAAATTTCAAGTAGGATATTAGGATATATAGAAACCTGGGTATAAAAATGAGGTGTTTCATAACCTGAATTCTCTATGTGGTTTCTGACAAACCTCACTTAGAGATGGTGTCTGCCACTGTGGGCTGCAAGGCCATCTGATGAAGGAAGAAAGGCCACCGGAAGTCACACGGCATAATTCACCCCCCTCTCATCCCCCCACTTTTTCACAACAATTCCTTGTGTCATTGAAATTTTGGTTAAGTTTTACCCTAAGTAAGTTCTACCCTAAGTTCTATCTAACTAAGACTTCTGATTTACAGGTTGTATTTTGTGATTTAAGTATTTGTTAGTATTTTGCCTTATGTGGCAGGCGGGAGTTTGCACATGTGGTTAAGATGAGGATCTTAGGATGGGGAGCTTATCCTGGATTTTTGGAGTGAGAAAGAACAATATGGTCATGAGGGTCTTCATAAAAGGGAGTCAAAGAAGGAGATGTCATGAAGGGAGCAGAGTCTTTGTGATATGATTACGGATCATGAGTATGAACGGTGCCAGAAACCAAGGAATGAGACAGCCTCTAGAACTTGGAAAAAGGCAAAGAAACAAGCTCTTCCTTATAGACTCAGAAGAAACAGAGTCTGGCCATCAAGACTTTTGACCTTTAGGAGCATAAGATAGTAAGTTTGTCTTGGTTTAAGCCACTGCTTTTGTGACATTTTTTTTATATATCAGCAATAGGAATCTAACTCAGAAACAGGAAGTGACAACTTACCCCAGTATCCTTGCCTGAGAAAATCCCATGGACAGTGGAGCCTGACGGGCTACAGTCCATGTGGTCACAGAGAGTTGGACATGACTGAAGCCACTGAGCAATAGGAATATAATGCAGGTGTGTGTTGCTTTTGATGATTCCATGGGTGTCAACTAAA
This sequence comes from Cervus elaphus, assembly GCF_910594005.1. Classification (NCBI taxonomy): domain Eukaryota; kingdom Metazoa; phylum Chordata; class Mammalia; order Artiodactyla; family Cervidae; genus Cervus; species Cervus elaphus. The sequence goes on along the minus strand of NC_057843.1, from coordinate 4,221,101 downwards.
CCCACTTTTCTTCTGGTTTAAATTGGCCAGGCTAAGTGAAACTTTAGAATTTCCTGAGCTTCCCTCTGTAGTAAACATTAAACAGTACAGAATTCCAGAATGACAAGATAAAGAACACAGGCAGGAGTTGGATGTTCACTAGCTTTCTTCATGATGTTCCTTCTGGAAAACTGATAAAGATGTTGTCTAGGGATTAACAGATTATTGAAGAGTAAACAATATGGTTCTTCTTGTTGCCTCAGCAGTAGTTGATTTGGTAAACCTGAATAGGAACAGCAAAAAGTCAGGGGGAACTGATATGCCATCAAGAACCTGGACAAATCTTATTCAGTTTGTAATTTAGGGGTACAGTCAAACACAATGTGCATTCTCATGGAATGGAAATCAACTCAAGAGGAGTTAGGGACCATAGGCACCCATATGACATATATCAGCTGGTTGATTAATCTAAGTAAAATAGAAGACCCAACCCAATCTGTAAATTTTCTGGGAGTTACACAGACTGAATTAAATGAATATATTCTTCAAAACGTGAGAAATACTTTGTTGTCTCTCCTAGACCTGGTCAACGAACAAGGAGCCCAGAAACCACTCAGGTTTCTCAGGTTTTGAAGAAATTGTACTTTTCAATAGGAAAAAATTCTGACAAAGCAACAACAACAAAAATAACCCAAAAGAACTCTTCAGGAGTCTTGAAGAAAAATAGCATTAAGAGATTTATGGAGCACAGTCCCCAAATCAATCCAGCAAAGCCTTTGTGATCCACCTGGGTGGTTGATACAGACGTAAGTGCAGCTACAGTATCATGGGTCAGAGTTTTTGACATGAATTGAATTGGGCTATTCAGGAAATGTCTCTCAGGATTTTCACTCCAAAGTTGTTTGAGGAAGCCAGTGTTAATAGTTCCAGTGAAATAGGATTGCTAGAGATTTATTGAGTGTCAATTCAAAACTAAGACTATGGGGACTTTCCTGGTGGTCCAGTGGTTAAAACTTTACCTTCCAATGCAGATGGTGAGGTTCTACCCCGGATTGGAGAGGTAAGATTTCACATGCCACAGGGCCAAAAAACCAGAACATACAACAAAAGCAATACTGTAACCCATTCTATAAAAAATTTTTTAAAAATTGTCCACATCAAAAAATCTTTTTTAAAAGCTGGATTGCATTAATAAATCACTGTAGATGTTACTGGTAGCTCCAGAGCATGATAAGTGATTGCTCAGTTCAGTTCAGTTCAGTCGCTCAGTCATGTCCGACTCTTTGCGACCCCATGAATCACAGCATGCCAGGCCTCCCTGTATATCACCAACTCCTGAAGTTTACTCAAACTCATGTCCATCGAGTCGGTGATGCCATCCAGCCATCTCATCCTCTCGTCCCCTTCTCCTCCTGCCCCCAATCCCTCCCAGCATCAGGGTCTTTTCCAATGAGTCAACTCTGCACAAGGTGGCCAAAGTATTGGAGTTTCAGCTTCAGCATCAGTCCTTCCAATGAACACCCAGGACTGATCTCCTTTAGGATGGATTGGTTAGATCTCCTTGCAGTCCAAGGGACTCTCAAGAGTCTTCTCCAACACCATACGTCAAAAGCATCAAAAAGCTGAGCATCGGAGCTCAGCTTTTTTCACAGTCCAACTCTTACATCCATACATGACCACTGGAAAAACCATAGCCTTGACCAGATGGAACTTTATTAGCAAAGTAATGCCTCTGCTTTTTAATATGCTATCTGGGTTGGTCATAACTTTCCTTCCAAGGAGTAACCGTCTTTTAATTTCATGGCTTCAGTCAACATCTGCAGTGATTTTGGAGCCCCAAAAAAATGAAGTCTGACACTGTTTCCACTGTCTCCTCATCTATTTCCCATGAGGTGATGGGACCAGATGTCATGATCTTAGTTTTCTGAATGTTAAGCTTTAAGCCAACTTTTTCACTCTCCTCTTTCACTTTCATCAAGAGGCTTTTTAGTTCCTCTTCACTGTCTGCCGTAAGGGTGGTTGTCATCTGCATATCTGAGGTTATTGATATATCTTCCGGCAATCTTGTTTCCAGCTTGTGTTTCTTCCAGCCCAGCATTTCTCATGATGTACTCTGCATATAACTTAAATAAACAGGGTGACAATATACAGCCTTGACGTACTCCTTTTCCTATTTGGAACCAGTCTGTTGTTCCATGTCCAGTCCTAACTGTTGCTTCCTGATCTGCATACAGGTTTCTCAAGAGGCGGATCAGGTGGTCTGGTATTCCCATCTCTTTCAGAATTTTCCACAGTTTATTGTGATCCACACAGTCAAAGGCTTTGGCATAGTCAATAAAGCAGAAATAGATGTTTTTCTGGAACTCTCTTGCTTTCTCAATGATCCAGCAGATATTGGCAATTTGATCTCTGGTTCCTCTGCCTTTTCGAAAACCAGCTTGAACATCTGGAAGTTCGCAGTTCACGTATTGCTGAAGCCTGGCTTGGAGAATTTTGAGCATTACTTTACTAGCATGTGAGATGAGTCCAATTGTGCGGTAGTTTGAGCATTCTTTTGGGTTGCCTTTCTTAGGGATTGGAAGGAAAACTGACATTTTCCAGTCCTGTGGCCACTGCTGAGTTTTCCAAATTGGCTGGCATTTTGAGTGCAGCACTTTCACAGCATCATCTTTCAGGATTTGAAATAGCTCAACTGGAATGCATCACATCCACTAGCTTTGTTCATAGTGATGCTTTCTACGGCCCACTTGACTTCACATTCCATGATGTCTGGCTCTAGGTGAGTGATCACACCATTGTGATTATCTGGGTCGTGAAGATCTTTTTTGTACAGTTCTTCTGTGTATTCTTGCCACCTCTTCTTAATATCTTCTGCTTCTGCTAGGTCCATACCATTTCTGTCCTTTATCAAACCCATCTTTGCATGAAATTTTCCCTTGGTAACTCTAATTTTCTTGAAGAGATCTCTAGTCTTTCTCATTCTGTTGTTTTCCTCTATTTCTTTGCATTGATCGCCGAGGAAGGCTTTCTTATCTCTCCTGGCTATTCTTTGGAACTCTGCATTCAAATGGGAATATCTTTCCTTTTCTCCTTTGCTTTTCGCTTCTCTTCTTTACACAGCTATTTGTAAGGCCTCCTCAGACAACCATTTTGCCTTTTTGCATTTCTTTTCCCTGGGGATGGTCTTGATCCCTGTCTCCTGTACAATGTCACGAACTTCTGTCCATAGTTCATCAGGCTCTCTGTCTATCAGATCTAGTCCCTTAAATCTATTTTTCACTTCCACTGTATAGTCACAAGGGATTTGATTTAGGTCATACCTGAATGGTCTAGTGGTTTTCCGTACTTTCTTCAGTTTAAGTCTGAATTTGTCAATAAGGAGTTCATGATCTGAGCCACCATCAGCTCCTGGTCTTGTTTTTGCTGACTGTATAGAGCTTCTCCATCTTTGGCTGCAAAGAATATAATCAATCTGATTTCGGTGTTGACCATCTGGTGATGTCCATGTGTAGAGTCTTCTCTTGTGTTGTTGGAAGAGGGTGTTTGCTATGACCAGTGCGTTCTCTTGGCAAAACTCTATTAGCCTTTGCCCTGCTTCATTCCATACTCCAAGGCCAAATTTGCCTGTTACTCCAGGTGTTTCTTGACTTCCTACTTTTGCATTCCAGTCCCCTATAATGAAAAGGACATCTTTTGGGGGTGTTAGTTCTAAAAGGTCTTGTAGGTCTTCATAGAACCGTTCAACCTCAGCTTCTTCAGCGTTACTGGTTGGGGCATAGGCTTTGATTACCGTGATATTGAATGGTTTGTCTTGGAAACGAACAGAGATAATTCTGTTGTTTTTGAGATTTCACCCAAGTTTTACCTGGGATCAAAAACCTGTTATTCTAACAAGTTCACTCACCTTGTCCAGAGCACCTCCATGCATGCTAGTAAGGACTTGAAATAGTGAATTATCTCTTAGATCAGCCCACCTTAAATTTTTCTCTTGCCAGGATATGTATTTTACTTCATAATGCAGAGACGTGAATAGGGAAACACGCCTATCACAAGCCTTGTCAACCTCAGAGCAGTAGCCTAACTGAAAATTGGGATGGACGTATCAGGGGAATTTGTAATTTCCTTGGTTCTGTCTCATCACAACAAAAATTTGAAGTGATGGATAGATCAGCATTACAGCCCTGTGTAATTTCGTCAGATGGACCAGTGTTACAGCCACATGTTACAGCTCAGTTTTATTTAGAAAGCAAAGGAAAATACATCCTTGAGGTGTGAGGGTGGGCCAACCCAAAAGACACGAAGAGAAGAGAAGCCCCTGGCCCAACTTTGGCTCCTCTTTTTATATGTTTTTTGTTTTTTTTTCCCACCTCCCCCTCAACCTGCCCTATGTAAACTGGGCTTGTCAGGAGGGCTGTTTGTTTTACCAAAGTCCTCACTCCTGTCCTCGGACCTTCCTTTATTCTATTTTCACAGGATTTTCCCCTCTTTGTTTTTTAGCCATTGCCATTTTGTACTCCTTTTTCCTATTCTAACTACCTGACATGCCCCCCTCAAGAGATGGGAGACCCAATTCTTTGGGAATAAGGGTGCCGAGGTCTTCCTGGCTCCTTCCTGTTGAACTGGGATGGCGAGGGGCATTGGGCCTCCCCTCTTGCTAGTCTCAAGCTTAAGAGTCCTTATAGCAGTGTCCATCTAAAGGTGAGTGATATTTTCCATGGCCGGCTGTAGTTTTATATACTGTTGTTGAACTGGCACTGTATATTGTAGATTGTTGACCTAGGCAGAGACAAACAGGTTAGAAAATTGATAATACATGGAGCAATCATAAGCAGCATTAATACGGTGGAAACAAGGATTAGTAGGGGCATTAGCCAATTACAAATTCCCCATCACCCAGAGGAGGATCCCCAAAGTTTGATTGTAGCCACCCCAAGAACTCTCCAGCTCGTTCTTTGAGATCCTGTAGGATTTGAATGTTTTTCTTGAAGACTGTGACCCTTTTTATAACTTGGCTGGAGGTATTTACCAAGAAACAACACATCTCACTCAAGATGGCTTAAGTCCCTCCTCATTCAGGGATCAAGAGATCTATCTCCTGTCTATTTTGGAGTACAACCCCTGCCAAGCTGTGTTGGCTCTTTAGAGTTATCCTGAGAAATCTTATCCTCAGAAAATTAATTTTGGGGGTATTCATTAGAATGTCACTCATTTGTAGTCCTGAATAGATCTGAGATCTCCCAGGGGCTCACAGGTGTATTGAGTGTCCTCTTCTGTTTTCTTCCACAGCTTGACTCATGAGTAGTGAATCCAGGAGTCGTGTCCTGGAGCCTTGACTGCTGTGGGGGTAGAAAGTATTACAGGGTAGGAGCCCTTCCATGTGGGCTGGAGTGGAGCCATTGGGGACCCATCTTTCCAGATTTTAATTAGGACTTGAGTCCCTGGAGCATATAATGGCGAGTCCTTAGAGTCTTTTGGATCCTGGTTGACTTCCCACAAGTGTATATCCTATTGGAATTGCCTAATGGCCATGGTATAAGACCAGAGGGTATGATCCTCTGGATCTAGGAAGAGATCACTGAAATAAAAGAAAGGCCTCCCATATAGCATCTTATAAGGACTAAGACCAACCTGTCCTTTAGGGGCAATATGGGTGCAGAGGAGAGCTATTGGTAAAGCCTCCTTCCATCCCAGGGAGGTCTCCTGGATTACCTTTTTCATCACTGATTTTAAGAATTGGTTGGCTCTTTTGCTTTTCCTGAAGACTGAAGCCTCAAGGCACAATAGAGATAATAAGCAATGCCCAATGTTTAGAGACTCCTTGGGTGACCTTAGAAGTAAATGGTGTCCCACTGTCACTTTGTAATGACCTGGGCAGACCAAGTCTCAGAATGATTTAACGGAGCAGTGTTTTACCACCTCCTCAGCCTTCTCAGTCTGGGTGGGAAAAGCCTTCAGTCCATCCTGTGAATGTATCTATCATGACTAATAGGTATTTATACCCTTGAGAAACTCTCATCTGGGTGAAGTCCATCTACCAGTCCTGACCTGGGTAGGCCCCACTTCATTGGATGGGCTGGGCCAGCTGAGGTCTTCAAGCTCTTTGGGGGTTGTTCAGTTGGCAAGTGGGACAAGAGGAGACCACTTGCCTTATAGTTGCTTGGAGGCCTGTCCCCCTGAAGGACCTTTCTAGTAATCTTTGGATGGCCTATTCCCCTAAATGACTGGTGGCATGTAAGGAGTTAAATGACTTCCGTTGGAGGTTCCCAGGCAGAAAAAGGAGTCCCTCCTTGTGGAACCACCCCATATGATCTTCTTGAAAGCCCTCACTCAGAGTCTTGCTTTCAGTATATGAAGGAGTTTCTGGCAGATTTGTCTGTGGAACTAAGGTGGAAACCCCTATTAGGACATTGTCCTGTAACGCTGCTCTCTTAGCTCTCTGACTGGCTGCTTGGTTCCCTTGTGCCACTTCCATGCTCCCTTTTTGGTGTCCTTTACAATGGACACTGAAACCTTGGCAGGCAGATGAACTGACTTTAAGAGCCTAAGGATTTGATCACCATATTTGATTGGAAACCTTCAGGTGGTCAAGTGGCCTATTTCTTTTGAAATAACAGCATGTGCATGTAGCACCAGCAACGCATACTTGTAAATGGCTACTCGTTTTCCTTTTCCCAGCTCTAAAGCTAGAATCAGGGCTATGAGCTCAGCTAATTAGGGCTGAAGTACCTAGTGGCAAAAGTTTAGCCTCTATGGTTTAGAAATTGGAGACTACTGCATATCCATCTCTTCTTTTTCCATCAAAGACAAAGCTGCTTCCATCAGTGTACCACATTTCCTCAGGATTGGTCAGAGGATCTTCTGACAATCCCTCTAGGGATGTTGTCCAGTGGTCCAAAGTTTCTAGGCAAGATTGAAAGGGGAGAAAGCCCTCAGGGGTAGACAGGAGGGTAGCTGTGTTAAGAACCTCACAAGGGGATATAGTCAGGCCTGGATTTTCCACCAGCACTAATTGATATCTGAGGATCCTTTGATCAGACATCCACAAATGGCTGCTCCCATTCAGGAGTCATTTCACTTGATGGCTGGTAAAATAGCTCACTCTCATGAAAGAGTTTTAAGGCATCTTCTACCAGGACTGCAATAGCTGCAAGATTTTCAAGGCAGAAAGAGATCTCTTCCCAGTAAGGGAGTAGGACACTCAGGGACCACCAAAAACTGGTGGGAAAATATTTGTTAATCCCAGCAACAAATAAGTGCTCAGGTAAATATTTTTGTAATTGTTTTTCCTGTAGCACCCAAAATGGTACAGGTTTGGGAAGAGAAGGCTACAGAGTAGGAGGTCAGGGCAGAGTAGGTAGCCCCTGTGTCAACCAAAAAGTTCTTGGACCTACATGCCACATCCGGTTGCACCCTTGGCTCCAACCATGTGATGGTTATCTGTGACAGGCGGGCTGGCTGGAGTGGGCTGCTTCAGTCCTGTTGAACCATCGTGAGGGAAGGCTTGGTGCTTGACCTTGAGGCTCTTGGGTCCCAAGGGCAGAGTCGCACTCAGTGTCCCAATTGATGGCATTTGTAGCAAGCCATTTTAGGAGACTTGTCACGGTTTGGACACTCTTTGGCCCAATGTCCCACCTCGCTACAGATTAGGATTTACCTCATGCTTTGTCCTTCAATGACTCGGGGTTTGCCATAGGGCTTCCCTGGAGGGTGGCCAGCGTCTGAGCATGCCTTGTCTCTTTCCTTTATCTCCCTTTCCTGGGCCTTGTCCTCCCTTTCCTGTTCTCTGTTATAAAAGGTACTGTGGTGGTCTGGACCATCTCATCTAAAGAGGCAGCAGAGTCCTGCTGCTATAGCTGTTGTAACTTTATCCTGATGTCTGATACATACTGGGACAGGAATTTGTCTTTTAAAATCACCTGTCCCTGGTAAGAGTCTAAATCCAGATTGGTAATCTTTTGGAGGGCCTCCTTTAGCCTTTCCAGAAAGGCAATGGGGTTCTCATTGAGCTCCTAAGTTACTGCTGAGACTGGGCACTGTCTTGCAACTAACAGACTTCCTTCTATTTTTATGGGTGGCCTTCTTTAGGGGTGAGTCTTTCTGAAGCTTATCCTACCCACTGTTGCAACCTGAGAGCCAGGCATCCCTGGGTCAGGGTGCAGATCCACAGGAAGGCTGAGGTGTGACAGCCTCCTGGAGATTGAATCCCCAGACAGGTTGAGACAGGTAGGCCTCCTGAGTATTGGGTCCCTGGGCGGATCGAGGCAGGTCGACTTCTTGGGACCCCTGGGCTGGAGTTGGGCATCCCTAAGGTCTCCAGCATGACCAGTGCTGGGTAGGATTAAGGGGTTGTAATTTTAACTCATTGCCAGTTTGTTCACCATAGAGATCATGATGTAAAGCAATCTAAGCCTGTGCCCTGAAACTGCAAACCTGGTGAAGCAGCCATATAAACCTTATCCTCTTATTGCTCTGAAGGAATGTAAGTCATTGATTTCCTCCCTTAGTCCTTCATTAGAGCAGGTTAGGATGTCTCCAATGGTAAACATTTCATTGTCATAGACCCACTTTAGGTAATAGCAGAAGTAATGACAAAGGACTGGGTTATCTGGTCCTGTTAGGGGCCTTAAGAGTATTTGAATAATAAGCAGCGTGGAGCAACGTTGCCTATAAGGGGGCAGGGTCCTGGTTGTAGGAGTTAGTAAGTGGCTTAAGAACACATTGATAAGAAGAAACAGACCAGATGTTCCATAAAAGTGGAGTGGAGATTTGATCCTGGGGTGTGCTTGTAACTTTAGGAGAAGGGTGGTAAGGATTTGGGCCCAAACAGCCTGCAGGGCTAACTCCCAAAGTGCAATCATTATCCATGGAAGCCCAATTGCCCTTGAAGGAATGCCACCAACAGATGGCCTTCTAGCAGGCATTGCGCGCCTGTCATCTGCCCTAGCAGGTCCACTGAGAGATGCTGTTGTTGTATACGTTGTAGGAAACATGGAAGATGAAGGCCTGAATAGTTATAGGGATTGGATATTATACAGTATTTCCCTCCCAAGGGCCAGCCATTTTCTGATTGTCCTTCCAGAAGACTGTACAGGCAACATGTGGGTCCAGATGGGCCTCAGGAAAAGAGCATGAAACCGGAGTGACCGGGGCAGGGTGCAACTTTTGAAAAAATGACATAACCCAAGGGAATAATATAAACAGATTAAAATCAAATGGGTCCAAGATGACAAGTCAAATTCAGCTAAACCTTGATCCCCAATCTGTAAGCTAAATGACACACCCAGAGGTGCAAGGACAGTTCCAAGGCACTGTCAAAAGACCAAGGAATGGGTGGTTCCCCAATTGTCGGAATGATCCTCTCACCCATTAGCATATGAAATCACCCAGCTGGCAAAAACTAACCACACCACATTCCATGGCGCTGTGGATGGCCCACACCCTGTGGAGTGTGCTTCTCTCTGAATCTCAACAAATCCACCTCTCACTGAATTTTTGCAATGAGACATCAGAGCCTGAGCTTCATTAGGTCCTGAAGCCAGGCACCATGGGTTTTGGCCAGGCTCAAGTCCCAGAAGAGAGGAGCTAAGGGACAGGAGGAAAAAGCAGTGGGAAAATCATGCTGAGAAATCCCCTTCATAACCTGCCAGAAAATCTGCTAAATACCTGACCTGTGCTCACAGTTTTCATTGACATGATCCTTGGCACAGAGAAGAGTAAGGACAGAAGAACCCCCACCCACTTGGGCAACAGCTGCTGGGGCCCAGCAGATAGTGGAGCCTTTGGGACACACCGAGGAGTAGCCTCTCCAGAGTCCCTCAGTTGCTCCCACTGCCATTCGCCTATTTTGGGGGGTTTTGAGGAAATAGGAAACAAGAGTTTGTAATGGAATTAAGATTTTGTGAGCCATATGTCCTTCCAGTCATAGGAGTGAGGACCTCCTACCTTAACCAGAGGTCTTCTGGAATCTGAGACTGAGCTGCGTGAGCTGTTTGTTTTTGCTGTCCCTGTTTCCAACATATTGGGCCTCTTGTAACTTACCCTGTGCTGGGTTTTCCTTGCATTCTGCTTCCACCATGGGAGCTTTTGCCCAGCTGGGCTTCTGCTGTGCTTGGCCTCTGCCTTGCAGGAGCCAAGCCAAAGTTGTTTCAGCCGGATTAAATCCAAGTCATGGCACCATAGATGTTGGGGGAGTTTGTAATTTCCTTGGCTGTGTTTCCTTGCAACAAAAATTTGAAGCGATGGACAGATCAGTGTAATTTAAAAATTACAGCCCTGTGTAATTTCTTCAGATGGACCTGTGTTACAGCTCCGTGTTACAGCTCAGTTTTATTTAGAAAGCAAAGGAAAATGTATCCTTAAAGTGTGAGGGTGGGCTGATGCAAAGAGAAGAGAAGCCCCCCCCCCAACCCCCCAGCCCAATTTTGGCTCCTCTTTTTATATTTATATTTTTTTCTCTTCCCCCTGAGCCTGCCCAATATAAATTGGGCTAGCCAGGAGGGCTGTTTGTTTTATCTGAGGTCCTCACTCCTGCCCTCAGACCTTCCTTTGTTCTACTTTCATGGGCTTTTCCCTTCTTTGTCTTTTAGCCATTGCCAGTTTGGACTCCTTTTTCCTATTCTAACTACCTAACAGATCACTGACACACTTGTGCACAGTGAATGTTTCTAGAATCTGAGGTGACAAAATTGTAATTGCACAACCATACATATTTTCAACCAAACAAAGTTTTTATTTTGCCTAGTCTGATCTGGTGGTTAAACTATCAAGTTTAAATTTTTATTTATCAAGAAAGCTGAAATCAGTGCTCAGGACACAATATTCATTGCATTGAAGTCACTCATTTGTGTTCCTAAAGACACTTGGAGGTGACTGATACCTTTATTCCTTTGAAACTCCATGAAGGCAAGTCCATTACCAAGTGCCTATTTGTTGTCTGCTGTTGTACTTATCTTTCTATCATATCTATTATCTGTCTATCTACTTGTCTTTGTTCTTTACCAGATCTTTAGATAAATAGCACCTATGCTGAAATAGATATATCAATTAGGGAGTAAACTGTCTCAGTCAAAAGGTCTGTTGTTCAGTCACTAAGTCATGTCCAACTCTCTGCAACCCCATAGACTGCAGCATGGCAGACTTCCCTGTTTGTCACTGAATCCCGGAGTTTGATCAAACTCATGTCTGTTGACTTAGTGACACCATCCTGCCATCTCATCCTCTGTTGTCTCCTTCTCCTCCTACCCAGGTGGTTCAGTGGTAAAGAACCTGCCTGCCAATGCAAGAGGCTCTGGTTTGATCCATGGATCAGGAGGATCCCCTGGAGGAGGGTGCAGCAACCCATTCCAGTATTCTTGCCTGGAGAATCCCATGCACAGAGGAGCCTGTCAGGCTACTGTCCATGGAGTTGCAAGAGTTGAACATGACTGAAGGACTAAATCACCACCGCCACCATCTCCTCAAAGGTTCATCTCCAAATACCATCACATTAAGAGTTAGGGCTCTAGCACATGAATTTTTTTGAAGACAGTTCACTCTGTGGCATAGCCCCTCAGTTTTCTAGTCAAAACCCTAGGTCCTTACTAAGCTTTCAAATTCTTACAGTTTCTAAAAGTTAATTTCTGTCCCCTAAGTTCCGCCTTTCATTCTCCCAACTGTGTCTTCTGCTTCATAAAATATTGACTCAAGGAGGAAACCAAACAAATGTTAGGTTCATAAATCCTAGCTCCTTTTATTTCTCTTTTTCCTAAAAATTATCTGAGCATTGAATTCTCTTGCAGTCAGAAGTGTGGTGGGGAGAGCTGAAGCTTTATAATCAGACATCTGCTAGGTACTACTCCCCATGAATCATGTCATTATTTTGTTTCCAGTAGCATTGAACATGGCTCTATGAGGTGGGACAGTTATCATTCCCATACTGAAGGTGATGAAACTGTAATCTAGAAATTTAAAATAACTTCCCCCAAGTTGTATGTTATTAAAGGGCTTCCCTGGTGCCTTAGACAATAAAGAATTCACCTGCAATGCAGGAGACCTGGGTTTGATGCCTAGGTTGGGAAAATTGCCGGGAGAACTTCCCAAAGTTGCATGTTATTAAACAACAGATTTAGTTCCGACTGTCAGACTTCCCTACTACAAAAAGACACACTGAACTAAAACGTAAAAATGCAACTTGTGCTCAGTTGTGTCCAACCCTTTTGTGACCCCATGGACAGTGGCCCTCCAGGTTCCTCTGTCCATGGGATCTTCCAGGCACGATTACTGGAGTGGGTTGCCATTTCCTTCTTCAGGTGACCTTCCTGATTCCGGGATTGAATGAGTCTTCTGTGTCCCCTCATTGGCAGGTGGATTTTTCACCACTGTGCCACCTGGGAAGCCCAAAGATGCAATGAATTATACATAAAATTAATACATTTTGTTATCTTAATATAATATTTCATAGAGATTTTCCTAATTTCAACAATAACCTTGAAAATCTCACCAACAAGAAACAAATGTTTAATCTCATGTGCCTCATTGTAGGAGACCCTGGTTCAAGTCCTGGGTCGGGAAGATCCTCTGGAGAAGGGATAGGCTACCCACTCCAGTATTCTGGCCTGGAAAATTCCATGGGCTGTATAGTCCTTGGGGTCGCAAAGAGTCAGACTTGACTGAGCTACTTTCACTTTCACTTTTCATAAGTATGCCTCTCAAAATTGTATTCTTTATATTAGCATTACCAATCATTAAAATTCTGATTTTGACATAACCTTCTGATTTTCTTATCATGCACTATTTTCAGTACCAGTAATGAAAACTGAGAACTTAGAAAAATCAAGGCTACTGAAATCTTAGACTTATTAATGCCTAATTTAGATTTTTCTCATATCCCATTTCCTTTGAGGTTTTTTTTTTTTTTAATTCTTGCTCCCACTTACATTACCTCTTCTTAAATTAAATTTTTAAAAATCTCCTGTCATCAATTAAAATCCTCTTTAATCTCATACTGACTATGACAAGAAAGTAAATTTTTTCATAAACTAATTAAATGATTAATGAGACATGCCTGAAAGAATGCTTGTTGCTCAAAAGCATAATAGAGCTAGAAGCAAAACTTTAAGCATGAATTAATCAACAATAATATATGATTAGGATAAAGAGACATTTATTTTCTTTGAGAAAACTTTGCTGTACTGAATACTTCTGAAATAGTGTATTCCACTCTGAAAATGATGCAAACCTTATCATGGTGCTAAAATATTAAAACTCCTAACATTGTAAATATACTTCTAAATTTAAACAAAAGCAGAAACATTTAGTTGTAGTTTTGAATGGACATAGAAATTAAATTTTTCTCCTAGAAAATACAAATATCTGTTTTCCACTTGTTACCCAGCCAAATGAGATTTTGTAGTAGGTGTGAAATACATTCACTATGCACATTTAAGTCCAAATGGAAGAAATTTTCTCACTTGGCCGAAGAAATTTATTGTTTATTGTGTCTGTTGCTAAATACTGAAGGGCTGATATTGACCCTGTGTATGTACCATGCAGAGGGCTTCCCTGGTTGCTCAGTGGTAAATAATTCGCCTGCCACAGGAAGCACAGATTCAATCCCTGGGTTGGGAAGATTGCCTGGAGAAGAAAATGGCATCCCACTCCAGTATTCCAGTTCTTGCCTGGGAAATGCCATGGATAGAGGAGCCTGGTGGGCTACTATCCATGGGGTCACAAAAGAATCGGACATGACTGAGTGACTAAACAACACAGTATACCATGCAGAGCACAAGCAAAGCTTATTTCAGGAACATCCGATGGCAATATGACAGTATCATGAAGAAAAAAAAACATTAAAATGCAAATTGGCAATTTGTAATGCCTAGGAATGCTTAAATCTTGTCCAGTTACTGTTTGTCTAATGTAAGTATTCACTTCTTGATACCATTAATTCCATTATTGCTTCCTATGGCAAAGATATGTTCCCATCCCCCTTACTCAAAAACATAATTTCTTTTCATAACCAAATATGTTACAGACCTCACCAAATATATTCTTATATTTCCTCAAGCAAAACTGTATATTATTAATCTTAAATTTTCCCTCAATGGTATGTTTCCCTTTTTTTTTTTTTTTAATAAAACAAACACTTTTTGTGTTGATGCTGTAATTGCTTTTCATGTCTAAACTTGTTGAGAAAACAAAACAGAATAAATAAAAGATGGATGCTTTCTTCCTTCTAATGAACACTTTTTCATAGCAGTAAATAGTAATAAGATTTCTGAACACTTGACTTTCTAAGCATGATTAAAGTTAAAATGTTATGATATAACAGAGTTATTAAGTAAAAGAAATGCATTTAATCAATAATAGAACTCCCACTTTCATTCTTCAATTAATGCTCTCTTGAACACATCTATTTTTGGCTCCTTATTATATTCTGTTTCTGATACTTAATAAATTTATATTATATGTGTACATGCTAAGTCACGTCAGTCATGTCCAACCCTTTGTGACCCTGCGGACTGTAGCCTACCAAGCTTCTTTGTCCATGGGATTCTCCAGGCAAAAACACAGGAGTGGGTTCCTGCTCCAGGGGATCTTTCTGACCCAGGGATTGAACCTGCATCTTTGAATTCTCTTTCATTGGCAGATGGGTTCCTTACCACTATTGGGTAGCAAAAAGGAAAAAATTAATCTCCACATCCATTTATTGTATATTTAATTATTAACTGTCCATTAATAATTCTTAATTTTTATTTCATGATGCACAGATTTTATCAATAAAACTAAAATCAAAATATTTAAACAAAATTTTGACTTATTTTGCTTTATTCAAATACAAAATAAAAGGGAAGTTATCTCAGAATTAACTAACTAAGACCTAGGAACACTGGGAAAAATGAGTCATTGCAAACATATTTCAAACATTGATAATCATTCCATTTTGGGCATTTTAGATAAATAGAAACAAATTAAGAGTGACACTGATGAAGAATTAAATTCTCCAGCTGCAAAATACAATAGACATGTGCTTTAATAGGAATGAGATGATGTTTGTTTGTTTTGTATTATGTCTCAGCCTGACCTGAAAGATCTACTTAAAGAATCAGGAGTCATATGTAACACTGGAAGAGTTTTGTTTGTGGTAAGTACATCTAACTCATAGATTCAACTGGATCTAATACAGATCATGAAAGTTTTCATAAATTAATATAATCTGTGAAGTCTGTAATAGTACTTTAAAGATTTATAATAAATATGAATCATTAGGATATCTGAGCAGTAAACTTCAAAGTATGATCAAAGTTATATTCAATTTATAATTAATGTATAGGGAGATATGTGAAAAACATGCAGTATAGCTATTTCTTTAAAGACAAGAGATTGCTAGTGAATGTAGATTAACACACTTTCTGTTTTAAAGTTTAGAAAGTCAAAATAAGCTACATGTAAAAACAGTGTAATGAAATGTACTGGTCCATGTGTCTCCCAGATACTCCTTAATAACACCCATGTATTTATGTCCGCCTGGAACTTGTGGGTGTGACCTTATTAGGAAAGAGATTCTTTGCACATGTAATTAGTTATGATGAGTCATACTTGAGTAGTTGTTTAGTCCTTAGGTCATGTCTGACTCTTTGCAACCCCATGGATTGTAGCCCACCAGGGTCCTCTGTCCATGGGGTTTCCCAGGCAAGAATACTGAAGCCAGTCACCATTTCTTCCTCCAGGGATCTTCCCTACTCAGAGATTGAAGCCATGTCTCCTGCATTGGCAGGAGGATTCTTTACCACCAAGTGACCTGGGAAGCCCATACTTGAGTAGAGCTGGTCCCACATCAATATGACTAGTGTCCTTCTAGGGAGCTGAGTAGAGAAAGACACAGAGACACACACAGAGAGAACATAGTGTACAGACGGAAGCAGAGGTGGGTGTGGTGCATCTACAAACCAGAGAGCACTGAAAACTGCCAGAAGTCACCCGAAGCTAGAAGAGAGGTGAGGGATAGATTTCGCTCTTCGGGTTCCTATTGAACCAACTCTGCGTTGTTCCTTCACCCAGTTGTGTCCAACTCTTTGCCACCCCACGGACTGCAGCACACCAGGCCTCCCTGTCCATCACCATCTCCCAAAGTTTGTCTAAGTTCATGTCCATTGCATCGGTGATGCCATCCAGCCATCTCATCCTCTGACACCCTCTTCTCCTTCTGCCCTCAATCTTCTCTAGCATCACAGATTTTTCCAATGAGTTAGCTGTTCACACCAGCTGACCAAAATACTGGAGTTTCAGCTTTAGCATCAGTCCTTCCAATGAGTATTCAGGGTTGATTTCCCTTTAGATTAACTGGTTTGATCTCTTTGCTGTCCAAGTGACTCTCGGGAGTTTTCTCCAGCACCACAGTTCAAAGGCATCAATTCTTAGGTGTTCTGCCTTCTTTACAGTCCAGCTCTCACAACCATATGTGACCACTAAGAAGACCATAACCTTGACTGTACAGACCTTTGTCAGCAGAATAATGTTTCTACTTTTCGACAGAATGTCTAGGTTTGTCATAGCTTTCCTGCCATGAAGCAAATGTCTTCTGGTTTCATGGCTGCAGTCACCATCCACAGTGATTACTGAGCCCAAGAAAAGGAAATCTGTCACTACTTCCATCTTTTCCCCCTCTTTTTGCCATGAAGTAATGGTGCTGCTGGATACCATGATTTTTTTTTTTTTTTTTTTTTTAATATTTAGTTTTAAGCAGGCTCTTTTACTATCCTCCTTCACCCTCATCAAGAGGCTCTTTAGTTCATCTTTGCTTTCTGCCATTAGAGTGCTATCATCAAATCTGAAACTTTATCATATCTGAGACTGTTGATGGTTCTCCCGCCTACCTCGATTCCAACTTGTAACTCATCCAGCCCGGCATTTCTCATGATGTGCTCAGCATATAGATTAAACAGACAGAGTGACAGAAGACAGACCTGTTGTACTCCTTTCTCAATCTTGAACCAATCATCTGTTCCATCCATACAGGGTTCTAATTGTTGCTTCTTGACCTGCATACAGATTTCTCAGGAGTCAGGTAAGATGGTCTGGTATTCCCACCTCTTTAAGAGGTTTCCAGAGTATTATGATACACACAGTCAAAGTCTTTGGTGTAGTTGATGAAAGAGAGGTAGATGTTTTTCTCTGGAATTCCCTAGCTTTCTCTATGATCCAGCAAATGTTGTCATTTTGATCTCTGGTTCATCTTCCTTTTCTAAACCCAGCTTGGGCATCTGGAAGTTCTTGGTTCACATAATGCTGAAGCCTAGCATGCAAAACTTTAAGCATGACCTTACTAGCATGGGAGATGAGTGCAATTGTCTGATGGTTAGCACATTCTTTAATACTACCCTTTTGGGGAACTGGGATGAGGATTGGTCTTTTCCAATCCTGTGGCCACAGCTTGGTCTTCCAGATTTGCTGACAAACTGAATGCAGCATCTTGATGGTATCTTGCTTTAGGGTTTTGAATAGTTCTACTGGAATTCCATCACATCCACTAGCTTTATTAACAGCAGTGCTTCCTAAGGCCCACTTGACTTGCTCTCCAGAATGTCTGGCTTCTGGTGGCTGACCACACCATTGTAGTAATCCAATTCATTTGGATCTTTTGTGTGCAGTTCTTCCATGCATTCTTTCCATCTCTTCTTGATCTCTGCAGTGTCTACTATGTTTCCACAGTTTATGGCCTTTATTGTGCCCATCTTTGGGAAAAATATTTCCTTGATATCTCCAGTTTTCCCAAAGTGATCTCTAGTCTTTCCCCTTCTTTTGTTTTCTTTTAATTTTATACACTGTTCATTGAAGAAGGCCTTCTTGTCTCTCTCTGTGCTGTTCTTTGCAAATCCGTGTTGAGTTTGACATACCTTTTCCTTTCTCCTTGCTTTTTACTCCTCTACTTTCTTTAGCTGTTTGTAAGGCCTCCTCAGATAACCACTTTGGCTTCTTGTTTTTCTTTTTCTTTGGTATGGTTTTGTTCAATGCTTCCTGTACAATATTGTGCACCTCCATCCGTAGTTCTTCAGGCACACTGTTTATAAGTTCTAATCCCTTGAATCTATACATTACCTCCACTTCATATTTATAGAGAATTTTATTTAAGTCATGCCTGGCTGGCCTGGTGGTTTTCTCCACTTTCTTTAGTTTAAGTCTGAATTTTGCTGTGAGAAGCTATTTATCTGAGCCACAGTCAGCTCCAGGTCTTGTTTCTGCTGACAGTATACAGCTTCACCATCTTCAGCTACAAAGAATGTAATCAATCTGATTTTGGTATTGGCCATTTGGCAATGTCCATGTGCTAAGTCATCTCTTGTGTTGTTGAAAAAGGGTATTTGTTATCACCAATGCATTCTCTTGGCAGAATTCAGTCTTTGCCCTGGTTCATTTTGTTCTCCAAGGCCAAACTTGCCTGTTACTCCAGATATCTCTTTACTTCCTACTTTTGCAGTCCACTCCCCCATGTTGAATAGAACATCTTTTTTTTTTTGGTGTGTTTTTTCTAGGAGGTCTTCTAAGTCTTCATAGAACTGACTAACTTCAGCTTTCAGCAGCAGTGCTTGGGGCATAGACTTGGATTACTGTGATGTTGAATGACTTGCCTTGGAAATGAACAGAGGTCCTTCTGTCATTTTTTAAATTGCACCCAAGTACTGCATTTTGGACTCTTGTTGATTAATAGGGCTACTCCATTTCCTCTATGGGATTCTTTTCCACAGCAGTAGATATAATTGTCATATGAATTAAATTCTCCCATTCCTGTCCATTTTATTTCACTGATTGCTAAAATGTTGATGTTTATTCTTACCATCTCCTGCTTGACCACCTCCAGTTTACCTTGATTTATGAACCTAACATTCCAGGTCCCTACATAATACTGTTGTTTGCAGCATTAGATTTTACTTTCATCACCAGACACATCCACAATGGATGTTGTTTCTGCTTTGGCCCAGCCACTTCATTCTTTCTGGGGCTATTAGTAGTTCTCCTCTGCTCTTCCCCAGGAGCATGTTGAACACCTTCAGACCTGGGGAACTCATCTTTCAGTGTCACATCTTTTGTTCTTTTATACAGTTGCTGAGGTTCTCCTGGCAAGGATACTGGGGTGGTTTGACATTCCCTTTTGCAGTGGATCACGTTTTGTCAAAACTCTCTGCTATGACCTGTCAGTCTTGGGTGGCCCTACCCTGCATGGCTCATAGCTTCATTGAGTTATGCAAGTGCCTTCCCTGTGTAGGGAGGATCATCTGAAGGAGGAAATGGCAACCCACTACACTATTCTTGCCTAGGAAGTCCTATGGATAAAGGAGCCTGGTGGGCTACAGTCCATGGGGTCACACAGAGTTGGACATGATTGAGTGACTGAGTACACACATTCTACAGAATACTTTTTCTGACTACTGCTTGCAAAAATATTTCCACCATGGTTTAGATTACGGAGCACAAGGTTAAATGATCAGCAAAAATAGGACTAACATGTATGTAATACATCTAAATTGGCCTTTGGATATTAGAGACAACAACACACATATATATGTGTACATACATGAAAATATGGTCATGATTTTTGACTTTTAGAGGAAACTCATGCATGCCAATTTTACTGGAAATTTACCATTTAAAATATTTACAAATAATTCAATAGAATATTCTCATAGATACCAATGTCTTCCCTTTCTCCATCATTTTACAAATTCCATTGTATATGCTGTTTTCATTTATATATCTCATTTGTAATATACACCTATTTGTACATTTAAACTATAATACTGTGAAACATAAACAAATGTATATTTGTATATAGAAATAAAATGACAAGCATATATATTAAGTTAGCAAAAAATTAATCTTTGTATAAACTTATATGATTACTATATCAATAATAGCTTCATTTTATTTTTTTACCAGATAAAACAATCTAATCATCATTGCTTGAGTGAGTGAGTGAAAGCCTCTCAGTTGTGTCATTTGCATTTCCCATGCAAATACTGGAATGGCTTGACATTTTCTCCTCCAGAGGTCTTCCCAACCCACAAATCAAACCTGCATCTCTTGCATCTCCTTCATCGGCAGGGGAATTCTTCACCACTGTATTACCTGGTGCAGAGTATATCATGTGAAATGCCAGGCTGGATGAAGCACAAGCTAGAATCAAGATTGCCTGAAGAAATATCAGTAACCTCAGATACACAGATAACACCACCTTTATGGCAGAAAGAGAAGAAGAACTAAAGAGCCTCTTGATGAAAGTGAAAGAGGAGAGTGAAAAAGTTGGCTTAAAACTCAACATTCAGAAAACTAAGATCATGGTATCTGGTCCCATCACTTCATGGCAGATAGATGAGGAAAGAATGGAAACAGTGACAGACTTTATTTTCTTGGGCTCCAAAATTACTGCAGATGGTGACTGAAGCCATGAAATTAATAGAACCTTGCTCCTTGGAAGAAAAGCTATGACCAACCTAGACAGCATATTAAAAAGCAGAGATGTCACCTTGCCACCAAAGGTCTGTCTAGTCAAAGCTATGGTTTTTCCAGTAGTCATTAATGGATGTGAGATTTGGACTATAAAGAAAGCTAAGCACTGAAGAACTGATGCATTAGAACTGTGGTATTAGAGAAGACTCTTGACAGTCCCTTGGACTGCAAGGAGATCAAACCAGTCAATCCCAAAGGAAATCAGTCTTGAATATTCATTGTAAGGACTAATGCAAAAGCTGAAGCTCCAATACTTAAGCCACCTGATGTGAAGAATTGACTCACTGGAAATGACCCTGATGCTGGAAAGACTGAAGGCAGGAAGAGAAGGGGACAACAAAGGATAAGATGGTTAGATGGCATCACTGACTCAATGGACATGAGTTTGAGCAAGCTCCAGGACTTGGTGATGGACTTGGAAGCCTGGTGTGCTTCAGTCCATGGGGTTGCAAAGAGTTGGACATGACTGAGTGACTGAACTGAACTGAACTGTGCCACCTGGGAAGCCAACATAGATATAGGGACAGAATAATAGTGTAAAGAGTAAATTTCCCTGGAAAAGGGGACTAGTGGGTTTGAAAAACAAAGCAAAATAAAACTGAGTACACATAACCAGGTTTGTTCTTAGTCCCTCAGTCATGTCCAACTCTTTATGATCCCATGGACTGTAGCCCTCCAGGCTTCTCTTCTGTCCATGGGGATTCTCCAGGAAAGAATATGGGAGTGGGTTGCTATGCTCTCCTCCAGGGAATCTCCCCAACCCAGGAATCGAACGTGGGTCTCCTTCATTGCAGGCAGATTCTTAGAAAAGTTGTACTCATTTTATTCTAAAGAACACTTGGAACTCTGTGGTGCATGTGTGTTAAGAAAGAGAAGCATGTATGTTATTCTAAATGTATGAAGAACTAAACATAAGGAACCAGTGGGATTCATAGAAACAATACTCTGCCAGAATGATGGAGAATGTTTCCATGGTCAACATTCTTCATTTCTGCAGATGGAGAAGATTCAGAGGCTCTGCCTGTACATTGCACTGAAATCTTTGTGTATGCACTAGTTTTATATCTTGGGTTTATAATTTACTTGACAGTTTAATTCATGTTCAATAAACTCAGACCACTCCACTAGTTGTGGTATATCAAAAGTGAAAGTGTTATTCATTCAGTTGTATCTGACTCTTTGGGACCCCATGGACTGCAGCCTGACAGGCTCCTCTGTCCAGGGGGTTTTCTAGGTAAGGATACTGGAGTGGGTTGCCATTTCCTTCTCCAGAGGAATCTTCCCGACCCAGATGTTGAACCCAGTTCTCCCACATTTCAGGCAGACTCTTTACCATCTGAGCCACCAGGGAAGCCCTAAGTGGTATGTTAATATCACTGTAATCTTGCTGGGCTTTTTTTTTAAATTGGGGTATAGTTACCTTACAATGTTGTGTTACTTTCTGCCATACAATGGAATCAATCAGCTACGTGTATGCACATATCCCTTCCCTCTTAGACCTCCCGCCCGCCCCACACCATCCCATCCATCTAGATCATCACAGAACAGTGAGCTGAGGTCACTGTGCTATATACAGCATATTCCCACTAGCTATCTGTTTTACACATGGTAGTATATATACGTCAATGGTACTCTCCCAGTTCACCCCACCTCCCCTTCTTCCCAAACCATGTCCACATGTCTGTTTTCTGCATCTGCATCTCTACTCCTGCCCTGTAACTAGATTCATCTGTACCATTTTTTTCTAGATTCCACATGCATGTGTTAATATAGGACATTTGTTTTTCTCTTTCTGACTTAACTTCATTCTGTGTGACAAACTCTTGCTGGGCTTTTAAACAGAACCAATTCATCAAAAGCATAAAATCCTTGCAACTAACCATAGGGTTTATTTAGTAAAAAGAAAACTTTGTAAATAACTATTGAAATTTTCAGTATTATACATTTTAAACATTATACTCTAGTTAAAGTTTATAGTATTTTATAAAAAATCATTTTGGCATAGTAATTAAAACTTGTACTTGAAAGACTCTTAAACCTAAAGTGGGAAATAAATTCAACTCTTTCCCACCTCATTTCTCTTCCCTAATCTTCCCAGCTTCTTGCTTACTATCTCTTCCAAATTTTGCTATTAAAACACATGCAAATAATTTACAGTATGAAGTTTTCCTCATTTGGATATCCTGCTAAAATAAAAAAGCACATTCACGTGCATCAATTACTAAAGAAAATGTGTTTCTGTATGAAGAGAGAAAGGCTTTGTCTGTCATCATTTTTTAGCAATTTCTCACCTAATAAAACAGAGAAAACACTCAGGGTTCGTTGATGTGGCAGACAGTGTGATATTGGTCTGGGGAGGGATTTACAGAAATACCTAAGGAAAGTTTTAGGGTCCAAGGCTCCATAATTTACTATTAGAGTAACTTAAAGTTACTACATTTAGCACCTTTCCTGTACATTCCAAACCAGAAAAATTGGTAACAAAGCATTCGTATTCTGTATTTATCATAATATTTCTTCTATGGAGATATTTCATTTTTTTCCACTTTTTCATCAATTTCAATTTCTTCTTGACTTAAATATTTACAGAATGTTGAGGGAAAACATAGACTATATGAAAAGCATATCTAGTGTTTTTATTTCTCTAAAGCCTCTTGGGGAGAATGGTTGACTAAAAATGTGGATATCAATAACATTTATATTTACTTTATAAATGTGTTTTTCAACAAATTTCCCTTTTCTGGAATAATATAAGCTGCTCATAATATGAAAATTACTTTCTATTTCTTGAAAAGAATAAAGACTGCAAATGACCATGATTTCGTGGCTTAGAACAGTCTTGTCATTAAACAGGATAACAATAAATTAATCTTCATAATGAAGAATGTTAAAAGGGTATACGGAATAGAAAATAATCAAGATTTAAAGGGAAAACTGAAAGTTTCCCCTAACAAGACTGTTACAATTCTTATATCAGGTTATAAGCTTTTATTGTTTACTTGCCTTAGTTTGATGTTTATAATCTTAGCAGGCAATGTAAACCAGGTAACAGTGATATACAGAGTACAGGAAAATTACAGATGATTATCATTTTGATGTGTTTTTTTAACAATAAATTGTAATGTTTTACAGTTGATTGTTTCAAACCTACAATTATATGCTTAATGAATTCTGAACTAAAATTGTATATATAGTTGATCTTGTCTCTTGATAATATAAATGTTAGATTAAGCATATTTAAATGTATGTAAATATATTCCAAGATTTTAAATGAATCCTAGGACAAAAGAAAATTATATGAGATAATGTAGCAATATTTGTGACATTTAAACATTGACAAAATGCAAGGCACTAAGATGTGTCTTCTGGGGATACAAGAGATCAAAAAGATGTTTCCTATTTGAAAGCTGAAGCACTGTTATAAAAAATGAAGTTTCTCCTGCTTACTTTAAAATGTTCATAACTCATTTCAAAGCTAAATCTATAACCAAAAAAATATTTTTGTTGACTGGGATGCTTGTGGATTTATTTAAAATATTTAGTGTTTGGTATGAGACAGCTAGTTCCATTATTTGTTTAACATACATAAATAAGAACACATTTAAACAGGTATTTAAGTTTTGGTAATAAAGTGAGTCCCAATTATAAGGCAGTAATTACGTCTGCTTCTGCTTAAATAAGAAGAGTTGCCTAAATTTAAAAACCTACTTTATTAAGGGAAATTAATTTGATTTAATATTGTAGACTCATGAAGTTAATTCCCAGTCTTTATGAAGAAAATCTTGTCATTAGCGTAATTTAAAGTTTGCCAATAATGTTACTCTATATTCATGTCTTGATATTCAACTTGAAATAGTGAGAATATAAATATACTGAATCAAAGCCAGTTCGATGTGAGTTCAGATAACAGCAGCAAAATTGTTGTTATTCAGTCATTCAGTAGAGTCAGACTCTGCAACTCCATGAACTGTAGCATGTCAGCCTTTCTTTGCCTTCAGTGTTTCCCAGAGTTTGTTCAAATGCATGTCCACAGAGTTGGTGATGCAACACCAACAGAGTTGGTGTATAACTATCTCATCTGCTGCTGCCATCATCTCTTTTTGTTTTCAGTCTTTCTCAGCATAAGGGTCTTCTCCAGTGAGTCGATTCTTCACATCAGGTGGCCAAAGTATTGGAGCTTCAGCTTGAGCAACAGTCCTTCCAATGAATATTCAAGAGTTGGTTTCCTTTAGGATTGACTGGTTTGATCTCGTTGCTGTCCAAGAGACTCCCAAGAGTCTTCTCCAGCACTACAATTAGAAAGCATCAACTCTTCAGTGTTCAGCCTACTTTATGGTCCAGCTCTCACATCCATACATGACTACTGGAAAAACCATACCTTTAACTATGCAGACCTTTGTTGGCAAAGTGATGTCTCTGCTTTTTAATATTCTATCTAGGTTCGGTATAGCTATGTAGCTCAGTTGGTAAAGAGTCTGTTTGCAATGCAGGAGACCAGGATTTGATCCTTGGGTCAGGAAGATCCCCTGGAAAAGGAAATGGCAACCCACTCCAGCATTCTTACCTGGAAAATCCCATGGTGTGTTACAGTCCATGAGGTCGCAAGAGTCGACACAACTTAGCGACTAAACCACCGCCAACATCCTTCCAAGGAGCAAGTGTCTTTTAGTTTCATGGCTGCATACTCCATCCATAGTGATTTTGGAGCCCAAGAAAAGAAAATCTGTCTCTGCTTTCACTATTTCCCCTTCTATTTGCCATGATGTGATGGGGCTAGATGCCATGAACTTACTTTTCTGAATGTCGAGTTTCATGTCAGCTTTTTCACTCTCCTCTTTCACCTTCATCAAGTAACTTTCTAGTTCTTCTTTAGTTTCTGTCATTAGAGTGGTATCATCTGCATATCTGAGGTTGTTTATATTTTCCCCAGCAATCTTAGTTCCAGCTGTGATTCATCCAGCCCAGCATTTCTTGCGATGTACTCTGCATATAAGTTATTAATAAATAAGCAGGATGACAACATAACAGCCTTGTCATTCTCCTTTCCCAGTTTTGAACTTATCACTTGTTCCATGTCCAGTTATAACTATTGGTTCTTCACCCACATACAGGTTTCTCAGAATACAGGTAAGGTGATGTGGTAATCTCATCTCTTTAAGAGTTCTTCACAGTTTGTTGTGATACAGAGTCGAAGGCTTTAGCATAGACAGTGAAGCTGAAGTAGATGTTTTTCTGGAACTGCCTTGCTATCTCTACAATTCAGTGAATTTTGGCAATTTGATCTCTGGTTCCCCTGACTTTTCCAAACCCAGCTTTTACTTCTGGAAGTTCTCAGTTCATGTACTGCTAAAGTCTAATTTGACAGATTTGAGCATTACCTTGCTAACATGTGAATTTAGCACAATTGTACACTAGTTTGAATATTCTTTAGCATTGCCCTTCTTTGAGATAGAAATGAAAACTTATATTTTCTAGTCCTGTGGTCACTGCTAAGTTTTCCAAATTTGCTGACATATTGAATGCAACACTTTAACAGCATCATCTTTTAGGATTTTATATAGCTCAGCTGGAGTTTCATCACCTCCATTGTCTTTGTTCCTGGTAATGCTTCCTAAGGCCCACTGGAATTCACACTCCAGGACATTGGGCTCTAGGTGACTGACCACACCATCATGAATATCCAGGTCATTAAGACCTTGTTTGTATAGTTTTTCTGTACATTCTTGCCACCTCTTCTTAATTTCTTATGCTTCTGTTAAGTCTTTACTGGTTCTGTCCTTTTTCGTGTCAATTTTTGCATGAAATGTTCCCTTGGCATCTCCAATTTTCTTGAAGAAATATCTAGTCTTTCCCATTCTATTATTTTCTTCTATTTCTTTGCATTGTTCATTTAAGAACTTCTTATCTCTCCTTGCTATTCTCTATATCTCTGCATTCAGTTGGGCATATCTTCTCCTTTCTCCCTTGCTTTTCACTTTTCTTCTTTCCTCAGCTGTTTTTTAAGTTTTCTAAGATCATGTACTACTAGTAAAAAATAAAGTAAGAGTGATAGTTAGAAACCCATTGGAGGAATTAGGATAGGATAAGATGGAGTGCCATACAATGCAATACATGCATATTTACTACGCATATTATATATTTATATAATTACACGCATGTATATTTACAATATATGCTCATGAGTACATATGTGTGCATACGTTGTTTGCTTGCTTGCTTGGCCCTTCCTTCATCAGTCTGCACCCCTGGTCTTGGCTGCTTTCTGTGCCTGTGTGCTAAGAACAGAAACGCTGACCATGGCCACCACAGCAAACCACACATGCCTCCATCCTTCCTCAGAGGTCAGTGCTGGCTTCTGCATGGCCCCCTTCACACTGGGTAAGCATGGAACTTGAGCAACCCCAGTGTACATGTGAGATGCATCCAGGCTCATGGAAGCTCTGTCTTCTCCAGCTCTGCCCAGAGGAGGCTCTGTGACACCCTCTGTAAGTGCAGCTGGAAGATAAGGCAATGGCACTTAGGGCAGACTTTCCACAGTGAGAGAGAGGATACCTGATACATTTCTAGATAAATTACTGTCTCTTCCTCCTTCATGCACTTAAATCAGATAAAATGCTTCTTCTGTGATGTTCTTACTGAGGGGAACATGAGCAAGTAATAAAGGGTCTTCGTTTTTTGACAAACTGCATCCAGCTTAGTAATTCATCTCCTTTTGTTTGTTTTCTTTCTCACAATTTCACCTTCAATTCCCTTCAGTCTCGCTTTCTCAAAATGCATTCACTAAAACATTAGCATGTAATCTTTTTTTTTAAATATTTTTACTTTTTAAATTACGTAAGTATGACAACACATTTATAGGAAACCTGGAAAATACTGGAAAAAAGTTACACATAGTTCCACTATATATTACAATTATTTTTAAGTAGATAAATGATGATTTATGGTTGGAGTGTCAATATCAAAATCTAGAATGAATAGACAGAAAAATAGAAGGATATAGTAGACCTGAAAAGCACTATGAACCAATTCAACATAGTTAAGATTTATACAATTTTCATACAACAGCAGGATACAAATTATATTCAAGTTTCTGTGGACTATAAACTAGGAGACACAAGAATATATCCAGGGATAAAAGAAAGTGTGGCTGCTAAATTGTGTGGTTTAAAGTTATTTAAATCATACAGAGTCTGTTCTCTTATCACTGTGGAATTATGTTTAAACAGTATTGGGGTGGTCCCAAGATGGTGGAGGAATAGGATGGGAGACCTCTTTCTCCCCCACAAATTCATCAAAATATCATTTGAATGTTGAGCAACTTCCACAAACAATTTCTGAATGCTGGCAGAGGACATTAGGCACCCAGAAAAGCAGCCCAATCTTTTTGAAAGGAAGTAGGACAAAATATAAAAGATGAAAACAGAGACAAAAGACTTAGGTATGGAGATTCATTCTGGGGAGGGAGTTGTGAAGGAGGAGAAGTTTCCACACAATAGGAAACCCTCTGACAGGTGTGTCTGCAGGGAGTTATGGAAACTCAGATGACAACATAACCGGCGGGGGCGGGGAGGGGGATAAAAACAACAATAACAACAACAACAACAACAAAAAACAGAATATGCACCTAACTACAACTACCAGCAGGGAAGTAGCCCAGAATTTCGCATCCGCCACCAGTGAGTGGGAGCTGGGCAGAGAGCCCCAGGAGGCAACATTGGTCCTTAGGGTAAGGACTGGGCTTGAATGTCCTGAGGACAATCTGAGGGAGTTCATGTGACATAGAAACCCAAACCATGGGATTGTCAGAGAGACCCCCAAGAAAAGACCTTTCCCTTGAAAGGCTCTAATGCCACAAGGTGACCCCTGGCGCACTCACAGAACAAAGGATTGAGCCCTAGCGAATACCAAAGGAGAGCAAGCCAGCTGCCGTTTAGGACCCTCCCTCCCCAGAGGCAGAGAGGCAGGTGTGCTACAGCCAGAGCCAGAAGGCAATGGGCTGGTGCAGTCTTTGCCCCAGTGACCACATCTTCCACCAAGCTTTAGCAGGCTCTCGATTGCTAACTGTATCTTCCTGCGATCCTGGAAGGATCACGTCCTCCAGGAGTGTCACAGCCTGAAAGCAGCTCCCCAGAGGAGACACATGGCACACCTGGGACTGGGCCCTTATGGCACACCCAGAAAACCGGGCAGCCAGGACTGGGGACGTGCATGAGATGCACGACCCACATGGAGTGTGCTCACCAAGCACCTGGTCTCCTGAAGGCTCGGACCTGGGAAGGGCACAAAACGCATAGCCCATCTGCGTCTGTGCCCTTGTGGAGCACAGAGAACCTGAGTGACTGAGACCTGGGAATTCACGAAGTGAAGGGCCCACTTGGGACAATGCCCTCGCAGGATGTCCTGGAGCCTGAGCAGTGTAGGCCCAGGAAGTACACAAAGCCTTGGGCTGTGGCAAGCCCAGTGTGGTCCATCCACTGCAAGCACTTCCCACACAGGCCAGCAGTATTTGTTTGTAGTGTCCCTCCCTCCCCGTAGCACAGCTGAACAAGTGAGCTTAAATAAGTGACCACTTCACCCCCTTGTGTCAGGGTGGAAATTAGATACTGAAGAGATTTGCAAGCAGAGGAAGCCAAAATAAACAAAGAAAGGGGAACAGCTCTGGGAATGACAGGTGCAACAGATTAAAAATTAATCTGAAGTTAATGCTAAGATTGTGCATTTGAGAGGCAACTATAGACCTTGAAAACAAGTGCAGCTGGAACAAGGGACCATCTGACACTGAACTGACCCCACACTGCCCACAAAAGCCCGAGAGAAATTGTTAGATATATTTTTACTATTATCAATGTTTAATTTTAAAAAAAATTATTGCTTTTAACTCCTTTAACTTTCATTTTTATAGCCTATTACCTTTAAAGAAACTATTTTTGAAAAACAAATTCCATATATATCTTTTATTTTTGTGATCAATTTTGTTTTGTATTTTCATATTGTATTTTTGAGAGTCTAACCTCTATTCTGCATTGTTAATCTTTGTTTTTTATATTTGTTATCAATTTTTTTACCTTTAAGAATCTCATTTTCAGTATCCATTCTCACTTAGGGATTTGACTACTGGCTTGATTGCTCTTTCACCTTTTGACTCTCCCTTTTCTCCTCCTGGTCACCTCTATTTCCCACCTCCCACTTCTCTTCTATATATAACTCTGTGAATCTCTCTCAGTGTTTCTGGCTTTGGAGACCTGTTTCAAAATTAACCTAGGGGTTTTATCTTCTGTTCTGTATGGATGGAGAAGTCTTGAGGCTACTGTAAGAGAAGGACCAAAACCCAGAGGCTGGAGGTTTAACTCCAGAACTTTAGAACATCAGAGAACTCCTGACTCAAGGGAACATTAATAGAGAAGAGCTCACCCAAAAATCTCCACACCTACACTGAAATCAAGCTTCACCAAAGAGGCAACAAGTTCCAGTGAAAGCGTTTGCACTACAAAGGAAACTATAAGTAAGGTGAAAAGACAGACCTCAGATTGGGAGAAAATAATAGCAAATGAAGAAACAGACAAAGGATTAATCTCAAAAATATACAAGCAACTCCTGCAGCTCAATTCCAGAAAAATAAATGACCCAATCAAAAAATGGGCCAAAGAACTACACAGACATTTCTCCAAAGAAGACATACAGATGGCTAACAAACACATGAAAAGATGCTCAACATCACTCATTATTAGAGAAATGCAAATCAAAACCACAATGAGGTACCATTACACGCCAGTCAGGATGGCTGCTATCCAAAAGTCTACAAGCAATAAATGCTGGAGAGGGTGTGGAGAAAAGGGAACCCTCTTACACTGTTGGTGGGAATGCAAACTAGTACAGCCACTATGGAAAACAGTGTGGAGATTTCTTAAAAAACTGGAAATAGAACTACCATATGACCCAGCAATCCCACTTCTGGGCATACACACCGAGGAAACCAGATCTGAAAGAGACACATGCACCCCAATGTTCATCGCAGCACTGTTTATAATAGCCAGGACATGGAAGCAACCTAGATGCCCATCAGCAGATGAATGGATAAGGAAGCTGTGGTACATATACACCATGGAATATTACTCAGCCATTAAAAAGAATTCATTTGAATCAGTCCTAATGAGATGGATGAAACTGGAGCCCATTATACAGAGTGAAGTAAGCCAGAAAGATAAAGAACATTACAGCATACTAACACATATATACGGAATTTAGAAAGATGGTAACGATAACCCTATATGCAAAACAGAAAAAGAGACACAGAAATACAGAACAGACTTTTGAACTCTGTGGGAGAATGTGAGGGTGGGATATTTCAAAAGAACAGCATGTATACTATCTATGGTGAAACAGATCCCCAGCCCAGGTGGGATGCATGAGACAAGTGCTCGGGCCTGGTGCACTGGAAAGACCCAGAGGAATCGGGTGGAGAGGGAGGTGGGAGGGGGGATCGGGATGGGGAATATGTGTAAATCTATGGCTGATTCATATCAATGTATGACAAAACCCACTGAAATGTTGTGAAGTAATTAGCCTCCAACTAATAAAAAAGAAAAAGAAAAAAAAAAGAAAGACACACCATGCTAATTCTCCAGCAACAGGGAACAAAAACCTGAATATTAAAATATGGGCTGCCTAAAGCCATGCCAAACCCCTAGATGCCCCAAACTCACGAGTGGACACTTCACTGCACTCCAGAGAAAGGAGATCCATCCCCACTCAACAGAACTCAGACACAAGCTCCCCCAACCAGGAAACCTTGACAAGCCACTGGTCCAGCCCCACCCAGAGGGAGCAGATGCCACAGTTAAAAGGGACCACGACCTTCTAGCCTTCAGAGAAGGTACCCCAAATACAACAATCTAAACAAAACAAAAAGACAGAGAAACATTCAGAAGGTGAAGGAACATGATAAAACCCCACCAAACCAAACAAAAAAGGAGGAGAAGGGAGTCTACCTGAAAAAGATTTCAGAATACTGATAGTAAAGATGACCCAAAATGGCAGTGGAAGGTAAACTCCCAAACTCACTCTATAAGGCCACCATCAGCCTAATACCAAAACCAAACAAAGATGCCACAGAAAAAGAAAACTACAGGCTGACATCACTGATGAACATAGATGCAATAACCCTCAACAAAATTCCAGCAAACAGAATCCAAAAATATATTTAAAAGATCAAACATCATGACCAAGTGGGTTTTATTTCAAGGATGCAAAAATTCTTCCATATTTGCAAATTGATCAATGTGATATACTATGTTGACAAATTGAAAGACAGAAAACATATGATTAACTCAATAAATGCAGCAAAAGCCTTTGACAAAATTTAACACTTATTTATAATAAAAACTCTCTAGAAAGCAGGCATAGAAGAACACAACTCAACATAATAAAAGCCATATATGACAAACCCAAAGCAAACATTATCCTCAATGGTGAAAAATTGAAAGCATTTCCTCTAAAATCAGGAGCAAGACAAGAGTGCCCACTCTCACCACTGCTACTCAGCATGGTTTTGGAAGTCCTAGCAACACCAATCAGAGAAGAAAAACAAATAAAAAGGATTCCAGATAGGAAAAGAAGAAGTAAAACTCTCACTGTTTGCAGATGACATAATCCTCTATATAGAAAACCCTGAAAATATCACCAGAAAGTTACTGAAGCTACTAAATGAATATAGTAAAGTTGCAGGATATACAATTAATACACAGAAATCCCTTGCATTCCTATACACTAACAATGAAAATACAGAAAGAAATTAAGGAAACAATCTTATTTACTGTTGCAATGAAAAGAACAAAATACTTAGGAATAAATTTACCTAAAGAAACAAAAGACATATGTGATCTTTGATTTCTTTCTTCAGCATTTTATAGTTAAAAACTATAAAATGCTGAAGAAAGAAATAAAAAATGATACAAATAGATGAAGAAATACACCATGTTCCTACATTGGAAGAATCAATAGAGTGAAAATGAGTATATTACCCAAAGCAATCTATATGTTCAATACACAAGCTACCAATGGTATTTTTCACAGAAATAGAACAAATAATTTCACAGTTTGTATGGAAAGACCAAAAAAAAAAAAAAAAAAAGGCTCAATAGCCAAAGCAATCTTAAGAAAGAAGAATGGAATTGAAAGGAATCAACCTTCCTGACTTCAGACTGTACTACAAAGCTACAGTCATCAAAACAGTATGGTACTGCTGCAAAGACAGAAATATAGATCAATGGAACAAAATAGAAACCCCAGAGATAAATCCACGCACCTATGGAAATCTTATCTTTGATAAAGGAGGCAAAAATATACAGCGGAGAAAAAAATAACCTCTTTAACAAGTGGTGCTGGGAAAACTGGTCAACCACATGTAAAAGAATGAAGCTAGAACACGTCTAACAACATACACAAAAATACATTCAAAATGGATTAAAGATCTACATTTAAGACCAGAAACTATAAAAACCTTAGAGTAAAACATAGGCATAACATTCTCTGACATATATCACAGCAAGATCCTCTATGACCCACCTCCCAGAGTAATGGAAATAAAAACAAAAATAAACATATGGGACTGAATTAAACTTAAAAGCTTTTGCACAATAATGGAAACTATAAGCAAGCTGAAAAGGCAGCCTTCAGAATGGGAGAAAATAATAGAAAATGAAGCAAATGATGAAGAATTAATCTCCAAAATACACAAGCAGCTCATGAAGCTCAATACCAGTAAAATGAAAAACCCAATCAAAAAGGCCAAAGAACTAAACAGAAATTTCTCCAAAGAAGACTTGCAGAGCACTAAGAAACACATGAAAATATGCTCAACATCACTAATTATTAGAGAAATGCAAATCGAAACCACAATGTGGTATCATCTCTTGCTGGTCAGAATGGCCACCATCAAAAAGTCTATAAACAATAAATGCTGGAGAGGGTGTGGAAAAAAGGGAACCCTCTTACACTGTTGGTTGTAATGCAAACTGGTGCAACCACTAGAAAGAACAGTGTGGCAAGTTCTTTAAAAATTGGAAATAGAACTCATATGACCCAGCAATCCCACTACTGGGCATAAACATCGAGGAAAAGCAACCTAGACATTCATCAGCTGAAGAATGGATAAGAAAGCTGTGGTACATATACACAATGGAATATTACTTAGCTATAAAAGACAACATGTTTGAGTCAGTTTTAATGAGGTGGATGAAACTGGAACCTATTATACAGAGTGAAGTAAGTCAGAAAAAGAAATACCAATGCAATATATTAATGAATATATATGGAATTTATATAAATGGTAATGATGACCCTATATGTAAGGCAGCAAAAGAGACATAGATGTAAAGAACAGGCTTTTGGACTATGAGGGAGAAAGCAAGGGTGGGATGATATGAGACAATAGCATTGAAACATGTATATTACCATATGTGAAATAAATGATGAGTGTCAAGTTCACCACATGAAGCAAGGCACTCAAAGCTGGTTCTCTGGGACAACCCAGAGGAATGGGGTGGGGAGGCAGATGGCAGGGGTTCAGGATGGGGGACACATGTGCACCCATGACTGATTCATTTCAATGTATGGCAAAACCACCACAATTATCCTCCAATTAAGTAAACTAATAAATTTTTTAAAAATTCAAAAAAAAAAAAAAAGAAAAAGATCAATGTCAAAAGATATTTGAGGAGCCTGTTCTAGTTCAAGATGGGGGAGTAGAAGGATGTACCCTCATCTCCTCCTGTGAGAGCACCAAAATTGAAACTACCTGTTAAACAACCATTGGCAAGTGGAGGCTGGAACCCGACACAAAGAGATACCCTACGTCCAAAGACAAAGAAGCCAGAGTGAAATGATAGAAGGGGTGCAACCAAGATAAAATCAAATCCCATATCCCCTGGGTGAGTGATCCATAGACTGGAGAGAAAAATGCCAAAGAATTTCTGGTACTATCATAAAGGTTCTGAACCACATGTCAGGCTTCCCACTGGGGGATCCTACAAAGGGGTTGGGAATCCCCAGGAAATCTGGCCTTGAAGTCAAGTGGAATTTGATTATAGGCCTTCCAGAGGACTGAGGGGAACAGAAATTCTAGTCCTGGAGGGCACAAATAAAATTTTGTACTCACGAAGACCCAGAGGAGAAGAGCAGTGACCCCACAGGAGACTGAACAAAAATTACCTCCTAGTGTTGAAGGGCCTCGTATGGATGTGTAGGTCAGCATGGGCTCACAACAGGGAAAATGGCACTGGAAGGTACCCCTTGGGGTAAAGACTCTTGGAGTTCACCATTAACACTACCATAACCCAACCCCATGGACTACAGCACACCAGGCTTCACTGTCCATCACCAGCTCCTGGAGCTTGCTCAAACTCATGACCATCAGTCGGTGATGCCATCCAACGATCT
The DNA here is from genome assembly GCF_910594005.1 of Cervus elaphus. NCBI lineage: Eukaryota > Metazoa > Chordata > Mammalia > Artiodactyla > Cervidae > Cervus > Cervus elaphus. The sequence continues at coordinate 4,186,205 of NC_057843.1, read as the reverse complement.
CACCCTCTGTCATCCCCTTCTCCTCCTGCCTTCAATCTTTCCCAGAATCAGGGCCTTTTCCAATGAGTCAGTTCTATGCAGCAGGTGGCTAAAGTACTGGAGCTTCAGATTTAGCATCAGTCCTTCCAATGAATATCCAGGGCAGATTTCCTTAAGGATTGACTGGTTTGATCATCTTGCAGTCCATGGGACTCTTGAAAATCTTCTCCAATGCCACAATGTAAAAACATCAATTCTTTGGTGCTCAGCTTTCTTTATAGTACAACTCTCACATCCATACATGACTACTGGAAAAGCCATAGCTTTGACTATAATATGGACCTTTGTCAGCAAAGTAATGTCTCTGCTTTTAATAGATTTGTCATAGCTTTTCTTCCAAGGAGCAAGTGTCTTTTAATTTCATGGCTGCATTCACCATCTACATCTATTTCAGAGCCCAAGAAAATAAAGTATGTCACTGTTTCCATTGTTTCCCCATCAATTTTTCATGAAGTTATGGGACTGGATGCCATGATCTTAGTTTTTTGAATGTTGAGTTTTAAGCAAGATTTTTCACTCTCTGATTTCACTTTCATCAAGAGGCTCTTTAGTTCTTCTTCTCTTTCTGCCATAAGGGTGGTATCATCTGCATATCTGAGGTTATTGATATTTCTCTAGACAATCTTCGTTTCAGCTTGTGCTTCCTCCATTCCGGCATTTTGCATCATGTTCTCTGCATATAAGTTGAGTAAGCCAGGTAACAATATACAGCCTTGACGTACTCCTCTCCCAATTTGGAAACAGTCCATTGTTCCATGTCCAGTTATAACTGTTGCTTCCTAACCTGCAAACAGGTTTCACAGGAGGCAGGCAAGGTGGCCTGGTATTACCATCTCTTAAAGAATTTTCCACAGTTTGTTGCAATCTACAAAGTCAGAGGGTTTAGTATAGTCAATGAAGTGGAAGTAGATGCTTTTCTGGAACTCTCTTGATTTTTCTATAATCCAGCAGATGTTGTCAGTGTGATCTCTGGTTTAAACTGGCCTTTTCTAAATTCAGCTTGAATGTCTGGAAGTTCTCATTTCATGTACTCTTGAAGCCTGGCTTGGAGAACTTTGATTATTACTTTGCTAGCGTGTGAGATAACTACAGTTGTTCAATAGTTTGAACATTCTTTGATATTGCCTTTCTTTGGGATTGGAATGAAAACTGACCTTTTCCAGTACTATGTTTTCCAAATTTGCTGACATATTGAGTGCAGCACTTTTAACAGCATCATCTTTTAGGATTTGAAATAGTTCACTGGAATTCCATCACCTCCACTAGCTTTGTTCATAGTGATGCTTCTCACTCCAGGATGTCTGGCTCTATGTAAGTGATCACACCATCATGGTTATCAGGTCATTAAGATCTTTTCTGTGGTTTTTACGATTATAGATACATGATGTATTTATATTTTAGAAAACATGAATTTTTGTATAGTTAGAAAATAATTATGACACTTTGATCATAAAAAATTAAGGCACTATAATCATATGATGTATAATCATATATGTACATATATGATGTATTTATATTTTAGAAAACATGAATTTTTGTGTAACTAAGAAAATTATGATATTTTGATTCCACTTGTTTGACTTAGTATGATAGTATGGTAGAATTCTAATTAAAAAATAGATATGTAATAAGCTACAAGGGTTTACTGTTTATATAGGGAACTATAGTCAGTATCTTGTAATAATCTATGATGGAAAATAGTTTCAAAAATAATATGTGTGTATTTGTGTAGCTGAATCACCTTGCTGTGGACCTGAAGCATTGTAAGTCAACTATACTTCAATAAAATATGTATTTTTACAATGATATTTGAAAATAGCCTGCACATTTTCAAGCATTAAGCACATAATCTTTGCCCCTCGTTCTGTTTTCCATGTCTTGGGCTGAGACTTGGAACTTGATAAAGTCATGGGGAAAGGACAGGAGTGGGAGTTGGAGGCCAAGGAGGAGAGTGATTTGCAAACGTGGTTGACAAAATCCAATATGGCTACTGAGAGGCTGGGTAATAAGATGAGATATCACCATTAGATTTGTCAAAGTGAAAGTCATTCATGAGTTTATAAGAGCCATTTCAATTCAGGATCCGTATTTATGGCTGTAAAATAAAACCAACCATGACTGCAGACTGCTGTGCAGAATAAGTGTTCTTGATTTTCATTCAGCTCCATTCACACATGCAAGATTGGAAAGCTAAAGTGCCCTCTTGTTAAATGATCCCTCTGGTGTTAAATGTCCTCTCCTTATAAGTGAATAATGATGCCTCATTGAATATTATTGTTTTGGCAAAAGCCCAGAAGTGGTATTAGGGCACCTAATTTGTTAGTGTATACACAAGAGATGTTACCTTAACTTGCTCTGAGGTTATTTTCTACAACATCAGGAACTTTGCCTGACATGGACCAAATATTTTCAGTTTGAATAGAACCTTCCTCTAAAAAAATCAGTTGTTGAGTAGAACAGTTCCTGATCGAAATTTTAAAATTAGCTATATTCCCCTGTCAATGTATAATTGAGAAGACAGCTGTTAGCTAGATTTTTTTCACTCTTTTTCTTCGGGGGTGGGGGAGGTGATTCTTTTTTATTTTTAATTGCAGGATAACTGCTTTACAGTATTGTGTTGGCTTCTTCCATACAACATCATAAATCGGCCACAAGCACATGTATGTTCCTTCTCTCCTGAAGTTTCCCCCTACTCCCAACCCTCCCACCCCTCTAGGCCCTCACAGAGCACTGAGCTGAGCTTCCTGTGCTATATAGCAGCTTCCCACCAACTAGCTATTTCACACATGATTGTGTATATATGTCAGTGCTACTCTGTCGACTCATATCACCCTCTCCTTCCCCCACTGTGTTCAGAGTCTGTTCTTTGTGTTTGCCTCTCTATTCTTGCCCTGCAAATAGATTCATCAGTACCATTTTTCTAGATTCAGTATATATGTGTTAATATACTACACAATATTTGTTTTCCTCTTTCTGACTTAATTCACTCTGTATAACAGGCTCTAGGTTCATCTACCTCACTATAACTGGATTTTTTAAACAAAACATTCTCAATTGGCTATAAAAATACATTCACATTCCAGCTATCAAAAACTTTTGGCTATTTCTGTATAATCAGAAGGTAAGCAAGCAGGAGTGGCTGTTTTCCCTGGAGCAAATAATTCAGTTCTGCATTGTAATTGAGAAAAGAATCACAGTGTAATTAAAGGTCTACATTATAAGACTCATTCAAAAGCATGTGTATTTACCTATAGGGCCCAGAAACACCAGCCAGATACCAGAGCTCTGTGTAATAGGGTGAAGTATTTACCACACTGGGGTGTGAACAGCCCCTTGCAAACCACCACTACTTCTTTCAGAGTCCACTGTCTCCCCTTCTGGGTGGAGGTTAGGAAGATTTTGAATCTCTAAGCCACTGAAAGATCCTTATAGTTCACTTTTCTTTTCATTTATACATATACATGTATCTATTCTTCCCTAAATTATTTTCCCATTTAGGTTATTACAGAGTATTGAGCAGTGTTCCCTGCGTGTACAGTGGGTCCTTGTTGATAATCTATTTTAAATACAGCAGTGTGTATATCTTGGGGCTCCCCGGTGACTCAGATGGTAAAGAATCTCCCTGCAGTGTGGGAGACTCGGGTTCAATCTCTGCATCAGGAAGATCCCCTGGAGAAGGAAATGCCTATCCACTCCAGTATTCTTGTCTGGAGAATTCCATTAACAGAGGAACCTGGCAGGCTACAGTCCGTGGGGTAGCAAAGTCGGGCACGACTGAGCGACTAACACACACAGACGCACACGCACACACACACACAGTAAGTACTTTAATCCCAAACTCCCAACCTGTCTCCTTCTATCCCTCCCCTTGGTAAACCATACATTCCTTTTGTAAGTCTGTGAGTCTGTTTCTATTGTGTAAATAAGTGCATTTGTATAATTCTTTTTAGATTCCACATATAAGCAATATTGTATTATATTTGTCTTTTTCTTTTCTCTTACTTCACTTAGTATGAAAATCTCCAGGTCCACCGATGTTGCTGCAGATGACATTGTCTCGTGTTTTTAGTGACTGAATAACATTCCATTGTATATACGTACTATACCTTATTTACTCATTCATCTGTTAGTGGACATTTAAGTTGCTTCTATGTTTTGGCTCTTGTAAATAGTGCTGCCATGAACTTTGTAGTACATATATCATGAATTAGAGTTTTCTCTAGATATATTTCCAGGAGTTGGATTGCTGGATCATATGGCAGCTTTAATTTTGCTAAGAACCTCCATACTGTTCTTCCTTGTGGTTATACCAATTTACATTCCTACCAACAGTGTAAGATGGATCTCTTTTCCTCCTCACTCTCTCCAGCATTTACTGTTTGTTGATTTTTTGATGATAGACATTGTGGGTGGTGTGAGGTGATATCTCATTGCAATTTTAACTTGCATTTCTCCAAACATGTGACATATTATATTTTAAAAAATTAAACAACCAAACAACCCAATCAAAACATGGACAGAAGAGCTAAATAGTTCACTTTTGATCAGGATCAGAAAATTTCAGAGCACAGATGACAAGCATAGTAAGTCCTGCCAAGCGACCTGGGAGCAGTGTGCCGAGTTGGAGTTACTAAAGTGTATCCCTTCACCAGAGAGAAGAAATAAAAACCTGTGAGCATCTTAGGTGGTGCCAGGAATTCACTAGGCTGATCAAAACCACAGTCTATAGGCATTGGTTGGATTTTGTAGCTCTTTTTCCCTTCACACATTTTTAGTCATGCGGTCCACCTTGGAAAGTATCAAGCCCTTCTTTCTCCATCTTCACAAGCTATACAAGAAGCACTGTCTCACAGAGCTCTCCTCCTTTTTTCAGACCGGATGACTCTGCTCTGTTGTCCTCAGAAGAGAGCTAAATGGAATAATCCTTTATACTATCTCATTATAACAGGGACTAAATGGCCTCCTTTGGAGGAGATTTCTTTTCAATTCTCATTACTATTCTTTATCTCAACAAAACTCTTTATGAAAATAAAATGTGTAAGCTGATGTGGAGTTATTGAACCTATTATTAAACTCTAGAAATGGGAAAATTTGTTACAAGGTATAAACACATCTACACTGTGATCCACTCTACCACTCCGAAGTGTTTTTACATAACAAATACAAATATATGCACAAAAAGTCTTGTACAAAATTTATCATCTCAACTAATTCATGTTATCCAGAAGCTGAAAATGGCTCAAATGCCCAGTACAATGAAATGGATAAACAGCCTGTGATACAATGATACAATGAAGTACCGTTGAGTAGTAAAAGAAACAAACTACTGATACTCTCAGTAACTTGAATAAATGTCATTGACTAATGAAAATAGATAGATAGGAAGAAAGAATGGAGAGACAGAGATAGAAAGACAGACAGAGACAGAGACAACAGACAGGGCAAGAACATGCCCTATCTTGGAGTGGTGGAGAAGACTGTTTACTGGAAAGAACGGTGAGGGAGCTCTCCATGGTGACGGAAATATTCTATATCTTATTTTGGATAATTGCCTCATGGGCATATACAATTGCCAAAACTCCTTGAACTGATCACTGGAAATCTGTACATTTTTGTAAGTTAACTAGACTTCAGTTAAAAAAAAAAACATTTATTTTGTGTATGTCTTTGAAAGGCTGATATATCAGCATTGTTTCTTTTTTGGAAACATCCACTACCCTCATTGACTATTCCTCTTCCTTTAACAACATTTAAGTGGTTATGTTGTTACACTCCGTTATTGACTTCTAGAGCACTGTGTTTCTCAGTAGGCTCTTTGCCATCCTGCCTGTTTCTTCCTGCTCTGCTGAAGATAAAGGGGCTTTCTTACTTGGACATATTTCTTCAGAGAAGTAGTTTTTACATGCCTTGCAGCAGTGGCTGTATCATTGATGTTTCACAAGCTGCAAAAGTGTGGTAGAAGTGAAACTGCATACTATTTCTTGACCCTTCAACTATGATTAGGCTTATTTGTGAGTTCCAAATGTTTTAACTCTACTAGGAACCCCATAAACTCTGACTTAGTACATTAGATGTGTATCTAGCCTCAGAATAGTAAGAAACAGCTAACCCTGAGCCTGAAGTGAGCATTCTCTCCAATTTAACAGAACACCATCTCTGTTTTCACCACAGTTTCACCACTGTTTCACCATTATTTTATCTATCCCTCTGCCCTGAGGAATCAGGAGACAAAACATACAATTTCTCTTTGAGAAACTAGTCCTTCTCTCCAGCACACACATCTCTGCACAGGATGGAAGAGAGAACATTACCTTTTTTCTTTTTTTTTTTAAGCAGAGTTGTTTTTATTTCATTTTTGTTACATAAGTATTGAAAGTAACCAAAGAGACCTTTGAAATTTTGGCCAGATCATATCAATTATCCGCCCATAATTCAGATAAAACCTGAATTATCTCCAGACTTTACCCAAAGAAACAGCAGCGTCTCTTTATACTCTAAAAGTAACTTCAGGAGCTGCCTCTCTATTATCACTATGACTTTATAATTATTTTCTTCCCATTTTTCTGACTCTGCTATAACCACATGTATTTTCCCTTCCATTTTGATATTTTCTTAATGTTCCTTTTCCTCTCCAGCTTTACAGTTTTGGCACTGGCTATCTGTATCATCAAGAATGGTTTTCATTTATACAAATGAAAATTTTTTTTCCATATTTTACCTTCCTGATAATGTCTAATTCTCATATCTTAAGTTACAATCAACCACTTTCTCTTGAAATTCTCTGTTCCTTTCAGTCCTGTTTCACTTTTTCTTTTATTTCATATCATTTATAATATGAAATGTAATTTAGTTACTATAAAACAGTGGGCTTCAAACGTCCAACCCCACCCACTGGGTAAATCCTCCACAATAAAAAGGAACCACAGACCTCCAGAATACAGAAAGTCCACTCCAGACACAGCAATCTAAACAAGATGAAAAGGCAAAGAAATACCCAACAGGTAAAGGAACATGAAAAATGCCACCAAGTCAAACAAAAGAGGAGGAGATAGGGAATCTACCTGAAAAAGAATTTAGAATAATGATAATAAAAATGATCCAAAATCTTGAAAACAAAATGGAGTTACAGATAAATAGCCTGGAGACAAAGATTGAAAAGATACAAGAATTGTTTAATAAAGACCGAGAAGAAATAAAAAAGAGTCAATTAAAAATGAACAATGCAATGAATGAGATCAAAAACACTTTGGAGGGAACCAAGAGTAGAATAACAGAGGCAGAAGATAGGATAAGTGAGGTAGAAGATAAAATGGTGGAAATAAATGAAGCAGAGAGGAAAAAAGAAAAAAGGATCAAAAGAAATGAGGACAACCTCAGGGACCTCTGGGACAATGTGAAACGCCCCAACATTCGAATCATAGGAGTTCCAGAAGAAGAAGACAAAAAGAAAGGCCATGAGAAAATACTCGAGGAGATAATAGCTGAAAACTTCCCTAAAATGGGGAAGGAAATAGCCACCCAAGTCCAAGAAACCCAGAGAGTCCCAAACAGGATAAACCCAAGGCAAAACACCCCAAGACACATATTAATCAAATTAACAAAGATCAAACACAAAGAACAAATATTAAAAGCAGCAAGGGAGAAACAACAAATAACACACAAAGGGATTCCCATAAGGATAACAGCTGATCTATCAATAGAAACCCTTCAGGCCAGAAGGGAATGGCAGGATGTACTGAAAGTAATGAAAGAGAATAACCTACAACCTAGATTACTGTATCCAGCAAGGATCTCATTCAGATATGAAGGAGAACTCAAAAGCTTTACAGATAAGCAAAAGCTGAGAGAATTCAGCACCACCAAACCAGCTCTTCAACAAATGCTAAAGGATCTTCTCTAGACAGGAAATGCAGAAAGGTTGTATAAACGTGAACCCAAAAGAACAAAGTAAATGGCAACGGGACCACACCTATCAATAATTACCTTAAATGTAAATGGGTTGAATGCCCCAACCAAAAGACAAAGATTGGCTGGATGGATACAAAAACAAGACCCCCATATATGCTGTCTACAAGAGACCCACCTCAAAACAAGAGACACATACAGACTAAAAGTGAAGGGCTGGAAAAAAATATTTCATGCAAATGGAGACCAAAAGAAAGCAGGAGTCGCAATACTCATATCAGATAAAATAGACTTTCAAATAAAAGCTGTGAAAAGAGACAAAGAAGGACACTACATAATGATCAAAGGATCAATCCAAGAACAAGATATAACAATTATAAATATATATGCACCCAACATAGGAGCACCGCAATATGTACAGCAAACACTAACGAGTATGAAAGAGGAAATTAATAGTAACACAATAATAGTGGGAGACTTTAATACCCCACTCACAACTATGGATAGATCAACTAAACAGAAAATTAACAAGGAAACACAAACTTTAAATGACACAATGGACCAGCTAGACCTAATTGATATCTATAGGACATTTCACCCCAAAACAATCAACTTCACCTTTTTCTCAAGTGCACACGGAACCTTCTCCAGAATAGATCACATCCTGGGCCATAAATCTAGTCTTGGAAAATTCAAAAAAATTGAAATCATTCCAGTCATCTTTTCTGACCACAGTGCAGTAAGATTAGATCTCAATTACAGGAAAAAAATTGTTAAAAATTCAAACACCTGGAGGCTAAATAACACGCTTCTGAATAACCAACAAATCGTAGAAGAAATCAAAAAAGAAATCAAAATATGTATAGAAATGAATGAAAATGAAAACACAACAACCCAAAACCTATGGGACACTGCAAAAGCAGTGCTAAGGGGAAGGTTCATAGCATTACAGGCTTACATCAAGAAACAAGAAAAAAGCCAAATAAATAACCTAACTCTACACCTAAAGCAATTAGAGAAGGAAGTAATGAAGAACCCCAGGGTTAGCAGAAGGAAAGAAATCTTAAAAATTACGGCAGAAATAAATGCAACAGAAACTAAAGAGACCATAGCAAAAATCAACAAAGCTAAAAGCTGGTTTTTTGAAAAAATAAACAAAATTGACAAACCATTAGCAAGACTCATTAAGAAACAAAGAGAGAAGAACCAAATTAACAAAATTAGAAATGAAAATGGAGAGATCACAACAGACAACACTGAAATACAAAGGATCATAAGAGACTACTACCAGCAGCTCTATGACAATAAAATGGACAACTTGGATGAAATGGACAAATTCTTAGAAAAGTATAACTTTCCAAAACTGAACCAGGAAGAAATAGAAGATCTTAACAGACCCACCACAGGCAAGGAAATCGAAACTGTAATCAAAAATCTTCCAGCAAACAAAAGCCCAGGACCAGATGGCTTCACAGCTGAATTCTACCAAAAATTTAGAGAAGAGCTAACACCTATCTTACTCAAACTCTTCCAGAAAATTGCAGAAGAAGGTAAACTTCCAAACTCATTCTATGAGGCCACCATCACCCTAATTCCAAAATCAGACAAAGATGCCACAAAAAAACAAAACTACAGGCCAATATCACTGATGAACATAGATGCAAAAATCCTTCACAAAATTCTAGCAAACAGAATCCAACAACATATTAAAAAAATCATACACCACGACCAAGTGGGCTTTATCCCAGGAATGCAAGGATTCTTCAATATCCGCAAATCAATCAATGTAATACACCACATTAACAAATTGAAAGATAAAAACCATATGATTATCTCAATAGATGCAGAGAAAGCCTTTAACAAAATTCAACACTCATTTATGATTAAAACTCTCCAGAAAGCAGGAATAGAAGGAACATACCTCAACATAATAAAAGCTATATATGACAAACCCACAGCAAGCATCACCCTCAATGGTGAAAAATTGAAAGCATTTCCCCTGAAATCAGGAACAAGACAAGGGTGCCCACTCTCACCACTACTGTTCAACATAGTGTTGGAAGTTTTGGCCACAGCAATCAGAGCAGAAAAAGAAGTAAAAGGAATCCGGATAGGAAAAGAAGAAGTGAAACTCTCACTGTTTGCAGATGACATGATCCTCTACATAGAAAACCCTAAAGACTCTACCAGAAAATTACTAGAGCTAATCAATGAATATAGTAAAGTTGCAGGATATAAAATTAACACACAGAAATCCCTTGCATTCCTATATACTAACAATGAAAAAACAGAAAGAGAAATTAAGGAAACAATACCATTCACCATTGCAACAAAAAGAATAAAATACTTAGGAGTATATCTACCTAAAGAAACAAAAGACCTATACATAGAAAACTATAAAACACTGATGAAAGAAATCAAAGAGGACACAAACAGATGGAGAAACATACCGTGTTCATGGATTGGAAGAATCAATATTGTCAAAATGGCTATTCTACCCAAAGCAATCTATAGATTCAATGCAATCCCTATCAAGCTACCAACGGTATTTTTCACAGAACTAGACCAAAGAATTTCACAATTTGTATGGAAATACAAAAAACCTCAAATAGCCAAAGTAATCTTGAGAAAGAAGAATGGAACTGGAGGAATCAACCTGCCTGACTTCAGACTCTACTACAAAGTCACAGTCATCAAGACAGTGTGGTACTGGCACAAAGACAGAAATATAGACCAATGGAACAGAATAGAAAGCCCAGAGATAAATCCACGAACCTATGGACACCTTATCTTTGACAAAGGAGGCAAGGATATACAATGGAAAAAAGACAACCTATTTAACAAGTGGTGCTGGGATAACTGGTCAACCACTTGTAAAAGAATGAAACTAGAACACTTTCTAACACCATACACAAAAATAAACTCAAAATGGATTAAAGATCTAAATGTAAGACCAGAAACTATAAAACTCCTAGAGGAGAACATAGGCAAAACACTCTCCGACATAAATCACAGCAAGATCCTCTATGACCCACCTCCCAGAATATTGGAAATAAAAGCAAAACTAAACAAATGGGACCTAATGAAACTTAAAAGCTTTTTCACTACAAAGGAAACTATAAGTAAGGTGAAAAGACAGCCCTCAGATTGGGAGAAAATAATAGCAAATGAAGCAACAGACAAAGGATTAATCTCAAAAATATACAAGCAACTCCTGCAGCTCAATTCCAGAAAAATAAATGACCCAATCAAAAAATGGGCCAGAGAACTAAAAAGACATTTCTCCAAAGAAGACATACAGATGGCTAACAAACACATGAAAAGGTGCTCAACATCACTCATTATTAGAGAAATGCAAATCAAAACCACAATGAGGTACCATTACACACCAGTTAGGATGGCTGCTATCCAAAAGTCTACAAGCAATAAATGCTGGAGAGAGTGTGGAGAAAAGGGAACCCTCTTACACTGTTGGTGGGAATGCAAACTACTATAGCCACTATGGAAAACAGTGTGGAGATTCCTTAAAAAACTGGAAATAGACCTGCCATATGACCCAGCAATCCCACTTCTGGGCATACACACCGAGGAAACCAGATCTGAAAGAGACACATGCACCCCAATGTTCATCGCAGCACTGTTTATAATAGCCAGGACATGGAAGCAACCTAGATGCCCATCAGCAGATGAATGGATAAGGAAGCTGTGGTACATATACACCATGGAATATTACTCAGCCGTCAAAAAGAATTCATTTGAACCAGTCCTAATGAGATGGATGAAACTGGAGCCCCTTATACAGAGTGAAGTAAGCCAGAAAGATAAAGAACATTACAGCATACTAACACATATATATGGAATTTAGAAAGATGGTAACGATAACCCTATATGCAAAACAGAAAAAGAGACACAGAAATACAGAACAGACTTTTGAACTCTGTGGGAGAAGGTGAGGGTGGGATGTTTCAAAAGAACAGCATGTATACTATCTATGGTGAAACAGATCCCCAGCCCAGGTGGGATGCATGAGACAAGTGCTCGGGCCTGGTACACTGGGAAGACCCAGAGGAATCGGGTGGAGAGGGAGGTGGGAGAGGGGATCGGGATGGGGAATAAGTGTAAATCTATGGCTGATTCATATCAATGTATGACAAAACCCACTGAAATGTTGTGAAGTAATTAGTCTCCAACTAATAAAAAAATTAAAAAAAAAAAAGTGAAAAAAAAAAAAAAACAGTGGGCTTCTCAGGTGGCTCAGAAGGTAAAGAAACTGCGGGCAATGAAGCAGACCTAAGTTCGATCCCTGGGTTGGGAAGATTCCCCTGGAGAAGGGATTGGCTACCCACTCCAGTATCCTTGCCTGAGAGATCCCATAAACAGGGGAGCCTGGCAGGCTACAGTCCATGGGTTGCAAAGAGTTGGACACAACTGTACAACCAATGCACAAACACACTATAAGATAATAATGTATCATTTGTTGTCTGTTGTCTGTCAGTAAAATGTAAGACTCAAATATGCAAGAAACTCTACCTCTCTTGTTCACTGATGTATCCTAGTGACAAGAACATGTTTGGCATAGGAGAACATCACTTTTGAATTGATCTGGGAGCAATAGATTATTCTATAGATAACAAACTAGGCTGTCTCCAACTTGATCTTGTCATAAGCAACTAATACAAGAAGGAGGGAATTCTCTGCCAGTCCAGTGTTTAAGGACTTGGCACGTTATTGTCAGAGCCCAGGTTCAGTCCCTGGTCAGAGAACTAAGATCTGGCAGGCCGCACTGCAAGGCCAAAAACAAAAACAAGAGCAAAACGAACAAACAAACAAACCAAGGAAGAGAGCAGTTATTTCAGATATTTATATTTCTTTTTTTCCTTAAATTTGACAGTACTGTAGTTGAAAGTAGCTCCTTTAGATGGTAGTCCTGGAGGCTGTTTCAAATATTCCATTTCTCCTCACTGGGCATAAATGAGAAATGCATTGACTTGACACACAGAAGCTGATCCCCTGTGACTTAGCAGCCCATTGAATGTGTGCTGAAGGGATGTGAAATGTGCAGGTGTGGTCCTCTCTTTTCCTTCATTATGGTGATGGATGCTGTTCCCCACAGTGGGAGTTTTATCAGGCTGTGGAACAGAAGGAGGATGGGTAAAATAAAACCCATAGGTAGGATGATGAATACATGTCCTGAATCAGAAATAAAATATTGTTGCTTTAAGCTCCTGAGATATTTTTGCTTTACATTAGTGTGACTTAGAGACCATCCCAACTAATCAAAGTTCTTTTAGTGCTTTTCATATCTGTCTGCATCACTTTGTTGTTTGTCTTTTTTTTTTTTTTTTCATTCTAATATTGCTGTGGGCTTTGCCAGTAGCTCAGTGGTAAAGAATCTACCTGCAATGCAGGAGACGCAGAAAACTTGAGTTCCATCCCTGCGTTGGGAAGATCCCCTGGAGAAGGAAACGGCAACCCTCTCCAGTATTCCTGCATGGGAAATCCCATGGACAGAGAGCCTGGTGGGTTACAGTCCTTGGGGTCGAAAGAGTTGGACACACTGAAGTGACTGAGCACATTGCTGTGGATAATGCCAGTAGTTAACCAGAATTATTCCTGCGAGTTGCCCCTCTGCTTAGCTCCACTGGGAGAGAAATTTCTCAGTGCCTTACTTCTCTCAACTAGCTTGAAGCAGTGATCAATATACAGTAGCATGGATTTCTGCCTAAACATTAAGAAACAAGAAAGAAAATCAATGGCCGCATTCAGAATGCAGCACAGGCTTGCAGTGGGAGGTCGGCATGTGAGTTCCACGGTCCCTCCTCCTCTAGGGAAAAGTTTTCCGAGAACATTAAGTAACATTCCATTAAACTCCTGGGGCCTTTTGAGTGTCTCTCTTTGCAGGCTGCTGACATAACATTGAATGCCTTCTCCTCAGAGGCGGAAACCCATACCGTGGTGGATGTTTCTGTGAATTTTGAATGCAGAGCAAATGGGTCACTTCCAAAGTACCTCAGAAGTGGTATGTGCTTAGGATTCTATAGTTTATAAATTTCCTCTCTACCAGTGAAGCTGTCAGATACTACTGTTATTCCCTCTGGATTTTGGTTGTCAGTTTCTAAGGGCAGGAAGATAATGCAGATTATTCCATGAAGATTGTGACTCTGAAATTTTAGCAGGACTCTACCCTGTTCAGCTCAATGAGGGGGCACAGATTTGAAATGAACACTTACATTCATATGGGTCAAATAAAGCCTTAGGCTCAGATTACTTCTGAAGTTCCTTTGCTTCCCACAGGACCAATGCCTCTATATATTTCTCTCAAAACTGTTCCTCAAAAGAGCAGTGCAGTGTTCAGCCCACATTTTTTTTTCTTATAGTAGGTCAGGAAGATTTTTTTTCTTTTTTAATTGAAATATAGTTGATGGCTCAGATGGTAAAGAATCCTTTTGCAATGCAGAAAACCTGCTTCCTTTTTTTGATATTGAGCTCCATGTGTGGTGTTCATCTATTTGGGAAATTAATGACTTGTCGGTCACATCATTTGCAAATATTTTCTCCTGTTCTGTAGATTGTCTTTTCATTTTGTTTATGGTTGCCTTTGCTGTGCAAAAGCCTTTAATTAGGTCTCATTTGTTTATTTTTGTTTTTATTTCCATTATTCTTGGACACAGATCCAAAAATGTATCATTGGTATTTTATGTCAAAGAGTGTTCTGTCTATGTTTCCTCTAGGAGTTTTGTAGTATCTGATCTTACATTTAGGTCTTTATTCCATTTTGAGTTTATTTTTGTGTATGGTATTAGGGAGTGTTATAATTGCTTCCTTTTGTCTGTAGCTCTCCAATTTTCCCTGCATCACTTTTTGAAGAGACTACATTTTCTCCATAGTCTGAAGTCAGGGAGTCTGATTCCTCCAGCTCTGTTTTTCTTTATCGGATTTGGGCTTCCCAGGTGGCGCCAGTAGTAAAGAGTCCACCTGCCAATGCAGAAGACCTAAGAGATTCGGGTTCAATCCCTGGGTTGGGAAGATCCCTGGAGTAGGAAATGACAACCAACTCCATTATTCTAGCCTGGAAAATTCCATTGGCAGAGGAGCCCAGTGGGCTACAGTTTATAGAGTCACAGAGAATTGAACAAAACGAGCACATTTGGGGTCTAGCAAACTGCAGGTTCATTACGGTCCCTATCAAATTACCATCTTTCAGAGAACTAGATCAGCCCACCATTTTTAAGGTAGAACTCACTAAGAAGTGAGTTCCTTAGAGAATAACTGGATTCTTGATAATGTAATATGAGCAACAAGTACTAGCCATTGTATGAGGGGCTTTGGGGAGCTGACAAAGGGAGGCTAACTGGGAAGACTACAGAGCTCCCAGAGTCTGCTAAAAAGCTAATTAAAATATTCTACAAGTCTTACCTGCCTTCAGAGTCCCAAATTTTCTTGACCTCTTACATCAGAACAGTTTTATTTTTCTACCCATGAAAACAGTTGGAAAAGTCATTTTCATCTTTGTTCTTGAACCATAAATCATTCTAAGTTATATCTAAAGTGGAATTACACTCTGTTGACCCATAATTTTTAGCCACTTATGAAATAAGTTACTGTCTTTGATTACTTTCACATGTGATTAGTATGTTTAGTTCTTGTCAAAAGTGGCCAATTTTAGAGCCATACATTATTTTTCTCTACAGTGAAATGAATGTCCTTGATGTTCTAATTGTAGGTATTACCTATTTCTTATAGTTTAGCACTATGGAGAGATATACTGAAGAAAGATGAAATTCTACCATTTAAGGATAAAATCCATTAATATTTTGATTCATCTTCTATCATATATTTTAAAATATGTATATTCTTAGACACATGTGCATATATGTATACTTATGCATGCACACAAGTAGATGGATAGATGTAGATAAATATTCTTACTCATTTTATAAAAGGATAGTTATTTTGATACATATACACAAGTAGATAGGTAGATATAGAGAAATATTTTTGTTCATTTTTGCACATTCGATCCCCAGTTGGGAAGATCCCCTGGAGAAGGGAATGGCAACCCCCTCTGGTATTCTTGCCTGGGAAATCCCATGGACAGAGGAACCTGGGGGGCTATAGTCTGTAAGGACACAACTTAGTGACTAAACAACAATATTAATTATTGTAGGAAAGCAATATATCCCATCTATATATATCCATAAGAATGAATGACTGGAAATATTATTTTGTTTCAGGCCAATGTAGCTCAGTCAAACACAACTAAGCACACATATAGAAAAATAATTATTTTTGCTAATGACTGTGTCATAGTCTTGGTTTTGAATGCTTCCTAACAGAAGAATTCAAAATTAGCATTGATAATATGTGCCAGAAATGGCATCTTCAGCAAATTCTTCTTATCTTGTGAACTTGACTATACATTGGAAAGTCTCCTTTGCTTCTGGACTGTTTTCTGGAACTAACTTGTTAATCTCATATAAGATACTATAAACTTCAAATGTCTTTCCAATAGCGATATGCTTTTCTACTTAGATTAGCCAAAGTGAGTTTCTCTTATAATGTGTAAAACATATATAACCATTTACTTCGGTATTCTGCTTTCTCAGTTTATTCTTGCTCTTTTCTGGCTTCTCAGTTCAGTGTTTGGTTAGAGTAGGAGAAAAGGGAAAGGATGGGAAAATACTCTAGAGCACTTCTTCCTCACACATATATTCCTCTCTAATTACTGTTGTTTTCTGCCACTAATGGGGCTTCCCTGGTGGCTCAGATGGTAAAGAATCTGCCTGCAATGCAGGAGACACAGGTTTGATCCCTGAGTTGAGAAGATCCCTGGAGAAGGAAGTGGCAACCCACTCCAGTATTCTTGCCTGGAGAATTCCATGGACAGAGGAGTCCGGCAGGTTACAGTCCATGAGGTCACAAGGAGGCAGAAACAATTGAGAGACGAATTCTTTCACTACTACTTTTCTATCACTAACACAGCATATAGTAATATCCCCAAAATCTATTTCATGTTCAGCATCTATTAAAAAGTCCTATCCCTTTTTAATAATTGAAACATCTGAACCACAAAACATTTACTATGATGAAAAGACCAAAATAATAAAAAAGAGCGAGAGATGAAAAAGTTCATACATTTACTGCAAGGATGCACTGTTCAAGACAGTTTATATACCATGTCTTCTAAAAACCTTATGTGATATAAATTATGTTTCTCAATTTATTAATATGAATGTGGGTATAGAGCAAGAGGGAATGATTTGCTGAGAGTCATATAACTGATGATGTCAGAATGTAAACTAGATTATTCAAGATAATTGAATTATAATTCAAGATAATTTAAACTATATATCATCTTTTCCCTCCTAATTTTTAAGTACATTTAATTTTGTCCCTCGTTTTGGAGCACAAATTAAAATTGAAGACAGTGTGTGTGAAGATATGACAAATTGAAATCCTATAATATTTTCCAAATTCCTTGTTACCATTAACAATAAACTCATCATCACTCTCTCTTAAAGGACTAAATCTTACTCTGAGGTCATTTATAGGCGCTTAAATGGGCAAGGAATCTCAGATCAGAGTTAACGGGATAAGGGCTGGCTACTTTATTATAGGGTTCATACTTCAAAAACTGTTAACAAAATTTTAATACTGTGGTATCAAAGCATTAAACCAAGTATGGGTGCTTCAAGCATAAGAATTTGTCTGACTACACAGGTTACAGATTTATGAAGCTGTTCCTGATTTGTGAACACCCTTCCAAATAATCCAATTTGGATTGGTAATTGTATAAAAGCCTTTCCTAGTAGCTCAGAAGATAAATTGTATAAATAGAGAATATAGGTCACAAGTTGCTAATTATTACAGCTAAGTGGTAAGATGAAGTCATTATAATATACTTTTTACATTGTATATTGAATTTTCTGTAGTAAACATTTAAAAAGAAAAAAAAGTTGAAAATATTGGACTGAGAAAATTTCATGTGTATGGAAGACCAAACCAATGTAACAAACACATAATCAAGACAGAAAATAGCAAACAAATAAATAAATAAATAATAGGATAGAATATGATAAATCTGAAAGATAGTTGAAAAGGATCTGATAAACACACAAATTATGTCCAAAGGATTAGAACAAAAAGTGTGTTCAGAAATAATAAAAGAATTATTCTTATATAAGAACTTAGAAGAAAGTAGGTTTTAACTTCTCCAAAACAGGAATATTTGTGGATCAAAATATAACCTCTATACAAGGACAAAACAATACAGAGTGACTGGAATATACAGGTAAATTTGCTAAAATATAATAAGAAAGAATTCTAAATAAATCCTAGGGAAGCTAACTACTAAAGCAATCTGGAAATGACAAGAATTCAGGCTGGCCTCAGATTTCCCTCTAATAAGATTCTGTGAAAGAAGATTATATAAAAACATCTACAAAGTTCTGGATGAAAGAGAATATGCCCCAAGAATCTCTTTCAAGTAACAGATAGCAGAAAGGTATTTAGGCTTTTACTAATCCAAGAAATGGAGTGCATATAAACCCATCTTGAAAAGAAAAATCCACTCTTGATAATGAAATCTAGCCAATCTGGAGATGAATCAAAGTAAAGAACTCAGGAATAGGAAAATAAGCTAAAAAGGACTGATTATGCTAATTGACTGTTAAAATATGCAATAAGGATGAAAAATTCTACACATTATAGTTACAAAAATGGAGACGAGTTCTTGGGAACTGTGAAAATGTTTTCTAATAAGCAATCCATATTTATAGTTAAGAGCTTCCCAGGTGGCTCAGTGGTTAAGAACCCACCTTCCAATGTAGGAGACACAGAAAACTTGGGCTCAATCCCTGGGTCTGGAAGATCTCCTAGAGAAGGAAATGGAAACCCACTCCCATATTCTTGCCTGAGAAATCACATGGCAAGCCAGGACAGAGGAGCCTGGCAGGCTGTAGGATACAACTAGGCAACTGACCCATGCACGCACATTCATAGTTCAGGTGAACTGAGCAGAAATATATATGTCCTCATTTCTAATTGCAGTAAATTAGCAGCCAATGTCTAAAACTGAAATTTGTCTCAGAAAAAAAAAAGTGATAAGTAATCAAGTTTTCTTCATGCTTTTATCTTGAAGATATCTTTTGTAAAGAAATATATTGAGGGTAGTTGCTCAACATGCAAATAATCTTTTGATGAAATTCTGGGGGAGAAAGTAGTCTTTCCATTCCCTCTGCCATCTTGCTCAATAACACCAAGCTGTGGATGTGATGGGTGATGGAAGTAGGCTGATGTTGTAAAGAGAAATATTGCATAGGAATCTGGACTGTTAGGTCTATGAATCAAGGCAAATTGGAAGTGTCAAACAGGAGATGGCAAGAGTGAACATTGACATTTTAGGAATTAGTGAACTAAAATGGACTGGAATGGCTGAATTTAACTCAGATGACCATTTTATCTACTACTGTGGGCAAGAACCCCTTAGAAGAAATGGAATAGCCATCATACTCAACAAAAGAGTCCAAGATGCAGTACTTGGATGCAATCTCAAAAGCGATAGAATGAACTCTGTTCATTTCCAAGACAAACCATTCAATATACTGTAATCCAAGTCTATGCCCTGACCAGTAATGCTAAAGAAACTGAAGTCAAACTTCAGCTCTTTGTAGGTTCTATGAAGACCTACAAAACCTTCTAGAACTAACACCCAAAAAAGTTGTCCCCTTCATTATGGGGGAATGGAATGCAAAAGTAGGAAGTCAAGAGATACCTGGAATAATAGACAAATTTGGCCTTGGAGTACAAAACGAAGCACAGCAAAGGCTAGCAGAGATTTGCCAAGACAATGCACTGCTCATAGCAAACACCCTCTTCCAATAACACAAGAGAAGACTCTACACACAGACATCACCAGATGACCAATACCAAATTCAGACTGATTATATCCTTTGCAGCCAAAGATGGAGAAGTCCTATAGAATCAGCAAAAACAAGACTGAAAGCTGACTATGGCTCAGATCATGAACTCCTTATTGACAAATTCAAACTTAATTTCAAGAAAGTAGGCAAAACCACTAGACCATTCAGGTGTAACTTAGATCAGTTCACTTATGATTATACAGAGGAAGTGACAAATAGATTCAAGGCATTAGATCTGATAAACAGAGTGACTGAAGAACTATGGACAGAGGTTCATGACACTGTACAGGAGGCAGGGATCAAGACCATCCCCAAGAAAAAGAAATGCAAAAAAGCAAAATGGCTGTCTGAAGAGGCCTTACAAATAGCTGTGAAAAGAAAAGAAGTGAAAGGCAAAGGAGAAAAGGAAAGATATACCCATTTGAATCCAGAGTTCCAAAGACTAGCAAGGAGAGATAAGAAAGCCTTCTTCAGTGATCAGTGCAAGGAAATAGAGGAAAACAATACAATGGGAAAGACTAGAGATGTCTTCAAGAAAATCAGAAATACCAAGGGAACATTTCATGCAAAGATGGGTACAATAAAGGACAGAAAAGATATGGACCTAACAGAAGCAGAATATATTAAGAAGAGGTGGAAAGAATACACAGAAGAACTATACAATAAAGATCTTCATGACCCAGATAACTATGATGGTGAGATCACTCACCTAGAGATAGATATCCTGGAATGCAAAGTCAAGTGGGCCTTAGGAAGCATCACTATGAACAAAGCTAGTGGAGGTGATGGAATTCCAGTCGAGCTATTTCAAATCCCAAAAATGATTTAGAATATTCTGTGTTTTCTAACCCTGGAATGCATCTTTAAAAGGCACAAAATTGCCCATTCCTCAATCACAACAAAATTTTAATTAGATTTAATGTGTATTTGTATTTTGCATTTGCATTCGTATTTTGGTCATATTGTCACATCTGTTCTCAGTGAAAATAAAATCTTCAAATTACAACAAGCATTATTATTCTTAAGGGAATATTCTCAAGAAATATTATCATAAGACATATTAGACATACACATAAAAGTTTGTCAAAACCTGCCATGGTTTCCCACCTTTAATCCACTTTTATTGTGTATCTTTGGATAATTTGCAAGTTATCCAGAAAGTGCCTGCTATCTGGTCAACCTCAAAAAAGACTATGTTTTAAAATGTGCTCACAGTGTGACAAGTGTGGCAAAGTAAAAATATCCAAAATTAAAAATTAGAAGAGGAGACATTAAGTGTGGGCTTTATGGCTTTATAGTTTTGTAAACACTTCAGATTAAGAGGAATTGCAGTAATTGTTCTATTTTTGGGTAAAAGGATGCTAGTGTGTGTAAATCATCCTCAAAGCCAGTCAGCTGCTCGTCAGGTGTGCAGCAGCCGAGGCCCAGGTCCCTGGACCCATTTCTCTGTGTGCTACTCCGGACATTCACCATCCCTTGACCTTCTTATATTCTCACTTCAGACACCTGCCCGTGACTTTCTTTCTGCTCCCAAGTCACAGGCACTCACTCCTGAGGCACTCCAATGTGGGGGTACTCCTTGGTCACCTCCTAATTTGTGCTGTTGACAATGGTTTGTGTTCTCCAAGTCACACGGCTGATGGTGGAGTAGAAGGATGTGTGCTCATCTTCTCCTGTGAAAACTCCAAAACTGCAACTAACAAAAAATGACACCACACATCCAAGAGAAAAGGAGAAGCCCCAAGAAGACAATAGAAGGGGCAAAATCATGTTTAGAATCAAACCATATACCTGCCAGAGAAGCTAGAAGGGCTCAAGCTAAACATTGTACGCACCAGGACCCAGGAGAAAGGAGCAATGACCCCACAGGAGATTGACCCAGACTTGCCTGAGTGTCCAGGAGTCTCTGGCAGAAGCATGGATCGACAGTGGCTGCCATGGGATCAGGGGCACTAAATGCAACAATTCTTGCATAAGCCCTTTTGAAGGAGGGCACCATTATTGCCATTACCCCTACCATAGTTTGCCCTCAGGACAAACTACGGGGGCGGGGGAAGGGGACACAGCCCCACCCTCAACAGAAAGCTAGATTAAAGGTTTACTGAACATGGCCCTGCCCATCACAGCAAAACCCAGATTAATCTCACAACTAGACCCACAACTAGTCTTTCCCATCAGGAAGATTCCACAAGCCTTTTATCCTTATCCATCATAAGGCAAACATAATGGAAACAACAATTACAGAAAACTAACCAAACTGATCATTTGGATTATAGTCTTGTCTAACTCAATGAAACTATGAGCCATGCCATGTAGGGCCACCCAAGATGGACAGGTCATGGTGGGGAAATCTGACAAAACGTGGTCCACTGGAATACTGGCAAACAACTTCAGTATTCTTGCCTTGAGAACCCCATGAACAGTATGAAAAGGCAAAAAGATATGACACTGAAAGATGAACACCCCAATGTCAGTAGGTGCCCAATACGCTACTGGAGAAGAATAGCACCCAAAAGAAGGAAGAGGCTGAGCCAAAGAGAAAAACAACACCCAGTTGTGGAAATGACTGGCAATGGAAGTAAAGTCTGATGCTGTAAAGAACAATCTGGAATGTTAGGTCCATGAATCAAGGCAAATTGGAAGTGTCAAACAGGAGATGGCAAGAGTGAACATAGACATTTTAGGAATCAGTGAACTAAAATGGACCGGAATGGGAGAATCTAATTCAGATGACCATTATATCTACTACTGTGGGCAAGAATCCCATAGAAGAAATGCAGTAGTCCTCACAGCCAACAAAAGAGTCAGATATGCAGTTCTTGGGCACAATCTCCAAAATGACCAAATAGCCCCTGTTCGTTTCCAAAGCAAACCATTCAACATCACAATAATCCAAGTCTATGCCTCAACCACAAATGCTAAAGAAGCTGAAGTTTAATGGTTCTATGAAGACCTACAAGATCTTCTAGAACTAACATCAAAGAAATAAAATAAGTCAGTATGGCTGCTATCCAAAAGTCTACAAGCAATAAATGCTGGAGAGGGTGTGGAGAAAAGGGAACCCTCCTACACTGTTGGTGGGAATGCAAACTAGTACAGCCACTATGGAGAACAGTGTGGAGATTTCTTAAAAAACTGGAAATAGAACTGCCATATGACCCAGCAATCCCACTCCTGGGCATACACACTGAGGAAACCAGATCTGAAAGAGACACATGCACCCCAATGTTCATCGCAGCACTGTTTATAATAGCCAGGACATGGAAGCAACCTAGATGCCCATCAGCAGATGAATGGATAAGGAAGCTGTGGTACATATACACCATGGAATATTACTCAGCCATTAAAAAGAATTCATTTGAACCAGTCCTAATGAGATGGATGAAGCTGGAGCCCATTATACAGAGTGAAGTAAGCCAGAAAGATAAAGAACATTACAGCATACTAACACATATATATGGAATTTAGAAAGATGGTAATGACAACCCTATATGCAAAACAGAAAAAGAGACACAGAAGTACAGAACAGACTTTTGAACTCTGTGGGAGAAGGTGAGGGTGGGATGTTTCGAAAGAACAGCATGTATATTATCTATGGTGAAACAGGTCACCAGCCCAGGTGGGATGCATGAGACAAGTACTTGGGCCTGGTGCACTGGGAAGACCCAGAGGAATCGGGTGGAGAGGGAGGTGGGAGGGGGGATCGGGATGGGGAATACGTGTAAATCTATTGCTGATTCATGTCAATGTATGACAAAACCCACTGAAAAAATAAATAAATAAATAAAAAGAAATAAAATAAAACATGTCCTTTTCATCATAGGGAACTGGAATGCAAAAGTAGGAAGTCAAAAGATACCTGGAGTAATAGTCATGTTTTACTTTGAGTACAAAATGATGCAGGTCAAAGGCTAAGAAAGTTTTGCCCAAAGAATTCACTGGTCATAGCAAACACTCCCTTCCAACAACACAAGAGATGACTCTACATTTGGACATCACCAGATGGTCAATACTGATATCTGATTGATTATATTCTTTGAAGCCAAAGATGGAGAAGCTCTATACAGTCAGCAAAAACAAGATCAGGACCTAAATGTGGCTGAAATCATGAACTTTGTAATGCAAAATTCAGACATAAATTGAAGAAAGTTGGGAAAACCACTAGACCACTCAGGTATGACCTAAATCATATCCCTTATGACTATACAGTGAAAGTGACAAATAGATTCAAGGTTTATATCTGATAGAAAGAGTGCCTGCAGAACTATGACAGTAGTTAGTAACATTGTACAAGAGACAGTGATCAAAACCATCCCCAAGAAGAAGAAATGGAAAAAGGCAAAATGGTTGTCTAACAAGAACTTACAAATAGCAGAGAAAAGAAGAGAAGGAAAAGGCAGGGAAGAAAAGGAAAGATATATCCATCTGAAAGCAGAGAATAACAAAAACAGATAAGAAAGCATTCCAAAGTGATCAATAAAAAGCAGTATAGGGAAAAAATATAATGGAAAGACTAGAGACCACTTCAAGAAAATTGGAGATACCAAGGGAATATTTTGTGCAAAGATAAGCACAGTAAAGGACAGAAATGGTATGGACTTAACAGAAGTAGAAGATATTGAGAAGATGTGGCAAGAATACACAGAAGAACTATTCAAAAAAGATCTTCATGACCCAGATAACCACAATGGTGTGATTACTCAGAGCCAGACATCCTGGAATGCAAAATCCAGTGAGTCTTAGGAAGCATCACTACAAATAAAGCTAGTGGAGGTGATGGAATTCTAGTTGAGCTATTTCAAATCCTAAAAAATGATGCTGTGAAAGTGCTGCACTCATCATGCCAGCAAATTTGGAAAATTCAGGAGTGGTCACAGGACTGGAGAAGGTCAGTTTTCATCCCAATCCCAAAGAAAGGCAATGCCAAAGAATGTTCAAACTATTAGACAATTGTATTCATCTCACATACTAGTAAAGTTATGCTCAAAATTCTCCAAGCGAAGTTTCAACCGTACCTGAATGGAGAATTTCCAGATGTTCTAGCTGGATTTAGAAAAGGCAGAGGAACCAGAAATCAAATTGCCGATATCCATTGGATCATAGAAAAGATAAGAGAATTCAAGAAAAACACCTACTTTTGCTTCATTGACTGCAGTAAAGCCTTTGACTGCGTGGATCGCAACAAACTGGAAAATTCTTCAAGAGATGGGAATAACAGACCACCTTACTTCAGTTCAGCTGAGTTCAGTTGCTCAGTCATGTCTGACTCTTTGTGACCCCATGGACTGCAGCACGCCAGGCTTTCCTGTCCAGCACAAACTCCCGGAGCTCATTCAAACTCATGTCCATTGAGTCAGTATTACCATCCAACCATCTTATCCTCTATTATCCCCTTCTCCTGCCTTCAATTGTTCCCAGCATCAGGGTCTTTTCTAGTTAGTCAGTTCTTCCCATCATGTGGCCAAAGCATTAGAGTTTCAGCTTCAGTATCAGTCCTTCCTATTAATATTCAGGACTGATATCTTTTAGGATTGACTAGTGGGATCTCCTTGCAGTCCAAGGGATGTTCAAGAGTCTTCTCCAACACCACAGTTTAAAAGCATCAATTCTTCAGCATTCAGCTTTCTTTATAGTCCAACTCTCACATCCATACATGATTACTGAAAAAACCAGAGTCTTGACTAAGCAGACCCATGTTGGCAAAGTAATGTCTCTGCTTTTTAATATGCTGTCTATGTTGATCATAACTTTTCTTAAAAGGAGCAAACATCTTTTAATTTCATGGTTGCAGTCACCATCTGCAGTGATTTTGGAGCTCAAAAAATAAAGTCTGCCACTGTTTCTCCACTATTTCCCTGTCTATTTGCCATGAAGTGATGGGACTGAATTCCATAATCTTAGTTTTCTGAATGTTGAGTTTTAAGCCAACCTTTTCAGTCTCCTCTTTCACGTTCAAGAGGCTCTTTAGTTCTTCTTTGCTTTATGCCATAAAGGTGGTGTCATCTGCAATTCTGAGGTTATTGATATTTTTCCTGGCAATCTTGATTCCAGCTTGTGCTTCATCCAGCCAGGCATTTCATAAGATGTTCTCTGCATACAAGTTAAACAAGCAGAGTGACAATATGCAGCCCTGATAAGCTCCTTTCCTGATTTGGAAAGTCTGTTGTTACATGTCCAGCTCTAACTGTTGCTTCTTGACCTGCATACAGATTTCTTAGGAGGCAGGTCAGGTGGTGTGGTATTCCAATCTCTTTTAGAATTTTCCACAGTTTTTGTTTTGATCCACACAGTCAAAGGATGTGGAGTAGTCAATAAAGCAGAAGAAGATATTTTTCTGGAACTCTCTTGTTTTTTTGGATGATCCAACAGATATTGGTGATTATGATGGGGGAGTTTATAATTTCTTTGATTCTGTCTCATTGCAACAAAAAATTTGAATGGATGGATGGACCAGTGTTACAGCCCATGGAAGGACCAGTGTTATGGCTCAGTTTTATTTAGAAAGCAAAGAAAATACATCCTGGAGGCGTGAGGGTGGGCAGACCCAAAAGATTCAAAGAGAAAAAAAGCTGCCAGCCCAATTCTTGCCCCTCTTTTTATATATTTTTTTCTCCTCCCCATTAGCCTACCCTATGTCAATTGTGCTAGCCAGAAGGGCTGCTTGTTTTATCTGAGGTCCTCACTCAGGTCCTCAGACCTTCCTTTGTTCTATTTTTGTGGGCTTTTCCCTTGTCTTTTAGCCACTGCCATTCTTGACTCTTTTTCATATTCTAACTACCTAACAATTTGATCTCTGGTTCCTCTCCCTTTTCTAAATCCAGCTTGAACAACTGGAACTTCACGGTTCACATACTGTTGAAGCCTGACTTGGAGAATTTTGAGGATTACTTTGCTAGCGTGTGATATGAGTGCAATTGTGTGGTAGTTTGAACACTTATTGGCATTGCCTTTCTTAGTGATTAGGGTGAAAACTGACCTTTTCCAATCCTGTGGCCACTGCTGTGTTTTCCAGATGGCTGTCATATTGAGTGCAGCACTTTCATAGCATCATCTTTTAGAATTTGAAATAGCTCAACTAGAATTTCATCACCTCCACTAGCTTTGTTCATAGTGATGCTTCCTAAGGCTCACTTAACTTTGCATTCCAGGATGTCTGGCTCTGGGTGGTTATCTGGGTCATTAAGATCTTTTCTGATGTATACTATTTATGGTGAAACAGATCACCAGCCCAGGTGGGATGCATGAGACAAGTGCTCAGGCCTGGTGCACTGGGAAGACCCAGAGGAATCGGGTGGAGAGGGAGGTGGGAGGGGGGATCGGGATGGGGAATACGTGTAAATCTATGGCTGATTCATGTCAATGTATGACAAAAAATAAATAAATAAATAAATAAAAATTTAAAAAAAATATGAAAAAAAAAGAAAAAAAAAAGATCTTTTCTGTATAGTTTTTCTGTGTATTCTGGCCACCTCTTCTCAATATCTTCTGCTTCTGTTAGGTCCATATCTTTTCTGTCCTTTGTTGTGCCCATTTTTGCATGAAATGTTCCCTTGGTATCTCTAATTTTCTTGAAGAGATCTCTAGTTCTTCCCATTGTATTGTTTTCCTCTATTTCTTGCATTCATCCCTGAGGAAGGTTTTCTTATCTCTACTTGTGATTCTTTGGAACTCTGCATTCAAATGGGTATATCTTTTTTAACTCCTGTGCCTTTAGCTTCTCTTCTTTTCTCAGCTATTTGTAAGGCCTCCTCAGACAACCATTTTGCCTTTTATAATTTCTGTTTCTTGGGGACTCTCCTGATTACTGGCTCCTGGACAATGTCATGAACCTCCATCCATAGTTCTTCAAACACTCTGTTTATCAGACCTAATCCCTTAAATCTATTTCTCATTTCCACTGTATCATTGTAAGGGATTTGATTTAGGTCATACCTGAATGGTCTAGTGGTTTTCCCTACTTTCCTCAATTTAAGTCTGAATTTGTCAATAAGGAGTTCATGACCTGAGCTGCAGAAATCTCCCAGTCTTGTTTTTGCTGACTGTATAGAGCTCCTCCATTTTTGGCTGCAAAGAATATAACCACCTTACTTGCTTCCTGCAAAATCTGTATGCAGGTCAAGTAGCAACAGTTAGAACCAGACATTGAACAATGGACTGGTTCTAAATTGAGAAAAGAGTTCATCAAGGCTGTATGTTGCCACCTTGCTTATTGAATATATGCAGAGTACATCATGTGAAATTCTGGACTGGATAAAGCACAAGCTGGAATCAAAATTGCCAGCAGAAATATCAATAGCCTCAGATATGCAGATGACACCACCCATATGACAGAACACATAGAGGAACTAAAGAGACCAAAGAGTAACTAAAGAGAGCCTCTTGATGAAAGTGAAAGAGGATAGTGAAAAAGTTGTCTTAAACTCAGCATTCAAAAAATGTAGACCATGGCATCTGGTCCCATAACTTCATGGCCAAAAGATGGGGAAACAATGGACAGTGACAGACTTATTTTCTTGAGCTCCAAAATCACTGCAGATGTTCACTGCAGTCATGAAATTAAAAGACACTTGCTCCTTGGAACAAAAGCTGTGACCAACCTAGACAGCATATTAAAAAGCAGAGACATTAGTTGCCAACAAAAGTCCATCTAGTCAAAGGTATGGTTTTTCCAGTAGTTATGTATGGATGTGAGAGTTGGACCATAAAGAAAGCTGAGCACTGAAGAATTGATGCTTTTGAACTCTACTTGGAGAAGACACTTGAGAGTCCCTTGGACAGCAAGGAGATAAGCCAGTCAATCCTAAAATCAGTTCTGAATATTCATAAGAAGGCTGATGCTGAAGCTCCAGTACTTTGCCCACCTGAAGAACTGATTCATTGGACAAGACCCCAATGCTGGGATAGATAGAAGGCAGGAGGAGAAGAGGACGACAGAGGATGAGATGGTTGGATGACATCACTGACTTGATGGAATGAGTTTGAGTATGTCCTGGCAGCTGGTGATGGACAAGAAAACCTGGCATGATGAAATCCATGGGTTGGAAAGAGTCAGACATGACCTAGAAACTGAAAAGAACTGATGATTTGTGTTCTCCATTACTCCATGACCTATATCCATTATGGTTACTATAGATGTCTCTCAGGAGAAAACTAGCTTGCAAATTTTGTGGTGATGGTTCATCCGCTAAGACATGTCCGACTTTTGCAACCTCATAAATTGTACCCACAAGTCTCCTCTGTCCTCTGTCAATGAGGAGAAGGCAATGGCACCCCACTCCAGTACTCTTGCCTGGAAAATCCCATGGATGGAGGAGCCTGGTAGGCTGCAGTCCATGCAGTCACTAAGAGTCAGACACAAATGAGCAGCTTCACTTTCACTTTTCACTTTTCACTTTCATGCATTGGAGAAGGAAATGGCAACCCACTTCAGTGTAGGATTCTACAAATTTTAATATTATATATAGTTATACTGGATAAAAAGGTTTTTTCATCACCTGTTATATACCTGTTTTCATATGCTGATCTTTAATATAAGTTATATATATAAATGAATTAAACATTGTTAATCAAAAAGGGCCAGTGGACCATAGACAGGAAGCACTGCAAATGCTTTTGTGTCCATTAATATTTGCAAGATTAATGAGAATAGAGTGAAGCTGAGATCAGGTGGCTGACTGGACACCACCTTGATCCCTCGAGACAAAGGCATGTCATCAATAAGTCATGTCTGACTCTTTGCAACTCCATGGACTGTAGCCAGCCAGACTTCTCTGTCCATGGGATCTCCCCAGCTCAAATAGTGGAGTGGGTTGCCATTTCCTTCTCCAGGGGATCTTCTCGACCCAGGGGTCAAACTCATGTATCCTGTGTCTCCTGCATGAGCAGGCAGATTTTTTTAGCACTTAAGCCACCTGGGAAGTCCCAGAGGTGTTCAGGTGTCAGGTCAAATCTCTTTCCAGTGATTCTCACTGAGCCCTGAGTTACAAAATAGTAAAAAATGCTTGCATCTTAGAAGGAAAGCTATGACAAACTTAGCATATTAAAAAGCAAAACCATCACTTTGCTGACAAAGTGTTATATAGTCAAAGTTATGGTTTTCCAGTAGTCATGTATGGATCTGAGAGTTGAACCACAAAGAAGGCTGAGTGCTGAAGAATGGATACCTTTGAATTATGGAGCTGGAGAAGACTGCTAAAGTCCCTTGGACTGCAAGGAGATCAAATGAGTCAATCCTAAAGGAAATCAAACCTGAATATTCATTGGAAGGACTGATGCTGAAGCTGAAGCCCCAGTACTTTGGTCACCTGATAGGAAGAGCCAACCCACTGGAATAGACCCTGATGCTGGGAAAGGCTGAAGGCAAAAGAAGAGGGCAGCAGAAGATAAGATGGTTGGATGGCATCACTGACTCAATGGACATGATTCTGAGGTAACTCCACGAGATAGTGAAGGGCAGGGAAGCTTGGCATACTGCAGTCCATGGGGTTGCATAGAGTGGGACAACTTAGTGACTGCACAACAGCGCTGGTCTAGGGGCTCTACCAGGAATGAAAGTCTATTGTACACACTGACTAATTAATGGTTTTTATAGGTCCTGAGATCATGTCCTCATGGTAACGTTTGAATGGGATGATGACCATCATGTTGGAATTCCTCTAGTTCATGTATTTAATAACTGTCCTTGGCTAAGGGAAGATTAATTTTTATGAGGTAATGGAAGTGAATATGATCAAAAACAAATTCCCCCAAACACAAAGCAGATTTTATTGTTAAAGAGAAAAATGAAGGTTTTTGGATTGGAAAATAAACCTAACCAGATATGTTCATTCAGGCATAAATATAAATTAGATTGTCTAAATTTGTAAAAGTTGCAATGGAAGCATGTAACACTGGTTTTATGAATAATTGTAATGGTAAGGTTGTTTACAAAACATAATAATTCTGTCCAATTGTTCCCATTAAACTTAATGAAATGTAAGCCTTCCACGGAATGTTGGATGGGAGAGTTTACATGCAAACGTCTATGCAGTATGGATGACTGGAACAAAACTGATGAGAAAGGGGGAAGCAGAAAAATTTTTGAGGCTGTGGATAATCTTTCATTCTTCAGTTCAGTTCAGTTCAGTTCAGTTCAGTCACTCAGTTGTGTCCGACTCTTTGCAACCCCATGAATCGCCACACGCCAGGTCTCTCTGTCCATCACCAACTCCCAAAGTTTACTCAAACTCATGTCCATCAAGTCGGTGATGTCACCAACCATCTCATCTTCTGTCATCCCCTTCTCCTCCTGCCCTCAATCTCTCCCAGCATCAGGGTCTTTTTCAATGAGTCAACTCTTCGCATTAGGTGGCCAAAGTATTGGAGTTTCAGCTTCAGCATCAGTCCCTCCAATGAACACCCAGGACTGATCTCCTTTAGGATGGACTGGTTGGATCTCCTTGCAGTCCAAAGCGTTCTCAAGAGTCTTCTCCAACACCACAGTTCAAATGCATCAAGTTTTCAGTGCTCAGCTTTCTTCACAGTCCAACTCTTACATCCATATATGACCACTGGAAAAACAATAGCCCTGACTAGACGGACCTTTGTTGGCAAAGTAATGTCTCTGCTTTTTAATATGCTGTCTAGGTTGGTCATAACTTTCCTTGCAACGAGCAAGTGTCTTTTAATCTCATGGCTGCAATCACCATCTGCAGTGATTTTGGAGCCCAAAAAATAAAGTCAGACACTGTTTCCCCATCTATTTGCCATGAAGTGATGGGACCAGATGCCATGATCTTAGTTTTCTGAATGTTGAGCTGTAAGCTATTGACTATTGATAAAATAGACTAAATCTTTCATTTGACTTGTGGCCCACAGTAGAACTTTCCTGCTTCATTTTGTTAGAGCTGTTGTAATAAAGTACCACACACTGGTTGCCCTTAAGCAATAGAATTTTATTTTTTCACAATTCTGGAGGCTCGAGGTCTGAAATCCAGGCCTCAGGAGGATCGTAGATGACCGTCTTCTCCCTGTGTCATTATATGGTCCTCTTCCTCTATGGATCTTTGTCCAGATTTCCTCTTCTTATAAGGACACCAGATGTATTAGATTAGGATCCACTCTGAAAAAAATGAAATTATTTTCATTTCATTATTGCTTTTATGCTCAGTTGTGTCCAACTCTTTGTGACCCCATGGATTGTAGCCCTCCAGGCTCTTCTATCCGTGGAATTCTCCAAGCAAGAATAGTGGAGTGGGTTGTCATTTCCTACTCCATGGCATCTTCCCGGCCCAGGAATGGAACCCATCTCTTGCATTTGCCAAGGAATTTTTTAAAGCCTGAGGGACCTGGGAAGCCCAACATGACACGACATTTTAATTACCTCTTTAAAGAACCTGTATTGAAATACAGTCATATTCTGAGATACTAGGGGTTAGAACTTCAACATATAAATTTTAATGGGACACAATTCTTTACCAAGAAAAGCTTTATTTCCTTTTAATAATTTTTTTTATTTAAAAGATGTGAGTTTACTTGCATGAAGAGAACTATAAAGAATTTTGAGAATGGAAAACTGAGAGAATGATTGGATTCTCCCTTCAATGAATTTACTTTGGACTAAGAAAAATAGGTATGTCAGTTACCAAGTCACATTAATTTTAAAGTAGAAGTTCATGAGAGGCAGAGACACTTAGAGAGGGATGTATTCCTTTAAGAATAAGCATAGGGATGCACCACATGGAAGTAATATTTACTAGGTTTCTAAGAATTTGAGAATCTTTCTGGCGAGCTAAAGAAGAACTTTCAAAATGAGGTAAACTGTGCAAAATGGAAAATAGAAAATACAAATAAAGTCTCCACAAATGGCAGTATCCTTGGTGTAACTGTATTTTGCAGTTGGAGAAGTATTAATAAAAGAGGCGTGGCACACAGGTAACCTTACATGAAGCAAATCTCAAAATAATTGTGCTAAGGGACCAAAAAAAAGCCAAACAACAAAACATAATTTATTAAATTATTTTATTTTTTTAATTGTGAATTTAAAAATTATTTGTAATGAATGAGGAAATCAGGAGAGTGTGTGACAGATATATTCAGCTTTTTTTGGCTGTGATGAACTTCACCGATGTATGTATATGTCAACAAGAATCAAACTGTCCACTCTAAATAAATGCAGTTTTGCGTATGGCCATTATACACCTATAATACTGCTAAATGAAAACAGTTATATAGAGAAAGGAGGTAGGTTGCTGCCTTTATAAGCAATATCATTTGTGCGCTGGTCATAGATGTTCCATAATGTCGAGGAACTTATCTACTGTTACTAGTTTACTGAATTTTTATCAGGAATCAATGCTATATTTTGCCAAATTATTTTTCTAGATGGTAATACAGCATTTAATAATTAGCATGTTAATATGGCAATATGTATTGAATAATGTTTTATTTAGACTTTACTTTTAGAGTAGTTTTAAGTTCACAGCAATTGAGGGAAAGTTATTTCCATGAACTCAAGCCCACAAGGCATAGCTTGTGTCAGCATTCCCCACTAGATGGCCAAACCATCTACAATAGATGAACCTACATGCACATGACTTTATCACCCAAAATCTGTTGTTCATATTAGGATTCACTCTTGGTGTTGTGTATCCTATGGGTTTGGACAAATGTGTAATGCATGTATCTATCATTATGATTATCATAGAGTATTTTCATTGCTTTAAAACTCTTCTATATTCCACCTATTCATTCCTCCCCTCCTTCTTCCAACCCCTAGCAACCACTGATCCTTTTACTGTCTCCATAGTTTTGACTTTTCTAGAATGTCATAGTTGAAGGGACTTCCCAGGTGATGCTGGTGGTAAAGAACCTGCCTGCCAGTGCAGGAGACATAAGAGATGTGGGTTCAATCCCTGGGTCAGGAAGGTACCCTGGAGAAGGAAATGGCAACCCATGGCAGTATTCTTGCCTGAAGAATTCCATCGACAGGGAAATCCGGTGGGCTATAGTCCATAGGGTCACATGTAGTCAGACACGACTGAAGCAACATAGCACACACTCATATAGTTAAAATCATAGAGTATGTAGTCTTTTCAGACTGACTTCTTTCATTTATATAGCTATTCCTTTACTGAAGGACATCTTGGTTGCTTCTATGTTTGACAATAATGAATAAAGCTGACATAAAGATCCATTCATTTATGTTCAGTTTTGTAAAAACAAAGCAAAACAAAGCAAACAAACTTCCAAACTTGCTGTGCCATTTTGCATACCTATGAGAAATAAATGAGAGTTCCTTTTGCTCTGTATCATTGCCAGCATTTGGTGATGTCCATGTTTCAGATTTTGGTCATTCTAACAAGTGTATAGGTGTATCTCATTGTTTCAAATTGCATTTTCCTGATCTGATGACATATAATATGCATCATCTTTTCATATGCTTTGTTACTGTTTGTGGATCTTCTTTGGTAAAATGTGTCTTAAGATCCTTTGCCAGTTTTAAATTGTGTGTTTGTTTTCTTATCATTGAGCTTCAAGAGTTATATATCAGATTTGTGTATTTTGGATAACAGCCCTTTATCATATCTGTCTTTTGCAAATATTTTCTCATAGTTTTCTATACCAATTGCATCATTTCACAATTCCACCAACAGTTCACAAGGGTTTCATTTTCTCTACAATCTCACTGACCGTTGGTATTTTCTGTTTTGTTTGATGGTAGCCATCCCAATGGATGGCCTTCCCAGGTGGCTCAGCTGTAAAGAATCTATCTATAATGCAGGAGATGTGGATTTGATCCCTGGGTCAGGAAGATCCCCTGCAGAAGGAAACGGAAACCCACTCCAGTATTCTTGCCTGGAGAACCCCATGGACAGAGAAGCCTGGTGAGCTACAGTCCATGGGGTCACAAAGAGTCGGGACGTGACTGAGCGACTACACATCAAAAACAATAACAAAAACACACAATTACAGAAAATAATATTGTAGACTCTCATATACTATGACACAAACAAAGCAGGAGAATCTTCCTTAACTACTTTAACCATAGGATAATTTTAATTAATCATTTGATATCTTTGTGAAGTTGCTAGCTTTTAAGCTATCCTTTGTGTCATTGAAATATTGCATGTTACACATAGGTTGCATTTAGGCATATAAATCATGCCTTCAGTGAAATGGCATAATTATTCTCCAATAAATAAAAGTAACCTAAAATAGTAACCTTAAAACTATGAGGATTATGATGGCAGATAAGCACTAAACAGAGTGGCTGATGTAACAGATAGTGGGGCCAGTCAGAGGGGGCTTGATATTGAGATTATATTTGTTTTCAGAAGAATAGTTGGAGGTTATACAGAGAGCTTAATTTGCAGTTTGGTACTTGCTGAGAAGTCAGTGATTTTTTTTTTTCATCATGACATTTCTGTACCGTGTCCCACTAGTTTTTCCTTCATTCAAAAAGATCTCTCCACCCAGCTCCCCTCACCATTTCACTCCTTGCTCCATTTCACCTAAACACAGCTTTATTCTAAAGGAGCTAGGAAGAAATGCTTAACCCTCTCGGTGGAGCCATTTGTTATAGGAAAACCCACCTATTGACCTGAACGTTATTTACCAAATAAATAATTACCAAATAAATAATTAAGTTGAAATTTCAAAACTGTTGATTGTGTGAGAAGAGATATTTAGAGAGAGAACAGAAAAACAACAAGTCAAGCGGTAAGTGACATGGATTAGTAATAAAGTTAAAGTCAAAGCCTGGGTAAAGAACAATGAGTTGACATCTTTAAAAAAAATCAATGATTCTACCACTTATGCTTGGTTATGTGTAAGAAGTGGTTGTTGTTATTCAGTTGCCAAGTTGTGTCCAACTCTTTGTGACCCCATGGGCTGCAGCACACCAGGCTTCCTTGTCCTTCACCATCTCTCAGAGTTTGCTCAAATTCATTTCCATTGCATCAGTGACCACTATGCAAGATGCTATGGACAAGAAGCTGATTAAGAAACCTTTATTTGTAGGCTATAGAATTGTGGGCACCATTAGTTCTTAATAGTTTTATTCTATGTGTCCTTTTATCTTTCTGCCTCCCTAAATTACTATTTATGTAATCCATGAAAACAGCCAATGTGCTACTTGGGTACTAGTTACTTTAGTTACTTAGTCACTAAGTCATGTGTCTGACTCTGGGCTACCCTGTGGCAGTATTCTGGGCAAGAATACTGGAGTGGACTGCCATGCCCTCCTCCAGGGGATTGTCCCAACCCTGGGATCAAACCCATGTCTCTTATGTCTCCTTCATTGGCAGGCAGATTCTTTACCACTAGCACCACCTGTGAAGACCCATTATAATGCATATTTATATACATATAATATAAATTATAATAATATAAATAATCATTTATAAAACATAAATAAATCTGTTTTATTTGTTAAATATATAGTTGTAAATTATATGATTTATAAATTATATAAAATATGTTATTTATAAAATAATTTATAAAATTATAATAATATAATAAATTATAATTATATAATACATATTTTGTTCTTTTTAAATTGTTTTTAAATTGTACAGTGGAGTATAGTTGACTCACGATGTTGTGACAGTCCCAGATGTGCAGCAAAGTGCTTCACTTGTACCCATACATGTGTCCGCTCTTTTTCAAATTCTTTTCACGTGTAAGTTATTAAAGGGTATTGAGCAGAGCTCCCTGGGCTATACCGTGGATCCTTGCTGGTTATCTATTTTAAATATAGCAGTGTGCGAACGTCCATCCCAAACTCACAGTCTTTCTCTCCACCTACTCACTTTTTTCCCTGGTAACCAGAAGTTGTTTTCTAAGTCTTTGAGTGCTTCTGTTTTGTAAATAAGTTCATTTTTGTCCTTTTTAAGAGTCTGCATATAAGCAATATCATGATATATGTCTTTGTCTGACTTATTTCACTTAGTATGTTAATCTCTAGTCCATTCATATGGTTGCAAATGCATTATTTCAGAGAAAGTATATAATGGCTAAGTAATTTCTATGGTTGCTTCCAAAACTTCTAAAATAATATTCTTGCTTTAGAAATGAAATTAATTACATTGCATTAAATAATTCTCCTAAGAGGACTAGGTTTTACTGCTATTTTGAAAAATAACGCATTGATGACACATTACATTTTTAATATAACTATAATAGGAATTAAATCTCACCAGATTTATGTGAGAATTCAGAAGTTTTCAGAGTAGAAAAAGAGATGATGCAAAGTTGGTATTCTTTGTAATATCACCAGGAGGGTTAAGGTCAACAGCCCGTAATCAAGTATCTTAATATTATCATAGGAAAATATGTGAATATTCAAACCAAGAGGCATAAAATCAGATGATAAGTAACCTCATATCTCTTCAGGTCAGGATTTGCAACTAAATGAGATCAGCTAAGGTCACAGTTTTCTGAAAAATGTTACCAAAAAAAGGTATTTAGTGCTGTTTGGATTCCATGTATTTTAATAATGTTTTATACTAAAATAAAGTAAGAAAAATTATCTTTGTGTAAATCTGAGTCCAGTTATTTTCCTTATTTGAATTATCCCATTTATTGTGTAATCAAGTTCATTCAGCTCCTTCAAACTTGTTTCCTGGTCCATTTTTGCTGTTACTCAGTGGCTAATTTGTATTCAATTCTTTGCAACCTCTCTATCCTTCACTATCTCCCAGAGTTTGCTCAAACTCATGTCCATTGAGTCATTGATGCCATCCAACCATCTCATTCTCTGTCTCTTTCTTCTCCTTTTGCTTTCAATCTTTCCCAGAATTAGGGTCTTTTCCAATGAGATGGCTCTTTACATCAGGTGGCTAAAGTATTGGAGCTTCAGCATCAGTCCTTCTAATAAATATTCAGGATTGATTTCCTTTAAGATTTATTGGTTTGATATCCTTGCAGCCAAGGAGCTCTCAAGAGTCTTCTCCAACACCATAATTCAAAAGCATCAATTATTCAGTTTTCAGCCTTCTTTATAGTCCAGCTGTCACATCCATACATGACTACTGGAAAAGCCATAGCTTTGACTGTGACCCATCTGTCTTGGATGGCGCTGCATGGCATGGCTCATAGCTTCATTGAGTTACACAAGTCCTTTCCCCAAGACAAGGTTGTGATCCATGAAGGAGCCATCTTAGTTATCTTGAATAGTTTAATCCTTCTCCCTACAATGATATTTATGCAATAAAATTTATCCTAGAAAGTAACAATAGACACACTACATTACCTTGAAATTTCATTAATAAAAGTGGAAAAATAAGGTTAAATTTTATTAATAAGATATCATTCAATAGTATTCAAGTGCTCTCAAATTCATGTATATTGAGTCCTTTGCAGAGAAAAACATCTGCAAATGAGAATTATCTGTTTGCATTTCATGAGAATTAAAGATGGTATTTTGAAATATGTTGTGTATGCATCTACATGCCACATGCTTGTGTGTTTGGAATGTGTAGTTGGGGGGATTGAGTGGAAGTGTCTTGGTGCATTTAAACATGTGTCTATATAGAAATGCACAGGCTTCTCAGGTGGCACAGTGGTAAAGAAACCGCCTGCAATGCAAGAGGACACAGGTTATGGGGGTACAATCCCTGTCTCAGAAAGATTCTCTGGAGAAGGAAATGGCAACTCACTCCAGTATTCTTGCCTGGGAAATCCCATGGACAGAGGAGTCTGATGGGCTACAATCCATGGGGTCACAAAAGAGTTCATAAAGGGTAGTTCTGACTACAAGTTTTCTTACTATCTCAGGGTCCAGTAATAGGACACAATCTGTTTTGCAAAAGTCTTCCCTGGTGGCTCAGATGATAAAGAATCTCCCTGCAGTGTGGTAGATCTGGGTTCATTCCCTGCGTTGGGAAGATGCCCTGGAGAAGGGAGCCGCTACCCAACCCAGTGTTCTTGCCTGGAGAATTCCATGGACAGAGGAGCCTGGCAGGCTACAGTCCATGGGGTCACAGAGTTGGACACAACTGAGCAACATTCATTTTCACTTTCATAGATGTCTACTGCAGATGATCTTGACCCATCATCTTAGAAGTCTACTTGTGATTCTTCTTTGTAGGCTTGAGATGAGTTTGACACAGCATCCTTCCCCTCTGCACGTAAGTATAATGCCATTTATTCAGCTAGGTCACGTGGTCCATACGGCAGAGCCACTTAAATGTCAGCCTGGAGCTAACTGGCTTTGGATAGATCATGCTGGTAGATTTAATACTGTTCTTATGTCTTTACGGTTGCTACTGATCTCTGCTACTGCCTCTGAAATATGGCATTCTTTTTATTTCTTTTCCTTGTGAATGAGAGGGAGAGGGTTTCATAGACTTCTAACTGACCTTCACCTATGATAGCTCATATCCCAGAAACCGAATACACTGATACAAAGTTTTGACCTTTATTTATACCTATTTTAGTTGTATAATTGGTCATCAGAGAATTACCACCAGGGACTCTGTAGACTTACTGAATGTACTATGAACCAGACTTGATCACAGACTGAACTTATTACAAAGTCCCCATACATATCC
Source organism: Cervus elaphus (assembly GCF_910594005.1). Classification (NCBI taxonomy): domain Eukaryota; kingdom Metazoa; phylum Chordata; class Mammalia; order Artiodactyla; family Cervidae; genus Cervus; species Cervus elaphus. The sequence continues at coordinate 4,146,808 of NC_057843.1, read as the reverse complement.
ACTCAACAGAAATCCATGACACACTTTGGGTCTGCTCTTATTACTGTTAATTTAGATCCTGAGTCCGATAGTCTTCAAATGCTTTGGCATTCCTCCTTCCCAGGATATTAATACCAAAGTAAATGGTCATATATCCCTTTGGGAAGGATTCAGAACTCATTATCAAAATGAGCTTCCCATGGTAGTAAATGATCCTTGCATTTCTGCTTGAGGCCTGTCTTACACGCAATAGTTTCCATGTCTGAAAACTGGCTCAGATCCAGGAAACTGGCAAAACTGTTATTTGGTGTGGCTAGTCCTTATTTCCTGATTATCTATCTTTCAGTTCTTTTGAAACACATTCTAGCCACATACTCACTGATTAAGCCACAATAACACTATTTTATTAACTAACCCCAACTCTTCACTCTCTATAGGGGCTTCCGAAGTGGCACAGTGATGAAGAATCTGCCTGCCAGTGCAGGAGATGCAAGAGATGCAGGTTTGATCCCTAGATTGGGAAAATCCCCTGGAGGAGGAAAAGGCAACCCACTCCAGGATTCTTGCCTGGAGAATCCCATGGACAGAGGAGCCTGGAGGGCTACAGTCCATGGGGTCACAAAGGATTAGAAAGGACTGAAGTGACGGCACACACACAGCTTACTCTAATGATAATGACATAGTTTGAAACTCTAAAACTCCCTCGGCATTTCAATAATCCTGCCAACAGTTCATTTCTGTTGGTAAAGTACCTCCATTTGGCCTCTGTTGTTTTTTTTTTTTTCCCAGATTCATCACTCCCATTGTTACCAGAAAGCTCAGTTCTCTAACAGCATATCTTACTGTCACTTATGTCCTACAGAGAGCAGTCACCACCGATCCTTTCAGAGTCCATATCACCAGGACCTCCCTCTTGCTTGGATAAATGAAGGGTCTTCTGGGACTATTCATGCATTGTATCCATCCGGTGGGTTTTCTGACTTTATCTAGTGTATGTTCTCACAGCCACTTGTTTGAGTGTTTCTGTTCCTTCAACATCTCTCATAGTAGATTTGGCATTTCTTCTTCATATGCCATGGGTGGTAACTTTCTTCAGCCTTTTGAGGTTTCCTGAGATCACTTGCTAAGATGTGCATTCTGTATCATGAGGAAAGACTTGCATATTGATAGAATTTCCTTTTTGGAAACTGATATCCAGATCCATGTTCATTCACCTGCTCCTCCTGGGAAATTTTGTCAAGATCTCACAGATATATCAAAAAAAGTGAAAAGTAAAAGCATTGGTCTCCCAGTCATGTCTGAATCCTATAGACTATAACCCACCAAGCTCCTCTGTCCATGGGATTCTCCAGGCAAGGATACTGGAGTGGGTTGCCATACCCTTCTCCAGGGGATCTTCCTGACCCAGGGATCGAATCTGGGTCTCCTGCATTGCAGGCAGATTCTTTACCATCTGAGCCACTAGCAAAGGTCCTGATACACCAAAGGATAGCCCTGTTTTTCCTCTTAGCAAAACCAGCACTTTCCTACTTATATTGTGACTTGTTCTTTGTCATTGGTCTTTTAGACAAGAGAAGGGTGTGAGATGATTGGAGAGAAACTTCTGGCTTGATAGGAGAGGCATCTGTATCATCTTCAAAGAAGCTGGAATCAGTTGCCTTTCACAAAGAGGAAGTCTAGACTTTTGCTGTTGTTACTGTTACTCAGAATTCCCCATCCCACGTCTAATAATTCCACCCCCTCCCAATCAGGGTCCTGACTTTGACATAGCATAATTTTCACTGATGAAAGTTCAGCTTTCTCTGGAGCAACACTCTCCTTGCAAGCAAGTATTGGTTTGAAGCTTTTTCTGGCCTCTATTGCAGGAGATGAGATTCTCTTCCTGTGATATCAAGAAGACCCTCTTGTTTTCCCATTCATCATTCTCATCCTTTTATTACCTTTCTTTTCTAATTCCTCATTAGTGCCCAACAAGACCACTTCATTCTCTAGTCTTTGTAATGATTGTTTGTCCAGTGCATCAGGGCCCTTTGGAAGCTGAATCTGGCCTCTGTACCCCAACACTGAATTAAATCTCAGAGATGAGGACTTCCCTGGTGGTCCAGTGAATAAGACTCCATGCTACCAGTGCAGGGGGCCCAGGTTTGATCCCTGGTTGAGGAGCTAAGTTCCCGTATACCACAACTAGCTCTCATTACAACTAGAGAAGCCTGCATACCACAAGGAAGACCCAGGGCAGCCAAAATAAATAACAAATTTAAAAAACTCCAAGACAGAGTTTTGGGTGAAGTAGAAAAGAATAGCTTTATTGTTTTGTCAGGCAAAGAGGCCACAATGGGCTAGTGCCGTCCAGAATACGTGACCTAATGTGGGAGGGTGGGAAGCGTATGAGGAGTCCAGGGGTGGGGTTACTGGTAAGGATCAGGTACAGGCAGGTCCTGTACACCTTCAATCCAAAGATCACCTCGCATCAGGTGACAACGGAAAGCTGTGATCTTTGCTGGAGTGAGGAGTGCTTCAGCAAGCAGTTGGAATCTTCCATTTGTCGGAGGCTTTAGTTTTACAGAAGAGCTCAAAGGTATTGTTTTGTGTATCCCACAAGGGGGTTCAAGGACCTGTCCCAAGGCTGCAATATTGTTTCCTGACTGCCCTCATTTGTCTCTTCATCCTCTCCTTTCCCTGATTAGTAACTCTGAATCTGCCTTTTGGGATTCAGGAAGGGTCAAGGAGGCTAAATGAAGCCTATTTCCTGCCAAGAAGAAAAGGGCGATCTTGGAAAGGTTTTTGAGCCCAGTAGCCCCACAGTATCCTGCTCAGTTTCACTTTCTCCGAAACCAGAAGAGTTAACTTCCAGTAAGTTTGAACACTCACACCAATTGTACCAGCTGGAGGCTCTGTGTTCTCAACCTATTACAAGTGATGGGGTTGTATTACCAATAGCTGGTGGACAATCTGGCTCTGAAATCCAGGGTCTGCTGGCTTAAACCACCACTGGTGCCAACTGATGCTGTTGAGGTACCCTGAGAAGGACTCTGTGAGGGAGGTTTTTGTGCCCCTTTTACTGAACAGAATCCACAAAATCAGTTTATTCAGAAGAGCAGTGTGTCATGTTCTTTATAGACTGGGACCTGGGGACTGGAGTCGACGAAAAGAAGGACGCAGTGGACCCAAGTGTCGAGTGAAACAAGGGTACTTTATTTGGAGCAGCGTGTGCTTATATATCCCTATACAGGGAAGCTTTAGGCAGCAAAAATAAAGTTAAGAAAAAACAGAACTAGATGCATAATAATCGTAACTAGGCGAATAACAATCGTCACAGGGCCAGAAGACAATCCATATCCTGAGTAATAGGGATGTGACTGAATAGTTTACAGTAAAGTAAAAGGTCATTGAAGGGAATCCACACGTGCGCTCTGTCTCCTGACCTCAGTCCTGAGAATGGCATGCAGCTCTGCTCGTTCCTGTTTTCCAGGATCTGATAAGGAGCAGAGGGCCCTTGAGAAACAGCACACAAAGGAAGAAAACCACATATTGGATTCCTTAAAGTTGAACGTCCCCTGACAGCAGAGGATTGCAGTTTGGGACAGGCAAGCTATGGAGAATCGTTGGCAAATTCAAGGAGACAAAGGGAAGATGAGCTTCCATTAGATTTCAGAAGCAAACTGGGGAGGCTTGTTTTGAGTAAGAACAAAACAAAACTCTCTTTGGAGAAGAACAGGGGTTGGGGGCTCGGTAGCTTCTCACTGCCTGCAGGTGGTGGTGAGAGGATTCTTTTGGGGGCAGGGAGGGATCTTCCTTGCTTTTCTTAAAAGCAAGAGATGAAACTCCCACATGAAAGTGTCCTCCCTTGCAGCAGACGTAAAGCAATGTCCATTTCACCATGGATAAGAAGTTGATCCTGAGAGCATTTTGTGCATAGAATTCTATACAAACAAACCTTGCTAAAGTAATTCTTCCTTCTTCCTGCAAGCCATGCAGGATGCAGAGAAGGGTCCATGCCTGAGAACTCTCCCTCAGAGCTTTCTGACTCCACTTCAAATGAGATTTTCTTTATGTATTTTCACAGGAGAAAGAATTGTGCAGAAGGACAAAGTGAATCATGATCTTTTGCTGAAATAGCTCCTTAGTATTGTATTGCCCAGGCATACAGTGGGAGATATTTCTAATGAGAAAGTTTCCTTCACCTGATGGCGGACAAGAGAGGAACTTGGGTGAAAGCTGCTGACTGCCAGCCCCTCTGGGAGGTCAGAGGATGAGAGCCTCAGTCCTCAGAAATGAAAATCTGATGGAGCATTGTTTATCAATGTGAAAGATGGAAACAATAGAAATTCATATTAATAGGGAGCATAACCTACGTGCAGGGCAGGAATAGAGATGCAGATGTAGAGAACAGATGTGTGGAGGACTCAGTGGTAGGGAAGGGGAAGGTGGGGCCAGTTGAGAGAGGAGTATTTGCACACTTCTGTGTGTGAGACAAGTGGGAAGCTGCTATACAGCACAGGGAGGTCTGTGATGACCTTTGGGGTGGGATAGGGAGATGTCCAAGAGGGAGGGGATACATGTGCATACATGGCTGATTCCCTTTGTTGTATAGCAGAAGGTAACACAACATCATAAACCAAATATACTCCAATAAAAAATGAAGTATTTTTTATAGACAATAATATTAAATAATTAAAATCAATAAAAGTAAACCTTCAGATAACAATACAGACAGTTCTCAAAAAATGTGAAATTGAATACTAAAAGCAACATACAGAGTAACACATATGTGTATCATTTACACAAATACATAATACACAGAATAATTCCCTGTATTCTTCATTAACATAATCAAGTGTTTATGAAAATAATAACTAAAAAGATAAATATAAAACTATTGACAGTTGTTTGTCATTGAAGAGAAGAGCCTACAGAGAATACAAGTTCCTCTTAATATGCTCACTGTATCATTTGTATGAAGATGATTCCCTGGGAGTGCAGATAGGAAGGAATCTACCTACAATGCAGGAGACCTGGGTTTGATCCCTGGGTCAGGAAGATGCCCTGGAGAAGGGGATGGCTACCCGATCCTTCCCTGGAGAATCCCATGGACAGAGGAGCCTGGCGGGCTCCTGAGGGATGACTGAGGGACTAACATTTTCATGCTGCTGCTACTGCTGCTGCTTAGACACTTCTGTCGTGTCTGATTCTGTGTGGCCCTATAGACTGCAGCCCGCCAGGCTCCTCTGTCCATGGGATTCTTTGGGCAAGAATACTGAAGTGGGTTGCCATGCCCTCCTCTGGGGGACATTCCCAGCCCAAGGATCAAACCCAGGTCTCCTGCATTGCAGGCAGATTCTTTACCACTGAGCCACCAGGGAAGTCCAACATTTTTATATATACATCCAATCATTTGTATGAAAATATGGAGCAAGCTTTTGCTAGTACAAATATTTAAACTCTGGTCTCTCCAGCTGCAAGGTGAATGCTTAGCAGTGAAAGTTCTAGGTGGCATTTGATGGGGTTGGGGTGGGCATTCAAGGATCTCTGATTCTTTATGTCTCAGTATCGAAAGAGCTCCTTGAGAGGCAAAGTGATAGATAAGAAGTGATTTATTAGAATAAGACATAGGATGCTTGTGCACCTTACAGATGGGTGGGTGAGAGGGTGCCAAGTCCTGAGAACTTAGTGGGCAAAAGTTTTATAATCAAAGGAAAAGTGGGGAGGGGGAAAAGACCACCTTATTCCTTATTCTTGGGTGCACACTGCATGCAAAGTTGCTCCAGCCATGTCTGACTCTTTGCGACCCCATGGACTGTAGCCCGCTAGGCTCCTCTGCCCCTGGGATTCTCCAAGCAAGAATATTGAAGTGAGTTGCCATGCCCTCCTCCAGGTTATCTTCCCAACCCAGGGATCGAACCTGCATCACTATGTCTGCTACATTGGCAGTCGGGTTCTTTACCACTAACGCCACCTGGGAAGCCAGACATCGCATTTCTATCACTTTCCTCTCTTGTCAGGTGAGGGAGATTCTTTGATCCCCACGGGGACTGTCATGGCACTATGGAGGAATTATTTCAGGTCTTTGTACAATAAGGGTCTTTCACTTTGAAATATCACCTCTCCATAAATTCTTATTTTTTATGTGTTCAGAGAGCATGTCCTAGGAATTATTAACTTATTGAGCTCACTGGGGAAGTTGTGGGTCTCATGCCACCATTGTTTTCTGGTTTGTGGACTTCTGTGTGTGGCTTTGTTGCTAAGCAAGCTTGCTTGGTTTTGTGGTTAAGCAAACCTGCTCTTTTGTTCAGTCATCAATTTACAGGAGTCTTCCATACTTTTTTTCCTTACTTATCATCCCTTAGAGGGATTAACTATTTAATTACCTATGTTGTCCTTTTTCTCTGTCCTTATCAATAACATCTTGAAACTTTTTCCTAAGCATTATCTGTGCTGTGCTAAGTTGGTTAAGTCGTGTCTGACTCTGCAACCCCATGGACTGTAACCTGCCAGGCTCCTCAGTCCTTGGATTCTCCAGGCAAGAATACTGGAATAGATTGCCATTTTCTCCTCCAGGGATCTTCCCCACCCAGGGATGGAACCCACATCTCTTACATCTTCTGCATTGGCAGGCTGGTTCTTTACCACTAGTGCAAACATTATCTACTTTATCCCAAAACAGCACTCTCCCATTTTCTCTTCATTCCACTGCTGCCAACTGCATTCATATCTTACTATGTGTGGTGAATGATTTAATGTTATCACGTGTTGACTGGCTACCACCTCCAGTCTATCTTTTATGTTATTATTATGAAATAATGACTTTCCCTAAACACATCACTAATAATATCACTACCCTGTTCAAATCCATCAGTTGTTCCTCACTGTCCAGTGAAACATGTAGAAAAAAAAGAGAGAATATATAAGGAAATACATAATAATAATAATTTTAAAAGTTCTAGGATGTCAGTGCCTAACAAAATGACTCCAGAAGTATAATAAAGAGAAAAAAGAGATTTCTCTTTTCTCAAACAATAAAGCATCTTTAATCTTAAATTATGCCTTAAGTTATTCCTTCTCTTTTTTACAAGAAATCTTCAAATTTAGGAGATAACATTCATGTTTCTTATAATTAAGACAAACTGCTTTGCTTAGCAATGACCTGTTTGACCTGGTTATCCTAGCATAATTATTATTAGTAAGAGTACTTCTTTTTATCCTCACAAATCCTCTAGTTTGTCCTAAAATTTGTATATTCACCCTACATCAAACCTCATATTTTTGAAACCAAAATCCTTGTAGCTTTTAATTATGTGAAGCTATTATTATATATTTAAGTCTTAAAAAATCTAACTCTAGTAAAAACTGTGGTGAAAGGTTATACAAAATTAAAGATCATCCTCAATGTATTCAAAGGGAAAAAAATAGATACTGGAAAAATAATGAGAATAAGACAGGTATAAGAATCTCATCAGTTAAATTTGAACACTGAAAAACAGAACAAGGTGTTCAGAATTCTTATGTAAATTTGTATTGAGCTTAGAATTATATTTCATTAGTCAAGTGTGAGAGAAGACGAAAGCATTTTCAGAAGTGTAAGAAGATAAAGTTTTCTTCTGTATACTACTTTATAAAGAGTTACTTAAGGATGCTTTTCCAAAAAATGAATATGTCAAGGATTACATATGCGATCCCAGAACTATGGATTCTCTGGAGAGAGAGAGGAGTCTTCAGGTGTCACCTGGGTGACTGAAGAGAGAGGAAGCATCACAGTGTAGAACACGGGGGATAAAAATCTGACAGACTCAAGATTAGAGAGAGGATTCAGCAGAATAAACAGGAAGTTTGATGGCTCAGGAAACCATGGGAATATGCTGATTCTTAGCCAGGAAAAGATGGCGTGAGAAACAGAAATACAAATGTATGGCTTGAAGTTTTAGTGATGATCTATTGGAGAAGGGCAAGGCAACCCACTCCAGCATTCTCGCCTGGAGAATTACATGGACAGAGGAACCTGGCAGGCTACAGTCCATGGGGTCACAAAGAATCGGACATGACTGAAGCAACTTGGCATGACTGCATGGATAGAAGAACTGAGAATAAAGTCACAATTGGGAAAAAGGAGGGTGAAGAGAGATGCAGCCTTGTATAAATGAGGTAAATCTCATCTACCAAAGCAGAAAATAATAGATTAGGTCAAAAGTGTAAAAATTGACATTAAAAAATCAATAAGAAGTGCAAGAAAATTATTCACAAATAAAGGAATAAAGACTAGAATAGCTAAATCAGGTTAATGGTATGCATATTATATATATATATATATATATATACACACACATATACACTACAGATTCTTTCTGAAATCTTCCATTTCAGCAAGACTCTGTTGTTCATTCTAGAATTTTATGTTTTATACACACACACACATATATATTTACTTCATTGATAAATAAACAAGCAAGCAAAACTACAGATTATGAGGAAGACTATTAAGCACTGCCTATGCTAACTTCCCTGCTGGCTCCGCAGTAAAGAATCCACCTGCCAATGCAGAAGACAAGGGTTTGATAACTAGGTCAGGAAGATCTTCTAGAGAAGGAAATTACAACCCACTCCAGTATTCTTGCCTGGGAAATCCTATGGACGGAGGAGCCTGGAGGGCTACAGTATACGGGGTTGCAAACAGTCAGACACGACTTAGCAACTAAACAACGATAACAATACTATCTTGTAGCGTAGCTTTGCTTTCTGGTTTCTGTCATCAAAAATACAATCACATTGGTCCAGAAACACCTACTTTTATCAGAGGAAAAATTCACTAGATTAATGTTTGCTTACACATACATTAATTCATATGACAAATGTACGTGGGGTGTCTTTCACTCTACTACATGAGAGTCAGAATATAAAACAAACAAAAAAAGCAAATCCATTTTTTTCTAATTTCAAATATTTTACACTAATGATATACTAATGATATAAGACAATGAAATAGTGTTTAGACTAAGAATGTTCTAAGTGTTCAGAAACTAAAACTGATTATATTTTAATTTTCTAATATGCTAGAAAGAGAATGAAGACGACTTGGGTCTGTGGAAGAGTCACTGGTAGCAGGGAAGGGAAAAAAACAAAAACGAGGGGAAAAAAAGGATAATAACAGAACTTTTGAAGGGGAATATGAAAACAAAACAAAAAACTTCCACAGTTTTGGTGACAAAGACACTGTTCTGCTGCTGCAGGTACATAGGCTTTGAGTAACATTCTGGACCAGGTAGTTGGAGTTTTGTGAACAGTGATTCCTGTCTACAAAGGCTGCTGAATGGAGGAAGGGGTGGGCCCAGAGCACAAGCAGCAGAGGGTAGGTGAGGATGAAATATCAGCAGAATTATTAGAGCCTTTAACATTGCAGAGTTGAGCAACAGTCAGTGCTAGCTCCTGTCTAAGGACGAGGTGAACAGGACTGCTAGCCATGGAGACTGAAAGCACATGAATATCCAAAAGACACTTTGAAGGACAAAAGAACAAAGATTGTGGCTGCAGAAAGCTGATGGAGTGAAGGAAGCTTGAGGGATAAAGGAGACGTAGAGCTTTGTGTACGAGTAGCACTAAAATGATGTTACCATTTTATAAATAAGTTCACTTGCATCTTTTTTTTTCAGTTCAGTTCAGTCACTCAGTCGTGTCCGACTCTTTGTGAACCCATCAACTGCAGCACACCAGGCTTTCCTGTCCATCACCAACTCCCGGAGCTTACTTAAACTCATGTCCATCAAGTCGGTAATGCCATTCAACCGTCTCATCCCCTGTTGTCCCCTTCTCTTCCCACCTTCAATCCTTCCCAGCATCAGGATCTTTTCCACTGAGTCAGTTCTTTGCATCAGGTAGCCCAAGTATTGGAGATTCAGCTTCAGCATCAGTCCTTCCAATGAATATTCAGGACTGATTTCCTTTAGGATTGACTCATTTGATCTTGCAGACCAAGGGACTCTCAAGAGTCTTCTCCAAAACCACAGTTCAAAAGCATCAATCCTTCGGCACTCAGCTTTCTTTTTTTTAGGTACCACATATAAGTAATATCGTATGGCATTTATATTTCTCTGTGTGACTTACTTAGTTTAGTATGATAATCTAAATTGGTCTGTCCATTCCACTGCAAATGGCATTATTTTGTTCTTTCTATGGCTAACATTCCACTGTATATATGTACCACATCTTTATCCGTTCATCTATAATGGAAAAGAATCTGCAAAAGAATAAATAGATAGATAAATAGATAGCTACATGGGTGTTCAGTTACTTCAGTCATGTCAGACTCTTTGTGACCCACTGGACTGTAGCTTACCAGGCTCCTCTGTCCATGGGATTCTCCAGGCAAGAATACTGGAGTGCGTTGCCATGCCCTCCTCCAGGGAGACAGATTGACAGAGATGAGCTGAATCACTGTGTGGTACATGTGAAATTAACACAACATTGTAAATCAAGTATACTCCAATTTAAAAAATGATGTTACTATAACAGAAATAGGAAAGCAAGGACAGGAAATTCATTTAAAAGAACATAATAGAAACAAACAAAAGAAAAATAGAAAGTAGAGTAAATGTTAAATCCACACATCATTATGAAATAATTTTAGACTTAAGAAATTGCTCAACTAATGCATGAGCTCCAAATAACTTAAGGAAGTGAATTATACTAGAAAACTTTCTTAGAACTCTATTAATTTTGTTTTTCTTTAAGACAAAATCATTTTTAATATACTCTATTAACATGAGACATTAAATGAGAATATATTCATATTTGAGAATATTTATCCCATAATTCTCTGTTACCTGTCCTAATATTTTAAAAAATTTAAGTACTTTCTAAGCAATAAATTTGGTAATTTTCATCATTTCCAACTGATGAAACTTGCTTCACTTTGATGTTTTTCTAGGAAAAGTTTTCCCTTTTTTCTGATGACATCTGAATCATTGAAAGATTGCATCTTGACTGTAAAATTAACAGAATGTTTGTAGGCATCTAAATCTTTTCAGATGTTATATATAATTCATGTTTATTTCCCTTCTCTGTTGTGGAAATGAGCCTGGTTATTTACAGTTTATTCAAGGAAGAAGTATGAAAAATGTGTTCTTGCTAAAATTTTGTTGCTAAGAAAAGCAAGTTATTGCTAATCTTGTCTCTCTCCCCACCCCACCGTGGTAACTCACTTGAGCATATGACAAAAAGAACTACCACTGCAGTATTTTTTAAATTTCAAAAGGCCTGATATAACCTTTTTGTTTCTCTTTAATAAGTTGTGAAATTTCTTTAAAATACAGAACTTACACACACAATATGTCAAAGACAGTGTTAGAAAAGTCCAAGTATCAAATTTCTTATTATTTTGAGATAAAAGTATGCATATCTGATAAATATTATATCAAAATCTTGAGGGTAGAGCAAAAGCTTCAGTAGAAGCAAAATCCTGCATATAAAATGAAGCAAGCAAAATTTTGATTTTCACTTATAAAATCTTACCTGTCAAGCAAGGTAAATGTGAAAAAAGATAAATATGAGAAAAACAATATTCATTATTAAAAAAAAAATTTTGTCTATGTAGCACTCAGGATCTTTAGTTGCAGCATGTGGGATCTAGTTCCCTGACCAGGGACTGAACCCAGGCACCGTGGATTGAAAAAGTGCATAGTCTTATCCAATGAACCACTATGGAAGTCCTCACAATACTCATGTTTGTCATATATATATAAACATTACCTTTATTGAACAAAAAGTATATAGAGCAGACAGCAAGGTCATTTTTAGTAAGAAATGATTGAAATGTAAGAGTTAATGTGAAATTAATGTTTTTATTAATATGCTAGTGCACAAAAATCCAATTTGAAGGAAAATAACTGAACTGACCTTTTAACTTGAGTGAGAGAATAGAAAAGCATTGCAATTCAACACAAATGTCAAATGTTCCAACAAAAAAAAGGAGTTTTTTTTTTTATTAAATAATTCATTTCTCAACTTCTGGGCTCATTTGTTTTCTTCTCCTTGACACATGTAAGAAAATATATGGGACTTGGTGGTTGTATACTTTTTATATAATAAATATCATTTTACTGAATTGTCAATAAAATAGGCTTTTGTAAAATCACCTGTCCACTCAGGTTTTTTGTTAATGATTGTTTTATGTTCTCATACTAAACTATTATCAACTGAGTATGAGTGAACTTTTTTAAACATTGTATTACAGAAATGTTCACACACACACACACTCACACACTCACACACACACACACACACACACACAAGATGAGAGAGAAAAGCCAGTGCTCCCCTTTGTTTCTATCTCTGATCCATAGTAATTGCTACAATCAAACCAATAATGTGTTGATCCATTATTATTTGAGAATTTTATAGCAAATTCAAGAAAACAACTTATTTTACACTTAAATAGCCCAATGTGTATTAATATTTCTCATAAGATGTTATCCTTTCTTAATATAACCATAATAGTATTCTTACCCACTGGAAAATATAATACAGACTATATCCAGTCCATGTTCAAATTTTCCCATATATCAGAAAAATAATTTTTGCACTTTTTTCTTTGAATTATTGCACATTTTCTGATATTTATCCTTGTAATATAGCTAATGTAAATTTTACATATGAATATGAATCAACATAAATCTCTGTATTTCTATGGCATGTATTTATACAGTTAATTAAACTGCATTATTTAAGTATTACATGCACAGGAGTTTAAAATTTTATTAAATGAAATATATGTGTTAGTTTATGAGTTTGTGTGTATAAGTTTTACTCTGATCATAACTATTAGGCTAGATTTTATGTTGTAACCTAAGAGTGATAGTTCAAATTTCAGTTTTCAAAATTAACTCCTTAAAACATTCATAAATATTTACTGAACACACACGTACCAAGAACCTCTTACTATGCCATGATTTGTCTACAAGACAAAAATCAAAAAGAGAAACCTTATGATTTCCTTGGTGTTTTTTATGATAGGACAATGAAATATTGTATGAAAGGGAAAAATGAATTTGATAACATGTAGGAAAACTCATGAGCTGAAAATTCTTAACCTTGAGGAAAGAGAAATCATCAGTGGCTGAAATAGCTTTTCCGAAGTAGGTGATGGTTTTATTTGGTTTTCATGGCAGCAACCTTCACAGACTAACATGGAAGTCAGTCAACGGAAGATCTGTTTGTTGTTGTTCAGCCACTCAGTTGTGTCTGCTTCTTGGCAACCACATAGACTGTAGCCTGCCAGGATCCCCTGTCCTTGGGATTCTCCAGGCAAGAACACTGGAGTAGATTGCCATTTTCTTCCTTAGGTGATCTTCCCAACCCAAGAATTGAACCTGTGTCTCCAGCATTGGCAAGGGGATTCTTTACCGCTGAGCCACCAGTGAAGCCTAAAATCTGTCTAGGGGAGAGTAAATGAAAAAGGCTAGTAAATATTAAGCATTTATAGGGAGAACTGAATTAAAGTGAGAAAATGGTATTTATAGAAGCTCTTTAATTCAAAATTAAGGTATACAAATTATGCTATAGAAAAAGGAATAATCCACTTTAGTTATTTTAGGCAGAAAGTGATTGGATGTGGGACATTTGATGATTCTTGATTATGTTCATGATCTCTTTAGCTGACACTCATAGTTTCGAAAAAATGGCTGATATAAATCCACAGTGTGTTATCTATATTTTACCATGAAAATATTCTTTAAAGGAGGAGTCCTTTTGAGCACTCACATGGCTTAGAAATTTTGCCCAAGTCTGTGCACTCTGGGAGGGCTTCTTTCTTATCTCCACTTAAGGGCTCCTTGTGGCCAGACTTCCAGTCTTGTTTCTCTCAAGCTTCTCACCATCTTGCAACCTGACTTGTCACTGATCATTAAAAATCTGTGAATAAAATAAATAAATAAATAAAAATCTGTGAATATACTTCTGTCCATGTAACTTTCCAAGCAAAGCAAAAACCTTGATGGCTTATTGGAAGTTCTATCTGCCAAGAAGAATGTCCTCTCTACTGTTGGTCAGGGCTTCTCCTGGGTGGTAATGTTACTTTGCAGTTGTCCAATTCTGACAAATAGTAAGTTCTATTGTATGACTATATATAAACCAAGCTTGAATCTTTTCTTTTTGGACAACCATCAAATGAAACACTGCTGGAGGCTATAAGCAGAATAGGTCTATTGCAAATATGAGCAGGCAGCGAATCTTCCTTGTGCTGTTACTCTGCTGTCAGAACCTGCTGTCTACCTCTTTTGAAATATACCATATTTACTTCATGATGGAATTCTGCTGCATGCACAAAGCTGTAGGACTTGAAAGATAAGATAATACCCACATTCTTCGGGGCTGGTCAATTCAGTCATCCTTTAGTGTCCTACTGCTAGGTCTTTCTTATGGGACTCAGCAAGGAGCTGTTTCTTAAAGTTTGAATAATTATCGCTAAAGAGAACATTGCTTTTTAACGAAACAAGCCATGGTGTTTCTTCTGCTGAGCATATCACAGGTGCTATTAAGCTTACAAACCTATTGCAGATAGCCTGAACTCTATTATGTCTGCTGAGAACTGGAAACTGAAGTTCAACCAGTAGTTCAGCCTCCCCTGCAATAGGAAAAAGGCAGCATTCTTTTCTCCCAGAACCACTTGAAGCAGGAAGCCTGACCAGCTCTTCATTAGATAAAGAAGAGCAACACAATCAATATGGTAAACGTCTCATCAAAAATCTCTAAACAGAAAATGACATGCTATTTCCTATTGGTAGTCAGCAGAAGAGATGGAACCTCATCGTTCACTTCTGAGAGAAAAGCAGAATCTGATGTAAGACCTCCAGAAAATTCACCGAGATGCCCACTCCCTCCGTGTTTCTGAGTTTAACTTCCTACTTTTCAGCATTGCTATTTCTTACCAAAGTAGGTGGATAGCCTGCTACTTCCTGCATCACTGAAGCTTCTGAACAAACTGCTGTCAGCCCTGTGAGACATCAGGGAGATTGTGGGGTAGTCAAGGTTTTTCAGAAATAAGGTAGTAAGAAAGTATTACTGTAGTGAAGGTTTATATCCATAACCTATTAAAGTAACCATGATGACTTTGCCATATTCACAGTGCTCCATTGGCTTCTGCATTTCTGAATGTTCTCTGTGGGGCATTGTCATGGTAATAGCCCCTCAATGGATCACACCTCCTCCTGTACTCTCCATCTTTCCAGTGTGACTCTGGGCTTGCTCATCAGACCCCCCTTTTCTGGCCATTGGTATAGTAGCATATATGAAAAGCATTGCCTTGAAAACTCCTTGGGCTTTAAGTATTCCCCCTCTTATTTCTAGAAACTTTTCTGGGACCCTGTTAAAAAATCAGGTTAGGCTCTTGTGAGATGAGAGCATCTGGAAAAACATGGCAATATTTCCAACCAGCCCATGATTCCAGTGAAAGCCCAAATGCCTGAAGAGCCCAGCCTACACCACGGGAAATAAAGGAGGCAGCTCAATCCAACACAGTCCAAAGAGTAAACCTTCAGAGCTAGAATAAAGTGAATGATTGTTTAAGGCTGCTAAATTTGAGGGGGTAGTTTATTAGTGATAAATAGATAATCAGTAGAGAAATTGGTGACTGGAATTAGGGCTATTACAAAAATATAATACTTATGGTAGAGTCTATGGAACTGGTTGGGCCATAGAAGCTGGCCAGGCACAAGGAAATAGCTGGGCAAAGTGACAAATAAAGAAACACACAGAGGTAACAGCTGATGGAGGCTGAACGTTGATGAGTCTTGTCATTTAAAAACCATTGTCAGCCCACATAAGTACGGAGACTGACTTTCGACAAAGGAGCAAAGGCAACACAATGGAGAACGAAGCAAAGAAAGTGTTTTCAATAAATGATGTTGAAGCAACTGGACATAGACATACAAAAAAGAAAAAAGAAAATGAAATTATATGAAACTCCTATACTCTTCACGAAATTTAACTTAAAATAGATCAAGACCTAAGTAAAAATGTAAAACTATAAAAGTTCTAGAAGATAACATAGGAGAAAACTTTGATGATTTGGGTATTATGGTGCCCTTTAGTTTTAAAACCAAAGGCAGTATTTATGAAAGAAATGATGGACAACTTAGATTTCATTAAAATTAAAAACTTCTTCTCTATGAAAGATAATGTCAAGAGAAGGAGAAGACAAGTCACAGACTGGTAGAAAATCGCTGCAAAAGTCACATCTGGTGAAGGACTAATGTCCTAAATATACAAAGAACTCTTGTAATTCAATAATAAGAAAACAACCAATTTAAGTATGGTCCTGGGACTTCTTTGGTGGTCCAGTGGTTAAGAGTAGCCTGCCAATGCAGGGGGTACACAAGTTTGACCCTGGTCTGAGTAGATTCCACATGCCTTGGAGCAGCTGAGTCCATGAGCCACAACTACTGAAGCCTGCGTGCTCTAGATTCTGTGTTCCACAGCACAAGAAACCAGTGCCAGGAGCAGGCCACACAACACAACACAGAGTAGCCCCCACTTGCCACCAGCTAGAGAAAGCCCACACACAGCAACAAAGACTCAGCACAGCCAAATAAACAAAACATTGTTCAAAGGCATCTCACTGAAGAAGGGACACAGAGAGCAAACAAGCATATGAAAAAACCCACATCACAAGGCATAGAGGTTAGGAAAATGCAAAATAAGCCAACACTCAGATACCACCGCAACCTAATAGAATAACCACAATCTGGAACAATGGAGAATATCAAATGCAGGCAAGGATGTTGAGCAACAGGAACTTTCCTTCACAATGGTGGGAATGTAAAATGGTACAGCCAGTTGGTGGTTTCTTATAAAATTAAACATGTGTTTATTATACATTCCAGAAACTGTGATCGGTACTTACCCAAAAGAATTCAAATATTATATCCACACAAAGAAAAATGCACAAGGATGTTTATAGCAGCTTTATTCATAATTGCCAAAATTTAGAAGAAGTCCTTCAGTAGGTGAATGGATAAATAAAAAGTGCTACCTTCAGAAAGTGGACTGTTATTAGGCTTTGAAAAGAAATGAGCTATCAAGCCATGAATAGACATGGAGTCTTAAATACTTATTACTAAACGAAAGAAATCAACATGCAAACCCTACACACTATAGGAATCCAACTATATGACATCCTGGAAAAGGCAAAACTATGGAGACAGTAAAAAGATCAATAGCTGACTAAGGTTGAGGCAGAAGGGGAAGGATGGATAAGCAGGGCACAGAGAATTTTTTGTGCAGTGAGAATACACTGCATGTTGCTATAATGACAATACATGTCTTTATACCTTCTTCCAAATTCATAGAATGTACAACACCAAGAGTGAATAGAGTACATACTCTGGGTGATTATGCCATGTCAATGTGAGTTAACCAATTGTTAACCAGTCCACCACTGATGTGGTGTGTTAATACTGGGGAGAGGGTTTAATCCACTTGGGAGGGGCCAGGGTGTATATGGAAAATTTCTGTACCTTTGCCTCAACTTTGCTTTGGACTTAAAATAGCTCTTAAAAGAATTTTTAAAAACATTGTCAAAAGTTGCTTGTGATAACAAGGATGATATGAAACACACCTAATGAGTATGTGGACTTCAGTTTCTAGTGGGAGCTTCTCTGAATTACTTGGAGTCACAAAATAAAGTTTAGGGAACCCAAAGCCTCCATCCTCCTCCTGAGACACATACTACCCTTAGTTACCAGTTTTGGCAAAGTTGAACTATTTTGAATTATATTTCTTAGGCTGAGGAGTGATTCTTTTGTTATCTGGAGAATTTCTCTCAAAGAGTTACTTAATTTTTCAAGTTAAGTATTTTTGTTCTTGTTAGTTTGCAATTCATGGATTCAGTGGCTTCCCTCATGACTGCTGGCATTTTGGTAATTGGTCAACAGGCACATGTACTTCATCCTCTTATTCTCCCAGATGGTTCCCTTCTAGGTCATGTCGAGTTGTTAAAATAATTTCAGAGATGCAGAAAATTCTTCAGAGATATTTTCTGATAAAATTCAAAGCTTGAAATACTGCTTCTTAAATCCCACTATTAGTCTTAATGTTTTTCCTAACCATTTAAAATCTGAAATTCACTCTCCCTGTTTGTTCATGATAAGTTCTAAGGCAAACATATGTGTGTATAGTTGTCAAAGTTCAGTGAACACAGTAAATATTTATTTATTTTATTATATGTAAATTTTATATCAAAACAATCTATGCAATGGTATGCATATGGAAGTATTCAGTGGAAATCTACTGATATCTCAGATTTGAAATGTTAACAGAAAATAAGATGGAGTAGTGGATAGATAAAAGGATGGATACAGGATAGATACGTGAGAAGCAAATCTGGTAAAATGTGATTCTAGATCTGGTTTGTAGGTAAAAGAAGGCTTCACTGTAACAATTTCCCCAACTTTTTTCTATGTTTGAACATTTTTACAGTAAAATGTTAGGAGAGAAGTTCCAAGACTGGTGTATTATTCTCCAGTATATATGGAAATTATTATTCTTTTCCAGAAATTCTCTTAAGTCTCTTTTCTAAGTTAAAACTCTGAATAACATTTTGAAACTTCACCAGCATTCAAAAAACTAAGATTATGGCATCCAGTCCCATGACTTCATGGCAAAAAGATGGGGAAATAGTGGAAACAGTGACAGATTTTATTTTCTTGGGCTCCAAAAATCTGTGGATGGTGACGGTAACCATGGAATTAAAAGACGCTTACTCCTTGGAGGGAAAGCTGTGACAAACCTAGAGAGCATATTAAAAAGCTGAGACATCACTTTTCTGACAAAGATCCATATAGTCAAAGCTATGGTTTTTCCAGTATACATGCTTGGATGTGAGAGTTGGACTGTAAAGAAGGCTGAGCCCCAAAGAACTGACACTTTCAAATTGTAGCATTGGAGAAGACTTTCGAGAGTCTCTTGGACTTCAAGATGATCAAACCAGTTAATCCTTAAGGGAATCCGTCCTTGATGTTCATTGGAAGGACTGATGCTAAATCTGAAGCTCCAGTACTTAAGCCACCTGCTGCATAGAACTGACTCATTGGAAAAGACCCTGATTCTGGGAAAGATTAAAGGCAGGAGAAGGGGATGACAGAGGATGAGATGGTTGGATGGCATCAATGACTTGATGGACATGAGTTTGAGCATGCTCCAGGAGATAATGAAGGACAGTGGAGCCTGGCATGCTGCAGTCATTGGGGTTGCAAAGAAGTCAGACATGACTTAGCAACTGAACGACAAAACTACTTAAATTGTTGCCTGAAAATACTTCCTTGCTTTTGTTGCCACCAAAATCTTGGTTTTCTCTGCCCACCAAAGCTGAATAAAACATATGGAGGCAGTTTGGAGGAAATAGAGAGGTGACTTTAATCCTCAGCTGGCAGAAGGAAGACATAGCTGGCCCATGCCTCAAAAACTGTGTCCCTCCCACCCATGGGAAATCCGGGGTATTATATAAGATGAGGGCTTCCAGTCAGGGATTGGTGACTTATAACGTCATAAGGATCTTGTATTGTTGCTCTTGCTTTGTTTCAAAAACAGCCATAGGCTGGGGTCAGGTAGCCTGGTAACTGGGTCTGGCATCCAGCCATACAGTAGTTGTGTCTGTTGTCATTTGTGTATTGCACTGTAGCTTTCTTTCTATGATACAGAAAGAGAAAAAGTACAAGGGATGGTCTGTGAGGAGAGTGCTGTAAAGGTTAGCACCAGATGTAGGATGTAATTAGCATAGAGGCAAAGGATAATAGGTACAAAATGTAGCTCATATCCAGTAGCTGCTAAGTCACTTCAGTCATGCTTGACTCTGTGCGACCCCATAGATGGCAGCCCACCAGGCTCCCCCATCGCTGGGATTCTCCAGGCAAGAACACTGGAGTGGGTTGCCATTTCCTTCTCCAATGCGTGAAAGTGAAAAGTGAAAGTGAAGCCACTCAGTCATGTCCAACTCTTAGCGAACCCATGGACTGCAGCCCACCAGGCTCCTCCATCCATGGGATTTTCCAGGCAAGAGTACTGGAATGGGGGTGCCATTGTCTTCTCCTCATTTCGTTAGGGTGCAGTAAAATAAACTTATTTACAGATATACAGAGTTAGAAAAGCAAATGTAGTTACAGACTACAGATTAGTAACAGTTAAAGTAAAACATAGAAGTGATCAGACCCGCTCACTGTTCTCTTTATCTTCTTTATTCTCAGGGAAGAAAAAAATCTCATTCCTTTTTCTTCCCTTTTCACTGCAGCACTTTCGCTGGTTGTATTTATTTTGTTTGGATTACTGTTTGAGCTGTGATTGTCTCAATAAAAGCTTCTGATTCATTGTCATGTTCTCTGAAAATTCAGTTGGAATTTTATCATCAGATTTACAATTACATGAGTCATCTTTGTTCTCCTGTGGCAGGTGGGATTCCAGTGATTCTTTTATCTCAGGGAATGGCCGCCTCCGAAAACAGAAAGCGATGTGACCAGTCATCTGTTCAGAGTCAGATGATTCTAGATAGAGGCAGAGAGTGATGGCTGCTAGCACAAAGCCCTGGAACCCACTGTCTGCACAGACAGGGATGTTGACTTCAAAAATTCTCACAGCCTAAATGTTAAGAGTTATATTTTATTTGGTGGGAACTTTTAGGACTTCAAGCCCAGGAGACAGCATCTCAAGTGGCTGCTCCAGGGAGGCAGGGGAAGGAGCCAGGTTATATAGAAGTTTGCAACAGAGGGCAGGTCATCTGAACGTCACAGGTATTTTTGTGAACTAAAGAAAACCAGATAGCTCAAATTAAGGGATTTGGTGCGTGTCTGTGTATAGGGAGATGCAAGTCTGGGCTCACTGGAATCAGTCCTTTCACATGCGTCTCACCCTCTGGGCCCAGTGCCCGGTGGATCTCACAGCCTGAGCTCCCTGGGCTTGCTGGAGGGAGGGGCTGCAGCCTAAGGGCGGTCAGGTCGCAGGCGCTCTCCCCCCTGAGTCCCTCAGAGCTCACCAGCTCACACTGGAGGGTCAGCGTTGCTGACAGTTGTGGCATTCTTGCTTACTGATACAGCAGAAAATATTCATTTCTCAGGAAATAGACCTCAACATCTTCCTTCCTGGTCAAACAGCAGAAGAAAACCCTTATTTCAACCTACTTCCTTACCCAGTAAGAATATGTGTGTGCTAAGCTGCTTCAGTAGTGTCTGACTCTTTGAGACCCCATGGACTGTAGCTCACCAGGCTCCTCTGTCCATGGGATTCTCCAGGCAAGACTACTGGAGTGGGTTGCCATTCCCTTCTCCAGGGGAATCTTCCCAACCCCGGGATCAAACCCATGTCTCCTGCATTGGCAGGCAGGTTCTTTACCTCTAGTGCTGCCTGCCTAGGCTTTATCACAATGCTCACAACTCACATGGTTAATTATGACAGGACAGAACTAGATGCAGTTCTTCAGTTTCCTGTGCTATATGGATCATATCAAGTATTTTGAGGTCTCTATTTAGTTAGTTCTTCTGTTCATTTGCTTAATTTCACACTCATTAAAAATAATAAAAATTTTTTTGATACAAAGGGGAAATGTTTATTTTACTATAAAAATTATTAGTATAACTGAAAGTTTTAAAAGAAAAAGGCTAACAAATAAAAAGGTCAGCCAACAAAGAAAGTGCTAATGCATCTCCTGTAATAATACACATTTTAAAACTAGATGACAGACACATATAAGACAAAATAAGGCAGATTTTTTGGCCACTTAGGAAATGGAAATTTTCCATTTTTTAATCTGTGTCAAGGCATTCCTTCACAAAATGTGTAATACTTGCTGCAATTGCTGCCATTTGGATTCTGATTAATCTTAGTATCATTGCACATTCTGGGATCAATCTTGCTTATAGTCAAGGATTGTGAAACAAAACTTAACTTAGTTTTGGTAGTTTATGGTTAAGGAAGGAACCTGAGATCTTCTGAATTTAATCTGCACAGGCTGCTATTGTTGGGGGGGAAAAAAAGTGCACAATGTGGGAGTTTCGAGTTCAGCTTAATTTGGGGAAAAATGAGGACTGAAGCCCAGAAGACAGCATTTCAGATGGCTCTGAGAAACTGCTGCTAGAAGGTAAGGGGAGGAGCCAGGTTATATAGAAGTTTTGCAACAAATGGCAGGTCATCTGAATGTCAACTAGTAGTGTTAATTAAAGAAACCAGATATGTCAGGTTAAGGAGTTTAGCACTTTTCTTTGTACAGGAAGATGCAAGAGTCTGGGTTTACTGAAATCATTCCTTTGATCTGCACCTCAGCTATGTTGGGCCAGTATCCTGAGTTTTCATATCTTGAGTTTCCTCAGGGCTCAATGTGGGGAGTGACTACAGGCTGATGACTGCTAGATGGCAGATATTCTTTCCTGCCTGATTTCCCCAGGGCTCACAAGCTTGCCATCCGTGATTGGCTGCAATCACTGATGACTGTGGGATCCTTGTTTACTGCTCTGGCAGGCAATATTCCATTTCTCACTGTCCATACCCTAATCTCTATGAAAGTTAGATGCCAACTCAAGCTCTTTCTCTATTGCTTTATCATAAATCCTGTGAATTTTCAGTATCCCTGAAGATACTGGCTTTAAAGATGGAAATGGTGGCATATGATTTTCAAAGGTGATGAACTATTGCTAAATCTAAAGATGATCACAAACATTTGTTGAACTCTAGTGCATAGAACTCATTTAAGTGCTTTGCATGCCTTAACTCAAGTGTACTATCATTATTACTCTTTTGCAGATAAGAGATTTGGGGCTCATGACATTAAAAACATTCCCCAAAGTTTAAAATGCCACTAAGAATTATAATTGGGATTTAAACTCAACCAGGGTGGTTCCAAACTTATGTGTGTAATCATACTGAAGCATAAATTAGAGATTCAGGGGTCTGGTTTGAGGGATTAATGAGTTAACCAACTCTTTATTCCTTGTGTTTAAATCTCCAGATATAAGTTCCAGTAAAAAGCCCACTATCTCAGTGCCATTCAAATTGTCCCACCTCCTTTCAAATTGCATAACCCAGTATTATGAGCAATATAATCTTTACCCAAACAAATTATTGATAGTAATAATAATATTTGTTGCTCATTGTGGGCCTTACATACACATTTTACGTTTGCATTCATGATTTCTTGATTCTAATAGCAAAGTTAAGATCTGCTGCTGCTGCTGCTGCTAAGTCTCTTCAGTCATGTCCGACTCTGTGCGACCCCAGAGACGACAGCCTACCAGGCTCACCCGTCACTGGTATTCTCCAGGCAAGAACACTGGAGTGGGTTGCCATTTCCTTCTCCAATGCATGAAAGTGAAAAGTGAAAGTGAAGTCACTCAGTCGTGTCTGACTCGTAGAGACCCCATGGACTGCAGCCTACCAGGCATCTCCGTCCATGGGATTTTCCATGCAAGAGTACCGGAGTGGGTTGCCATTGCCTTCTCCAGTATTAAGAGATACTTACTATTATTACATATTTACAGATGAGGTAACTGAAGCTTATGAAAGTTTACTTACATGATGTAAAGAAATTACAAGTGTGCCTGTAATATCCACAGAGCTGTCTGTCAATTGCAGGTGCCCAGTGAGCAGGAAAAGGAAGTGAGGTCATGTAGACTATAACTGGTTTAGTCAGTACAATGTATTCAAGTCCTCTCTGCACATGATGTCATAATTGCATATGGGGATCCTTTTCATTACCTTCTACTTGAACCTGGATCGTTTGGCCTGTTCTGTATGCTCTGCTTCTTCTCTGGATCTCAGATGACTCTCTTCTGACCCATTATAGTCCCAGGGAGGGTTCACTCACATTTTCTCCTGATGAAATAGAAAATGAGGATTTGTTCTTTCCAGATAAGAGATTAAACATACAAGTCAAGAAATGAAAATAGAGAAAAGTGTTAGTTGGCTTTGCTATGGGTTTCCCAACCTTACTTCCCACTCAAATTATGAGGTTTTTTTTACCATGTTTTAATACTGTAGAGGATGTGAAAACAACAGCAATGAAGCCTTTCCTGTATCCTCTCAGGTTCAGTAACTGAAGTCTGCAAATCAAATTGATAAAAGACAGGTGAGCAGGAGAAAGGTTCATTTTGCATGCATACAGGGAGATTCACAGAAAAGAAGTGGAAACCACAAAGAAGTGGTTAGATCTAAAGACTTATAAGTCATTTTAACTGTGGGCAATAAATTGTGAGGTAATTAGACAAAGGAAGGGAAAGTTGTGTTTCTATGGCAATAAATTAGGATAGGTAAAATATATGGGGGAAAACTAATGGAAGATCAGGGTTATTTAGTAAGGTGTGTTCTGAGACTCAATTTGATGCTTCCATCATTTAAAAGTGTTGGAAGTGTTTTCCGTGACTGAGTCATACTCCTCTTCCTGGTTTTGGAAGAGGTCACACCTTTGCAAAGGGAAATTTGTGTCCTGCTTTTCGACTGAAAGGGGAAGGGCAGAAAGTTAATTGCTCTCAGCTCAAAACAAACCAGGGACAAGGAGAGAGGGATAAACTGGAAGACTAGAACTGACAAACATACTACTACATATAAAACAGATTAATAAGGACCTACTGTGATAGCACAGGGAAGTCTACTTAATACTCTGTAATGACCTATATGGGAAAATAATCTAAAAAACAGTGGACATATGTATATGTATAACTGATTCACTTTTTTGTACACCTGAAGCTAACACAACATTGTAAATCAACTATACCTCAGTAAATATTTAAAAAAATTGTTTTGTCAAAGTGAAATATATTGGTACAGCAAATTCTGATTTCCTTCAACATCTAATTAATATTATGAAGTTTTTGACCTAAAACATGACTCCCCTCTTTCAGGCATATAAAATTAAAATTATCATAAAATTAGCATTAACAACTCAAGAATTTTTAAGATAAAGATATTTAATTTAAATTGATTTCCAATTTAAATGTTAAAATTATGCATTTGAAAGACTTTAGCATACCTTTGAATTATAGATGGTCTTCTTAGAGTGCATTTTCTTTTTACAATTGATACATTCCTCATTTAGTAGATTATGTAGTCACATAATGAGTTTGAAAACTCATTAACAAATTAGAGATAAAACCAGTGCATCTCTTTGAATTACAGTTTTTATACCAAGCTTAGCTATATATCTACCAGGAAATAAAAGTTGGTTTAAAAGGGAGTATTTTTTAGTGTATCACATGATATAAAGTCTCTAGTGCCACCAAAATATTGGAAAACAGTAAGTCTAGATGTATTTAAGGATTATTGCAAAAAGATTGCAAACTTTCAAAGTTAGAAATGCAGATTTTGATTACTTTTTGCCCCACTGTTTCTCCTTTACAGCCTTATCCTGTTTGTTACGGTGAAATTTCTCAACAAACATCTGCTAAAAAGAGTTTCTCTTGGATTATTGTTCTTTGTCTATTGTATTCTAATTAAAGATCTTTATACATTAAGATGAATATTTGCAACTAAAACCAAAGTAGAATAAAAGTATTCAATGTCCCTGGGAATTCTCATAACATCTGTTCCGTAGCACTCATTCCACTTCTTTGGTTGTCCCACATCCTCACAAAAAAGTATGCTGAAACATCAACATTCACAGTCATCTTTTGTAATAACCATAAGAATATTCTCAGTACTGTTCTCAGATTCATGTGTTTTCTTTACATTATAATTATGCTTTAATTTTCAGTTAAAATGATAAGATTCTTACCTTTTGAGATAGTTGTTTTATTTCATTGTACACTTCATATAGAATATATGCATCTATCTTACAAATATACATGTTGATACATACATGCATTATATACCTAGTATATACCTATCCAACTGAATGTTGGAATCACCAGTTAGGCAACATTGCATTTATTCTTTTCACACAGTCAGATGCAATATGTCTTTTGTAGGCTTGAAGCTTGTAATTACATGTATATGTTAGGAAAAAGCTTTTTAAAAATGACAAAAATGCCTTTTATGGATGCCATCTATACACACACAAACTAACACACATATAGTATATAGTACATGGTAAAAAGAATTATCAGGCATAAGTGTGTTTATATCACCTAGTCATTCTCCATTTTGGAATGTAAAATGACTCACAGTCATCTCTGAAAACTGTTTATTCATGAAATTCACTATTCCTTCTGCATCATCTTCCTTTAACCTTAGTTGCCCTAAGTGCTCAGTGCATTTCAGCCTTGAGTTTCAAGCAAACAAACTCTGCATCATTTACTACAATCTATGGCAGCCCACTCCAGTGTTCTTGCCTGGAGAATCCCAGGGACGGCAGGGCCTGGTGGGCTGCCATCTATGGGGTCGCACAGAGTCGGACACAACTGAAGCGACTTAGCAGCAGCAGCAGCAGCATACATGATCTAAAAAGCCTCTTGATGAAAGTGAAAGAGGAGAGTGAAAAAGTTGGCTTAAAGCTCAACATTCAGAAAACTAAGATCATGGCATCTGGTCCCATCGCTTCATGGGAAATAGATGGGGAAACAGTGGAAACAGTGTCAGACTTTATTTGGGGGGCTCCAAAATCACTGCAGATGGTGACTGCAGCCATGAAATTAAAAGACACTTACTCCTTGGAAGGAAAGTTGTGACCAACCTAGATAGCATATTAAAAAGCAGAGACATTACTTTGCCAACAAATGTCCTTCTAGTCAAGGCTATGGTTTTTCTAGTGATCATGTATGGATGAGAGAGTTGGACTGTAAAGAAAGCTGAGTGCTGAAGAATTGATGCTTTTGAACTGTGGTGTTGGAGAAGACTCTTGAGAGTCCCTTGGACTGCAAGGAGATCCAACCAGTCCATCCTGAAGGAGATAAGTCCTGGGTGTTCATTGGAAGGACTGATGCTGAAGCTGAAACTCCAATACTTTGGCCACCTCATGTGAAGAGTTGACTCACTGGAAAAGACCCTGATGCTGGGAGGGACTGGGGGCAGGAGGAGAAGGGGACGACAGAGGATGAGATGACTGGATGGCATCACTGACTCAATGGACATGTGTTTGAGTAAACTCAGGGAGTTTGTGATGGACAGGGTGGCCTGGCATGCTGCGATTCATGAGGTCGCAAAGAATTGGCCATGGCTGAGCGACTGAACTGAACTGAACTGAATACATGACCAGTATTATCTTCCTAAGTGAACACCTTCATTTCAAATAATCTCCCTGTCCCTCTTTGAAAAGTCTATGTGTTGAGAAATGCAGTATTTGCTTTTATATTGGTAAACAAGGATGTCACAGTCATCATGGATGCCAGCTCTCCGTATGTGAATCCCTGAGTCCTAAGGGCACTTAGCAAGGAGAAGACGTGAGATCAGCTACCATGAGGCTGCAGCCAGTCCCTGTGGTGAGCCCAAAGGGAGCTCAGGGTACGAAAAACAGGATACTGGCCCCAGATAGCTGAGACGTAAGCTTAGACTCTTGCATCTTCCCATACTTAGAAAAGTGCTAAATTCTTTAACTTGGGATATCTGGTTTTCTTTAATTCACTATATATATATATATATTTTAATATTCAGATTACCTGCCTTTTGTTGCAAACATCTATATTACCTGGCTCCTTATGTGAGATGGAGCAACTAGAGATGAGAGATGCTGTCTCCCAGGCTTAAGTCCTAGAAATTTCTGCTGAATAAAACAACTCTCGACTGTTAGGTTGTGACTATTTTTTAAGTCTAAAGTGTCATCTCCCATGTGTTAAATATTTCGTATAAGTTCCAACAAAAAATATTTTCTTTGATGGATATAGAACTATTTCTGGCCAGCTGTTCTTTTTGCTTCCTAAATTGCATCACACTTAAATCTACATGTTAATCCTGTGGGTTGTATTTGTATTCACGAGTCTGCCTTTTGTGTTTGCTAGTAGGCTTCCCTCTAGATGACAAGGTCTGAGTAGAGAGATGAGTCAGCTCAGTCTGCAGAAATTCCTAGAAGAATGTTTGCTTATCCAACTACTTGATGAGTTTCCTTACTCACCTAAAGGTTCCTGTGAGAGCACATGAAGATACTTTCACATCTCAGGTAACTATTATACAGTATATTCTAGAAAAAAATTAACGAGCTTAAATTTAAAATAAACTCTTTGTAACATGCTGGAATTTACAAAGGTATCTTGCTACAATTCCTAATAAAAGGAACTTATGATTTAGTTATAAAGCCACAACTAACTTACACATATATATACATATATACATATATATATATATATATATATATATATATATATATATATGACAGCTCTCAGATAGAGTATGTTCTATCTGTCCAAAGTGCTACAAATCCTAATAAAAGGAACTTATGATTTAGTTGTAAAGCCACAACTAACTTACACATATATGTACATATATATATGACAGTTCCCTGTATGTTCTTATATATATATATACACACATATATATGACATATATACATATATATGTATACATACATATATATATATATACATATGACAGCTCCCTGTATGTTCATATATATACATATATATATGTATATATATATGACAGCTCCCAGATAGAGTATGTTCTATCTGTCCAAAGTGAGACAAGTACAATATTATGGGAATAAATGAAGAAAAGACAGAAGAGTGGGGTCTTTTGCTAGATCATGTCAGTTTCCATTTAAATCCCTGTATAAATATTGTCTCAAAATGTAAATTATATGTAAATTAAAACTTCTATCTTCTGCAGGAAATATGAACTAGTCATATTGTTTTCAAATCCTTTTTCCTGACAAAGTAAATATTTTTCACTCTTAAGATTGGACTGACAATTTCTGAGAGATAAAACTATTACCATGAATTATATGGCAGCCTTGAAACATGCTAAATTAGCCTGTGCTAACTTATGTTTAGAAAAGGAAGAACCTGCGTACTTCAGAATTTCCTCAAGATATAGCCTATTAGATTTAAATGAAATGAAAACTGGCATGAATTAGGAATATTCAAAAATGCAGGTCAGTGTAGTGATGAAATACCGTAATTCAGCATTACCTTAATGCCTCAGTGACAACAGCAAATACCAGTTGGCTGTGAAATTATTAACCTTTTGTACAATAAATGTTGATGTTTGAACTGTATCTGAGATTGATATGTAGTCTGGTCCAAAGCACATGATTCTTTATATGCCAACACATAAATATGCCTGATATAATAAGGACATCTATAAAGGAATAATCAAAAACATGTTAGCAATCTAAAAACTAAATTATATCAGATTTTTTACTTTTCTAAGGTAAATATTTAAATAATAAACTCTTAACACCTTTCATTTCAATCAAACTTGCCTAGAATTTGTAGGTTTAGAGATACCAAATTAATGAAAACTTGAAGTTACACTCAAATCCAATTCCCATCCTTCATTTTGTAAATATAAATGGCCCCAGAGAGACTGAGGTGTAAAAGTGGGGTACCCTTGAACTTGCACACCCACCCTTCTTCTTTCTCTTCTCTATTCCGAACCCTCTGAGCTGAGGGATTTGAATATTTGAAAAACCAAATCTGCCATATCAGAGTTCCATCTCCTCTGACCCTCATATGGTTGTATTTGTGCCCACTAGGGCATTTCCAGATAGTCATTTTTTCTTCCTATTTTCTGGCCACTCTCTCATCTTCATCTTATTCAAGGTCAGTAAACCCAGAGAGATCAGCAGTGAAAGAAAAAAGCTTTTTGATGTGCTCTTAAATGTCTAACTGGAATGGTTAGGCTAGATGGGGTTGTTCTAGACCTGCCCTGAGAAGTTCTTTTCTGTCCACTCTTGTGTGTAACTCAGCTGCCCTTCAGTAACTACTGAGACATTACCCCTTGTCTTGGTAACTTCACAGACATCTGAAAATTTCACATGCAGACCACCTCCAATTAGGAAGCTCAATTTCTTCCTAATAGAGGCTTCCTGTTAGAGGCTTAGTCACTCAGTAGTGTCCAACTCTTTGCTACCCCATGGACTGTAGCCTGCCGGCTTTGTCCATAGGGATTATCCAAGCAAGAATACTGGAGTGGGTTTTCATGCCCTCCTCAGAGGCTCTCTTAGGGTAGTCCTAATTTTGAAATCTTACTCTCTAGGGCTTTCTTCTTCTTCTTCCCTGTAACAACAGTTTCACAAGGGGAAGGCAATGGCAACCCACTCCAGTACTCTTGCCTGGAAAATTCCATGGATGGAGCAGCCTGGTAGGCTATAGTCCATGGGGTTGCAAAGAGTCGGACACGACTGAGCAACTTCACTTTCTTTCTTTCTATAGTTCTTTTTGGAGAAGGAAATGGCAACCCACTCCAGTGTTCTTGCCTGGAGAATCCCAGGGACAGAGGAGCCTGGTGGGCTGCAGTCCATGGGGTTGCAAAGAGTCAGACACGACTGAGCAACTAACACACACACATGACTGCAGTGATCTGTAAAATGTCTTTCAGATTTAGCTGCTTTCTTTTTGCTAAGTTGGCACTTTCTCCTCTTTTATAATAGACTACTGAGGTCCTGTTTTTCAATTAGAATTCTTTGATTAATTCTTTGTGATTTAGAGCATCTTTATCTCTTCAAAGAATCAGATTCAGTTAACCTAGAGTAACCTCAATTTGGTACATAACATAAGAAATGTTTTCTTTACCTCTACCTTTTAATACAGGCTTGTTTAGACAATCTTTTTCTGGTGACCTTAGCAGAACTTTAAAGGAAGATTTAGGTAAAATATTGCAAGAGCAGAAAGCTAATTGGAATCTCAATTTAAAAATTAATTGCCATATCCTCCAACAATAAAGAGGTCAAACAAATCTCCACTGTATTTTGCCAGCAAGACATTTGCATTAGAAAAGATCAATAGAAGATAATATAACAGATTAATTTAGAAAGGCTAAATTAAATTTGTTAACCCTTGTATTACCATTAGGGTGGGCGCGACTGAAGGAAATAAAACTGGTTTTGTCATAATTGGTCTTATTCCTGCTTTGAACTGAATGGTCTCTGAGAGTCTACTATTATAATTATGGATAAGCATGCAATAAGATAGGAAAACAGTTTTTCTGAACCTTTATGGAACTAGAGGCATGGGGCTTAGAGACTGTCCATTGAAGGGGTGTGCATGTGCGTGTGTGTGTGTGTTATTTTCAATATTTTGTAGACATATGTATTTTCAATCAGGGTCCAGTGAAACATCTGTCACATTGAAAGGTTGTTGCTGAACCACGAAAGATGCCGGGATTCTTGGCCTCTGGAGGAGAAGAATTCAATCCAGGGCCAGAGATGAGGCTTGATCGCTCAGAGCTTTTGTGTAATAAAGTTTTATTAAAGTGCAAAGGAGATAGAGAAAGCTTCTGACATAGGCATCAGAAGGGGACAGAAAGAATACCCACCTGCTCGTCTTTAGCTGAATGTTATATAGTTACTAGCAGTCTGTTAATGAAAGAAAGGAACATCTTAAAACTCAGAGAATGGCACCAGGCCCTTCACCCACAAGATGTATTTTGGGATAATCTTGGCTCCAGGCGAGTCATCCCCTGCCATAAAATAGTTGACTTGAATCTTGTAGAAAGGCAGATTACCATACAAATAGTTTTGTTTACATAGAGTAGGAGAACAATGTCTGAGTATAACATACTGGTTTGTCAAGTCAGTCATGAGCCTTTAGGCAGAACCAACTTGAAGACAGAGTTTGGGGTAAATGCATAGTACATTAACATAGCTTAAGACAAACATTTCCATAAGAAAAATGCATTGATTAACTCAAGATTTGAGAAAAGTCAAGTTCAGGTGGAATTGGGTGTCATTATGGCAACACAGTATTTTAAGAGAAACCTCTTTTTAAATTTGTGTAGAGAAGGGAAAAAATACGTCACTAGTTTGCTTCCTCCTGTCACTTAAGAGAGAGATAAAAATTGTCTGACTGAGGCTGAGGCTAAGTCGTTTTAGTTGTGTCTGACTCTGTGCAACCCCATAGACGGCAGCCCACCAGGCTCCGCCTTCCCTTGGATTTTCTGGGCAAGAACACTGGAGTGAGTTGCCATTTCCTTCTCCAATGCATGAAAGTGAAAAGTGAAAGTGAAGTTGCTCAGTCCTGTTGGACTCAGCGACCCCACGGACTGCAGCCTACCAGGCTCCTCCCTCCATGGTATTTTCCAGGCAAGAGTACTGGAGTGGGTTGCCACTGCCTTCTCCAAAAAAAAAAAAAAAAAGTCTGTCATTTGCAGCCTATTTCCTCCTTTTTGAGACCCCTGGCCTTCCTGCCTGTTAGCATCTTAACATGCATTCCTTTCCTCTATTCATCCATTTTTGGGCTCCAGTATTTAAAAAAAAATGGAGACTTCCCAGACGGCTCAGTGATAAAGAATCCACCTGCAATGCAGTAGACACAAGAGATACAGGTTCAGTTTCTGGGTCAGAAAGATCCCCTGGAGTAGGAAATGGCAACACAATTCAGTATTCTTGCCTGAGAAATCCCATGGACAGAGGAACCTGGTGGGCTACAGAACATCAGGTCACAAAGAATTGGACGTGACTGAATGAGCACAAAAGCAGCATTTAGAAGATAACAGGATCCACTTGAAATAACTCAAGTTGGTTGGTTTGTGAGGACAATTCCACCATAAAAGGGGAAAACAGTTTGCAGGCACAGTGCTTAAGAACTTCTTTGATAGTTCTTTTTTCACGTTGCTGAATATCTCCTTGCGAGGTATTTCTCTTGATTAGTTTTCAGCATTTTCTCTAGTACTTTATTTTAAAATTTTAAATATTTTCAAATAAAGTACTACTTTTAGTACTATTTTATAAAGCCTTCTAACATCCCAGTGATCACCATAATTTGAACAATCCAGGCATGAGTAGAATTCCCTTCTAAGAAGTTTGTTCACCTTGACTATTTCCCCTCGGAGGTCTTTTATTTTCTTACCAGCAAAAATGTTTTCCCCCCTATTATCCATAGTGATTTGAAAATTTATACATATGATGATGGAGGCATTTAGCTGTGCATTTTTCCCGAGGTCAAATTTAAATGCTTAACTGGGGGATTCGTTTTCATTGGCATTCTATTATTTGAGGGTTTAAATCAGTGCATCTATGCTTGCTAAGTTGCTTCATCCATGTCCTACTTTTGGCGATTCTATGAACCATAGCTCTCCAGGCTCCTCTGTCCATGGGATTCTCCAAGCAAGAATACTGGAGTGGGTGGCCATGCTCTCCTGCTGGGGATCTTCCCGACTCGGGGATCAAACCCACATCTCTTATGCCTCATGCACGAGCAGGCAGGTTCTTTGCCACTAGCGCCAGACTGCCCAAAATATTTTCTCCTCCTTGGCATCATCTGCCACAGGAGCTGACAGGCTGTTTCTGAAAAGGGCTTGTATGTCAACTTTCTCGCTCCTGCTGTAACAAACTACTGCTCATACAACAGTTTAAAAAACACACTTTTTTTTCCCCTGCTATAGTCCTGGGGGACAAAAGTATAAATTGAGTCTAACAGAGCTAAGGTCAGGGTGTCCTCAGGTCTGATCCTTGGAGACCCTGAGGAGAGAGTTCATCCCCTCGCCTTTTAAAGTCTCTGGAAGCCACATGGTCACTGTGGTCTCTTGCCTTCAAATTTACATCTCTCCTGCTTCCTACTCATAAGGACTCTTGTGGTGACCTGGGATCCACCTGGATAACCCCAGATAACTCTCCGTCTTAACATCCTTAATCACATCTGCAGTACCCCCACTCCCCGCCCCCCACCATTACCATGAAGTTAACATTCTCAGGTTGTGAGGATAAAGATATGGATATTCCGGGGCTTGGGAGGCATTGATTAGACTAGACAGATAGTGAATGCTAAAGGATTTGCAGGGGACACAGTCTTTATCATACATTCTTCTTTGTTCTATTTGTTTGGTTGTGTGTTTATTTGCCAAATCATGTCCAACACTTTTCAACCCCCTGGACTGTAGCCCTCTGTCCATGGGATTTCCCTGGCAAGAATATTGGAGTGACTTTCCATTTCCTTTTCTAGGGGATCTTCCCAACCCAGGGATAGAACCCATGTCTCCTGCTTTGGCAGGCAAATTCTTTTCCACTGAGTCACCAGGGAAGCCCTATTTGTTAATAACCCTTAAAGAATCATAAAAGAATAATTAGCTCAGGGGCCCTATAAAAATACATTACCAACACATTACCAGTCAAATATGGCCTAAAGGCAGTTAGTCAGCCACTGGTCTACTTTAAGTCTGGTGTTTATTTAATGCTGTTTATGAATGTACAAATACTTTGCTATACCCCATAACCATACTGGAGATATTAACCTAATATTTGCCACACAATACAGCATGTATTCAAACTACTGCATAATTGCAGTCATCTCACACGCTATCAAAGTAATGCTCAAAATTCTCTGAGTCAGGCTTCAACAGTACATGAACTGAGAACGTCCAGATGTTTAAGTGGGATTTAGAAAAGGCAGAGGAACCAGAGATCAAATTGCCAACATCCCTTGGATCATTGAAAAAGCAAGAGAATTCCAGAAAATATCTGCATCATTGACATGCTAATGCCTTTGACTGTGTGGATCACAACAAATTGTGGGAAATTCTTAAAGAGATGGGAATACCAGACCACCTGACCTGCTTCTTGAGAAACCTGTATGCAGGCCAGGAAGCAACACAGAACTAGACCAAAGAATTTCACAATTTGTATGGAAATACAAAAAACCTCGAATAGCCAAAGTAATCTTGAGAAAGAAGAATGGAACTGGAGGAATCAACCTGCCTGACTTCAGACTCTACTACAAAGCCACAGTCATCAAGACAGTATGGTACTGGCACAAAGACAGAAATATAGATCAATGGAACAGAATAGAAAGCCCAGAGATAAATCCACGAACCTATGGACACCTTATCTTTGACAAAGGAGGCAAGGATATACAATGGAAAAAAGACAACCTCTTTAACAAGTGGTGCTGGGAAAACTGGTCAACCACTTGTAAAAAAATGAAACTAGAACACTTTCTAACACCATACACAAAAATAAACTCAAAATGGATTAAAGATCTAAATGTAAGACCAGAAACTATAAAACTCCTAGAGGAGAACATAGGCAAAACACTCTCTGACATAAATCACAGCAAGATCCTCTATGACCCACCTCCCAGAATATTGGAAATAAAAGCAAAACTAAACAAATGGGATCTAATGAAACTTAAAAGCTTTTGCACTACAAAGGAAACTATAAGTAAGGTGAAAAGACAGCCGTCAGATTGGGAGAAAATAATAGCAAATGAAGAAACAGACAAAGGATTAATCTCAAAAATATACAAGCAACTCCTGCAGCTCAATTCCAGAAAAATAAATGACCCAATCAAAAAATGGGCCAGAGAACTAAAAAGACATTTCTCCAAAGAAGACATACAGATGGCTAACAAACACATGAAAAGGTGCTCAACATCACTCATTATTAGAGAAATGCAAATCAAAACCACAATGAGGTACCATTACACACCAGTCAGGATGGCTGCTATCCAAAAGACTACAAGCAATAAATGCTGGAGAGGGTGTGGAGAAAAGGGAACCCTCTTACACTGTTGGTGGGAATGCAAACTACTACAGCCACTATGGAAAACAGTGTGGAGATTCCTTAAAAAACTGGAAATAGAACTGCCATATGACCCAGCAATCCCACTTTTGGGCATACACACTGAGGAAACCAGATCTGAAAGAGACACGTGCACCCCAATGTTCATTGCAGCACTGTTTATAATAGCCAGGACATGGAAGCAACCTAGATGCCCATCAGCAGATGAATGGATAAGGAAGCTGTGGTACATATACACCATGGAATATTACTCAGCTGTCAAAAAGAATTCATTTGAATCAGTCCTAATGAGATGGATGAAACTGGAGCCCATTATACAGAGTGAAGTAAGCCAGAAAGATAAAGAACATTACAGCATACTAACACATATATATGGAATTTAGAAAGATGGTAATGATAACCCTATATGCAAAACAGAAAAAGAGACACAGAAATACAGAACAGACTTTTGAACTCTGTGGGAGAATGTGAGGGTGGGATGTTTCAAAAGAACAGCATGTATACTATCTATGGTGAAACAGATCACCAGCCCAGGTGGGATGCATGAGACAAGTGCTCGGGCCTGGTGCACTGGGAAGACCCAGAGGATTCGGGTGAAGAGGGAGGTGGGAGGGGGGATCGGGATGGGGAATAAGTGTAAATCTATGGCTGATTCATATCAATGTATGACAAAACCCACTGAAATGTTGTGAAGTAATTAGCCTCCAACTAATAAAAAAATTAAAAAAAAAATAAATAAATAAAAAAAAAAAAAAAAAAAAAAAAAAAGAACTGGACATGGAACAACAGACTGGTTCCAAATAGGAAAAGCAGTACGTCAAGGCTGTATATTGTCACTCTGCTTATTTAACTTATATGCAGAGTACATCATGAGAAATGCTGAACTGGAAGAAGAACAAGTCAGAATCAAGATTGCCAGGAGAAATATCAGTAACCTCAGATATGCAGATGACACCACCCTTATGACAGAAAGTGAAGAAGAACTAAACAAAAAGTGATGAAAGTGAAAGAGGAGAGTGAAAAGTTTGACTTAAAGCTCAACATTCAGAAAACTAAGATCATGGCATCTGGTCCCATCACTTCATGGGAAATAGATGGGGAAACAGTGGAAACAGTGGCAGACTTTATTTTTCTGGGCTCCAAAATCACTGGAGGTGGTGATTTCAGCCATGAAATTAAAAGACACTTACTCCTTGGAAGGAAAGTGATGACCAACCTAGACAGTATATTAAAAAACAGAGACATTACTTTGTCAACAAAGGTCTGTCTAGTCAAGGCTATGGTTTTTCCAGTAGTCATGTATGGATGTGAGAGTTGGATTATAAAGAAAGCTGAGCACAGAAGAATTGATGCTTTTGAAGTGTGGTGTTGGAGAAGACTCTTGAGAGTCCCTTGGACTGCAAGGAGATCCAACCAGTCCATCCTAAAGGAGATCAGTCCTGAATATTCATTGGTAGGACTGATGCTGAAGCTGAAACTCCAATACTTTGGCCACTTGATGTGAAGGGCTGGCTCATTTGAAAAGATCCTGATGCTGGGAAAGATTGAGGACAGGAGGAGAAGGGGATGCCAGAGGATGAGATGGTTGGATGGCATCACCGACTCAATGGATATGAGTTTGGGTAAACTCCGGGAGTTAGTGATGGACAGGGAGGCCTGGCGTGCTGCGGTTCATGGGGTAACAAAGAGTTGGACACCACTGAGCAACTGAACTGAACTGATCTGTGGTGTTTGAGAAGACTCTTGAGAGTCCCTTGGATTGCAAGGAGATCAAGCCAGTCAATCCTAAAAGATATCAGTCTTGAATATTCATTGGAAGGCCTGATGCTGAAGCTGAAGCTCCAATACTCTCACCACCTGATGTGAAGAACTGACTCATTAGAAAAAACCCTGATGCTGGGGAAGATTGATGGCAGGAGGAGAAGGAGACAGCAAAGGATGAAATGGTTGGATGGCATCACCATCTTGATAGACATGAGTGAGCAGGCTCTGGGTGTTGGTGGTAGACAGGGAAACCTGGTGTGCTGCAGTCCATGGGGTCACAGGGTCAGACATGACAGAGTGACTGAACTGAACTAAGCAGCTCGTATTTAAAGAGTCTTTTTCTATTTCTTTCCAATATACTACACCACTCTTAGTGATAACAGTGGTGACTAGAATTAATATTATTTTACCAATTCTGAATTCCATCTGGTTTGTTAATATAACTACATTGTAAAACAAGTATTTACAATTGACAACTTTCCGTTGTTATAGTGTAACAGCACTGTCTACCTCCCTTAATGTCTCTTCTGTTGTCATTCAGTTGCTATGTCTGACTCTTTGCCACCCCATGTACTGCAGCACACCAGGCTTTCCTGTCCTTCATTATGTCCCAGAGTTTGCTCAAACTCGTGTCCATTGATTCATTGATGTTACCCAACCATTTCATCTTCTGTTGCTCCTCCTCCATTTCTAAGGTGAGGTTTTCTTTCATTTACTTGTCCATTCACAGCCAGTTGTACCATCAATAAGATAAATTTAATTTTCATCCAGAAGATGATGAAAACCACACTGTCCAGTGACAAACTGCCATGTTTGGTTTAGCATAGATTTCCCATCATTGGTCTTCCTTAACCTGACTCTCCAGAAGTCTAGCCACT
This sequence comes from Cervus elaphus, assembly GCF_910594005.1. NCBI lineage: Eukaryota > Metazoa > Chordata > Mammalia > Artiodactyla > Cervidae > Cervus > Cervus elaphus. Next base: position 4,108,633 of record NC_057843.1, on the reverse strand, counting down.
TTGCATGCATTCCATCTTGCTCTCAGTATTATCCACAGAAGTGAAGTTCCAACACAGTTATTATCTTGTTAATTCACTCAAGTATATGCTGTTCCTCCAGACCAGTTTTATAACTGTGTTCTGTCTCCTGGAAGAGACCTCCCTCTTGGGTCATTATGACAGTTTGCAAGTCCTTTATATAATGATGAAAACCCTAAAATACTGAAACTGATCATCATCCTAAGAGCAGCTCCTAACAAACTGGGTCACAGTGGACCATTGCTGACCAACCCATCACATACAGCACTGCTTATATGCCAATGAATCTCATACCATTTGTAAAATTGCCCTGTGCCAAAAAATATTGTGTGTCTCATGAGACTGTCACTGGGGTCATCTGATTCCTATAACAACTCTACCTGGGAAGGCCATCAGTCTTCCCATTCCAGTGAAATGGAGGTAACATAATGGTAATTTTGGGTCTCCCTGCTAGTTCAGATGGTAGAGAATCCTCCTACAATTCAAGAGACCTGGGTTCCATCCCTGGGTCTGGAGGATCCCCTAGAGGAGGAAATGCAACCCACTCTAGGATTCTCTCCTGGGAAATCCCATGGACAGAGGAGTCTGGTGGGCTATAGTCCATGGGGTCGAGAAGAGTCAGACATGACTGAGTGACTGACATTTTCACTTTTCAACACCTGTAATTTTGGCCACCAAATCATACCCAAATCCATCTCTTTTGTGACTATCTAGAGTCCCCTTCCCAGAGAAGGCAATGGCACCCCACTCCAGTACTCTTGCCTGGAAAACCCCATGGATGGAGGAGCCTGGTAGGCTGCAGTCCATGGGGTCTCGAAGAGTCGGACACGACTGAGTGACTTCACTTTCACTTTTCACTTTTATGCATTGGAGAAGGAAATGGCAACCCACTCCAGTGTTCTTGCCTGGAGAATCCCAGGGAAGGCAGAGCCTGGTGGGCTGCCATCTATGGGGTCGCACAGAGTCGGACACAACTGAAGTGACTTAGCAGCAGCAGAGTCCCCTTCCACTGTGTTTAAGTCTGTGTTTCATTCACAGATGAGTGGTGATAACACTGGCCAGGCAGCTTCACTCTGCTTTTCATCACGTTAAGGCTGCTCTCTTAGCAGTTGCACATTCCAGCTTTATTTATGGTCACCCAGATGCCGAATCTCTGTTGTTCAGCTTTCTGCTCTGTCTAGTTTGTTGGTATCATTTCCTCTGGCTAATCTCCTCATTTACCAGATGAATTCATGCGACCGATATACTGTGGACCAGCTGTTGTTGACTTATTGAGATGACCCTGTAGATAAACTTGCAATTCAGCAATTGTCTATTTTTCCTTATCTAGAGAGGACAGCTCCAGAAGTTATCCCCAATATTGGTCATTAGTATCAGATCTGAGATAGGTGGGAATGTTGTTCTAGCATTTCATGCACTTGGGGGAAATAGAATGGTAGCCCAACCCTGATTGTGATAGAATTCCAAGAGCCTCTTCCATATGCTATGATCTCCTACTTTTTCCATTTATCTCTTTTCCTGGGCTTCCCAGGTAGCGCTAGTGGTAAAGAACCCACCTGTCAATGCAGGCAGACACAAGAGACACGGGTTCCATCCTTGGGTCAGGAAGATCCCCTGGAGTAAGAAATGACAACCCACTCCATTATTCTTGCCTGCAGAATTTCATTGACAGAGGAGCCTGGTGGGGTACAGTCCATGGGGTCACAAAGAGTTGGACATGACTGAGCACACACACACATCTTTTAACCCATCTGTCTTCTCCATGGTTGGGTTTTCCAGATCAGCAGAAATACTACTTATCCTCAAAGTTGATCGTAACAGCAAACTAGATCGCATTTCTCCCCAGTCCCATTTCAAGACAGATATTACACAATAAGATAGGAAAGGAATGAAGATCTTCCTTCCCACTGAGTAATGGAGCTCCATTCAGAGCTTGTTAAATTTAGCAACAGAGGAAGAAGTTACAATTACCCTAAGAGAATACTTGGCTCAGATAGTAAAGACTCTGCATACAATGCAGGAGGGTCGGGTTTGATCCCTGGGTTAGGAAGACCCCCTGAAGGAGGAAATGATGACTCACTCCAGTATTCTTGCCTAGAAAATCCCCTGGACAGAGGAGCTATAGCTGGTGGGCTCTAGTCCATGGGGTCACAAAGAACTTGGAGAAGACTTACTAACATACTTTTTCAAAGACAATGGTATAAATGTCATTTGCATCACTTGTTTACAATGTAAATTTGCATCCAGGTCTAGAACAATACACCAAGCAAAATGAAAGACAATTTTTATGAGGTGATGAAAGGAAGGAAGGAATAAACAGCTGGCTTTTGATCCCTTCAGTCAGTTTACCAGAGCATGTGCCCCTGGCAAAAAGGAGAAAAGAAAGGTGACGCAGCTGTTGACCTTGTTGCTTGAACTACAGCAAACTGACTTAGGGGGTGGTATTTCTCAGGTGAAGAGATGTTATCTTCACAATAACTTTAGCAGGGTGCCCCTTGCTAAAGATGCATCCATGAATGCTCAGATGTGTCTGACACATTGTGATCCCATGGACTGTAGTAGCCTCACCAGGCTCCTCTATCCATGGAATTCAACAGGAAAGCTTGCTAAAGATGGTTTACAGGAAATTAGCAGAGAGTCCAAGAATCATGTTTCTATAGAAGACAACACAAGTGAACAATCCTAGGAGAAAACAATGAGGCCTCTCATAACTGAAATACTTCTAAGGAGCTCCTCTAGGAGTTCCCTACATTCAGACCTCCAGTGTTGTCTCGGTTGGAGCAGCACAGGTCAGCTGTAAGAGGCAGGACCCAGGGCAGGACTGGAGCGGGTCTGGATCACTCTGTTTGCCCAGCTGTTGATAGTATATACCCTTGAAATAATTAGGAGCTATTGTTAACAACTGACATTGGATACATTGATGGCTTCTGTGAATCTGATTTGAAAATATTATCTGGTTTTCTCTCGATTTTGGGGGGGGGTAAAATTTTAAAGAAAACTGCAAATATTTGAACATACAAGGTGATGCTTTGATCTTCATATGCATAGTGAAGTGATTATTACATCCAACCTAATAAGCATATGCATCTCCCGTGGTTACCTTTTTTTTTTTTTTTAACCTTAAACCTACTCTCAAGAGGTACCTTCAGTGGGCAAGATATGAATCATGTAATTACATCCTTTCCAACCTTCTTCTTCTTCTTTTTTTTAACTTTTTATTTTGTATTAGGGTATAGTGAACTAACAAACAATGTTGTAATAGTTACAGATGAACAGCAAAGGGACTCAGTCATACATGTACATGTATCCGTTCTCCCCCAAACTCCTCTCCCATCCAAGCTACCACAGAACTTTGATCACAGTTCCTTGTGCTTTAGAGAGGTCCTTGTTGCTTATCCATTTTACATATAGCAGTGTGTGCATCACCATCCCAAACTTCTTACCTATCATTTCCCCTCGTCCTTCCCCCTGGAAACCATAAGTTTTTTCTCTGTCTCTTTCTGTTTTATAAGTAAGTTCACATCTTTTTAGATTCCACATATAAGGGACGTCATACAATATTTTTGACTTAATCAGTATGACCAGCTCTAGGTCCCTCCCGGCTGCTGCAAATGGCATTATTTCATTCTTTTTAATGACTGAGTAATACTCATGTGTATGTATCTATTGTGTCTTCTTTATCCATTCCTCTGTTGATAGACATTTAGGTTGCTTCCACGTCTTCAGCCTTCTTTATTAACTAGTTTATCAGAGGCCTGGAGACCTGACCGTACAGTGAAGCCATTGAATGTCTAAATGCTAACCTGGCACTAACTCATCATCAGCTTAGACTCCACCCACTCTTCAGACTTGCCCTTCCTCCTATAACAAGTTGTTAGCATTTGCAAGACTTGTGTTTGAGCCAAGCAGCCTACTTGGGCACAGCTGGGAGAGAATGGTGGGGTTCTGACCCCACAGGAACACAAGAGGTGCAAGGAAAACCACCTTCTCTATATGACAAAACTGCACACACCCCCACACACAATGTGCCCCTTGTGGTGTATTCCCTAATACAACACCTCCATTCAGAATTAAATCTGCAACCCTGCACCTTCCATACGCTAATATCTCCCTGACATCCTCTAGGGCATGATGGAATTTTCTGACCTCAGAATTTTCTAATGCCCTTTTGTAATGAGAGTCGTCATGACTACTGCCAACTGATATGCCAATAATTCCCTTTCATTTTAGGTGTAGTGAGTGACTTTCTCATGGAACTTAGAGTCTCAAATCCAAAAAGTCACCACTTGATAGCATTTTTCAACTTAGGACAAAGGTTCCTGTCTGCCAACATGGTCTATTATCTGAGCACACAGGTAGATAAGTACCTACCTGGAGGGCCTTTACCATTTACTCTGTAAGATGTTCAAATGTTTCTGCCCAGACCATATGCAAACTCAGACCTCTTCCTCTTGATTTTGAGAACAGGGCACAATAAGTTTCCTAGATGAGAATGACAGTTCTACCAAAAGCAAAAAGACTTGTTAGCCTCTGAAGTTCTTTATTAGCAACTTCTTGTGAAATAATAATGAATTTTTCATAATTAGATTGCTTGTTTGGTTTCTCCAGCCCTCTAATTTCCGGGTGTCAGGAAGCATTTAACAAGAGGCTTCCTGTGTGCTGTTTTGGATCTGTCAGGAACGCTTTGGCCAATATTGATTCCTGAATATTCAGGAATTAAGAGGAGAGGCATGCCTTTCCCGGGGCTGAGGAATCCAGGCATTTCTCATTACAGTGATAAGTACTCTCTTCCTTATTATGAGCCAAATGGTAAAAGATGGTTGTTTGCAACTCTCTCTTTGATAGGGATCATCTTATGTTTTGTAAGTCTGGAATTTTAATCTTTATCTTTGCTGAGAATTACTACAGTATATATGCCCACGCCATGTTGATTAAAACACCTTTGCTCCATCAGAGCTTTGGTCCCTGTGTCTTTCTTTTTTTCTTTCCTTCTTTCTTTCTATTCTTTCTTTCTCTCTCTCTCTCTCTATTTCTGGCTAATTCCTTGGAGCGCGGAGGCCCGCTGAGCTCGCTTTCTTGCCCGGGTTTCTAAGACCCTCTCGAGAAGGCGCACTGTGCCTTCACCCACTCGAGAGGGCGCCCGGGGCCTACTTGCAGCAGCGCAGCCCTAAGAACAGGGCTCTATTGGCTTTCCGCGTAAACCAGGGGATATCAGCCTCTTTCTCTCTCTTACTCTCGGAACCACCAGGTTCCGGTCCATTAAAGGACCAACACCGGGAATGTCACAGAAGCACTTGTTCTTTGAATTTCTTCAGGGTTTATGCACTGGACACCATTTGGCACTAAGGTGCCATAGCAATGGTCCTTGCTGCTGCGGCTGCTGCTAAGTCGCTTCAGTTGTGTCCGATTCTGTGCGACCCCATAGACGGCAGCCCACCAGGCTCCCCTGTCCTTGGGATTCTCCAGGCAAGAACACTGGAGTGGGTTGCCATTTCCTTCTCCAGAGATGGTCCTTACTTCCCCCCAAAATGCTTCCTCTGAGAAGCAGTTACTATGACATACTTAACGTCATATACTGACTTGCCCTCACAGGTTTTCAGTTCTAACTCAAAGGCTATACCAACATACCATGAAATTTAGCTATACTTTTCCACAAAGTAAATGTATATTGAGCCTTCCATCTATAAGAATACAAATTTTGCCTGACTGACATTCAAGCCAGGAATAGCAAAGAAGTGGGAAACAGGTCTGTAATGTAATACAAGCTCTCTTTCAACTTTTGCTCTTCCACAGTTATGGTGGAGAATTCAGGGGAAACACCTTGGTGTTTCAGCCAAAGTCCGAAAGGGCAATCTTGCTTCCAGAATCCTGATATAACACAAAGTATCATAACATCAAATGCGTTGCACAAATTATAAGATTTTTCCCGATATCAAATTTTCTTAAGAATTTTGAGGGCACTAGTAACCTTGATGCAGGTATGAAGCAGCTTAGCTCCCAAGAGTTTTCTTTTTTCTTTTTTTCTTCTTTTCACATCATATATCTTCTAAGCAAATACACAGAAGATGCTGTATCAGTCATAAAGCACCCCAGTATTTTTGGAGACAATAACACATGTCACATGGCAGTTATACACACACACACACACACACACACACACACACACTGTGGTTGTTTAGTTGCTCAGTCATGTCCAATTCTAACTCTTTGAGACCCCGTAGACTGTAGCCCACCAGACTCCTCTGTCAGTGGGATTTTCCAGGCAATAATACTGGAGTGAGTTGCCATTTCCTCCTCCATGGTATCTTCCTGACCCAGGGATCAAACCTGCATCTCCTGCACTGGCTGGAGGGCTTTTTACTGCTGACCACCAGGGAATCCCCGCACATCCACATATATATATGTATATATATCTCAACTAATACATGCATATATCTATGTATATACCCTTAGTGTTGAGAAAGTGTTACTTGCTCAGTCATGTCCAACTCTGCAACCCCATGGACTGTAGCCCGCCAAGCTCCCCTGTCCATGGCCTTCTCCAGGCAAGAATACTGGAGTGGGTTGCCATATCCTTCTCCAGGGTATCTTCCCAACCTGGGGATTGAACCTGCAGGTCTCCTGCATTGCAGGCAAATTCTTTACAGTCTGAGCCACTAGGGAAGCCCTTATATACCCTTAAGGCAGACTCATTCTGCTATAAGCTTCAGAGATAATGATTCTGCTACTAACAGAAAACATTTACTGTTGACCCTTGAACAACAAGAGTTTGAAATGGGTGGGTCAAGTTACCTATAGATGTTTTTCAAAAGTAAATATTACAGTCCCACAAGATCAAAGGTTGACTGAATCTATGGAGCAACCATGGATACACAAGACCAACTGTAATTTAAATCAGGACCTTTAAATATTGTGACCCCCATTAAATCAATCTTCCTTCATAAACCTATTGATGTTCATCAAATCAACCAAAGGCCTTAGATTTCCTGGCCATGATTCAATCAATAAATACTTATCAACCCCCTTAAGTTTCCTGATCCCCATTAAATGAATATGCCTTCTGAAGTCTCCTGACACCCATAACAAAGATTGAATTCGGGTCACTGTAGTTAAGGCAGATTGAATCAGGATTACAGCCATCCCTGTGGGGGGGAGGTCTGGAGCCCCATGGGGGGCCTTGGACTGCCCCCCATGTAGTAAAGACACAGGCAGGGTCCAGGTTTCCCACCCCCAATGTGTTGTTCAAGAGTCAACTATGGTCTGTCCCCAGAGAAGCCAGCCATGGTATGCTTTTACATGAGGGGTAAATCAGGTCACGTACCTATCTCCCTCATAGAGTTCCCCCCCATTTCCTTATCCTCCAGCCAGAAAAAGCAAAGCAAGGATTTGAGAATTGTAGGTATGCAAATTTTCTAATGCTTATTTTTCCTGTGCTAGCAGTAATTTCTGTTATTATAATGTTTCTTAGAGCTAGAAAAATGAAAGTTTTTGCTAGAATGCTGATCAGTTTTTAAGATAGTTGTTCCTTTTTTGCAGTTGATTATCATGTTAATGTTTTTATGCAAAATCTGATAGCTAAGTCCATCTATCCTTTAAAAAGTAGGTTTTAATAAAAATCAGTATTTCATAGAATTATAGCATCAATTGACAACATATTTTTATACTTTTAACTCTTACTTTTTGGAAAACCTTATTTTTCAAAATATCACTGTTGGCAAACTTGAATTGAGGTTTAACTTCATTTTTCAAATCAACAAAAAAATTTAAATCACGCCTGATGAATATAGTTTTGGTTAATTAAATTAAGTTTTGGACTATTAAGTCAAAATCTGGAGATTAAGATAGCATGGGAAATTTTGTCACAGAGCTTATTAACTTGCTTTGAAGTTTAGTTCATAAAATGGAAGCAATATGCTTTTATACTAAATTTTTGTAACACATACAACTGATTATATCTTTGTGGTACCCACTGAAGAAATCAGTTTAAGGAGATAAAGTGATTTATGAGTCTTTTAATATGTGTTGTAACATGTTATGATAGAGATGATACATACCACTGTTGTTGTTTTCACGTGTTGTGTGCTCAGTTGCTAAACTGTGTCTGACTCCTTGCGACCTTGTGGACTCTAGCCCACCAGACTGCACGCTCCATGGGATTTTCCAGGCAAAAATACTATAGGAAATGCCAATTCCTATTCCAGGGGATCTTCCCAACCCAGGGATCGAACCCACACCTCCTGCATTGGTCGGTAGACTCTTTACCACTGAGCCCCCTGGGAAGCCCAATACATACCCGTACATACACAGACACACACTGTATTGCCTAGCTGAGGTCAGGTTATAGTATATTGATTTGAGTGACTGTTTTTCTCTCAGAAAAGTTTGCTGAAAAGCTTAAAATAATGAAATATAATTTCATATATTTAAGTTATGAATAAAAAGTGTTCTATCTCTGTGGAAAAGAAGAGCCAAATGAATGTTAAGATGAATTCAGGAAAGATCATCTTCAGAAACTTCTGTATAATGTCAGTGCATGTGTGTGCACACTCAGTCACTTCAGTTGTGTCTGACAGGCTCCTCTATCCATGGGATTCTCCAGGCAAGAATACTGGAGTGGGTTGCCATGCCCTCCTCCAGAGAATCTTTCTGACCCAGGGATCAAACCTGCGTCTCTCGAGTCTCCTCCATTAGCAGGCTGGTTCTTTACCTCTAGCACCACCTGGGAAGCCTGTGATAGTCAGTAACTATTACTTAATCTTTTGGCATGTTACAAAACACAGTACTATCTATCTTATGTATCATATTTTGAGTTACATGCTATTCTGCAATTCTAATCTAAAGATAAAAATTCTTAAAAATTAATATTCATTTAAGAATTCAGTAAGTCCCCTATATGTGTATGATTTCCATTCTGAGAGCACTTTCATAAGTTCAATTTTTTCAAAAGTCCAGCAAGGTTATCCTAGGTACACAGCTAATGCACTCAGCTATATATTGATATCTGTTTTAAAGTGAAATCAGAAATGTAAGTTAAAAATATTTGTATAAGGTTGAATAGCTCATAGAGAAAATCTTCATGTTTTATTAAAAAAAAATTACCCACATATCTTTGTGTAAATGTGGCAAGGATATTTCAGAAACAAATCAAGTGACAATGTTATTCTAAATTGCCCTCAATTCACATTTTTACCCCCGGATGAAAAGACGAAAATGACAAAGAAACCTTGCCTTCCTTTTTTATTTGCTCTCTAAATTGGCTGCAGTCCACACATATGCAAGCATTTAGGTAGAGTAATGAAGTTTTTCACCTTAATTTAGGAAACAGAGAGTCTGGATTTAGTGTGTGTACACTGAGAGCTGATGTTTCAGGAGGATCACTTGCTGGCTTAATTTAATGCAATTGTAATTTAGTAAATGGTATCTCATGACTCAAAACGTGCTCACTTAATTTTAAATAAAACAGTACTAAAGTCACTGAACACAAATAGGATTTCTAAAAGGAATAAACAAATAGGATTTCTAAAAGGAATAGGATTTCTACCTATTTCTACATAGCCATGTGCATACTCCTCAGCTGAATGTTGTAAAAAAACACACACACACACACACAAAGTAATCAAACATAGTCCTTAGAAAATTACACGAAAAAGTAATGTTAGTAAAACACCACATTGAATTCTGTCTAGGGTAATCTCTTAGAAACTTGCTAAATGTATGTGATCATAGGGCATAGGAAATGAACCACCACCAACCACACCAAAGGCGATGATATTGTGTACGCCGTGGCACTGGAAAGGAGTCCTCTATTATGAGCTCCTTCTAGAGACCAAAGGATTAATTCCAACAAGTACTGATCCCAGTTAGAATAGCTGGGAGCAGCATGCCACAAAAAGCATCCAGAATTAGTCAACAGAAAATGCATCATCTTCCACCAGGATAACGCAAGACCACATGTTCCTTTGATGACCAGGCAAAAACTGTTAGAGCTTGGTTGGGAAGTTCCAACGCATCTGCCGAATTCATCATACATTGCACCATCAGATGTCAATTTATCTGTCTTTTAAAAATTATCTTAATGGAAAAAAATTCCAGTTCCCTGGAAGATCCTAAAAGGCACCTGGGCCGGTACTTTGCTCAAAAAGATAAAAAGTTTTGGGAAGACAGAATCGTGCAGTTGTCTGAAAAATAGAAGAAGATAGTAGAACAAATGGTGAATTTGTTGTTCAATAAACCTCTTGGTGAAAATGAAAAATGTCTTTTATTTTTATTTAAAAACCAAAGGAACCTTTTGGCTAACCCAATAGCTATGAGAATTGAGCTATGTTTTATTGAATCAGACATTAATGAGATTCACAAAATGTGAAACAGTCTCCTTTCTAGTTAAATTTGTGTGTGGTTTTGAGAAATATTCTTCTATTCCATGAAAATATACTATTTATGTTAAATGAGTGTGTTATTTTAAATATACTAATATTTTTAAAATTACTATTTTAAGTTACTAAAATGATAAATATCAATAGACATAATTCACATAAACAGAAGCTCTAGGGAGACTTTAATGAAATTGACTAGTTTAAGGTATTTCTTAGACTTCAAAGTTTGAGAACCTCTGTTTTTATATCAATAATTCATTCTCAAATAATGGGATTTGAAAGGTTAAAGAATAATTTTCTCACTTTTTTAATATTCCTTGTTTTCTCATTTGTTTTCCAAATTCAATGTGTATTTTTTAAGATTCCACCCAGTTTATCTTCAACTTCTAATTTTATGTGCTATTTAGGCATCAATGAAAATTATTCATTTTTACAATTGCTAAAAATACTACAAAATAAATGAATTTGCTGTGCTAATTCAACAGTGATTGAAAAACCTCATTCATTCTAGAAATTATGCTTCCTAATACTTGAAGAAATGTTTTCTCTCTTTTTGAAATATTTTTAAAGTACAGAAAAGATTTTGAAATTAAAAAAGTGCATAGAGATGAGGGAAATAATTGTCTAATCTCACCAGGGATATTTGCAAAATGATTATTCAATAAGAACAGTTTCTCAGACCTTCTGGGAGAAACCTCCTTTCAACTGGAATTATATCTTACAGGTGTATTGATCAGCAAGTTTTTTCATATTATTAAATTTAATAAATATTTTTTATGAGTAAAATTACAAGCAGTATTCTCTATGAGTAGTGTGGGTTTTTTGTTGCTATTGTTTTCTTATGCATATACTAAGGCTCATTGGGGAAAATAGCTTCATTTAAAGATGTGATTGAAGAATCAAGGTTTCATCTCACTTAGCTAATATAATATTACATCATTCAACCAGTAAGTACATACTGGGACACATCTGGCTACGTGAATCTTGAACATGAATGGTAGGAATAAAAATTTCCTAAGTGACAACTCTGAGTATTCTCAGTCAAATTATGCAACTCACTGTTCAAGCCTAAAATTCCATGAAAACTGGAATGGAAACTTAGGGAAGATGACATAGCCTCTACCTTCTGAAGCTTATGAATGGGCTACAAGTAAATCAAAGGGTAAAATCGGAAGAAATTGGCCTTTGTTAAAGGAAACTCTTCTGTTTGGAGTAAAATTAGATCTCCATAATGATTTTTATGTGGACAAGAAAGGATTGAATTTCTTTGTAGAATAAGATACGAACGAAGTTCTACTGTGTAAAGCTGGGTGATCAATAAACATGTGTTCATTTTATTATTCATAAAAAAAAAAAAAGTCTAAAATTCCAATGGAATACCAAGTTACATGTAGCTGTTCTAAAGCAAAGAGGGACCTGCCCGTGTTATATTCTAAATATTTGTCGTTATTCCATTAATTAAATATGTAACAGGAACTGGAAGAGCAAAGCACGTACATTTCATCATGGAGAAATTAACAAATGCTTCTTTCAGTAAGCTCAGAATAATGAGTTGGAGTGTAGTTTCTTCAGGATCAGTTGGGCTAAATAGAAAATACCAATGAGAGATGAACATGGTGTACCAAAGGTAGGGTAAATTATCAAATATTAGATTTATTGAACACACATCTTCATTTTCTTTAATTTGTGATGGTTTTCATCTTCTGTCTCTATATAAACATGGAATAACATATTTCCCATAGGAAAATAATTATTCAGTCTCTGCTTTGGCTCTAAGACATTAATATAAGTATGTAATAATATGAAAAGATGTTTAAATATAATTACTTTTGAAAATACATTGTACTTACTCTTTGCAAGCTCCCAAATATATCTGCTATTGGAGGAATTGTTATGTGACAATGTTTCTCTTCAGCATGATTGAAGTATAAAATATATTGTCAAAACCATCTTCTTCTCTCAGTTTTGTCTAAAACACACTAGATATGACTATATAATCCCACAGTAGTTTTTGAATCATGTTGTGAACCCTGCTGTAATTCTCATATGTATTGTTCTCACTTTCATGATTATTAAGCTTGATAGCCAGAACTGCATATAAATAAGTTGTTTCTGTGAATGAGCATTTTAATTATTGGTTTTACTCTGTACACATCGTGAAGTTAATAAAGTACTCTACTTGCCATCAAGTTTATTACAAGAGTCTGAATGAGAAGGATATTTCATTTTTACAATTAACTAACAGCTCACTTCTTTATGTCCCACAGATATATTTTAATTTTGTTATGTATCAATTAAAGTATGTCAAGGATGAGAATACAATAAGTAAGCCAGTATTCCAATTAAGATTGTGATTTTGCAGATTTAAAAACCATGGCTTCATTTACATTTAATTAACAGGAACTAAAATAATGCAATGTATTTCTCATAATCCCTTTTTGTCTATAACTCTGCAGAAGCAATTTTAAATTCTGAACACTTGAGAGAGAAAAAAAAAAAGACACCATCAGCAACTGAGCTCTGAATACATTACAAATGCCTGCTCCTCCGCCTGGATGACAGAGCAGTAATGAAGACAGCTGGTCACCTGACTCAGGTCTGTCTGGGTTGCACACAGTGCTGGGGCCTTCCTGACTTAATAACTGGACATCTCTGCTGATGTCCAACCACTTTGCTAATACTTAATGCTTGCAGTTTTCAGAAGATTCTTTCTTGTGCCTGAAAAAATCACTTAAAAATTACTTTTAAACTGGAAGCTTTTTTAAAAAAATCAGACTTTAAATCAAAATATTTGATCATGTGTTTACAGGGTTAAAATAGATTGAGTTTAGGATGTTGTGCAGATATGGACATTTTAAATTATGCTACATTCATCTTTTAATTTGACAAAATACAAATGAATCCAATCAGCAAGCTTGTGTTTATAATCATAAAGTTGACATTTCCTTTTTATCATCATGAACTTGCATTTCCATTACTTTGTTCCAAAATAATTTTACCTTATAGTTATGTATTTATTCTTAAATTATTTATTAATTGGTAATAAATGCATACTCATATACAATTAGTTACTATTTTTTCCCACTTTTCTCTTACCATATGTCTCTAGGTGTCAACGTTTTTTCTAGTTTGAATTATCATCACTATTTTTCTTACCACAAATGAATCAAGCTGACAAATTTAAAATTAAATACATAGAAAATATTTGTTGAGCATTTTAATTAGAAAAATGGAGCTTTAAAATAAGCTCAATGATTTGCATGCTAGAACGAGTCATTACATCTTCAGTTCCATTACTATATTTATGTCCTGCTACAAATAAAAATTCTGAGAACCTCTTTCCAAGTGATACACTAATAATCCCTGTGGGATCAATTATTCCATTTATTTTTTAATGTTATATCAGCTGACAGTTCTATTAGGTAATACAAAAGTTTTTTGAACATGAGGAATTGAAAACCTTCTGATTGCAGACTAGTTTAGTACCCAGACATTCAAATCATTCATTATTTTCAGTACTGCCACAAGTATGAAGAACTGTTGTTTCATTTGGATATTCATGTTGCCTGGAGAAGCATGCCTGAGTGTAAATAGGAGGAGAATGGTAATGAAGAAGTCAGGGGAAAATGGATCCATCAGATCAGTCATGGGATCAAGTACATATAGAAGGCGAGTCCCTTCCGACCATCTCTGTCTCAGCCTGCAGCAGATGTACCCTCCTAGGAGGGTCCAGACTCCAGCGACAAGACTGCAGCAAATATCCGCTCCCTGCTTGGCAAGACACACACCTCTCTGTCTTTCGTCTTTGTCTGCTCCGCTGACTTTTCAGTAAAGTCACACTTCTGTACCCGAGAGTCTGGCTTATTTGGATGCAAGCAGCTTGGGTGAAAAATATTTGAAAAAATATTCCAGGAAGTTCCAAAGATCAAAATGTGAATAGGCTACATGCTGGCAATTATTTACATAGTGTATACATTGTATTTACAACCGTTTGCATAGCATTTACACTTAATTAACTATCATAAGTTATCTAGAGATGATTTAAAGTCTATGAGAGGATGTGAGTAGGTTATATGCAAATATGCACCATTTATACAAGGGACTTGAGCATCTGTGGATTTTTGTATCCATGGGGGTCTTAGAATGAATTCCTGGAGGGACTACTGTATCTAAAATCCTTTAATTTCTCCTTTATAATGTATGAAACAGCCTCCTGACCCCTATTTCTCACTCTAGTCATTTTAATTCTTAACAAATTAAAAAATATTCCTATTTGGTTTTATTGACATACATCCACTTCACTGTTTTGTAGTTCCTAGTTTCTCTAGGACTCTGAAATTATGCTTGTTAGCATCACTAATGACCTCCTTATGAATGCAGTTATACAGATGCTCAAGTCCTTTGTATAATATGGTGCATATTTGCATATAACCTACTCTCATCCTCCCATAGATTTTAAGTCATCTCTAGATAACTTGTGATAGTCAATACAATGTAAATGATATGCAAATGATTGTAAATACAATGTATATACTATGTGAATAGCTGCTGGCATGCAGCAAACCCACTTTTTGCTTTTCAGAACTTCTTGGAATTTTTTTTTTTTCCAAACACTTTTGATCCGAATTGCTTGAATCCATGGAAGAGAGACCCTCAGGTACAGAAGGCTGAATTTATTGAAAAATCAGTAGAGCAAACAACGACTAAAGACCGAGAGGCGTGTGAGTCTTGCCAAGCAAGAGGGTATTTTGCTGCAGTCTTGACACTGGAGCCTGGACCCTCCTAAGAGGGTACGTCCAGCTGGAGGCTGAGACAGAGATGGTGTTAAGGAACTCGCCTTCCAAATGTACTTGTTTCTAAAGCTGATCTGCTTAACCAATTTTCCTTTGACTTAATAACCATTCTCTTCCTATTTGCAAATAACTTTTGTACATACTCCCATACACTTTAAATTATCTCTATATTACTTATAATACCTAATTCAATGCAAATACTATGTAAAGTATTGTAAAGATAATGTATATGCTATGCAAATGGTGGTCAACCCAAAGCAAAGCCACGTTTTAATCTGGGGAACTTTCTGTAATTTTATTTGTACTATTTTCAATAAGCGGTTGGTTAAATCTGCAGATGGAGGACCTGCAGATTTGGAGGGCTGATGGTATATCTAAAGACACTTTCTTTTCCGTTACTGTGCACTGTTTATTTCATCATGTAATACATATCTATTGAGTCTATGCTCTGTGTCTAGGACTTCATTTTGTGGTAGAGAAACAGCAATAGCAGGTGAAAATGTCCAGGGGAGGGGCACTGTGGACCACCCTGTCCCTTTGGGACAGTTAATCTCACACCCAGTGTACATAAGGAGAGCCTGAGCACAGACAGCCCAGGTCAAAAGCCTAAAGCTGTGTCCAAAAATGGAGGAGCTGGAGAGCCAGGGAGACTGCCTGCAGAGTCCTGGCCCTTCACTGTTACTCTACAGTTAGTCCCAAACCACCGCGCCATTGTTGACGTGTTTTGAACACCCACTGGAAACCAGGCATCTTATAAAATTCTAAAAAAGATTCCATTTATCCTGGTGACATTGGTCTCAGGGTACCTGGGGGTATCCCGTCTGCCATCTGCCTCCTTAACTGAGCACACTCCATCCACAGCATGATGAAAGAAGCCAGGAATCATCATCATTTCTCCCAGGGAGTACATCCTCCTACTGGGTTTAGAACTAGACTGCCCATACAGACAAGCTCTACGTTTGCCCTTGGCTGTTGCCTGAAGTGCTGGATTCAGGGGCTCAACTTCTTGTTGTTGTGAAGTGTCCTGAGTGGAATGGATAAAACACTACTATGGAGGGCTTGAAGTCAGTGAAGGAGGCTAAGCAGTCCTCCTAGTTCTGGGGGACAAGAGAGTTGGCAAGTTAGCCTCCTTCCTTACAATGCTCTGGAAGAACTTCTGGATCTTTTAGTTAAAAAAAAAATCATCCTCATGTCGACTTTAAAAAATATACAACCTAAAAGTTGAGGATTATGTTTTCTTTCTCAGACAAAACCGAGCACTTAAGCCTGGGACACAACATCTCAGATAGCTCTGAGGGACTGCTCTTAAGAGGTAAGGGAGGAATCAGGTAATATAGCGCTTTTTGCCACAAAGACTAGGTAGTTATAGTATCAAAAGATTATTGTTAATTAAAGACATACTCTGCTGATCATTTAGCAATATACACAAATATAGAATCATTGTCTTGTACATCTGAAACTAATAATGCTATATGTCAATTTTTGTTGTTTAGTTGCCAAGTCATGTCTGACTATTTGTGACCCCAAGGATTTTAGTTTGCCAGGCTCCTCTGTCCTAGGGATTTCCCAGGCAAGAATACTGGTTCAGTTCAGTTCAGTCACTCAGTTGTGTCTGTCTCTTTGCAACCTCATGAATTGCAGCACGCCAGGCCTCCCTGTCTATCACCAACTCCTGGAGTTTACCCAAACTAATGTCCATTGAGTTGGTGATGCCATCCAACCATCTCATCCTCTGTTGTCCCCTTCTCCTCCTGTCCCCAGTTTTTCTCAGCATCAAGGTCTTTTCAAATGAGTCAGTTCTTTGCATCAGGTGGTCAAAGTATTGGAGTTTCAGCTTCAACATCAGTCCTTCCAATGAACACCCAGGACTGATCTCCTTTAGGATGGACTGGATGGATCTCCATGTAGTCCAAGGGACTCTCAAGAGTCTTCTCCAACACTATAGTTCAAAAGCATCAATTCTTTGACACTCAGCTTTCTTCACAGTCCAACTCTCACATCCATACATGACCACTGGAAAAACCATAGCCTTGACTAGACGGACCTTTGTTGGCAAAGTAATGTCTCTGCTTTTTAATATGCTGCCTAGGTTGGTCATAACTTTCCTTCCAAGGAGTAAGAGTCTTTTAATTTCATGGCTGCAGTCACCATCTGCAGTGATTTTGGAGCCCCCAAAATAAAGTCAGCCACTGTTTCCACTGTTTCCCCATCTATTTGCCATGAAGTGATGGGACCGGATCCATGATCTCAGTTTTCGGAATGTTGAGCTTTAAGCCTACTTTTTCACTCTCATCTTTCACTTTCATCAAGAGGCTCTTTAGTTCGTCTTCACTTTCTGCCATAAGGGTGGTGTCATCTGCATATCTGAGGTTATTGATATTTCTCCCAGCAATCTTGATTCCAGCTTGCACTTCATCCAGCCCAGCGTTTCTCATGATGTGCTCTGCATAGAAGTTAAACAAGCAGGGTGACAGTATACAGCGTTGATGTACTCCTTTTCCTATTGGGAACCAGTCTGGAGTGGGTTGCAATTTCCTTTTCTAGGGGATCTTCAAGACCTAGGGATCCAACCTGCCTCTCCTATACTGGTAGGTGGATTCTTTACCACTGAGAACCTGGGAAGCCCATAAATGGGAGAATCCTGGCTAAACTGAAATAAAAGATGAACAGTGTCCTCTGTACTTAATATAGAACCAGCATGAAAGAAGTCTTTCCTCTGCAAAGCTCCATTCCAGAATGCTTACTTCCTCACTCGGTGGGTGTCAAAACAAAAGCACTAAGTATTCTGTTGTGTATCCAAATTTGTGTGTTACATGTGGAGGCATGATGAACACGGGGCTTCCCAGGTGGCTCAGTGGTAAAGAATCTGCCTGCCAATGCAGGAGACATGGGTTCCATCCCTGGAGGAGGGAATGGGAACCCACTCCAGTATTCCTGCCTGGGAAACCCCATGGACAGAGGGGCCTGGCATGGTACAGTACATGGGGTTGCAAAGAGGCAGACATGACTAAATGACTAAACAACAATAACAACAAATTATTAACATACATTATCATGCACGGATAATAAATCTAAGCACTTTTGACAAATGCAGACACTCCCATCAAGATATTAACACTACAGCTGCCCTAGATAACTGTCTGCTCCCCTTCTCATCTGCCTCCTTCCTCAAGGAGGCTTTGTTCTGGTTTCTATCCCCATCAGTTACGTTGCCTATTATGTGACTTCAGATAAGTTGTTTGATATAGTTTTACTTGTTTTGTGTTTGATTTCCTTCAGAGAGCACTGCATCTGTGAAATCCAACTTTCTTGTGCTGTATGTCAATAGTATATTCCCTCCTAATACTGAATTGGGCCTACCAGATGTTATTAATTCTCTCAGAACAGAATTTATTCTTATTAATTGACTCCTTATGTTTGGATATGGTATCTCTGAAAAAGAGAGAAATTTAGAGACAGGAAAAACAGTCACCAAACTATTTTTCAGCATCATTTCTGTGTCTGATGGTAATTACCCTATACAAGTAATTCCCAGGTGGCACTAATGGTAAAGATTCCGACTGCCAATGTCGAGATACAAGAGTTGCGGGTTTGACTCCTGGGTTGGGAAGATTCCCTGGAGGACAAAAAGGCTACCAACTCCAGTATTCTTGCCTGAAAGCCCCATGGACAAAGGAGCCTGGCAGGCTATAGTCCAAGGGGCCACAGAGACTGTCATATGACCTAGCAATCCCACTTCTGAGCATACACACTGAGGAAACCAGATCTGAAAGAGACACGTGCACCCCAATGTTCATCGCAGCACTGTTTATAATAGCCAGGGCATGGAAGCAACCTAGATGCCCATCAGCAGATGAATGGATAAGGAAGCTGTGGTACATCTACACAATGGAATATTACTCAGCCATTAAAAAGATTTCATTTGAATCAGTCCTAATGAGATGGATGAAACTGGAGCCCATTATACAGAGTGAAGTAAGCCAGAAAGATAAAGACCAATATAGTATACTAATGCATATATATGGAATTTAAAAAGATGGTAGCAATAACCCTATATGCAAAACAGAAAAACAGACACAGATGTACAGAACAGACTTTTGGACTCTGTGGGAGAAGGTGAGGGTGGGATGTTTCGAGAGAACAGCATGTATATTATCTATAGTGAAACAGATCACCAGCCCAGGTGGGATGCATGAGACAAGTGCTCGGGCCTGGTGCACTGGGAAGACCCAGAGGAGTCGGGTGGAGAGGGAGGTGGGAGGGGGGATCAGGATGGGGAATACATGTAACTCCATGGCTGATTCATGTCAATATATGACAAAACCCACTGCAATGTTGTGAAGTAATAAAAATGAAAAAAAAAAACAAAAAAACACATGAGTAGTTCCTAGATTCTATATCACTGAATAAGAGAGATTCTTTGAGGATAAATGGAAGCAGAATCCAAGGAGTAGTTACTCCTTTTATTTAGTGTCTGTTCTATGCATTCTATGAATTCTATGCATTCTATGCATAAATATGCATTCTATGCCTATTTACAACCCATTCTTCAGGAAAAACTTTGAAGAGAGTTAGCAGAGGTATCTATGTCAGATACTTACATTGTTTTTGTGAGAGAAACAGAATCATCTTAGCAGCGTATTTCAAACACATCAAATATACTAGTATCTGGTTTCTATCATCTCATTATTGATTTAACTCTCAGGCTGACATATTTCTTCCACAAGAGAGGAACAGGTCAATGACAAATGGGTAATTATTATCCTTCTAATGTACAAGATGCACTGAATTAACCAGTACTTATTGGGCTTAATTTCAGATTGATTTTACTTTTAGTAGTTCTATTTAATTAAACAATAAAGCTAGAAACTTAATTGACATAAAACTTCCATGAATTCTGATTTTTTTCCTCCATTCATTAAGCTCATACTCTATTATTTTTGAACTTACAGTTAGCCTTCTGGCAATTAAATAAATGAAACTTACTGATGGTGATATCATACTGTGATATTCATTTTTCTTTGGGAAGAATTGAAAAGAAACAAATTATTATTTTCCACTGAGATAGGTTTTCTAGTCTTCATTCTCTGGGTAGATAATTGCCAAGAAGAGGCTTAAACAATTAGAAGTAGTCAGAGTTGCAATGACTCAGGGAAAAGAAGTTCAGGAATAACAGACACATGTAAATAGGTCAGAAAAAAGTTTTGCAAGTATAAAAAGCTGATCTTCAGTAACTGGGAGGGGAGTTTGTCACTGTTGTAGAGATGCGGTCTTAATAAAATCATGTACTTTAAGACTACAGAAGATCTCCCCTGCACTAAAGGAAAGTGTGCCTCTTTTTACACTTACATCCTTTAGAGGAGTTGATCTAGAAAACACTGAACTACTTTCTCTAACCTTAAAATGCATTAATAATATTTTATCTATTTACCTGGGACAAAGGGTTAAATGACAGATGTGTCATAGTATGTGAGCAACTTAGCTTGTAATTGGAATAAGCCCAGGTAAAGGGTTTATTGTATAGGGCATATGGTTATATACATCTCTTTCAATTAAAAAAGATGCCAAGGGGGGAAAAAAGATGTAAAATTTACTACATCTTTTTGTTTACCCCTTGTACTTTTATTTCCATTCATTTATAGAATTTTATCCTAATAAAATGTCTTTTTGTGATTTAAAAATGAAAGATGCCAAATGCTCCCTCAGACTATGATAGAAAGTACCAATGCTGGAAGCAGCAATACTGGGCTGGAAATAAATAGATTAGATAAAGGGTTATGTGTGTGTGTGTGTGTGAGTTCTATATTTAAATAAAACTTTTGAGCAAAATAAGTAACCTGCTGTCCCTCTTGCCTCCCATTTTTAAAAAAGCTGAATGTTTGCCTGTGTTGGGCTTCCCTAGTGCCTCAGCAATAAAGAATCTGCAAGAGAAGCAGGAGATGAGGGTTCTATCCCTGGAGCAGGAAATGGCAACCCACTCCAGGATCCTTGCCTGGAGAACCCTATGGACAGAGGAGTCTAGCAGGCTACGATCCATAGCGTCACAAAGTGTCAGACGTGACTGAAGTGACTTAGCTCTAG
This sequence comes from Cervus elaphus, assembly GCF_910594005.1. Lineage (NCBI taxonomy): Eukaryota > Metazoa > Chordata > Mammalia > Artiodactyla > Cervidae > Cervus > Cervus elaphus. The sequence goes on along the minus strand of NC_057843.1, from coordinate 4,087,368 downwards.
CACATACCTATGTGATGGAATTACTACGGGTACTGAAATCACTGATGCACACATGTAACTTAGAAAAACGCCCAGAATATAACAAGTTGTTACTAAATGCTATTGTTGTCATTGTAAGCTATGTGAACCTGCATGTCAGTTATGGCAGAAGCCTCTGTTACTGAGGTGCCTTAGCTCCTGACCAGCAAGGTAGAGAATGCTTGTCTGCCATTTTAGTAGGAAAGATAGAATTATGGCAGATCATGAGTGTGATGTATGAAGAACTTTTTATATCCTGTATTGTATGAGAATGAACCTTTCCCAGGGTCAAGGGATAATTAAAGATTACAGGCCTTGAGTTTCAGCTATAAAGTTTATACACTTCCCATAAATAATGAAAATTGCCTTTCATCTTTTTGAAAAGGCTATGTAAGAAAAATACTTGGCATTACATTTTTGAAGTATAAAATCAGCAGAAACAGTTCCATTGATATGACTTTCTAGAACCCATGAGATAATTCACTGTTGCCTCATTAAAAAATATCCAGATGAAAACTGTCTATGTGATATAAAATGCACTTAGAATTTATCGTTTAAGAAACTATGTAATTCTAATCACAGTCTACGCCCCCCCAGTGCCCCTGCACACACAAAAATTCTTATTTACTAGATCTTAAGTCAAATTGTTTTAGCCTAGTGGCTAATTTAGTTTCTTGCTAAATCCAACTCTGCATTGTTTACTGATATAATTTTCTTATTTATGAAAATGATGCACTCTTACACTCTCCCCTTAAACACTGGTGATTTTTGCAATTTTCTTTAACTGTATAATTACTTCAATTTTATATATATTTCAGAATTGTGGGAAGACACAGTTAACAAATCTTAGCAAACACTTTTGAAATGAATTGTTTCTGCAAGTAACACAGATTTGAAGCTAATTTTGTATTGATCTATTTAAGTCCTATCATTGCATGCTATAAGTTACTCAATTCCACTTTAAGAAAAAGAGTGCCCCACAGGTCCTTAAATATATTAGCAATCCAAACACCCTATGATCAATAATTGAAGTAATAGCCTCTAATTTGATATCTTCCCTGAGTCTTCATCCTCCCCTTCTGACTCTGGGCTTGGCTCTGTGACTTGTTTTGGTTGGCTAATGGAACAACAGCAAAGGTAATGCACAAGAGTTTTTAAAAGTATTTGGACATTAGAGATTTTTTTTTTTTCTGTTGCTGCTCTCAGAACTTATTCTACACTATCTTAGTCAACCCATTATATCATAACAAAATAGCACAGACTGATCTTATTTGAAAAGTAGAAATAGAGACACAGACATAGAAAACAAATATATGAATACCAAGGGGGAAGAGGGTGGTAGGAGGAATTGGGAGATTGGGGTTGATATATACACACCATTGATACTAGGTGTAAAATAGGTAACTAATGAGAACCTACTGTATAGCACAGGGAACTCTAGTTAATGCCCTGTGGTGACCTAGATGGGAAGGAAATCCAAAAACAGGGGATATAAGTACATATATATTACACACACACAGACACACGCACGTGTTATGGTTTAGTCTCAAAGTTGTGTCTGACTCTGCGACCCCATGGACTGTCGCGAGCCAGGCTTCTCTATCTACGGGATCTTCCAGGCAAGAATACTGGAGAGGGTTGTCATGACCTTCTCCAGGGGATCTTCCCAACCCAGGGATCCAACCCACATCTCCTGCCTAGATGGATTGCTAATGGGATCTTTACCACTGAGCCACCTGGGAGTGTATTATGTATGGCTGATTCATTTTTCTGTACAGCAGAAAATAACACAACATTGTAAAGCAACTCTACTTTAATAAAAGTTAAGTTAAAAAAATTGGCATAGACATGGTGACTTAAACAAAACATTTTTCCCCACAGTTCCGGAGGATGAAGTCTAAGATCCAGGTGCTGAAAGATCTGGTGGCCAGATCTGTCTGGCCCCTCTACTGGTTTGCAGTTCTCATCAGTGTAAGCTTCCAGTAACCAATAATTTTAAGTATACACACACACACACACACACACACACACACACACATGTAAGAAACTAGGAAAAGTCTGAAAACATGATCCCTAACTAGGAGACTAATCTGTTGCCACCATCATATGCAAAAATAAAGGAATTTTTTCCCCTAGCAGTTTCAGAAACAGAGTGGGGTTAACAGGGCTGCTGAGGGAGAGCGGGTGGTAAAAATCATCCATGAGTAAGAGATTACTGTTATGTGTATGCAGTCCCTCTTGGCTACAACCCATGGTGGGAGGATAGGTATATTTCCCCCTACTTCCTATCTGGATATAAACTGCAACAGGTAAATATTCTGAGTCTTTAGCCAATATACATTCATTCTTGGTCCCACATAATCCCTGACTATACTTGTAAAGTACTTACTGAAAAATAGCATAGCATGTGTGCTTAGTCTTGTCCAATCCTTTTATGACCCCAGGGACTGTAACCCACCAGGCTCCTCTGTCCATGGGATTTCTCAGGCAAGAGTACTGGAGTGGGTTGCCATTCTCTCTTCCAGGGGATCTTCCTAACCTAGGGATCGAACCCACATCCCCAGCATCTCCTGAATTGCGGGCAGATTCTTTACCACTGAATCACTGGGGAATTCCAGGCACTAAAGAAATTCCTAGCTAAAAGTAGTCCTTCAGAGCCTAGAAACTAGAGGGGGGAAATGTAGTGGAAAAGTCCAAGGTGCTTTAGACAGAGTTGACAAATTTAGAAACAAATAATTTACCAGCAGTAGATGGCACCAACCAGTGGTCTGAAGAAACTCTAGAGTGACCTTGTGAAGGTCTTGGCCAAATTGTAACCAACCTTCCAGTTAAAAATAAACACATGCCATGGAAGTGGCAGATTTCCAGACAGACTTGGGCTCGCAAGGTCTGCAGAGGGAAGCTGAGAACCACAGGCAGGAAGGTCTTACTTCCAACGGCAGCATGGTGTTCAAAATGATGATGAAGTGGATGCTTTCTACACACTTACAAGCCGAATCTTTCATTTTGAATGTATCTCTCACTCTTGAAGGGGAAGCAGGTGGTGCAGTGGAGAAAGTAACAGCTGGAAATTAGGAGAACCAGTCTCAATACGTTCTGCTCCTACAGGAATCACCCTATGTCTCATTAATAAATAAATAAATAAAAATATAAGAAAAGCTGCAAGTAGAGGATATAATCACTAAAATAGCTATTTAACTATTTAAAGGAAAACATGAATGTAATACGGAAGGATATTGAAAATACGAAGTAAGGCAAGTGAAAAAGATGAATGAAATGTATAGTAACTGAAGTGAAAAATCCACTGACAGAATTAATAGTACATTAAACATGGATGAAGTAAAAGTCATTGAACCTGAAGACATAGAAAATAGTAGAAACTATGCAAATTGAAGCAGCATGATAGAGACAAATATAAAAAGAAAGATCAAGTAAATTAACAGACTCAATGATATATGAACTGATTCTAAGTGGTCTAACACAGGTATCTCAGAAAGAGAGAAGAGAGGGTAAAATCTGCAAAGGAAAAATGACCAAACATTTCCCAAAGTTGATGAAAACTATGGTTCCAAAAAAACCCAAGCAATTCCAAAAAGGATAAACACAAGAAAATGACACCAAGCCACAGAGTATATTCAAATTAATAAAATATAGTGTTAAAGAGAAAACTTGTAAAGAAAACCAGAGGCAAACAACACATTAAATAAGTTTAGAGGGAAAAGTACAGGAATGACAATGGACCTCATCAGAAACTAGGCAAACCAGAAGACAATAAAAAGATAAGGTGTTGAAAAACTGACTTGAAAAACTCTTACAACCCAGAATTTTACACACAGAAAAAAATATCTTGCAAAATTAATCATAACTTTAAAACTTTTAAAAACAAACAGAAGTTCAGAGAATTTCTCAATAATAGACTTATAGTACAAGATAGAAATTTGGAGCTACATGAAAGGATTAAGCTTATTGTGTTTAGTTAATCTGTAAGCATATATGAAGGAGTATTATATCACGTTTAAACCTTGAGTTACCTCACAGCTTCAGAATGTCAAGTTAGACTCACAAAGCCAGAGATCTTACCCAAGATCAGGTTTTACTAAATAAAGGAAAGGCTTAGATAAAGAGGAGATATGTGACATGGAAGCAAGGCACATTTCTTCCTATCTCAGACATGACTGTTTGGCCTAGAATACTGGAGGGCTTTAAGTAAGGTTCAGGAGAGTCCCCACAGAGTGCTAAGAATTTTTATTATAAAAGAGCCCAGAGGTTTGTACATTGCTTGGGACATTTCTGGGGACTGCTTCTCATACACATAAGGTTCTATTTAGGATGGGCTCTCCAGCTACAGATGTTTCAGAGATTGGGTCCCTTATTCTTAATAATCTCATTAATCTATCTGAGGCCCACTTAGCAAAAACATTTCCAGTCACTTAACCTTCTCTTCCTACTAGGGACTTCTACCAGGTAAAAAGAGTAAATGGACCATGGGCTAGTTACTTTTATTTCTTTCTTTCAACTTTTTAAAGCAAAATTAATAACAATTTATTTTGGATTTTATGACACATGTAGTAGTATGTCTACAAATACAGCACAAAATTGGATTGTGCAAACAGGATATACTATTATAGATTTTTACATTGTACTTGAAGTGTACTCTCATTTGAAACTTTATAATAAAAAAAGTGCACATTTTAAACACAAAAAAATTAAAACAATAAAAATATGTACCTACAAAATTAATAGTAATGTTGATGGTTTAGTCACGAAGTCATGTCCAACTCTTTTGCAACCCATGGACTGTAGCCTGCCAAGCTCCTCTGTGCTTGGAATTTCCCGGGCAAGAATATTGGAGTGGGTAGCCATTCCCTTCTCCAGGGGATCTTCCCAACCCAGGGATGGAACCTGCATCTCCTCAATTGCAGATGGATTCTTTAACACTGAGCAACCAGGGATTCCCCAGTAAAACTAAAATGGAATCTAAAAGTACACATGGATCAGAAATAAGGCAGGAAAAGAGAAGGAAAAGGGCAATATAGAAAATGTGAGAAAATAGAAACAAATATCAAGATGATAGATAAAAGCACAAAGAAATAAATAGTTATATTAACTATGAATGATTAAACAATTTGCTTATAAGGCATAGATTTTCAGGTGGGATAGAAAACCAGGGCCAAATTATATGTTGGCTCCAAGAAAACACATGGGCTGAAGATGAAGTAAAAAAGATACACCATACACATTCTGAGAACAAAAACCGTGAGTGACTGTGTTAAATCAGAGAAAGCAGACCTGAGAGCAAGAATTATTGCCAAAGGCATAGGAGAGTATTTTGTAATGAGAAAAGAGTAAATTTATCAAGAGGACACAATTCTGAAAGTGAAAGTGTTTGCTCAGTCGTGTCCGACTCTTTGTGACCCCATGGATTCTAGCCCACCACGTTCCTCTTTCCATGAGATTTCCTAGACAAAAATACTGGAATAGGTTGCCGTTTCCTTCCCCAGGGGATCTCACTGACTCAAAGCTCTGTCATGGCACCAAATAGCAGTGCTTCGAAGTCAGTAAAGCAAGAGCTGAGGGAATCTAACATTTGAAAAGGACGTCCGTACACTTGATTGACACAGAGTTGCCACAAATCTGAAATTTGTAAAAACAGCAATATCCACAAAGGACGATAGCATGAAGTACAATAAATCAAGGTATTCCTATATTGGAAATTTAACTTTTCTCTTTTATTAGATGATGGAACAATTAACTTGCAGAATGACAATAATCAAATGATAAATGTGAGTTGCTCCACAATTCTAAAACAGCACTAAACTCACTTTTGAAGTCTGGCAGCATCCAGTACAACTCAACCTGTCTCCTCAATCCAGAAATCTCATTCTTTAGCATATACTGAGTAAAACTATGTGCATAAATATATATGTAACTAGAGGCACACACAAGAATGTTCTGCACCAAGTTAACAATCAAACACTGGAATCGACTCAAATGCCTGTCAGAAGCAGAGTGGATAAATTCTTAGTGATATTTTTCTTAAATAAAAACTGGATAGTGGTTAAAATGAATTATCTATAATTACACACCATAATATATATGAATCTCACAGACATTATGTTGCTTTAAAGAAGCCAGACATAAATAGTACGTGGAAATTATTCAATTTACATGAAGTCCCAAAACAGGAAAAAATAATCTGTTGTTAATACCCAGGCCACTGATTTATTGTAGAGGCTTTAGTGACCAGGCAATAAAACATGTCTTCTCAGATGCTAGTGACATTTAATCTCTTAATGACGATGCTGATTAACAGATGCATTCATTTTGTATACGTACACTTATAATTTATCTACTCATTAAAATTCAACAAACTTTAATAAAAAAAGAAACAAAGATGTTGGGGCATGTATAACAATGTGTATGCACAAAGAAATATTGATATATGCATATGAAATTTTTATTAAAGCAACACAGTAATGGAAGAAAGAAACCTCATTGAGGTTATAGAAATACTTTGAACTAATTATGACACTTTGAGGCAATCAGTTGATTTCTCTTGGTTTAATTTTTCCACCTATCAGTGACTGAATCTGACTAGTTAACATGGAAAGTACTATTTAATTCAAATGCTACACTTTGCTATGTATGATGTCATCATGGCACAAATATAGTGGGCGAACTACTGACAAGATGTGGCACCAGAAAAATGTATAGAACTGTTGGATTAGATGCCATCTTATTTAAGTAAAATTTTGGAGTAAAGGGAAAACAAAATGCCAGAAATGACTTTTATTTTTATGTATCCATTTACATGAAACTTAAAATTCTTAACACCTTTTTTTTCAGGATTAGAAAATGTATTTTCAGACAGACTGGCAGTGTATCTAGCTTGAAGAATTAAAATCACACATGTTATACAATATGTATAAAATTATCCTTCTGTTTTTCAAACAGATATGATACAAATGCCAGGAACAGAAGCTATATTTCCTCTATTATTCTAATCTGCATTATTTTCTTCACAGCTATGAGAGTGTATTTTTAATATGTCTTTCTTTAACCAGTCATCTATTGAGGTATTGAATAATTAAACAGTAAAGAAAGATTCTATCTTTAAAATATTGCAGTCTCTATATTCTGATATTTACACTATGATATCTCTACCACACTCTGGACCTGTTGCTGTAAAAATATATAATTTCTCTGGATCCTCAACCAAGTGAAATATGTAGAATTAAGCTTTGTTCTTGTCCGGTCACTGTCATGTCCAACTCCTTTTGACCCCATGGACTGCAGTATGTCAGGCTGTCCTGTCTTCTACTAACTCCCAGAGTTTGCTCAAGTTCATGTCCACTGAGTTGGTGATGCTATCTAACCATCTCCTCCTTTGCCTCCCCTTCTCCTTTTGCCTTCACTCTGGCCCAAAATCAAGGTCTTTTCCTGTCTTTGATATATCCAGTGGATATTTTGTGCCTTTTATTCCATGAATGAGGGAGAATTATTGAATTCCCTTTCTATTTCATTGAATCTCCATATGCCAAAGAAGAGTATCTTCTATTTCCATCTCCTTTTTTGTTTTTGAAAAGATTGTTAGTTCTTTTTTTCCTCTAATTTAGAAATATAACATAGAAAAATGTTTCACAAATTGGCCACAAACACTTTATCTTCTTAATCCTTGAATAACTGGCTTGTATACCATGGTGTGGCAGGCGCTGTTCTTTGCCTTTCTGTTTTAAAGGCCCTTCCTCATTTTCCATTAGTTTAGGAAACCCAGTGTGCCCAAACAAAGGTGACAAACTGTGGCTAACCTTAACCAGTAATCGCAATGTCATTCTCTCTTGCCAGTTACTGGATGTGTGACTAAGCTGTCCAAAAGGAGATATACTCTAGGAATCCCCAGAAACAGATGTCATTCTATTGCACAGGTTTGGAGATGGGTCATTAGATCTTCAGCACTCATTTTGCTACTGCTCATTGACAAACCTGAGGATGGAAACCCTTCAAAACCTTGAGGACGGCAAAGCCCAGACTAGAAGGTAACTGGATTCTGAATAGTACTGCTGAACTGTCACACCAATCATAAAACTACCTGCGGTCATTTGTTATTATATGAGTCAAAGAAAACAATGTATTGCTTAGCCCACTTTGGATGGGGAATCTGTTACTTGCAATCAGAAACATCTTAATTGATTAAATTGATGTCATCAAACTCTACTTTTAATAAACTGACTGGACAAAAATACATTTATCCCTTTTATGGACATGGACAATGAAAAACAAATAAAAAATTTAATATTTAGAAATGAATCAATGTAATTTGTCACTCTTCTGAAATAATGTGCTATTTTGATTTTATGAAAATGCAGCCACAAAATATCTAAGTTACTCCTTTATATTGTAGAAAATTAAAGGTGTTGTTTGTTTTTGGGCCGACACTGGGTCCAGTGTCACTGTCGTTCATCCTACTTAATTCAAGTCCCAGTTCTTTGGAAAAACAGAACCTCAATTTCTTGGTACTCCTTAAAAATTTATAGCATGTAATGACAGGGAGTTTTTGCTTTCAATTTCTCTAGAAACATCGCACTACTCATGTATCATAAAAATTAGCCCAGTATCAATTTATCTGATATATTGTTCTGATATGTAAGAAAAATAAAGTTTTTCTTAACTTCTAATAGGTTTAAATTATTCCAGGTAGGGTAGTTCCCTGGTATCAAAGACTCTCCTTACCCACATTTTAATCAGGTTCCTCTGAGCATTCTTCATCACTAAGCCTAGATCTTGGTCTGCTGTTCCACTTGTGGACTGTCCAATATTTTAGAAAAGAATTCATTAATCCAGGTGAGAAAGTATACCTCCACTTTTGACAGCTGATCAAGTTCCTTATCCCCAGCCCTTTGGCCTGCATTTAACACAATTTTATTATTTTAGCAAGAAAGTCCCAGTCCTTAATGTCTAATCAAGTTCTTGTTAGTAACCTTCCATGTACTGACCCCTCACCCTGCTCATTGGTAACTACAGGTATGTCCTATCCACGAGAAGAAAGAAGAGTAAAGAAACCCAGTGAGATGGAAAGGAAGTAGAGAGAGATGAGAAGAGAGCCAGACTCTCAAAGAGAAGCAGCACATCAGCCAAACATGCACATGCATCCCCTCCTTTTTGGATTCCCCTCCCGTTCGGGGCACACAGAGCATTAAGGAGAGTTCCCCGTGCAATGCAGTAGGCTCTCATTTGTTATCTATCTCATGTATGTGCTAGTACTCGGTCGCTAGCTGTGTCCAACTCTTTGCCACCCCATAGACTGTAGCCTGCCAGTCTCCTCTGGCCATGGCATTTCCCAGGCAAGAATACTGGGATGTGTGCCATTCCTCCTCCAGGAGATCTTCCTAACCCAGGGATCAAATCCTGCGGCTCCTGCATTGGCAGGCAGATTCTTTACCACTGAGCTACCCAGAAAGCCCATCTATTTTATACACAGTACCAATCATGTATATGTGTCAATCCCAACCTCCAAGTTCCTTCCACCTTCCCCTCTTGGTATGTATATATTTGTTCTCTACTTCCGGGTCTCTATTTTGGCTTTGCAGATAAACTCATCAATACAGTTTTCCTAGATTACACATATTTACAGTATATGTGCATTCATATACAGTCTTTGCTTTTCTTTTTCTGACTTCACTCTGATTGGCTTGCTGTACAGTAGAAACTAACAGAAATTTGTAAAGCATCTACACCCCAATAGCAACTAATTTACAACAAAAATGGAGAGAAGCAGTGAAAAGAAAATCCAGTAAACGCCAGAAAGATCAAGAAATTATCCTTCATCATTGGCCTTCAATTAATCGTCTCCTTTAACTGACCCTTTTTTCCTCTCAGGTTTCATTTAGATAATAGTGGTCTCCTCTTTGCTTTTCACCCTATGTTAGATATAAGTTACTTTGTTTCTTTCACCAAATGGTTCTTGGGTGAAATATTTTTCTCACCTTAACTGTTTTAATCATATATACATTTTAGAAAAATGACAAGTTGAGATGTGCATACTTCCATATTTGTAGATAATAACTTGCTAGGGTATTTGGTCAAAGCTACTTACTAATACTGTCAGGAAAATATTTTTGAGACAAAATTCTTAAAATGTTTCCCAACCTGAATTTGAGTCTTCACTTGTTTTGAAATTTACAAAAATGATTTTTTAACTTAAAAAGTTGTACATGGAAGAGATACCTTTGTGAAAGAACACATTTCTTTTAAAAAAGTTTTCATACTCTATGCCATAAATTGTACTTTTGCCTTTTCAAGAAAATGTTCTCAGAGGAATTTATTGTTGCAGTTTCATTCTGGATCCATTGTTATAAATTAATGATTTATCAATCTTTTCTGAGTAACATAATCACTGGGGCAGATTTTGGGATTCCCAAGTGCCTCAGTGGCGTGCCAGTGCAAGAAACTCAGGAGATGCAGGTTCCTTACCTGGGTTGGAAAGATCCTCTGGAGGAGAAAATGGCAACCCACTCCAGTATTCTTGCCTGGAGAATCCCATGGACAGAGGAGCCTGGCGGGCTGTAGTCCATGGAGTCACAAAGAGTCGGATACAACTGAGCTCGCACACACAGGGACAGATTTTAAAATATAGATTGTAACTAGTTTCATTCCAGTCCAGCTAAATCAGTAACTCCTGGGATGGGTGTGAAAATTTTTTGTTTGTTTAATGACAAAATGTGGTCCACTGGAGAAGGGAATGGCAAACCATTTCAGGATTCTTGCCTTGAGAACCCCATGAACAGTATGAACAGTATAAAAAGGCAAAAAGATAGAACTCTGAAAGATGATTTTCCCAGGTCAGTAGGTGCCCAAGATACTACTGGAGATCAGTGGAGAAATAACTCCGGAAAGGATGAAGAGACAGAGCCAAAGAAAAACAACACCCAGCTGTGGATGTGACTGGTGATAGAAGTAAAGTCCAATGCTGTAAAGAGTAATATTGCATAGGAGCCTAGAATGTTAGGTCCATGAATCAAGGCAAATTGAAAGTGGTCAAACAGTAGATGTCAAGAGGGAATGTCGACATTTTAGGAATCAGCAAACTAAAATTGACTGGAATGGGTGAATTTAACTCAGATGACCATTACATCTACTACTGTGGGCAGGAATCCCTTTGAAGAAATGGAGTAGCCATCATAGTCAACAAGAGAGTATAAAATGCAGTACTTGGATGCAATCTTGAAAATGACAGAATGATCTCTTATTTGTTTCCAAGGCAAACCATTCTATATCACAGTAATCCAAGTTTATGCCCTGACCAGTAATGCTGAAGAAGCTGAAGTTGAATGGTTCGATGAAGACCTACAAGACCTTTTGGAACTAACACCCAAAATGATGTCCTTTTCACTATCGGGGACTGGAATGAAAAAGTAGGAAGTCAGGAAACACCTGGAGTAACAGGCAGATTTGGCCTTGGAGTACACAAGGAAGCAGGGCAAAGGCTAATAGAGTTTTGCCAAGAGAATGCACTGGTCATAGCAAACACCCTCTTCCAACAACACAAGAGAAGAGTCTACACATGGACATCACCAGATGGTCAACACCAAAATCAGATTGATCATATTCTTTGCAGCCAAAGATGGAGAAGCTCTCTACAGTCAGTGAAAACAAGTCTGGGAGCTGACTGTGGCTCAGATCATGAACTCCTTATTGCCAAATTCACACATAAATTGAAGAAAGTAGGGAAAGCCACTAGACCATTCAGGTATGACCTAAATCATATGATTATACATATGATTAAACTTTATGATTATACAGTGGAAGTGAGAAATAGTTTTAAGGGACTAGATCTGATAGAGTGCCTGATGAACTATGGACGGAGGTTTATGACATTGTACGGGAGACAGGGATCAAGACCATCTTGAAGAAAAAGAAATGCAAAAATAGCAAAATGGCTGTTTGAGGAGGCCTTACAAATAGCTGTGAAAAGAAGAGAAGCAAAAAGGAAAGGAGAAAAGGAAAGACATACACATTTGAATGCAGAGCGCCAATGAATATGAAGGAGAGATAAGAAAGACTTCCTCAGTGATCAATGCAAGGAAATAGGGGGAAACAATAGAATGGCAAAGACTAGATTAGAGATCTCGTCAAGAAAATCAGATATACCAAGGGAACATTTCATGCAAAGATGGGCTCAATAAAGGACAGAAATGGTATGGACATAACAGAAGCAGAAGATATTAACAAAAGGTGGCAAGAATACACAGAACTATACAAAAAAGATCTTCATGACCCAGATAATCATGATGGTGTGATCACTCACCTAGAGCCAGACATCCTGGACTGCGAAGTCAAGTGAGACTTAGAAAGCATCACTATGAACAAAGCTAGTGGATGTGATGGAATTCCAGGTGAGCTATTTCATATCCTAAAAGACGATGCTGTGAAAGTGTTGCACTCAATATGCCAGCAAATTTGGAAAACTCAGCAGTGGCCACAGGACTGGAAAAAATCAGCTTTCATTTGAATCTCAAAGAAAGGCAATCCCAAAGAATTCTCATGCTACTGCACAATTGCACTCATCTCACACACTAGTAAAGTGATGCTCAAAATTCTCCAATCCAGGCTTCAGCAATATGTGAACCATGAACTTCCAGATGTTCAAGCTGGTTTTAGAAAAGGCAGAGGAACCATCGATCAAATTGCCAACATCTGCGGTATCATCAAAAGAGCAAAAGAGGTCCAGAAAAACATATATTTCTGCTTTATTGACTATGCCAAAACCTTTGACTGTATGGATCACAATAAACTGTGGAAAATTCTGAAAGAGATGGGAATACCAGACCACCTGACTTGATTCTTGAGAAATCTGTATGCAGGTCAGTAAGCAACAATTAAAACTGGACATGGAACAACAGTTGGTTCCAAATAAGAAAAGGAGTACGTCAAGGCTGTATATTGTCACCCTGCTTATTTAATGTATATGCGGAGAAACTTATATGAGAAATGCTGGGCTGGAAGAAGCACAAGCTGGAATCAAGATTGGTGGGAGAAATATCAGTAACCTCAGATATGCAGATGACACCACCCTTATGGCAGAAAGTGAAGAAGATGAAGGTAAAAGAAAAGAGTGAAAAAGTTGGCTTAAAGCTCAACATTCAGAAAACTAAGATCATGGCATCTGGTCCCATCACTTCATGGCAAATAGATGGGGAAACACTGGAAACCATGGAGGACTATTTTTTTGTACTCCAAAATCACTGCAGATGGTGACTGCAGCCATGAAATTAAAAGACACTCCATGGAATTATGATCTACCTAGACAGCAAATTAAAAAGCAGAGACAGACATTACTTTGCCAACAAAGGTCTGTCTAGTCAAGGCTTTGGTTTTTCCAGTAGTCATGTACAGATGTGAGAGTGGGACTATAAAGACAGCTGAGCACAGAAGAATTGATGCTTTTGAACTGTGGTGTTGGAGCAGACTCTTCAGAGTCCCATGGACTGCAAGGAGATCCAACCAGTCCATCCTAAACGAGATCAGTCCTGAGTGTTCACTGGAAGGACTGATGTTGAAGCTGAAACTCCAATACTCTGGCCATTGGACATGACTGAGCCACTGAACTCAACTGAACTGAAAATATTCTAGGGTGGTCATGTTTGCAACCCACTCCTGCATCTCTCAAAATAAGATGCAGAGTAGTATTATGTGAAAGCATTAAAAATGACAAACCTTACACCAAATCCTTCCCCGAGTTACTGTGATTTAAATTGGGACTGGAATTGGGACTGGTATGTTTCAGTGCTCTCCAGTAGACTGTAACCTGAGGCAGATTTAAGAAACTTTTCTTAAATGTGCTGCAGGGATCTCAGTCTTAGAATGAGACTTTCTTTGAATTTTCCCTGGAGGATTTAGTAATATTATTATCAGAGCTCCATCTCTGTAGTCATCCTTGCATCATTGAGAAACTTCCGACACAAGCTAAAATCTCAGTCAAAATCTCACTGCATCCACTTACTGAATCCCTCAACTTGGCCCCTGCAAAAGGGAAAAAGACCTGGGTGGTGTGAGAAGAAATGAATCTTTTTTAACAGCATGAGCATTCATTTCTGTGACTGGCACATTTATTTAGGTGTACGTTAATTAATTTATTCTGAAACTGTTTATTGAGCATCTACTATATATATCAGAAACTATAGTAAATATCAGGGATACATATTGAAACCCAGGTGGAAAAAGTATCATTAAACATTTATAATGAGAGCTAGAAATGAAAAAGGACAGGTTGTCAGGAGAGTCTGTATTGAGGATTATTAGTCTAAATTATGGGATTGAGGAAGATTTCCCTGAGTAAATGACAGATAAGAATTTGAAGATTGGGTTTTCCAGGTATAGATGGAAAGCACATTTTTGATATCCTGGAACCAAGAAAAAGAGAAAATTGTATTTATGCTTGAATTGAAACCAGTATGATGCAACATAGTGAGTGTAGTTAAGAAAAAAAAAAAAAGGATTAGGCAAGACAGACATGGAGAGAGTCAAACTGCAGAGCTGAGTAGCTCTCTTTGAGTATTTATTTTTTAACTTATGCTAAGTTCATATACAATGGAATATTATCCAGCCATTAAAAATAATGAAGTACTGCCATTTGCAACAATATAAATGGAACATGAGGAAAAAACAAACAAACAGAAAACAGTGAATTAGAAAAGAGTGCTGATTTTCTTTATTATAATTTTTTCCTGTGCATTTTCTTGGGCCTTATTTCTTGTGTTCATTTGTAATATAGGTTAAAAAAAATACTAGAAATGAGTCAAGTGCTTTTGTAAAGGACAATAAAATTTCAATAAACTAAAAAACAGCAATCCACTCATGCAATACTACAAAATTATGATAATAGAGTGAAGAATCTTTCTCTGTCCCAGACAGAAACAAGAAAGATCCCTAGAACATATCCTTAAGGACAAAAAGCAAGTTACAGAACAGGTTAGATAATGCAATGCCTTTTGTATAAAAGAGTGAGAAGAGAAATAAAAACATATATTCATATTTGCTTGCATTTGCATAAAGACATAATTTTGTCACATCTTTAATTTACGTTGACCACCTCCTTCATTTGGTACAGGGGGTTGGGGGACCATATTTCCTCCAGTGTTAGAACCAAGTGCTGAGACCTCAGGCTCCTTACCTGGGCCTGCTATAAGCCAGCATCCTCAGGACAGTATTGAATTAGGTCAGAGGAGTAACAAGGCTGTGGTTTGAGTGTCTCCTTAGGAAAACAGAAACTGATAAAACATGCAGATCCATAAAATCCAAATGTTGTATGTGAGACCAGATCAACTCAGCTTCTAAAACTGTTTGAACAGAAGAGATGTGAAGTGATGGCTAAATAAAAAAGGGGATGGTAGGAGGAGATCAGGGTAGCGAGTGGCTGTCCTTGTCTTCTCTCTTTACAGTTTGACTTTGTTCTTGGTTTTTCATAATGGACTTTTGTGAAGTGGGGTGATATAAACCCATCTCTAGGATTGTAGTTATCTTAAGGCCACTTTCAGGGATTCCCAGATGGCTCAGTGGTAAAGAAGCAGCCTACCAATGCAGGAGACATGGGTTCGATCCCTGGACTGGAAAGACCCCCTGGAGAAGGAAAGGGCAACCCACTCCAGTATTCTTGCCTGCAGAATCCCATGAGCAGAGGAGCCTGGCGGGCTACAGTCCATGGGGTCATAGAGAGTCGGATACGACTGAGTGACTAATACTTTCCACAAATAAGAAAGAGGAGAGAAAGGAGGGGGGCATGTTGAAGATTTATCTGGTTTGTGAGGTAAGAGGGTTGGCACTAAAATGAGTAAAATTAAGCCGGTTGTCTTAAATAAAGAGAGAGGTGCCAGCTATGAGCCCTGACTGTCATGTGGCTGATGAGGCACTGCTACTGACTTATGGAACAGCTTTGAGAAAGACCATGAGTTCTATCAGGTATCTTCTTTGTACATGAGTCTGAGAAACCTGAATGGAAATGTTTAGTGGGGCATTTGATATGCTACCCTGGAGGTCAGAAGGGGACCAGTCTAGATACATTCTGAGAAGAAAGAACCATGAATCCCTACCTACATCAAAGTTAGACTAGTATTGTAGTAAGAGACAAACCTCCTAGAAACTCTAGTGTTCAAATTAAGGAGGAGAAGAGGAACCTGTGGAGAGACACAGAGAAAACATCAAATTGTGGAATTAAGGGGGAAGTGTTGTCAGGAGGAAGGAGGAGACCGAGGCAGAAAGTTGTCAGGTGGTTGTTTTTTCTCTTTTTTTTTTTTTTTTTTTTTTGCTGGGAGAAATATCAATAACCTCAGATATACAGATGACACCACCCTTATGGCAGAAAGTGAAGAGGAAATAAAGAGTCTCTTGGTGAAAGTGAAACAGGAAAGTGAAAAAGCTGGCTTAAACTCAACGTTCAAAAAGTGAAGACCATGGCATCCGGTCCCATCACTTCATAACAAATAGATGGGGGAACAATGGAAACAGTGACAGACTTTATTTTCCTGCGCTCCAAAATCCCTGCAAATGGTGACTGCAGCCATGAAATTAAAAGGTGCTTGCTCCTTGGAAGGAAAGTTATGACCAACACAGACAGCATATTGAAAAGCAGAGACATTACTTCGCTGACAAACATCTGTCCAGTCAAAGGTATGGTTTTTCCAGTAGTCATGTATGGATGTGAGAGTTGGCCCATAAAGAAAGTTGAGCACCAAAGAATTGATGCTTTGAACTATGGAGTTTCTGAAGACTCTTGAGAGCCCCTTGGACTGCAAGGAGATCAAACCAGTCAATCCTAAAGGAAATCAGTCCTGAATATTTACTGGAAGAACTGTTGGTGAAGCTGAAGCTCCAATACTTTGGCCACCTGTTGCAAAGAGTTGACTCATTTGAAAAGACCCTGATGCTGGGAAAGATTGAAGGCAGGAGGAGAAGGGGATGACAGAGGATGAGACAGTTGGATGGCATTGCCGACTCGATGGACATGAGTTTGAGCAAGCTCCAGGAGTTGGTGATGGACAGGGAAGCCTGGCATGCTGTAGTCCATGGGGTCACAGTTGGACACGACTGAGTGACTGAACTGAACTGAACTGTACAAAATGAAAAGAGAAGCTGGGTCCACAAAATCATTCTTAGAGAAGAGACCTGGTTGCAGTCAGTTTAGTCCTTTTTTGTTAAAAATACCTGTAGATATGTTTTGATAATGCATTGAAATTTTTAGTTTCATTTGTAAAGTTGTGTTGTTCAGTCACTGAGTTGTCTCCGACTCTTTGCAGCCCCATAAACTGCAGCACACCAGGCTTCCCTGTCCTTCACCGTTTCTCAGAGTTTGCTCAAACTGAGGCCCACTGAGTCAGTGATGTCACCCAACCACTTCATCCTCTTTCCCCCTTCCCCTTTTGCCCTCAATCTTCCCCAGCATCAAAGTCTTTTCCAGTGAGCTGGCTCTTTGCTCCTCACATCAGCTGGCCAAAGTATTGGCACTTCAGCTTCAGCATCAGTCTTTGCAATGAATATTCAGGGTTGATTTCTTTCAGGATTGACTGGTTTGCTCTTGCTGTGCAAGGGACTCTCAAGAGTCTTCTCCAGCATGACAATTTGAAAGTATCAGTTCTTTGGCAGTCAGCCTTCTCTATGCCGTACGAGTTGCAACTCTTACATCCGTACATGACTACTGGAAAAACAATAGCTTTGACTAGACAGACCTTTGTTGGCACAATGATGTCTTTGCCTCCTGTACAGTGTCTTGAATCTCTGTCCATAGTTCTTTGGCACTCTGTCTGCCAGATCTAACCCCTTGAATCTATTTATCACCTCCACTGTATAATCACAAGGGATTTTATTTAGTTGTGTTATATTTTAAGAACTATTATATTATGATAAGAATATTTAGCATGATGTCTACTCTTTCATGAGATTTAAGTGTACAATACAATAGACGCAATATTGTACAGAAGATTTTTAGAATTCAGTCGTCTTGTGTAGGGTTCATCTATTGTGTCAGTTTGATTAGGCTAAGGGGTGCCCAAATGGCTGGCGTAGCATCATTTCTGGGTGTGGCTGTGAGGCTCTCTGTGGAGGGATTAGTGTTTGAGTAAAGTGTGGATGGATCACCGTCAGCAATGCAGGTGGACATTGTGCAGTCTGCTGAGGGTGAACAGGACCAAAAGGAGAGTGAATTTACTCTCTCCTGGAACTGAGGCATCTGACCTCTATCCTCAGGCATCAGTGCTCCTGGTCTTGGCCATGGAACTCAAACTGGGATGTGGACACCGTCAGCCCCCAGATTCTCAGTCTTCAGACTCATAAGGAATTATGCCTCCAGCTTTCATGGCTTTTCAGCTTGAAGACAGCAAACTGTGGGACTTATTGGCCTCCACCACCCAGATAGCCAACTGACATGGTAAGTCTATACCTATATCTATTTAGCTATCATCTTTCTGTTTATTGGGCTTCCCTGGTGGCTTAGATGGTAAAGAATCTGCCTTCAATGCAGGAGACTCGGGTAAAATCCCTGGGTCAGGAAGATGCCCTGGAGAAGGGAATGGCCACCCACTCTAGTATTCTTGCCTGGGAAGTCCCACAGACAGAGGGACTTGATGGGGTGTAGTCCATGGGGTCACAAAGAGTCAGACAAGACTGAGTGATTGACACATACACATGCATATCTATTTATCAATTAACTACAATAATTTGGCCACCTGATGCGAAGAACTGACTCATTTGAAAAGACCCTGATGCTGGGAAAGATTGAAGGCAGGAGGATAAGGCAATGACAGAGGATGGTATCACTGATTCAATGGACGTGAGTTTGAGTAAACTCCCAGAGTTGGTGATGGACAGGGAGGCTTGGTGTGCTGTGGTCTGTGGGGTCATAAAGAGTCGGACACAACTGAGTGACTGAACTGAACTGAACTGATCAATCATCTATTTATAAATCCATCTCATTATCAGTCAACTATCTATGAACCATCTGTGTATCCATCTATCATAACCATGTTATCCAGTTCCTATCGTAAGTCTATATATCTCTGTATCTATCTATCAATCATCTATTTATCTATTCATCTATCATCTATCAGGCATCTGTCTATATAGGAACCATCTATCCATCTATAGTTTAGTTGTCTACCATCTATCTAACATTCCAGTGTTCTTGCCAGGACAATCCCATGGACTGAGGAGCCCGGGGGGCTGCAGTGCGTGGGTCACAAAGAGTCAGACAGGACTAAAGGAACTCAGCACGCATGCATGTGGGATCTAGTGTCCTGATTGAACCCAGCCCCCCTTGCACTGGGAGCAGAGTCTCAGCCACAGGACCTCCAGGGGAGTCCCAATTTCCTCCTTTCTTAAAGCTCAATGAGATTCCATTGTATGTACAGACCACCTATTCCTTGTCCATTCATCGGTCAATGGACGTTGTTTCACATTTTGGCTGCTGTGACTAGTGCAGAAGGAATGCAGGAGTACCCACAAATGAGATTGCTGGATCTCATGGTAGTTGTAGCTTCAGTTTTTTGAGGAACTTCCATGTTGTTTTCTATAGTGGCTGCACAATTTGCATTTTTCCCAATAAGGATTCACTTTTCCTCCACAACCTCACTTACACTTTCCAGCTTTTGGTTTTTGTTTTTTGGCTTTTTTTTTTTTTAATAATAGCCATTCTAGATTTTTTAAAACTTTCCTCAAGTCTTTGTCTTTTTAAACAACGTTGTAATTTTCTTGGAATGTAGGACAAGATTTAATGTGAATATAGACAATATCAGATAAAATGGTTATATCATATTTCCTATGTAATTAATTTCAAATTGTTTATTTCAAAATTTGAAAATGTTCTCAAAAAACAATCAGTTAATTTGTACTTTTATTTATGTATACTTATTTTGTTGGTAAATTCATTGAAACCTCACCTCCTTGGTTACTGACCAATTCTCTCATTTGCTAAAATTATAATGATGGTGAATTTGACTTCTTGTTTTCCAAGTTTACAGGTCCACATTATATATAAGTAAAAAACACTATTCATAAATATTTTAAAAATCATATGTCTTTTATTTTGTGAATGCCATTATTGTATTCATCATAATGTATAGTATCTAGGCAATGAACTCATGGAAAACAGTGAGGATTAGTCGTCCTATGACCAGCACCAAGTATTGTTGAATAAATGAATTTATTAATTTAAGATTGAAAATATGAAATGTTTTACATAAGAAAAACTTGAGAGATAGTATTATGCTCTTTCAATCCTCACATTTTGTACTTTATATAGTAAGAAAAAATTTTCAAAAGTTTTAATACTAAAATTAACTGACCTGATTTTCTGATATGTCAATATTTCTGAGCACATAATGTTTTATTTATCAGTCATCAGGTCAATCACTCGGTTGTGTCTGATTCTTTGCGACCCCATGGACTACAGCACACCAGGCTTCCCTGTCCATCACCAACTCCCGGAGCTTGCTCAAAATCTTGTTCATTGGGTCAGTGATGCCATCTAACCATCTCATCCTCTGTCGTCCCCTTCACCTCCTGCCCTCAATCTTCCCCAGCATCAGGGTCTTTCCCTGTGAGTCAGTTCTTTACGTCAGGTGGCCAAAGTATTGGAGCTTCAGCTTCAGCATCAGTCCTTCCAATGAATATTCAGGACTGATTACCTTTAGGATGGACTGGTTTGATCTCCTTGCAGTCCAAGGGACTCTCAAGAGCCTTCTCCAATACCACAGTTCTAAAGCATCAATTCTTTGGTGCTCAGCTTTCTTTATGGGTCAACTCTCACATCCATACATAACTACTGGGGAAATCATAGCTTTGACTAGACAGACCCTTGTTGGCCAAGTAATGTCTCTGCTTTTTAATATGCTGTCTAGGTTGGTCACAGCTTTTCTTCCAAGGAGCAAGCACCTTTTGATTTCGTGGCTGCAGTCACCATCTGCAGAGATTTTGGAGCTCAAAAAAATAAAATGTGTCACTGTTTCCATTGTTTCCCCATCTATTTGCCATGAGGTGATGGGACCAGAAGCCATGATGTTTGATTTTTGAATGTTGAGCTTTAATTCAGCTTTTTCACTCTCCTATTTCACTTTCATCAAGAGGCTCTTTAGTTCCTTTTCAGTTTTTCCCATAAGCGTGGTGTCATCTGCATATCTATTTTGATGATTCCATTACACTTTTTTTTCTTCTCTGTGGTCTCTGTAAAATTTTTACTTATTTATCTCTACAGAAGTCAGGCCCAGAAGCAAGGACATATACATGATAATTGAAACTCAGAACAAACTTCAGAATGACTACTGCATGTCAGCAACATATTGTAATTCTCAATTATCCCCACTATATTGATCTCAGGATCTTTTTGATAGTGCATGCCATCAGGAAAAATAATATACACTGACATGTAAATGTTTTTGATTATAAACTATGTAGATGTATTAGCATGTTAATATTGCACTTAATTTTAATTACTTCAAAATGTAAGTTCAAATGAGATAAAATTTTTACTAATTTTTTTTCTTGTATACTCACTAGTGGACATTTTTGGGCACTTTCTTTGTTATGCAAACCCTCACTTTAAATCTCACTTCTCAACTTCTATTAATTTTACTTTTAGGTAAAAGAAAGTGATGGAGAGATAGATTAAGAGGAGTGTCCACACTGAAAATCAATCTCTCAAAGTGTTAGGCAACTTTTATTTTGTCAGACAAACTTTTAGCCCTGTAATTCTGCAGAGTAGACAGTGCACTGCCTGATAATAGTTATTATTATTGAGGTAATCAGTTCAGTTCAGTCGCTCAGTCGTGTCCGACTCTTTGCGACCCCATGAATCGCGGCACACCAGGCTTCCCTGTCCATCACCAACTCCCGGAGTTTACTCAAACTCACGTCCAACGAGTTGGTGATGCCATCTCATCCTCTGTCACCCCCTTCTCCTCCTGCCCCCAATCCCTCCCAGCATCAGGATGTATAAATATATTATGATGTTTATATTATTCAATTTTTTCATGTTGAGTTTTAGACTTTTATATACTGCTTATTCATTAATTCTCTTATGTTTTAATGACATCAGATGCACTCAGTCAGGACAAGTTTCAGCCTCCTGCTATGGTTACCATAAAAAATGCATTAGGAAATCACTTGGTGTGTCTGTATACACCATCTTCAAGATTCATTACAGCATCTGGTTGTTAAAATATGTAGAAACCATTTAATTATATGATATGCTAGTAGCCTGGTATTAGCCCACAGTCAGATAGCACTATAAAGATTTACCAGCTCATCTAACTAAAGCCAGGAGACATCATCTAAGAATCCCCAAAGGATTTATATACAGGAAGTCCTGAATTATCTGGAGACTGAGTTTCTGGCAGTATGCTGCATTGGAGTGCATAAGACTGCAATAGCGATGCAATAGCGATGAAAACACCGGAAAGATACAAATGAGAAGCAAGGGAAAACAGCAGACCCTAGGAGATCAGAGGAAAGGAGTCTGAAAGAATGGAAAAATGGTTCAGGGCTAGGGCAGTTAGCAGCAAGAACCATGAGAGCAGAACAGAGAGAGGTAAAGTGATGACAAGGAAGATAAATGTCTCCATGTTACTGTGACACCAGCAGCTTTCTAACCATCCATCCCTCCCAAATCCTTTACTGCACAACCCCTCACAGCACCTTAGTGGTAGGAGGATCATGCATTCTGCTTTCCCTGGGGCATTTGAGAGAGCAACCTAAGCTATTCAATAATGATGAATAAAATGTTAAATAATTTTAACACTTCCTATCTGCAATATGAAACTTCCCAGATGGCTCAGCAGTAAAGAGCCCACCTGCAAATGCAGGAGAGGCAGGAGACCTGGGTTTGATCTTCCCAGGGAAGATCCCTGGAGGATGAAGTGGCAACCCACTCCAGCATTCTTGCCTGGGAAATCCCATGGACAGAGGAGCCTGGAGGATTACAGTCCATAGGGTTGCAAAGAATTGGACATGACTGAGCAACTGAGCACACACGCACATCTACAACGCAGGATTCTAATGAATGCATGCATGCACGTGTAATGGAATAATTCCACTCCATAATCCTGAGAAATAGAAACTGCTATGATCATCACTCTAAAGATGAGGGAAAGGATCCACAAAGAGATTAAAGGCCTGATCGGTAGACACCCAGATTATAAAATAGCAAAGGACATTTGAACCTGACAGCTAAACTACAGAAAACATTGGCTCAAGAAATAGTGGATCAGCTTCAGTCATGTGCTAAGCACTATTCTACACATTTTGGATATACAAATGTGCAACCCAGAAGGTTCCTGCCATCATAGAGTTCTCTACATGGCCTCAACAGCTGAAAAAGTCACCACCATATTCTAGAATAATAGCAATAATCTCATTAAATATTAGCACCTAGCAGAAATTTGCAATAAATGATTATTGCCCCTAATTCAACAGCAAATCAGTAAAATGTTTTGCAGAGAGAAATATTACACTAATATAATGAAGATTTTTTAAAATTACAAAAGTCCTAATATCTCACAAAAAGTTTCCTTTTATTTAAAGAAGCAATATTTCAGATCATCTTCTTGAAGTAGGTAACATTCATCCCTAGATCCTACAGCCTCAACATCACCTGTCTGAGAGTAAGCAAAACACCAACTGACTTTCAAAATTAAGTCCCTGGGGACTGTAGTTTTCGTTGATTCCAGATGCCTTTTATTAAGAAGAGAAACTTCAAAGTTCATTTTATTAAATAACATTCAGATGCAGTAAAATGTTATACTTCGGTTAACAGGAAAACCTAATTATCTGGGAAAGGTCATTCTCTTGTGATATTAAGAGAAACCAGAAATAAGGCCCATTTCCTGAGAGAGGTAGGCATTTTTCTTGACTTTGAATATTCACATTGAAGGAATAAGAAAATTAATCTTTGGAATTACAAATCTCCTCTGACACATTGGTCTTAAATAACTGTTGTTAATGGATCTGCACATAGAACTGCACTGTGAGTCTCCATTTGTTGCTTTCTCTCTAAGTTTTCTGCCTTAACCATTATTCACCAAGGAGAGCTGTCTCTCTGATTTGACATGTGCTCTTTCTTTAAATTCTTTTTCAAACCTACAGTTGGGGAAAGTGTTGGCAATAATACTCACATGGAGATTTTCTCTCTGAGCTTAATTTCCTTGTGTTTCATGGTATCCTGTTAAATGAAGTTGTAGTCTTCCATGTATAGCCTCATTTATTATTGAAAATAGCTGGAGAAGTAATCATTGAGTAATGGGTATTTTGCTTTTATTCCTTCTTTTAAAAAACATTTCACAAATATAACTTGGCAATAACACAGACATGCAGCAAATCTGTGGCATAAAAGTTATTTTAAAATAGTCAAGGAAAGTAAACAACAGATGAAATGAGCTTTGGAACATTTATCCAGTTGACAATAAGATTATCATGGTGCCAAAGAACTTGTAGTCAACTGGTCCAAGAAGTGAAATATCTTCGTTTTGTTGCAAAGTATATTAATACATTAATACCAAGAAGAGCAGGCTTCCCAGGTGACTCAGTGGATAAAGAATCCACCAGAAACGCAGGAAACATGGGTTCCGTCCTCAGGTCAGGATGATATCCAAGAGGAAGGCATGGCAACCCACTCCAGAACTCTTGCCTGGAGGATCCCATGGACAGAGGAGCCTGGAGGGCTACAGTCCATGGGGTCACTAAGAGTTGAACACAACTGCAGTGATTGCACACGCACACTCTCCAAGAAGAGCACTAATGGTTTTACATTGTCATTTAGTTGCTAAGTTGTGTTCGATTCCTTTGTGACCGCATAGACTGTAGCACGCTAGGCTCCTCTGTCCATGGGATTCTCCAGGCAAGAGTATTGGAGTAGGCTGCCATTTCCTTCTCCAAAGGATCTTCCAAACCCAGGGATTGGACCCGAGTTTCCTGCATTGCCAGGCAGATTCTTTACCACTGACCCCCCAGGGAAGCCCAGTTTTACAGGATGTAACAACAAAAAGGCAGTCCATGTTGATTTAGGAGCACATTTTACTGAAGCTAAGAAATACATAAGTAGCTTCATTCCTGTCTTCGTGCTTTCAAGCTCGGATACAGATAAGACAGACATGGTTAAGAAACAAGCTCTCAGAGCAATAAAGAAATGACAATAAAACAAAAAACACAATCTCTTTGCATTAAGGAGAAATATTTGCATAACTTTTGTTGTTCAGTCTCTAAGCTAAATCATGTCTGACTGTTTGCAACTCCATGGGCTGCTGCATGCCAGGCTTCCCGGTCCTTCACTATAGCTTTTAATAGCTTCCAAAGAGTGACCAATTTCAAACACTTAGATAATTCAACCAGGTGATAAAAATTGGAATACAATCCAGGTGTTCTAGTCCTGGCCCAATGTTCTAGTTCTTTCCTTTCTGGCACACACTGAATCCAATGAGCCACCTGTGTCCGTGAACTCTATTGGAAGAGTGTGAATGCCAAACACTTAACATTTATGGACTGAGATGGTCCCTGTGAAAGTTTACAGTCAACTTAAAAATGAAATAACATAGCTAACACAGAACATACATTCACAACAAAATCCCAGGTCTCAACAAATCTGTGCTGTCTTGGTTCAGCCATAAGCTCTTTCAGTTAATTCCAACAGTTTTGCTGGCCTTAGCCTTCTTTTTTGTTTTCCCTTCCATCACAGTAAAAGTTTTGTACCTGATCCTCTTTCCTAGAATAACTCACCGTGTTCTCTTGGTTCTATTACATCTGAAGTACCACAGGATACTGAACATTAACTATCCATCATTTTTTTTATAATGCTTATATTTTAATGAGTGATTGTGTGAGTTTGCTAGGATTGCTGTAGCAAAGCACCACAATATGTGGTCATACAAGAACAGGGTGAATTTTCCATGTGTGTGCCCAGATGCGCGGTCGTGTCTGACTCTTTGCAACCCCATGGACAGTAACCCTCCAGGATCCTCCGTCCATGGGATTTCCCAGGCAAGAATATTGGACTGGGTTGCCATTCCCTTCTTCAAGGAATCTTCTGGACCCAGGGATCAAACCCACTTCTCCTGAGTCTCCTGCACTGGCAGGCAGTTTCTTTACCACTGTGAGGGTGGCCCCTAGTCCAATATTAAGGGTGTCCTTATAATAAAAGAGGAAATTGGGACATAGACACACCTACCTCTACAATAATCCTATTCCTAGATAAAGTCACAGTCTGAGGCACTGGGGGTTAAGAATTCAATATATGAATTTTGGAAGAATATGATTCAATCCAAATGGTAATGTATACTTAAGAAAAAATTCAAACCATTAACAATAGAATTCAGTGATAAGGAAGTCTTTCTCCCCCTAAATCTTGATCCAGACCAGGTTTTCCTTTTCCAAGATTACTGGTAAAAGTTTCTTATCTTTCCACAGATAAACTAAATAAAACTAAGTATGATTATGTAGATATATTCTTCACACACGTGCTGGCTTGCCATAAAGTTACTGTTCTTGAATCTCCTTATTTTCAAATAATTAAAATTTTTTTTTAAGAAAGAGAATAACAAATGCAACTTTGTGAAAAGAGAAGACATTAAAAATCACTCCCATTCTGACAACTAACCCTGTAGAGTCCTCTGTCCCTGTATTGCCACCTGCGTTCTGCACACCACGCTGGCTGTGGAGTAATAATTAATCTTTGCACATGTAACTAAATATTTTATTGCTCTTTTCTTAACCTGCTCTAACTACCAGCAGCCTGGACGGAGTTACATGTGGTAGTCACAATAATTGTCTGGGGGTGAGACACTCCAGGGCTTCCCAGGTGGCCCACTGGTATAGAATCTGCCTGCCAATGCAGGAGACACAGGAGACATGGGTTTGATCCCTGGGTCGGGAAGATCCCCTGGAGAAGGAAATGGCAACCCCCTCCAGCATTCTCACCTGGAGAGTGCCATGGGCAGAAGAGCCTGGTGGGCAACAGTTCATGGGGCTGCAAAGAGCCAGACACGACTGAACGACTGAGCACACAGGCCCTTGAGACACTGCAGGCCTCTCTCTTGCCCTAAGTGTCAAAAATGCCTGAGAGGAATGAGGATGAGGGCAAGGCTGGAGGAGGACTGACAGTCCCCCAGACCTGAAGTATGAACAACAGCTAAACAGCTATTGTTTAAGCTCCTGCAATGCTGGGGCTATTTCGCACAGAGCAAAACTCACAGCCCATTCCATGTTAGCTAATAAACATACTGTGGCTATTACATTATTTTAAAAAAATCCAGTGATGTGAATGGCACTCATTTTTCAGTCCGTTCCATCCAACTTTCTTTTGATTACTGTTCAATGATGTGTGTTTTATTCTCCACTTATGTTTTTTTTTTTTTCTCTTTTATGACATTTTCTTGTAGGCAGCATAGGTTGAGCCTTGTTTTTCTATCCAAATGAACAGTCCATTGTTTTTAACTGGAATAATCGTATTTACATTCACATTTTGTGTGGTTATTGATATGTTCATCACAGTCTACTATCTTCCTATTTTTTTTCTATTTTATTGATATGTTCTTTTCTAACTTATTCTTTTCTCAATTTGTTTCATATTAACTGAGCATATTTAAAACAACCAATATTCATTTAGTGACTATATACATTCTGTGATTCCAGCTTATCTCCTTTTCTGGCTTACTAGTTCCAAATGTATTTTATTTCTCTTGTGCCCACTTTAGGATTTGTTGTCTACTATAGTATAGTATGGGCTTCCCAGGTGCCTCAGCGATAAACAGTCTGCCTGCTAATGCAGGAGATAGAGGCAGGAGATGAAGCTTTGATCCCTGGGTTGGGAACATCCTCTGGAGAAAGAAATGGCAGCCCACTGCAGTGTTCTTGCCTGGGAAATCCCATGGACAGAGGAGCTCAGTAGGTATAGTAGTATACTATGTTTCAAGTACTATTATGCCACCTCACATATAAGAACCTTAAAATATTCTATTTCTCTTTCTTTCATTTCAACATTTGGGATGTTATTTTCATTTTGTACATGTAATTGCTGTTAATTATGTTATATATGCCATAATACATTATTACTTTTTTATAACTATTTTTAACAAAAATACTTTATTTATGTACCAAATATTTTTTTAAGAAAAATATTGTGATGGTGGATAATAAAATTCACTAATCTGGGACAAGCCGATAACCATCAATATCAAGGGAATCAGCTAAAAATGATGTGATTGTAAGTAAAAATGTCAAAAGTATTTTCAAAAATACTTTAATCTGTCAGCGCTCTTGTTTTTCTTTGAGGGCACAAATTCTCACATTTTAGGCCACTTGGGGTGGTTCCACAACTCACTCACACTTTAATTTTATTTCATT
This sequence comes from Cervus elaphus, assembly GCF_910594005.1. Taxonomy (NCBI): domain Eukaryota; kingdom Metazoa; phylum Chordata; class Mammalia; order Artiodactyla; family Cervidae; genus Cervus; species Cervus elaphus. The sequence goes on along the minus strand of NC_057843.1, from coordinate 4,058,982 downwards.
TTGTTCTCATTGTGTTTCATTGTATATAGCTTCTATTCTGACACATTCACATTTTTACATTTCTACCTTTGTGTATATATTATTTGCCATTAATCCCATCTAACATATATCTTTAATCTCAGACAGTGTGATTTTCATTTCTAGGAGTTTTATTTGGCTCATAAAGTGAAGTGAAACCTGCTCAGTCCTGTCCCACTCTTTGCAACCCCTTGGAATTCTCTAGGGCAGAATACTAGAGTGGGTTACCTTTCCCTTCTCCAGGGGATCTTCCCAACCCAGGGATTAAACCCAGGTCTCCTGCATTGCAGGTCGATTCTTTTTCAGCTGAGCAGGAGACAATAATTTTTTTCCATTTCCATAGTCAGCACTGACAAGGAGTCCCTTGTTGACCAGACTCTGCCCAGGCCCCATGCAGTCTTTTCCTGGCGGACCTCCACCTCAGTGGAAAAAACTGAAGCCTCTCCACACAAGTGACCTGTCCATCCCTTCAAACCACCCACATCCATACACACTCTGGTAGACAAGACATGAACAAACACTGATGTGGCTTCGTACAGCTCAAGGTTGCATTCCTAGGGGTACACTTCCCCTTGTAGGATGCCTGCATGAAAAAGCTAGTGGGCTGTTCCCACCAACTCCTGAAGAGGGGGCCCACCTCCCAGCCTCTGTGGGCAGAGGGGGGCTGACTTGGATTTGCTCTGAATTGCAACCCAGATGGGCTTCATGCCTAGATGTGTGCGTGTGTGTGTTCAGTCACTCAGTCGTGTCTGACTCTTTGCAGCCCTATGGACTGTAGCCCACCAGGCTCCTCTGTCCATGGGAGTTCCCAGGCAAGAATACTGGAGTGGGTTGCCATTTCCTTCTCCAGAGCAATCTCGACCCAGATATCAAACCCATGTGTCCTGTATTGGCAGGCAGATTCTTCCACTGAGCCCTCACCATGACGGTTTTCAAACTACAGTAGTCCCCACTCCTGGCTCCCTCACTCTGTTTAAAACATCCAGTCTCTTCTGTATGCATGCTGTGTTCAGTCCATGCTGGACCCTCTTACCTACTGCAACAGAAATTCTAACTAAAAATCTGTCCTGGCCACTTTAGAGTCTGGCTTTGTTATTGCTGATGCTGTATTTAGTCTTTTTTCCAGCTTCGGGAACACTTGGAATACAGTTAAAATAACTGTGTAATTGTCTTCTTCTGTTAATTCTTGCTTATTACTTACTGCATAAGCAAGGACAGTCTTCAAGAAAAGGCTGCCTTTGTCCCACCTATTAGCAATGACTTTCTCTTTAACCTGTACCCCTTGGATGACCCCTGTTTCTCTTCACCTGATGGAAATGCAAACTATTCCAGCTGTGCTTGGGCTCAGAAGCGCTTTGTCTCCAGGGTTTCTTCCAGGTGAGGCTCACCCCAGTCTCCTGCGATTTTCCTGCACAAGTGCATGGATTCCTTACTCACTTGGAGACACCTGGAGAGCCTGAAGCAGAACTCTAGAGAGTTCCTGCCCACAGATTCTCCTGTGGGGCAGCCCACCACCTGCCCCTTGGAGCCCTGGGAAGCAGCTCTGTTTCTGACTCTGTGAGACCACCAGGCTCCCCGGGGCAGTCCCTCCCTGGGACACCCACTCCAGAAGGTAAGGGAGGCAGTTACCAGGTTCCTCTCCTGTGTTTCTTCTGTTTGAGGCCTCGGTGTCTTGTATTTTCTAAGTCTGGTAAACTGTTGTTTGATCAGTTTTGCTGGGTTCTTTTTTATAGGCTGGAGCAGTGGCCCCTGCCATTCTTGGCACCAGGGACCAGTTTTGTGGAAGACAATTTTTTCACAGATCAGGACAGGAGTGGTGTGGGGTTGGTTTGGGGTGTTTCAAGCACAGTACATTTATTGTGCACTCTCATTATTACATTAGTTCCACCTCAGCTCATCAGGCATTAGATCCTAGAGGCTGGGAGCCCCTGCATTAAAATATATAGCATGTCAAAAGTAACTTTGATTCTATCCTTCTGTAATTGCCCACATTTTTCCAACCCAGTAGATTTTGAGAAAAAGAATATAGCTGTTAAATTTTGAATCTTGACTTTATTTCACAGATCATGTTCTATTAATCAACAAGCTTTAAAAATAATTTTCAAATCTGTCCTCTTCTCCAATTCCCAACTCTGTCACTATTTTCAAAGACATCATGACTTTCACCAAAATTTTCACAATTCCTGACTAACAATTTAATGGGGCCCACAGGGGGCTCATTGTTAAGATGGCTCATTATGTTCACCTGGCAAACAAAGGATACATTCACAGTGACCCTTGAGACTGACCAAATTGCCCAAACGACATTCTGTTTTCTGACTGGCACCTACCTTCTCATATGAGACCACCAGATTCCAGACCTCTGGCTATGAGACCACAGGACTCAACTACAAGCTGAAAATTAACCATCTCTTCAGAGAAATTTTCATGGGTGGGGTTTAAGAAAGACCCCATCAGAAAGGGAGGACACTGGCTCTCCTAAAGGGCCAGTCACCCTCTCATTTCCCTCTAATAAATTCCCCTTTTGCCCGACTGCCCGGCTCACTCTCCCCACTCGCCTCACATTCTGGTGCTGAAACCCAGGAGGGAAGATCCTCCAGGTGGTGGTCCTCCTGTGGCCCCCTCCCTTGGACCTTGCCGAGAAACTGAGATGAGCTCTGGGACAGGACTCTCCACTTGCCGTGGTGGACTGACATCCACACTGGCCCATATTTCATCCGGTTAAGGCTGAGTGAAATCCCATTCTCTCTCTCTCACCTCGTTTCCAAGACCGAGCACTAGGCGGGAGGATCTCCACGCTCTGGGGCCCTCGGCCTTGTGCCCCGTCTGACTTTGAAATAGGGGACTCCCATTACTCTCTGAGAAAGTCCTGAGAATGGGATTGCCTTTTCTCTCGGACCTTTCCCATTTTCTCTCGCCCTTGTCTAACCTCCCTGTTCGCCCACAATGGGAAATTCTCAATCCCAGCCCTCAAAATTTACTCCTCTAGGATGCCTTCTCCAAAACCTAAAAGCCCTGGGCTTCCACAGGGAGATAAGACCAAAAAGATTTATTTACTATTCTAATAGTGTCTGGCCACAGTACAGACTTGGTAACAGGCCCCATTGGCCAGAAAATGGTGCTCTCGATAACGATACTCTACAAGACCTTGATAACTTCTGTTGCCACAATGGCAAGTGGTTAGAAATCCCTTATGCTCAGGCTTTCTTTGCTCTCGACCCTCCCTCTGTGAATCCTGCTCTACTTCTCAGATACTCTTAGCCCACTCTGGGCCACATCCTCCTAATACAATGTCTCCGGATCCCTGTTCAGACTTTTCTTCTTCGTCCTTGAGACCACAGCCCACGCTCTATGACTCCCAATCCTGATCCAGATCCAGTTCCACAACCTCCACTTAATGCCCCCTCCTCCCTCCCTCCTTCTCAGGCAGCCAACCCCCTCCCATGCCTGTACCAGAGACAAGCTCTGAGACCTCAGCCCCACCCTCTACCCCGAGGGGCCCAAGGCTTTACCCCTACATCCCCTCAAGGTGGATCCTGAACAAGTTTAACGCAGGAAACTTCACCGCAGGGCCCCGCCCTGCCCCTGCCCCTCTCCTCCCTTCAGGGGAAGAAGCTGGAGCAGAAGGCATTGTTCCGGTTCATGTCCCATTCTCCCTCACCGATCTGTCTCAGGCTGAAAAGCATCTTGGCTCCTTCTCCTCAGACCCTGATAATTATCTAAAAGAATTCAAGTATCTTACCCAGTCTTCCGACTTAGCCTGGCATGGTATTTACATCATCCTCTCCCCAACTCTTCTCCCGGAAAAGAAGGAATGAGTATGGCAAACCTCTCAGGCTCCTGCTGCTGAGATACTCAGGACAGAGGACACAAAGGCGTAGAAGCTGAAAGGTCACGCTGATCGCAGGCGGGAAGGCGCCAGCCAGAAAATGCTGACAGAGAAGCCCCCAGCCAAAAGGTCACATATAAGCCCCAGGGACAGACATCCACCAATCAACAGCCCGTTGCCAGGCAGACTGACAGGGACAGACATCCACCAATCAACAGCCTGTTGCCAGGCAGACTGATGGACGCGAAGGCGCCAAGACTCCGGCCAATCAAAAACCGACACGGGACCAAAAGTCCAATCAGCACCCTGGCCCTGCCACTTCCGTATCCGCCGGGGTATATAGGGGTCCCCCCCCCCACCCCACCCCCCCCCACACACCCCCCACCCCCCCCACACACACCCCCCCACCCCCCCCCCACCCCCCCACCCCCCCCCACCCCCCCCCACCCCCGCAGATTGCAGACTCCCGCTTTCCCCCTGCTCGCCCCTGGGAGCTCTGCCCGGGAGCGATTGCCCAATAAAGGCTCTTAACACTCTGGTGCTCTCTTCATCTTGCCGCCGCGTTCTTACGGAAGCCACGGCTGTCCCCCGAGAGACCCCAACTGGGGTGATCAGGCAGGGAGACCCAGATGAGCAGCTGGTAATCAAATGGCTGCTTGCCTCAATGTTGGCCATCAAAAGGCAGGGCATAAAGCCACCAACATTGATAAGCTACAGGAAATAACTCAAAAACTAGATGAAAACCCGGCACAATTTCTAGCCAGGTTAACGGAAGCCCTACAAAAATATACGAAATTAGACCCCACTTCAGCAGAGGGTACCATTGTTCTTAACACCCATTTTATCTCCCAGTCATCCCCAGATATCCAAAAGAAACTAAAAAAGGCAGAATAAGGCCCTCAAGCCCCTCAATGAGGCCTTTTAAATTTAGCCTTTAAGATTTTCAATAACTGGGAAGAACAGGCAAAGCTAGAGAAGGCCCAACGAGATCAGGCCAAGTACCACCTTTTAGTCACTGCTCTACATAGCTCCAAGCCTCCATCAACCAACATAGAAAGGAAGCCACCTGGGCCCTGCTTCATATGCGGCAAAGAAGGCCCCTGGGCTGCTCATGCCTAAACCAAGGCCCCTCCAGGTCCATGTCCCAGTTGTGGCAGAAAGGGACATTGGAATGTCGACTGCCCAAAACCCCCTCCAAGAATCCAGACACCCCCTCCTGGTCCCCAGCAGGAGTCCTCCGACCCAGCTCTGCCCAACCTCCTCGGACTCGCCGCTGAAGACTGAAGATGCCCAGGCCCCCAGGCCCCAACTCTCATCACCACCACGGAGCCCAGGTAACTCTTACAGTGGCAAGTAAGCCGACCCCCTTTCTCATTGACACGGGGGCCACTTGCTCTGCTATGCCTGCCTACTCCAGAAAACCAAGGTCTCCCAGGTCTCTGTTATGGGGGTTGACGGTTTAATATCTACACCACAAATAACCAAACCTCTACCGTGCACACTTTAAGATACCCTGTTTTTCCATTTGTTTCTCATACTCCCCAAATGCCCCACTCCTATTCTTGGGAGAGACCCTCTCTCAAAATTCAAAGCATCTATTACTAACCCAAGCCCACTCTCTGATCTAGCCTGGCTTCTGCTCCTCAACCCCACCTCCTCTTCCCCTGCCCCATTGCTCTCCTTATCTATAAACCCCATAGTTTGGGATAGAGGCAATCCATCTGTTGCCTGTCACCATGCTCCAATGTGTATCTGTCTCAAATACCCCTCTGAATTCCCCAATCAACCACAATACCCCATCTCCCAAAAACATCAACAGGGGTTAAAGCCTATCATCACTAAACTGTTACATCAGGGCCTCTTGCGCCCAACTCACTCTCCCTATAACACCCCTGTCTTACCCATCAAAATGCCAAACGGCTCCTATCACCTGGTCCAGGGCCTGAGGCTTATCAGTGCAGCTGTTATCCCCATACACCCAGTAGTTCCAAAGCCCTATACTCTTCTCTTTCTCATTCCCTCTTCCACTACCCACTTCACTGTTCTAGACCTCAAGGATGCCTTCTTTACTACACCTTTACACCCAGACTCTCAAGACCTCTTTGCCTTGACCTGGACTGATCCAGACAATCATTGCTCCCAACAGCTGACAGGGACAGTCTTCCCACAAGGCTTTTGTGATAGCCCTCATTTCTTTGGCCAAGCTCTAGCAGAGACCTAACCTCTCTTGACCTTACTCTGAGTACTGTCCTCCAATATGTGGATTATCTCCTCCTCTGGAGTCCTTTGCTTACATACTCAACAACACACTATACAACTCCTCAATTTTCTAGCTGATCACGGCTATCAAGTATCTCCCACCAAAGTTCAGTTCTCTCTTCCTAGGGTCGCCTATCTCAGAGTCCTTTTAACACCAACAAAAAGATATATTACTATATCTATATCACTATATAGAAAGTCCCTTATATCCACCCTACCACTCCCTACATCAAAAACAGAGATTCTGTCCTTCTTGGGGTTAGCTGTATATCTACGCCTCTGGATTCCTAATTTTGCCCTCTTGGCACAACCCCTATATCAAGCCACCCAAAGAGGTCTTTCAGAACCCCTAGAACTAAAATCAAATATCCATTTAGCCTTTGACACCCTTAAGCAAGCCATTCTCTCAACCCCAGCTCTGACACCTCCTAATCTTCTCACGTCTTTATTCTCCACTACTGAGAGACGCAAAATTGCCCTAGGAGCTTTGGGACAAAACCAGGGCCCTTCCTTCACCCCTGTTGCTTATCTATCAAAGCAATGAGATCCCACACTTCAAGGATGGCCAGCCTGCCTACATCCTCTGGCAGCAGCTGCACTCTTCACTCAGGAAAGTAAAAACTGACTTTTGGAGCACCCACTGTCATTTGTTCACCACATAACTTTAAAGACTTACTTTCTCACAAATCAATGACCCTTCTATCTCCTTCACGCATGCAGCTAATTCATGTCACCCTTCTCAAATATCCTGAGTTCTCCTTTGAATGCTGTCCTACTCTCAACCCTGCCACCCTTAGCCCTAATTCTTCTGAGCCCTCCATCCATACTTGCAAAGAGGCATTAGAATACCTGATGCCCCATTTCTCCCACATTTACTCAACCCCTTTAAATAACCCTGACTTTACTTGGTATGGAGAAGGAAATGGCAACCCACTCCAGTATTCTTGCCTGGAGAATCCCATGGACGGAGGAGGCTGATGGGCTACAGTCCATGGGGTCGCAAAGAGTCGGACACGACTGAGTAACTTCACTTCACTTTACTTGGTATGTTGATGGCAGCTCCTCTATACCATCAGAAAGAAAAAAGGTAGCTGGAAATGCAATTGTCTCTGAAACCAAAATTACTGAATCCCAACCTCTCCCCTCGGGAAAGTGAAAGTGTTAGTTGTTTAGTCGTGTCTGACCCTTTGTGACCCCATGGACTGTAGCCCACCAGGCTCCTCTGTCCTTGGGATTTCCCAGGCAAGACCAATGGAGTGGGTTGTCATTTCCTTCTCCAGGGGATCTTCTTGACCCAGGGAATAAACCCAAACTAACATCTCTTGCAATGGCAGGCAGATTCTTTACCACTGGCCACCTAGGAAGCCCGTGGAGACTAAATGAAGCCTATTTCCTATCAAGAAACAGGGAACACAGGAAGCCTTTTGTACCCTGGTCCCCCTCGGGGTCCTGGTTCCTTGAACGTGGGCTGAGATAGGCAACTAAGTGGTTAGTCTTGAAGGAGCTCTCTGGTGGTAAGACACAGGATTCCTACACTGCTGAATAAACTATAGGTGTTTCAATAAGGAAAGGCAGACTTTAAAAGAATGCTTTTGAAGAATAAGTGAGATAGAGAAATGCACATGAAAAGAAATTTCTCTAAGACTGTATGGGGTATGATTGCAAAGGGCATCACATGTGTGTGTCTATGTCCTTGCGGATGAGAGCTTGGTGGAACATTGCCCATGTTTGTGCTCTGAAATTTCTCCTATCATGCACCCTTTACCCCTGTTTAGCCACAGTGATTTGGAATTCAGATAAATAAGTACTTTAGTTGCCATAAACAGACCTGTCGTTGGCTCCAGAATAGACCTACATTCAATGTGCCTCATTATCTCATTGCTTTTTGGGTTCAGACTCTTTATAATAACATTGATGCATAGTTCCTGCTTTAAAAATCAGTATCTTTTACAGAGAAGAGACAGAAATTCAGTGTTTTATTACACTACCATTTATTATGTAATGAATACTATTGTTAGATAACTTATTCCTTTCTTACTGTATACGTATATACTATATACTTGACTTATAGTTGAGAACACTATTAAAAAAAACTATAAAATATTTATGTGAAAGAGTATTTTGTAAGCCTCAGTTAAGTGCTTAGTTTAGCTGTCTGGCCTCCTTCTTACAGGGCTGGTCAGTCCCTCATTGTTCAGGTGTGAGATCCTTTTAATCCTTTGTGAGTACTTAACAAACAAACAAACAGAAAGCCCATTGAAGAGCTTTCTGGAATAGCCATATTGATTTTCTCTTCACAATGGGACCAATTATGACTTCATCACCAGAACATATTTTGAGATCTTCCTAGCTCTACTAAATGGTTCTTGTAATCTCTGATCATATAACTGTTGTAAATGTTGGTATATGTCCATAACATTTCATTGCCACGTGTTTTTTCTTGTCTCCAGAGCAAAATGCCTTTATGCTAAGGTTCTAGTCTCAAAGACATCCACTCTGAATAATGGATTTTCCTTTTGATACACTGTGCTATTCTTCCTATCTTGTTTATTTTACCAATCAAAATGTATCCTTTCTTTAGTTACATATATCTGAAGGTTCTTTCTACTACATATTTGTAATAGATCTATTCTGTTACAGTGTCACATTTGTTGCTTTATAGCTCATATTTGTGCCTTAGAAGAAGAGAGTAAAGGTCTTCCACTTGAAATGTTTAACAAACTAAAAGAACTCGCCTTCAATTATTTAACTTTGTCAAGGAATTTGTACTAGTTGAAATTAGGTTTGCCTTCAGTAATTAGACAATGTAGAGTAACAGTTGCTCTAGCAAGAGATCTGTTTAATTCTTTGTTTCCAAAAGGCATCAGAGCATAGGCAGACAAGGGACGAAGTGATCCTGCTTAGTTCTGGTCTTGGCACTGTGGTTCTATTTGACTTCTCAAGTAATAGCCATCTCTACTTCCAGGCAGCCAACAAGAAGGAAAATTGATGTAGAAATTCTCTTTTCTTTTTAAATTACTTTGTAATTAATAAGATACAAACAGAAAGTTGTGTAAATCAAATATACCACTAATAAACTTCCATAAGGCTTTATAACTATCACCCAATTAAGAGATAATAATCTTGCCATACATCACAGACCTCTACTTGTCACCTCAAAACCCCAACCCTCTCTTCCTTCTCTAAGAGTGATTATGTGTGCATGCATGCATGCTAAGTTGCTTCAGTTGTGTCCAACTTTTGGCAACCTTAGGGACTGTTGCCTGCCAGGCTCCTCTGTCCATGGGATTTTCCTGCAAGAATACTGGAGTGGGCTGCCATTTCCTTCTCCAGGGTGTCTTCCCAACCCAGGGATGGAACCCTTGTCTCTTATGTCTTCTACATTGGCGGGCATGTTCTTTACCACTAGTGCCACCTGTATAAAACTTATTTTTCCTCACAGATTTATTGCTTACGTGAATACAGCTAAACTCTTTATAATTTAGTTTACCTATGTGTGTGCGCTTAGTAGTTCAGTTGTGTCTGACTCTTTGCTACCCCATGGACTGTAACCCACCAGGCTCCTCTGTCCCTGGAATTTTCCAGGCCAGAATACTGGAGTGGGTTGCCATTTCCTACTCCAGAGTTTACCAGTATGTCATATTAGTTTCTTTATATCAGTGTAATTCCCTCTATCTTTCTCATTTTTAGTTTGTGGTTTGCAGTTTATTTGGTGAGGAACCCTGATGATGTCTCATCTAGTTTCTTACAGTCAAGACTTTGCTGATTGCATTTATCTTGTACAGTTAACATGTTCCTCTATCCTCCAAGTTCATGTGAATTGTGAGGTGAATCCAGAGGCTGTGTCGGATTCACTAATGATAGTTTTCCATGACTGGCCACTGCTGAGTTTTATCTTAGGAAACACACAATGCCCATCAATGCTTTTTACACACAACTAATTAATGTATTGGGAGTTGCAAAATGGTGATATTACAATTCCATCATTCTACCTCCATTTATCTTTTGTAATACCTCTATAAAGGGAAATTGTGTCTCACCTTCTATTTGAGGTAAATTCTAAATAGAAAAGGCAAAATGGATGCTAAATAACTTTATTTACTAGTTTAAAAAAACAAGATTGCCTAGTGTAATATAGAGGTGACCAGTCCAGTATTATTTTGGAAGGTTAATGAGTAATGAATTAAACCATATTTGAAATGTTTTGATCCAGGTATTAGCTTTCAAAGTTGATGTTTACCACTCTTTGGCCAATGGAAACTTTTGTAATTATTTTTCTAAGTCCTTCAGGTCTTCACCCAATGTTCCATGATAGTTTTCTATTTCTCTGATGTTCCATGATACGTTTACTATCTCTCTGGTGTCCTAAAATGGCACAGTTTGTCTTGTATATTCCTTGCTCTATTCCAATAATCAGTAATTTTCCCAAGAAATGCTGATTTTCTTTAGTGGGAAGTAAAAATTAAAGATCAGCTCCAGGCATCTGTGGACTAATGTTTACTGGATTGGTTATAATTTCTAGGTATTTATAGTGGAATCTGAATACAAAATTTTGTGTCATTTTAGATTTCATTAATTTCTTCAATCTTGAATCTATATATTTAAAAATTTCAAACTCTGTGTGTGTGTGTATTTTTAAGAAAATTGTGAAAGAGAGAATTAATTACCATTGATAACTAATAAGTTCTATTTCATATTACACATAAAACTTTTTCAGATAATGACACTTTCATAACCATCAGTAATTTGACTGACGTGTTCTTACTATTCAAACTTCATTTTTCACAGCTGTACTTATCTACATGGTCAAAGCAAATAACTACCGCAAACTATGCAATCTTCCATACATATATCTCTTGCAATTTCAGTTCTGTGTGTAAAGCTGTATCTCTCAGGTTCATAATCAGTATTATGTTACTGCATGTCCAGTTATTTTGAAATGTCTAATGTCCAGCATGAAAATATGTAGGGAATAAAGGCAAGTTCAGTTTGTGGACACAACATTACCTGAGTTCCTGCATTCAGTTCAGTTCAGTCGCTCGGTCATGTCCAACTCTTTGCGACCCCATGAACCACAGCACGCCAGGCCACCGTGTCCATCACCAACTCCCGGAGTTTACTCAAACCCATGTCCATTGTGTCAGTGATGCCATCCAGCCATCTCATCCTCTGTCATCCCCTTCTCCAGCCCTCAATCTTTCCCAACATCAGGGTCTTTTCAAATGAGTCAACTCTGCACATCAGGTGGCCAAAGTATTGGAGTTTCCGCTTCAACATCAGTCCCTCCATTGAACACCCAGGACTGATCTCCTTTAGGATGGACTAGTTGGATCTCCTTGCAATCCAAGGGACTCTCAAGAGCCTTCTCCAACACCACAGTTCAAAAGCATCAATTCTTCAGTGCTCAGCTTTCTTTATAGTCCAACTCTCACATCCATACATGACTACTGGAAAAACCATAGCCTTCACTAGATGGACCTTTGTTGGCAAAGTAATGTCTCTGCTTTTTAGTATGCAGTCTAGGTTAGTCATAACTTTCCTTCCAAGGAGCAAGCATCTTGTAATTTCATGGCTGCAGTCACCATCTACAGTGATTTTAGAGCCCAGAAAAATAAAGTCAGACACTGTTTCCACTGTTTCCCCATCTATTTGCTCTGAAGTGATGGGACTGGATGCCATGATCTTGGTTTTCTGAATGTTGAGTTTTAAGCCAACTTTTTCACTCTCCCCTTTCACTTTCAGCAAGGGGCTCTTTACTTATTCACCTTCTGCCATAAGGGTGGTGTCATCTGCATATCTGAGGTTATTAATATTTCTCCCGGCAATCTTGATTTCAGCTTGTGCTTCTTCCAGCCCAGGATTTCTCATGATGTACTCTGCATATCAGTTAAATAAGCAGGGTGACAATATACAGCCTTGACGTACTCTTTTTCCTATTTGGAACCAGTCTGTTGTTCCATGTCCAGTTCTAACTGTTGCCTCCTGACCTGCATACAGGTTTCCCATCTCTTTCAGAATTTTCCACAGTTTATTGTGATCCACACAGTTAAAGGTTTTGGCATAGTCAATAAAGCAGAAATAGATGTTTTTCTGGACCTCTCTTGCTTTTTCGATGATCCAGTGGATGTTGGCAACTTGATCGCTGGTTCCTCTGCCTTTTCTAAAACCAGCTTAAACATCTGGAATTTCATGGTTCACATATTGCTGAAGCCTGGCTTGGAGAATTTTGAGCATCACTTTACTAGCGTGTGAGATGAGTGCAATTGTGCAGTAGTTTGATCATTCTTTGACATTACCTTTCTTAGGGATTGGAATGAAAACTGACGTTTTCCAGTCCTGTGGCCACTGCTGGGTTTTCCAAATTGGCTGGCATATTGAGTGCAGCACTTTCACAGCATCATCTTTCAGGATTTGAAATAGCTCAACTGGAATTCCATCACCTCCACTAGCTTTGTTTGTAGTGATGCTTCTTAAGGTCCACCTGACTTCACATTCCAGGATGTCCGGCTCTAGGTGTGTGAGTGATCACACCTTCATGATTATCCGGCTCGTGATGATCTTTTTTGTACAGTTTTTCTGTGTATTCTTGCCACCTCTTCTTAATATCTTCTGCTTCTGTTAGGTCCATGTCATTTCTGTCCTTTATTGAGCCCATCTTTGCCTGAAATGTTTCCTTGGTATCTCTAATTTTCTTGAAGAGATCTCCAGTCTTCCCCATTCTATTGTTTTCCTCTATTTCTTTGCATTGATCACTGAGGAAGGCTTTCTTATCTCTCCTTGCTATTCTTTGGAACTCTGCATTAAAATGGGAATATCTTTCCTTTTCTCCTTTGCTTTTCACTTCTCTTCTTTAACAACTATTTGTAAGTCCTCCTCAGACAACCATTTTGCCTCTTTGCATTTCTTTTCCATGGGGGTGGTCTTGATCCCTGTCACCTGAACAATGTCGTGAACCTCCATCCATAGTTCATCGGGTTCTCTGTCTATCAGATCTAGTACCTTAAATGTATTTCTCACTTCCGCTGTATAGTCATAAGGGATTTGATTTAGGTCATACCTGAATGGTCTAGTGGTTTTCCCCACTTTCTTCAATTTAAATCTGAATTTGGCAATAATGGGTTCATGATCTGAGCCATAGTCAGCTCCCAATCTTGTTTTTGCTGACTGTATAGAGCTTCCCCACCTTCAGCTGCAAAGAATATAATCAATCTGATTTCAGTATTGACCATCTGGTGATGTCCATGTGTAGAGTCTTCTCTTGTATTGTTGGAAGAGGGTGTTTGCTATGACCAGTGCGTTCTCTTGGCAAAACTCTATTAGCCTTTGCCCTGCTTCATTCCATACTCCAAGGCCAAATTTGCCTGTTACTCCAGGTGTTTCTTGACTTCCTACTTTTGCATTCCTGTCCCCTATAATGAATATAATGAACTATATATCACTATCCAGTCCTGCATAGTGATGAAGTTTTATCTCTATACTCTAGAGTCCAAAGTCAGTTTGACTATTGTAAATCATTAATTTAAAGGTTTTTTTCTTGATTGTCTTAAACATATTCTGTATTCTTCTAACCAAAGCTCTGTTGACAAAGGGATTGGAGGCAACCTGATTTTATATCCCTTATAAATGACTCAGCTTTTCTGTATGATGAAAGGCTATAGGATTTATCTTACAGTCTTCAATATAAAATCATTTTGTTAGAATTTACTTCAGTTTTGATTAGTTTATGAAGATTTAGCCCTTTCAAAATATGTGTATATACAGCATGGAAGCTGTGTATGTACATAGGTATCTAACCATCTATCACTCTATCAAGAGGCTCTCCTTCAATTTTTTGTAGTGTTCCTTCTCTTCATTGGCTTAGATGTTTTTTAAAAAAGATAATCCAATTGCACATATTGAAATTTCTTTGCCTATCATTTTTGTCACTTTGAATGTGCTATTTGATATTTACCAGTTTTCATCTTCTGGTAATACTTGATAATTTTCCATAGCATTTTGCTTTGCTCACATGGTTGCTTTGAGCTTAACTTTCACTTCTGAAAATGATATTTTTCCTGCATTTCTGATAGATTCCTGAAATTCAATGACGCATTTTTGGTGTTCCTTCATTTTTCTTTTTAATTATGAAAGCAAGATAACACATTTACAGAAGACTTGGAAAATACAAAGCAAAGTTACATATAGTTCCACTTCCACACTTTTGGTGTTTCCTTCATTTTTTAAAATATTTTAAATCTCATTTGGAAATATTACATTATTGTTTTTAGGTATATCTTCCTGGAATGACTTAATCTTATATAGGAATGTTATTATAATATTTGCTTATTTCTTATCAGAACTTTGGGGACTAAACTTAATTTTTGTTTTTTTCTTTGTTTTTAAACTAAGTTTATTGAGTGAGGCATGTTATAGGAATTTTTTTTTTTTGAAAGTCTGCAGAATTTCTTTACCTGTGTTTTTATAAAGTTCAACAACATGCCAGTGACTTCTAGTCAGCTTCAGCCTATCAGGTCCTTAGATACCATCACACCCAACACTCCTGTTTCACTGCAACAAAAGCTAGACAAACTAAAAATCAGTGACTTTTCTTAAACTCATAAAAGAACCAAGTTCACAGAGTAAACTGCACCTCTGAAACCTGAAGAGACAGTTGCATCCAGGTATCTTCTCACCCAGCTCTGGAGCCAGAAGAGCCATAAAATGGTAGGAACACTTAAATATTATTAATATTTTTGATGACTTGAAGAAGTCCAAGTGGGAACTAGCATGACAGTGAACTCCTGCAAGTTCCAGCCTTAGGGGACTCCTACCTGCCTGTTTGTTTTCAGAGTTCTCAGGCCTGACAGATTCATCTTTGTGTGTCTCTAGGTCTTCCTGCACAATTTCTATGCCATGGACTTGTAACCGATATCATGAAGATATCGTGTCTACTAGTGGCTCATCAGACTTTCCTGGTGGCTCAGATGGTAAAGAATCTGCCTGCAATGCAGGAGACCTGGGTTTGATCTCTGGGTTGGCAAGATCTCCTGGAGGAGGGCATGGCAATGCACTTCAGTATTCTTACCTGGAGGACTCCCATGGACAGAGGAGCCTGGCAAGCTACAGTCCATGGGGTTGCCTAGAGTTGGACACAATTGAGCAACTAATCACAGTGGCTTATTATCATGACCTCATATTTGGGGACTTGAGGGAAAGTGTTGCTCTGCAAAACTTGCAGATGTTGGATATGGATTTTTGTTTTTATTATTCAATCTACCTTTCCTGTTTTTATTGCTGCATATGGGCAGATCCAAAAAGTTACATCCTCGATATTATCTTTCCAGGATCCCCTTTAAGTTTTTCCCTTTAAAGACACGTCTTCAAAGCAGCACAGAACATACATGCTTTCATTCCTTTGGGTCTGAGTCATATTTCCAAAGCTAGCTTTAATGGAATCTGGAAAATTTAATATTTATTCTGGGTTGCCCTATACCCAAGTAAAGCCGTGGGTTCATTTCCTAAGGTAGCTTAAAACCATAAGTTATTTTCCTAGGAAATATTGAAATTTGAGGAAGAAAGCTAGCAGTGAACAGAAACTTGTTGACTTTTTGCTCAGGAAAATTCTTAACTATAATACACAATCATTCATTCTGTAGTTCAGTAAAGACTCGTAGGGAAAAGGTGTATTTGTCAGATTCCCAGTATTAAACCAGTTGTCTCAAATCTTTGGTCATTTAATTACTCACTAAAATATTGCTGATAGATTTCTTTTCACTTATACTGTTATACTTCCCCCTATCATTTTTTTCAACTTCTTATTTAAATCACTACCCTGGTGGCTCAGAGGTTAAAGTGTCTGCCTGCAATGTGGGAGACCCAGATTCAATTCCTGGGTTGGGAAGATCCCCTGGAGAAGGAAATGGCAACCCACTCCAGTGTTCTTGCCTGGAAAATCCCATGGACGGAGGAGCCTAGTAGGCTACAGTCCATGGTGTCGCAAAGAGTCGGACACAACTGAGCAACTTCATATAACATGATAAAGTTTCCTGAAATATGTATTCTCATATTCACAAAATATCATATTTTCTATATAAGAAAATATAATCCATCATTATATAAATATATATATAAATATACATTTAAGAACTTGTATCTCCTTCCAATATCTATTTTAATGTATTTACTTTCTACATCTTTCTGTTCCAATAAAATATTTATTAACTAAAATGGGAGATTAAAACATGATATAGACTGTCAATTTCTCTAATTCCCTCTCAGTTCTTTAAAGTTATTAAAGTTATATTTGATATTCCTTCTAGATTATTTATTCCCATTTTATATTAATTGGATAATACATAAGTTATTTCACTTTCCAAACTATTTAGGATAGCTCTTATCATATGAATCAGATAAATTCAAATTTTCAATGAATTTAATGATTTTTGGTATGTTCTTCACTCTCATGAAACACACCACAAAATTAGGCATTTTGTAATTTCATTACCTTGTAGTGTAGTTAACTAATGCTGGATTTTTATGAGTCAAAGTGGTGCAGTGAGGAGAATCCTGAACAAGAAGGGTTGATTATTGAGTTACAGTCCAAGATATACAATACCTTGCACTAGAGAAAGTGTACTAATTCATTGGAAAAGTCCTGATGCTGGGAAAGATTGAGGACAGGAGGAGAAGGGGACGACAGAGGATGAGATGGTTGGATGGCATCACCGACTCAGTGGACATGAGTTTGAGCAAACTCTGAGAGAGAGTGAAGGACAGGGAAGCCTGGCATGCTGCAGTCCATGGGGTCGCAAAGTGTCAGACTGAACAACAGTTAGCAACTGAACAACAAAAATAACAGAAGGTGTATGTCAATGCCCTCTACCCCCACTGCTAGATACTATGTTAATTTCTACAATCTTTAGTATTCCAGAAAATGATACAGCTATTTGTGCATTACCATATTTGATCTAGTACTTGGCTTCCAGACTTTCAATTGAAGGATGGTTGCACTGTTGGATGAGACATATCTTCTCTCCGTGTGTTGGTCCTTCCATGCTGTGGAAGTTTGGTGAGTGCAATGTGTCTAACATTTCATGGCCCCTGCACTTCCTCTACCAGAAGTAGACTTCTCTAGTATGGAAACTTGGAAGAAAAAAAAAAAAAAGTTACTTGGCATATCCTCTCCTGTCTTCATAAAACTGCCTTGTCTCAGAGGCAAGCTGTCCCTACTTTGGAGTAGCCAGCAGTAGGCCAGAGTCTCTTAATGGCCAAATCCTCCCCCTCTTCTGGAAGCAGGCTGATGAGCAGAAAGCATGGAGTCCCCATTACTTTCCAGTAAGTGGTAATTTTGTGTCAGCAGCATGCTCTGATCCTTGAATTAAGGCAGGTGAGCTGCAGTTTTCTGAGACTAATATCAATGGACCCGGTATCTAGTGAATTAGCCTTTAATCTATAATAAATAAATTAGTAACTAGAGTAAAAATTAGGAACTCAAATATAAGTAGGGTGAAAAAGCTTCTTGCATGGTCAGGATGGGAAACTAAATTTTTGTGACCCTTTGTGACATACTAGGTCATACAGATTTAATATCACTCAATTTTTAACTTTCAAGAATACTGAGGTCATCAAGTCCACAGTGGGGAGGCACAATAAAGACAAATTTCAAATACAGGAAAAAGAAAGACTTTCTGTATCCATGAATTTAGACTTTATAGTGTTAAACATTGTTTGCTATTAATATTAACTTCTCATCTAGGTTTTCCAGGTTTTTTAATACATAAGTCATATTAAGGACCATATATACACATTATAGAGAACAGGTATGTGAACTTTGGGGGCCAATGAATGTGGTGATTTATTCATCAAGTCGCGTCTGACTCTGCAACCCCATGAACTGTATCCTGCTGTGCTCCTCTGTCTGGAACTTGTGAGACAAGAATAGTAGAGTGGGTAGACTTTCCCTTCTCCAGGGGATCTTCCCAGCTCAGGGATTGAACCTGGGTCTCCTGCAGTGGATGCAGATACTTCACTGACTGAGCCACCATGTGGTAATAAGTAAATGTGGTATTATTAGGCTAAATAATTATATTTTAAGGTTGTTTTGAGTAGCTGTCAGAACGCTAGTGGGGTAGTGCATTCTTGTGGGTTTTCCACATGGTTCAAGAATTACCATTGGCCCCTCCATGTAAAACTCATGAGGCATCTATTGGATATTTATATGTAAGATAGAAACATTATAGCAAATTTCATACTAAATTTAGTGTTTAGTGGAAAACAAAAAACAAAAAACAAAATTTTCAGATTTTTAAAGGTAAAAGGGAGAATAAAAGGTTTGTATATACCAAGATAAACATATGTATAAATCAAATCCCCTACGATTATAGAGTAGAAGTGACAAGTAGATTCAAGGGATTAGATTTGATAGACAGCCTTCCTGAAGAACTATGGATGGAGGTTTCTGACATTGTACAGGAGGCAGTGATCAAGACCATCCCCAAGAAAAACAAATGCAAAAAGGCAAAATGGTTGTCTGAGGAGGCCTTAAAAATAGCTGAGAAAAGAAGAAAAGCTACAGGCACAGGAATTAAAGAAAGATATACCCATTTGAATGTAGAGTTCCAACGAATAGCAAGGAGATATAAGAAAGCCTTCCTCAGTGATCAGTGCAAGGGAATAGAGGAAAACAATACAATGGGAAGGACTAAAGATCTTTTCAAGAAAATTAGAGATACCAAGGGAACATTTCATGCAAAGATGGGCACAATAAAGGACAGAAAAGAGATGGACCTAACAGAAGCCGAAGATATTAAGAAGAGGTGGCAAGAATACGCAGAAGAACTATACAAAAAAGATCTTCACGACTCAGATAACCATGATGGTGTGATCACTCACATAGAGCCAGACATCCTGGAGTCTGAAGTCAAGTGGGTCTTACGTAGTATCACTATGAACAAAGCTAGTGGAGGTGATGGAATTCCAGCTGAGTTACTTCAAATCCTAAAAGATGATGCTGTGAAAGTGCTGCACTCAATATACCAGCAAACTTGGAAAAGGTCAGTTTTTATTCCAATCCCAAAGAAAGTTAATGCCAAACAATGGTCAGTATACGGCACAAATGCGCTCATCTCACACACTAGCAAAGTAATGCTCAAAATTCTCCAAACCAGTGTTCAACAGTACTTGAAATGTGAACTTCCAGATGTTCAGGCTGGATTGAGGAAAAACAGGAGCCAGAGATCAATTTGCCAACATCTGTTGGATCATCAAAACAGCAAGAAAGGTCCAGAAAAAAACATCTGTTTCAGCTTTGTTGACTACCCAAGAGCCTTTGACTGTATAGATCATGACAAACTGTGGAACATTTTTTTTTTAACTTTTTTTTTCATTTATTTTTATTAGCTGGAGGCTAATTTCTTTACAATATTGTAGTGGTTTTTGCCATACGTTGACATTCTTAAAGAGATGAGAATACCAGAGCACCTGACCTGCCTCTTGAGAAATCTATATGCATGTCAGGAAGCAACTGTTAGAACTGGACAATATGCAACAGACTGGTTCCAATTGGGAAAGGAGTATGTCAAGGCTGTATATTGTCACCCTGCTTATTTAACTTATATGCAGAGTACATCATTGTGAAATGCTGGGCTGGATGAAGCACAAGTTAGAATCAAGATTGTTGGGAGAAATGTCAATAACCTCAGATATGCAAATGACACCTCCCTTATGGCAGAAAGTGAAGAGAAACTAAAGAACCTCTTGATGAAAGAGAATGAGAGTGAAAAAACTGGCTTAAAACTCAACATTCAAAAACTAAGATCATGGCATCGAGTCGCGTAACTTCATGGCAAATAGATGGAGAAACAATGGAAACAGTGACAGACTTTATTTTCTTAGACTCCAAAATCACTGTAGATGGTGACTGCAGCCATGAAATTAAAAGAGGCTTGCTCCTTGAAAGAAAAGCTATGGCCAACCCAGACAGCATGTTAAAAAGCAGAGAAATTACCTTGCTGACAAAGGTCTGTCTAGTCAAGCTATGGTTTTTCCAGTAGTCATGCATGGATGTGAGAATTGGACCATAAATAAAAATGAGCACTGAAGAACTGATGCTTTTGAATTGTGGTATTGGAGAAAACCCTTGAGAGTCTCTTGGACTGGAAGGAGATGAAGCCAGTCAATCCTAAAGGACATCAGTCCTGAATACTCATTGGAAGGACTGATGCTGAATCTGAAACTCCAATACTTTGGCCACCTGATGCAAAGAACTGACTCATTTGAAAAGACCCTGATGCTGGGAAAGAATGAGGGCAGGAGGAGAAGGGGATGACAGAGAATGAGATGATTGGATGGCATCACCAACTGGATGAACATGAGTTTGAGCAAGCTCCTGGTGTTTGTGATGGACAGGGAAGCCTGGTGTGCTATAGTCTATTGGGTTGCACAGAGTCAGACATGACACAGAGTGCACTGAACTGAACTGAATTTACTAAGATAATCATTTTCTAGGATTTCCCCCCATTTAACTTTATATTTATTTACTTTAATGCTAGACAACTTGTATTATGTGCTTGGTTGGCTAGGGAATGTAAACAAAATATATTTTATCTACCCTGATTTACCTTTATTTTTTAATAACAATTGTTGATAGTATATTCTGGTAAGTTCATAAAATATAACTGTACTGAATACAAACTGCAACAATCAACATTTGCCTATTTTCCCAGGCTCTTGGTTGAGTGTTTTCAGTACTTTGAAGCTGTATATTGTTGTTCAGTTACTAAGTCATTTCTGACTCTTTGCGACCCCATGAACTGCAGCACACCAGGCTTCTCTGCCCTTTACTATTTCCCATGGTTGGCTCAAACCCATGTCCATTGAGGCAGAAGTGCCATTCAACCATCTCTTCCTCTGTCATCCCCTTCTCCTCCTGCCCTCAATCTTTCCCAGCATCAGGATCTTTTCCAATGAGTCAGCTCTTTGCATGAGGTGGCCAAAGTATTGGAGTTTGTGCTTCAGCATCAGTCCTTTCAATGAACACCCAAGACTGATCTCCTTTAGGATGGACTGGTTGGATCTCCTTGAAGTCCAAGGGACTCTCAAGGGTCTTCAGCACCACAGTTCAAAAGCATCAATTCTTCAGTGCTCAGACTTCCTTTTGGTCTAGCTCTCACATCCATACATGACTACTACTAATAACCACTTGGAGTCTTTAAAAAGGCCTATTTGAAACTGAACATTGAGTTATTGAGAAGGTAGCTGTCAGAAAAGTACAGTTAATTCCATGAAGTACTGGCTACAGGAATCCCAATTCTAACTGTGTACTCAGAATTTCTCCTGCTGAAGCTAAATAAAATAAGGATATGGGAGCAAAAGAGACCAAAGTCTTAGAAACTTACAAAGGAAAAGTTGTTTTTCCAAAAAAAAAAAAAATTAATGCTGTGTTGATTTCTGCCATACAACAATGAAAATCAGCCATAATCATACATATATCCTTTCCCTCCCTCCTCTCCCCCATCCTATCCCTCTAGGCCATCAGAGAGCCCCAGATGGGTCTTCCCGTGCTACACAGCCTCTTCCACCAGCTAACCATCCTACACATGGCACTGCACTTAGCTGATGCCACTTTCTCCATTCGTCCCACTTCCTCCCTCCTCCACTGGGTCCACCCGTCTCTTCTCTGCGTCTGTGTCTCCACTCCTTCCCGGCACACAGGCTCATTAGCACCATTGTTCTAGGTTCCATACACAGGTGTTAATATACTATATTTTTTTTTCTCTTTCTGACTTACTTCACCCTGTAAAACAGGCTCTAGGTTCATCCATATCACCGGAACTCAAGGAAAATTTTTATCTCAGAATTTACTTTCTTTGACATTGTACTTGCAGAACAGTTTGCTTCTCAGGCCTTGATTTTGCTCTAAGATTGCGGGGAGTGAATCTCAAAGCTGCTGTAATAAACCTATAGTTTATTGTGCACTTTTATTCAAGTGCTTTTATGATATCATTTGATACTATTATAAAACCTCCGGGCTTAGTCTATCATGGGCAAAGCATCTTATGAGTTGAGAAATACAGCAGAACATGAAGTCACAGGCTTGGAAATGGAGCGATCTTCAGGTTAATAGCATTAATATTTCACTTAGAGGTTTTTTTTGTTTTAAGGCGAAATCTAATCTAAGTGAGAGAATTTCATTGACATTGGGGAGTTACTGGTATTGACAGTGTTGATTTAGGAAGGTGAGGGAAGGAGGAACCCCATCTGCTTCCAGAAAGAGTTACAACCCTTATGGTTTAATCCCAACAGGTCATAGAGAAAACAACCAGGGAATCCTGGACAAATTTTTTTTTTTTTTTCTCAATCCCTATTGCTTCCTTTTGCAATGGCGAAGCTTAGTAATGTGAAACTCCTGTAATATTTTTGGCTCTTTTACTTATTTGAAGGGTTGGAGTAACTGAGTGATAATTTTGGGAAGGACAACCAGAACATCTAGGTCAGCTGACCGTGAGGCCACAGAGACCTCTCCTCTTCCAAGGGCTTCCCACACAGGCATACCTGCTCTAGCCATAGACTTATGTGAGAGGGTGGATAAGAAAGCCTATTTCTGTCTTTTGGGGATGGGATCTCTGCAAATTCCAAATCTCATCCCAAAGCTATGAATGCTAACTGAGGCTGTTATGAGTTGTGTGTGTATGTTTCTCAAGAAACTACTGAAAATCTCCAGGATCAGAAAAATAGAAAATCACATTTAAGGCAAGAAAGATCAGCAGGGTAATTATCAGAGCGACATTTGGAAAAGCAAGAGGAATTGGGCCATTACCCTGTTGCCTGTGTAAACAGAGCTGTGGGCTACAGATTTCTTCTCAGTTTGAGTCCTAATGATTATCATTAAAATGAAGTCACTGAACTTCTTCCAATGGTGGGGGGAAGCCACAGTAGTACTTGATGGAAAATTATAGCATGTCTGTTTCATGCGCAGAAAGAAGAATATAATGACCTCAATTCTCAACCTAATTTCTTTAGAGCAAATGAAAAGCAGTGCATAAAGATATGAGAAAAAATGAAATAGAAAACATAGTAACAGGAAATCAATGAAAGTCAAAAGCTGGCTGTTAAAGATCAATAATACGGTAAATTGCAAGCCAGGCTGATCAAGGAAAAGGTCAGAACTTGCCAATATTAGTAATGAGAGTTAATATCACTGTAGATTTTATAGATAGGAGAGGGAAAATAAAATATTATAAATGCATTTAAGAAAATAAATTCAGTAACTTGGAAGAAACAAAAATGTTCCTCTAAAGATACAAGGACACAGTGAGGAAAGGAGAGGGTGGGGTGAATAGAGAGAGTAGCATGGAAACATATATACTGCCATGTGTAAAATAGATAGTCAATAGAAATTTGCTCTATGATGCAGGGAGCTCAAACATGGTGCTCTGTGACAACCTAGAGGGGTGAGATGGGGTGGGAGGTGGGAGGGAGATTCAAGAGAGTGGGGACATATGTAAAACTGTGCCTGATTTGTGGTGGTGTATGGCAGAAACCAACACAATATTCTAAATCAGTTATTCTCCAATTAAAAATAAATAAACTTTAAAAAGATACATGTAACCAAATCTCACTCAACAAATGATAGTTAAATACTTAAAAAACCCTCCACAAAGAATCCTTTAGACCAAAGTGGCTTTACTGATGTATTATACAACAACAAAAATTACTTGGATAAAATATTATAAAACTCTTTAGGAAAACTAAAGTAGAATGAATGCTTCCCACTCATCTATGAATCAAGCATTACCTTGACACCAAAAGCAGACAAAAATATTACAGGGAAAGAAAACTATGAACCAGTATCCCTCATGAACACAAGTAAAGACATTCTTTTTAGTTTCTTACATGACTGAGAATACATATGTAAATGTAATTCATCCATATGTAGAAAGGATATTATATCATGACCAAATGGAGTTTATTTTGTCAATGTTCAGAATGATTTACACTTAAAAAACAACTATGTTTTAGCAGACTGAAAAAGTAAAATTGTGAATTATCTGAAGATGATGAAAAAGTCATTTCATGAAATACAACTATTCCTGCTTGAAATTTTTTTCAAACTAGAAACAAAATGGAATTTTTTCAACCTAACAAAGGCCCCGTCAAAAATCCAGAGGTGACACTTTAAAAATATTCTGTGTACGTTTCTCCCTAAGGTCAGGAATAAGACAAGAATATCCATTCTCATGCTCCTAGTTAACTTTATACTGTGATTGTAGTCAGTACAGTAGGCTTAAAAAAGGAATAGAAGATATACACTTTAGTCACAGTTGTAACTGAATATGACTTTACTTTGCATTTAGTCTTTTTTTTTTTTTAAGAAACTTTTTATTTTGTATTGGGGTATAGCTGATTAGCAAACAATGTTGTGACCATTTCAGGTGGATGACAAAGGGATTGAACCATAGATATACATGTAACTATTCTCCCACAAACTCCCCTCCCATCCGGGCTGCCATATAATATTGAGCAGAGCTCCATCTGCTATATAGTAGGTCTTTGTTGGTTATCTGTTTTAAATATAGCAGTGTTTACATGTCCATCCCAAACTCCCTAACTACCCTTTCCCCTCTGCACCCCCACCACCCAGCAACCATAAGTCAGTTCTCTAAGTTTGTGAGTCTCTTTCTGTTTTGTAAGCAAGTTCCTCTGTATCATTTCTTTTAGATCCACATGTAAGGAATGTCATACAACATCTCTCCTTTTCTGTCTGACTTACTTCACTCAGTATGCCAATCCCTAGGTCTATCTATGTTGCTGCAAATGGCATTATTTCATTCTTCTTAATGGCTGAGCAATATCCCATTGTTTATCTGTACCTCCTCTTTATCCATTCCTCTGTCAGTGGACATTTAGATTTCATCCGTGTCTTGGATATTGTAAGCAGTGCTGCAATGAACCCTGGGGTACATGTCTCCTTTCAGATCATGTTTTTCTCAGGATATGTGCCCAGGAGTGGGATTGCAGGATCATACAGTAGCTCTATTTTTAGTTTTTTTTTTTTTTATGGAACCTCCATACTAATCTCCATAGTGACTGTACCAATTTACATTCCCACCAACAGGTTAGGAGGGTTCCCTTCTCTCGACACCTTCTCCAGCATTTATCTTTTGAGTATTTTTTAATGAAAGCCATTGTCACTGGTGAGAGGCAATATCTCATTGAGGTTTGGTTTGCATTTCTCTAATAATTAGTGATCTTGAACATCTTTCTATGTGCCTCCTGGCCATCTGTTTGTCTAGGGGTATAATTCTCACTTAGGATCATAATTTGCACATTAGAATATATGCTTGATAAAATCTTATGCAGGCAGATTTTTCCTTTAGCACCTCAGAGAAGTAGTTTTGCCAATTTCTGGCTCCCAAAGTTTTTGATGAGAAATATTTGAAATTAGCATTTCCATGTCATGTTCTGTTTCTGCTTTTTAAAAATTTCCCTTTATCTTTGGTTTTCATCACCCTGAGTGTGATAAGCTAAGCATGGATTCCTTCATATCTGCTGTTCTTGGAGTCTGCTAACCTTTGTAAATACAGAAGCTTTTTTTCACCAAATTAGCAAAAATTCAGATGGTCTTCTTTCAAATTTTCTTCTCTGTTCTATCTCTGAAATACTAAGTGCATGCATGTTCACCATTTTGATATTATTCAATAATTCCCTGAGTCATCATTTATTTTTCTCTTTTCTTTAAATAAGATGATTTCTATTGGTCTTTCTTCAGATTCATTAAGTCTATTCTCTTGATATCTCCTTTCAGTTATTATGTACTTCCAAAGACATTTTTTTTGATCTCAGAAATTGTGTTTTTTATCATTAGAATTTCCATTGGATTTTTTTTCATAGATACTGTTTTTCTCCTGAGACTCCCTACTCTTTAATTAACCGAGAAGATATCTTCCTTTACCTCATCAAGAATAATTATAATAGTGGCTTAAAATCTTTGCCTGCTAACTGCTAATTTCAACATCTTGGGATGTTGATTTTATTTTCTGTTAAGAATGGATTACTTTCTTTAGTTCTTGAAATGTTGATTAGTTTGGGATTTTTATCCTCCCTTAGGCATAAGTAAGTTTGTGTATTTTGTTCAGAATAGTTATTATCTCCATGGAGACTGCTTTGGTAAAAGATTACTCAGTGTGCTAGAAGAAAAATGGTCATATATCGGCATTAACTCCCTCAATGAAATATTTTATTATTGTTTTATTTCTTTAACTACACAGCACATTTTCCATTTCATGCACATTTAACTTTTGTTATTCTTTATTCTTGCATTTCCACACTTTCTTCTAGGGTCATTTTTCTTCTGAATATTGTAGTGTTTTCTTTAGCATAAATTTTGCTGGTAACAACTTCTCTCCATTTTTGTTTCCTGAACATCTTTTTTCCCCCTCTCACCTTAATACTTCTTGGTTGTTTTAGCTGGTTATATATTCCTGTTAGAAGTTAATTTTTTTGCATACACTGAAAATAATGGTTCATGATCTTCTGATTTATATTATTTTATTGTACTGTCCCCCATTATTGATTCTGTAAAAAAAATTTTTTTTCTCTTAAAGATATTCTAGTGTGTGTGTATGTATATGTTTAATTATGATGCACTTAAATTTCTTTTTTTCGTTTTCCTGCTTGGTGCCTGAAAAATTTCTTAAATCTGTGCTTTATCATCTTTTGCACTTTCAGTTCCTTGAATCCAGTTATCTTTCCTGTGTTCCATTTGATTTTCTTTACATATGACATTGACTTTAACAACACTATTGTCCCTTAGGTTATGTTCTGTGTTTTATATTTTTCTGCATTCCTGAACTTCTAAATTTATATTTTTCTGATATGTCTTCAAGCTCACTTTATCTCGTTTATGGCTAGGCTAGGTCCTATCTATCTTTACCCACTGAATTAATAATTTCTAAGCTGTTTAGACTTGTCAATATTTTAGCTCTAGAATTCCCATGTGTTTTACTGTTTATATACTCTATTTATTTGCCAGTATTATCTGACTTACCTTATATAGCCACAGGCATTTTAAGATCTGTATTAAAACCTCACTTTTCTTAATACAGTGTAGTTTGTGTATGTTTTATTTTTGTCATTGTATTGTGAGTGTATATTTATATTTCAAATGCCTATTTTTTTAATTGCCAGGTTAATGTTATATGTGAAAATAATATAGACATCATTAGAGACCTAATATAGTATTATTTATCATTTAAAAGATGTCTCTTTGCTGTAGGTAAGAAACTAGAAATACTAACAATTCAGGATTATATTAATCCAATCAGGAGTGAATTTATCTCCAGTTCAATTTTACTCCTATTTTATAACCTTTAGGGGTCATGAACCAAAGGTAGTAGACAGGGGTGATGTACATGTGCTTTTTGTAGATGAGCCCTGACCTTCCACCACTGTCCTAGTCCTGTGAACTTTCTGATTGTCCTGCTCAGCTTTTCAGTTCTTCGGGCATCTCAGCAAGAATGTAGGTTTGGCTCTAGGATGTCGTTGTTGTTCAGTCGCTCAGTCATGTCCAGCTCTTTGCGACCCCATGAACTGTAGCACACCAGTCTTCCCATCACCATCTCCTCAGTTCAGTTCAGGTCAGTTCAGTCACTCAGTCATATCTGACTCTCTGCAACCCCATGAATTGCAGCACACCAGGCCTCCCTGTCCATCACAAACTCCCGGAGTTTACCCAAACTCATGTCCATCGAGTTGGTGATGCCATCCAACCATCTCATCCTCTGTTGTCCCCTTCTCCTCCTGCCCCCAATCCCCCCCAGGGTTAGGGTCTTTTCCAGTGAGTCAGTTCTTTGCTTCAGGTGGCCAAAGTATTGGAGTTTCAGCTTCAGCATCAGTCCTTCCAATGAACACCCAGGACTGATCTCCTTCAGGATGGACTGGTTGGATCTCCTTGCAGTCCAAGGGACTCTCAAGGGTCTTCTCCAACACCACAGTTCAAAAGCATCAATTTTTCAGTGCTCAGCTTTCTTCACAGTCCAACTCTCACATCCATACATGACCACTGGAAAAACCATGGCCTTGACTAGATGGACCTTTGTTGGCAAAGTAATGTCTCTGCTTTTAAATACGCTATCTAGGTTGGTCATAACTTTCCTTCCAAGGAGTAAGTGTCTTTTAATTTAATTGCTGCAATCACCATCTGCAGTGATTTTGGAGCCCAAAAAAATAAAGTCTGACACTGTTTCCACTGTTTCCCCATCTATTTCCCATGAGGTGATGGGACCAGATGCCATGATCTTAGTTTTCTGAATGTCAAGCTTTAAGCCAACTTTTTCACCCTCCTCTTTCACCATCTCCTGGAGTTTGCTTAAACTCATGTCCACTGAATCGATGATGCCATCCAACTATCTCATGCTCTGTCATCCCTTCTCCTTCTACTTTCAGTCTTTCCCTGCATCAGGGTCTTTTCTAATGAGTCAGCTCTTCACATTAGGAGGCCAAAGTATTGGAGCTTTAGCCTCAGCATCACTCCCTCCTTGAATATTCAGGATTGGTTTTCTTCAGGAATGACTGATTTGATCTCCTTGCAGTCCAAGGGACTCTCAAGAAGTCTTCTCCAATACCATAGGTCAAAAGCATCAGTTTTTCAATGCTCAGCTTTCTTTATGGACCAACTCTCACATCCATGCATGACAACTGGAAAAACCATAGCTTTGACTAGATGAACCTTAGTTGGCAAAGTCATGTCTCTGCTTTTTAATATGGTGTCTAGGTTGGTCATAGCTTTTCTTCCAAGGAGCAAGCGTCTTTTAATTTCATGGCTGCAGTCACCATCTGCAGTGATTTTGGAGCCCAAGAAAATAAAGTCTGTCACTATTTCCATTGTTTCTCCATCTACTTGCCAAGAAGTTATGGTACCAGATGCCGTGATCTTTGTTTTTTGAATGTTGAATTTTAGGCCAACTTTTGCACTCTCCTCTTTCACTTTGATCAAGAGTCTCTTTGTTGCCTCTTCACTTTCTGCCATAAGTGCTCTCATCTGCATGTCTCAGGCTATTAATGTTTCTCCCACCAATTTTAATTCCAGCTTGTGCTTCATCCAGCCAGTCATTTTACATGATGTACTATACATAGGAGTTAAATAAGGAGGGTGACAAAATACAGCCTTGGTGAACAACTTTCCCTGTTTGGAACCAATCAATTGTTCTATGTCTAGTTCCGTTGCTTCTCAACCTGCATGCAGGTTTCCTAGGAGGCAGGTAAGATGGTCTGGTATTCCCATCTCTTTAATAACTTTCCACAATGTTGTAATCCACACAGTCAAGCTTTAGTGTAGTCAGTGAAGTGGAAGTAGATGTTTTCTTGGAATTCTCTTGCTTTTACTCTATGATCCAGTGGATGTTTGCAATTTGATTTCTGGTTCCTCTTCCTTCCTCTGATCATCTGGAAGTTCACAGTTCACATACTGCTGAACCCTATCTTGGCGAATTTTGAGCATTACTTCAGTAGCATATGAAATGAGAGCAATTGTGTGGTAGTTTGAATGTTCCTTGGAATTACCTTTCTTTGGAATTGGAATAAAAATTGATCTCTTCCAGTCCTGTGGCCACTGTTGCGTTTTCCAATTTTGCTGGCATATTGAGTGCAGCACTTTCACAGCATCATATTTTAGGATTTGAAATAGCTCAGCTGGAATCCATCACCTCCACTAGCTTTGTTTGTAGTGATGCTTCCTAGATCCCTTTTGACTTTGTACTCCCGGATGTCTGGCTCTATGAGGGTCATCACACCATCATTGTTGTCAGGGTCATTAAGATCTTTTTGTATAGTTTTCTGTATATTGTTGCCACCTCTTCTTAATATCTTCTGCTTCTGTTAGGTCCATACCATTCCTGTCCTTTATTGTGCCAATCTTTGCATGAAATGTTCCCTAAGTATCTCTAATTTTCTTTTCCATTCTATTGCTTTCCTCTGTTTCTTTGCATTGTACAATTAGGAAGACTTTCTTATCTCTCCTTGCCATTCTTTGGAATTCTGCATCCAGATGGGTGTATCTTTCCTTTTCTCCTTTGTCTTTTGCTTCTCTCCTTTTCTCATATTTAAATGCAGCATATACTAGCCGCTCTGCCTGGAAGACCCCTCACCAGCCCTTCTAACCCACCCCTCAGTCTATATCCTACACATCTACAGGTATCACTCTAATCCCATATTACCCACCAAGCCTTTCTTCACCCTCTTCCTTTTCTTAGGAAGTAAACTCACTTCTGCATCTGTATTTACCTGTTTCTGCTATAACATAATATGACACAACATGTCTTTCTGATTTGCTTGTATACAACAAGTGTCTGAGTGCTTGGCACACAGACAAAAATTCAAGTAAGATTTATTGTTGAGATCATTTTTCCCATTAGACCCAGAATACATTCATGAACTCTATAGATGTGACCTGCAACAGAAGGCCTGATTACTGACCCTTTAAGTGTTCATTCACCGAATCATCCCAGAACATGTTGGCATTTTAATTATAAAATAGTTTCATAAAATTTATCTTGATATCCCAAAATAAGGAGGCAATATGGGCAAAGGTTTTAATTTATTTGCTGAGCAGCTTCTCCTCTCTCCCTTTCCCCTTTTTTTGGTAATTAATTAGCAGAGTCATGAATCAGGCCAAGCTGTGAATTTTAGACCTGATTTTGAAGAGAAAAATGATATGCCAGAAATACCCCTGCTTTAACTTGAACTGTGCAGTATCAACATATCATGTTTGGGGCATTCTAAGGACCAGGGTATTGTTTCTGGAGATGAAGAGCTAACATGTACCTCTTCCCAAGAAGCTAACATACTAGACAGGGAAACTGATATTAAAGCAGTAATATATATATATAAACTAAGACATGTATTCTGAAAATATGAAATTGACATGAAACCAATAATATAAATAAACTGAAATATTCTGAAAATAGGAAATTGACATTAAAGCAATGATGTATATAAACTAAAAAAAATATTCTGAAAATATGAAATTTATATTATACAGTAATATATACAAACTGGAAAATGTACTTTGAGGTTGTGAAGCATGGTCTCACAAGAGCTTAGAACAAAGGGCTGTGATCTAAACTACTGTTTGGAAGAAAAGCTTGCATTGAAGTTAGAAGGTGATACAATTTAACTGGAGAGTGGGTTGAGAGCATTTCTAATGGAGAAACAGAATATGCAAAGTCCTTGAATCAGCAAGACTCACTGCACAGCCCTGCAGCTGAAGGAACTCCCAGGAGGGGAAGTGCGGAGCCAAGAAGATTTTCAGCTTTGAGAAGGATTTTATTTTATCTTTTCCCTAGGAGCCTATGGAGCCATTGCTACATTTTAAAGAAAGAGGTGACATAATCAAATTTTATTTTTATTTATGACTGATATCTAGAAAAATCCCTGTTGTTTAGCCCCTCACCTCTCTTTATACTAGTTCAGGAAGATGAATTAAATTCCTGGAAGAGCAAATAAAATGATCATATCTGCTGAGATTTTTCAGCACTTACTTGGTTGGCTGGAGAGAGGCTTTAAAGGATGGAAATGAATTTTCCCTCTCGGTAATTTCACATACTGTCCCCTTGACAGCTTTGGTTTTGCTTTGGGGGATTTTCTATTTTGGAAGCTATGAATCCTTTGAGCATAGAATAGAAATTTAACTGCCAGGCATACAGACTAGTGCAATATTTGAAGATGTAAAATCCTAATTTAATATTGTAAGAGGAAAGAAATTTCAAGCCATCTTTAATAAAGAAGGGGTTTCAGAGGTCAGTATTCTGTGTCAGAATTCAAAACAACTACAATAACCAGAAACTAGATAGCTATATAAACACTACTCCTT
The DNA here is from genome assembly GCF_910594005.1 of Cervus elaphus. Lineage (NCBI taxonomy): Eukaryota > Metazoa > Chordata > Mammalia > Artiodactyla > Cervidae > Cervus > Cervus elaphus. The sequence continues at coordinate 4,027,030 of NC_057843.1, read as the reverse complement.
GGGGAAAGCGTGCGTGTGTGGTGTGCTAACTTGCTTCAGTCATGTCCGAGTCTGTGTGACTCTGTGGACTATAGCCCAATAGGCCCAGGCAAGAATACTGGGGTGGTTGCCATTCCCTCCTTCAGAGGATTTCCCAGCCCAGTGACTGAACCCTCGGCTCTTATATATCTTCCATTGGCAGGCAGGTTCTTTACCACAAGCACGACCTGGGAAGCCTGTACTAGGAAAGTATATATGCCTGAAATAGAAGTGCTTGGATATAACCATGATATTAAACAGGCTTACAACAATATGATCAGCTATACCCATTAAAGTGGTTTAGTTTAAAGGTAAATCATTTAGCATTTGCATTCCAATAGTACTGTCATGATACTGTCTCTTAAATTTTTAAATCACACTAAATAACCTGGATGTTTAAAAAATGAATAAGGAAAAGCAAGTTTAATGTTCTTTATCTCAAATGATTCTGATCTAAGAAAAAATGTAATCTAGTAGATTTTCTAAGTATTAAAAAAAGCTCAACTATAGTCTAGAACTTGTATAGTTCAAGATTTATTTTCTACATATGTTCTTTTTAATTTGTAATCTTCCATATTGTATTTCAGAGAGGTTACAACAGTAAAATCTAAATGTAATGGAAATGGGATGCTTCTTGTTGCTAGTAAGGCAGAAAACCCACTGTTACCATACTTACCAGATAGAAAGAACACAAGGAATAGATTTAGAACTAACACTGAGATCACATTTCCTTCAAAGTTTTATGATGGGGGTGGTGGGGGTGGACTTCCCTGGTGATCCAATGGTTAAGACTCTGCCTTCCAATACACTGGACTTGGGTTCAATCCCTGGTCTGTGTGCTGAGATCCTACATGTCTTGAGCCCTAAAACCAAAATACAAAACAAAAACAATATTGTAATAAATTCAGTAAAGACTTTAAAATATGGTCTGCATCAAAAAATATTTAAAAAAAGATTTACAGTGGGTAACATTTATTTTTGTTGTTGTCATATTAGTTGCTCAGTCTTGTGTGACTCTTTGCAACCCCATAGACTAGCCTTCCAGGCTCCTCTGTTGATGGGATTATCTAGGCAACAATACTGAAGTGGGTTACCATTTCCTCCTCCAGGAGATCTTCTAGACCTGGGAATTGAACCCAGATCTCTTACATTGAAGGCAGATTCTTGACCATCTGAGCCACCAAGGAAGCCCACATTACATTTATATATATAAATTACTATTATATGGTCACTGTCTTGGACATTGCCAGTGCTCTATTTTTCTGTACCATTGGCAGTCAAGACTAATCACACCCATATGACATGGCCTCCAAGAGATGTCTGTGGTTCTCACCAAGAGGTGTCTAAACTCTTCTGCTATTTGCCAGTTATGGGTCAGGACATAGGGTGTGCAATGTTTTCACCATATAGGTAACCTCTGGTTGATTCACAACTCAGAACTTCAGTCTGAGAGTCCAGGTGTAGAGTTATTATAATCTGCCAGCAGGAGTGGCTGATAAACCACTGAAAATATTTATGTAGTTGTATCTTTGATATGTTAGGAATTTCCTAATTTTTATAAGTGGAAAAGGACACTATATGAATATAACAATTAACTTTTTAAAAAATATAATTTATGTGTGTAAATATACATATAAGATCCATTGTGATTTATGAAAATTTTTTTTTTCTGAAGGAATTTGGGGTGACATTTTTTTCATATAAAATTAATTACCTCACATATTTTTTCTTATAATCTTTTGAAATTTGAGCATGAGTTCATTTAATAATTTAAATAATCTATTTGTAATATTTTAGAAACAACTTTGAAATAATTTTTCCCAGGAAGATACAAGCTAATTATATGTCAAATAATCTCTTCAAGAAGTCATGAATGATCTCTTCCTAGGAATGATAAATAGTGTGTATTTCATAAAAGTTGTAGATTATCAATATGCACTCTTTCAATTAATGTAGGTTTATATCCAGTGCACATTGTGTTTACATTTATTGTATGGTGTCTGGAAAGAAAAATTTTCCTCTGCCTTTCCCAGTTCTTCTGGTTGGTCTAATAATTAAATTGATATGAGACATTAACAGGAGGAAATCAAATTTAAATTCACATGAAAGGGGCTCCATAAGAAGATGAAGGCTTGAGATTTCCCAGGTGGTCGAGTTGGTAAGACTCCATGCTCCTAGTGCAGGGGTGTCCGAGTTCAATTCTTGGTGAGGTAACTAGATCCCACACACTACAATTGACAGTCCACATACTGCAAACAAAAGATACTGTGTGCTGCAAGTAAGATCTAGCACAACCAAATACATGTGCTAGGAAGAAGTCTTAGGAGAATCCTAGAAGTCCTCAGGAGAAGCAGACAACTGACTTTACAACCAGTAGCTAATAGGGATTTCAAAGTGGAAGGAAGACCTTCCCCAGGGGAAAGGAAGAGCCAAAGTTTGGTCAACACCTCCTTTGGAAAAACAAAGTTATCTTGGGCAACAGCTGTTTTCCTGGTGAAGGATCCCTATCTAAATTATTACTATTTTTTTTTTACTATGATCATGCTATAATTATTAAATAGACAATATTACTCACAAAAATGCTTAAAAGATAGACAATGGTTGCTTTATTATATTCAGAGGTGGGCTGTAGTTCACAAAGTTGCAAAGATTCAACACAACTCAGTATCTGAACAGCAACAATGAGTATATCATGGTTAAGGTGGCTACTTCTGAGGCTTCCTTATGTGTGGATCAGTAAGCAGCATAAGATCACATCAGTTCAGTTCAGTCGCTCAGTCGTGTCCGACTCTTTGCAACCCCATGGACTGCGGCACGTCAGGCTTCCATGTCCATCAGCAACACCCAGAGCTTACTCAAACTCATGTCCATCGAGTCAGTGATGCCATCCAACCATCTCATCCTCTGTTGTCCCCTTCTCCTCCTGCCCTCAATCTTTCCCAGCATTAGGGTTTTTTCAAATAAGTCATTTAGCTGGAGAATAATTTCCTGTTATATGTAAGTTATGTTATAAGTCATATGTATGTTATGTAAGAGTTATGTTTATCAACTAAATGTTAACTAGGGTGCAATTAAGGGGGTAACCACTCTGTGTATAAGCTCAAGTTTTTGTTTTTTAAATAGTTTTACAGTTGTCTGTGGTAAGCAAGATGAGCAATTAGCCAGCAGAAAAGTATAGATAAAAAATGGAGACATTTTAATAATTGAAAAGACCAACCCCTTTCTTTTCATTGACCAGTAAGAACATTTTTAAAAAGCCAAATCATAAGTATTTGTCAAGTCTACTCATCTTCCTTATGTAGTGGTAGCCTAAATGACGTTTTGACAAATATCAAACCTTAAAACTAATTTTAGAAAAATGTTGGTTATAATGGAAAAAGGTATAGGCTAAGGAGACAGACAAAATTTGGTTCAAATTCTAGTTCAACTAACTCTACCTGGGTGTCTTTAAATTGGTTTTATGTAAGCTTTCCTAGCCTCAGTTTCCTCAGCTAAAATTTGGGCATAATAATACTTTCCTCACAAGGCTATTTTAAGAACTTAATTAAAATGATAGCTCTTATTAAGGGACAAAAACAGATTCTTAAATCTTGAAAAATCAAAAATTAATTTAAAATTTTCTTTTTTGATAGTGTTTGATATTTACTACTAACCACTTAAAAATCTTTTTAAAATCCATTAAACCAAGATCCATTTATTACAATTTTTCAAATCTTCAGGTAATTTTCCCTATAAATTTGGCATATATAATTTTATTACATGCTTCCTATATGTTGATTGTTATAGGAAAAATCATTTTATTCATAGTACCTATAGCAGTAAGAGATAAATTACCTTTTCAAAGCTATATAGCTTGCTAAACTACTTTTGTGATAAGCAACTGTCAACTTGTTATTTCTATTGTGGCAAATAATTCTGGTCCACTAAACTCCATTTTACAGCTTCAAATGGATTAATCCTGGCTTTGCATGCCATAGTTATATATTTAGAAATTTAATCATCAAAGATTATAATTGTACAATATTGAGAAGTTTAGAACAAAATAGAATTATTGGAGGACAGTTGCTCAGCAATATTGTTTTGGCCTCTGCCACACATCAACATGAATCAGCCACAGGCATACACATGTCCCCTCCCTCCTGAACTGCTCTCCTACATCCCACCCCTTCCCACCCTTCTAGGTTTTCACAGAACCCTGGGTTGAGCTCCCTGTTTAACACAGTGAATTCTCACTTGCTATCTGTTTTACATATGGTAATGTATACATTTCCATGCTCTTCTCAAAATTCTACCCACTTTCTCCTTACCCCCACTGTGTCCACAGGGAAGACGCTCCCCAAGGGAAGGGAAGAGCAAAAGTTTGGTCAACATGTTCTATGGAGAAACAAAGTTAGCTTAGATGACAGCTGTCTTCCTGATGTAGGCTCCCTATCTAAATTATTTTTAAACTATTATGGGGAGGTTAAGAACAAAAATTTTATGAGTTTTCTGATTAAGTCGCTCAGTCGTATCCAACTCTTTGTGACCCCATGGACTACAGTCCATGGAATTCTCTAGGCCAGAATGCTGAAGTGAGTATTCTTTCCCTTCTCTGGGGGATCTTCCCAACCCAGGGATCGAACCCAGGTCTCCCGCATTCCAGACAGATTCTTAACCAGCTGAGCCACGAGGGAAGCCCAAGAATACTGGAGTGGGTAGCCTTTCCCTTCTCCAGAGGATCTTCCCAACCCAGGGATCGAACCCAGGTTTCTCGCATTCCAGGTGGATTCTTTACCAGTTGAGCCACAAGGGAAGCCCAAAAATACTGGAGTGGGTAGCTTTTCCCTTCTCCAGTGGATCTTCCCAATCCAGGAATTAAACCAGGGTCTCCAGCATTGCAGGCAGATTCTTTACCAACTGAGCTATCAGGGAAGTCCTTCTTAAAAATAATCAACCTAAAATAATTATCATGCCAAGCAAACACATTTGGTACGACAAACTTTGCACCAGTACAACACCTATAGAAAAGCAAAATCATATTTATATATTTAGTGCGACCAGAACTTGATTAGCTAATGTGTAAATTATTGATAAAGTCATTTACCTTCCTCTGACTCTGTGCCCTAAAATTCATTTGTATTCGTTTAATCACTTTTAATTTAATTTAATTTAATTTGATCACAATTAAACACATTGCTGTTTAATCACTAAGTCATGTCTAACTCTTTGCGACCCGGTGGACTGCAACACACCAGGCTTCACTGCCCTTCACTGTCTCCTGAAGTCTGCTCAAATTCATGTCCATTGAGTTGGTGATGCTTTCTAACCATCTTATCTTCTGCTGCCTGCTTCTCCTTTTACCTTCAGTCTTTTCCAGCATCAGGGTCTTTTCCAAGGAGTAGGCTCTTCACCAAAATATTGGAACTTCTGCTTCAGCATCAGTCCTTCCAATTAACATTCAGGTTTATTTCCTTTAGGATTGACTGCTTTGATTTCCAAGGGACTTTCAAGAGTCTTCTCCAACACCACAGTTCAAAAGCGTCAATTCTTTGGTGATCAGCTTTCTTTATGGTCCAACTCTCACATCCATGCATGACTATTGGAAAAACCATAGCTTTGACTATGTGGACCTTTGTTGGCAAAGTGATGTCTCTGCTTTTGAATACACTGTCTAGGTTTGTCAAACATTTTCTTCCAAGGAGCAAGTGTCTTTTAATGTAGTGACTGAAGTCACTGTGTGCAGTGATTTTGGAGCCCCAGGAAGTAAAATCTATGCCTGCTTCCACTTTTTCCCCTTCTAACTGCCAAGAAGTGTTGGGGCAAGATGCCACAATCTTAGTTTTTTGAATGGTGACTTTCAAGCCTACTGTTTCACTCTCCTTTTTCACCCTCATCAAGAGGCTCTTTAGTTCCTCTTCAGTTTCTATCAGCGGAATGGTTTCATCTGCATATCTGAGGTTCTCGATAGTTCTGACAATCTTGATTCCAGCTTGCGCTTCATCCACTGGCATTTCATGTGATATACTCTGCATAGAAGTTAAATAAGCAGGGTGATGATATACGGCCTTGAGGTACGCCTTTCCCAGTTTTGAACCAGTCTGTTTTTCCATGTCCAGGTGATGCTAATGGTAAGCAACCCACCTGCCAATGCAGAGGAGATATAAGAGATGCAGTCTTGATCCCTGGATTGGGAGGATCCCCTGGAGAACAGAATGATAACCCACTCCAGTATTCTCGCATGGAGAATCTCAAGGACAGAGGAGCCCCGAGGGCTATAGTCTATACGGTCACACAGAGTCAGACGTGACTGAAGTGACTTAGCATGTACGCATGTTATTCTATGTCCATTTCTAAATATTGCTTCCTGACCTGCATGCAGGTTTCTCATGGTAAGGTAAGGTGGCCTGGTATTCCTATCTCTTTAATTTTCCACAATTTGTTTTGATCCACACAATCAATGCGGTTTGCTGTGGATTACACAGGCTTTAGTGTAGTCAGTGGAGCATAAGTAGATGCTTTTCTGGAATTCCCTTGCTTTCTAACAAATATGATCTAACATATGATCTAACAAATGCTGTCAATTTGATTTCTGGTTCCTCTGCCTTTTCTAAAGGACTTCTAAAGCCCTTCTAGAGGGCTTCCCATGTGGCACAGTGTTAAAGAATCTGCCTGCCAAAGCAGGAGATGCAGAAGCAAGAAATTCAGGTTTGATCCCTGGGTCAGAAAGATCCTCTGCAGGAGGAAATGGCAACCTACTCCAGTATTCTTGCCTGAGAAACCCCATGGACAGAGGAGCCTGGCCGGCTACAGTCCATGGGTTTACAAAGAGTCTGACACGGCAGCACACTCGCAGGTGATGTGCCTATATTTAGAGATAGTGTAGGGCCCTGATCTGATACGCTTGCCATCCTGATAGAAAGCGGAAAAGATATCACAGATCTCTTTCTTCACACAAAGAAGAGGCCACGTGAGGACATGGAGAAAAAGCAGCCATCTTCTCACCAAGGAGAGAGCTCATCAGAAACCAACACTGCGGGCACCTAGATCTCAGACTTCAGCCTCCAGAACTGTAAGAAAATATCTTTCAGTTTTTGAAGTCACCCAGCCTGTAGTATTCTGGTATAACAGCCCTACCCGTAATACTATGGAAGGCACATTTGAGTCAGTAATACTCTCTTTTGCTCTTTTTATCGCTCTAGTATAACTGAAGGTAGAATTCCACTAATGTCAAGCACCACCCAAGCATGTGGTATCAGACTTTTCTTTATCTGCAAACACCACCAACCGTAGGTGTCGACAACCCTCAAACCACAGTTTTTGGAGAGCCTCACTCAAAGGGTGAATTGTGAGGACTCAGAGCGTGTTCAGTTTTCTGGGCGTGGGCATGCTCCCTTCAGCAAGGCTTCGCACTGGATGTGACTAACAGGGTGGAGGTCCCTGAGCTAACAGCACGTTTCCAAATGGTAGGAGGCATCCTGCCTCAGATAAGCTGTTGTTTGTGCCAAAGCTGCTGTCATTCTAGTTGGGTAGAAACAAATGTTACAAATAAAAGAGAGAAACACTTTCAGGACAACAGAAAAATCATTGCTGACTCCTACTCATTCACAGAGTCAAACATTTTCAAACTGAGAGACCAAAATCTCTACAACAGGAACCGTGAAACTCACAGAGTGATGGTGGAAAACTCACAGCGAGAAGGACCTGTTTTCTCCAGGGGAATAAAAATACTGTACTTTAGCTGTGTAGTCACTGTAGAAAAGGGAGTCAGAACAGGGTGACCAGGGAAAGTCTAAGGGGAGGGCATGATTTTCGGCATTCTGTCACAGACAAATAATCCTTTAATCTAGAACATATGCACAGGTTCCATCAACATGATTTAAATAATGTTGAAGTAAATCAGATAACTAAAGGAGAAGTTCTGCTGTACATAAATGCTTCAGCAATGGAGAACAGTACTCACTGGAAAGCACACACATTTCTAATTGCTAAGAGAGGTTGATTTTATGAGATCTAGGATTCCACTGAGATAGGACAGCACACAGCTATAAACCAAACCCCAACTGGAATTTAATTTTCACTTATGTAGGACATAGCTGTCCTCCGAGCTAGTCTTCTGATGTTTGTATCACGTCTATATTGTGATAGATGACATACACAGAGATGTATGCTCAAAAACATCTTGTAGGGAAGTATACACTCACCAACTTACTTCAGAGAAAACAATAGCATGATCATCCAGCATCTTAAAAAGATATTACAGCGTTACACTGGCTGCCCCCTTACTGCCCTCTGATCACAGCTTGTTAATTTTTTTACCCGAGAAGAAAACTCCATTCTGGTGTCCATGCTAATCACTTTCTTGCTGGTGTTTACAATCTGTTTTCTTAAAGGTGTGTCCCTAAAAGCTAAAGTGAATGGAATTACATGATATGGATGATTTTGTGGTTGTTTTTTCAGTTCAGTATTACATTTTGGAGAATCATGCCCTTTGTTTTATGCACATGTGCAAGTATCTTCTGATGGGTCTGAGTGAGTTTTCTGGATCATAAGAGTATTGCTGCATACAGAAAATATAAACTGCCAAATCGCTGACCACAATGGTCAGGCTAAGTTACTCACACAGTCGAACTGTAGGTGATTTCTGTTGTACCATTCCTTCTTTTTTTCAGCAATGGTGATTAGTAGGTAGCAGCATTGCTTCCTGGATTTAGTTTTCATTTCCTTAATGTTGAAACTGAACATCTCTTTGACTAATGTAACCAAGCCACGGCACTGAAAAGCCAAACTTATCAGTAGGAGTTTGCAACAAAGCAAGGGTTTATTGCAGGTACTAAGCAAGGGGTAGAGAATCAACCTCAGATCCACACCCCTTGGTATTTGAGATTTTGTTGTTATTTTATCTTGTTTTTTTTTTTTGTTTTTTTTTTTAAGGGGAAGAACAAGGAGGCTGAGCTAATAATTATCTTGTGACATTTCTTAATCCTGGCATCCGGACTGACAATATCTTTGGTTTATGGTTCTCTGGCTAGGTGGTCCATGCCTGGGAGGTCTGTGAGCTTATGTCTCCCTGGAGAAGCAACCTGAGTTTGTACGATAATGGGGATGTCTACAACAGTGATTTTTAGTACTTTAATGATGTTGTTGACAACAATATTAGCATCTGACAAGTGGTTGAGTGTGCAATGAGCACAGAATTGAGGTTAGAGGGAACCAGAAAGAGAACAATGTTTTGAATAGAGGGATGAATCATAAACTTAAACTCGGCAGAGGAACTCGGTTTTAGGGACTTAGTTACACTAATTAGGTCATAAACATTTTCATTTGGTAATTATCTGTCGTGAAGAGCCTGCACAAGTCCCTTAAGTGTTTTTCTTTGGGTAGTTGGTTTGGAGGAGTTCTTCATAAATTATTTCCTTAGATGACATTTGCATGTGTCGGAAATCTTTCTTACTCTTGGCTTGTCTTTTTTTCACTGGTATCTTTTGATAAATATAAATTCTTTTTAATATAGTGTAACTAATCATATTTTCCTTTCAGTTCAATTCAGTCACTCAGTCATGTCTGATTGTTTGCGACCCTATGGACTACAACAGCCAGGCCTCCCTGTTCATCACTAACTCCAGGAGTTCACTCAAACTCATATCCATTGAGTTGGTGATGCCATCCAACCATCTCATCCTCTGTTGTCCCCTTCTCCTCCCACCTTCAATCTTTCCCAGCATCAGGGTCTTTTCTAGTGAGTCAGTTCTTCACATCAAGTGGACAAAGTATTGGAGTTTCAGTTTCAGCATCAGTCCTTCCAGTGAATATTCAGGACTGATTTCCTTTAGGATGGACTGGTTGGATCTCCTTGCAGTCCAAGGGACTTTAAAAGTCTTCTCCAACACCACAGTTCAAAAGCATCAATTCTTTGGTGCTCAGCTTTCTTTATAATCCAACTCTCACATCCATACATGACTACTGGAAAAACCATAGCTTTGACTAGATGGATCTTTGTTGGCAAAATAATGTCTCTGTCTAGCATACCTTCTCTTCCAAGGAGCAAGCGTCTTTTAACTTCATGGCTGCAGTCACTACCTGCAGTGATTTTGGAGCCCCCAAAAATAAAGTCAGCCACTGTTTCCACTGTTCCCCCATCTATTTGCCAAGAAGTGATGGGACTGGATGTCATGATCTTAGTTTTCTGAATATTGAGTTTATGGTTGGTAAATTTGTATCTGGATTAAAAAATATTTTCTACTCAAATAGTGAAAAAATTCTCCTATATTTTATTTTAAAAGCTTTTTTAAAAATATTAGACACATTTTGTTGTTGCTGTTCACTCACTCATTCGTGTCTGACTCTTTGTGACCCCATGGACTACAGCACACCAGGCTTCACTGTCTTTCACTATCTCCTGGAATTTGCTCAAACTCATGTCCATTGAGTTGGTGATGCCATCCAACCATTGCCTCTTAAGTCAGCCCCTTCTCCTCCTCCTCTCAATCTTTCCCAGCATCAGAATCTTTTCCAGTGAGTCAGCTCTTCACATCAGATAGCCAAAGTATTAGAGGTTCAGCTTTAGTATCAGTTCTTCTAATGAACACTCAGAGTTGATTTCTTTTAAGATTGACTGGTTTGATCCCCTTGCAGTCCAAGGGACTCTCAAGAGTCTTTGCCAACATCACAGTTCAAAAGCATCAATTCAGTGCTCAGCCTTCTTTATGATCCATTTCTCACATCTGTGTATGACTACTGGAAAAACCATAGCTTTGACTATGCTGACCTTTGTTGGCAAAATAATGCATCTGCTTTTTAATATACTGTCTAGGTTTGTCATGGCTCTTCTTCCAAAAGCAAGCATGATAATTAGATCTATATTCATCCAGATTTAAGTTTCTGTGAATGTTGATGTGAGTCAAGGTTACTTATTTGTTTTTCTCTTATTTCTTTGAGTATAAAGGATAAGGAGTGTCAACTTATGAAGACAACCTTTGAGCAGCTGTCCTGCCTCACTGCTGGGCAGTGCTGCCTGGGCTTCTATAGATATCCGAGCAGTCAGGACTCTGCTTCATTTCTTCTCTCCCCTCAGTCCCAGAGTCAGGGCCCACTGCCTATATTATGCAAGTTTAAAGTAACTCGCATTATCATTTATAGCCAATCCTCCCTCTTATTCTTCCAGAGTGCTCTGTCTGCTCTTCTCCTTTGTATTTCCATAATTATATTAAAATCAGCATGTCTACTGCCACTTGAAACAAAAATTTTTCTAGTACCATGATTGGAATTGTTGTTCTTGGAGAGATCACTTCACTGAGATTTGACATCTCTAAATATTAAGCATTTCAATCTGTGATTATGGTGTATAGTGGATCTTCATGTTCATTTCTCTCAATTATAAAATGTATAGTTTTGTTGTATTTCTGTTTGTTATCAGGTTTAGAAATGTAACCGATTTTTCTAAGTAACCTTTATATCTTTCCAATGTTGATCATTACTTTCTTCAGGATTTTGGAATCTATGTATGCAGAGCGATTTGATTGTCACTTTCTCCTTAGAACTATAAGAGATTTTTATACCAAAGTTTTGCTTGACTTATGAAATGGATGATTAAGTGTTTCTACTTTATATATTCTCTTGAAATAAGTATCAAGTAGGCAATATTTTTTCTTAGATGTATGATAAATTTGCTAAGGAAAAATAAATACCATATATTAATGCATGTGTATGGAATCTAGAAAGATGGTACTGGTGAACCTATTTGCAGGCACAGAGAACAGACTTGTGGACGTGGTGGGGTGGAGAGGGTGGATGAATGGTGGGCGTAGCGTGAAAGCATATGCACTACGTGTGTGAGATGGATAAGCCATGGGGATTTGCTGTAAGACTGAAGGAAATCAAGCCGGGGCCCTGAACACCTAGAGGAGCGGGATGGGGTGGGGGTGGGAGAGAGGTTCACGAGGGAGGAGACGTATATATAAAACTATGGCTGGCTTACGTTGATATATGGCAGAAGTGAACACAATATTGCAAAGAAATTACCCTCCAATTGAAAATAAGTTAATTAAAAAAAAATTTGCTGATGAAGTCACGTGAACCCTAAATTAAGGGAAGGCTTGCAACTGTTAAATTTAACACTTTTAACAACTGTAAGGTGTGTATTTTTTCTCTTTTTGCTCTGAATTTTCATAGGATGTGTTTCCTTAGGCATTTGAGCATTGCCTCTAACTTTTTGAATTTACTGCCTTAAAATTGTTTATAAATGTCCTTATTTTATCAGTTAAATATCTGTAGAAACTGTATTAATTTCCTGTTCTTACGAGTGAGGTTTATTGTTTGTGTACTTTTTTGTTTCTGCTGTTCAGTTTCATCAATAATTTATTGGATTTATGTAATATTTTCAAGAATCAGCTTTAGGCTTTGTAGGTCTTCTTTATTTCATATTTACTTTTTATTTTATTTATTTTCTTATCTTTTTCATTTCCTTCAGTCTTCTGTCTTTGTGAATGAATAGCTTTGATCTGATATAAAAGGATTATTCTGCAATCTGCCTCATGTCAGACACCTTAAAAAGAACCAGGTTTCTCTTACCTATACTTGCGTTGAAATGAGATGCTTACCTTCATCTTGTATTTTCCCTTTTTGTTTTTTATTGGGGTATAGCTGATTAACAATGTTGTGATAGTTTCTGATGAACAGTGAAGGGACTCGGCCATACACACATGTGTATCCAGTATCCCCCAAACCCTCCTCCCATCTAGGCTGCCACATAACATTCATCAGAGTTCCATGTGCTATATGCTAGCCCCACATTGTTATATGGCAGAAACCAACATAACATTGTAAAATTAAATTTATGTATATATGCATACTTGAAGCAAGTAGGGAAAACCACTAGACATTCAGGTATGACCTAAATCAAATCCCTAACGATTATACAGTGGAAGTGAAAAATAGATTCAAGGGATAAGATATAATAGACAGTGCCTAAAGAACTGTGGGTGGAGGTTCCTGACATTGTACAGGAGGCAGGGATCAAGACTATCCCCAAGGAAAAGAAATGCAAAAAGGCAAAATGGTTGTCTGAGGAGGCCTTACAAATAGCTGTGAAAAGAAGAGGAGTGAAAGACAAAGGAGAAAAGGAAAGACACACCCATTTGAATGCAGAGTTCCAAAGAATAGCAAGGAGAGATAAGAAAGCCTTCCTCAGTGATCAATGCAAAGAAATAGAGGAAAACATAGAATGGGAAAACCTGGAAATCTCTTCAAGAAAATTAGAGATACCAAGGGAACATTTCAGGCAAAGGTGGGTTCAATAAAGGACAGAAATGGTATGGACCTAACAGAAGCAGAAGATATTAAGAAGAGGGGGCAATAATACATGCAAGAACTATAAAAAAAAAAAAAAAAAAGATCTAATGACCCAGATAATCACGATGGTGTGATCACGCACCTAGAGCCAGACATCCTGTAATGTGAAGTCAAGTGGGCCTTAGGAAGCATCACTATGTACAAAGATAATGGAGGTGATGGAAGTCCAGTTGAGCAATTTCAAATTCTAAAAGAAGATGCTGTGAAAGTGCTGCACTCAATATGACAGCAAATTTTGAAAACTCAGCAGTGGCCACAGGACTGGAAAAGGTCAGTTTTCATTCCAATCCCAAAGAAAGGTCATGCCAAAGAATGCTCAAACTACCACACAATTGCACTCATCTTACATGTTAGCAAAGGAATGCTCAAAATTCTCCAAGCCAGGCTTCAACAGTAGGTGAATCATGAACTTCCAGATGTTAATGCTAGATTTAGAAAAGTCAGAGGAACCAGAGATCAAATTGCCAACATCCGTTGGATCATCCAAAAAGCAACAGAGTTCCAGAAAAACATCTATTTCTGCTTTATCAGCTATGCCAAAGTCTTTGACTGTGTGGACCACAATAAACTGTGGACAATTCTTCAAGAGATGGAAATACCAGACCACCTGACCTGCCTCCTGAGAAACCTGTATGCAGGTCAGGAAGGAACAGTTAGAACTGGACATGGAACAACAGATTGGTTTCAAATCAGGAAAGGAGTATGTCAAGGCTGTATATTGTCACCCTGCTTATTTAACTTACATGCAGAGTACATCATGAGAAATGCTGAGCTGGATGAAGCACAAACTTGAATCAAGATTACTGGGAGAAATACCAATAACCTCAGATATGCAGATGACACCACCCTAATGGCAGAAAGGGAAGAAGAACTGAAGAGCTTCTTGATGAAAGTGAAAGAGAAGAGTGAAAAAAATCAGCTTAAAACTCAACATTCTGAAAACTAAGATCATGGTGTCTGGTCCCATCACTTCATGGCAAATAGATGGGGAAACAGTGGCTGACTTTATTTTCTGGGGGCTCCAAAATCACTGCAGATGGTGACTGGAGCCATAAAATTAAGAGATGCTTGCTCCTTGGAAGAATAGCTATGACCAACCTAGACAGCATATTAAAAAGCAGAGACATTTTTTGCCAACAATGGTCCATCTAGTGAAGGCTATGGTTTTTTGGTAGTCATGTATGTATGTGAGAGTTGGACTATAAAGAAAGCTGAGCACCAAAGAATTAATGCTTTTGAACTGTGGTGTTGGAGAAGACTCTTGAGACTCCCTTGAACTGCAAGGAGATCCACCAGTCCATCCTAAAGCAGATCAGTCCTGAATATTCAATGGAAGGATTGATGCTGAAGGTGAAATCCAATCCTTTGGCCACTTGGTGTGAATAACTGACTCATTTGAAAAGACCCTGATGCTGGGAAAGATTGAAGGCAGGAGGAGAAGGGGACGACAGAGGATGAGATGGTTGGATGGCATCACCAACTCAATGGACATGAGTTTGAGTAAACTCCGGGAGTTGGTGATGGACAGGGAGGCCTGTCATGCTGCAGTCCATGGGATTGCAGAGATTTAGACAATACTAAGCCACTGAACTGACTGATATACTTAAATATTTTCATTTTTGAAGATTTTTTACTATGCTGGATAATCTAACTTGGCAGTTGTTTTACTAGTTTCCTTTTTTTATGCCAAGAAATCAACACTCATTATTGCTGTTGCCCCTCTGAATGTACTTCTCTCATTCCTCCGCCCCTCCCAGGAATTTCTCTGTGTTTCAGTCTTGCTGCACTGTCCCCATCAGTTACCTGCTTCTCTCTTCCTTTCTTGGAGCTCCAAGAAGCTCCTTGATGCCTTTCCTAGTCTGGAAAACTCTCAGACCCCACGTCTTCAAACACAGCTTCTCTCTCCTCTTCCTGTAGCATGTGACTCAATGTTTGTGGTTCTCTCCGCTCTGTGCCATGTGCCCTGGTTCCCAGTCCCCTCCTGTTATCTCTGTACTTTCATGTGGGTGTTTTCTACTGAAAATAATAAATCCTTCAGTCATTGTGGTAGGAGTGAGCCCCGCCTGCAGCCAAAGGTCCATGCCTTAATCCTCGGACCTGTGAGTACTTTGCATGATGTGACAAGTGGGTTTTGCAGATGGAAATAAAGTCACAGATCTTAACATAAGGAGTTTATCCTGGATTATCTGATGGGCCATCTCATCCCTCAAGTTCTTCAAAACAGAAAACTCTCTGGCTCACAGGGGAGGGATTAGACAGAGAGAGAAGCTGCTGCAGAGGAAGCTGAGGGATTTGAAATATGTAAAGGATTTGACTTGCTGTTGCTGGCTGTGAAAAGCGGCATCTGACGTGAACCAGACAGAGGCCCCGGGGAGCTCAGGGCAGCAGCCCTCTGATAGCAGCAAGGGCTGGGGTTCACAGTCCTGAAACCCCAAGGCTTGTAATCTGACCAACAACCTGAAGGAGTTTGGAGGTGAGTTCAACATCCCCGCAGCTTTCCTAAGAGAACACAGTCCAGCCACAGCTTGACTTTGGTCTTGGAGACTAAGCAGAATACCACTTTGGGTCATGCCACATCCAGACCTTGGAGTAGAAAATGGCAATGGACTCCAGTATTCTTGCCTGAAAACTTCCATGGACAGATGAGCCTGGTGGGCTACAGTCCATGGGGCTGCCAAGAGTCAGATATAACTGAGCACACACGGATGTGTGTATATGTATATCCAGATCTTTCATCTACACGACTGGCTCCAAGATTATAAGTGGGTGCTATATTAAAGCCACAGAAAGTGGCCATTTGTTATTCAGCTGTGAAGAATGAATACATATGCATTTGCTTTTGTTATTTAGCGCCTAACTTGTGTCTGATTCTTTGCCTGCCCACAGACAGTAGCCGGTCAGGCTCCTCTCTCCATGGAATTCTCCAGGCAAGAATATTGGAATAGACTGCCATTTCCTTCTCCAGGGGATCTTCCCAGACCAGGGGTCAAACCCATCCTGGTCCCCTTCATTGTCAGGAGGATTCTTTACCACTAAGCCACCAGGAAGCCTGATACACATGTATAGTCCGCCATTAAATCCATGCAGTGGTCCTAGTATCAATGACCATCTGCTTCCCTGTCTGTAAATTTCTGTATCTGTCATTTCTGCTCTTTCGGTTTAATGCTGTTTTACTCCTTATTTGCGCTTTTGTTTGTTTAGTTTGTAAGACGCTGTATTTGCAAAATTATTCTAGGAATAATTTGATTTTACATTTAGATAAAATGATTTTGTCATCTTCTAGAGATTTTCTTTTGCTTGTAACCTTTGCTCCTAGGATTCTCTTCATCCAGTTTCAGTAACTGTGCGTATTTGTACCTAAAACACAGTACCTGTGAACACTTGTGTAATTTCTTGTTTTACATACATCTGGAGGGTGCTTCAAGCCACACATTCTCAGGCAGGCCCTGGAGACCTGTCTTCATCCCTTCTGTCCAGATCAATAATTTTTCACTATCTTGTTGAGCCTCTAATGCCTGCCAGCAGAGCTTTCTTATATTTTATACAGAATTTTTAGCTTTTGGAATCAAAATATCATTCCTAAATATAAGCCTTACTTTAAACTTTGAAAGCAAAAGGGTCTCTATCTTCCCAACTGTTTAATTTTGAACCCTACATTTAATATAAGACTGGTAAATAAATATACTTATGTGCTATTTGATATATAATATATCAAAGTGAGTCTTTGAGAGCTTTGATGATGGGGCCAAAATTCTGTGGTTCAAATTTCTGATTCTGGTGTTAATGTGTGACCTTGAGAAAGTTACCTAACTTATCTCTGCTTTAAGTATCTCCTTTGTAAAATACAGATCACAGTGATGCTTCTTCCATAGGATGATAGTGAGAATGGAATGAGTGAACATGGGTATAATAATGCAAGCATAGCAGGCAACTAGTAAGAATTTAATTAAAACTATCTCTAAGCTTTATCAGACGATGTTTCTAGTGAGAAGAAAGTTAGGTTTTACAGCCGCCAGTTTGCCCATGTTTCCTGTTTATAATCCACTTGTTAACATTTTTGTTATTTATGTATTTTTGGCTGTCCTGGGTCCTCGTCGCTGTGCATAGGCTTTCTCTAGTCACGCTGAGCAGGGGCCACTCTAGTTGTGGTGTGCAGGCTTCTCCCTCAGGGGCTTCTCTTGCTGTGGAGCAGGGCTCCAGGGCGTGCAGACCTAAGGACAGGCAGGTGGATTCTTATCTGCTGCACCACCAGGGAGCTCCCTGTAAACAACATCTTACCCGGGGCTGGTGTTTCCCAGTGTCAGAACTCTCTCTTTCTGCACTCTAAAAGGAAAGTAAAAAGTCTAAGGAATCTGTCCTCTAGCGCACAGTTTGCCTAAAGGGTGACGCGGAGCAGTCATAGGATCTGCATTTTCTTTGCCATCGATTAACTTATATGTGGGCATGGAGTGCAGTTCTGACCAATAAGTAAGTGCAAGTTTGTGAAGACCTTCTTGGGAATGAAGGACACCAAAAGGAGCTGCCCCAGTTCTGCTGCTGTGGGAAGCATCTGACCGAGGTGCTTGGGAATCTTTAAAGGGGCCAAGCTGCCTGCAGAGCAGAACAGAAATGGAAGGGACCAGGGGCCCTGGTGACATCTCAGTGCCACTGAATCCAGCAACTTTGTAGCCACACTCTGTCCTGGTTGTGAGAGAAAATACGGTATGCCCATGCCAAGTTAGCCTGAGGTGCAGCCAAAGCTGTTACCTGGTGCAGTCGGCATCCTCGGTGCTTTCCTTCGCCTAAACACTCTGTTCATCCATCCCCTTTGCTACCTTGAAGGGTCCATTGCCCAGGTTTCTGTTTATGAAGCATGCTAAAACTGGGTCAAGGGCAATGGAGGGTAAATTTCTCTTTATTTGCAGCATGCTAATGGGTTGCCATTTCCTTTTCCGGGTGATCTTCCTGACCCAGGGGTCAAACCTGGGTCTCCTGTGTCTCCTGCATTAGCAGGCAGATGTTTTACCCTCTGAGTCATGGGGGAAGCCCGACCTTTATATGAAAACAGGGATCTATGTCTGTTGGTATCAGATGATCAGTGTTCACATAATAATTGTTCCCTGAATGTTGTTCAGTTGCTAAGTCATATCCAATTCTTTGCAACCACATGGACTGCAACATGCCAGGCTTCCATGTCCTCCATTAGTTCCTGGATTTTGCACAGATTCATGTCCACTGAGTCAGTGATGCTATCTAATTATTCATGGAATACTTGAAAACAATTATTCACTTTCTTGCAACCTGTCTTGTGCTGGACTAACTTCAATTTCTTTCATCTTTATTCATAAATCATTCTTCCCTTAATTTGTCTTTTCATTGAACATCTTCCATTTTCTTCCACATTCATCTTAAAATGTGAGCATCAGAAAAAAACAGAGGAACAAAAGAAGAGTCAAAATAAAATTTCTGACCAATTTCACAGCAGCCCTAGTTTGAGGAGGGAAGACAGAGTTGCACTGCCCGTTTTCCTTTTGTGTGGAGGAAGAAACAGTCTTGGGGATCTCTCTGAATTAAAGCATCTGTTTATTTACCTGTGACCAGAGATGAGTTTCAGGGGAGCCTTTTAATCACGAGGTTATTCAGTGAATGGGCTTTAAGACAGAGCAGTGGAATGAATGAAGAACCTCTGTGATGTGAGGCTGATCAGTGGTAAAATGGCTTTAGGTCCCTTTTCAAATGTAGGCAAAATATAAATCTTTGCTATCAGAATAGTGGATGATGTCAAAGAAATCAAAGCAATCATTTGCTTATTTTACCATATCTGGGGAAAATAAGAGATTACAATTTCATTTAATAGTTATCTGAAAAAATTTCCCTTCCCTGAGTTGCCAAAATATTGTCATTCTCATGTGGAATGTGTTATTATTTTATCTCTGATAAGGACATAACTTATTACTATGTGTCTTCTTTCATATGGTTACAACTCCCAGTGGACAGTGATAAACTGTATTTATTAAGATTAGAGAAATAAGTCTGGTGGGCTTTATTTAATATATATTTTATCAGATGCATATTTGATTATCAGTTTTTCTATGTGCATGATAATGATGTAAGGGTAATTTATATGCATGTAATTGAGCAGTCA
This sequence comes from Cervus elaphus, assembly GCF_910594005.1. NCBI lineage: Eukaryota > Metazoa > Chordata > Mammalia > Artiodactyla > Cervidae > Cervus > Cervus elaphus. The sequence continues at coordinate 4,007,562 of NC_057843.1, read as the reverse complement.
AAGGCAAAACAAAATTTGTCAAAATAAAACTAAGACTGCATTCAAGATTGATTTAAATGGAAATATTTTCATTTTGTAAAGTAATGAACCAAGTTGCCAAAAAATACTTAGTATAATGTAATGCCTTCACAATAGTCAAGTAACATTCTAGAAAGACAACTTGCAGAGTAGGGCCCCTGATCATTTTATGCTTTGATGTGGATGCATTTGATAGCCTAGTGAAGCCAAGTGACAAGTCTCAAAATAATCAAAATAGTGATTAATAATAAAAACAATATATGTATCTATACTTACATAAACTAAAATACAAAATTATGAATGCAGCTGTGTTTATTGAAACAAGTGTCAAAGCATCAATGTGTGGTATAGTAGCATATGTAAATTTTAATAATGCATTGCCCAGTGAGGGCTTCCCAGGTGGTGCTAGTGGTAAAGAATCTGCCTGCCAATGCAGGAGACATAAGAGACAGGGGTTCCTTCCCTGGGTTGGAAAGATCCCCTGGAGAAGGGCATGGCGACCCATTCTCTGTTCTTGCCCGGAGAATCCCATGGACAGAGGAGCCTGGCAGGCTACAGTTACGGGGTTGCCAGAAGTCGGACATGACTGAAGTGACTTAGCATACACAGCACAGTGAGGCATAGCCGTGGCTGGATCATTTTAAGCTGGTGGTAAACGTAAACAATACTTGAGATTTCTGCAGTAATTCAAAAGCTTTATGAAAGTATCTGTGATTTCTATTGGTGACAAAGTTACAGATGCTCATAATACTACTGTGATGTGTTGCCTGGATTCAGTAAGAGGGAAATAAAATTTTTCAATTAGATATTAGTGAAAATAAAGGCAGAGTTTCGCATCCACAGTCCCGGGCTCACTATTTCTGTCTGTGAATATCTGGGGACCCATAATTTCCATAATTAGATTCCCTGGGATGAATCAAGTCTGTTGGCAAACTCTGGACTATCCCAGCTGGAAATCCTGGCTTTCTCAGTTAATAATTATGAAACCTTTGAAGGGTCCTTCTACCATCCTGAACCTAATTTTATAATCTAAGAAGTAGATACCATAATATCTATTTTTCAGTTATATTGTAGCTGTGCTGTCTCATAGTAATGCATAATATATGCTCTGTAAATACTGTGAGACTTCTTAGATTATAAAAGTATGTTAATACATTTTTTTAATTTTTAAATGCATAGCTAGTTTAACCAATATATTTTGAATCTTGGTGGCTATCTGCATGTGTGTATACAAGTGTGTGTGTGTTACTCAGTCATGTCCAACTCTTATGTGACCCTATGTGTTGTAACCTGCCAGGCTCCTCTGTCCACAGAAATCTCCAGGCAAGAATACTGGACAGGTTTGCCATTCCCTTCTCCAGGAGACCTTCCTGACACAGGGATTGAACCCAGGTCACCCACATTGCAGGCAGATTCTTTACCATCTAAGCCACTAGAGAAACCTGGTATACAAGTATATTTAAGTTAGAAAGTGAAAGTTGCTCAGTTGTGTCAGACTCTTTGAAACCCCAAGGACTATACAGTCCACGGAATTCTCCAGGCCAGAATACTGGAGTGGGTAGCCTTTCCGTTCTCCAGGGGATCTTCCCAACCCAGGGATCTAACCCTGGTCTCCCACATTGCAGGCAGATTCTTTACCAGTTAAACCACAAGGGAAGCCCAAGAATACTGGAGTGGGTAGCCTATCCCTTCTCCAGTGGCTCTTCCTGACCCAGAAATTCAACTGGGATCCCCTGCATTCAGGCAGATCCTTTACCAACTGAGCTATCAGGAAACCCGTATGTAAGTTAAATCTCCAACAGTACTGCATATTAAGAATAATTTCATTTTACCTTTTAAACTTGTTTGGTTATACTTGTTATGCTTCAGATCAGCTGCCTCCTCTCATTGTTTATCTTCCTAGAACTGCTGCAGGAGTAGCCACGCAGAGCTGTGCTAACATCCTGTCTGGGATTGGCCTTGGCCGCAGCAGCAATACAAACTTTGTCAGATTCCTGCCCCTGTCACCCCTCCCTCAACTGAACATGAACTGTGAACTGCCCCCCAGGCTCCCAGCCCTCCCCCATGGGTGTTAATTTCAAACAACTCACATTTAGTGTCTTGCCGTTCTCCGACTGAGAAAGGAATGGCTATCCACTCCAGTATTCTTGCCAGGAGCATTTCATGGACAGAGGGTCTGATTGGGGTTGGCAGAGCTGCGATGCTTTTGCAGGCTCTCGGGAAGGATCTGTGTCTCTGCCTTCTCCACCCACTAGATTCTCCTCGATTCCTGGGTCCATGCTTCATCCGTTTTCAAAGGCGGCAGTCACTGCCTGGGTCTTCTCACTTTGCACTGCTCTGACCCTCGCTCTTCTGTCTCCATCCGCCATGTTTAAGGACCCTTGTGGATATACACGGACTTCCCAGGTGGCGCTAGTGGTTAAAGAACCCACTTGCCAATGTAGGAGACATAAGGGACATGGGTTTGATCCCTGGGTTGGGAAGATCCCCTGGAGGAGGGCATGGCAACCCACTCCAGTATTTTTGTCTGGGAAATCCCACGGACAGAGGAGCCTCATGGGATACAGTCCATAATGTTGCAGAGTCAGACGTGACTGAATCAACCTAGCGTGCACTCACGAGTGCACATGTTACCTGGGCTCAGCCAGGTGACACCAGGATATTCTCCCTCTCTTGAAATCGGCTGCTTCCTGAACCCCCGCTTTGCATGTAATGTAACATTCCCAGGTCCCATCAAGGATCTGGACCTCTTTGGGGAGGCAAGGAGTGTCACCAGGTGGTGACTAGATGCTTGTTAACATGCAAACAGAGGCTGACAAGTTCATGGCTTTCCTCTTGCTAAACCCTCTTGTTAAGGGATTTTCAAAGAATGGTGCTTTCACCCAAAGCAGTGAGTCCAATAGCTGTAATTTCAATCTTTACAATAAGACAATGGGGAAACTGTCTCCGCCATCATCAAATCTCTAAATCACACTTGATAACTAGCTTTCTAGTCTATGTGTATGACATGTTCTACATAAATAACAATAAAAGGCTGTATTTTAAGTTTAATGTAGTATGGAAAAATGTTTGTGTGTCCTTGATAAAGCTCCAGGTGAAGGCGTGTTTGGAAATTTAAAGTTGTGGTCCAGATGTAGGGAGTAAAACTGCAGCTGTTTAAGACTGTGCTTTATTAATTCTGGGCTTCCCTGGTGGCTCAGAGATTAAAGGGTCTGCCCGCAATGCAGGAGACCCAGGTTTGATCCCTGGGTTGGGAAGATCCCCTGGAGAAGGAAATGGCAACCCACTCCAGTATTTTTGCCTGCAGAATCCCATGGAGGGAGGAGCCTGGTAGGCTACAGTCCATGGGGTCGCAAAGAGTCAGACACGACTGAGTGACTTCACATTCTTTCACTTTCATAATATCTTTACTTCTACTCATATTTTATGAGTGAAATTTGAATACAAGGAAATTTTTGTGTCTGATTTCAAAATACAGTAATAATATCAGCTACATTACAGCTATGATTTTTCCAGTAGTCATGTATGGATGTGAGAGTTGGACTATAAAGAAAGCTGAGCCCTGAAGAATTGATGCTTTTGAACTGTGGTGTTGGAGAAGACTCTTAGAGTCCCTTGGACTGCAAGGAGATCCAACCAGTCCATTCTGAAGGAGATCAGTCCTGAATATTCATTGGTAGGACTGATGTTGAAGCTGAAACTTCAATACTTTGGCCACCTGATGTGCAGAGCTGACTCACTAGAAAAGACCCTGATGCTGGGAAAGATTGAAGGCAGGAGGAGAAGGGGACGACAGAGGATGAGATGGTTGGATGGCATCACTGACTCAATGGACAAGAGTTTGAGTAAACTCTGGGAGTTGATGATGAACAAGGAAGCCTAGTGTGCTGCAGTCCATGGAATCGCAAAGAGTCGGACATGACTGAATGAACTGAACTGAACATTATAACAGGATACAGGTTAAAAAGTGTTTTGTGTTGTATATAAACTCTGCTGTTTGGACCTTAAATGCTGTACTTTGCAGTACTCAGAAGTCAGTCAATGAAGAATCCTCTTTAGTAACACAAGTCTTTGCAGAGTGTATTATGTTCTCTGTGTCTCAGTAAGCTTATGTGCCGACTCATACTGCATGGATTAAGTTGAAAAATTCATGTTATAAAATGGTGTCAGATTGCCATACCTGCCAAAGGGAAATAGTCAATTGGGTGGATATTTGGTCATGATGAGTCACCTGTTGGTACAGAAATGTTGCAGAGTTAAGTATAACAGAATTTCAGGGACATACCAGACACCTACATGCCTAGGGCTTGCCAAGTCGGTGGGAAGCTGCCACTCTGAATGGTGGGGGTGGGCAGGTTTTCCACTGACCTGGGCTGCCTACAGAATTCCCTCAGAAATATGTGAAGTCTGAGCTCTGCCCCACTTCTCCAGTCCTCCAGACAAATGAGGCTTTGTAGAGACATCAGAGTCCAAATGACACAAGCCCTTTTAAAGACTCTGCTTGCATCATTGTTGTTAGCCAGTCGCTAAGTCACGTCCTGCTGTGTGTGATACCATGGACGGCAGCGCTCCAGGCACCCCTGTCCTTCACTATCTCCCAGAACCTGCTCAAACTCATGTCCATTGAGTCAGTGATACCATCCCACCATCTCAGCCTCTGCTGCCCCCTTCTCCTTTTGCCTTCAATCTCTCCCAGCATCAGGGTCTTTTCCAAGAAGTTGGCTCTTTCTATCAGGTGGCCTGAGTATTGGAGCTTCACCATCAGTCCTTCCAGTGAATGTTCAGGGTTGATTTCCTTTAGGATTGACTGGTTTGATCTCCTTGCTGTCCAAGGGAATCTCAAGAGTCTTCTCTAGCACCACAGTTCAAAAGCATCAATTCACGGGGTTTATTAATGTGCTTGAACATACCCTTGCTTGTTTACTCTGTTTTGAACATCTGATAACAGAAATTAAATACATTCATTAAATCAATGGGTGCAACTTGCACCCATTAGCAGCCAAGTATTTCAACAGTAGTAAAATATTTGTGAGACAAAAATGAGGTGATGACATGCACCACCATAACACTGGCCACGCGCTTGCCTGATGTCCGGGGCTTTTGTGAGTGTCAGGGCTCTCTTGCGCATGTGTCAGTGCCTCATGTGTGGTTTCAGGAGGTAATGCACCAGTTCTGGGGTGATGGTTCCTTATCTTGCTGCACAGAATCAGTCCCACTCAAGCTGTGTTGTTAAATGAGTATTTGATAAATCAGAACTTTTAATGTCCCACTTAAAGCAGAAAACACATCACAGTTTCTTAATCTTTTTAACCTCAACAATCAAGTCATAATGAAGAAAGTTCTTTTAAATATAATGTATATTTTTTTTAATATTAGCTCAGCTGTATAATATTTCTTCTCATAGCTTATAGGAATATTGAAAATTACAAACATTAAAGAGTTGTTTGTTTGTTTTTTTTAATAGGCTACAGGATTAGCTCACAAAATTTTGGTCATCCCAATCTTCGTTCCTAAACACAAGTACTACTTATTGTCCTTATAATTAAATAGAAAACAAGACCTAAAGATGCCAAGTTTAAACCTGTGGACATTACAAATAAAAAATGTTGTTGCTAATGTGCAAATAAAAAACTTACTGTCTAGTGGCTCAGACAGTAAAGAATCTGCCTGCAATACAGGAGACATGGGTTGGATCCCTGGGTCAGAAAGAGACCCTGGAAGAGGAAATGACTATCCACTCCAGTATTCTTGCCCGGAGAATTCCATGGACAGAAGAGCCTGGCGTGCTGTAGTCCAAGTGGTTACAAAGAGTCAGACAGAATTGAGGGACTTCTGCTTTCACTTCTTTTTTCAAGCCTATGGACATTACAGATAAAAAATGTTCCTAATGTGCAAATAAAAAAGTTACTGTCTCAGCTGACCATGAATAGATTTCTAAGACATGCAGTTAATTTAAGTACAATTAATTAATATATGATTATGGATAATATAAATGAGTATAATTCACAGTGTAAATGTAAAGTAATATTTAATGTTCATATTTTTAAGACAATAGTCCTATGAAAACTTAGATCTGAGAAGAATTTATTCCAAAGACAGGTAAAGTGAATTATTAAAGTTATCAAGGTGTCTGCAGCTGTCACCAGACCCTTCAGTATCTCCTTAACAATGTCCATTTTCCTCTCTCTGAATTTAGTCCGGGTCCCCAGATCCACATGTATGAGACTTTTCACCTTCTCTTGCTTTCAACATGTCTCCCTGTCCACATAACAATTCAGAAATTTCCAGTGTACAGGAATGGCAGATCACATCATTTAAATAATTTCCTAACAAGGAACTACTGAAAAACCAATCAACCATCAAAATATTGGATACATTAATTTTTAAAACAGTAAATGCATGAAAGTAATGAAAAAAATGCATGAAAATAATGAAAAGTAATGAAAAAGTGGTAGAATTGATCAAGTGGAAAGTAAAAAGTTAAGGAAATACTAGTATAAGCCCAAATACCACTTGTTGCTCCAAAAGCATTTCCAGGTTAAAGTGAAAATGTCACTCAGCCATGTCCTTGCACCTTTACTCTGACAGCCTCAGAGGACAAATAGAACTGAAATAATATCCAAGGGCTTGTGCAATTGAGGAGTCCAGCAGGACTCCCTCTCCACAATACGCTTGGGCAGCTGAGGGCTAAACCTTCAGTGTAAGTTGTTCAGTTGCTCACTCGTGTCTGACTCTTTGCAACCCCATGGACTGCAGCATGCGAGGCTTCCCTGTTCTTCACTATCTCCTGGAGTTTGCGCAAACTCATGCCTCTTGAGTAGATGATGCCATTAAACCATCTCCTCCTCTGTCGTCCCCTTCTCCTTCTGCCTTCAGTCTTTCTCAGCATTAAAGTCTTTTCCAGTGAGTCAGTTTTTTGCATCAGGTGGCGAAAGTATTGGAGCTTTCAGTATCAGCATCAGTATTCAGCATCAGTATTTCCAGTGAATATCCACGGTTGATTTCCTTTAGGATTAGCTGATTTGATCTCCTTGTAGTCTAAGGGACTTTGAAGCATCTTCTCCAGCACCACAGTTCGAAAGCATCAAATCTTCAGCACTCAGCCTTCTTTATACTCAGACTCTCACATCCATACATGACTACTAGAAAAATCATAGTTTTGCCTTTACTGACCATGTCAATGCAAGAGAGAACGATGAAAAGTCCACTCAATATTACAGCTCTGGGATGAATACCTAATACTAAGTTAAAACTTGATATAGCAAGTCACTGACTCATAGGGTCTCCAGGAACTTCATAGAAATAAATGCAAATCTCTCTGGGAAGATGTATCATCATTTTATGTATCACAGTATTTCTAAAAATGATTTTTGAGACATGGCATCCAATACATAAAGATATTCAGACTCACCATGAAACTGTACTCCATGATAAAGAGCCAGTAGAAACAACACAGCAGAAAATCATGTGTGCACACTGAGGCCATTGAACATAGCAGATAAGAAATGAAATAGCCAGGCTGTGTTTATAAAACAGAAGGATAAAATGAAAGGCATATCTAGGGATGCAGAATTGAAAAAGGAAATATAGATGTTATAAATTTTAAAAAATGGTGTTGTGTATAGTTTTGTACACTCTACACACAAGTGATAAGACAATAAACTGGAAGGCAGGTCAGAGAGAAAAGCTTTCAGATGCAGCATACAAGCACAAGATGTGGTCCAGGAGGAGGGAGAGGGTGGGGCAGTAAAAGCACTCAGAGATGATGTCCTTTGCCTTCAGGATGTTCTCAGGGCCATGTGATTAGTCTTTCAGTCATGTCAGACTCTTTTGCGACCCCTTGGACTGTAGTCTGCCAGGCTTCTATATCCATAGAATTCTCCAGGCAAGAATACTGGAGTTGGGTTGCCATTCCCTTCTCCAGGGGATCTTCCCAACCCAGGGATCGAACCCAGGTCTCTTTCATTACAGGACCATGGCCACCAGCAATGCAGGTACCATTGTGTACACAGAAGGTTTTGTCAATTATGTGAACTGCTTATTTTAGCCAAATTTGAATACAAGCACACTGAAATCAAAAATCTAGAAATTAATTAGTGTACCTCAGTATTATTCTGTAGTATTCAAAATTATTCTATAATTAAGGCAGTTTCAGGTGTCAGATTGCCAAAGTTTGCATCCTGGCATTGCCAGCTGCTAATCATGTGATCTTTGCAGAAAAGGAAAAGTACACTTCCCTGAGTCTTGATTTACTCATAGAAAATGAGGGTAAAAATATTCTTCACCCTTAAGGTGGTATTATGAAAACCCAAAAAAATGGCACACAGTAATTGTTATTTTTAGTAGAATTATAAAAAAAAGTCACCTGTTTTTCCTTTCTGAATTACTTCACATTATATGACAGTCTTTAGGTCCATCCACAGATCTACAAATGACCCAGTATCACTCCTTTTAATGGCTAAGTAGTATTCCATCTGTATATATGTATCAAATCTTTTCATTCATCTGTTAATGGACATTTAGGTTGCTTTCATGTCCTGGTTGCTGTAAATAGTGCTGTAACAAGCATAGGATACATGTGTCTTTTTGATTTATGGTTTTCACAGGGTATATGCCCAGGGATTCATATATGTGGAATCTAGAAAAATGGTACAGATGAACCTGTTTGCAAAACAGAAATAGAGTCACAGACCTAGAGAATAAATGTATGGACACCAAGGAGGGAAGGGGGTGTGGGATAAGTTGTGAAGCAACTATATCACAATAACTTTAATAAAAAGTCACCTGTGAAATTTCAATAATAATACATAAAACAAGTAGTACAAATACAAATTAATTGTCTGTAGTTCAATTGCTTTGTGCTACTCAATGAGGGAAAAAAATCTCCAAGAAAAGGGTAACAGTTTCTTCCTCACTTTCAAACACATTTGCTGTTCAGTATTCATTCCTGGTCATGATTATAACTTGTAGACTGGATGTATTTTCTCATATGGGCAAAACAATACCATATGTATTGGGTTGCAAAATATTATTATTTTGAAGGTATAAATTTCTGTGTCACTAAAACCCTTTTTAAAGTTTATAAATTGCTAGTTTATATATGTATAATATAACCTAGTTCTTTATGAAATTGCTATACGTTTATAAATGTTTAGCTTACTTTCCCATAATTGAACTTCTGGTTCACTTTGTCAATAAAAGTGGTTTTTGCAGTCACTCTCAAACCCTGGTCAATATTTATGTTTTCTCGTATTTTTGAGAGTGAATCTGTGATTTGAAAAATAAAGTCACATAAAGTCATAATATGTTAGTTTTCTAACCCATATCACTCCTGTATTTTATAAATCAGATTAGTAATTTCAGAATTGACCATAATCTATAGCCTGCTTGCTTCAATGTATTTTGCAAAATGTAGAAAGCAACATAAATATTTAATAGCATAAAATGGTAGCTTGCTTAAAAAAATGGCTGAAAACATTTCTTTCCCCATAATTATCACTTATACATGTGATGGGACTTTTTAGGTTTTCCTATCAAGAAACGGAAACTGAGCCTCTGCCACTCCCAGAGTCTGGGCTGGTTTCTTGGCTTCCTTTAACAAATAGCATGCGGGAGAAGAGATGTGTCTCAAGAGGATTGTGTGTTCCGGCTCATGCTCCCAATACTGCCCAAGCACTGTGGAGAACAGCTCAAGCTAACGTGTTCGATGCTGAGAGACCCTCCTTGCCCCAGCAGACAGCTGGCCAACCCTTGGACAGGTGAGGCTCTTCTGCAGGATTCTGTTCTCTGCCAGACTGCCCTCTGACTGCAAATGCTTTAGAGAACAAAGCTAAGACCAACCAAGCCTGGCCTGTACCTACAGAACTGCCCGGCACCCACTCAGCCCACAGGCTTGTGAATAGTACAAAACATTATTGTTGTATTAATTTGCCAAGTTTTGGTATCATGATATAATAATCAGTCATCTATAAAAAAAGTCACTGATTCAATATGAGTTTATAGTCGTAAGTAGCGTGTTCTTACTAATGGGCATCTTGGTGCACATCTTTCTGCTTTTAACTGGAGGATAATTGCTTTGTAACATTGTACCAGTTTCTGCTGTACAGTGAAGTGGCTCAACTGTCTGTACACAAATGTGCTCCCCTTCTTGGACCTCCCTCTCACCCACGACCCCATCCCGCCCCTCTCGGTCATCTCACAACGCCAAGCTGGGTTCCCTGTGCTATACGGCATCTCCCCATGAGCCATCTAATTTCCACATGGTAGTGCAATATGTCAGTCCTAATCTCCCAATTATTCTCACCCTCTCCTTCCCCTCCCATGTCCACAGATCCAGTCTCTATATCTGCATCTCTACTCCTGTCCTGCAAATAGATTCATCTGTACCGTTTTTCCAGATATATGTGTTAATTTATGATAATTGTTTTTCTCTTTTTACTTTTTTATTTCATTTGTACTCTATTTTTCTCCATATTACTCAGAGTTTTATTGTTGTCTTATAAAATAGTTACTTTTGTTCTCCAGTAGCTTTATCTTCCAAGTTCAATAGCTTTAGATGGATACTATTCTAAATCTACCTACTGGTTCTTTTTTTGCCAAGACACATATCAGAAGAGCTGATTCCTCTTTGATATATTATCAAACTGCTCTGATTTCTGAGTAACATATACAAATAAAAGAAAGAATCAATGTGGAGTATAGTAGTTTAGATGGTGCACCTGAATTTTGCACTCTTTCAAAAATCAGTTTTTCCCTTTATTCAGTTTATAGTACAACTTGACCTACATTATTTCAAATCAAAGCCTACTCAAGTTAATTAATTTTAGGTATCCTAAAATTGAAGAAGGCTTTCAACTGAATTTTCCCTTGAAATTTAGTCTTTTTAAATATTTAATGTTTATTTAATATTAATTCAATGACTAATTCATGGGCATTAAATATTCAATATAAAGAAATGTTAACTAAAATTAAAAAAAACACTGTTTTCTATTTTTATAAATATACTTATTTTTTAATTATTAGAAAACTGTATCTGCAGAACACAGAAATAGATCTCTGGGATTCTTAAGTAATAGACCACTGGGCAGAAATGTTATTTACAATTTAAGAAAAAAGTAGTCTAATGATTTTTTCTAACCAGTAAACTTTTTCATGCTTTCAGTTTCAGAGCAAACTAATATCTTCCAAGAAATCCTTGCCAGTTCACACAAGCAGAATCAGTGTTCTTATTTCTGTGCTCATGTCACAGTTTTTCCCATTATGTATTTCACTTGTCTCCCCAACTAAATCTCATCTTCCTCAAGACAACACCACTTGCATAGTACAGACTTGACACAGCTGTGCATTCTAAGGCTCCTAAAGTTCCACTGGTTGGATTCAGTCTGTGTTGAAAAGAACTTTACTGTTAATTTTAATGTTCTTGTTCCTCATTTACTGAGGCAGTTAAAAAAGAAAAAAGAAAAAAAGCACGATATTTTCCCCCAAACTTTAAAAATGTGCAAACATTTTATGTTATTATTGAAGGACAGAGTTGGGATCCTTATGCTGTACTAGCCCTTGGCATGGATATACTATAAAATCACATCTTAGGTACTCTTCTTTGAATTCCTTTTTTCTTTCCTGTAGACACAGAATGGTGAGACCAACAAAGACAACATGATGATATTTTCAGACTAGCTACACTGAAGAAATACCTTGATGGATAAATTTTCACTAAACGCTTGAAATTGATAAAACAAATAAACAAAGGGAAAGCCTAGAACTGGAGAAAAAACTTTGAATATTGCTGTATCTAAACCTTTCATATTCTCAAACACATAGAGAGGACACATTCTGGTATATATTCCACGTTCATTTTTTCTAATGAATAGATGAAAGTGATTAAATGTGTTTGTTTGTTTCTCTATAGGCTGAATGGATTGAAGCAGAAAATCTGAACAGAGACACAGGTATCTCTTTAACACTACTGCATGCTCATTTTTTTCTGGGCTAAAGATGAATGGATGTAGCACAGTCATTAAGTGCATATCAGCAGTTTGTTTGCCTTTTTGGTGTTTACTTCTGAAAATTCCCTTAAGATACTTTCAGGTTTTACCAGTGCTGTCCTTATTTTGTTTCATATACTCCTTTTATATGTAAACTTACAAAGACCCTCTGCTAACCAAAGGTTCAGCCCTCAAAATGTATTCTTTACTATTGCAGTGTGTGCCTGTGCCCACTGAAGTTTTCTCTGTGAATTCCTGAGCTTTCTGGTCTTGGAGCAAAAGGACAAAGCATTGTTGTGTCCTGAGGCTTAATAGAAACTAAGACAATTGAGAGACTGATGTAGAAAATATATTGTTCAGTCTCTAAGACATCAATTTTTTGCATTACTTTTATTGAATATTCTGTTACAGAATATTCTGTTACCATGAATTATTGGTGTGTATATATTCCTTTAATGGGATTCCTTAACTTTTAGAGCATGGTGTACCACTAAGAGAGAGATTTACTCTAATCTTCCCCTTTCCCTTAAATTATTTAGCTCTACAATTTATCAACAGTTCCCAAAGAATGTTCTTCTGTCAATGAGAATACAGTATATCAAAAACCACAAGGCTTTAGCCCAATAATGTGGATTAAAAAGAAATGGTTGTTCTTTATTTATTCATTGATTATGTATTATATATGCGTACTAAAGATGAGTCTAAAATCTGTGATGGGCTTGAAGTATGGGAGGTTTTGCATCCATGGGTACAAAAAGGGTAGGACATTAAATGTATAAGAACCGTCTTGATCATTTGAGCAAGACTCATGTAGAATTAGTCAGTCTTTTAGGTATAAGCAGCATCCTGGTAGTTTAAGTACAGTTTGTGCTATCATGTTTTGTAAAAGGGTAAATTTATAGTGATTTTATCAAACCTTTGAGATGTAGCCATTGGTGAAAGCCTGGATGAAGAACGGACTCTCTTTATATAAATTATCAAAAGTGGCATTTGTAATATATGCTAAAGAAATGGCTGCATAAGATGACAAGAATGTCATTGGGTTGAAGGCTGGTACTAAGAAATCACATGGACACAAGCTGTCAAGAGGGTGCTGGACAGGATTCTCATTAAATCAAGCCATGATGATGCTGGTGGCTCCCTGCTGTGATGCATCACAGAGACAAATATCCATGCACGGAGTCTGACAGGTGGTGAGCGACAGGTTTCTAATTGGGTAGTGAGTTGGAAGCTAACAGATAATGTTCATGGACTAGATTTATGTTTCACCCACTTTGTGGGACTCTTATAATCTTCCTTTCTATAAAAATTGTATCTGCCTTCCTATTTCTCATCTTTTCTCAACTGCCATGGATTCGTTGCAGTTTTTCTAGGTTAATGCACTGAAAAATATTGCTGATTATATTTTTTCCATAACATTTTGCCATGACCCTTACAAAATGAGCCTTCTGAATGAATTGAAACAAAGAGTTAGATAAATTAGAATGTACTAAAAATTACTCTAAAATTCTCTAAAAATCATCATCCATTTATTCTGAAACATGTTTATTAAGTGTTTGATCAATAAATATTCAATCAGAGCAGTTCCAAATCAAGTACATAATATTTAATAATTATAGCCACTTCATCTAGAGCAGTAGAATAAATCAACCCCAGACAGGTTGTAGACCCTTGGTTTCCTTTAACCACAAATGTGCTTTAAATATAGACTTTTACAGCCTTGCACTTAAAAAAAAATCAATAGAAATTTCTCACAGCAATTTCTAGTAAAAAATATAATTGTCTTACATATTTCAGTTACATTTGGTAAAAATCATATTCAGTAAGATTCAGATAAGATTAACTTTTGCTCTAACCATCAAACGTAATTTTTAAAACTCAAGAGAAAAAGGGAAAATCTATTCCATGTACCCATATTTAATTCTTTGCATTGTTCTTGCTCATTTCTTGGATTTTCAAATTTATTCTTTTTTAATTTTCCCTCTGTTTCTCAGATTTCTTTTAGCCACTTTTTAAGGAGAGGTCTTATTGTGAATAATTCTTTTAGTTTTCCTTCAGTTGACAATGTCTTAATTTTCCTTTCATCCCTGAAGAACATTTTCACTGGTATAAAATTTTGAGTTGACAGTTTGAGCGTTTTTTTGTTTGTTTTAAATAGCATTTTTAAAATGGAGTGCCACTACCTTCTGGTTTCCATGATGTCTGAAATAAGTCCACTGTCACTCAAACTATTTTTCCCCTGTAAGGTAATATGTTGTTTCTCTCTGGCTACTGTTACATTTTTTCCTTAAAAATTAGTAATTCAAGTGAGCAGTGGTAGAATAAGACCCAAGCCTCATTCCCTCACAAACACACTGATTTCACAACAGTACATGACTCAAAAACCTTTTGGGTCCCTTCTTAACATGTGACCAGATAAGAAGTCACAGTATGCAAAGTAAGTGCCAAATCAGAATAAATGCATTGAAATGGGTAATAAAAGTTATTGTCTTCACTTACTATGACCCTTCGACAAAGTCAGCATAATTCAGTGCAGTGTGGGGAAGATACCTAATTTGTGTCTTTTTCCTCAGGAAGTATTAAAGTTCTGTTAAATTAACATTTGTTAAGTAGAAGCCAAGGGTGCTGGAAGGTGAGTTCCACAAGAGACTACAGGAAAAAAAATTAAAGAGATTTATTACCCACAGGTACAAGTAGAGGTACACACCTCCTGGGGCCATGTAGGAAGGTCAAGGCCAGGACAGGTGAAGACAGAGAGAGATGGGTCCTGGGGAACATACCTTTAATAGGGTCTGTCCGTGGAATGTTTTGGGGTTCCTGGACAATTCAAGCCAAGAAAAGTGCGATTTGATATGCTCTGTGGGGTTCTTATCTCAGGGCACAAAGTGGAACTCCCTGGGGGTGGCAGGACTGTTTATCACGAGGGCTATTAGGGGAATCACCTCAGGAACTTCCCCTGGTGGCTCAGACAGTAAGGAATCTGCCTATGATGCGGGAGACCTGGGTTTGATCCCAAGGAGGATCCCCTGAAGGAGGAAATGGCAACCCACTTCAGTATTCTTGTCTGAAAAATTCCATGGACAGAAGAGTCTGGCAGGTTACAATCCATGGGACTGCAAAGAGTTGGACTCGACTGAGCGATTAACACTTTTTCCCCTGGAATACAATCTTGAAGCTGGACAATGTCTTCTGTAACTTTTATGTTCAGCTCTGAAGATGTCATGCAGATGAATGGATTTAACCTTTGGTAGAAACCATCTGGAGTTAGCACTGAATGTGGAAAGTATTTTTCTCTTAGAATGCCATAGCAGTGAGATTCTCGGACAGTCACTGTCTCAGACATAGCTTTGACTATACAGACCTTTGTCAGCAAAGTGATGTTTCTGCTTTTTAATATGCTGTCTAGGTTTGTCATAGCTTTTCTTCCAAGGAGCAAGCATCTTTTAATTTCATGGCTGCAGTCACCACCCACAGTGATTTTGGAGCCCAACAAAGTAAAATGTGTCAGTTTCCACTTTTTCTTCTTCTGTTTGCCATGAAGTCATGGGACTGGATGCCATGATCTTCGTTTTTTGAATGTTAAGTTTTAAGCCAGTGTTTTCACTCTCCTCTTTCACCCTCATCAAGAGTTTCCTTACTTCCTCTTCGCTTTAAGCTATTAGAGTCATGTCATCTGGATATCTGAGGGTGTTATTTCTCCTGCTAGTCCTGATTCCAGGACTTGAGTCATCCAGCCCAGCATTTCTCATGATGTACTCTGCGAATAACTTAATCTTGAGAGGGACAGAATTCAGCCCCTGTTATTGTTGTTTAGTCGCTAAGTCATGTCTGAGTCTCTGCGACCCTATGGACTGCAGCAAGTCAGGCTCGCTTGCCCCTTACTGTCTCTTGGGGTTTGCTCAGATTCATGACCATCGAGTCAGTGATACTATCTAACCAACTCAAATATCGCTGCCCCCTTCTCCTTTTGCCATCAATCTTTCCAGCATCAAGGTCTTTTCCAGTGAGTCAGCTCTTCGCATCAGGTAGCCAAAGTATTAGAGCTTCAGCTTCAGCATCAATTCAGTCCATCAGTTCAGTTCAGTCACTCAATCGTGTCTGTCTCTTTGTGACCCCATGAATTGCAGCACACCAGGCCTCCCTGTCCATCACAAATTCCCAGAGTTTACTCAAACTCATGTCCATCGAGTCGATGATGCCATCCAGCCATCTCATCCTCTGTCGTCCCCTTCTCCTCCTGTCCTGAATCCCTCCCAGCATCAGGGGTTTTTTCTAATGAGTCAACTTTTCGCATTAGATGGCCAAAGTATTGGAGTTTCAGCTTCAGCATCAGTCCTTCCAATGAACACCCAGGACTGATCTCCTTTAGGATGGACTGGTTGGATCTCCTTGCAGTCCAAGGGACTCTCAAGAGTCTTCTCCAACACCACAGTTCAAAAGCATCAATTCTTCAGCACTCAGCTTTCTTCACAGTCCAACTCTCACATCCATACATGACCACTGGAAAAACCATAGCCTTGACTAGATGGTCCTTTGTTGGCAAAGTAATGTCTCTGCTTTTTAATATGCTACCTAGGTTGGTCATAACTTTCCTTCCAAGAAGTAAGTGTCTTTTAATTTCATAGCTGCAATCACTATCTGCAGTGATTTTGGAGCCCCCAAGAATAAAGTCTGATACTGTTTCCACTGCTTCCCCATCTGTTTGCCACGAATTGATCAGACCAGAATCCATAATTTTAGTTTTCAAAATGTTGAGCTTTAAGCCAACTTTTTCACTCTCCTCTTTCACTTTCATCAAGAGGTATTTTAGTTCCTCTTCACTTTCTGTCGTAAGGATGGTGTTATCTGCATATCTGAGGTTATTGATATTTCTCTTGGCAAACTTGATTCCAGCTTGTGCTTCTTCCAGCCCAGTATTTCTCATGATGTACTACTCTGCATATAAGTTAAATAAGCAGGGTGACAATGTACAGCCTTGAAGTACTTACTCCTTTTCCTATTTGGAACCAGTCTGTTGTTCCATGTACAGTTCTAACTGTTGCTTCCTGACCTACATACAGGTTTCTCAAGAGGCTGGTCAAGTGGTCTGGTATTCCCATCTCTTTCAGAATTTTCCACCGTTTATTGTGATCCAGACATTCAAAGGCTTTGGCATAGTCAATAAAGCAGAAATTGATGTTTTTCTAGAACTCTCTTGCTTTTTTGATGATCCAGTGGATGTTGGCAATTTGATCTCTGGTTCCTCTGCCTTTTTTTTTTTTTTTCCCCATGTATTTTTATTAGTTGGAGGCTAATTACTTTACAATATTGTAGTAGTTTTTGCCATACATTGACATGAATCAGCCATGGATTTACATGTGTTCCCCATCCCAATACCCTCCCCCCCCCCCCCGCCTCCCTCTCCACCTGATCCCTCTGGGTCTTCCCAGTGCACCAGCCCTGAGCACTTGTCTCATGCATCCAACCTGGGCTGGTGATCTGTTTCACCCTTGATAATATACATGTTTTGATGTTGTCCTCTCAGATCATCCCACCCTTGCATTCTCCCATAGAGTCCAAAAGTCTGTTCTATACATCTGTATCTCTTTTTCTGTTTTGCATATAGGGTGATCGTTACCATCTTTTTAAATTCCATATATATGCGTTAGTATACTGTATTGGTCTTTATCTTTCTAGCTTACTTCACTCTGTATAATGGGCTCCAGTTTCATCCATTTCATTAGAACTGATTCAAATGAATTCTTTTTTCATAGCTGAGTAATATTCCATTGTGTATATATACCATATCTTCCTTATCCATTCATCTGCTGATGGGCATCTAGGTTACTTCCACAGTGCTTCAATGAACATTGGGGTGCATGTGTCTCTTTCAGATCTTGTTTCCTCGGTGTGTATGCCCAGGAGTGGGATTGCTGGGTCATATGGCAGTTCTATTTCCAGTTTTTCTAAAACCAGCTTGAACATCTGGAAGTTCATGGTTCATGTATTGCTGAAGCCTGGCTTCGAGAATTTTGAGCATTACTTTACTAGCATGTGAGATGAGTGCAATTGTGCGGTAGTTTGAGCATTCTTTGGGATTGCCTTTCTTTGCCCATAGCTATTCCCAATGATACATACTTGCCTTAGGTCATCTAAAACTAGCAGTATTTGTGTACTCTCTACGTTTACAAGTAATTGTAATAATTCTATATAAGTAGGACTCTGGCTATGATTAACTAAATTATGTAGCACCTTTATGCACACCAAATATTGACCTATAATAGTTATCATATGTCTTCTCTATATTTTTAAATGTTTACAACACAATAAACCATTGCCTGATGTCTATAATTTGTTTCAATATATGGCATAAATGGAATATAAAAATAAGAAAAGGTGAATATTTTATCTCAATGAGACACTCGGCTAACTTTGAAATAGCAAGGCAAGTGATCCATTTTTGCTTTCATCAGTTAAAATGGCCTTGCTGATTTCTAAAATTGATATTCATCTACTTGTGATAGAAAACCAATGGTCAGAGAACTTATAAGAGGAAAAAAGAATATTGAAAATTTGATGAGTTCAAGATGAGAAGTGTTCAGAATCATTAAACTCATTCACAGAGGATTTTATCTATATCTTTCCAATGTGGATAACAGGGCACTCCATCAAATAAAAGACTCCAAATTTAATTATCATCCTGTTATTATGCTTTCTAGAGAATGAAAAAATTCTTGTGACAATTTAATTTCATAAAGTGATTGCTTACTAAGTCATCAAAATTTCAAGACTAATACATATTAGAGAGATGGATTTCACCAACAATTTCATGGAAACCACTTGTATTTATCTTACATGAAGCTTATTTTAGATAGATGGATTGATATATTATGACTGATGCTAGAATCAAGCTTGGGATTGCCTATCTTCTGAGTTCAAAGTAATCTTGCTCGATACATTAAGAAAAAAAAAAAGAAACAGTACTTTAAAGAGAAAGAAACAATATATTTTATTGCAATTACTCTGACGTGATAAATAAGAGTAGATAAATGCAATGAGCATAGTAAAATTTATTAATTTTCTTCTTTGACTCTGATAATAAATTTTAAGTAAGCACTTGTTTTCCTTTTATGTTAGCACAACCATTCATTATACAAATCACATAGACCTTTCATGCTCCTGTCAATTTCTATCATTTGTCAACTGCTTCTCTTAACAAAGTAAGAATTTTAGAAGTACATTATGCTTGTGTCCCAGAAATCACAATTCTACATTCAGTGGAGGCTGAACTCTGTAGTGAACAAAGGCAAATCATAGGAGCCTTCTTTATTCAATGAACAAAAAGAGAGAAAAAATGGTTTACATGTTCAAAATAAATTACATATTTTGCCTTTTTAGTTAAAGTATTTTAAAGTTATTAAAATGTTTGATGCCTGTAAATTAGTGAATTGATTTTTACATAGAACTCTGCATGCTGCCCATAAACTTGTTTAAATATGTCTTCATTTCGTGTTGCACCATCCTCACGCCCATGAAATTCATGGACGGAGTTAGATCTGGATGGCATTCATGTAAGATTTTCCAGTGTTGGGGCTTGACTGTCTCTCTCCTGAGGTAGATATGAGGTCCTAGACCTGGCCTCATGAACTTCCTCTCACTAATTCACTCTGGATATGCAGTGGTATGCAAGTACTGTGTGGGTCAGTATCCTCTGTTTTGTGTTGTGGTACCAAACAGTCCCCACACCCTTGTGGTTTAAATCCACAAACACCAGTTTCTTCTTTGAAGATTGTATTCATCACCTATAACAGTGGCTGTTGTTGTCCCTAGGTTTCCAAGAGGGAGAACCAGAGTGAATATACTCACAGTAGGAGGAAAAGGAGAACAAAGAAGGATATGTATTGACAATTAACTGTCCTGCCTGGAAGTGAGAAATTTCACTTTTGCTCCTAGCTCATGGGCCAAAACTAGTCATGGCTCCATCAGTCAAAAGGCTTAGAATGTGCATCGTTGCTGTGCTATGGAAGAGGAGAGAAGTGTTAATATCTAGTGTTAATTAACTAGTTAATATCTAGTTAATATCTAGCTAATATCACATTCCCTGACATCTTTACCTATTTCCTCACCACTCACTCTCTCTCTCTCTCTCTCTCTCTCTCTCTCTCAGGTGGAAGAGATTCTGCCATTTTTCTTCCATATTTGTGAGGCCCCTCTCCAAAAAGGCAAGTTAATTATTATTATTTTTTCATGTATTTATATTAGTTGGAGGCTAATTACTTTACAATATTGTAGTGTTTTTTTTCATACATTGATATGAATCAGCCATGGATTTACATGTGTTCCCCATCCTGAGCCCCCCTCCCGCCTCCCTCCCCATCCCATCCCTCTGGGTCTTCCTAGTGCACCAGCCCTGAGCACTTGTCTCATGCATCCAACCTGGACTGGCGATCTGTTTCACACTTGATAATATACATGTTTCAATGCTATTCTCTCAGATCATCCTATCTTCACCTTCTCCCACAGAGTCCAAAATTCTGTTCTATACAACTGTGTCTCTTTTTCTGTCTTGCATATAGGGTTATCATTACCATCTTTCTAAATTCCATATATATGTGTTAGTATACTGTATTGGTGTTTTTCTTTCTGGCTTACTTCACTCTGTATATTAAAAAGAATACATTGAATCAGTTCTAATGAGGTGGATGAAACTAGAGCCCATTATACAGAGTTTTTTTTTTTTTTTTTTTAATTCCATTGGGGTATAGTTGACTTACAAGGTTTTGTTAGTTTCAAATGTACAGCAAAAGGATTCAGTTATGTATATATTCCTTCTTTTTCAGATTCTTTTCCCATATAGTTTATTACAGAATATTGAGTTCCTTGTGCTACTACAGTAGGTCCTTGTTGGTTATCTATGTTATATATGGTAGTATATGTATGTTAATCTCAGGCTCCTAATTTATGACTTCCTCCCATATTTCTCTATTGGTAGTCATAAGTGTGATTTAAAGGCATGTGAGTCTGTTTCTATTTTGTAAATAAGTTCATTTGTATACATTTTTATTAGATTCCACATAGAAGCAATAGCATATAATATTTTTCTTTGTCTGATTTACTTAGCATGATAACCCCTGAGTCCATGTTGCTGCAAATGGCATTATCTCAATCTTTTATGACTAATATTCCATTGCATATATGTATCACATTTTCCTTATCCATTCATCTGTCAGTGGACATTTAATTTGCTTCCATGTCCTAGCTATTATAAATGGTGCTGCTGTGAACACTGGGGTACATGTGTCCTTTCAGACTATAGTTTTAATTGGATATATACCCAGTAAGCTAATTGTTTCTTGTCTTTTAGATAAACAGACAGTTCTGTCTTTAGAAAAACATGGGGATGGTGGAGGAATAGGATGGGGAGACCACTTTCTCACCTACAAATTCATCGAAAGAACATTTGAACGCTGAGCAAACTCCACAAAACAACTTCTGATCAGTAGCAGAGGACATCAGGCACCCGGAAAAGCAGCCCATTGTCTTCAAAAGGAGGTAGGACAAAATATAAGACAAAAAGAGAGACAAAAGAGTTAGGGATGGAGACCCGTCCCGGGAAGGGAGTCCTAATAGAGGAAGTTTCCAAACACCAGGAAACCCTCTCACTGGCGGGTCTGGGGGAAGTTTTCAAATCTCGGAGGGCAACCTAACCGGGGGAAAAAATAAATACACAGATTACATGCCTAAAAGCAACTCCCAGCAGAAAGGTACCAAGACGCTCACATCCACCACCAGCAAGTGGGGGCTGAACGGAGAGGAGCAGGCAGCATTGCTTAGGGTAATGACCAGGCCTGAATGCCCTGAGGGCAATCTGAGGGAGCTAACATGAGATAGCAACTTAAACTGTAGGATAGCAAGAGAGAGAGAAAATTCACCTGTGAAAAGCCCTAACCAAAGACATTGCCGTCCCGTTCGCAGAACAAAGGAAGGACTGAGCAATTCCAGAGAAGAGCTAGCCGGCTTTGGACTGGCCCATCCCCCGCTGGAGGCAGGAGGCAGGAGGGAGGGGAAAGGGGCAAACTCAGCCCCAGAGACAGCATCCCCTATCAAACTGCAAACAGTCTTCAGTTTCTAACCAAAGACTTCCTGAGATTCTGGATGGTTGACATCCACTGGGAGGGTCGCGAGTAGAGACCAGCTCCCCAGAAGAGACACAAGGTGCACCAGACCGGTGCGTGTGGAAACTGAGGCTGGGACCGCGGAGGGGATAAGGTGCACCGCACCTGGGGAGAGTGCACTCGTCAATCTCCTGGCTGCCTGAGCTGCTCAGGTGGGAAAGGCACAAAACGCAGGCCCAACCAAATCTAGGCCTTTGTGGAGTACCCAAAAACCTGAACCTGAGTGGCTTAGGCCTGGAAAGTGCACTCAACTTAGGGCCCACTCCCTGTAGAGCAATCTGGAACCTGAGCAGTGTAGATGGGAAAAGCACATGCGCCGTGAGCAGGGGCAAACCCAGTGTGGCCAGAATACTGCGAGTGCTCCCCACACACGCCAGTGACATTTGTCTGCAGTGCCCCTCCCTCCCCACAGCATGGCGGAACAAGTGAACCTAAACAAGAGACCACCTCCGCCCACTTGTGTCAGGGGGGATATTAGACACTGAAGAGATCTGCAAACACAAGCCAAATAAACAAAGGGAACCACTTTAGAAGTGACAGGTGCAACAGATTAAAATCCCTGTAGTTAACACAAACTACACTGGAAGGTATCAAAATAAGGAATCAAAAGAAATGAGGACACCCTCAGGGACCTCTGGGACAATGTGAAATGCCCCAACATTCGAATCATATAGGATTCCCAGAAGAAGAAGACAAAAAGAAAGGCCATGAGAAAATACTCAAGGAGATAATAGCAGAAATAGTCACACAGGTCCAAGAAACCCAGAGATTCCCAAACAGGATAAACCCAAGGTGAAACACCCCAAGACACATATTAATCAAATTAACAAAGATCAAACACAAAGAACAAATATTAAAAGCAGCAAGGGAGAAACAACAAATAACACACAAAGGGATTCCCATAAGGATAACAGCTGATCTATCAATAGAAACTCTTCAGGCCAGAAGGAAATGGCAGGACATACTTCAAGTAATGAAAGAGAATAATCTACAACCCAGATTACTGTACCCAGCAAGGATCTCATTCAGATATGAAGGAGAATTCAAAAGCTTTACCGACAAGCAAAAGCTGAGAGAATTCAGCACCACCAAATCAGCTCTTCAACAAATGTTAAAGGATCTTCTCTAGACAGGAAACACAGAAAGGTTGTATAAACATGAACCCAAAACAACAAAGAAAATGGCAACGGGACCATACCGATCAATAATTATCTTAAATGTAAATGGGTTGAATGCCCCAACCAAAAGACAAAGATTGGCTGGATGGATACAAAAACAAGACCCCTATATATGCTGTCTACAAGAGACTCACCTCAAAACAAGGGACACATACAGACTGAAAGTGAAGGGCTGGAAAAAATATTTCATGCAAATGGAGACCAAAAGAAAGCAGGAGTTGCAATACTCATATCAGATAAAATAGACTTTAAAGGCTGTGAAAAGAGACAAGGACATTACATAATGATCAAATTGATCAATGATCAATTGATATTGATCAATATCAGTCCAAGAAGAAGATATAACAATTATAAATATTTATATGCACCCAACCTAGGAGCACTGCAATATGTAAGGCAAATGCTAATGAGTATGAAAGGAGAAATTAACAATAACACAATAATAGTGGGAGACTTTAATACCCCACTCACACCTATGAATAGATCAACTAAACAGATAATGAACAAGGAAACACAAACTTTAAATGACAAAATGGACCAGCTAGACCTAATTGATATCTATAGGACATTTCACCCCCCAAAATCAATTTCACCTTTTTCTCAAGTGCACATGGAACCTTCTCCAGTATAGATCACATCCTGGGCCATAAATCTGGTCTTGGGAAATTCAAAAAAATTGAAATCATTCCAGTCATCTTTTCTGACCACAGTGCAGTAAGATTAGATCTCAATTACAGGAAAAAAACTATTAAAAATTCCAACATATGGAGGCTAAATAACATGCTTCTGAATAACCAACAAATCATAGAAGAAATCAAAAAAGAAATCAAAATATGCATAGAAATGAATGAAAATGAAAACACAACAACCCAAAACCTATAGGGCACTATAAAATCAGTGCTAAGGGGAAGGTTCATAGCAGTACAAACTTACCTCAAGAAACAAAAAAGTCAAATAAATAACCTAACACTACACCTAAAGCAACTACAGAAGGAAGAAATGAAGAATCCCAGGGTTAATAGAAGGAAAGAAATCTTAAAAATTAGGGAATAAATAAATGCAAAAGAAACAAAAAGAGACCATAGCAAAAATCAACAAAGCTAAAAGCTGGTTTTTTGAAAAGATAAACAAAATTGACAAACCGTTAGCCAGACTCATCAAGAAACAAAGGGAGGAGAACCAAATCAACAAAATTAGAAATGAAAATGGAGAGATCACAACAGACAATACTGAAATACAAAGGATCATAACAGACTACTACAAGCAGCTCTATGCCAATAAAATGCACAACTTGGAAGAAATGGGACAAATTCTTAGAAAAGTATAACTTTCCAAAACTGAACCAGGAAGAAATAGATCTTAACAGACCCATCACAAGCACGGAAATCGAAACTGTAATCAGAAATCTTCCAGCAAACAAAACCCCAGGACAAGAGGGCTTCACAGCTGAATTATACTAAAAATTTAGAGAAGAGCTAACACCTATCTTACTCAAACTCTTCCAGAAAATTGCAGAAGAAGATGGTGAGGCCACCATCACCCTAATTCCAAAACCAGACAAAGATGCAGACAAAGAAAATTGCAGAAAAAGATGGTGAGGCCATCATCACCCTAATTCCAAAACCAGACAAAGATGCCACAAAAAAGAAAACTACAGGCCAGTATCACTGATGAACATAGATGCAAAAATCCTTAACAAAATTCTAGCAAACAGAATCCAACAACATATTAAAAAAGATCATGCATCATGACCAAGTGGGCTTTATCCCAGGAATGCAAGGATTCTTTAATATCTGCAAATCAATCAATGTAATAGAATCCAACAACATATTAAAAAAGATCATGCATCATGACCAAGTGGGCTTTATCCCAGGAATGCAAGGATTCTTTAATATCTGCAAATCAATCAACATAATACACCACATTAACAAATTGAAAGATAAAAGCCATATGATTATATCAATGGATACAGAAAAAGCCTTTGACAAAATTCAATATCCATTTATGATAAAAACTCTCCAGAAAGCAGGAATAGAAGGAATGTACCTCAACATAATAAAAGCTATATATGACAAACCCACAGCAAACATTATCGTCAGTGGTGAAAAATTGAAAGCATTTCCCCTAAAATCAGGAACAAGACAAGGGTGCCCACTCTCACCACTACTATTCAACATAGTTTTGGAAGTTTTGGCCACAGGAATCAGAGCAGAAAAAGAAATAAAAGGAATCCAGATAGGAAAAGAAGAAGTAAAACTCTCACTATTTGCAGACGACATGATCCTCTACATAGAAAACCCTAAAGACTCTACCAGAAAATTACTAGAGCTAATCAATGAATATAGTAAAGTTGCAGGATATAAAATTAACACACAGAAATCCCTTGCATTCCTATACACTAACAATGAAAAAACAGAAAGAGAAATTAAGGAAACAATACCATTCACCATTGCAACAAAAAGAATAAAATACTTAGGAGTATATCTACCTAAAGAAACAAAAGACCTGTACATAGAAAACTATAAAACACTGATGAAAGAAATCAAGGAGGACACAAATAGATGGAGAAATATACTGTGTTATTGGATTGGAAGAATCAATATTGTTAAAATGAGTATACTACCCAAAGCAATCTATAGGTTCAATGCAATCCCTATCAAGCTACCAACGATATTCTTCACAGAACTAGAACAAATAATTTCACAATTTGTATGGAAATACAAAAAACCTCAAATAGCCAAAGCAATCTTGAGAAAGAAGAATGGAACTTGAGGAATCAACCTGCCTGACTTCAGGCTCTACTACAAAGCCACAGTCATCGAGACAGTATAGTACTGGCACAAAGACAGAAATATAGATCAGTGGAACAAAATAGAAAGCCCAGAGATAAATCCACAAACCTATGGACACCTTATCTTCGACAAAGGAGGCAAGAATATACAATGGAAAAAAGACAACCTCTTTAACAAGTGGTGCTGGGAAAGCTGGTCAACCACTTGTAAAAGAATGAAACTAGAACACTTTCTAACACCATATACAAGAATAAACTCAAAATAGATTAAAGATCTAAATGTAAGACAAGAAACTATAAAACTCCTAGAAGAGAACATAGGCAAAACACTCTCCGACATAAATCACAGCAAGATCCTCTATGACCCACCTCGCAGAATATTGGAAATAAAAGCAAAATAAACAAATGGGACCTAATGAAACTTAAAAGCTTTTGCACAATGAAGGAAACTACAAACAAGGTGAAAAGACAGCCTTCAGAATGGGAGAAAATAATATCAAACAAACAAACAGACAAAGGATTAATCTCAAAAATATACAAGCAACTCCTGCAGCTCAATTCCAGAAAAATAAATGACCCAATCAAAAAATGGGCCAAAGATCTAAACAGACGTTTCTCCAAAGAAGACATACAGATGGCTAACAAACACATGAAAAGATGCTCAACATCATTCATTATCAGAGAAGTGAAAATCAAAACCACAATGAGGTACCATTACACCCCAGTCAGGATGGCTGCTATCCAAAAGTCTGCAAGCAATAAATGCTGGAGAGGGTATGGAGAAAAGGGAACCCTCTTACACTGTTGGTGGGAATGCAAACTAGTCCAGCCACTATGGAGAACAGTGTGGAGATTCCTTAAAAAACTGGAAATAGAACTGCCATATGACCCAGCAATCCCACTCCTGGGCATACACACCAAGGAAGCCAGAACTGAAAGAGACGTGTGCACCCCAGTGTTCATCACAGCACTGTTTATAATAGCCAGGACATGGAAGCAACCTAGATGTCCATCAGCAGGCAAAATAAGAAAGCTGTTGTACATATACACAGTGGAATATTACTCAGTCATTAAAAAAATACATTTGAATCAGTTCTAATGAGATGGATGAAACTGAAGCCCATTATTCAGAGTGAAGTAAACCAGAAAGGTAAACACCAATACAATATACTATTGCATATATATGGCATTTAGAAAGATGGTAATGATAACCCTATATGCAAGACCGAAAAAGAGACACAGATGTATAGAACAGACTTTTGGACTCTATGGGAGAATGCAAGGGTGGGATGATCTGAGAGAACAGCATCAAAACATGTATATTATCAAGTGTGAAACAGATCGCCAGTCCAGGTTGGATGCATGAGACAAGTGCTCGGGGCTGGTGCACTGGGATGACCCAGAGGGATGGGATGGGGAGGGAGGTGGGAGGGGGGTTTCAGGATGGGGAACACATGTAAATCCATGGCTGATTCATGTCAGTGTATGGCAAAAACCACTGCAATATTATAAAGTAATTAGCCTCCAACTAATAAAAATAAATGAGGGGGAAAAAAAAGGAAAAACAAAGAAAAACATGGGAAAGATTGCTTTTCTAGTAAGTTCTTTACCTAATCAGATGAAATCCAATTATATTATGGAAAGTAATTAGCTTAATTCAAAGTCTACTAATGTGTTAATTTCATCTAAAAATATACCTTCACAGAAATATCTAGAATAACGTTTGACCAAATATCTGGATACCATGGCTTCAAAGTTAACATGTAGAATTAACCATTTCAGATATCATCAGATTGGAAAGATCATCTGCTAGCCAACCATCAAGAGGAGCTTCCCTGATGGATCAGTTGTAAGGAATCCTCCTGCTGATGCAGGAGGTGTGGGTTTGATGCCAGGGTTAAGAAAGCCCCTGGAGAAGGAAATAACAACCTGCTCCAGTATTCCTGCCTGGGAAATTCCATGTGCAGAGGAGCCTCGTGGGCTACAGTCCATGGGTGGCAAAAGAGTTGGACTCAACTTAGTAACTAAACAACAACAAACCATCTGGGTCAAGGTGAATAGAATTCCTTACCATGGGGGCCACTGCCCCACATGGCAACCAGTAGATCACGATGCACAGGAATCTGTGGTGATAATTACCAGTACTGTCCTATGAGTCAGACTGATGGGGAGACAATGAGGTTACATTTAAAAAAATCATAAAACTCTACTGGATAGAAAGTCAGCAGCTCCACAATGGAAAACCATAGTTTGTTTTCTAGTGTCCAGAGTGAGCGTTTCTCATGCCCAGATATCACTGATTAAAGGATAATTGAGTTCTCCTGTGTAAGGAAACTAATGTACCACTAGATCTGTACAAAATTATCATCCCAATCTTTTTCCAATGGACCTAAAGCCAGTGACCTGTAATACTTTAAATTAGGAAGGGGACCACCCAGGTCTTTTCAGGGTTTGTAGATGCAGAACATGAGCTGACAGTGATTCTAGGAGAACCAAAGTGCTATTATATATTTTTGGCTGGGGAGGTTGGAATTGCTTTTATTGGGATGAGTGCAGCAGGCCCACAGGGCTATTATATTTTAGCTGTTGGGCTGCAGGTAAATGGTGGCCAGGGGATCCATAGACTCTTGGTCCAAGTTCCTCTCAAAGGGGATTCAGCAGGTCTGGAAAACTATCCAACTTCCCCACTACCACCCAGGACTTAAGTACATAATACAGATAAATATACACAATATCATACCAATTCCCTAATCTTTGGGGTATAAATGTATAATTGAAGAAAGGGAGATGTGAGGGACCCTAAAAGCCCATAACTCCTTCAACTGGAAAAAAAGTGATCAGAAGCAAAATGACCTTCTGAGTGGGACACCAAAGGTGAATGCTCCCTCAAAGACACAAAGCATTCAGTGGTGTTGGACTCTATTTTGGCCTCCATCTAATTCATTTATAGGATTTTTGATAAGTAAACAGATGGATCCTTGTGGGTGGCCTAGAACTACCATAAAATTAAGTATATGAAACCCCAGTGCTGTTCTGTGCTGGATGCAATATCATTACCAAAAGAAATCAATACATACTGTACTTTTTGGTAAGCTTTTATTGATTTGGAAAATGTGTTCTTTTCTAGTCTCCAAAAGAAAGAGCACAAAAGTAGTTCAAATCCACCTGGGAAGATTTATAGAAAATCCACTCTCTGAGGTTAACTCCATCCTCTCTAGATGAGCAGACCTTCTTTACCTTGTCACCCGCTAGAATATCACTGTGGTTCTCTAGTTTCATCCTCTCCTGTGAACTGGATTTTATGAGCAGAGGATCACAAATACTTTGGCAGCAAATGTGCTGAGAGTAAGAGAGAAACTGTGCACAATATGGTACTGCCGATGTTTTGTTCCTCAGTTGTGCCTGATCCTTTGTGACCCAAGGACTGTAGCCCGCCAGACTCCTCTGTCCATGGATTTCCCAGGCAAGAACACTGGAGTGGGTTGCCATTCTCTTCTCCAGGGGATCTTCCTGACCCAGGGATCAAACTCATACCTCCTGTGTCTCCTGCATTGCAGGTGGATTCTTTACCCACTGAATCACTGGAGAAGCTCAGTCTCATGAATTTTGTTTATGCCCAGCCAACAAAAAGACAAACTTGAACCTGGCTCATAGGGTCATAGGTGATTTACCTTGATATGACAGTGAGGTCAAAAATGACTGGAGCTACACTGAAGTTCCATTCTGGTGTAATTGTGAAGGAAAATGATGAGTAGGTAGTAGATAGACTACTAAGTAGGTAGACTTTTAAGCAGTGCACATGGACATCTATGTTATATAGAGAGGGACATGTGGTCTGAGCTAAGAATGTATGAAGATTCTTGGTTAGTGGTAAATGGTTGCACACTGGCACAGATGAGGAGGTTAGAGAGAGGCAGTTTGGGGGAAGAGGTATGAGGACCCGAGGTGCTCAGATATTGTACCTTACACTGATTTCCACCAGAGAGCTCCTCGGAGAGGAAGCATTCATGTCAAGGTGGGCAGCCAACCTCTGTCTTCAGTAGCCCCGCTTGATAAACCCATTAATAAGAAAACCACAGCGGCAGCATGTACTACCTCCCTTCAAATATTTTTAGCCATCAGCTCTGTTCAGTTCAGTTCAGTCGCTGAGTCATGTCTGACTCTTTGCAACCCCATGAACCGCAGCATGCCAGGCTTCCCTGTCCATCACCAACTCCTGGAGCTTGATCAAACTCATGTCCATTGAGATGGTGATGTCATCCCACCATCTCATCCTTTGTCATCCCCTTCTCCTCCTGCCTTCAATCTTTCCCAGCATCAGGGTCTTTTCCAATGAGTCAGTTCTTCAAATCAGGTGGCGAAAGTATTGGAGTTTCAGCTTCAGCATCAGTTCTTCCAATGAACAGCCAGGACTGATCTCCTTTAGGATGGACTGGTTGGATCTCCTTGCAGTCCAAGGGGCTCTCAAGAGTCTTCTCCAACACCACATTCCAAAAGCATCAATTCTTTGGTGTTCAGCTTTCTTTATAGTCCAACTCTCACATCCATACACGACTACTGGAAAAACCATACCTTTGACTAGAGGGTAAAGTAATGTCTCTCTCTATATATATTATATATTATATTATATATATATATATATATATATATATATATATATATATATAAAATACATACATACCATTCTAGTATTCTTAGGCTTCCCTGGTGATGCAGCTGGTAAAGAATCTGCCTACTGGGTTCAGCCCCTGGGTTGGGAAGATCCCCTGGAGAAGGAAATGGCTACCCAATGCAGTGTTCTGGCCTGGGGAATTCCAAAGACTCTATAGTCCATAGGGTTGCCCAAAAAGTCAGACATGACTGACTTTCACCAAAACATACATATATATATATTATATATATATATATATAATTTTCCAATATGATCTATCATAGTTCCCTGTGCTATGTGGTACAACCTTGTTGCTTATCTGTTCTATATATAATAGTCATAGTCTGCCTGTATAAATCCCATACTTCCAATCCATCCCTCTCCTACACCCTGCTTGGCAACCGCGAGTCTGTTCTCTAGGTCTATGAGTCTGCTTCTGTTTCATAGATAATTTCATTAAAAATAGCCACACATAGCAAAAGCAAAATTGCTCCATAAACAGTACTTTAACAAGATAAATGGAAAAGACTGAATATAATTGCAATTCATATCATAGAAAATCATTATTCCTGATATGTAAAAACATTATCAAAAGCGAATACAAAGACTAGCAATCATTTGGAAAAATGACAAGTAATAGGAGTATGGCATTCAAAGAAAAAGAAGTGTAGTGGATAAAATGATTGCTTAAAAATACATTATCTATAGAGAAAAAATAGATATGATAACTCAGTATCTTTAAATCTACATTTGTTTTGCTTGATACTGAAACTGAATAAATATTTGTTCAATTATAAAACAAAATGAAACCAACATTTTGAAAAGTGATTCCTAAAATCCAAAGCAAAGAGACCCAAGTCCATTTCTCTGGATGTCAATGGTTTAGTCACACAGAGTAAATGTTCCAAGGTATTTTAAAGATCCCTACTGGGTTATAAGCCAAGAGCAAAATGAACTGTAAGAAAGACTTAAACATTTTTCCAAAACTGTATTTAATTGATAATATTTATGTTACTCTGAACCTATTAGGTATATCTATATATAAGTGTATATCTCTGAATCATATATATGTATGTGTTTATACATATGTATATATACACATATGCATGAATTTGATAAAAAGTAAGTATATTAATATCATATGCAAATAGGAGTCTTACTATAAGAGAAAAACACAAAAATCAAATTATATAAAAACTCTGAAATAGGTAAAATATTGTAACTCTAAATTTGAATGGGAGATACTGATCACGAATTCATGATGTATTTTAATTTAAAATAACAAAAGAAACATATAAATTATATATGATATCATTATAAACATATGCATACATATATGTACTTTTTTTGCCTCTACTCCCACCTCCAAAGTTCCAGAATAAATGATGACTCAATAGCATTGATTACTCCAAGTGTCTACACTGTGCTTTCTCATGCCATTTCTCATTCAGGGGAACTAGTATTCCTTAGATAGGTGACTGATTTTAGATCTGCAGCAAGACATATACAAATGAAACTAAACAGTATTATCATCCAGAAATCAAAGGATCTTTAAAAAATTATTGAATTCACCATAAAAGGGCACCAATGTCAACTTTTCAACGTCAGCTTGAAAAGGCTCCCATTCACCAAAGATGAGACAGTGCAAGAAATGAGAACAAGCCCACACTGTGAATTGGGCAACAAAATGTTGGTGAAAAGTCGTCTTCTTTCTATGAGAATTCTGTTAATAAGTGGCGTAATTACAATATGGCATTTGTAGAATCCTAAATAAGATAATAGACTATACCATCCATGACCTCCAAAATCATTAAATGAAAAACCAAGGGGAATTTTATAATAAATAAATGGAAATGATTCCACTAATCAATTTTACCACCAAAAAAAAAAAAAGAGAAACCATAGCTATAACTGAAGTGTCTTCTGATACAACGTAAGCAGGAATATATTGAACCAAATATAATATATTCTTGACAAAAATCAAACCTAAATCTAACCAAGCCTCTTCCTCTGAACACCAGTTTATCAGAGCATAGATAGAACATATTATCAAACAGTGGGATCCAGTCAGCCAAACCTAGATGATAGATCACTCTACGGGCAAAATGTTCTGGTTTTCTTGATAACAAATGGCAAGAAGAAAATACAAGAGGGGACTCTAGATTAAAACAAATTCTAGCAAGCAAATTCAATAAATGGATTGTGAATCC
Source organism: Cervus elaphus (assembly GCF_910594005.1). Lineage (NCBI taxonomy): Eukaryota > Metazoa > Chordata > Mammalia > Artiodactyla > Cervidae > Cervus > Cervus elaphus. Next base: position 3,974,576 of record NC_057843.1, on the reverse strand, counting down.
TGATTTAAGCAAATCAGCTTAAAAATTTGATAATGAATTTTAATAATGTGTATGTGTTTGATAATATTATGGAAATTGTGTTAATATGTTTAAGAGTTTAGCTTGTTATTTGAGTGATGTTGTGTAATGCATGAGAAACATATTTGACTATATTCAAATTTGTTACATAATAGATGATCTGAAAAACATTTATATTTGCTTAATTTTTTGCTTTGAGATTAAGTCCTTGACTAAGAGTAGGTAACATTATAAATTCATTCAGTATATAAGCCCTACAACTATAATTTACATATTAAAACACTTTTCTTAAAAACAGCAGAGTAATCAAACAAAATTAATGGCTTATTGCTGCTTCTTTGTCTAGGTGAAGTGACCAACAGTTATTCCAATGGTCAATGAAAAAAAAAAAGAAAAAACAACACTTGAAAAAATTTACATTTGTCTCTTTGTCATTTCTTATAATTATTAACTTACAGTCTCTTCCATGATAATATATCTTAAATAAATATAAATAGTTGGTCAAAAATATTATATTTCCATAGGTGGTGACTATCCTTGTGATTATATTGAACACACTGTATACTCTAGAATGATTCCCTCATTTCAACATCTTTAACTGGATCACACCTGCAAAGTCCCTGTTACCACTTAGAGTAACATATTAGAAGATTCTGAGGATTAAAACAGGGACATCTTTTATACCTGTGGACCTACCACACTATAATATTCATCTGTGATTTCTTTTCAAATTACAGATACAAATTTGAGGTATTGAATAGATATATTTTTTGTTATCATCATTTTCCATCCATCAGGAGTTTTAGTCAAAAAGATCATTTTTATTTTGGTCTCTTTCTAACTTTTCATTACATGCCAACACATGATGAACGTGAGACAAACAACAACACTGACAAGAGTCCCAGATGGATCTTGGATGGGGTGTCGCCAGGAAGCAGGGTTTCATCTAGTTATTTTTGTGCTGTTGTGTGAGACATGAGAAAAATGAAAACTTTGTGGGGTTGGTTTTAAAAGATAACACTTTTTTATCATATCCATGTTGACTTTTATTAAATTAAGATATAGCACATACTATGTGCCAGACGCCTTCCTGAGACTATAAATATCACTGTGGTTTCCCTTCAAGTACTCTTTCCAGCCTTGTTACAAGTGAGGACACCAAAGCACAGAGTCCAGATGCACTGCTTAAAAGGCACCGTGGGGGCTCACACCCGAGCAAGAACAGCCTTCAGATTGAGCCGTCACACTAGGGCTTTCTGCGAGTCAGCAAGCACAGGTAGACATTAAAGCAATGAGTTTTACTGCACTGTTGTTATTGCTCAGTTGCCAAGTCATGTCCAACTGTCTGTGATCACAAAAACTGCATCGTGCCAGGCTTCCCTGTCCTTCACTATCTCCCTAGCTCGCACAAACTCATGTCCATTGACTCAGTGATGCCATCCAACCATCTTATCCTCTGTCACCCCCTTTTTGCCCTCAATCTTTCCCAAAATCAGGGTCTTTTCCAGTGAATTGGATCTTCGCGTCAGGTGGCTGGTAATGGAGCTTCAGCTTCACCGTTAGTCCTTCTAATGAAGATTCAGGATTAATTTCCTTTAGAAATGACTGGTTTCATTTCCTTGTAGTCCAAGGGACTCTCAAGAGTCTTTTCCAGTAACACAGTTTGAAAGCATCAATTCTTGAGCACTAAGCCTTCTTTACGGTGCAACTTACACAGCCATACATGAGTATTGGAAAAACCATAGCTTTGAATATACAGACTTTGTCAGTAAAGTGATGTCTCTGCTTTTTAATGTTTGTCATAGCTTTTCTTCCAAGGAGCAAGCATCTTTTAATTTTATGGTTGCAGACACTGTCTACAGTGATTTTGAATTCCAAGAAAATAAATTATGTCACTGTTTCTGTTTTTTCCCCATCTATTTGCCATGAAGTGATGAGACCAGATGCCATGATCTCCATTTTTTGAATGTTGAGTTTTAGATCAGGTTTTTCACTCCTCTTTCATATTCATCAAGAGGCTCTTTAGTTCTTCTTTGCTTTCTGTCATTAAAGTGCTATGATCTGCATATCTCAGGTTGTTGATATTTCTCCAGGCAGTCTTGATTCCAGATTGTGATTCATCCAGCCTGGCATTTCACATGATGTACACTGTATAGAAGTTTAATAAGCAGGGTAGCAATAAACAGCCTTAACATACTCCTTTGCCAGTTTGGAAACAGTCCATTGTTTCATGTTAAGTACTAACTGGTACTTCTTGTCCTGCATACAGATTTCTCAGGAGGTAGGTAAGGTGATCTGGTATTTCCATCTCTTTAAGAATTTTCCACAGTTTATTGTGATCCACAGAGTCAAAGGCTTTAGCACAGTCAATGAAGCAGAAGTAGATTCTTTTTTGAATTCCCTTTCTTTTTCTATGGTCCAGTGGACATGGGCAATTTGATCTATGATTCCTCTGCCTCTTCTAAATCCAGCTTGTACATCTGGAATTTCTTGATTCACATACTTCTGAAGACTAGCTTGAAGGACTTGGGCATGATCTTGTTAGCATGTGAAATGAGTGCAATTGTACAGTAGTCTGAACATTTTTTGGTATTGCCTGTCTTTGGGATTTAAAAGAAAACTGACTTTTTCCAGTCCTGGGGCCACTGCTGTGTTTTCCAAATTTGTTAACATATTGAATTCAGTGCTTTAACATAAAATCTTTTAGGATTTGAAATAGCTTAGCTAGAATTCCATCACCTTCTTATCTTTGTTTGTGGTAATGCTTCCACCTGATTTCACACTCTAAGATGTCTGACTCTAGGTGAGTGATCACACCATCGTGGCTATCAGAGTCATTCAGAACTCTTTTGTACAGTTCTTCTGTGTATTCTTGCCACCTTTTCTTAATATATTATGCTTCTGTTGGATACATGCCATTTCTGTCCTTTATTGTGTCTATCTTTGCATGAAATTTTCCCTTGGAATCTCTAATTTTCTTGAAGAGATCTCTAGTCTTTCCCATTCTACTGTTTCTTTGAATTGTTCACTTAAGAAGACTTTCTTATCTCTGAACTCTGCATTCAGTTGGGTATATCTTTCCCTTTCACTTCTCTTTCACTTCTTTTCTTAGCTATTTGTAAGGCCTCTTCAGACAACCATTTTGCCTTCTTGCATTTCTTTATCTTGGGGATGGTTTTGTTCACATCTTGTACAATGTTACGAACTTCCACCCATAGTTCTTCAGGCACTCTTTCAGATCTAATCCCTTGAATCTATTTGTCACCTCCATAAAGGATTTGCTTTAGGTCATACCTGAATGGTCTTGTGGTTTTCCCTAGTTTCTTCAAGTTGAGTCTGAATTTTACAATAATGAGCTGATGATCCAAGCTAGAGTCAGCTTCTGGTCTTGTTTTTGCTGACTGTATAGAGCAAAAATAAACCATCTTTGGCTGCAAAGAATATAATCAATCTGATTTCAGTATTGACCACCTGGTGATGCCCATTTGTAGACTTGTCTCTTGTGTTGTTGGAAGGTGTTTGCTATGACAAGTGCATTCTCTTGGCAAAACTGTTAGTCTATGTCCTGCTTTATTTTGTATTCCAAGGCCAAACTTTCCTGTTATTCCATGTATCTCTTGACTACCTACTTTTGTATTCCAGTCCCCTATGATGAAAATGACATCTTTTTTTTTTTTTTCTTTTGGTGGTAGTTCTAGAAAGTCTTGTATGTCTTCATAGAATTGTTCAACTTCAGCTTCTTTGGCATTATTTGTTGGGGCATAGGCTTGGATCACTGTGACGTTGAGTGGTTTGCCTTGAAAATGAACAAGGATCATTCTGTCATTTTTGAGACTGTACCCAAGTACTGCATTTCAGAATCTCTTTTTGACTATGAGGGCCACTCCATTTCTTCTAAGGGTAGTAGATTTCTACTAGAAATGAATAGGCTACTATTTCTTATAATAGCCAACAGTAGTGAATATAATGATCACCTGAAATAAATTTGCCCATTTCCATCCATTTTAGTTCACTGATTCCTAAAATGTCAATGTTCACTTTTGCCATTTCCTGTTTGAGCATATCCACTTTACTTTGATTCAAGGGCCTAACATTCCAGGGTCCTATGCAATATTGTTCTTTACAGCTTCAGACTTTATTTTCACCACCAGACACATCCGCAAATGGGGCTCATTTTTCTTTGGCTCTGACCCTTCATTGTTCCTAGAGGTATTTCTCTACTCTTCTCCAGTAGTATATTGGACACCTACCAACCTGGGAGGCTCATCTTTCAGTGTCTTACATTTTTGCCTTTTCATACTGTTCATGAGGTTCTCCAGCCAGGAAGACTGAATTGGTTTGCCATTCTCTTCTCCAGTGGACCACATTTTGTCAGGCCCTGACCAGCAGGAACATGCCCTTCAGCTGATCCATGTAGCTGGAGGACACGAAGGCAACCTAGTTGTACCACTGCTGGTCCTCTTGAAGGCGTAAACCTACTCTGGCTTCTGGGTATTGGTCAATGCACCACCCGGGGGCCTGGGCAAAGGCCTTGCTGGATTTGTTGGCTAGAGTCAGTCAATGCTGGAGGATGCACAGGAAGAGCAGGCTCTCTGCTGACACCAGAGTTTCTTCCATTGCAAGCCCCTAGATATATAGAGCTTGTTTCATCCACAAAGAAAGATGTTCGTCCATCCCAACTTACAGTCAAGGTATAAGTATCTTTGGGTTTGGGTGCCAGGGTCGATGCCCTTCACAGCCATCATTTACACACTCAACATGTATCTTGAGTGACCTGTGCCTAGCTATTGAGTTCAGGTCACTTATAGAGACTCCTCCTTTAATTTAATTTCTTCCAAATATCTCAAGTTTCTAGTACATCAAAACTATGAAAATAATTGCAAATTTCAACAGGAAATGATTGAAGGTAAAAATGATTTAAAGATTGAATTACCTAATGGGAGATGCCATGTGCACACACACACACATTTATGTGTCATGTCTGTTACATAACAAAAATATATTTGAGTGTGTGAAAGTGAAAGTGTTAGTCATTCAGTTGTGCCTGACATTTTGTGACCCCATGGACTGTAGCTTGCCAGGCTCCTCTGTCCATAGGATTCTCCAGGCAAGAACACTGGGGAGAGTAACTAGTCCCTTCATATTTGAGTGTATACACACATGTAAATGCATATACATGTGGTATATTTACACATATATGTATATATACCTTATATTATGAACTACCATTTCAGAAGTATAATTAATGTCTTAAAAATAATGTAAAACACTTACATCACTTAACAGCAACCAATATAAAAATAACATTTTTGGTTAAAGTTCTTTTTTAATAAGATTATTAAATTTACCTTGCTCAACATGGCTTATATATTACCTATGTCTTTATGTATTAATTCAAAATGTTGGAATGTAAATTTAAAGTTATTTGAAGATAAGAGGCTAAATTATTGCTAGTTTCTTAAAACCAAATAAAAAGAGATAACTTCATGACATTTCTATGATTTCAAGAAATTTGCCAAAATATATTAACACTCTTGCAATTTAAAATTTTAGAGCTTTAAGAACAGGCAAACTGGTAGTGACAATTTCAATTCCATTGTTTACTAACACAGCCAAAAAAAATTTTATGTCAAAATTTACATATTTCTACTGCTTTGAATTATTATAGTAATAGTGATTTTTATTTTATCCTATACTCAATTTATTTTTCCAAAAATCTTATTTCTAAAAATTGGGTTAAAATTTCTAAAAATTTCTTCCCTGGTCAGTAAAGAATCTGCCTGAAATGCAGGAAATCTGTGTTTGATCCCTGGGCTGGGAAGATCTCCTTTAAAGGACATGGCAACCCACTCCAGTATTCTTGCATGGAGAATCCTCATGGACAGAGAAGCCTGGCCAGCTACAGTCCATGGGTTTGCAGAGTCAGACATGACTGAGTGACTAAGCACATTATTAGAAAAAAATATGTAAAGTCATGAAATATATGCTTTTGTTTAGAGAATTTTGAGAATTTCTGCTTTTAAATTTCTTACCCCATTTTGCTTTGTGTTTTGGCATATGACTAACAACAAAATGATTTTTTTAAAGCTTACAAGGCAAATAGATCTTATAAAACAGATCTTGGGGAAATCTTATAAATTTAGGGGAGAAAAAAGCCTCAGCAAGCAGTAAAAACCTAAACAGCTCAATATAAAATGTAAACAAAGGATTTGTGTAGATATTTATGCAAAAAGGATATATAAGTTGCCAATAAGTACATGAAAATATGATCAAGATTACTATTTTAGGGAAATGCAAAATTTAACCACAATAATAAAATTATTCAGTTCAGTTCAGTTGCTCAGTTGTGTCTGACTCTTTGCGATCCCATGTACTGCAACACGCCAGACTTCCCTGTCCATCAGCAACTCCTCAAGCCTGCTCAAACTCATGTCCATCAAGTTGGTGATGCCATCCAACCATCTCATCCTCTGACATCCCTTTCTCCTCCTGTCTTCAATTGTTCCCAGCCTCAGGGTCTTTTCCAGTCAGTCAGTCCTTCACATCAGGTGGCAAAACATTGGAGCTTCAGCTTCAGCATTAGTCCTTCCAGTGAGTATTCAGGACTGATTAATTTTACTTTAACTTAAAAATGAATCTAGGATAAAGGAATTGGCATATTTCATATAAATGTTTTTCTACCACAAAAATATAACTACAAAAAACCAGTACCTGAGTGTAAGTGTGTGTGTGTGTGTATGTATGTGCCTACACAGGAGTGGACACACACATGTGCTCACTTGGTACAGTTGAAAGTATTAAGTGTGTGTAGAATACATTTCTTTTTACTCCATGTTTCCATTTTGGATGTATTCAGACTCTATTGCTTCATTAGATAAGGAAATCAGCAAAAACACAATTATATATATTCTCACCTCATTTTTCCATATCTCTTGTCTTTATTTAGCTAGATTATAAATTTTACTGCTTAATTTTATTTACATTTAATTTTGCATGTTGTTCCTTCTGGAGAAGGAAATGGCAACCCACTCCAGTACTCTTGCCTGGAAAGTCCCATGAATGGAGGAGCCTGGTAAACTACTGTCCGTGAGGTCACAAAGAGTCAGACACAACTGAGTGACTTCACTTTATTTTTACTTTTTTAAATGTTGTAGTGTGAGTAACTCAGTCGTGTCTGACTCTTTGCAGCCTCATGGATCGTAGCCCACCTGGGTTCTCTGTCCATGGGATTCTCCAGGTAGTACTGGAGCAGGTAGCCATTCCCATCTCCAGGGGATCTGCCCAACCAGGGCATCAAACCAAAGTCTCCTGCATTACAGGCAGATTCTTTACCATCTGAGCCACCAGGGAAGCCTGTTCCTATAAATTCCTTCTCTCCATGAGTTCCAGTTCTATATTTACAGGAATTTAATGCCCATCAGTAGTTTAACTTTTTTGTTTCTAGAGTGTTTAATTTCCTTCATTTCATAGTCTGCATGGCACTGTCAGATCATTTTATTCAGAAAGGCCCACGTGTTCTCTGTTCCCTGTCTTCTCATGTGTTTGAGAACATTAGTCAGTTAACTTCATCCTGAAGACACTTTGGACAGTCACTGTATTGCATTTGCACCTGTAGACATTGTTCCATACATTTTGATGTATTTTGTTGCTGTGAAGACACTTAGACCCAAACTTCAAAGATCATTTGCCACATCTATGTTTGGATATTCAGAGAACATGGTTTAGCCATAAGGTTCAGTAATGTCATCAGTATCCTCTTTGAAGTGATTTTTTAATTCATTTTTCCCAAGGGAATATTATACAGTTTTTATTCAGGAGTTTGATTTTTCCTTTATTTCTGGAAAGCATGACTGTATTTGTCTTAGCATAATTTATTTGCCTGGTGTTTCATTCACTTAGATCTCTTCTTTAAGAAGACTAGCATCTGTGTATTTTGGACTTTATTTTGCTGCCTTCCTTGTCAATCATCTTCTATCAAATCATTTTTATACGTGAGCTTTTTTCTATTTTGTTTCCTGGGGGTTTTCAAGTTTGGTTGCAATGCCTCTTTTCAGTTGTGTTTATTAACATTTCATTTTTCTAAGACAACTTTGTTTTCTGCACACCTTTTGTTTTTATTTCATCTACCCTCAGTAAGACCAAATGCATTTTAATCTCTATTTGCTATATCATAATCTCTTCTCTGAACCATTGTTCTTCATTTTTACATTTTTAAATTTTTTGTGTTAATAGAAAAGTTAAAGTGTTTGATTACTTTTTTTTCTGTTACATTTTTTCTCTGTAATAGTCATGAATTTCATTGGTTGTCTACATTTATTATGTCTTACTCATCTAATTTTAGCTTATGCTTCTGTCTTTTTTTTTTTTTTTTTTTTTGCGATTTTTTTGAGCTGAGGTCAGGCTGGGATAGGTATGGATTCCTGTGTGGTTATGGAGTAGAGCAATGTCCTTTTTGGTGTGTGTGTGTGTGTGTGTGTGTGTGTGTGTGTGTGATGTTTTCATGGAGAGAGAGGCTGCTGGAGTGCTCTCCAAGCCTTATGAGGATTTGTTCTAAGACCATATACAAATTATTTCCTCTAGAAGCTTGTGATTTCTTTTTGTTCAATCTACACACCAGTGAATTTGAGCTTTATAGTACCTGAGTTGTAGTTGTGTTCCTTTCTTTTAACTTTGAATAAAGTAGTGATATTTCTCAATATTCTTTCTCAGTGAAGTTGGAAATAGAGTAGTGAGCAAAAATGCCTTCCTTTGGCCATCAGATCTGGAGCTTGAAAAACATGTAATAACTTGCAGATTTTCAAAAGGTATATCTCAACACTTTTCTCTTTTATTAAAGTACAATATTATATGTTATGGGTGTACCACATAGTGATTCACAATTCTTAAAGGTTATTTCCACTTATGGTTGTAAAATATTGCTATGCTCCCTGTGTTATACAGTATACACTTGTAGCTTATTTTGTACCTAATAGTTTGTAGCTCTTAATCCCCTTTGTATTGCCCTTCTGTGCTTCTCCTTCCCCTTTGGTAAACACTAGCTTGTTCCTATGCCAGTGAGTTTGCTTTTTTCCATTATATTCACTAGTATTTTGTATTTTTTAGATTCCACTTATAAGTGATTCCATACAATATAGCCTAATGCCTTCCAAGTCCATCCATGTTGCTGCAAATGGTAAAATTTCATTCTTTTTTATGACCTGATTAAAAATAGAACTGAATAGACATTTTTCCAGAGATAAAATACAGAATGTCAACAGGCACATGAGATGATGCTCAACAACACTGGTCATCAAGGAAATGCAAGTGAAAACCACTTTGAGGTATCAGCTCAAAACTGTCAGGATAGTCATCATCCAAAAAGACAAATAACAAATGCTGGAGGGTGTGGAGAAAAGGGAACTCCCTTACACTGTTGGTGGGAATGTAAATTGGGGCAGCCACTTTGGAGAACAGTATGGAGGCGCCTCAAAAAACTAAAAATAGAACTGTCACATAACGTAGCAATTCTACTTCTGGGTATGCGTGTGAAAAAAACAAAGCCACTGATTCAAAATGATCCACATACCTTGGTCTTCACTTCAGCATAATTTATAATAGCTGAGATACAGAAGCAACCCAGGTGTCCATTAACCAATGAATGGCTAAAGAAAATGTGGTATATATAGATAATGGAATACTGTCAGACAAATAGATATTGCTCAGTGGTGTCCAATTGTTTGCAACCCCATGGACTGTATAGCCTGTCAGTTTCCTCTGTCCATGGTATTCTCCAGGCAAGAATACTGGAGTGGATAGCCATTGCCTTCTCCAGGGGATCTTTCCAACCCAGGGATAAAACCCAGGTCTCCTGCATTGCAGGCAAATTCTTTACTGTCTGAGCTACCAGGGAAGCTCAATGGAATACTACTCTACCATAAAACTCAGTCCACCTACCTACACAATCACTCTTCAGCTCATTCTTTCACACAGATTTTTATCATCAAAAAGCAAATATACAAATTTTTTTGAAAGAAGAATTTTGTTTCATTCCTTTTTATGTCCATTAAAAAGGAATGAAACAAAATTCTTGTTTAGGAAAAAACTTATATATTTGCTTTTTATTGCTCAAAATCTGTGTGATAGAATGAGCTGAAGAGTGACTGTGTAATTAGGTGCAATGAGTTAGTAGACATCTGGGAATATCAAAGTATTCAAAGTAGTAAGTTAGTAAAACTCCAATTTTCTTGTAAACTATTTCAAAGAAACAGTATTGATGCAATTTCTGAAATAAACAAAACATATAGCATTATAAGGTTTCTAAGTTAGTCTCCTCCAGGTTTAAATTTGGTTTTGGGAACAATCTCTATATCTTAAAACAATAAAAGAAGCTTGTATATCTGGACATGATCATTGGAAGGTTTTCCAGCAGTAATTACTTTTTTCTTTGTAAAGCTGAATAGCATCAAAATTACAAAATCAGCACGTGTCCTCATATGTAATTATGATAAGCTTTAATATATACTCTTACATATCTTAGTAACATCATTTGCAAACAAAAAAAAGAAATTTAGTTTGACTAAAATTTAGACAATCTTACAAAGGGTTTGATTACATTATCACAATAGCTTTAGTTAAACTGTAAAGAACCTAGAAATACAGCTTGGCTTAGTAAGCATATTTTTAGGCACCTAAGAAGCAATAAAATGTGAGATTTATGATTTTGATTAAAATGGATGGAAACAGAGTTTTACTTATAAAGCTTTTCAGTGATTTTTTTTTCTGCATGAATTTTTCCAAGAGTCTTAAAACCTTACTTTTATAATCCTTACTCTGTAGTTAATAAACTCCATTGCTAGCACCAAAACGTTTTGTGACGCAGTTTGACTTTGCTTTATAAAGAATGAATAACATCATATGAAAGATTTTAGACATTTTGTATAATATTGCTGGACTGGTATGAATATATCTCAATTTGAAAATACCTCTATTGTTTTCATTTTTGTGATTTGCGGTTTACTAATCACTGTGAAATGCTTCTATATATCTGTTACAGTGCACAATCTAGAATACCATTAGACTAGGAGATTTTGTAGAAGAAATAATAGCTTTGGAAAGATCACTTTCCAGCAGGACCCAGCAATATGTGTGTGTGTGTGTTTTTAATTATTGTTATTTATTTTTGGCCATGCTGGATGTTCATTGCTGCAAGGGCTTTTCTCTAGTTGTGGTGAGTGGGGGCTACTCTCCAGTTGTGATGTGTGGGCTTCTCATTGCTGTGGAGCATGGGCTCTAGACGCACAGGCTCAATAGTTGCAACACACAGGATTTGTTGCTTCAAGACAGGTGGGATCTTCCCAAATCAATGATTGAACTCCTCTCCTGCATTGACAGGTGGATTCTTTACCACTGAGTCACCAGGGAAGCTCCCCCAGTAACGTGTTGATGGATATTTTATCTTGCCATTTGCAAGTTTAATTGGCCTAATCCAAAATACAATATCCAGGACAAAAATCTGCATTTAATTAAGAATTTACATTAATTTCAAAGCAAGATAATGCCCCCTCAAATATTTTAGGTTAACAAAATCAATAAAAATATTGGCACTATCTTTTTTATCATCGCATCTTATTAGAATGCTTTGCAGATGTGCTCAGCATATCAGTTTTTTAGATGAGATGTTCTGGGTTAATACTCGAAGCCTGGCTTGCATTTCACCAGTACCAATATCACTACTGACAAGTCAAGTTGCTTTGAACTGGCAATCATCAGAGGGACGACAGATAAACCTCACGTTATAGTCACTAACCTGACTCATACTGGCTTTCCAAATTTGTGTTTAATTATGTAACTTTGGTAGCTTGAAATCAACCATTGTGGAAGTTTTTGCACCATGGAAATCAGCAAATACCATAAGTGAAGGCCTTTTTTTTTTTTAATTTGAGAGAACTGGTTTTTAAACATTTGCCAGCATACCATGGCCTATTCACGCCAAGGAGAAATGAAAGTTTTCATTAATACAGGATATACATAGCAGGAGGAGATGGCAGGATATTGTCTGTGAGTGTATCAATGCCCCACTGACACTTAGATTCAACCTTATGGAAGAATCAAGTGGTAATAAAATGTCATGCAGGAGACAAGCCACAGTTCATTCAATCAGGTTGTGTCTTGTTGAGATATTTCCCAAATCACTATAGCTCCAGAGAGCTGCATGGAACTTGAGGAAATTGCTGTGAGTTCTAAAGCTACCAGTTCCTAGCTATGGGACTTTGGGAAGGTTTTGTGCTGTCTGCAATACTCTTTCCCAATCAGCAAAATGTAGATGAGAGTGATTCCTCACTTAATACATTCTTTTAAAGATTGAGTAATACTTATACCAGGAGAGTTTCAAAGTACAGTCAACTACAAATCAGCCCTGACCATAGGCACTTGCCATCTACCTCTGTGTGTGTGTGTCTGTATGTGTTAGTCACTCAGTCATGTCTGCATCTTTGTGACCCCATGGACTGTAACCCACCAGGCTCCTCTGTCCATGGGATTCTCCAGGCAAGAAAACTGGAGTGGGTCGCCATTCCCATCTCTACGAGATCCTCCTGTCCCAGGGATCAAACCTTAGTCTTCTGCATTGCAGCTGGGTTCTTTACCATCTGAACCAGCAGGGAAGTCTGCCAGCTACCTCTGCAAGTATTAACTGTGTTGCTGCACCTTCTGATTTCCAACAACTCCTGAAAGGAGTTCAGGGTGGAGAGCAGAAATGAGGCACTCTGTGCTCCGGGGAAAACTGGCAAGACAGGTCTTCAGATAGTTTGATATTTTCAGGAGCTGATTTTATAAGCCCAATTCTTGTATCTTCATATCTAGAAAAGCACTGAAATTCTTCACAGTGAATCTGCTCCTTGTGACTAGCAGTGCCATTCTGCAAAAAATATGTGCTTGATCACATCCACTCCTCCTTCACCAAAATCACATATATACTGACCTTCCCTCCTGCCTCTTTGGAGCAGTTTCTCAGAGTGACCAGAGATGCTATCTCCCACTGTAGTCCTCATTTGCTGCAAATAAAACTTGACTCACAACTCTCACATTGTGTGTGTGAGTCAACAGTTTCTACACTGTAAATGTTAGTTGCTTTCATCAGGCTCTTTTTAGTTACTTCAAGTTTATCTTCCTTCCTTTCTTTTTTTTTTTTTTAACTTTAATAATTGCACTTACCAGGTTTCCTCATTTCTGATAATCTCCCCAAGTCCTCAAGCTTAACCTTCATATCTGTGATAATTATTTCCACTTTTCTGAGTTTTCATGTCAGCTGTTCAAATGGGTCATATTCTTGTGGAGATGAAATCTGGAGAACTCTAATGAAACCAGAGTTTCTATAATTCACAAGGACACACTGCATTTTATTAGACATGAAAAAGATAGTAATAGTTCTTCCGTTGGGATTGTCTCACCCCCTTCCCTTTCCTTTTGATATATTTGAGTTTTGCTCTTTTTTGTGTGAATGAAATATGACTGTGTTAAACAGGGGCACATATCATTTTGAAAAAAAGTATCACTATTTTATATTTTTAAAATTTTGTAGAATATTTATGAAATATTAGAACTGTTAAATATGATTATATATGGATGTGAGGTTTCATGATGATCAAAATGATGCCTCAGTTCAGCTCAGTCGCTCAGTCGTGTCTGACTCTTTGCGACCCCATGAATCGCAGCACGCCAGGCTTCCCTCCCTGTCCATCACCAACTCTCGGAGTTTACTCAAACTCATGTTCATCAGGTCGGTGATGCCATCCAGCCATCTCATCCTCTGTCGTCCCCTTCTCCTCCTGTCTCCAATCCCTCCCAGCATCAGGGTCTTTTCAAATGAGTCAACTCTTCACATGAGGTGGCCAAAGCATTGGAGTTTCAGCTTCAACATCAGTCCTTCCAATGAACACTCAGGACTGATCTCCTTTAGGATGGACTGGTTGGATCTCCTTGCAGTCCAAGGGACTCTCAAGAGTCTTCTCCAACACTACAGTTCAAAAGAATCAATACTTCTGCACTCAGTTTTCTTCACACTCGAACTCTCACATCCATACATGACCACCAGAAAAACCATAGCCTTGACTAGACGGACCTTTGTTGGCAAAGTAATGTCTCTGCTTTTTAATATGCTGTCTAGGTTGGTCATAACTTTCATTCCAAGGAGTAAGTGTCTTTTAATTTCATGGCTGCAGTCACCATCTGCAGTGATTTTGGAGCCCAAGGTTAAAGCAAAATGAGAAAGTGTGATGCTGAAGACAGTTACATCAAACGGGCTTTAAAGAAAGTCCCTCTTCCTTAATATCATTAAATCTAAATGGTTTCTCTTTTACTTTGTCCGTTTTGATGGTAAATTTTTAATGTCTAGATGTTCAGTTTCATAAAGCTTCTTTACATGTCCATAGGTTATCAATGGGCTTCCCTGGTGGCTCGGACAGTAAAGAATCTCCATAATCTGCTTGCCATGCAGAAGACCTGTGTTTCATTCCTGGGTCTGGAAGACCCCTGGAGAAGGAAATGGCAACCCACTCCAGTATTCTTGCCTGGAAAATCCCATGGACAAAGGAGCTTGGTAGGCTACAGTCCATGGATCTGTTCTTCATGACTACAGTCTGACTATATCCTGCCTTTGCTTAGATATAATCTGCTACTATTTTTAGCCTATTATTTCTTTTCATCAAAATAAGCAGTGGGTTTTTATGGAGGCAGATGAATTTGAGGCAGACTGCAGGTTGGGAGCAGAAGTATTTGGATGCAAAGGCCCTGTGATAACACAGTCCTTCTTAACTCTGCCAAAACAAGCAGTATCAGGAAAATCTGGGATTTCTATTTTCCCATCTTTAAGTAAAACCTAGCTAAAGGGAAGTTTTTGCCATTGTTCAGTGCTGAGCAAATTTTCAACACAAGTTATTTCTCATATCAGCTCACACAAAAATAAAGATAATAAAATCAAGCTTCAATACTTAATGCCTTCAAATACATTTCAAACATCATATTCTTTTCCATCCTCCAAAACACACACATCAAGCAGGAATGCCCCAAAGCTGTCTTCACTAAAGCTCTGGCAAGAACTGGTAAGGCACCATGAACAGAGACCGTGCTTTCAGCCCCAACATCTATACCTCAGAACAGGTCTCTGCTGAGCAGGATGGACTGTAGGATGCAATGCATTTGCTGTGTTTTCTCATCACTGGAATTGGTGTGCGAAGGGCAGAGAATAATGTATGCAGTAAATTGGAAGCAGTGTCTCAGGTTCTATACCCCAGTGAATGACCACACAGTGAACCTGAGCTGTGTTCAGGCTGGGGAGTTATGTGAATCCTCCCAGGTCACTAGATTTCATATTACCACACCAGAAGCAACAGTTATAGGAAAAAAGTGATATCCATGTTTAG
Source organism: Cervus elaphus (assembly GCF_910594005.1). Lineage (NCBI taxonomy): Eukaryota > Metazoa > Chordata > Mammalia > Artiodactyla > Cervidae > Cervus > Cervus elaphus. The sequence goes on along the minus strand of NC_057843.1, from coordinate 3,959,160 downwards.
TAGGAATGGGGAAGAGTATTCCTATGATTTACAAAAACCAAGCAAACTTAAGTTTCATAGTAAGATGATTATACAAGGAATCAAAACAAACAAACAAACAAAAAACCTCTCTTATCACAAAGCTTGTATACTGCATAACTCCAAAGAAAGCATTCTAAGCATTGAAACTTCCTGCATCAATAACTTTCTCAATCAGTATAGATAAGTAGGGATCAGTCTAACCTCTTAATGGAAAACAATTTATTTTGAAACAGTTTAAAGATTTCTAATTTTTCCTTATATGCCAGGATTCAGTATTTTGAGAAACAGTGCCAAACTGGAATTAATTGAAGTCATTGCTATTTAACGTTAAGTATCTGTATATTTTGGAGAAGGCAATGGCAACCCACTCCAGTACTCTTGCCTAGAAAATCCCATAGATGGAGGAGCCTGGTAGGCTGCAGTCCATGGGGTCACTAGGAGTCAGACACTTCACTTTCCCTTTTCACTTTCATGCATTGGAGAAGGAAATGGCAACCCACTCCAGTATTCTTGCCTGGAGAATCCCAGGGATGGCAGAGCCTGGTGGGCTGCCGGCTGTGGGGTCGCACAGAGTCGGACACGACTGAAGCGACTTGGAGAGAGCAAGAGAGATCTGTATATTTAATGGATTTTAAAAATTCTAAAATATTGGTCTTCAGCCACGGTGGGTATAAGGATCTCTTTATAAATTATTGTTAAAAGTTTTGAAAATGGAATTAATAGCAATTATACATTCAGTATTTATTGAAGAAAATATTGTTGTTCATTGTTCAGTTGCTAAGTCATGTCTGACTCTTTGCGACCCCATGGACTGCAGCACACCAGGCTTCCCTGTCCTTCACTATCTCCAAGAGTTTGCTCAAACTCATGTCCATTGAGTTGGTGATGCCATCCAACCATCTCATTCTCTGCCACACCCTTTGACTTTTGCCTTTAATCTTTCCCAGTATCAGGGTCTTTTCCAGTGAATCAGCTCTTTGCATCAGGTAGCCAAAGTATTGAAACTTCGGCTTCAGCATCATTTCTTCCAGTGAATATTCAGGGTTAATTTCCTTTAGGATTGACAGGTTTGATCTCCTTGCAGTCCAAGGGACCTTCAAGAGTCTTCTCCAGCACCACAATTTGAAAGTATCAGTTCTTCTCCAAAATCAAAAGAAAATATGCATCTACCAAAAGCAATAATGACTTCAATATATCTTTCTACTTCCTCTGCATTTTGTATAGCCAGTATTTTTGAAAACTAAAATTGTATCCGTGTAGAGAACTATGTCTGAGGGTGTTCTTGGACCACTTCTAATTACTTGGCAATGCCTCAGGCACTCATGGCCCAGTTATGTTAACAAACACGATAAAATGAGCCCTATAAAACTGAAAACTGTTGAAATGATGGGAGAATATGTAAATATAAGAGATTTGAAATATTTGACAGTCACATTATTTTTTATCAATAGCACATTTTCTAATTTAATTTTGTGTATATTCCAGAGCTATGAGCCCCATATGAAAAATCGATTTACTTAGTTTTGCTGTTGATACATGGGAGCTATTTAGATTAAAGTACTCGTGATTTATAAAGAACCTAATTTATTTATATATGGCTTATAAATCATCCTCTCCCTTATTGGCTCAAATTTAATTTTCTGAGTGCTGAATTCTTCTGTAGGATGTGAGGTATTCCTCAGGCAGTTGTGAAATATTTTTATTGATATAACACTTTTAAAATAAAAAACTAGACAGAATTTTTAAATAAACATTTCCATTATATTTTAGTAACCTGACAACTGGCATCAGTTTTACACTCTGGCTTTTTTTTTTTTTTTTAAGTATCAGTTTACACTGCTATGCATGTAAGGATAACAAATCCTTAAATTGAGAATTTAACTAATTTACACATTCAAGGTAAGTGTGAATTAACTATCAGGGTATGACTTTCCTGGTATTATCTACAGTTATAGTGAAAGTGTTATTTTCCATTGCATCTTCTCTCTGATATGTACATTTATACCTGATTTAAATACATTTGACACTAAAGTAATCTCAAAATATTCACTGATTTGGAAAGATTTTATGAATTTGTCCTTGTTTTGTTAACTGTTGTCATATAGCCTCAGTCATTGTTTTCAGAGTTCTTTGGAATTCAAGGAGAACATTTTAGAGTTTTCAATTCAAGTCAGCCTGTCCTTTCTTACATGAATGGCAATCCCAAAATACTTGCCAGATGGATAACAAAATGAAAACATTCACAAAATCATAGACTCTTGGATTGCTTTCTATTCATTCTAAGAAGTAGAACTTACAGACCCATTTCATATCAAAATAATATTTTAAATCATATACAACATTTCTTCTGTAGCATACAGAGTTAAATTTTTACATACTGTTTTCTTTTCCTTCCAATGGCTTCATATTTTCTCATGTTTCTCTAATAAAATTATGACTTACTTTTTAATTTATTAATTTTAGATATATAACAATGATTCAATATTCTTATAGATTGATTATATTCCATTTAAAGTTATTACAAAATAAGGGCTGTCTTTCCTTGTGCTGTGCAACATACCCTTGTGTCTTATTTATTTTATGCAAAGTGGTTTGTATCTCTTAGTTCCATACATGTATCTTGCCTCTTCCCCCTGCTCTCACTCCACTGGAAACCATTAGTTCATTTTCTTTAACTTTGAGTCTGTTTCTGTTCTGTTACACATATTTGGTTATCATTTAGATTCCACATTTAAGTGATAACATACGGTATTTGTCTTTCTCAATCTGACTTATTTCACTGAGCTTAATAACCTCTAGGTCCATCTACACTCTTGCTAATGGCAGAATTTTTTTTTTTAATGGCTGAGTAACATTCCATTATGTGTATATATGCCTGTTTGTGTGTATATCTTCTTTATCCATTTGTATGTTGATGAACACTTAGGATTGCTTCCATATCTTGGCTATTGTGAATAGCATTGCTGTGAACATTGGGGTGCATATATCTTTTCAAATTTGTGTTTTTTTCTTTCTTTCATTTTTTTTTTTTTTTTTGCTATATATACTCAGGAGTGGAATTGCTAGATCATTTAGTAGTTCTAGTCTTTTCAGGAATCTTCATATTGTTTTCCATTGTGACAGTACCTTTACATTCCCACCAACTGTGTGGAGGGTTCCGTTTTTTCCACATCCTCACCAATGTTCGTGATTTGTGATCTTTTTGATTATAGCCATTCTGACAGGTGTATGATTTTGATCTTCATTTCTGTGATAATTAGTGGTATTGAGCTTTTCTTCATGTGACTGTTGGCCATCTGTAATCTTGTTTGGAAAAAATGTTTATTAGATCTTGTTAAATTTTTTTGTTTGTTTTTAGATACTGAGTTATATGAGCTGTTTATATATTTTGAATAGCAATCCCTTACTAGTCACATCATTTACAAATATTTTCTCTTGTTCAGTAGGTGATCTCTTCCTTTTGTCAATAGTTTCCTTTGCTGTGCAAAATCTTTTACATTTAATTTTGTACCATTAAAAATTTTTGCTTTTATTTCCTCTGTTAGGAGAGAGATCAAAATAATATTGCTATAATTTATGTCAAAGAGTGTTCTGCCTTTGTTCTTTAGAAATTTTATGATGTTGGGTCTTATATGTAGACCTATAATCCATTTTGAGTTTATTTTTCTACATTGATTGAGAAAATGTTCTAATATCTTTCTATTACACATAGCTGTCCAGTTTTCCCAGCACCACTTATTGAAGAGATGGTCATTTCTCCATTGTATATTCTACCCTCCTTTGTCATAGATTAATTGATCTTAAGTGTGTGGGGTTTATTTCTGGGCTCTCTTTCCAGTTCCATTGATCTATGTGTCTTTTTCTTCCAGTACCATGCCATTTTGATTACTGTAGCTTCATAATATAGTGTGAAGTCTAGAGGAATATACATCAGCTTTTTTTGTTTTCCCCTCAAGAGTGCTTTGGCCTCTCAGAGTATTTTGCAGGTCTAACCCTTATCAAAGTGAGTCTCTTTTTGAAGTTAACTCATTATTTTTATTTCTTTTTCCACTCTCTATCTTTTGATTGGGTCATAGTCTTTTTAGCCAACTTCTGGTTTCTGTTCCAGAAGTTTCCTCAGGTACAGAATCCAATTTCATCTTTTCTGAATTGAAATTTTTGTACATGATATGTATACATACATAGGTAAACTTAGAACTAGGTAAGACATTTTAGTGAGATTGGTAACTATATTTTAATGAATGCATTTTACTCAATGAATAGATCACTGTTAAATTATTTTGATAAATGTTTTCATTCCTTTCCTAGTATATTTTATATCTTTATTCCTACCAGTCTCTTGGAAGGAATCTATATTAAAATGTAGCTAAATTGTAAAAAATTTTCTATTTTGAATAATACTATTATGAAGTAATTAGAATTAATTATAAAAATAAAAATATCTTTCTGGCAACTAATAAAAATAAATGAAAAAAAATAAAATAAAACTAAAAAAATAAAAAGATAAATTCATCATTTGAAAGTGAAAAAAATAAAAATAAAAATAAAAATAAATATCAACTGGACTACTGAAGTACGTTTCCAAGGTGTTGATTTGTTTAGTATAAATTTGTGATGTTCACATTAATTTTTAATGACAACATTTCATCCATTTGCTTCTGATGATTTGCTTGGTACTTGTATTTTACTTGCTTTTCAGCACATACATCATCAACTTTGGGTAGTGACATTAGTATAAACTTAAAAGGTTTTTTTGATTCAAAGAAAACAGCAAGGGGGACAAATTATCTATCATACAAAATTAAGAAGACTAAAGTTTTCTTAGTTTTAACATTAGCAATAGGCACCTTTACCATGACCTCAATTGGTGTGTGTGGTCTTGCTAATTTGGACATTGAATATTCAAAATCTGTTAATCATTCTTAAAACATTGCCAGTAAACATTATAATTCTAATCTTTTTAATGTGTATCTGCTAAGTAGAGTAATTAATGCATGAGTTTTTTCAGTGATCTTCAATTAAAGATAAGGATTTGCTTTCAAAAGAGCATGGTGTTGTTTTGTATAATACTATTTTCATTCTAATATTTGAATGACTTTATAAACAAAATTATTATTGATTCAAAGAAACAACAAAATACATTACTGTCCAAATTAGAAGCAAGAAAATTGTCTTTCTTCATTAGTAAGACCAACATATTTTTTATTATGAAAGATTAACTCACTCCACTGTAATTGCCTATAATTTTCCAAAGATATTTTAAAACTTTTTTTCAAAAAATATATGCAGAGAAGAAAAAGAAATAAAAGGAATCCAGATTAGAAAAGGAGAAGTAAAACTCTCACAGTTTGCAAATGACATGATCCTCTACACAGAAAATCCTACAGACACCACCAGAAAATTGCTAGAGCTAATCAATGAAAATAGTAAAGTTGCTGGATAAAAAATTAACACAGGGAAATCCCTTGCATTCGTATACACAAACAATGAGAAAACAGAGAAATTAAGGAAACAATTCCATTCATCACTGCAACAAAAAGAATAAAATAGGAATAAATCTACCTAAAGAAACAAAAGACCTATATATAGAAAACTATAAAACACTGATGAAAGAAATCAAAGAGGACACAAATAGATGGAGAAATATACCATGTACATGGATCAGAAGAATCAATATTGTGAAAATGAGTATACTACACAAAGCAATCTATAGATTCAATGCAATCCCTACCAAGCTGCCAAAGGTATTTTTCAGAGAACTAGAACAAATCATTTCACAATTTGTATCTGAAAACAAACAAACAAATAACCAAAGAAGTCTTGAGAAAGAAGAAAGGAATTGGAGGAATCAACCTGCCTCACTTCAGACTATACAACAATGCTACAGTCATCAACATAGTATGGCACAAAGTACTGGCACAAAGACAGAAATATAGATCAATGGAACAAAATAGAAAGCCCAGAGATAAATCCACACACCTATGGACACCTTATCTTTGACAAAGGAGGCAAGAATATAAAATGGAGAGAAGACAATCTCTTACAAGTGTTGCTGGGAAAACTGGTCAACCACTTGTAAAAGAACGAAACTAGAACACTTTCTAACACCATACACAAAAATAAACTCAAAATGGATTAAAGATCTAAAGGTAATACCAGAATCTATAAAACTCCTAGAGGAAAACATAGGCAAAACACTCTCCGACATAAATCACAGCAGGATCCTCTATGGCCCACCTCCCAGAATAATGCAAATAAAAGCAAAAATAAACAAATGGGACCTAATCAAATTTAAAAGCTTTTGCACAACAAAGGAAACTATAACCAAGGTGAAAAGACAGCCTTCAGAATGGAAGAAAATAATAGCAACTAACAAAAGAATTAATCTCAAAAATATACAAGCAGCTCCTGCAGCTCAATTCCAGAAATATAAATGACCCAATCAAAAAATGGGCCAAAGAACTAAACATACATTTCTCCAAAGAAGGCATACAGGTGGCTAACAAATACATGAAAAAATGCTCAATATCACTCATTATCAGAGAAATGCAAATTAAAACCACAATGTGGTATCATCTCATGCCAGTCAGAATGGCTGCTATCAAAAAGTCTACAAACAATAAATTCTGGAGAGCGTGCAGAGAAAAAAGAACCCTCTTACACTGTTGGTGGGAATGTAAACTAGTACAGCCACTATGGAGAACAGTATAGAGAATCCTTAAAAAACTGAAAATAAAACTGCCATATGACCCAGCAATCCCACTGCCGGGAAACACACGGCAAGGAAACGAGAATAGAAAGAGACACATGTACCCCAATGTTCATCACAGCACTGCTTACAATAGCTAGGACATGGAAGCAACCTAGATGTCCATCTGCAGATGAATGGATAAAAAAGCTGTGGTACATATACACAGTGGAATACTCAGTTCAGTTCAGCCTCTCAGTCGTGTCCGACTCTTTGCAACCCCATGAACCACAGCACACCAGGCCTCCCTGTCCATTAACAACTCCCGGAATTTACCCAAACTCATGTCCAATGAGTCGGTGATGCCATCCAACCATCTCAGCCTCTGTCGACCCCTTGTCCTCCTGCCCCCAATCCCTCCCAGTATCGGGGTCTTTTCCAATGAGTCAGCTCTTTGCATCAGGTGGCCAAAATATTGGCGTTTCAACTTCAACATCAATCCTTCTAATGAACACCCCAGACTGATCTACTTTAGGATGGACTGGTTGGATCTACTTGCAGTCCAAAGGACTCCCAAGAGTCTTCTCCAATACCACAGTTCAAAAGCATCAATTCTTTGGCACTAAGCTTTCTTTACAGTCCAACTTTCACATCCATACTTGACTACTGGAAAAACCATATCATTGACTAGATGGATCTTTGTTGGCAAAGTAATGCCTCTGCTTTTAATAATGCTTTCTAGGTTGGTCATAACTTTCCTTCCAAGGAGTAAGCGTCTTTTAATTCCATGGCTTCAATCACCATCTACAGTGATTTTGGAGCACCCCCAAATAAAGTCAGCCACTATTTCCACTGTTTCCCCCTCTATTTGCCATGAACTGACAGGACCGGATGCCATGATCTTAGTTTTCTGATTGTTGAGCTTTAAGTCAACTTTTTCACTCTCCTCTTTCACTTCCATCAAGAGGCTTTTTAGTTCCTTTTCACTCTCTGCCATATGGGTGGTGTCATCTGCATATCTGAGGTTATTGATATTTCTCCCAGCAATCTTGATTCCAGCTTGTGCTTCATCCAGCCCAGCGTTTCTCATGATGTACTCTGCATATAAGTTAAATAAGTAGGGTGACAATATATAGTCTTAACACTCTCCTTTTCCTATTTGGAACCAGTCTGTTGTTCCATGTACAGTTCTAACTGTTGCTTCCTGACCTACATACAGGTTTCTCAAGAGGCAGGTCAAATGGTCTGGTATTCCCATCTCTTTCAGAATTTTCCACAGTTTATTGTGATCCACACATTAAAAGGCTTTGGCATAATCAATAAAGCAGAAGTAGATGTTTTTCTGGAACTCTCTTGATTTTTTGATGATCCAGAGGATGTTGGCAATTTGATCTCTGGTTCCTCTGCCTTTTCTGAAACCAGCTTGAACATTACTCAGCTATTAAAAAGAATGCATTTGAATTAGTTCGAATGAGGTGGATGAAACTGGAGCCTATTATACAGAGGGAAGTAAGTCAGAAAGAAATATACCAATATAGTATATTAACACATATATATGGAATTTAGAAACATGGTAATGGTGACACTATATGTGAGAGAGCAAAAGAGCCACAGATGTAAAGAACAGACTTTTGGACTCTATGGGAGATGGCGAGGGTGGGATGATTTGAGAGGATAGCATTGAAACATATACATTATCATATGTGAATTAGATCACCAGTCCAGGTTTGATGTATGAGACAGGGTGCTCATGGCCAGTGCACTTGGATGATCCTGAGGGAAGGGATGGGGAGGGAGGTGGGAGGGGGGATTCAGGATAGGGAACACATGTATACCCATGGCTGATTCATGTCAATGTATGCAAAAACCACTACAATATTATAAAGTAATTAGCCTCCAATTAAAATAAATAAAATAATTTTTAAAAATATATGCAATAAATTAAAAAGTTACTTTTCCTAGATAGCATATGAACAACTATACACAATAGTCTTTATCTTTTGTTAATAATACACATTAATAAGTGAAAATAGATACTCGCCATACTTCATTTTCATCCTAATATGAAGCATAATTTGATGGTCTCTTTGAATAGCTTCTTTCCTTGGTGATTTCATTAGAGAAGATGAAAATTTTTCTTTAATTTTTATTTTATATTGGAGTATAATTTATTTAAAGTGTATATTTTAATCAGTTGTTCAGCAAAGTGATTTAGTTATACAGAAACATGTATCTATACTTTTTCAGATTTTTTTTCCCATGTGAGTTGTTATGAAGTACTGAGTGGAGTTCTCTGTGCTATACAGTAAATCCTTGGTGATTATTTTACATATAGTAGTGTATATGTGTTAATCCCAAACTCTTAATTTATCCCTGCACTGCTTGGCAAGCATAACTTTCTTTTCTATATCTCCAAGTCTATTTATATATAAGTTCATTTGTATGATTTTTCTAAAGTGTCACATGTAAGTGATATATGATATTTGTCTTTGTCCAAATTGCCTCACTAGTATGATAGTCTCTATGTCCATCCATATTGCCTCAAATGTCATTTTTTCATAATTTGTTATGGCTGAATAATGTTCCATTGTATATATGTACCACGTCTTCTTTATCCATCAATCTGTAGATGAACATTTAGGTTGTTTCCACATCCTGGCTATTGTAAGTAGTGCTGCAGTGAAGAATGGGGTATAGATATCTTTTCAAATTATAATTTTGTCCAGATATATGCCCAGGAGTAAAATTGATGGATCATACGGTAACTATTTTTACTTTTCTAAGGAACATTTATACTGTTCACCTTAATGGCTGTACCAATTTACATTCCCACTGAAAGTGTATGACCATTCCCTTTTCTCCACACCCCATCTAGTATTTATTATTTGTAGACATTTTTTATAATAGCCATTCCAAGTTGATATCATTGTGAGGTGATACCTCTTTGTAGCTTTTATTTGCATTTCTCTGATAACTAGTAATAATTTTGCATGTGTTTTGTGACCATCTGTATGTCCTTGTTGGAGAAATTTCTCTTTAGATTTTCTGCCCATTTTTTCTCAGGTTGCTTTTTTTTTTTTTTTTTTTATTGAGCTGCAGGTGCTGTTTCTATATTTTAGAAATTAAGTCCTTGTCAGTCACATTGTTTGCCAATATTTTCTACCATTCTGTGAGTTTTCTTTTGGTTTTGTTTATGGTTTCCTTTGCTGTACAAAAACTTTTACAACTTAATTAGATCACGTTTGTTTATTTTTCATTACTCTAGGGGGAGAATCCAAAAAGTTATTGCTGTGATTTATGTCAGAGAATGTTCTTCCTATGTTTTCCTCCAGGAATTTTATAGTATCTGGTCTTACATCTGGGTCTTAAAAAAATTTTTTTTTAATGGTGTTAAATAATATTCCAATTTCATTCTTTTACGTGTGGCTGCCCAGTTTTCCCAGCACCACTTATTGAAGTGACTCCTTTATCTTCATTGTATATTCTTGCCTGCGTTGTTATAGATTAAGTGACAATAGGAGTGTGAGTTTATTTCTAGGCTTTCTATTCTGTTCCATTGATCCGTAAGTCTTTCTTTTTGCCAGTACTATACTGTTTTGATTACTGTAGCTTTATAGCATAGTGCAAAGTTAGGGAATCTGTTTCATCTACCTCTGTTTCTCTTTCTCAAGGTTGTTTTATCTATTTGGGTCTTTCTTTGCTTCCATACAAATTTTAAGGTTTTCTTTTTAGATTTAAGTCTTAACTCAGTCGATAAAGAATCCACATGTAATGCAGGAGACCCCAGTTTGATTCCTGGGTTGGGCAAATCCACTGGAGAAGCGATAGGCTACCCACTCCAGTATTTTTGTTCTTCCCTTGTGGCTCAGCTGGTAAAGAATCCGCCTGCAATGTGGGAGACCTGGGTTCAATCCCTGGGTTGGAAAGATCCCCTGGAGAAGGGAAAGGCTACCCATTCCAGTATTCTGGCCTAGAGAATTCCATGGACTGTATAGTTCATGGGGTCACAAAGAGTCGGACATGACTGAGCGAGTTTCACTTTCACATTTCACTTAAAAAAAATGCCATTGATAAATTGATAGGGGTTGCACTGAATCTTTAGATAACCCTGGTTAGTGTAGTCATTTTGACACTATTGATTAATTCAATCCAAGAACATGGTATATCTTTCCATCTGTGTTATCTTTGAATTCTTTCATCAACTTCTTATAGCTTTTGGTGCTCTACTAGCACCTTTAGGATTTTTTTTTTGCATATTTTAATAATATTATCTCATCTGCAAACAGTGACAATTTTACTTCTTTTCCAATTTGGGTTCCTTTTACTTCTTTTTTCTTCTCCGATTGTCATGGCTAGGACTTTCAAAACTATATTAAATAAAAGTGGTAAAAGTGAATACCCTTGACTTATTCCTAATTATACAAGAAGCACGTTTAGTTTTTCACCATTATGACATTAGTTGTGTGTCTATCATATGTAGCCTTTGTTATATTGAGGTATGTTCCTTTTCTGCCCCATTTATAGAGTGTTTTTATGATAAATCAATGTTCAGTCTTGTCAGAAAACTTTTCTGCAACAATCATATGCTTTTTATTCTTCAAATTGTTTTTGTGGTATATCACACTGATTTGTGAATATTGAAATATTCTTTTGTCCCTGGGATAAATCCCACTTGATAATAGGGAATGATTCTTTTAATATGTTGTTGGATTTTGTTTGCTAGTATTTTGTTGAGAATTTTTATATCTACATTCATTAGTGATGTTGGTCTGTAATTTTCTTCTTTTGTCTACAGCTGGTAAAGACAAATATATACTAAAGGTAGGAAATCATCCACACATAAATATGACAAAGTAAGCAACGTTCATGAGAAGAAGAGAGTGTAAATGCAGGCTATTTGAAACAAATTTGAAATTAAGAGAGCAGGAGCTTAGAACAATCATACACACACACACACATGAGCAAGCACACACATATGTGTATATACATATATGTAGACATATGTATTAAAACCTCATGGCAACCACAAACCAAAAATCTGCAATACACACACACACATACACACACACACACACACATACAGAAAAGAATCCAAACACAAGTGTAGTAATCAAATGACAAGTAAAGAGAATAAAAGAGGAATAAAAAAACATTAAAAACAAATCCAAAACAATTAACAAAATGGCAATAAGAATAGACATGTTCATAACTACTTTGTATGTAAGTGGATTAAATGCATTAATCAAAAAATACCCAGAGACAAATGAAAATGAAAATGTCATGATCCAAAACCTATGGTACACAGCGGAAGCAGTTCTAAGAGGGAATATTATAGCAATACAATCTTACCTCAGAAGACAAGAAAATCCCAAATAAATCAACTACATACAAAGCAACTAGTGAAAGTAAAACAAACAAAACCCAAAGTTACCAGAAGGAAAGAAATCATAAATATGAGAACAGAAATAAATGAGATAGATAGAAACAAAGAAAACAATAGAAGTTATCAGTGAAACTAAAAACTGGTGCTTTGTGAAGATAAACGAAATTGGTAAATCTTTAGCCAGATTCATCAAGAAAAAAGGGTAGATGGCTTAAATGTGTAGTATCAGCAGATGAATATATAAGGAAGTTGTGGTACATATACACAATGGAATATTATTCAACTATAAAAAAGAATGCATTTGAGTCAGTACTAGTGAGGTTGGATGAGCCTGGAGCCTATTGTAAGCAGTGAAGTAAGTCAGAAAGACAAATACTACATGTTAATGCATTTATATGTTATTCATACAAACAGTACTGATGAGCCTACACGCAGGGCAGCAAAGGAGACAGATGTAAAGAACATACTTTGGACTCACAGGAAGAAGGTGAGGGTGGGATGATTTGAGAGAATAGCACTGAAACATGTGAACAAGTATTCCTTGCTCAGTCATGTCCAACTCTTTGCAGCTCCATGGACTGTAGCCCACGAGGCTCCTCTGTCCCTGGAATTCTCCATGCAAGAATACTAGAGTGTGTTGCCATTCCCTTCTCCAGGGGATCTTCCTGATCCAGGAATTGAACCCAGGTCTCCCATATTGCAGGCAGATTCTTTACTGTCTGTGCCACAGGGAAGCCTTGAAACATATATATTACCATATGTAAAATAGATGGCCAGTGCAGTTAGATGCATGAAGAAGGGTACCCAAAATAGTGTTCTGGGGCAACCCAGAGGGATAGGGTGGGGAGGGAGGTGGGAGGTTGGTTCAGGATGCAGGGGACACATGTATACCTCTGGTCAATTCATGTTAATGTATGGCCAAAACCATCACAATACTGTAAAGTAATTATCCTTAAATTAAAATAAATTAATTAATTAAAAAGAAATGAAAAAGGAGAAGTTACAACTGACCCCATAGAAATGCGAAGGATTATAAGAGACTACTACTAACAATTATATGCTAATGAAATGGTCAGTCTTTAAGAAATGAAAAAAATTCTTAGAAGGCTGCAGTCTCCCAAGATTGAACCAAGAAAAAATAGAAAATATTAACAGATCAGCATTAACCACAAATGCTGAGATTGAAACTATCATTAAAAAAACTTTCAGCAAACAAAAGTCCACGACCAGATGGCTTCACAGACGAATTCTCTCAAACATTTAGAGAAGAGTTAACAACTATTCTTCTGAAACTATTTAACAATTGCAGAAAAATGAACATTCCCAAACTTATTCTATGAGGCCACCATCACTGATACCAAAACCAAAGAAGATTAAATATTTAGTATGTGGGTTTTTGAATATGTACTATTGATATTATCACTGTTTTGCTTATCAAAACTTTAATATATTTATAATTTTAAAAGTAGAAATTTTAAAGAATTTCATAATCTAACTATTCTCTTAGGAATTTGGCTTGTGAGTCATCCTTATGATTGTAAATCTGTAATTACAATTGTTACTTGGGTTCAACCCAGTGCTAATAGTGAGATGATAAGTCACATTTCATTGTTTAATTTTTTCATTAGTACTGAGTGTCAAGGTTTTTTTTCAGAAGTAATATAGAGTTGCTCTTACATTTTATGATACTTAGAAGAAATATAGAAGGATAAAAATCTCTCATGAACTAAGCAAACATCTATTCCATCATTTCTAAACTCATCTTATAATTCATCTAAATCTGAAATCCTTTTTTCTACTCTCTATATTTTCATGCTATAGTTTTCTTTTGGCCATAGGACTTACTATCTTATATACTACATAAAACAGTTATTTATTTTGTTTATTATTTATTGACTATTTCTCTATATTGTAAGCTTCTTAGAGAAAGGGGCTTTTCTTAACTAGTTAATGATCCTGGAACAATTTGACATCTATGCAAAAAGAAAGGAATAATGCCTCATCCCTTGAATCATATAGAAAAATTATGGATTATACCCCCAAGTGAAACCTAAAATTATAAAACTTTCAGAAGAAAAAAAAAAGAGGAAAATCTTTGGGACCTCCAGCTGGACAAAATTTCTTATACTTTATAGAAAAAGTATGATCTATAAGAGAAAAAAGTGATAGGCAAAACTTTATTGCAGCTTTTTCACAAAGTATATAGCTGATAAAGAATTTCTAACAAGAATATAGAAATTATAAACCTCAGTTTTAGTAAAATCACACTAAAATGAGGCATAAGGTTTTTGAGATAGCATCAGAGAAGCACATGAAAGGTATTCACCATTATTGGTAACCAGGGAAACAAAAACAACAGTAAGATGCCGTTATACAATATCACAATGGGATCTAAAGAAAATGACACACATCAAGGCCTGGTGAGGCTGCAGACAGCAGGAACCCATTGCTGGTGTAGATTTAAAATGGAACAGTCATTTGAGCAAAGAATTTGGTCTCCTAAAAGGAAGCACACTCAGAGAAGTACAGCTGAAGGCAGAAGGAGATACCAGGACACAAGGAGCAAAAATGAAGATGAAAGCGCCAATCTAGTTAGACTTGAAGCAACTGAAACTCAACTACTCCTGCTGGGAGAACATAAGAGTAAAACCATTTTGAGAAGTTCCAGAGAACATATATAGATCCTGGAGCCCAAAAACTTCATTCCTTGGCCTGTGACCAGTAGAAAAGGGTGAGATACTCATACAAGTGCAAAAGAATATTCAGAAAATCTCTGTGTGTTACAGCTCCAAAGTATAAACAACCTAGATGTCCATCACACAGTGGTATCTTAGCTCTTTCATAAAATTTGAATTTTTTTTTCAAAATTCATTGTCCATGATAAGTTCTCTTCACTGTATATGCATTAAAACTCTTTTAAAAACTAAAAAAAAAAAAACGTTCATGTTATATATGATCAGGTTTCTTTGATGGTTCAGTGGGTAAAGAATCCACCTGTAATGCAGGAGACACAGAAGATGCAGGTTCAATCCCTGGGTCAGGGAGATTGCCTGGAGAAGGAAAAGGCAACCCACTCCAAGAATTTGCCTGGGAAATCCCATGGGCAGAGTAGTCTGGCAGGCTACAATCCATGGGGTCGCAAAGAGATGGACATGACTGAGCGACTAAGCACAGAACAGCACAGACCTTTATACAGGGCAATAAAAGCCATAGCATCTTAAATATGAACAAACATAAACATTTGATCCAAAAATGTATGATCAAAATGATCTGATGTATTGATTCCAATAAAATTTAAATTTATATGCATAGAAATCCTTTTTGCATATGCCTAAATCAATTTTATTCACATTCACCCAAAACTGGAAAATTCCAATGTCCTTCAATGGTCAGATGGATAAACTAAATTGTATGTTATACAATGGTCTGCTCCTTGGCAACACAAAGGAATAAAAAGTGCTGCTACAGTTAATAACATAGAAAATTGCCTAGTACTTTATTCTACTTTAGTTGAACAAGACTCAGAAGGCAGTACAACCACAATTCCATTTAAAAGCCTTTGTTGTTGTTGTTGTTCAGTCACTAAGTCATGTCTGACTCTTTGCCACCCTGTGGATTGCAACATACCAGGCTTCCCAATGTCCTCCACTATCTCCTGTAGTTTGCTCAAATTCATATCCATTGAGTTAGTGATGCTACAGCCTTTATGGGAAAGCAAAACTATAGGGGCAGCAAACAAATAGCAGTTATCATAAGGCAGGTGGGCAATCACCTTTGAGCAGTAAATTACTATAATGGGTACCAACAGCTGAGAGAAGCCTGAGTTATAAATATATGTTTGCCATCATCCTGGTCGTGTCTCACTGTGTTATGTGTAATGTTTTCATTTTACAAAGGAGTGTGACATTCATCATTACAGCCTATGTTACTGAAAACTAAAGACAACATTTTATTTCTTTAGGGACTTGAGAACATACTATTAGCTAACAATATCATCGGAGAAGGCAATGGCACCCCACTCCAGTACTCTTGCCTGGAACATCCCATGGGCAGAGGAGCCTAGTAGGCTGCAGTCCATGGGGTCGCGAAGAGTCTGACACGACTGAGCGACTTCACTTTCACTTTTCACTTTCATGCATTGAAGGGAATGGCAGCCCACTGCGCAGTGTTCTTGCCTGGAGAATCCCAGGGACGGCGGAGCCTGGTGGGCTGCCGTCTATGGGGTCGCACAGAGGCGGACACGACTGAAGTGACTTAGCAGCAGCAGCAGCAACAATATCATATTTAAAAAAAAAAAAATTGCACATTAGTGTGGGACTATTTGTGGGCTTCCCAGATGGCTCAGTGGTAAAGAATCTGCCTGCCAATGCAGAAGACCTGGGTTCAATCCCTGGGTTAGGAAGATCCCCTGGAGAGGGAAATGGCTTACCACTCCAATATTCTTGCCTGGGAAATCCCATGGACCGAGGAGCCTGGTGAGCTACAGTCTATGGGATGGGACTATTTTGTGATTTTTTTCTTTTCTCATAGAATGGCAAATCCTCACTCCTAGACAGCAATTTCCGTGCATCCAACTGTACCATTTTGAATAAAGTAACATTTTACTCTGTTCTTGACAGGCTATCACCTAGAGGCCCCCTCTTTGAGGAGGCTCCTGGTTTCCCTTAAGTCAGCAGCAGAGAATGATCAGAGACAGAAGTGAAGGTCCATTTGTGGATGCAGAGAATGAGCACTGTAGACCATTATAATATGACCTCAGTTACACACTGTTCAGCAGTGTTTTGAGAATTATTAGGCCATAACAAAGTTTCAAAACGTAACTCAGGAAAAGCAGAACTGGTTAAAATTTTGCAGCACAGAAGTAAGGTTTTTTTTTTTTCTTTTTAATAAAAATCTGTAAATGATCTTTTCTGATGGTTGTAACAGAAAATTTAACTGACACTGTAAAGCTTGAGTACAAAAGATTTTGCTTGCCTCGGACTTTGGTTATCATAAATTTCATCATTAAACTTTTACCCTTAGAAAAAACTTCATATAAGACAGAATGCTAATATATCAGATTCAGGGGAAAGTACACTATTTATTTGATTAGTTGTATTTGAGCAGAAACTCCACAAGAGTGCAAATCCAGCAAAGAACAGTTACCTGAATATGGAAGATGTGAAGCAGTTATTTGATTTTTATTTTTAGTGGGCCTATTATAATACATAGAAATTTTGGCATGATATACTGAAGTTTGATAAAAAATATATGTTAAAATTTAAAATATCAGTGGAAATATGAGGTTGCTATACTTTTTACAATTCATTTATTTTTAATTGAAGGATAATTGCTTTACAATATTGTGTTAGTTTCTGCCATACATCAACATGAATCAACGCAGGTATACATATTCCCCTCCCTCATGAGCCTCCCTCCTGCATCCCATCCCATTCCACCCCTCTAGGCCACAAAGAGCACCAGATTGAGCTCCGTAAGTCATGCAGCAAATTCCCCCTGGCTGTCTGTTTTACATATGGGAGTGTATATGGTTCCATGCTAACAGCAATACGTTTATAAGCATTTTACCAATATCTGTTTGTATTCAAAGGGGTGATGTGTTGATAAAGAACTGGCTTTAGTAGTGACCTAAATGGGAAGGAAATCCCTAAAAGAGAGAATAAATGTTTACGTATAGCTGTACAGCAGAAACTAACACAATGTTGTAAAAGCAAATATTCTCCAATAAAAGGTTTTTGTTGTTGTTTTTTTAAAAAAAAAGCTAATTGCACAAAGTTCTCTGAGAGATGATATTTTGTTTTTCTGTATTGATGCTTCTCTGGGTATCCTGTAACTTGACTTTAAATAATAGGTATTCAGTTCAAACTTTTCACTCATTTTCACACTAATGTGGCTTTGCTCTATTATAAAATGTCTGATTTAAGAAATTAAGCTGAATCTCATTAGTGAGAGAACAGAAATTATAAAATAGCAAGAAGCTCTCATTGATTGTTGGTGGAAACACAAAATGGTACAGATACTATGGAAGATAATGTGGCAGTTTCTACAAATCTAAACATAATCTTACTCTACAATTCAGTAGCTATGCCTCTTAGAATTTACCTAACTGATCCGAAAGCTTACCCACACAAAAATGCAGGAGAATGTTTATAGCAGCTTTATTCATAATAGCACAAAACTGGAAGCAACCCAGATATCTTTAATAAGTGAAAGGGTAAGCAAACTACTTTACATCCATTCAATGGAGTATTACTTGTCCATAAAAAGAAACATGCTATTAAGTCACCAAAGGACATGAATCAACTTTAAATATATATTGGGAGTAAAAGAAACCAATCTGAAAATGATATGTGTGTGTGCTTAGTCTCTCAGTCATATCTGACTCTTTGCGACCCCATGGACTGTAGCCCTCCAGGCTCCTCTGTCCATGGGATTCTCCAGGCAAGAATACTGGAGTGGGTTGCCATGCCCTCCTCTAGGAGATCTTCCCAACACAGGAATCGAACCCAGATCGCCTGCATTGCAGGCAGATTCTTTACCATCTAAGCCACCAGGGAAGCCACTACACTGTATAATTCCAATTGTATGATATTCTGGAAAAGGTAAATCTGTTTTAAAAAATCAGCAGCTGCCAAAGGGTAAGGAGAGGAGTGGCGCTGGTGGTGGTTTAATCGCAAGTCATGTCCGACTCTTGTGACCCCATGGACTGTAGCCCGCCAGGCTCCTCCGTCCATGGGATTTTCCAGGCAAGAGTACTGGAGTGGATTGCCATTTCCTTCTTCAGGGCATCTTCCTGACGCCGGAATCGAACCTGGGTCTCCTGTATTACAGGCAGTTTCTTTACCAACTCCACTATGAGGGAAGCCCATGGAGAGGGAAATTCTGTTTTAATGGGTAAGGTACATGGATATTTTTTTCAGGCGGAGTTGGAACTATTCTGTATGACACTATAATAGTAGATGCAGAACGTGAATTTGTCCGAACTAATAGAATTTTGCAGCATAAAGGTGAACCTTAACTGGTGGCAGTGGTTTAGTCACTCAGTCGTGTCCGACTCTTTGTGACTGCATGGACTGTAGCCCACCCAGGCTCCTCCATCCATGGGATTCTGCAGGCAAGAATCCTGGAGTAGGTTGCCATTTCCTTCTCCAGTGAACCTGAATACATGCAGTTAAAGTTATTTAGGAAATCAAGGATGACAGTTTGGAATATGAAATGTGACAACATAGTGTAACAACGTAATCTGTGTTCAGTGGCTGGTGGGGGCCAGGTTTCACGGTGTTGGAGCAGAGGTTATAGATAAGCAAAAGGAAGAGGTATGGCATGTCCCAGGTGGTAATGGTTTGGAGTGGGCCTCATCAGTGTGAACATATATGAACTTAGTATAGATACAGATGTTTTGCTGTTGTCATTCAGCCACTAAGTCATGTCCGACTGTAACCCCATGGGCTGCAGCACGCCAGGCTCCCCGTCCTTCACTATCTCCTGGAGTTTGCTTACATTCATGTCCCTTGAGTTATCCAAGGGATAAGTATGAGCTATCCAACCATCTCATCCTCTGCTGCCTGCTTCTCCTTTTGCCTTCAGTCTTTCCCAGCATCAGGGTCTTTTCTAATGAGTTGGTGCTTCTCATCAGGTGGCCAAAGTATTGGAGCTTCAGCTTCAGCATCAGTCCTTACAACAAATATTTAGGGTTGATTTCCTTTGAGATTGACTACTTTGCTCTCCTTGAAGTCCAAGGTCCAGCATCACAATTTGAAAGCATCAATTCTTCAGCTCTCAACCTTCTTTATGGACCAACTCTCACATCCATACATGACTACTGGAAAAATCATTGAATACATACACCTTTGGTGGCAAAGTAATGTCTCTGCTTTTTAATATGTTGTCTAGGTTTGTCTTAGCTTTCCTTCCAAGGAGCAAGCATATTTTAAGTTCATGGCTGCAGTCACCATACCCGGTGATTTTGGATTCCAAGAAAATAAAATATGTCACTGTTTTCAGTTTTACCCCATCTATCTGCCAGGAAGTGATGGGACTGGATGTCATGATCTTAGTTTTTTGAATGATGAGTTTTAAGCTAGCTCTTTTTACTTCCCTCTTTCACCTTCATCAAAAGGCTCTTTAGTTCATCTTTGCTTTCTGCCATTAGGGTTTGTTATCTGCATATCTGAGGTGATTGTTATTTCTTCCAGTCATCTCAATTCCAGATTGTGATTCATCCAGCACTGCATTTTACATGATATTTTCTGCATGTAAATTAAATAAGCAGCGTGACAATACACAACCTTGTCATACTCCTTTCCCAATTTTGAGTCAGTCCTGAATATTCATTGGAAGGACTGAAGCTGAAGCTGAAACTCCAATACTTTGGCCACCTGATGTGTAGAACTGACTCCTTAGAAAAGACCCTGATGCTAGGAAAGATTGAAGTCAGGAAGAGAAGGGGATGACAGAGGATGAGATGGTTGAATGGCATCACCAACTCGATGGACATGAGTTTGAGCAGGCTCCAGGAGTTGGTGAGGGACAGGGAGGCCTGGCGTGCTGCTGTCCATGGAGTCACAAAGAGTCAGACACGACTGAGTGACTGAACTGAACTGAATCCATTTCTTATCAGTGAGTCCTTGAGTTGTGCCCAGGCTTGTTCTGCAGCCATGTCTTTACACATGCTATCACTTCCTGAACTATTACTGAGACCATTCTTCCAGAGGGACCCCCATCTGTCAGTCAGCACAGACTTTAATGCAAGGATTTGCAGACAAGTTATCTCAGTTTTCTTTTACTTATGGAGGTGGAAGTCATGTAGGCAATATATTTTGCCTTTGCTTTTAGGAGAAAATTTTTTCTGGATATAGAATTCCATGCCTGGTCACATTGACATATTACTAAAATAAAAAAAATATTTTAGTAAGTGTCTAATAGAGGAAGCTATATTCTCAAATAAGCCAGCAATTACAACTAAGAAAAAATAGCTCTTTTTGATATTTCAAGATTTAGACAATGAAAGCTAGAATTTATTTTTCAGTGAAGAGCTATGCAATCACATTGTTAAAATAAACTTGTCCTATAAAATCACTTTGAGCAAAACTTTAGAAATTTATTTGATTATTGGGTTTGTGTCAAAAAATTGAGTTATATCAGTTATGTATGAATCTTTTTCTTTAATCATGCTTAGAGATATTTTAGTTATGGCTTATATGAAATAATTTAATGTTCCAGGAAACTAGAAACATGTGTATGCTTGATAATTTGCTTTTTCAGAGCAAATTACTTAAACACTTTTTTTGCTGCTGTTTAAAGTTGAATTAAGAAGTAATAAAATTTCCATTTAATTTTTAAAAAGTTATTTTATGCAAAATAGCTTTATTCCATACAAAGTTCTATAAAAAAATCTCATCAGAGCAGAATTTAACTTTTCGCATGAGTGCATTAGGGCCTACATAGAGAACTGACCCAAAGTTATATGTTATGAGTTTATAACATTCTTTTGTTTTTTTTTGTTTGTTTGTTTGTTTTTTTTTAACATTTAGTTGATAGTGTTTATTTCAATACAAATATTGATAACTCTCTTGACTTCCATTAGCTCAAGTCCCTTCCTGGAAACTGTAACCAAATCAAGGATCTAGGACTTCCAGTCCCCTTAGTATCTTTTTTTTTTTTTTTTTTTTAAATTTTTTTATTAGTTGGAGGCTAATTACTTCACAACACATCAGTGGGTTTTGTCATACATTGATATGAATCAGCCATAGATTTACACTTATTCCCCATCCCGATCCCCCCTCCCACCTCCCTCTCCACCCGATTCCTCTGGGTCTTCCCAGTGTACCAGGCCCGAGCACTTGAATTGAAACTACTGTACCAAGAAAAAGGAAAATAATAGAACTTTGTGTTAGTCAGAACTCTTGGTTTCCCACACAAAAATCCAAATTAATCCTAACCTTACATTAAAAAAAAAAAAATGAATACATTTGATCACCTGAATATGTTAGGAGAAATCATGGGGGAATTTAACCTTAGGGATGGTTGAAACCCATATGCCTAGACACTGTAAATATCCCTTCCTTCTTTTTTCATCTCTACCTCTTTCTTCATGTTGCCTCCTGGCTCTCCTAAAGGTGGGCTTGTCTCTTGACAGCTTTTAAACCAGAGAGGTGTCTTGTCTACATGTCTAATGAGAAAAATGTCCAGGAAAAATTTTAATGTCTCATGTCATCATCTCTGGACCAATCACTGTGATGTGAGTGGAGTATTAAGATTGTTCCCAATTTGGCCAGAGGTCTACTTCTGAAATCAGGGATGGGCTGGCAAACCAAAACAAAATCACTTGGTAAGAGCAAGCTAGAAGGAAGGCTTGTATCTGAATAACCAGAGAAAAAGTGCATCCATATTGTACATAATAACTACCAGTTTTTTATATTTTGCATTGAGAATTATGCCATGGCAGAAATCTTATTCTTACAGTTAAAGATAGTTTTATGAGAGCTTGAACTCATTTAAAATGACTAATTTCAATACGACCCCATGGACTGTAGCCAGCCAGGCTCCTCTGTCCATGGAGTTCTCCAGGGAAAAAAACTGGAGTGACTAGCCATTCCCTTCTCCAGGGAAGCTTCCTCTGACCCAGGGTTCGAACCCATGTCTCCTGCATTGCAGGCAGATTCTTTACCATTTGAGCCACCAGAGGACCTTTAGGAATAGGCAAAATATCACACTAATGCTAGAGTTCAAACATTTCATGTTTTTCTATTTTTTATGTTCTTCTCACAAGTATCTTTTTTTCCGTATTATCATGATAAATCTCAAGGAAAAACTAGAAAATTCATTATATGTCACTAAACATTGACTATAATGATCAATAATGAACTAACATCCCACTACACCTGGTCCTAGCTTGCAAAAGCACTTAGGTAGACATCTGTAGGTCCTCCTTAAGCAGTATCATTTTATGATGTCTTCCCACTTTTGTCTGCTTCTGAGACAAAAGTCACGAAGCATCACAAATGGGCATTTTCCCCATCATCTCATTTTTCAGGGACAGAAATGTGAAGGGGGTAAAGAGGAGAGGCTGTGCTGGGGAGGTAAGGTAACAAAGCCCTAAAGGTAACATCCAGCAGCAGTAGGTGGAGGACTGATGCAGTGAAGTTGTGAGGTGAAGTTGCTCAGTTGTGTCTGACTCTGTGATCCCATGGACTGTAGCCTACCAGGCTCCTCAGACCATGGAACTTTCCAGGCAAGAGTACTGGAGTGGGTTGCCATTTTCTGATGCAAAGGAGCTGCAAAGACCTTATGCCACCCTCCTAGGATCTCCCAGAGAAACGCTACTCTCAATGTCAGGTCACCTCAAACAATGACCCACCACATGGAGTGCTGTTTTGAAAAGACCTTCAAGGATGTCCACGGACAGAAGCCTATGAAATGGATTAAGTGGGGCTGGCATCTCTGATGGTTCAGTTCAGCTCAGTCATGTCTGATTCTTTGTGACCCCATGGACTGCAACACACCAGGCCTCCCTGTCCATCACCAACTTCAGGAGTTCACTCAAACTCATGTCCATTGAGTCGGTGATGCCATCCAACCATCTCATCCTCTGTCATCCCCTGCTCCTCCTGCCTTCAATCTTTCCTAGCATCAGGGTCTTTTCAAATGAGTCAGTTTTTCACATCAGGTGGCAAAAATATTGGACTTTCAACTTCAACATCAGTCGTTCCAATGAATATTCAGGGTTGATTTCCTTTAGGATGGACTGATTGGATCTCCTTGCAAGGGACTCTCAAGAGTCTTCTCCAACACCACCGGTCAAAAGCATAAATTCCTTTGGCATTCAGCTTTCTTTATAGTCCAACTGTCACATCCATACATGACTACTGGAAAAACCATAGATGGTATTTTTCTACAAACTTGCTTTGCATGGTGCAAAATTTCACTAACTTATTATTTTGGAGCTTACATATGCTGATACAAGTTTATAAGAGCTAGAATATAGTATACACCAGGGACTTTTGTAATGAAAAGGGGCAATTTCCTATGCCAAAAATATGTACAGTAGGAAAAATGACTAGAGTAACTCAGTCTGCAGGTTACCAGTACTGAATATTTCTATTTAAATCTGAAATATGTTTCTGTAACATAAGTTTATTAATTTCAGATGTAAAAGATTTCTACTTAAAATAAAATTTTAAATGAAGAGAATATATTTTTCACAAGAAGCTGTTCACTTATTCATACAGGCTTAAAGCAGTGGGAAAAAAAGTTGCAGACCCTACAAATATATGAGCAGAATGGAATATGAATTCATTTTTAGCATCCTATATTATAGCTGTGGTTTATAGAACTTTATTTCAAAGATCAGAGAAATCAGACTTCCCCTTCTATGTTATCATAATGTGCATGTTTTTTTATCATCACTCTATAAAGTGAGATTAAAAAGGGCATTGGGATTTCTATATATTTATATCTGAACAAGCACATTAATAGTCTATGTATGTAAAGCAATAAATAGGAATAAAGTTGTAAAAAATAACCAATATGGGTCTAAATATCTAGTATATAAAATTATGTATACCCTCATAAACATGTGCAAATGTGTAATTCAACCATAAAGTATACAGAATGCTATTCTAACTGCCCGCCAGAACACTTCAACTAGCATTCACCTAAGAGTTTTAAATAAGGAAATTCACAAAAAGTAATAAGTTAATATAAGTGTTTAACATAAGCCTAAATTTAGAATTATTTAATATGATATTCTTATTGGGAGCTTAGTAAATATTAACGGCTTTACATACATCAGCTTATTTTATCCTCATTTCAAAGGAGATTTCCATTTTAATCCTCTATTCTGAGAAAAGGAAATGGAAGTTTAGATAGACTAAACAATTTCCCCAACATAAAGTAAAATCAAAATTATGCGTGGCTCTGAATCTACATTTTCCTAATTCCAAAGTCGATATTTTTAGACTTTCATTGTAGATGTTTCTACTACCTGTATTCTGTTCATGCTTGATTATCACATAGCATAAGACATACCTGTGGAACACTTATTTTAAAATGAATTTGACTTTGGAAGTCTCAAGATGCAGTTTGTCTGTCCCTTTCTAAAATATTCAGTACCAATATTTAAGAATGGTTTTAATTCCATTTTGTCATTTAATTATTTAACCAAATTTTATTAAGCTCCAACTATGTCCCAAGTGCTGTTTTAAGTACAGTTGATATAGGAGGAAAAAAATTAAAGAGACAAAAATCTGTCCAGGCCCTTATGAAAGTAACATTCTTCAGGACAGAGATCGATAATAATTAAAAAAGCACCTCTCTCTTTCTACCTATGTCATTTTATTATTTTTATTGTTTGATTATTTTATTGGAATATACTTGCTTGACAGTGTTGTGTTAGTTCCTGCTGTACAATGAAGTGAATCAGCCGTCTGTAAACGTATGCCCCCTCCCTTTGCGGACTTCCTCCCCGTCCAGGTGACCACAGAGCACCACGCAGAGTTCCCTGGGGTCCTCACCAGGTTCTCAGTAGTTGTTCATTTTACTCATAGTATTAATAGGTCTGTATGTCAATCCCAATCTCTCAATTCATCCCTCCCCTCTTTCCTCTTGGTATCCATACAGTTGTTCTCTATGTCTGTGTCTATTGTTGCTTTGCAAATAAGTTCATCTATACCACTTTTCTAGGTTCCACATATATGTGTTAATATACAGTGTTTGTTTTTCTTTCTGACTTACTTCAGTCCACATGACAGTCTCTGTCCACCCATGTCTCTGCAAATGGCACGAGTTCATTCCATTTCATGGCTAATATTCCATTGTATATATGCACCACTTCTTTCTTACCCAGTCCTCTATTGGACATTCAGGTTGCTCGCATGTCCTGGATATTGTAAACAGTGCTGCACTGAACACTGGGGTACATATAACTTTTTGAATGATAGTTTTCTCTGGGTTATCTGTGTCATTTTAAATGGTGACAAATTTCATGGAGAAAAAATTTTAAAACTTAAATGGTAATAAAATGAAAGAGTAACAGGCTATATTATGATTACCATTTAAAATAGAACATTTGGAGAAGTCCTCACTTAGTAGGTGAACAACTTACTCCCGTGTCACTGGTAGAGAACCAGGTGGTATCTGGGTATTCTTGGGAAGGACTGAGAATATAAAGATGGAAATGTGTCTGGAGGGTTCAACGAAGAGGTTGAGAGAAGTGTCCTTGTTGCTTTTTGTTTTAGGAAAAAAAATATTACTTCATTTCTTCTAACATTAGAAAAATTGATGATGCAGGAGGGACTAAGGGGGACTGCAGGAGGAAGTTCCTTGGATAAGTAGGAAGACACGGAACCTGGCTCCAGAGTGACAATACCTGCCTTTCCTGGGAATATGGGCAGTCTGTCCATGAAGAGTCTAACAGAAGGTAGGGTGGGCATAGAAAAGTAATCAGATGGGGCAGTAGAAACTGGAAAATTATCTCCCCTGATTGCTTCAGTTTTCTTGATAACTTTGAAAGTGAGGTCTTTGGTTTTAAGGACAGAAGAAGAGGTTTTGAGTAGATGAAATCTATGTGAAATCAACATACAAAACAGAGTATGAAGCAAGAAGATGAGATGATGTGATCATTTGCTAGCACTGGGTCCACGGAGAGTCAGAGATATGAATGAGCAGACCTCCACAGTAAGTTGATGACATACAGGAAGTCCAGTCAGATACACGCCAACCCTCAACTAGTGAACTTTCAAAGATGCAAACATGCCTACACTTGCATGTTCAATCATGTGAGTTAGCTCACGTGTCTGCTGCATTGTCTGCAGGAGGTTGTGCTTTTGTGTGTCCTACGGTCCTGTAGAGAGGACAGCAGTTCAGTGTCTTTATTTCAAGCCCAGGGTGTCCGACTGAAATCAAGCGTAATAGCAACGGTACAGAGTCAGCTGTGCTGGCTCACTTTCTTGGATTTACAAGTAAACCAAACTTATGAACGCTTTCTTATGAACACACTCTTGGAATAGAATTTGTTCGTGTGTAGGGGACTTACTGTCTTTTTCCAGTCATATTCTGCTGTGTTTCTTATCAGATTCTACATATTCTCTCTAGATAATAGGAAAGAAAGATTTGCTCACTGGCTTTGCCAGAACCACTTGATTCCCCCAAAGAAAAACTACTGTTTCTAGACAGGCTATGGCTTAACCACAGCCATAATTTAGAGAGCAAAATCTCAGGTCATTTTGTAGTCCTGTTGCTCTGTTTGATGGAGAAAACATGACCACTAACTCTTCTTCCAGCTCTGTACTACATTCAGGTTCAGGTGAAACTTTCAGGATTGTATTTAACTGACTTAAATATATAACATGATATTTCTTCACATAAGTGCATTTTAATTTCAAGTTTAATAACTTGGAGCATGTTTGTTTCATATTTGTTAAGAACAGTTCTTGAGGTTTTGCTTGAGTCCACACTCTAATATAGTGAAAATGGTGATTTCTCAGAACAAAAGCCAGAAACGGGGAGCCAGTAGGAATGACAGTAACAGGAATCTAATCCACAGCCATAAAATGGGAGTGAATGCTATGATTTGTAAGCAACATGGATTTCTTTCCCATACATCTATTTAAAACTCAAAAATTTCAATCAACATCTCTGTATTCATCATTGGAGACAACATAAAAAGCTTGCCAAGAAGTCCATCATTTAGGACCTGCATTTTTGACTGCACAAGCAATTCAAGGCTCTTAAGGAAATTACTTAAGGAGATAAAACATTTCACTTTTGGGGGCTGAGATTTTGAATAAGAACCATAAAATAGAAATACTGTTATCTTTTGATGTTCCCAAATTACACTAGAAGCATAAAACTATGTTCAACAACTATTTTAACTTCAATTAGAAGTTGCAGTATATTCCATTCTGGGGTTTTATTTTTGGTTGAAACCACAGTTGAAGGACTGTGTCTGTCAAGAGCTCCTGGTGGGAAAGCCACCCATTAAGTGAAATTCTTGACAGTTGACCATCTGGGATTCTATCCTGATGGATTAGCTTTCTGAAACCTGTGTAATGTTGTCATTTATTCCATGTTTTCTTGAGGGGAAATACTAATGTGTGCATCTCTCTCTTTCTATTAATATATATATATATATATATATATGTATATGTGTGTGTGTGTGTGCGCGCACATGTGTGTGTGTGTGTGTGTGTGTATTTAACATAGCCTTTTCACTTTCAGTCATAAACTCATAAAACCTCTTTTTTTGTCACAAAAACTGAAAGGTCACGGACATGGCTCATCAACATTATAATAATGTTATTATAACAGAGGCTTCCCTCATGTCTCAGTAGGTAAACAATCCATCTGCCAAAGCAGGAGACACAGGAGATGTGGGTTTGATCTCTGGGTCAAGAAGATCCCTTGGAGAAGGAAATGGCAAACCGCTTCAGTATTCTTGCCTGGAGAATCCCATGGACAGAGGATCCTGGTGGAATACAGTCCATGGGGTCACAAGGAGTCAGACATGACTGAGCACACTATTTTAATATAATAGATCAGTCAGACCCTGCAAGTTTTCAGATACTGAATGTCTTGACCATGTGACATACCCTTGGCTCACTTCCATTGTCCTTTTGTTCTAAGGGAAGATTGCAGCTATATTACCATTCAGCTACATATTGACTCTGTCTTTATATATTTTCCTAACCAGTTTTTCATAGAGCACAAAAATTGACACGTGCCTCATTGAAAAGAAGAAAAAAATGTCTATAAAATGTTAACGGCATTATGATACAATCCTCAAACTATAAGGAAATAAAGCCTCTAATAATTATAGTTTTGAATTTTAAATGTTCTGTAATTTATGAATACCTGCTACAGAATTAATCTCACATAATCTCATGTATATTTCAGGAAGACTAGATAAAGCTATGACACAGAAATTATACAGATATTTTAACCCTTAATTTGCAAAGTAAGGTTTTATATGGTTGGGTCTAATTGTTAATGTTTCAAAAGAAATTTGTTGTGATGTATATGAATCCCAAAGTAATTTTCATAAATGCTTTTAATAAAAATATGGAAAGTTTGTGTTAGTACTATATAGTATCAATTATATCATTATGTTTACTACATCTGAATCAATAAAATAATTGTATTGTTATATTTATATAATATTATTATGGGCTTCCCTGATAGCTCAGACAGTAAAAGAATCTGCCTGTAATGCAGGAGACACAGGTTTGATCCCTCAGTCAGAAAGATCACCTGGAGAAGGGAATGGCAACTCACTCCAATATTCTTGCCTGGAGAATCCCATGGACAAAGGATATCCAAGTCAATAAAATCATTATATTTTCATATTTACAATTAATATCATTATAGCAAGCTATATTCAGTGTCAGCTCTTAAATGCTCTCAATTTCATTTCCTAGATTAAAAAATCTGATAAAACTTAAAAACCATTATAATATATGATGATTCATAGAATTCTTAATAGACCAACACAATGTGTATATCAGAGTGATAGCCAGTTCTATATATAGCATAGACATTTCTGCATATTTTCCAGAATTACATGGAAGAGTGGCATTTAGCATAAAGCTTGATGGTAATTAGTTCTGTTAGATTGTTGGGTTGACACCTCTGGAAGAACAATTTAAAAACTAACATTGAGACTAACAGTTTAAAATTAACTCCCTGTACAGATCTTTCTCCCCTTGTTTCTCGATCTCTCCCTTCTTTCCTTCCTCTTTCTCTCCTTCCCTCCTTCCTGTCTTCCTCCCTCCTTCATTCCTGTAATAAAAGTGTTCAAATTTTCTCTGACTCCCATTCAATCAGTACACAAAGAAACTTGTTGTTGCCACTACCTGATAACCGCATCTTTCAGTTTACAATTTGGCGTCTTTCGGATTACTTAGGCTTGCCTTTCCCTCCTTCCTCATCTTGCCTCTGCTCTGAGTGGTACCTAGATATAGAGCAAACCAGGCTATAATATGGTGGCCAAAGAGCGTCCTCTGACACATCCTTTCCCCTCAAACCTCATGGCCTTTTGCTGAAGGTGGAGCTGATGGCACAGAACTTTCTGACATAGGTTGGTTTCATTGCTTCTGTCGTTCCCTCCACAGCCTTTGGTGATAAAGCCCTTGTACTTCATACTCAGCTCTCTTCAAGTTTCAGACTCTGTGAATCATCTGTTAAACTCAAGGACACATGTGGGAAAGACTTGGTCTTGCCCAGTTTAGACTTGAGTGGAAATGAGCTCATTTTTGATTCTCTAACAGCTTGAAGATGCCCTGCCTGTGAGTCCAACCTGAGACCGCTGGGAATCTCCCGGGAAGCCTCCCCCTGGAGTTCCAGAAGCAAAGTGGGAAAGCACCTCTCTATTTTCAGATCCCCTTCATTGTGTCTGAGTCCTGTTACCTGCTCCCATGCATGAGACACCTCTCAAGTTGAAGGATTCAGGACTCATCTAACTCTAGTTGTATGTACTTAATTCTCTCTAGGACCTCCGTGTAGTCTAGGAATAATTTTTATCCTTTTCGTTTGATGGGAAACTCAGATACATTGCTCATACCCCTTGCCACATACTATTGTAAATTCTGATAATCTCAATGCTTCCAATGTTAATTATTTGAAATCATTTATAACTTCCCAGGTGGCACAGTGGTAAAGAATCTGCCTATCAATGTAGGAGACAAGAAACTCAGGTTCCACCCCTGGGTTGGGAAGATCTCCTGGAGAAGGAAATGACAACCCATTCCAGTATTCTTGCTTGGGCAATCCCATGGACAGGGGAGCCTGGTGGGCTATCATCCACAGAGTTGCAAAGAGTCTGACATGATTGAGCAGGCATGCACATTCTCCATTTAGGGACTCTGGGTTCTTGAAACTTACAATATCTGTTTCAGAACTGTTTTCTTAGAATTGGAAACCAACACTGCCTTCTGATTTAAACT
The DNA here is from genome assembly GCF_910594005.1 of Cervus elaphus. Taxonomy (NCBI): domain Eukaryota; kingdom Metazoa; phylum Chordata; class Mammalia; order Artiodactyla; family Cervidae; genus Cervus; species Cervus elaphus. Next base: position 3,928,130 of record NC_057843.1, on the reverse strand, counting down.
TATTTTCAATTACTTTTAAATATAAAAGTTTTCTATTACATTTTATAAAGATACTTTTGGCTCACCAATCAAATAAAGATCATTTTTGTTTTGATCAAAAATTCTCTTTTTAAACCAGTTAAAGAGTTTTAAGTTTACTTTCTGGCTAGTTGTTTCAAATAAAACTTTTCTAGATAGCAACGTTTGGAAGTATCCTAAAAAATATAACCTGCTGTGTACTGCTATTTTGTCTTCTGCAGTGAAAAATAAGCTTTCTTTGACCACACATTGTAGTTTTTATTATGAATTTAGATTACATATGCTGGTATTTCCTTCTGTTTCCAATCCTAAACCCATTACAATCCTAAAGAGAGATAAAGAATCTTTGTAAGATGAATATTTCTCATACAGTGGTCCCCAAACTTTGCCATGAAAGCACAAAAGAGAAAGTTTTAGTTGCTCAATCATGTCTGACTTTTTGTGACCCTAAGGTCTGTAGTCTCCCAGGCTCCTCTGTCCATGGAATTCTCCAGACAGGATTACTGGAGTGGGTAAGTCATTCCCTTCTCCAGGGAATCATCCCAACCCAGGGCATAAATTTACCTCAAATAAGAGTTCTGCCTTACATAATACGTCTTCTAATGAAACGATTTAGAATGCTTGGTTTCCAACTCTTCCAGTTTATTTCCAGTGATGTCTGAACTTTTTACAGCCTTCATTTGAAGGAAGAAGAGCAGTCATACAAAGCAACAACAAGATCCCAAGACTTTCTCAGTGATTTTAGTTGGTTTTTGCTGACCATTAACATGAAAACATATTAAAGCTGATTCAGGCCTGTAGAGAAGTTAAAAAGCATTAGAATCATAAAAGTATATAGCACTATATCCAGTCTCCTGGGATAAACCATAATGGAAAAGAATATTTAAAAAGAACACATATATGTGTAAAACTGAGTCACTGGGCTATACAGCAGAGATTGGCACAACATTGCAAATCAACTATACTTCAATAATTAAAAAACAAATCTGCATTTTTCCCATTAATATATCTTTCATAGTCAAAGGGTACACATTTTCTATAGAAGTAAATATAATTTATTGTTCAAAACCAAAAAAAAAATGTGTGACTTACTTTATTGTGATATTTGATTTATTGTGGTGACCTGGAAACAAGCAGTATCTCAGCAGTATGTCTGTGTTAGAGATTACACACATACTACATTCATGTACACTTACAGTATAGTATTAGACCTAGATATTTCATGAAACATACTGTAGACACACACACACACACACACACACGTTCCTCAGGCAATCCCAGGTGGCTCAGTGATAAAGAACCGACCTAGAGGTGAGTTTGATCACTGGGTCAGGAAGGTACCCTGGAGAAGGGCATGGCAACCCACTCTAGTATTCTTGCCTGGAGAATCACATGGATAAAGGAGCCTGGCAGGCACAGTCCATGGGGTCACAAAGAGTTGAACTCAACTGAGTGACTAAGCACACGGACACTAGAATCTGGAAGGTATGTAAATTGCTTCTGTCACTCAAAATAAAGTCCAGTGAATTAAATTCTTCAGATCTTTTCAAGAATAAGAGCTGATAAGATGGAGTAGTTTTCTGGTCTCCTTTTATCATGATTGTCAAGACAATTATATAGTACTTGGTTTGCTTCCCAAGCATAATTACTTTTGTAAAACTATAGAAGTACAAAGCAAAATATTTGAGTTGTTACAGAAGAGAATAGGTTTTTGAGCTACTGAAGACTTAAATATGCTTTACTTCCGTGTTTACATGTTGCATGTGTGTGTATATTATAGTGATTTTATGATTGCTGGTTTCTCTTTAATCCAACAAAGACTAAGTGGAGGCATATGTTTTTATCTAACAATGCTTTTCTAATACATTGTACGGATGGCCCATTCCCTTTCTTACAGAGCTTGATGGTTTAAGCTCCTAACTTTCAATTACATAAAGAAATATATCTTCACTCGGTCTTTTAAAAAGTGATTGCTTCTTTTATGACATGCTGAATGCCTGTGGTTTGATAGGGATATAAACCATATATTATTTCTCCATAAGCTAGTAAATATAGCAGATATTCTTCATACTCTTTAGGTTGCCTGTAAATCATCAGGCCCTTAATGTCAGTCTACATGTAAGTGAGTAAAAACGGTTGACATCCAATTAACACAGGCTTTTACAGATTTAATGAGCAGTAATAAATTTAAATCCCTTCTTTGGCACTTTTAAGGAAAGTGTAATAATAAGTGGAATGAGCTAGAGGGAATGTTGTGCCATTGATTCATAATAAATTATTTCTAAATTATTTGTTTTCAGACAGGAGGAATTTGCTTTGCAATGAAAGCCATCAGTTATTTAAACATTTCTGTCTGTTGTAAAGCCAAATAATAAAGCAGAAATCTTTATACTATAAAAGAAAATCACAGAGTTCAAGTCTGGACTTGCTATTTTAATTGATTTTATTTTCAGTCATTCAATTTGCAGCTGTTTCTTGATTCCACTTTATTATTTTACTGCCAGTATACAGAAGGTTTCATGTTGTCAAGGTAACATCAGAGATTTTTATGAAATTTAACAGTGAAGTTTTAATTACCAAGTAAACATTTTGCATACAAATCATTTTCTCAAATTCTATTCTTATTTAAAAATGTGTTTGCAAAATGATAGCATAAAGGGTTTATATTGCTCATGTGGATTGCTATAAACTATTGTAAGTAACTCCCATATAGCAATAATTAATTCATCTTTTTTGTGTATCATGTAGCATTTTGAAATGATAGTAGCCAATTACACTCATCCCATAGATAAGTGATTTTGAAAGTCATTTAGTGTATATTTGATGGTAGCATGCCTGAAGTTTCCATAATTGTTTTATTATTTGAAATGATTGTGGTAATTTTCTTAGAGAGATATTTCTCTAAGAATTGAGTCTTCATCATTTTTATCATCCTTCCCTTTTAAACTTTGCATCTTGTGTATAAGTATTCAAATGTATAAGTTTTTCAGTTTTAGGTACTTTGAAACAATCATAATATGAATGATGCCTTGGTCATCATCATCTGTATTATCATTAAATGAGGTACATACTCATTAAAATTTAATAAATTTTAAAAAGGACTTTTATTGTCTCACAAATTACCAAAATTAATTACATGTGGATTATAACTCTGAAAGAGAAAACAAAAATTACAGAAAAAAAAATATGTAATAGGATTTTAATGAAGTTGGAGTAGAAAAAAAATGTTTGCATGCATGCTAAGTCACGTCAATTGTGTCTGACTCTTTGCGGCCCTGTGGACTCTAACCTGCCAGGCCCCTTTGTCCTTGGGATTCTCCAGGCAAGAATACTGGAGTGGGTTGCCATGTCCTCCTCTAGGGAATCTTCCTGATCCAGGGATTGAACCTGCATCTCTTGCTTCTCCTGTGCTGGTAGTCAGGTTCTTTGCCACTAGCACCACCTGAGAAAAAAATGCTTGAAGGATACCAGAAGAATGATAAATAAAAGAAAAATAAGTTATAAGTTGAATTTTGTTAAAATTAAAAATTTCTGTTCACCAGAAGATGTATATATATGTGTGTGTGTATATATATATATATATACATACACATGCACAGATATACATATGTACATATACATACACACATATATACATATATGTATACATATGTGTGTATATATATATATGTATATACTTTGCAGGGGGGCGGGGCTCCAAAATCACTGCAGGTGGTGACTGCAGCTATGAAATAAAAAGACGCTTACTCCTTGAAAGGAAAGTTATGACCAACCTAGATAGCATATTAAAAAGCAGAGACATTACTTTGCCAACAAAGGCCCATCTAGTGAAGGTTTTTCCAGTGGTCACGTATGGATGTGAGAGTTGGAGCATAAAGAAAGCTGAGTGCCAAAGACTTCATGCTTTTGAACTGTGGTGTTGGAGAAGACTCCTGAGAGTCCCTTGGACTGTGAGGAGATCCAACCAGTCCATCCTAAAGGAGATCAGTCCTGGGTGTTCATTGGAAGGACTGATGCTGAAGCTGAAACTCCAATACTTGGCCATCTGATGGGAAGAGCTGGCTCATTTGAAAAGACCCTGATGCTGGGAGGAATTGGAGGCAGGAGGAGAAGGGGACAGCAGAGGATGGGATGGTTGGATAGCATCACCCACTCAATAGACATGAGTTTAGGTAAACTCCGGGAGTTGGTGATGGACAAGGAGGCCTGGCGTGCTGCAGTCCATGGGATCGCAAAGAGTTGGACACAACTGAGCGACTGAACTGAAAAGATATACAAAGTCAAGAGATAAAATAGGCTTGGAAGAGGGATAAGTCTTTTCAAATACAAAGAGAGATTAGAGAGAGAGATGAGGAGAGACATCAAGGTCTCATATCTTATGCTCAGGATGTATGAAGACTGTGATAAGCAAAGAGTCCAGCTGAAATAGGAAGAATAAGAAACAAGGAAAACAATCAACCCTAGAGTTCAGCTGCTGTCAGTTTCTGGCTGTCTCAGCACTGTTAGGAAGGATACAGGATTATCCTGTTTGTTCAGTCACTAAGTCAAGTCCAACGCTTCACTGCCGCCTGGATTGCAGCACACCAGGATTCCCTGTCCTTCACTATCACCCATAGTTTGCTCAAATTCATGACCATTGAGTCAGGGATGCCATTCCTTCCGATGAATATTCAAGGTTGATTTATTTTACGATTGACTGGTTTGATCTCCTTGCTGTCCAAGGGACTCTCAAGAGTCTTCTCCAGCACCACAGCTTGAAAGCATCAATTCTTGGGAACTCAGCCTTCTTTATGGGCTAACTCTTATATCCTTACATGACTACTGGAAAAACCATAGCTTTGACTATGTAGACCTTTGTCAGCAAAATGATATGCAAAGCACAAAAAGAGTAGTACTGTCCTCTCCTTGTCTGCCTGCTGATAATTTGTTTCTCTGGACCTCCCAGATTTTGTCCAGCAGACCACATCACTAAATTACCCCTGCTTTATGATAACACCTAGGCCAGAACAAACTCTTTTCTTGAACATAGAAGAACTCAGGCCTGAATGCTATGAGGAAATTCTACTAACCGTATTTTGTTGAGAGGCCTCTTAGGAGCTGGCTTCTCCTTACTGCAGTGAATAAAAATCCCAAGTATGTTTGATAACAAAAGTCCTCCTAGTAATCTTTAACTGATGGGCAGCAGTAATACATAGGCAATTTAAAAAGCAAGCGTATTACAATGAGCATAGAAACACATGCTGAATATCATTATTTTGCAGAAAAATTAAAAATGCAGTGAAGACATTTAGGTTGCTTCCATAGGTTGCTTGTCCTGGATATTGTAAACGTGCTGCAATCAACATTGGGGTTTATGTGTCATTTTGAATTATAGTTTTCTAAGTGTATATGCCTAGTAGTGGGATTGCAGGGTTGTATGGTAGCTCTATTTTTAGATTTTTAAGGAAGCTTCATACTGTTTTCCATAGTGGCCACACCAATTTACATTTCCATCAACAATGTAGGAGGGTTTCCTTTTCTCCATACTCTCTCCAGCATTTATTGTTTGTAGATTTTAAAATAATTGCCATTTTGACATCTGTGAGGTGATACCTCATTGTAGTTTTGATTTGCATTTCTCTAATAATAATACAAAAATACTGCAATGAAGATACCTAAAATTTAAAAGCCTGACAATACCAATGTTGGGGAGAATGTATCATAACTGAAAATTTCCCACAATATTGGTGTAAGCAAAATATAATATTTTACTTAAATGATTTTTGATATTGTGTTTAATTAACATATATAAAGATGCAAAATAGCATATAAAGTATGCAGTTTGGTATTTTGACTTGCACGTGTGTGAAATCATCACCAAGTTCAGGGTAGTGAACTTATCCATCTCTCTGTCTTCCTCATGCTCTTTTGTCATCATTCTCTTCCTCTCGTCTCCATTCCTGGAACTGTAACAACCACTGATATACTAATACTGTGCATTACTTTGAATATCCTAAAATTTTATGAAAATGGAATCATAGAGTACTAATGCTTTTGGCTCCTGTTTATTTCTGTTAGCATAATTGTTTTGAGATTTATCAATACTATTAGAGTTATTCATTGCTCATCCATTTTATTGCTGCATACTGTTCCATTAAATGAATACACCATGGTTTATTTAATCATTCACCTGCTGATTGGCATTTGCTTTGTTTCCAAGCTTTTATAAATATTAATGTTAAAGTATTTGTATGGGTATATGCTTTCATTTATCGATCTAAGAATAGAATGACTATATGTATATTTAACTTTAATGAACTATCAAATAGTTTTCCAACTTTGTTGAACCATGTTCAATTCCCACCAGAAGTGTCCAAGTTCTGTTTATTCATGACATTGCAAATATTTGGTGTGGTCATTAAATTGTAGCCATTATGATAAGTAGGTAGTAGTGTCATTGGGGATTTTATTTACATTGTTCTGATAAATATAGATATTGAACATACTTTTATGCACTTACTTGTCAGCCATATATACTTTTTGATGAATTGTATATTCAAAACTTAACACAGCCCAAAAACCTATCAACAAGAGAGTGAAAAATAATTTGCAACATATTCATTCAATGAAAAATGGTACAATAACAAAGAATGAACTATTGATACAACATGGATATATCTCACAGATTTTTATGTTAAACAACAACAATAGCAAGTTCAAACTTAAAGGAAAATATATTTGATATGATTTTGTGATGCTCAAGAATAGGTAAGCTGCAGTGATATAAGTCATAATAATTCTTCTGGGTGTTTGCAATAGGACCTATAGGAATCTTGTGAAATTATGAAATATTGTATTTTTTTTATTTAAGTAGCATATGTTTATAAGTGAATATTTTTCAAACTGCACATTTAAGATTGTTGAACTTTGCTCTATGTAGGATCTACATCAAATTTCAAAAAAACATTTTGTGAGATATTCATCTTTGATTACCAAGACAATATAGTTTTCAATGGCCACTTATTGATGAACCACCAGGACTGAATGTATATAACCATCCTGCTTTATCTTATATTAAACATCTCAAAATATATATGAATTTGTCTATCTATTTAGCTATGTAACTTTTTCACTTGCTGTAGATTAAGTTCCCAGGACTTATTCATTTTATAATTTAAGTTTATACTTTTGAATCCCTTGCCCATTCCTTACCCTCTGTTTCTGTCACAGATCTGTTCTATCTATAGTTATTTTTGTTTTTTTCCCTCTTATTTTCTGTTTTTAGGACTCTACATTTAAGTGAGGTCATTTAATATTTGTATTTTCATACAATACTTGACTTATTTCACTTAGAATAATGTCCTCAAGGTCCATCTATGTTGTCACATATACAGTGGTTCCTCCTTTTTGGTTGAGTACTGTTCCATTTCATATATGTCACATCTTCTTTATCCATTCATCTCTTGATGAACACTTAGGTTGTTTCCATATCTTGGCTGTTGTAAGTAAAGTTACAATGAACTTGACAGTGCAGATATCTTTAGTAGATAGAGATTTTATTTTATTTTTTTATTTATTTTAATTGGAAGCTAATTACTTTACAATATTGTAGTGGTTTTTGCCATACATTGACATGAATCAGCCATGGGTATACATGTGTTCCCCATCCTGAACCCCCCTCCCACCTCCCTCCCCATTCCATCCCTCAGGGTCATCCCAGTGCACCAGCCCTGAGCACCCTGTCTCATGCATCGAACCTGGCCTGGCAATCTGTTTCACATATGGTAATATACATGTTTCAATGCTGTTCTCTCAAATCATCCCACCCTTCCCTTCTCCCACAGAGTCCAAAAGACTGCTTTATACATCTGTGTCTTTTTTGCTACCTTGCATATAGGGTCATCATTACCATCTTTCTAAATTCCATATATATGCGTTAGTATACTGTATTGGTGTTTTTCTTTCTGACTTACTTCACTCTCCATATTAGGCTCCAGTTCCATCCACTTCATTAGAACTGATTCAAATGCATTCTTTTTAATAGCTGAGTAATATTCCATTGTGTATATGTACCACTTATCCATTCGTTGGCCAATGGATATCTAGGTTGCTTCCATGTCTGTGGTGAACATTGGGGTACACGCGTCTCTTTCAACTCTGGTTTCCTCAGTGTGTACGCTCAGCAGTGGTATTGCTGGGTCATATGGCAGATCTATTTCCAGTTTTTTAAGGGATGTCCATACGGTTCTCCATAGTGGCTGTACTAGTGTGCATTCCCACCAACCGTCTCCAGCATTTATTATTTGTAGACTTTTTGATAGCAGCCATTCCGATCAGCATGAGATGGTATCTCATTGTGGTTTTGGTTTGCATTTCTCTCATAATGAGGGATGTTGAGCATCTTTTCATGTGTTTTTTAGCCATGTGTATGTCTTCTTTGGAGAAATGTCTGTTTAGTTCTTTGGCCCATGTTTTGATTGGGTTGTTTATTTTTCTGGAATTGAGCTGCATGAGATGCTTGTATATTTTTTAGATTAATTCTTTGTCAATTGCTTTGTTTGCTATTATTTTCTCCCATTCTGAAGGCTGTCTTTTCATCTTGCTTATAGTTTCTTTCATTGTGCAAGAGCTTTTAAGTTTAATTAGTTCTCATTTGTTTACTTTTGCTTTTATTTCCTTTACTCTGGGAGGTGCATTATAGAGGATCCTGCTGTGATTTATGTCGGAGGGTGTTTTGCCTCTGTTTTCCTCTAGGAGTTTTATAGTTTCTGGTCTTACATTTAGAACTTTAATCCATTTTGAGTTTATTTTTGTGTATGGTGTTAGGAAGTGTTCTAGTTACATTCTTTATAAGTGGTTGACCAGTTTTCCCAGCACCACTTGTTAAAGAGATTGTCTTTTCTCCGTTTTAGATTCTTCCCTCCTTTGTCAAAGATAAGGTGTCCATAGGTACCTGGATTTATCTCTGGGCTTTCTATTTTGTTCCATTGATCTATATTTCTGTCTTTGTGCCAGTACCATACTGTCTTGATGACTGTTGCTTTGTAGTATAGTCTGAAGTCAGGCAGGTTTTTTCCTCCAGTTCCATTCTGCTTTCTTAAGATTACTTTGGGTTTTGTTTGTTTGTTTGTTTTGTTTTGTTTTGTTTTGCATTTCCATACAAATTGTGAAATGATTTGTTCTAGTTCTCTGAAAAATACCATTGGTAGCTTGATTGGGATTGTATTGAATCTATAGATTGCTTTGGGTAGTATACTTATTTTCACTATATTGATTCTTCCAATCCATGTACATGGTATATTTCTCCATCTTTTTGTGTCATCTTTGATTTCTTTCATCAGTATTTTATAGTTTTCTATATATAGGTCTTTTGTATCTTTAGGTAGATTTATTCCTGAATATTTTATTCTTTTCCTTGCAATGGTGAATGGAATTGTTTCCTTAATTTCTCTTTCTGTTTTCTCATTGTTAGTGTATAGGAATGCAAGGGATTTCTGTGTGTTAATTTTATACTCTGCAACTTTACTATATTCATTGATTAGCTCTAGCAATTTTCTGGTAGTGTATTTAGAGTTTTCTAAGGCAATGGTACCCCACTCCAGTACTCTTGCCTGGAAAATCCCATGGACAGAGGAGCCTGGTGGGCTGAAGTCCATGGGGTCGCTAAGAGTCAGACATGACTGAGTGACTTCACTTTCACTTTTCACTTTCATGCACTGGAGAAGGAAATGGCAACCCACTCCAGTGTTCTTGCCTGGAGAATCCCAGGGATGGGGGACCCTGGTGGGCTGCCGTCTATGGGGTCGCACAAGTTGGACATGACTGAAGCGACTTAGCAGCAGTAGCAGTAGCAACAGGAAGAGGATCATGTCATCTGCAAACAGTGAGAGTATTGCTGAGAGTTTTACTTCTCCTTTTCCAATCTGGATTCCTTTAATTTTTTCTTTCTTCTCTGATTTCTGTGGCTAAAACTTCCAAAACTATGTTGAATAGTATTGGTGAGAGTGGGCACCATTGTTCCTGACATTAGGGGAAATGCTTTCAATTTTTCACCATTGAGGATAATGCTTACTGTGGGTTTATTATATCTAGCTTTTATTATGTTGAGGTATGTTCCTTATGCCTGCTTTCTGCAGGGTTTTTTTCATAAATGGATGTTGAATTTTGTCAAAGGCTTTCATGCATCTATTGAGAAAATCATGTGTTTTTTTATCTTTCAGTTTGTTAATGTGGTGAATCACATTGATTGATTTGTGGATATTAAAGAATCCTTGCATCCCTGGGATTAAAGCCCACCTGGTCATGATGTATGATCTTTTTAATAGGTTGTTGAATTCTGTTTGCTAGAATTTTGTTAAGGATTTTTGCATATGTGTTCATCAGTGATATTGGCCTGTAGTTTCCTTTTTGGTGCCATCTTTCTCTGGTTTTGGTGTTAGATTGACGGTGGCCTCATAGAATGAGTTTGGAAGTTTACCTTCCTCTGCAATTTTCTGGAAGAGTTTGAGTAGGATAGGTGTTTGCTCTTCTCTAAATTTTTGGAAGAATTCAGCTGTGAAGCCATCTGCTCCTAGGCTTTTGCTTGTTGGAAGGTTTTTGATTAAAGTTTCAATTTCCATGATTGTGATGGGTCTGTTAAGATTTTCTATTTCTTCCTGAATCAGTTTTGGAAAGTTCTACTTTTCAATGAATTTGTCCATTTCTTCCAAGTTGTCCATTTTATTGGCATATATTTGCTGATAGTAGTCTCTTATGATCCTCTGTATTTCTGTGTTGTCTGTTGTGATTTCTCCATTTTCACTTTGAATTTTGTGATTTGATTCTTCTCCTTTTTTTCCTTGATGAATCTGGATAATGGTTTGTCTATATTATTTATCTTCTCAAAGAACCAGCTTTATTGATATTTGCTATTGTCTCTTTTGCTTCTTTTTCATTTATTTCTACCCTAATTTTTATGACTTCTTTCCTTCTACTAACCCTGGGGTTCTTCATTTCTTATTTTTCTAGTTGCTTTATATGTGGAGTTAGGTTATTTATTTGATTTTTCTCTGTTTCTTGAGATAAGCTTGTATGGCTATGTACATTCTCCTTAGCACTGCTTTTACTGAATCCCGTAGGTTTGGGATTTTTGTGTTTTCATTTTCATTCATTTCTATGCATATTTTGATTTCTTTTTTTATTTCTTCTGTGATTTGTTGGTTATTCAGAAGTATGTTGTTTAGCCTCCATATGTTTGTATTTTTAATAGTATTTTTCCCTGTAGTTGACATCTAATCTTACTATATTGTGATCAGAAAAGAAGCTTGTAATGATTTCTTTTTTTTTTTTTAATTTACTAAGGCTAGGTTTATGGCCCAGGGTATCATCTATCCTGCAGAAGGTTCTTTGTACACTTGAGAAAGAGGTGAAATTCATTGTTTTGGGGTGAAATGTCCTATAGATATCAACTAGGTCTAACTGGTCCATTGAATCATTTAAAGTTTGTGTTTCCTTGCTAATTTTCTGTTTAGTTGATCTATCCATAGATGTGAGTAGGGTATTAAAGTATCCCACTATTATTGCATTACTGTTAATTTCCCCTTTCATACTTGTTAGCATTTGCCTTACATATTACAGTGCCTCTATGTTGGCTGCATATATATTTATAATTGTTATATCTTCTTCTTGGATTGATCCTTTGATCATTATGTAGTGTCCTTTGTCAAGTTTCACATCCTTTATATCAAAGTCTATTTTATCTGATATGAGTATTGTGACTCCAGCTTTCTTTTGGTCTCCATTTGTGTGAAATATCTTTTTCCAGCCCTTCACTTCCAGTATATATATGTCCCTTGTTTTGAGGTGGGTCTCTTGTAGACAGCATATAGGAGTCTTGTTTTTATATCCATGCAGCCAGTCTTTGTCTTTTGGTTGGAGCATTCAACCCATTTACATTTAAAGTAATTATTGATAAGTATGATCACATTGCCATTTACTTTGTTGTTTTGGGTTTGAGTTTATACACCTTTTCTGTGTTTCCTGTCTAGGGAAGATCCTTTAGCATTTGTTGAAGAGCTGGTTTGGTGGTGCTGAATTCTCTCAGCTTTTGGTCATCTATAAAGCTTTTGATTTCTCCATATTTGAATGAGATACTTGCTGGATACAGTAATCTGGGTTGTAGATTTTTCTCTTTCATCATTTTAAGTATGTCCTGCCTTTCCCTTCTGGCCTAAAGAGTTTTGATTGAAAGATCAGCTGTTATCCTTATGGGAAGCCCCTTGTGTGTTATTTGTTGTTTTTCCCTTGCTGCTTTTAATATTTGTTCTTTGTGTTTGATCTTTGTTAATTTGATTAATATGTGTCTTGTGGTGTTTTGCCTTGGGCTTATCCTATTTGGGACTCTCTGGGTTTCTTGGACTTGGGTGGCTATTTCCTTCCCCATTTTAGGGAAGTTTTCAACTATTATCTCCTCAAGTATTTTCTCATGGCCTTTCCTTTTGTCTTCTTCTTCTGGGACTCCTATGATTCGAATGTTGGGGCGTTTGACATTGCCCCAGAAGTCTCCGAGGTTGTATTCATTTCTTTTAATTCTTTGTTTTCTTTTTTCCTCTCTGCTTCATTTATTTCCACCATTCTATCTTTCACCTCACTTATCCTGTCTTCTGCCTCAATTATTCTACTGTTGGTTCCCTCCAGAGTGTTTTTTATCTCAGTTATTGCATTATTCATTATTGACTGACTCTTTTTTATTTCTTCTAGGTCCTTGTTAAACATCTCTTGCTTCTTTTCAGTTCTTGTCTCCAGACCATTTATCTGTAACTCCATTTTGTTTTCAAAATTTTGAATCATTTTTACTCATTATTTTGAATTCTTTTTCAGGTAGACTCCCTATCTCCTCCTCTTTTGTTTCATTTGGTGGGCATTTGTCATATTCATTTACCTGCTGAATGTTTCTCTGCCTTTTCACCTTGTTTAGTTTGCTGTGTTTGGGGTGGCCTTTCTGCAGGCTGGAAGTTTGTGGTTCGTCTTTATTGTGGAGGTTCCTCCTTGTGGGTGGGGTTGGACGAGTGGCTTGTTAATGTTTCCTGGTTAGGGAAGCTTGTGTCAGTGTTCTGATGGGTGGAGCTAGATCTCTTCTCCCTGGAGTGCAATGAAGTTTCTAGTAGTGAGTTTTGAGTTGTCTATGGGTTTGGTGTGGCTTTGGGCAGCCTGTATATTAGTGCTCAAGGCTATGTTCCTGCTTTGCTGGAGAATTAGCCTGGTATGTCTTGCTCTGGAACTGGTTGGCTCTTGGGTGGAGCTGGGTTTCAGTGTAGGTATGGAGGCCTTTGGATGAGCTCTTGTTGATTAATGTTCCCTGGAGTCAGGAGTTTTCCGGTGTTCTCAGGTTTTGGATTTAAGCCTCCCGCCTCTGGTTTTCAGTCTTATTCTTACAGTAGCCTCAAGACTTCTTCATCCATACAGCACCGATGATAAAACATCTAGCTCAATGGAGAAATGATTCTCCACAGTGAGGGACACCCAGAGAGGTTCACAGAGTTACATGGAGAAGAGAAGAGGGAGGAGGGAGATAGAGGTTACCAGGAGGAGAAGAGAGGGGATCAATAGGGGATAGAGCAATCTAGCCAGTAATCAAATTCCTATGTGCTCTCCACAACCTTGAACACCCAGAGAGGTTCACGGAGTTACATAGAAAAGAGAAGAGGGAGGAAGGAGATAGAGGTGACCAGGAGGAGAAGAGCGGAAATCAAGAGGGGAGAGAGCAAACTAGTCAGTAATCTATTCTCTATGTGGTCTCCACAGTCTGGAACATGCAGAGAGGTTCACAGAGTTACAGAGAGAAGAGAAGAGTGAGAAAGGAGATAAAGGTCACCAGGAGGAGAAGAGGGGGAGTCAAAAGGAGAGAGAGAAATCTAGCCAGTAATCAGTTCCCTAAGTGTTCTCCACAGCCTGGAATACCCAAAGAGATTCACAGAGCTGGGTAGAGAAGAGAAGGATGAGGAAGGCATTAGAGGTGACCTGGGAGACAAAAAGGAGAATCAAAAGGGGGAAAGGACAATCAAGCCAGTAACTACACTCCTAAGTAAAAATGGATACTGAAGATTGGATTCTTAAAGGTACAAAATTGATAACAAATACCCAAAAGCAGAGATTAAAAATCCAAAGTAGAGGTTAGACTCTCAAAACTACAATATTAAAAAAATAAAACAAAATCACAAAAATTATTTTTTAAAAATGTATGAAATTTGCTTTAAAAATAGGTTCTTTTTTTAACAAGGTATGTTATGAAAATTAAAGGATTAATAAAGGACTTAAAAACTAAAAAAAAAATTAAAAATTAAAAAAATGATAACAGTAAAATATATCTAGGAATTTCTCTGGAGCTATTGTGGGCAGTGTTTGGTCAGTTCAGTTTCGATACTTCCTGTTCCAGCTTATACTTCTTCTCAAAGTCTATAGGCCCCTTCCAGTGTAGTCGGTGCTAACTACAGGGTTTTAATCTGTTGCACCTGTCACTTTCAAAGCAGCTTACTCTGTTTATTTTGGCTTCTGTTTGCAGGTCTCTTCAGTGTCTAATTTCTGCCCTGACACAAGGGGGTGAAGGTGGTCACTTATTTAGGCTCACTTGTTCAGTGGTGCTGCGGGGAGGGAGGAACACGGCAAACAATATCACTGGCTTGTGTCGGGAGTGCTCGCAGTGTCTGGGCCACACTGGGTTTGCCCCGCTCACTGTCTGTGTGCTTTCCCGGTCTACACTGCTCAGGCTCCAGGTTGCTTTGCAGGGAAACTGTCTAAAGTGGGCCCTGGGTTGTGTGCATTTTCCAGGTCTAAGCTGCTCAGGTTCAGGTTCTCGGGTGCTCCATAAAGGCACAGACTCAGTTGGGCCTGCGTTTTGTGCCCGTCGCAGGTCCGAGCAGCTCAGGCGACCAGGTGCCTGGTGAGCACACACTCCCCAGGTGGGGCGGTGCGTCTTATCACCTCCCCCATCCCAGATGCTCCGTTTCCTGGGTGTGCAGTGGGAGCACCGTCTCAGGTGTTCTGTGTGTCTCCTTGGGAAGCTGATCTCTGGCTGTGACCCTCCTGGCAGTTGTCAACCATCCAGGATCCCAGGAAGACTTGGTTAGCAACTGGGAGCCTGCTTACAGTTTGGTAGAGGATGCAGTCTCTGGGGCCAAGATTGAGATTGCCCCTTTCTGGCCCTGGCTGTCACCCACCTGCCTCTCTGCCTCTGGTGGAGGATGAGCTGGTCCACTACCAGCTAGCTCTCCTCTGGTATTCGCTCAGTTCTTTGGTCTGTGAGCAGCCTGGCAGTGCCTTAGGTTAGAGCTTTTCATGGGAAAGTTCTCTCTCTCTCTCTCTCTCTCTCTCTCTCTCTCTCTCTCTCTCTCTCTCTCTCTCTCTCTCCCTCCCTCCCTCCCTCTCTGGCTATCCCACAGTTTGGGTTGCCATCTCATGTTAGCTCCCTCAGATTGTCCTCAGGGCATTCACTGGCCGGTCCTAAGCAATGCAGCTCATGCCTCCCTGTTCAGCCCCCACTTGCTGGTGGTGGATGCGAACATCTGGGTTACTTTTCCACTGGGAGTTGCAGTTAGGCATGTGGTCTGTGGGTTTTATTTATTTATTTATTTATTTATTTATTTATTTATTTATTTATTTATTTATTTCTGTCCTCCTGGTTATGTTGCCCTCTGAGATTCTAAAACTCCCCACAGACCTGCCGGTGAGAGGGTTTCCTGGTTTTTGGAAACTTCTCCTCTTTCATGACTTTCTCCCCAGGATGGGTCTCCGCCCCTAACTCTTTTGTCTTTCTTTTTATCTGTTATATTTTGTCCTATCTCCTTTTGAAGACAATGGGCTGCCTTTCTGGGTGCCTGGTTCCTTTGCCAGCATTCCGAAGTTGTTTTGTGGAATTTGCTCAGCGTTCAAACGATCTTTTGAAGAATTCTGGGGGGAGAAAGTTGTCTCCCTGTCCTATTCCTCTGCCATCTTAGTGAATTCTAGATAGAGATTTTAATTCCTTAGAATAAACTCCCAAATGTAGAATTTCTGGAAACTATGGTAGATGTACTTTTCACTTTTTTTGAAGAACCTCCATCTTGCCTTTCATGATCAATGAACAAATTTACATTCCCAGCCACAGTGCACAAGGGTTTCCCTTTTTCAATAACCTCAACAACACTTATTATTCCCTGTCTTTTTGATAATAGCCATTCTAACATCATGGTTTTAATTTGCATTACCCTGATAATTAATGATTTTGAGCACCCTTTTTTGCTGGCCATTTTATATCTATGTCTATTTTTATATATGTCTATTCAGATCTTGTGCCCACTTTTAAAATTATTTTTTTTTCTGTTGAGTCTTATGAGTTCTTCACTTATTTTAAACATTTGCCCCTTATCAGATATAAACTTTGCAAATGTTTTCTCTGGTGCAGTAGCTTGTCTTTTTATTTGATTGGTGGTTTTCTTTGTTATGCAGAAACTTTAAAATTTTATATAGTCCCTATTGTTTATTTCTCCTTTTGTCTTTCTTTTGGCCTCAGATGCAAAAATCATCACCAAGACTAGTGTCAAAAAGCTTAGCCACTATGTTTTATTCTATGTGTTTTATTGTTTCAGCTGTATATTTAAGTCTTGAATCAATTTGGAGTTGATTTTTGTGCTTGGTGTAAGATAGGGGTCCAGCTTTATTCTTTTGAAGACAGACATTCAGTTTCCCCAGTACCATGCATTATAGAGACTGTCATCTCCCTGTTTCATATTCTTGGCTTCTTTGTCACAAGCTAATTGATCATATACCCATGAGTTTATTTCTGGGCTCTCTTGTTCTGTTCTACATAGGCATGTTCTCATGTAAGTCAGGAGATGCTATTTGTGTAATTGTCACAGATCACATTTTATATTACCATCAGTGTCTTTTTATAGTTTGTATTACTAGTTTGATTTTTATCTTTTATCCATGGAGTGTTCAACTTTGTATGGTTGTTGAATCATTTTTTCCTTGTTCATAGTTTTTACTTGTCTAATAGTTATTACCCAAGAATACTTATCACAGTCTAGATGAATGCATATAACAGTGCATCACCAGTGTGCAGTCACTGTAGGGGAGGCAGAGACATACACACCCAGGCTTAGAAAACCGTCAGTCCCTGTTGTGCGGGATGTGGAGCTAAGTTCACTCACCACACAGCATCCATCTGGCTCCTGTTTAACATTTACATGTGCAGTTATGAATGGGACACACATGTACATAAGACAAAGATAAATGTATTAGACCATGAGTAAGAACTTAGTCATTTTTGGAATAAAAGCTTTATTTTCCATACCCAGATTTTAAGGAATTCTTGTTTGTTGATTTTCCTCCTCATGTTTCAGAAGTTCACAGATAAATTATTTCTTGTTATGGTCTGAAATCCTTGTACAGGAATTCAGATGCGTGAGAATAATATCTTGTAACTCTCTCCCTCGTCTTTGTTACTCTCCCTGCCTTTTTGCTTCAACTGCTAATTCATTTATATGTTTCTAGGCTTCAAAACCCCAAGTCAACTTGTCTTTCCTCAGATAATTTTTAAACAATTTAAAGTGGTCCTTAATTTTGCCACAATTTGTGCCAAAGATTACCAGATTGTTTTCCTCCTTAAATATGTTGGTATTTCTTATATTTTACATAGTGGGTTTGACTTTATTATTAATATATAAAGCTCTTACATGTATGCTTTACTTTTATTTCATTTATGAAAAGTGTGTTAGTCACTCAGTCATGTAAGACTCTTTGCAAACCCATGGACTGTAGCCTACCAGGCCCCTTGCCCATGGGATTCTCGAGGCAAGAATACTGGAGTGGGTTGCCATTCCTTTCTCCAGGGGATCTTCTTGATCCAGGAATCAAACCTGGGTCTCCTCCACTGCAGGTAGATTTGTTACTGTCTGAGCCACCAGAGAAGCCCATTTCATTTATAAATTATTTTATATTTTAATTATTAAACAATTCATGGTTTAAATAGAAAGGCATGTTTTCTTTGAAAAACAAGTCCTTGTGAATTAATGTCAAGGTGCATAATCCTTTTGGTAATCTCAACATATTTCTAAAGTGTAACTTACATGCATGCAATATTTGATCAAGGTAAAAAAGTCTGATTTTAAATTTCTTCCAGTTTATAATGCCTTGCTGGTTTCTTTATTTTTTTTTAATTTCTAAAAGAAAATAGTTATGATGTATATTTATTTTATTATTTAAGTACTAAAATAGGCTTCTAAAGATCTTTTTCGTTAAGAAAATATTAATATAGTTTTACAATTGTTTATTTAAAGAGAAAGAAGAGTTTCTGCTCCATATTAAAAAAATAAAGTTTAATTTGAATCTCATGACATTATCAATACATTTACCCTTTCTGTAAGTTTCCCATTGGACAAGCTATAATAAAATACATTGACTCATGTACTATTTTTTTTTCACTTTTATGTTTGTTTGTTCTGAATGAGACAAGGAACATGTAGCTAAATGATTCAGCAAAAATAAATAAATAAATATATGAAAAATAAATAAATAAATATATGAAAAATAAATTGAGGTGATTCTAAGAAGGTCGAGTAGAAATTTATCAGTTCCTTGAACTTGACTTCTGATTTCCATTTAGCAATGTTAACACCTCCTCATCTCTCAAACACTCTAGTCATTAGTTTGAACTGTGTTGCATTATAGATGGATACAAATTCTGCTATGGCTCCAACAATAATTTAATGTTTTACCCACTTAAATCTGGATTGGCTTATGTCTATTTTGAGCTATAGAATATGGCAGGACTAAAGCTGTGCCACTTTTCGGTGCAGGCTTGAAGATGACTGGCAGGTTTTGCCTGTTTTTTCCTGGAATGCTGACTGTTTGATCGATCTGTGGGCAGCTCCTGCTACTGTGTTCCAGGTCAGTAGTCAGTGTCCTGTGTTGGCCCAGTGAGCAAGCCACCCTGGGCAATCAGGTCTTTGGGTGTTTCAGTTCCAGCTGCCATCTAATCAGACCATAAAAAACGCCAAGAAAGAGCCTCCCAGACAACCTCAGTCAATGCACAGATCCATTAGAAACAAAAATAAATGTCGTTTTAAGCCACTATATTAGGGGTGTGTTTTTTTTACACAGCACAAAAGTCTGCACAATAGTTTAACAACAGTGTTAACACATTGTTTTCCTTTTTATTATGGAAGTATAGTTGACTTACTATGTTTCAGGTGTGTAGCAAAGTGAATCTATTATATGTGTGTGTGTGTGTATATATATATATATATATATATATTTCAGATTCTTTTCCATTAAAGATTATTATAAGATATTGATTATAGTTCCTTGTCTCAGCCCACTTTTTAAATTTTAATTTTTTTCTTTTTAATTATTTATTTTTGGCAGTGCTGGGTCTTCATTGCTGCGTGGGCTTTTCTCTGAGGCAATAGGGATTACTCTTCAATGTTGTGAACAAGCTTCTCGTTGTGGTGGCTTCTCGTATTGTGGAGCAGGCCTCTAGGGCACATGGGCTTCAGTAGTTGTGTGTCCTGGGCTTTGAGCACAGGCTCAGTAGTTATGGAGCATGTGTTTAGTTGTTCCATAGCATCTGGGATCTTCTGGGTTCAAGGATCAAATCTGTGTCTCTGCATTGGCACTGGGCCACCAAGGAAGCCCTTTAATTTATTGTTTTAATTGGAGGAAAATTGCTTTACAATGTTGGGTGATTTCTGCTGTACAATGTCAATCTGCCATAACACACTATTGACCGGGGGATTTTTGCAGAAATTAATGCCTATGGCTGGTGATGTTATGTAAGTGAATATTGAAATATCCATGTTTCAGTACATAACAACTTTTTTTTGCACTTAAGAGCAGGGCAATATCTTGTTGCTCTTTCATACCTGCCCATCGTTAATAACTTTAACAGGTTTATCCACCCATGTTCAGCTAATAGATGCTGGAAGATCCAATAATAATCTCTTGCAGGCTACTTTTTCCAATTAACATCTTATACTCTGAGACTTTCATCCTTATTTGTGCTTTTATGATTATCTATATGTCTATGAGGGACCTAACTTCCTCCTGAAAACTCCAGATTCAAATATTTCACTGCTTACTTGATAACCTCTTTCTTAAGAAACCTGCCTAATCAGTATAACTCCCAAATCTTTTCCTTTTTTTTTTTTTTCACTGTTCAGATTAGGTTTTGTCCCAGTGTTTCCCAAATCAGTGAGCATTTCTACCATCCATCCACTAAGGAAGTCAGAAAACTAAAAGATGTGCTGGGGTGGTCCTGTTCCATCAAGTCCTACTAGCCATCCAATACCCATGGTGTTATTGTTAACATTGTTATTAAATATTATATGTTATAAAATAAATAATTTTATTATTTTTCCTAATTAAAGTGTTGTTGACTTACAAAGTTATGTTAATTTCTGGTGTACAAGAAAGTGATTCAATATAGATATTATTCTATCAATTCTATCAATTAGATAAATGAAAGTATATATATATCCCCTAGTGGCTCAGATGGTAGTCTGCCTGTAATGTGGGAGACCCGGGTGCGATCCATGTGTCAGAAAGATCCCCTTGATCCCCTTGAGAAGAGCATGGCAACCCATTCCAAGATCCTTGCCTGGAGAATCCCATGGACAGAGGAGCCTGTCAGGCTACAGTCCATGGGGTAGCAAACAGTTGGACAGGCCTGAGTGACTTCACTTTTACTTTCATATATATATATATAATTTTTCATTATGGTTTTTTCCCAGGATATTGAACATAGTTCCTTGTGCTATACAGTAGGACTTTGTTGTTTATCCATTCTGTATATAATAGTTTGTATCTGCTAACCGCAAACTCTCAATCCAATCCTCCCATTCTGTCCCTCACATCTCCTCGCCACCCCCCCTTAGCAACCACAAGTCTGTTCTCTATGTGCCTGTTTCCTGTTCAGAGATAAGTTCATTTGTGTCATACTTTAGCTTCTACATATAAGTAATATCACGTGCTATTTGTCTTTCCTTTATTATCCATTCCTTTGCTGTTGGACATTTAGCTTGTGTCCATGTCTTGGCTATTGTAAGTTGTGCTGCAGTAAGCATCAGGGTATGTATCTTTTCAAATTACAGTTTCCTCTGGATATCTGCCCAGGAGTGGGATTGCTGGATCATATGGAAACTCTATTTTTAGTTTTTCTTGAGGAAACTCCATATTATTCTCCATAGTGGCTGTACCAATTTACATTTCCACCAACAATGTAGGAGGGTTCCCTTGTCTCTACACCCTCTCTAGCATTTGATATTTATAGACTTTTTAATGATGGTCATTCTGATTGGTCAAAACCCATATCATTAATGCTACTTCAGTTCTTGAAGCTGCCCTGACTCTCCTGCCACTATCTGAATACTAGTAGCTGTAATTCTTACTGGAACCATCATGATGGTCTCCCAAATGACCTATCCACATCTACTCTTCTCCACTCAGAACTGCATTTGGGTCCATCTGCTTAAAGCACAGATCATTTTAAGACCTGTTCATGTATAAAACATTTAGTCCATATCAGTGGTTAAGATAATGTCTGTTTCTGTTTTCTATAAAATTCCCAGTCCAGGGCTTTCTGTGTAGTAAATGGGGAAAAATTAATCAAGTGTAGCTTTACCACTGGGTTTCCCTAGTGCCTCAGATGATAAAGAATCTGCCTGTAATACAGGAGACTCAGGTTCCATTCCTAGGTTGGGAAAATCTCCTGGAAAAGGAAATGGCAACCCACTCCAGTATTCTTGCCCAGAGAATTCCATGGACAGAGGAGCTTGGTGGGCTACAGTCCACAGGGTCACAAAGAGTAGGACATGACTAAGTGACTAATAGCTTCACTTTTTCGCAGCTTTACCATTATGGATAAAGAGAATTTTTAAGAGGTGAATATAGAACCCTATCTTCCTTATCTTTTTTTAGGCCTTCTGTTTCAGTTGTTGTAATGTTAAATGATATAAGTAGTGTATGTTATCCAGTCCTATCACTTCGTGGAAAATAGATAGGGAAACAATGGAAACAGTGATAGACTTTATTTTCTTGGGCTCTAAAATCACTGCAGATGGGTGACTGCAGCCATGAGATTAAAAGACTTTTGCTCTTTGGAAGAAAAACTGTGGCAAACATAGACAATATATTAAAAAGCAGATACATTACTTTGCAGACAAATGACTGTATAGTCAAAGCTATGGTTTTTCCAGTAGTCATGTATGGATATGAGACTTGAAGCATAAAGAAAGCTGAGCACTGAAGAATTGATGCTTTAGAACTGTGGTGTTGGATGACACTTTTGAGAGTTCCTTGGACTACAATGAGATCCAACCAGTTCATCCTAAAGGAAATCAGTCCTGAATATTCATTTGAAAGGCAGAGGTTGAAGTTGAAACTCCAATACTTTAGCCACCTGATGTGAAGAACTGACTCCTTAGAAAAGACCCTAATGCTAGAAAAGAGTGAAGGCAGGAGGAGAAGGGGATGACAGAGGACAAGATGGCTGGATGGCATCACTGACTCAATGGACATGACATTGAGCAGGCTCCTGGAGCTGGTGATGGACTGGGAAGCCTGTCATGCTTCAGTCCATGGGGATGCAAAGAGTCAGACATGACTGAGCAACTGAACTGAGTGTATGTTATGAAAAATATGCATATTCAAGTATGTGTCTTCTTGAGAGTTCGTATAAAGCCAGATAAAATCATGAAATACATTCAGATTTACAATTAACTTCTACGTGTCACAGTGTATCATGAGCCTCCGTAGACATCATTGTTTACACATGGACCATATTTTTAGTAGATCAACAGTATTTTCTTGTACTGACAAATTGTTCTTATTTTACTGGCTTCTAAATTAATGAACATTTCTGTTTTTCCTCTTACATTTCTTCATGCTATTTAATGTGTGTCCTCATATATATCTTCCATCCTTTTTCAGATTCTGTTCTAACAAAAATTCTTAGATTACTTTCACATCCCCTTCAAATCTCACTTTAGAATCTGAAGTTCTAAAAGCAAAAATATGCCCATTGTCTTCAAGGAAATAAGACTGGGAAAAGTTTCACA
The DNA here is from genome assembly GCF_910594005.1 of Cervus elaphus. Lineage (NCBI taxonomy): Eukaryota > Metazoa > Chordata > Mammalia > Artiodactyla > Cervidae > Cervus > Cervus elaphus. The sequence goes on along the minus strand of NC_057843.1, from coordinate 3,905,064 downwards.
GCCCATGGAGTTTCCAAGTTTAGTAAACTGAGTTGGAAGGAGGCTTCCCTGTGTGATGTTAGGAGAGACAGAGGGTTTAAAAGTTCAGAATTTACAGAATTGTAAGAAGAAAGGGAAAATAATGTGTGTTTATAGAAAATGAATCAAACTCTTATGGATAGTGTCATAATGAGCAAATTATAGAGAATTATACATACAGAATGCTCTTATTTTATACTTAGTACAACTGTCGCATTAACTTAAACTAACTCTTTCTCTTTATATAATAATGTGTTTATGGGGAAAAAATATCTGAAAATTGCTTGGTTGCCAGTTTGTCATAATAGGGAAAATGAACTGAATAATTATGTCTAAGTAAACTATCTTTTTTCCATACCAGAATAGTTTGGCTAATAGGTTGACTGTATTTTATACCAGTATCTAAGCTGCTGGCTGCCCTGTACATGTTTGGAAAGAATTATTGCTATAATATAACTATACTATTTCTTAAATGCTAAAAATTCAGATCAAAGCTCTTCTGAGCATTCAGAAGGACATGTTTTTATATCTTCCAATGTGATTATGGCTTTGATCTATTTCCTGCTGTAGCATGATCAATTTTTTCTACTTTACATATTTTGGGTCATATTCTTATAAATGTTTAATACAGTTTTCACTGATGGCTCAGACAGTGAAGAATCTGCCTGTAATGCAGCAGATCCAGGTTTGATCCCTGGGTTGGGAAGATCCCATGGAACAGGCAATGGCAACCCACTTCATGGGTTGCCCATTCTCTTGCCCGGAGAATCCCATGGACAAATGAGCCTGGCAGGCTACAGTCAGACACAAGGAGTCAGACACAACTGAGTGACTGACATTGACTCATTCCTTGTTCAGCCTTGAAAAACTCTCCTCAGCAAAGAGTCATTTACCTCCACAAAGCTGTGCTTCTCAAATTGGGGTATGAGAAGCCTAGTGATAAATTGTCCAGCTCTCTGAATCAAAACTGTACCTGATGAAGCAGCAGGATGTGTACTGAAACTGTGTTTCCATGGAAATGTGACAAGATAAAATGCAAATTTCAAACAAGTCTCTAAAGACTGAGGCTTTAAAAATTTGTCACATACATCAGTGTCACTTCCCTTTGGCCCAGATCTTTTGAGGAGCCATTTGCTGCTGGATGTAAGTGAAAAAGGAGAGTGAAAATGTTGGCTTAAAGCTTAACATTCAAAAAACTAAGATCATGGCATCTGGTCTCATCACTTCGTGGGAAATAGATGGGGAAACAGTGGCTGACTTTATTTTTTTGTGCTTCAAAATTACTGCAGTTGGAGGAGAAGGGGACAGCAGAGGATGAGATGGCTGGATGGCATCACCAACTTGATGGACATAGGTTTGAGTAAACTCCGGGAGTTGGTGATGGACAGGGAGGCCTGGTGTGCTGCAGTTCATGGGGTCGCAAAGAGTCGGACACAACTGAGTGACTGAACTGAACTTGCTGCTGGAAGTGAGGTTGCTTTGAAGAAGCAGTGAGACGCATTAAGCTGTCTAATGTTTGTCCACTGATACATTAAATGATTTTAACGTGCATCTAATAAGATAAATCCTATTTAACCATTTCCAAACATTTAAAAAGTGTCTCTGAATTTTTTATATGATATATACAATTTTGCCCTCATGTTATGGTGACTAATTGATTTTCATCAGTTCAATTCAGTTCAGTCGCTCAGCCATGTCTGACTCTGTGACCCCATGGACTTCAGCATGCCTTGCTTCCCTATCCATCACCAACTCCCAAAGCTTGCTAAAACTCTGTCCATTGAGTTGGTGATGCCATCCAACCATCTTATTTTCTGTCGTCCCCTTCTGCTCCTGCCTTCAATCTTTCCCAGCATCAGGGTCTTTTCCAATGAGGCAGTTCTTCACATCAGATGGTCCAAATATTGTAGTTTCAGCTTCAGCATCAGTCATTGTAATGAATATTCAGGACGATTTCCTTTAGTATTGACTGATTGGATCTCCTTGCAGTCCAAGGGTCTCTCAAGAGTCTTCTCCAACACTACAGTTCTATAGCATCAATTCTGTGGTACTCACTTTTTTTATAATCCAACTCTCACATCCATACACGACTACTGGAAAAACGATAACTTTGACTAGATGGACATTTGTCTGAAAAGTAATGTCTCTCCTTTTTAATATGATGTCTAGGTTGGTCATAGCTTTTCTTCCATGAATCAATGAAATTAATTAAATCAATGAAAATAGATTTTCATGCAGTTATAATAATCTGAAATAATGGAAACTATTAAATGAATTCCTACTATCCTTATCATTTATTTCTTTTGATAATGGAAGATATGCACAGATACTTGCAAAAAAAAATAAGGCATGTTCAAGTAACTATCCATCGGAGTGTATACAATGTGAGATTATGTTCAGCTGGTGTCTGAACACACACACACATGTGTGTGTGTGTGTGTAGTTATATATAGTTTGGTTTAACTTGCTTTGATTGTCTGTGGTTGTGTTTTGTTATGTTTGATTTTAGTCTGAATTCCATCCATTTATTCTTGGTGCATTTTCCTTCTGAAGTTGAATTTTTTCTTAAGCTAGTCATTTACTTTGTGTTTTTTTACCTTCCATATTTAATATATTTACTTTAATTATGTGATTAATATTTCCCAGTTTTATTTATATATAATTGATCTATATATCACTGGATAAGTTTAGCATATATATTATATGCATTTATTGTGAAGTGATTACTGCAATAAGTTCAGTTAGTATCCATTATCTCATATAGATATGATAGAAATTTTTTTTAAAAAGCTTTTTCTTTGTTATGAGAACTCTATGGATCTATTCTCTTAACAACTTTCATGTCTGTCATACAACAGTGCTAACCATAATATCATGCTGTATACTACATCCATAAGTGTTGTTGCTGTTCAGTGGCTAAGTCATGTCTATTTGTGACCCCACGGACTGCAGCACACCAGGCTCCTCTGTCCTCATCTCCTGGAGTTTGCTCACATTCATTTCCGCTGAGTCAGTGATGCTCTCTAATCACCTTATCCTAATTTGTCCCTTTTGACCAACCTTCCTCCAGTATTCTATATCAGATAACCACAAATCTTATCTTTTTCAATTTCTGTTGTTTAAAAAATATATATCTTGCTACTGCCACGGTGAAATCTTTGTAAGCGCAATTTAGCAGATACAAGGTGAATAGGAGGAGAAATGGAGAGGTAGGGTAATCAACAGTCAACAACCGTCTTCTGCTTTCTGATTGAAATTTGTGTGGACATCATTACAGATTCACATGTAGTTATAAGAGATGTCCCATATACACTCTGGAGAAGAGAAAGGCGATCCACTCCAATGTTCTTGCCTGGAGAATACCATGGACAGAGAAGCCTGGCAGACTGCTGTTTGTGGTGTCGCAAAGAATCGGACACAACTGAGCGAGCAACACACGTACATATACACTTTGCCTAGTTTTCCCCCAGTAATATTTTACAAAAGTGTGGTGTAATGTCACAAGGAGGACCTTGACATTGACCAAGATGCTATCTACTGACCCAGTCTTTTCAGAGTTCCCAAGTTTTACATGCGTTGGCGCATGTGCACGTGTGTGTGTGTGTGTGTGTGTGTGTGTGTGTACGTACTAAATTCAGTACATTTATATTACCTGTGCAGGTTCAGGTAACCACCCCTAGAGTTAAGATGAAAGAATTCCAAAAGACAGGATCCCCTTGTCTGATCTAGATGCTAGTTTTGTGTCACATATATGCTTTTCTAATGTTTTTTCTCCTAGTCTGTACTTTGTCATTTTGTCCCCTTAATAGTCTTTTGTACAGAAAAAAGTTTATGTTTTTATGGTGTTCAATTTATCAACTTTACAATTTTGCATCACTATTTGGCTGTCAAGTCAAAGAACTCTTTACCTTGACACAGATCGCAAAGATTTTCTGCTGAATTTTTTCCTGAAAGTTCTATACTCATACATTTAAATCCATGATTTACTTTTTTCATTGATTTATAGTTGATTGAAAATATGTTAGTTTCAAGTGTATAGCACACTGTTTCATTTATTATTTTGTCCTGATTATGTTTCATTATAAGTCATTACAACATACTGAATGTAATTCTCTGTACAGTAAATCCTTGCTGCTTATCTATTTTATGTATACTAGTTTATATCTGTTAATCCCATACTCCTCATTTGTCCCTCCCTCCGATACCCCTCTCCCCTTTGGTAAGCACAATTTGTTTTCTATTTGTGTTTCTATTTTAAATAGGTTGATTTGTATTACTTTTTAAATTCCCCATATAACTGATAGCATATAATACTTGTCTTTTTCCATCTAACTTCATTCAGAATTATATTACAACCATGTTGCTGCAGTTTGCATTATTTCATTATTTTTATGGCTGAATAATAATAATATATATAAACAATGGAATATTGTTTATATCTATCACTATCACATATTCTTAAGCCAGTCTTCTGTTGATGGACACTTGGGTTTTTTTTTTCCATGTCTTGGCTATTATAAACAGTGCTGCTATGAACATCAGAGTGCATATATTTTTCAATTTTTTTGTCTTTTCTGGATATATACAAAGAAGTGGGTTTACTGGATCACATGGTAAGTCTACTTTTAGCTCTCTGGAGGACCTTCCATACTGTTCTCCATAGTGACTACACCAGTTCACATTCCCACCAAGAGTGTGGGAGGTTCCCTTTTCTCGGCACCCTCTCTAGCATTTGTTATTTGTAGATTTTTGGATGATGGCCATTCTGCCTGGTGTGAGGTGATATCTTATTGTAGTTTTGATTTGCATTTCTCTAATAATTAGCAGTGATGAGCATCTTTTCATGTGCTTGTTGGCCATCTGTATGATCCATTTTGAATTGAGACATATATATTATGAAGTTTAGGTTGATGTTTATCTGTCTTTCTTGTTGTTGTTGTTGCTTACTCACTAAGTCGTGTCCGACTCTTCGCAACTCCATCAACTCTAGCCCACCAGCCTCCTCTGTCCATGGGATTTCCCAGATAAGAATAGTAGAGTGGGTTGCCCTTCCCTTCTGCAGAGAATCTTCCTGACCCTGGGATCAAACCCACATCTCCTGCATTGCAGCAGATTCTTTATGGCTGAGCCACCAGGGAAGTCCATCTCTCTATCTACCACCTATGTATTTGTTTCCCTGCCTGTTTGTTTGTTTACTGCCTATGGATGCTCAAAGGCTTCAGTACCAATTGTTGTGATGGCCACACTTTCTTCATTGTATAGCTTTTTACACTTTCATCACAAACAATCTGGGCATATTGCTTGAGTCTTTTTCTGGAGTCTCTACTCTGTCCCATTATCTCCGTGTCTGTTTCTCTTTCAATAACATACTATCATGGTCACTGTAGCTTATAGAATAAGCCTTATTAATAACAGATAGTGATACTTCCCAATTTCTTTTCCTTTTTCAAAATATTTTAGCTATTGTAAAACTTCTGCTTTTCCATGAACACTTTAGAATAAGCTTGTCTATGTCAAAAAAGCATGCTATGCATTTAAATAATTGCATTAAATTTATAGATTCATTTGAATGAAATAGGTATTTTACTGTGTTAATTCTTCAATCTATGAGCACAACATTTCTCTCTACCTATATAGGTCATCTTTCATTTGTTTCATCAATGTTTTAGAAAGTTCAAAATACAAATTCTATTTATGTGTACATCTAAGTATTTTATTGGCTTTGAAATACTTGGGTATTATGTTTTTAATTGTTTATTTGTGTTCATTTTTAACACAGACATGAAACCGATTTATTTGTGTTGATCTTGTGTCCTGCAGGCTTCCCTGGTGGCTCAGAGGTTAAAGTGTCTGCCTGCAATGCGGGAGACCCCGGTTTGATCCCTGAGTTGGGAAGATCCGCTGGAGAAGGAAATGGCAACCCACTCCAGTACTCTTGCCTGGAGAATCCCATGGATGGAGGAGCCTGGTGGGCTACAGTCCACGGGGTCGCGAAGAGTCAGACACACTGAGCGACTTCACTTTCACTTTCACTGTGTCCTGTAACACTTCTGCAACCTTGTTTCTTAGTTCCAGGAAATTTTTGTTGATTCTTTTGGATATTTCATATACACAACTATGTGTTTGTAATTGGGGACAGTTTTATTTCTTACTTTGCAAACTGTACTTTTTTTTTCTTTTCCATGCCTATGATACTGAGTAGAACTACTACTCTGTTAAATAAATGTGTGATGTGAACATCCTTGCTTAGTACAAATATTAAGGGTTATTATTCAGTTTTCCACCATTAAGATAACAGTAGCTATAGAATTTTTTATAGGTGCTGTTTATCACACTGAGATATTTCTAACTAGTTGAGATTTATTATTTTTTATCATGACTGAATGTTACATTGTGTCAAATGTTTCTTATGCACAAAGTGATATGATCAATTTTTTTCTTCTTTAGCTTAAGTGGTTGAAATAGTAGGTATTTATATAGTTGATTTCAGTTACTGATTTAGTATACTTACCAGCCTTGATGATCTAGAATACACTGCACTCAATCATAGTGTGTAATTATTTTCATGAATTTTGACTTTGATCTGTAAATATTTTGCTGAAGATTTTTGCATCTAAGTTCATGAAAGATACTCCCTAGTATTCCTTTTTTTTCTGTAATCGTTGTCTGGATTTGGTATAAATTTACAAATGCCCTATTAACTGAAGTATGAAGTGTGCATTGATCTTTTTGAAGAAATATGTAAAATTGGCATTAATTCTTTAAATGTTTCATAGAATGATTCTTCAATGAAACTACCTGGGCTTGAAAATTTTAATTGCATTTCAATTTGTGCAAAGCATATAAGACTATACAGGGTATCACTTTCATCTTGACTGAGTTTTGGTAGTTTGTAGTTTCCAAAATATGTATCAATTTTTGAGCATAAAGATGTTTTCATTATAGTTTTCCTTAATGGATGCAAAATCTATAAAGAATATATCCTATTTCAGTCTTGATATTGACTATTTGTATCCTCTTTTTATGTTTTTTGTCAGTTCTGTAGATGTCTATCCATTTTATCGATTTTTTCCAAAGATCAAGGTTTCTATTCCACTGATTTTTCTTTGCTGGGTTTTTATTTTCAACTTCATTTTTTTTCTCCTCTGATTGTTACTGCCCCTTTCCACCTTCTTTCTTTGGATTCATTTTACTCTTTCTTAAAAAAAAATGCATTTATTTTTAATTAGATGATAATTGCTTTACAATGTTTTTGCCATACATGAACAGGAATCAGCCATAGGTATACATATGTTCCCTCCCTCTTGAACCTTCATCCCTCCTCCCAGATTCCTGAGATAGGAACTAGATTTAAGGTCTTTCCTTGTTCTACTGTGTGCACTCAGGACTACCATTTCCCTCTCAGTAATGCTTTACTTGTATCCCATATATTTTGATACAGTTTATTTTTATTTTCATTTAGATCTATGCTTTCTTGAGACTTTCTCTTAGATCCATGACTTATTTACTTTACCTACTCACATGTTTAGTGAATTTCCTATTGTCTTTCTTTTATTGATTTCTTGATTGATTACACTATGCTCAGAGGATGTACTCTGTATGATTTTCATTCTTATAAATGTGTTGACAGGTGTATTATAGCCCAGGATATGGTCCTTCTTTGTGAATATTCAGTTGGAACTTGAGAAAGTGCTGTATTCTGGGAGTACAGTGCCCTGTATGTGTCAATTAGGTGGTGTTGGTTGATGGTGTGTTTACCTCTTCTGTGTTTTTGTTATTTTCTGTTTAGCAGCCCTATCAGTTACTGAAAGGAAGATATTATAGTTCACAGTTTTGATTATGGATTTGTGTTTCTCCTTTCAGCTCTGTCCCTTTTTTCTGTATGTATTCTAAAGTTCTGCTTTTTACTGGGTCCACACTTAAGGTTGTTATCTCTTTCTGGTAATTGATCTTTTCATCATCTGTAATTTTCCAGCTCATCAGTAGAAATCTTTGCTCTAAAGTCTGCTTCAGCAGATATTATTTAGCTACTTCTATTTTCCAGTTAATCTTTTCATGGAATTATTTTTTCCAAACTTTTAATTTAATGTACCTACATCATCAGGTATGAACTGAATTTCTTGCAAATGACATATCTTTGGGTCATACTGTTTTTAATCTATTCTGCAAGCCTTCCTCTTTGATTGATTTATTTAGATGTTTACACTTAAGGCAATTATTGCTGGGATAGCACTTAAGTCTGCCATTTTATTATTTGTTTCTATTTGTTTCCTCTGTTGTTTGCTCCTCTGTTAGTGGAACTCTCCATCTGCCATCCTGACAATGATCTACAATTCATCTTGTATTTTTGGGAGGTTTGGTCTAGAGTATGAAGGTGCAGGTTTGGATTGTATTCTGCTGTGAGGCTGGAGGTGGGGACACACTAGGCACAGGTCACTTTCTTTTGTAGGACTAGGGAATATTTGACACCTAGCTGCTCTGATGTTCTTCTGGTCCTGGCATCCCAAGCCAGTTCATGTTCTCCTTCCTATAGCTTTTCCTTGGGTTCAAATTTGCATAATATATATTCTTACATCTTCTTACTTACAATCTCTGTGTCTGTGTGTGCTACATGCCTCTTTGGGCTTCCCTGGTGGCTCAGATGGTAAGGAATTCACCTGCAATGCAGGAGACCCAGGTTTGAGCCCCAGTTCAAGAAGATCCCCTGGAGGAGAGAATGGCAACCCATTACAGTATTCTTGCCTGGAGAATCCCATGGACAGAGAAGCCTGTAGGTTGAAGTCCACAGGGTCACAAAAAGTTGGACACAACTGGGCTGGAAGAAGCACAAGCTGGAATCAAGATTGCCAGGAGAAATATCAATAACCTCGGATATGCAGATGACACCACCCTTATGGCAGAAGGTGAAAAATAACTAAAGAGCCTCTTGATGAAAGTAAAAGAGGAGAGTGAAAAAGTTGGCTTAAAGCTCAACATTCAGAAAACTAAGATCATGGCTTCTGGTCCCATCACTTCATGGCAAGTAGATGGGGAAACAGTGGCTGATTTTATTTTTTTGGGCTGCAAAATCAGTGAAGATGGTGATTGCAGCCATGAAATTAAAAGACGCTTACTCCTTGGAAGGAAAGTTATGACCAACCTAGACAGCAAATTAAAAAGCAGAGACATTACTTTGTCAACAAAGATCCATCTAGTCAAGGCTATGGTTTTTCCAGTAGTCATGTGTGGATGTGAGAGTTGGACCATAAAGAAAGCTGAGTGCAGAAGAATTCATGCTTTTGAACTGTGGTAGTGGAGAAGACTCTTGAGAGTCCCTTGGACTGCAAGGAGATCCAACCAGTCCATCCTAAAGGAGATTAGACCTGGGTATTCATTGGAAGGACTGATCCTGAAGCTGAAACTCCATTACTCTGGCCACCTGATGCAAAGAGCAGACTCATTTGAAAAGACCCTGATGCTGGAAAAGATTGGGAGCAAGAGGAGAAGGGGGCGACAGAGGACGAGATGGTTGGATGGCATCATCGACTCGATGGACATGGGTTTGGGTGGACTCTGGGAGTTGGCAATGGATAGGGAGGCCTGGCGTACTGTGGTTCATGGGGTCACAAAGAATCAGTCACGACTGAGTGGCTGAACTGAACTGAACTGAGTTGCACTGAGTTAGTGAGTGACTAACGCTGTCACTTTATCCTGAATTGACCCATTTCCCATGAATGAGGGGAGCCCAGAAATTCCTCATTCCCTTGAGGGGATATTAAAGAGCTCACTGAGAATCCGCTAGGGAGCTTGTCAGAGGAAGAAAAGTACTTTGAAATTCAAACTGTCTTATATGGATAAATGTATTAATCAAGTAAAACTCCTAAAAGCAATACTTGCCTCATAATGTATTAAACCTCAGCTGTTATGGCTATTGGCTACCTACTTTGTGTCAGACAGGCTTCTGTGTATCTACCCTAAAAATATATTTTAGAAAACCTAAATTGAATCTAGTTTAAAGTTGCTAGAAGGAGAACTGTCTCCCTTTCAATATAAAGAATTCACACTGCTTTCATATACAGCTAACAGGCTAGATATTTGCCAGTGTTTCAATTAAGACACTAGAGTGTGTACATGCTTAGTTCTGTCTAACTCTTTGTGACCCCATGGACTTCAACCTACCAGGCTTCTCTGGTCATGGGATTTCCCAGGCAAGAATACTGGAGTGGGTTGCCATTTCCTATTCCAGGGAATAGGATCTTGGATCTAGGATTCCTGGATCTTCCTGACCCAAGGATTGAACCTGAGTCTCTTGTATCTCCTGCATTGTCAGAGTTTATCAGGATTGTATTGTCAGGATTTTTTTATCACTGCACCACCTGGGAAGCCCCAAGGCCCTAGAGACTTGGTTTGAAAGATAGTTAATAAAAATTCAGTATATTAGATACTCTAACTCATACATACTAATCACAAATTTAGTTATATTGATAACAAAATCACCTTTGATAATTCTTAAGTGTATGGTTTCTGTACCAGTTAGAATAAGGTTATGGTATACATTAGATAAACCCTGAAATTAAAAATGTTTATATAATATAGAATTAGTATGTGTGGAGATAGGTAGGCATCCTGCCTGAAGAGGGCTCATTGGTTTTGTTCCATGAAATCCACAATTACAGGCTTCTTATACCTTAACGTTATGTCTTTTCTAAGACATAGACTTCATCCTCATGGAACTTTGGTCCAGATTCCAGATTCTACACAGCAGAACAAGGAAAAGGGCCAAGGGCTTGAGCCAGTACATCCAATGGAAGATTCCAGGAGGAAACCACATGAGACCCTGTTACCTGGACATAGTCACATGGATGTACTAATTTTCAAAAGACCCTGTGCAATGAACTGTTTATGCTGAGTGGCCATGGGGCCAGCTTATAGAGAAAAGAGAAAAAAAACATGGAGTGACCATGAGAAGTTGCTAGAAAACTTCACATAGTTTTTACTTAAGAAAATGCAAAGGATGGAGAATAGACACTTAACTCACCATACGTTATGCACTTCAGAATTTTAAAGCGTAAGTTCAAAATAGCATCCTCCAAGTTATGTATAAAGTGTACATTGCCCAGATAGATATTTGCATATCATTTCTAATTTGGATCAAGGGAACTTGAATCCCAGAAACTATTTTAAGGTAAATTACCCCTTGAATTATTTTTAGTCTGGTGATCCTTTCTTATTTGCCAACCCAACTGTGTGAATTATTGTTCAGTCACTCAGTCATGTCCTATTCTTTGTGACCCCCATGGACTGCAGCATGCCAGGCTTCCTTGCCCTTCACCATCTCCTGAAGTTAGCTCAAACTCATGTTCATTGAGTCACTGATGCTATCTAACCATCTCATCCTTTGTTACCCATTTTTTCTGCCATCTTTCCCAGCATCAGGGTCTTTTCCAATGAGTTGGCTACTGTGTGGGTAAGGTGGGAATTACAGGAGTAATTTTATATGTGGGCTAGAAAACAACCATTATATATAAACTCATTCAACTAAGAGAGAAAACTTTGCAGGCTTCATCTGATTTGTATAAAGGTATAAAATAAAGTAAATAAGATTGCTGTCAAATTTAACACATGGGAATTAGTCAATGTCTGGTCTTGGCAAAAGCATGGGCTGCAGATTTTCAATATAAGAAATGTTTTCTAGTGCACCTATAGAATCTGAATCAAATAATTTTGTTAACTATTGGGAGTAACAGATATATTTCAGCATAAAATCAATTATAAGTACTGAAAGGAAATGATTTCACTTGTTCATGCTCTAAACCAAGGATTTTAAGTAAAATACAAAGATATTGATAATGTTAAGATGCTATCAGTCAAAGCTGAGGAAATTTTATATCTAGTATGATACTCTTAGATAATTACTTGCTGCAAAGTTGAAGACAGATTCCCTTTGGGAAACTGAGATTATGAAAACAATTGACTGAGAAACAGCATTTTGGTGATATTAGAGCTGTTAAATCAAATATACATTATGTACAATGTGGATATTATGGCAGGTAATGGAATACACAAATTGGTCACTCAGAACATAAATGGAATTAACTGCCCAGTAAAGAAGTTTCTCAACTGTTAGAGAAACTAAAATCACCTAGATGCAGACAGATTATAGCTGCAAAAGGTGCATTTAGACGAACATTTTGAGTGACTATATAATTTGTTATGAAAAAGCTTTACAATGATGCATGAAAAGGCATAAAAAGCCTTAATGCCCTGGACTATACACACACACACACACACACACACACACACATATATTTTTTACTTTGTTAATAAGTAGTATCTAATGGAGAGGTATTTAGAACACTGAATGTATGGTGGTGCAATAGAGACTTTAGCAGTAACAGTGCATCTTCTTTAATCATTTGCAAAGAAAAGAGCAAAAGGAGATGTGCTAAAGTCATGTAATTATTTTTAAAAGATTGTTTTTTTGTATTTTTAGTTGGGCTGGGTCTTTGTTGATGCACAGCTTTCCTCTACTTGCAGTGAATGGGGGCTGATTTCTAGCTGCAATGCACAGGGTGTGCATAGCAACCGCTTCTCTTGTTGCACAGCACAGTCTCTAGGGCACGTGGACTTCAATAGTTGTGGTTCCCAGACTCTAGAGCACAGACTCAGTAGCTGTGGTTTATAGACTTAGTTGCTCCAAGGCACATGGGATCTTCCTAAAGCAGGAATCAAACATGTGTCCCCTGCATTGGCAGTTGGTTTCCTTACCACTGGACCACCAGGGAAGTCTGAGTCACATGATTATTAATGGACAGGAAGTTCATTTTCCTTCTTCTCCCCACTGTTAACTTTCATGCTGGTGGAGGGAGAGAGCAGCTAGATTGAAGTTTGGATCTTCCAATGTGTCAGCTGAAGGGAAGTTGGCAAGTCATTTAGGGTCCAATCAGGAAGTAAGCTAGAGAAGAGTCTTGAGAGTCCCTTGGAGAGCAAGGAGGTCAAATCAGTCAATCCTAAGGGAAATCAACCTCAGATATTCATTGGAAGGATTGAAGCTGAAGCTCTAATACTATGGCCACTTGATGCAAAGAGCAGACTCACTGGAAAAGACCCTGATGCTGGGAAAGATGGAAGGCAAGAGAAGAAAGGGACGACAGAAGATGAGATGGTTGGATGGCATCACTGACTCAATGCACATCAGTTTGAGCAAACTCTGGGAGATAGTGAAGGACAGGGAAGCCTGGTGTGCTGCAGTCCATGCAGTTGCAAAGAGTCGGACAAAACTGAATGACTGACCAACAACAACAGGAAGTAAAGCCTTCAAGAGTGACCGTGAATAAGAAATTGAACAGTGAGATTAGACCTTTCAGTCAGGGGAGCTGATAAGGACTTGGCTGGGCTGGACAGGGACTTCCTGCTCCAGGAGCTGGACTGCTGTGGGTCTGGCCGCATGTCCACTAGTGACCAGCAGAGCCCCTAGATGAATGTGAGCCGCACCCGCACTGGATTCCAGAGGCCGGGGCTCTGCCTTCAGTTTCACCTCCCAGGTTTCACACTCATTTCCCACTGAGGACCACACAGGGCAGGGCAGGGGATGCTGGAAAAGGCCATCTTAACTTAGCTGAGTTCCAGTGGTGCAAAACCACTATGGTATTGCGTGTCTGAGCCCCTGTGTTGCCCTGTATGGAATGAAGGGAAAAGAGCTCCCTGAGTTCATGTGAGTTTGTCAATATGGAAATTGGAAAGTACGGTGGCTCCACTCACCACCAGAGGCAGGTACGTGTCTTTCTTCCTCTGCCAAGGCTACCTTAGCCGTGAGAAGCAGGCGATAAAAGGAGGCACAGCCACAGAACCCCTGGGAAGTGCCCTCCTGCTTCTCCGAGAGGTAACTCCTCCCCCCACCCCGCACCTCGGTGCTGGAGAGACAGCCAGATGGATCCATGTGGAAATGGGCGTTTGATTTTCCAGGCTGTGCGTTCAAGGCAAATTCCCAAAGGAACAACACAGTAGCAGATGGATAAAGTGAGACTTTTGAGTCAGAAAGACTTGTAAAGAAACTCTGCTTCTTCTTAAAAAAAAAAATTGTTTTAGTGAAGTGTAGTTAATTTCCTGTGTTGTGTCTATTTATGCTGTATAGCAAAGTGATGTGTGTGTGTACACAGTCATTTTCTTATTCTTTCCTATTATGGTTTGTCACAGGATATTGAATATTTTCCCTGTGCTACACAGTAGGATTTTGTTGTCTATCCATTCAGTATATAATAATTTGCATCTGCTAATCCCAAACTCCTAACCCATTCTTCCTCCACCTCCTACCTCCTTGACAAACAAAAATCTCTTCTCTATATCCATGAGTCTAAAGAAATACTTTTTCTTATTTAAAGTGCAACACCTTGGTTATCTGGTATACAGAAAACAATGTTAATAGATAATAATCATTGTCATTCAAAGCACTTTTCTGAGGGATGATGAACTTCTCTGAGTAGCTCGCACAATGCCATGTACACTGTGTTTTAAGAGCCAACCTCTCTTTCTCCTCCACCTTCCCATGGACCAGATAGATAAGATGTTGGCCTCTTAAGCAGAAAGCTCTCCCATTACTGCATTGCTCTTGTAGAATTCACTCCCACTGAGTTGAGCTCAAAATAACTACGTAAATTTTAGAGGTAAAAGTGAATGTCTGCTGAAATTTAAAGGTTACAGAAAGCATAAAAGGAAATAAAACGGACTCCTTCAAAAGATGCAAACGAGCTAGTTAAAAAAATCAGAAAAGAGAAAAGGCTTTTGTAGGTCAAATAACTCACTTCTGTGGTTGTCAAGAAATGGTCTCAGTCTTTGAGAGAATTCATTTATCTCTACATCAAGCTTTCATTTGTAATGTTATAATTGGAATTAGCATCCCTCATTCTTCTTTCAAAATGGGGAACCAGTAAATGATTTTACAGCATGTACTCAGGTATTAGAGGTAAGCACTAGGAGCAGTAGAATAGATAAGACCTCATAGAATATTACAAAACCATTCTTAAACAGAAAACTAATTATTTTTAGCTAGTACTCATAAAGATTTAGACAAGAAAAGATGGTATATCTTCTAAATTAAGTACAAGAAGTCAAATTTTATGCTAATATGCCATCCACTGAAGTGAGCCTGAAACACTAGCATGTAAGGAAGTGAATTTAGGAGCAGATAAAGGCTGTAGAAATTTTCTTTAAGAAACAAACTTTATATGCAAAGGAAGATGAATGAAAACCTATATAGTAGTAGGTTTAGTATAATCAAATAATTAATAATCTTTCTCAGCCTTAGAGGATTGAAAATTATTTTTAGAACTTATTTCTGTAGAACTGGTAAAGTTAGGTCAGAGGGAAATTAATTTTATTCTTTTTCTTAAATCGTTGTATCTCAGTGCTTTCCCCAAGAGTATGTAGCATGCCTTTTTATATCAGGGGTCTGGTTTCTTTCTGGTGTCATAACTTGTTTTAAATCATAAACTAGTATCAGTTATTTATATTCTATTATGTGTGATTTTTTAAAAAAATTATTGGAGTACAGTTGATTTACAAAGTTGTATTACTTTCTGCTTTACAGCTAAGTGAATCATAAATACTTAACAGGGTGAAAGACAGGACAGATAAATGGGAGACTGGGATATATATATATATATATACGTACATACACACTACTATATAGAAAATAGATAACTACTACTGTACAGCACAGGGAATTCTATTCAGTGCTCTGTAATGATCTATATGGGAAATTAATCTAAAAAAGAGTGGATATATGCGTATATATAGCTGATTCACTTTGTTGTGCATTGTGTTTTTAATTTAAAGTTTTAAATTTTTGCTTATTGTTATTTACAGTATGGGCTTCCCCAGTGTCTCAGTGGTAGAGAATCCACTTGAAACACGGTAGATATGGGTTTGATCCTTGGGTAGGAAAGATCTCCAGGAGAAGGAAATGGCAACCCATTCTGGTATTCTTGCCTGGAAAATCCTGTGGACAGAGAAGTCTGGCTGGCTACAGTCCACTAGGTAGCAGAGTCAGACATGATTGAAATTTATAGTATAGGCTCCATTCCATTATTGCATAGTTTTGGCCTCTGTTTTGGTCAGAGGTTTATTTATTCATTTGGTTTATGGCACATAAGTTTTCTGATTAAGTAGACAGGGTTATATAGTTAAGAGTTCAGTGTTTGGAAGACTGCCACTTTCAGATTGTGACGCCTGTGGTTACTTATTCAAATTTTCTCAGCCTCAGTCTCCTCACCTATAAAATGGAGGCATAATACTTACCTTAGAGAATTATTGCAAAGATTAAGTGACATAAAGTACACAAGAACATGTAGCATTATGCTTGGTGTATGTTCACTTCAGTTCAGTTCAGTTCAGTCACTCAGTCATGTCCGACTCTTTGTGACCCATGGACTGCAGCAGGCCAGGCCTCCTATCTGGAGTGTCCAACTCCCGGAGTCCACCCAAACCCATGTCCATCGAGTTGGTGATGCCATCCAACCATCTCATCCTCTGTCGTCCCCTTCTCCTCCTGCCTTCAATCCCTCCCAGCATCAGAGTCTTTTCCAATGAGTCAGCTCTTCGCATCAGGTGGCCAAATCACGTGGTGTATGTTGAATTATGGCTATTGTTATTTGCATATTTCATGAAATTTAAACAACATAGATATTGTCTATCATATTGATTTGTGAAATCAACTCTGTTTAAACTGCCTTTTTCCAGGAGCCTGTGTTCATCTGTATCTACTTTTTTGAGTGGAATAACAGGGAACTCTTCCTTGTATTTCCTTTTAAACTTTCTCCCTATTGCACTTAGTCCAGTAATAAGTGGTCCTTGAACACCTCTTGCCCTTCATAGGCATTCAAAACCATTTTTCGTAGGTATACATGTCCTCTTCCTCTGGCTGATTCATGCTGATCTTTGCCAGACATCAACATGATACTGTAAAGCAATCATGCTTCAATTAAAAATAAATAAATGTAAGAAAAAGCTATTTTCCAAATGTGTGATGGTAACTAGTTTTCTAGTCACCTTTATACTCATCTTGTATATTTGGTGTTGTGTGTTTAATTGATCAGTCATGTCCAAATCTTTGTGACCCCATAGATTGCAGCCCTCCAGGCTCCTCTGTCCTATGAGATTCTCCAGGCAAGTACACTGGAGTGGGTTGCCACTTCCTTCCCCAGGGGAGCTTCCTGACCCAGGGACTGAACCTATGTCTCCTGCATTGCAGGCATACTCTTCACCCACTGAGCCGTAAGGGAGTCCCTGCGTTATTTGGTGCAACATAGTATCTAGCGCCCATAATCCAAAAGGCAAGAAAATTCACAAGCCATTTTCTTCTCCTGCATCACAGCCCAAGCTGAGCGTACTATTTCTTCTGCGTATACAGGAAGAATCTTGAAAAAATAAAGAATAGTACCTGACACAGTGAAACCTGGAAGGATGGAAATTGTGACATGTTATTTAAATAAGCATATTCAAATGATATCAGTAAGATGTCAGTTGCTCTCTAATATTTCAAGTATTTCCAAACACACCCACAAAGTATGAAGAAGCAACTAACCTAGAAATACCCAAAAAACAGTTGAAACAAAACCCAGTGATGAAGAGTCACCATGAAACACCAAAGAGGACAGATGATCATCAGCAGTGATGCTCTGCGCCTTCAGCAAGTAGACAGGACACCAAGAGGAGGGGGAGGAGGACCCGCACAGTCTAAGAATTCCCAGGGTGCCAAAATTCACTAAGGAGAAAGGGCAGCGGGACAGACAAAGAGCAGCTGAGATTAAAAAGAACGTTTTCAGCACAAACTTACAGAAGAAGGCATAGAGGTTTCTATAATGTTTGATTGAAGTGAAATGGTTTGGGCCCTATGAATTCTTAAAATTAACCTCTTAATACCCTAATTAAGACTAAAATGAAATTCATAAACCACCAGAATATAAAACCATCATAAAGTAACTAGCTCTATATGAATAAATGGATGATTCCAGGTCTGGGGTAGAAAATATAAAATGTGAATTTAGAACTCTTTATAGTAACACAAAACTGGGAAAATATCTATTCAAAACCACTAGAATTATGACAAAAGTGATTGAAAGCAAACTCAACCATTAATTAGCCAAACATAAAATAATTTGAGCAAAAAATTGTCATAGTTTCAATGTATTATACCATGTAAAATTTATTGAAATTCATGAGTTCAAAAGAAAATAACACCACACTGCTGATAGATTCACAATTTAAAAACCATATTTCCTACCTTTAGAGAATGTTAATAAATTTGTAGTCCTTAAATAGAATGTGGCAAATAATGGGAACGAATTAAGACTGTCTTTCCTATAAATAGTTTATCATCATGCCTCTACCAAAATCTTGATGAGAGGTATTTTCTTCTCAGCAAAATTCCAGCTAATCATTGAGGAAAGAATGATTGATAGAAAGTATTAGAAAAGTCACTTATTTACAACCCGCAGTGAAATGATAAACCTGAGCTCATATAATCATTGACTGGCCACATCATAAAAAAGAAAGAAAAAAAAAAAAGGAAAAAAAAGAGAGGCCATGAGTTTGTTTCCTATGACTGTGAATCTTTTAAAATATAATTAAACTTTAAAAAACTGAGAGATGGAGGGAGAGTGGGAAAAAGGAAGGAAGTTAGGAGAGAAATAACAGGCAAGAAAAAGAGACAATGATTTTTTTTTTCCTGACGTACACACCTATTACGTATAAATTCTCCTCAGTAAGAAACTAAACAAGAAATTGATCAAAATTTAAAATCTAACAGCTTGTTGTTGTTCAGTTGCTAAGTCGTGTCTGACTCTTTGTGACCTCATGGACTGCAGCCCTCTAGGCTTCCCTGTCCTTCATTATCTCCTAGAATGTGCTCAAACTCACATCCATTGAGTCGGTGATGCCATCCAACTATCTCATCCTCTGTTGCCCCCTTCTCCTCCTGCCTTCAATCTTTCCCAGCATCAGAATCTTTTCCAATGAGTCAGCTCTTCCCATTAAGTGGTCAAAGTATTAGAGCTTCAGCTTCAGCAATGAATATTGAGTTGAATATTCCAATGAATACTCAGGGTTGACTTCCTTTAGGATTGACTGGTTTGATCTCCTTGCAGTCCAAGGGACTCACAAGAGTCTTCTGCAGCACCATGGTTCGAAAGCATGAATTCTTTGGCCTTCAGCCTTCTTTATGGTCCAATTCTCACAGGTATAAGTGTCTACTAGAAAACCATAGCTTTGACTCTATGAAACTTTGTTGCCAAAGTGATGTCTCTGCTTTTTTAATGCACTATCTAGGTTTATCACAGCTTTCCTTCCAAGGAGAAAGTATCTTTCAATTTCATGGCTGCAGTCACCATCTGCAGTGATTTTGGAGCCCATGAAAATAAAATCTAATAGCTAGATTGCGGAAAGCACAGTGGCCAGAGAAATGTGTTAGATGACAGTACACAGATGCACAGGCAGAATGCTGTGCATCACTGAACAGACAGAGGACAGAACTGGCTTCTTTTGCAAGTAAATTGCGTGGAAAGCCAAACAAAGAGCTTACCTGTACATCTGAAGAGGCCCCAAGAATATCAACAAAATTCAGTGTGTGCATCTTCCTTGAATTCTCATTTAAACAAGTCAACTGCTACGAGAAAACTGGAGATATGAGCAGTGATACTGGATGATACTAAGTATTTTTTGTCAAATATTAGGTGTGATGATGATGTTATGACTATGATTTTTATTGAGGGCCTTTATGTTTGTGCTGAAATATTTATAGGATGTGTGGAATTTACTTGATATAAGATATATGGAGTGAACTTAATATATTAAATTTGCTTCAGTGTAATCCAGTGATTATGGAGGGGTGGGTTGGGATATGGATAAAGCAGATCTACCATGAATTAATCATTGTGGAAGATATATGATGGGTTATAGGAACTCACATTGCTATTATCTCTACATGAAATGTTGATGCTTGAAATTTTCCATAATATCAGATTAAAGATAGACAGCTATCTCCCCCCTCCCTGTATTTTCTCCCAATATCTGCTGTTATATTTGAGGGTATCATTACTGTTGAAAGAAAACCATATTCCAGATCTTTCTATACTCTTCCTTTTAAGATCAGTGAAGAAAGGCAGTGCTCACTTAGAATCTAGTTTTCAGAAACATGAGAGAATGAAAGTAAAAGATGGTAATCACTTCCCTGGTGGCTCAGCAGTAAAGAACCTGCTTGCACCCCAATGTTCATTGCAGCACTGTTTATAATAGCCAGGACATGGAAGCAACCTAGATGCCCATCAGCAGATGAATGGATAAGGAAGCTGTGGTACATATACACCATGGAATATTACTCAGCTGTCAAAAAGAATTCATTTGAATCAGTCCTAATGAGATGGATGAAACTGGAGCCCATTATACAGAGTGAAGTAAGCCAGAAAGATAAAGAACATTACAGCATACTAACACATATATATGGAATTTAGAAAGATGGTAATGATAACCCTATATGCAAAACAGAAAAAGAGACACAGAAATACAGAACAGACTTTTGAACTCTGTGGGAGAATGTGAGGGTGGGATGTTTCAAAAGAACAGCATGTATACTATCTATGGTGAAACAGATCACCAGCCCAGGTGGGATGCATGAGACAAGTGCTCGGGCCTGGTGCACTGGGAAGACCCAGAGGAGTCGGGTGAAGAGGGAGGTGGGAGGGGGGATCGGGATGGGGAATAAGTGTAAATCTATGGCTGATTCATATCAATGTATGACAAAACCCACTGAAATGTTGTGAAGTAATTAGCCTCCAACTAATAAAAAAATTAAAAAAAAAAAAAAAAAAAAGAACCTGCTTGCCAATGCAAGAGACATGGGGGTTCCATCCCTAGGTCTGGAAGATCCCTTGGAGGAGGAAATGGCAACCCACTCCAGTGTTCTTGCCTGGGAAAACCCCATGGACAGTGGAGCCTGGTGGGCTACAGTCCATGGGGTCGCAAAGAATCAGACACAACTGAGCGACTAAACCTGAATCACTTTTAGAATCTGCACCTCTCTCACTGATACAGTCACAAATCTCTCTTTTCTCCTCCCCCTCATCTTCCCTCTCTCCCTCTTTCTCTCTCTTCCTTCCTCTACTGTTTGTGATTTATTTATTCTTTGCCACTATCCACTTGTAAGTAACAGGGTTTCTGCTAGCAGGAAATAAGTGAGTGATGAACAATTTATGTTAGGAGCCCTTAGATTTCTACTTGAAATACTGAATTTAAAAATTTCCCACAAAATATAAGAATTTAGATGTAAGTTTGTAAAGCATTCTAGACTAATATTTTATGTCACACAGGAAAATAAGTGCATTATATTTTAAGTTAAATACAGTAAATATATATTTTAATGGGTACATCTTGCCTGATATAATGCATATCTTTCTGAAAATCATGTTTATTATGCTTGGTGAAAACAAATTATACTTTAAGTTACCAAAATGGAAAGTCATTTTTGAAGCTTCCCATGATTTCTTCTAGATATTTTTAGATTAGTTTTTGATCTTTGTTGTTGTAGTTTTTGCAATAAACTTTTATTCTTTGTTGACCCAAAAAAAGGGACCACATATTTCTCCAGCCAATTTTTTTTTTTTTTTTTTCGGGATCAGCTAAGAATAGAAATTAGGAATCTGTGACCAAGATAAGCCATCTGCAAGTCCTCCCACAGCAGGGGAAGAAGGCTTAAAAGTATGTAGCACTGTAGTTCAGAACATGCTATTTGGTCTCATTTTGTTTGTATTTAATAATGGTTTATTAAAGAAAGTGAAAGTCGCTCAGTCATGTCCGACTGTTTGCAACCCCATGGTCTATAGAGTCCACGGAATTCTCCAGGCCAGAATACTGGAGTGAGTAGCATTTCCCTTCTCCAGGGAATCTTCCCAACCCAGGGGTCAAATCCAGGTCTCCCATTGCAGGCAGATTGTTTACCAGCTAAGCCACAAGGGAAGCCCAAGAATACTGGAGTGGGTAGCCTATCCCTTCTCCAGTGGATTTTCCTGACCCAGGAATTGAACCAGGATCTCCTGCATTGCAGGTGAAGTAATATTTAGTAATGTAAACATAATCCAATATGTTATAGAAAATATCATAAGACAACTTTAAAATGTGGTATTCAGGGCTGTCTAAACATCTAATAAGATGTTTAAATGTATCTTCCAAATCATTATAAGAGTGATTAGCAAGTAGGCCTCTTTATGGAACAACTTTAGTTATTTTTGTTCAAATTCATGATTTGTTCATAAATGAGACACAATTTCAAGGATCTGATGTATGATATCAACCCAGTTTGTTGGCCACTCACTTGCATTAGCTTAAATCACAATGGTCACTTAATTTGCTAGAGTGGGTACTTTGGAAATTCTGTCCTGAGTTGTACAAGAGTGAAATTTTTATTTGAAACCAAAAGAAGAATGTATAACATGTCTCCCCATAGGAAAATCATATATAAAAAAGAGTAACTTTACAGTATGAAACTACCCAGTTAATTACAAATGAGCAAATTTCATTCCTCTAGCTACCTAAGTCTGAGATTTTTGAGTTCTAGAATTTTATTGCCCACATTTGCCTCTTAAGACTGATCTAGTCTGATATGATGAAGTTGTAAATAAAAGCCATGTGCTCATTATTAATGAACACTAAAAAAATGTATCTTCCTGGTGCATTTAAATTTTTGTCATTATGAAGTGATCCCTTTTATTTCCTAAGACAAGCTTTCTTTCAGTTAGTATTTACTCATATTTTTATCTCCACTACTTTGAACTTTTCTGTCTATATCTTAGGTGGTTGTTGTTTAGTCACTTAGCTGTGTCTGACTCTTTGCCACCCCATGGACTGTAGCCCGTGAGGCTCCTCTGTCCATGGGATTCTCCAAGCAAGAACACTGGAGTTCCATTTTCACCTCTGGGGATCTTCCCAACCCAGGGATCAAACCTGCGTCTCCTGCCTTAGCAGGTGGATTCTTTAACTCTGAGCCACCAGGGAAGTCATTTCTTAGGTTGGGGATTGTCCACTATGTCCCATAGGCCAAAGTTGGTCCACCTCCTATTCTGTAAAGTTTTATGCAGCAAAGTCATTTCCACGTAATCCACTTCTGCTTCCACGTTCCCACAGCCACATTGAATAGGAGTTGTTGTGACCACATGGCTCCTAATGCAACAGATTTTTATATTTGGACCTTTTCAGGAAAACTCTGCTGTCCCCTACCTGTTGTGGCGTGTCTTTGTATTTTAGATTTGAGTAGCATTTTCAAGATACAGTATTATATGCAGTCCTGGAAACTCTGACTCTGTTTTTGTCTCCTTCTGTTTCTTGGGATACATCAGATTCCACTTTAACCATCTCATGTTTCATTTCCTATTTGTCTCAGATTTTTGATATTTCTTTTCCTTCCTGATTTGCCTGTTTTATGAGTTTTTTGTTGGTTAGTTTTCTCTCCATTAAGGATTTATTCCTTTCTTGCTTTGAAAGACTGTTTCTATTTCATGAGTAGAGATTTTAATTTTATACTCTAGAAAATTTTAATTTTACATTCAAGTTAGTGAATGCAAAACAATACTTAATCCTTCTCCTGACACATGCAGGGACATTAGAATACTTAATTCTGATAATCCCCTTCTTCCTTGATAAGTTTATAATGTCCAGTTATTATTAAGGATAAGTATAATTTAAATTTAATTTCATAGTATAAAAGTTATCAGCATAATATTTTGTATAGATGATCTTCAGATTTATCCACATGATGATCACTCTGTTATCTTTTTTGCTTATTTGTTTTTCTCAACCTTAGGACTTCCTTTTGGGATTAATTCTCTTCTTGTTTGGACTCCTTTTGGAAAGAAAGTTAGATGTTGGTGGTCAATTCAGAGCTTCCATTTTGTTTTTACTTTTATGTGTTTTTATTTCACTCTAGTTCTTGTCATGCCAGGTCAGCAGGGCACTTCAATTTTTCAATTCAGTTCAGTCACTCAGTCGTGTCTGACTCTTTGTGACCCCACGGACTGCAGCACGTCAGGCTTCCCTGTCCATCACCAAATCCCGGAGCTTGCTCAAACTCATGTCCATTGAGTTGGTGATGCCCTCCAACCATCTCATCCTCTGTCAGCCTCTTCTCTTCCTGCCTTCAGTCTTTCCCAGCATCAAGGTCTTTTCTAAAGAGTCAGCTCTTCTCATCAGGTGGCCAAAGTATTTGAGTTTCAGCTTCAGTATCAGTCTGTCCAATAAATAAATATTCAGGACTGATTCCTTTAGGATGGACTGGGTGAATCTCCTTGCAGTCCAAGGGACTGTCAAGAGTCTTCTCCAGCACCACAGTTCAAAAGCATCAATTCTTCGGTGCTCAGCTGTCTTTGTAGTTCAACTCTCACATCCATACATGAATACTGGAAAAACCAGGGCTTTGACTAAACAGACCTTTGTTGGCAAAGAAATGTCTTTGCTTTTTAGTATGCTGTCTAGGTTGGTCGTAACTTTTCTTCCAAATTAATTTTCTTTTAATTTCATGGCTGCAGTCACCACCTGAAGTGATTTTGGAGACCAAAAAATAAAGTCTGTCCCTGTTTCCCCATCTATTTGCCATGAAGTGATGGGACCAGATGCCATGATCTTAGTTTTCAGAATGTTGAGTTTTAAGCCAACTTTTCACTCTCCTCTTTCACTTTCATCAAGAGGCTCTTTAGTTCTTCTTCACTTTCTGCCAAAAGTGTGGTGCAATCTGCATGTCTGAGGTTATTGATATTTCTCCTGGCAATCTTGATTCTAGCTTGTGCTTCATCCAGCCCAGCATTTCTCATGATGTACTCTGCATATAAGTTAAATAAGCAGGGTGACAATAAAGAGCCTTGACATACTCCTTTCCCTATTTTGAACCAGTCTGTTGTTCCATGTCCAGTTCTAACTGTTGCTTCCTGACCTGCATACAGATTTCTCAAGGGGGAGATCAGGTGGTCTGCTATTCCCGTCTCTTTAAAAATTTTCCAGGGTTTTGTGGCCCACACAGGCAAAGGTTTTGGCATAGTCAATAAAGCAGAAGCTGTCAAGAAAGAAAGAACGAAAGAAAGAAAGTGAAGTTGCTCAGTCGTGTCCAGCTATTTGCGACCCCATGGACTATAGCCTACCAGGCTTCTCCATCCATGGGATATTACAGGCAAGGATACTGGAGTGGATTGCCATTTCCTTCTCCAGGGGATCTTCCCAACCCAGGGATCAAACCCGGGTCTCCCGCATTGTAGGCAGACGCTTTACCCTCTAAGCCACCAGGGAAGTTAGAAGGTGTCTTAGCTGACACCTATTTTCTTTTCCCCTTCTAGGTTGTTTTTATTGTTGTTTCTGAGATATGCCCTATCAGCTATTCATTCATAAATTATCTTTCCCAGTTACCCACTTTTAAAAGCTTCTCTACCTCCTTGATGATTTAGCATCGTACTCTGATGTGGTGGTAGTGTAGTCACTCATTGTGTTCAACTCTTTTGTGACCCCAAGGACTCCTCGGTCCATGGGATTCTCCAGGCAAGAATACTGGAGTGGGTTGCCATTTCCTTCTCCAGGGGATCTTCCTGACCCAAGGATCAAATCTACATCTCCTGTATTAGCAGGCAAGTATCTTCCACTGCTGAGCTGCCAGGGAAGTCCTGACTCTGATGTATGTAAGTTTACATTAATTTTTTATTTAGCCTGGCTAGTTATATTGAACTTGCTGTAATGAGAGGCCACTCCTTTATCAGTTCTACTCAGTATCTTGACTTGTATTGTTTCTCCATCATATTCTCTAATCCATATTCTTGGAATCTAGATTGAAGGTATGTTGGAACTTTTTATTTAGCTATCATGTATTTCACTTTCCTTTTAAATGTCTAAGTTTTCGCATCTCTCTTTTCCATATTAATTGTGGTCTTCAGACCTAGTTTCCAGTGTACGAATTCCCTCATGATCATTTAATGTCCTGTAGAAAAAACTCCATTACAAAATTTAAAATAATAAAAACTCTATTTTTCTGTTAAAAATGACTTGTCTTTTTGAAAATCAACTTCATGATACTTGCTTTAATAGGGGGATATGATTTTTCATAGTTCAGTCATGTTATTCTATATTATGTATCAGATAATTCTAATATATGAAATCCTTTGGATCTAATATAATTTAACTGTTTGTACTGACTTTCTTTCATGTAGCTTATTTCCTTGTGTCTTAAATATCTTGATCATGAGTTAATACTCTGATCTTAATGTATGGAAATTCTGAAGGGGAGAATTGTTGATTTCTTTTTACAAAGAGAGATTGCCTTGACGTTATAGGTGTCATTACAAACTTGAGTTGAGAGACCCATGAGAAATCATATTTGGTTCTGCCAAGATTGATGCTTCATTATGGAATTGAAAATTAAGCTTTTAAACCTGTCATGAGTTCATGAAGTAGTCTTGGATCTTTGTGAGAATTGGAGCCTTTGTGTTCAAAGTTGTGTTTTTTTTTTTTTTTTTTTAGATGTATTATTTGGGAAGATAGAGATTTTACTAACTTACTACATACTTATTGTGAGACCAATAATGTACTGAAAAATATGTTTACTCCAGGATTTAGGTAACGACCATTTCTGCCTGTGATCCCCCCACTACTGCTAGAATTGGAAATCTACTCAGTGGTAAGGAATCTGCCTTCAATGCAGGAGACAATCCCTGGGTTTGGAAGATCCTCTAGAGGAGGAAATGACAACCCACTCCAGTATTCTCACTCGAGAAATCCCATTGACAGAGGAGCCTGGTGGGCTACAGTCCATGAGATCGCAGAGCCGGACACAACTGAGTGACTAAGCACACATGCCACACATGCGTACACTGTAAAAACCTGTATTTTCTTAAATATCAAAGACAAATTAATAGTATCTCTTATTTCTAAGAAGAAATATTCTTATAGTATCTTACTAGCAATTGTGGTTTGTGAATTGTAAGGCCTCTTACCAACTTGAATGCAGTAGAATAGTGTTAGGACAAAGATGTATTGCGATTTGCTGTTATCTGAGATGTAGTTTCCAGTAACCGTGAGAAAGATAAACAGAGAAGGTGGTCAATGATCTGAGCCTGACAAATGCAGTACCTGAGCAGTGAAAGTCAACTCCAGAGTTTGTTTCCCTTTGAGCTTTTTTTCAATTTTAAAAATTGATTATTGACCATGCTTTGTGACCCAGTAGGCAGAGATTTCAAGAAGCTGGATAGAGCTGCTGTGTCAACTAGGATGGATTGCTCTTTTATCAGAGAATCCTTTTCTGAATCCATCTTCTTATTTTGGTTAGTTGATTTTTAACATGTATTTAAGGAACTCATAACAATCTCCCCATCAGTATTTATTCTGATAAAGGTGTTATTTTCTGAGGTGTCACATTTATTTTATTTAAAAGCAATTAGAGTGTCCACTAATATTTCATGTAATTTTCGCCTATATATTATCTAAGTTAATTTCAGCCCTGTTGCATATGTAATATCCCTTTGACCATTAGACGTGTAATACTAATCAAACTGTAGGGTGCAGAATTGTAGGGTGCATGAATTCATAACTAACTGGAAAAGAGTCATCACCTGGATTATGCATAACACTTTGATTTCTCTGAGACCTTTTTAAAAATAGAATCTGCAGAAGTGACTTACTTGATAGATTTTATAATGTCGCCTCATATAACCTTTCTTTCATTCTCTGATGGAAGGGTTAATAAACACTGGAGTTGTGGGAAAAAAAAATGTCCAGAGCAATTAGAGATCTTATTTCTTGATGGTTGATGTTTCACTTTCTATCACTAGTCTAGGACCCATTTTAGAAATTTATACTTCAAAATTAATTGTTGAAATAAAAACTGATCTTAGTCATTTTATCTGGATGAGTCAAAATAGCTGCTCTTATAATTTTATTGATTAATTTGATTATTAAATTGACTGTTTGCTAAAATGGAAGTGAATTTCTCTTGTGTTTGAAAAATTAATCCCTTACAGGTGGTTATTTTCTTTTCAGTGTAGATTAGTCAACATAAATGCAAAATCACCCAGAGATACATGACTACTTATTCCCTTTTATGATGTGAGTCATTTTAAATTTTGAGAGAACACTCAACCTGACTGAAGTAGTGTTTGGAAGAAGTAGGTGTGGGACCACCTTTGAGCTGGCTTTTGAAAGATACCTCTATGGTTCCCATTGAAAAGAGTCGGTTTGGGATTAATTCAGGTTTTCGGGTTAGTGCTAATTTACTTAAAAGTTTCTACTTTTTGTGAAGGGTCTCTTCTTTCTGCCTTCACACGGTGCTGTCTGTCTTCAGGAACAAGCGGTTGCAATGGTGGGATTTTGGGTGGCTCTGGTCTCGTCTGTGTGAACTGTAATCTCTTGTGTGCCTGGCTGATCTGATCTGCCTGTTGAGCACCCTACCATGGTGCACAGTGGTATGTCTCCAGTTCGGGGTTCTGCAGATCTGATAACTGTGATTCTTGGCATTCTCTGGAGCTGGGGAACTCACCTGAACTTAGGTCTCCAGAGTCTCCACTGGGCCCCAGGCCTTCCCTTCCCACCTGTCACTAAGCATTTCTGGGAAGCTGACCTGTTGTCTAGCCACCACTGTGTAGGATGTAGGATTTGAGGGAGCTCCCCTAGAAATTGGCCAGTCCTGGCTACTCTGCCAGGAGGGGTGCCCTGTGTTGGCTGTGGTACCATGTGAGATGTGTTGGGTCACTGACTATCAGAGCTTCCCATAGGCCATGATGGGGGAAGTGAAACACCAACCCTGGTGTTCTTAGGAGTCCTGCAAATTAGTGTGCATTTTCTATGAGAGATTCTGTTGCCTCTCCCTTCCACAGGCTAGGCTGTGACACAAGGGAGCAGCAGCCCTGGGTTCACCGGGGGGAACTAGGTGGTGACTCTATACGTCCTCCCTTAGCTACTACCTTTCTGGTCTGCCAGGACGGTGTTCCTGGTGGCAGGACTATTCTGTTAAGGCTGTCACTCTAACACTTGAGCTCCTGTCTGAGGGGCTAACCTGCACAGATCACCCTTAATAAAAGAAAACAAAATGTTCAATGAACCAGCAGTCAGAATAGAAAAATGACAGATCGTGAACTGTTTTTAAAACCTTATTTCTTTTTCTAGCTATACTCTTGCCTCTGCAGAGTCCACTTATCCCTCGGCTTCATTCTGGCCCTGGCGAAACTCCTCTCCCAGATGCAGGCCTGATAAAGCAATAGGGTCCTGGACTCTGGAATCAGACAGAACTGGATGTCAGCACCAACCCTGTCTAGTTTAGCACTGTGACCCTCAAAAAGCCATTTGAATGATGTCAGAGTGTTACTTCAATGAAAAAATTAATAATTTACTCAATAATTCTGACCTCACATGTATAGTATGAGAATAAAATAAGGTAATGTAATGGTGCCAGTTTCAGCAGTCCACTGTTTAAATTCTGAGTACTGTGAATCACTGTCACATTGCTATCATTAGTATCTAGTGGATGGTAATTGTGCTAGTAATAGTAGCAGAAAAAGAAAGGAAAAGAGGAGAAAGAGTGGAAAGGGAAAGAAAAGGAAGAGGCAAAGAGAGGAAGGACAAATGGAAAAATAATTTTAATATGACAGAAAATGCACGTTTAAGCTGCTTCTATAGAATCAAGTATTAATTTATAAGAGGAAGTGATAGAATTCCTTCTATTTTACCTCCAAAGTGTTGCTTCTTCTGGATGTATGTATTTCATTGATTGGCCATTATTTTCTTTTATTTTTCACTTCACATCTGATGAGTTTACTTCATAACTTCTTCAAAATGAAAAGATAAAAATGATCATAGAATTTTGTATTTCATTTATTATTCTTTTAAAAGTCATCAAGTCAACACAAGTATATATCTTATCTATGGCTTATGAAAATCATCACCTTCAAAGAGGATCTGCAAATCACAGGATGCCGGTGTCCCATTTTTGTGTCACTCAGTCATCAGAAAGTTTACATCCATTGACCTAGAGACTGTCATACAGAGTGAAGTTAGCCAGATAGAGAAAAACAAATATTGTATATTAATGCATGTATGTGGGATCTAGAAAAATGGTGTAGATGATCTTATATGCAAAGCAGAAATAGAAACACAGACATAGCGAGCAAACATTAGACACCAAGGGGGAAATTGTGCGGGGTGGGAAGAATTGGGAGATTGGGATTGAGACACATACATTATTGACATTATGGGGAAAATAGACAACTAATGAGAACGTACTGTGTAGCGCAGGGAACTCTCCTCAGGGTTCTGTGGCGACCTAAACGGGAAGGAAATCATAAAAGCGGGCGTATGTGTGTGTGTATATATAGCTGATTCACTTTGTTGTACAACAGAAACTAATACAACATTGTAAAGCAACTATACTCTGGTAAAAAAAAATAATAATAAAAAAAGAGAAAGTTTACACGCATGGGAATTGAGCAGAGTCTATTAACCCAAACCATTGCAATAAAGTTTGAATAATGATACAGAAATAATTACCATGGGCCCTGTGTTGCCTAAAAACATGTGCAGTATGGTGACCTGGGCCCTAAAGAGTCATTATGCTTGTTTAACTGATTATTATTAGTCTGAATCAGACCTGTGTTGATTTTGACTAAAAGTGGTTTTCCTTAGACAGCTGTTCAATGTCTTTGTGAAATAATTTGGTTTGTTTAGCTCATTTTTGGACAAAAATTTTCCACATTGCAATGAGATACATATGCTAATATTTTCCCTACCTGAAAGTCTGAGTATTTATTATTGTGATGACTGAAGAATGACAATTACAGATATATTTTATGTAGATCATCATTGTGTGTCCATGCATTGGCAATAGTTTCATAACTGGAGATTCTCGTGAATGATCTTTTACCTGTGAAATATACAAAAGTGGTTAGTGTATCATTCAGCTTCTAAAATGCATTTTTGTAGGTGAGACCACAGTACTTGTGTATGATATTTAGTCAAGTATCTCTTCTAACTCCCATTTCCTTCTGACTCTTTAGTTTCTTTTTCTTTTTGACCGTATTGTTCAATCACAAAGTCATATCTGACTCTTTTGCAACCCTATCTACTGTAGTCCACCAGGTTCCTCTGTCCATGGAATTTTCCAGGCAAGAATAATAGAGTGGGTTGCCATTCCCTTCTCCAGGGGGTCTTTCCCACCCAGGGACTGAATTAGAATCTCCTGCATTACAGGCAGATTATTTACCAATTGATCCACCAGGGAAGTCCCTTTTTGACTTAGGTATAAAATAAATATTTTTATTAAAATTTAGTTTTGGTTTCCTTATTGTTCCTGCTAGAGAGCTTCTGTTGATTTCTGTGAATATGGTCTCCATGGCTGGCAATATCCCTGGTGATCTTAGCATAAGACATGGTTGGAGAGTAAGCAGAGGGGAAGCTCTGTAATCAGTATTTCATCTCTAACTCAATCCCTGTGCTGCCATCAGTAAGATCTTACTAAAATACCAATATAGCTTTGCCACTTATCTGCTTGAAACTCTAAAGGCTCTTGTTGCTTTTGGGAGGGTTTCCCAGGTGGATCAGTGGTAAAGAATCCGTCTACCAATGCAGGAGATGCAGGAGATGAAAGTTCCATCCTTGTGTCAGGAATATCCCCTGGAGAAGGAAATGGCAATGCACTTCAATATTCTTGCCTGGAAAATTCCATGGACAGAGAAGCCTGGTGGGCTACAGTTGATGAGGCCGTAGAAAAGTCGGATAGGACTGAGCATACATGCACTCCTACCTATTGTCTTGGAATAAAAGCCAAATCACTGAGCTTATCTTAAAATAATATTTTCCTGTTCAGCCCTGTTTCTTTAGCCTCTTGTTTTGCCAACTCTGCCGTAATGTGAGAGACCCAGGTTCAATTCCTAGGGCAGGAAGATCCCTTAGAGAGGGGAATAGCTACCCACTTCAGGATTCTTGTCTGGGAAATCCCGTAGACAGAGGAGCCTGACAGGCTACAGTCCGTGGGGTCCCAAAGCACTGCAAGCGACTAAGCAACTGACAGTTTCACTCTTCTTTTGCCAACTCTGTCCCCACATCCCATTTGTATTAGACTTTCCAGTTCCTCAGATGCATCTGCCACTTCTCACCTTCAAGCCTTGGTGCATGTTCTTCTCTTTGATGTAGACACTTTCTCTGTGTTTGCAAGTGCCTCATTCTGACTCATCCGTTAGGTTTCAGCCGAAACTGTCTTAAGCCTCCGTGATGTTTCTATTCACAGTACATTTCATTAACTC
The DNA here is from genome assembly GCF_910594005.1 of Cervus elaphus. Taxonomy (NCBI): domain Eukaryota; kingdom Metazoa; phylum Chordata; class Mammalia; order Artiodactyla; family Cervidae; genus Cervus; species Cervus elaphus. The sequence goes on along the minus strand of NC_057843.1, from coordinate 3,872,767 downwards.
CATCTTATTATGCATTTTTTGGTAATTACTTGGATTATTATCTTCTCTGATAAATTTTAGGCTCCGTGAGAGCAGAGGCCTTGTCTATCAATTTTACTGTTATCCTTACTTTTTAGTTATTGTAATACCTAGAAGACACAAGGTGATCAAAAGTTTGTCCTCAGTGAATTCATGGATGGATAGATAGATGAATTTAGTAAGACCACTGGGTGAATAATTCACCATCTCCTGAACTCAGTTGCAACTGAATTGATCTTACTATTAGTATCTTTTTAAAATCTTGTATCTGTTTAATATTAATCCATTAATTGCTGAGCTCTGAATATTTTGTGAGGAACTGTAATAGGTAATGTAAATTAATTAAGAAATTAATAAACATAAAATCTCATGTAGTTAAGTCTACTTAACAAACAATAGAATATTAAAGTGAGATTTTAAATCATTTTAAAACATAATAACAAATGTATGCTTGAGTTGGATGCCTTTTAATCATGTGGATACAATGAGGTATTATTCTCCACTTTTTTAAACATCTTCATCTTTAAATTGTCATGATTTTCTCTATAAATTGCCCATGTGGTTTATTTTCTAAGGAAATTCTGTCAAAACAAAATGAAGCAAATTCATCTCTGGTTCTTAGTGGCAAATTCTTGAAGAAGATTGGTGGTTTTTCACGGGAAGGTGTAAGGAGAAAATGTCCTTTGGCTGGTACTCCATAGAAGAAGCTATGTAGGTGTGGCCTTGTTAAATCATGGCTTGATTCCTTCCACAAGAAAGTCAGCTTGCAAACACTGAGCTAAATGTGAAAATCAAACTTTCCTTTTTAATTGCTTCCAACATCTATTTCCTTTTGTCTCCTTCGGGAGATGCAAATTAAACTCTTCAAGTCACCTTATGGCTAGAAATTGCTGCATTGTTCTCTGCAATTTTAGCTTTCTTTGATTCATATTTTAAGCATTATTTTAATATATGTGAACATTCTATTGCTTTAAATTTATATTGTTTTATATCTTAATTTTATATTATTAAGAAAAGCAGGAAGGATTGACACAAAGAAATAGTTCATTACAAAGCAGTTGAACAAAAAAGAAAAGCCAATGAATGGTCCCTTTTCCAATGTTTGTTTTTGTTTCTTTATGTTGATAACTCATGTCTGTCTCTTTGTGACCCCGTGGACTGTAGCCCACCAGGCTCCTATGACCATGGGATTTTCCAGGCAAGAATACTGGAAGCGGTTGCCATTTCCTTCTCCTGGGATCTTTCCAACCCAGGGATCAAACCATGTCTCTGAAATAGGCAGGTGTATTCTTTACCACTGAGCCCCCAGGGAAGCATCTCCTTTGTTTACACGTGGGAATTTTCTTTGCAGCCTCAAATAGATCATCCAAACAAGTTCTGTCTTGGTCGCCACATTAAACGAAGAATAACTAAAAAGGAACACAACAGTATGTACTTATCTTCCTAAGTGACCTCCAGTGATCCTTAGTGAGGAAATGCAGTTGATGTGTACAGTTTCCTTAATACATAATTTTAATCAAGGTAACTGTATACAATTCTGACTGCATTGTAATTTGTGGTATTTTCAGTGAATCATTTCTATTGGCCTTAGAAAATCATTCACTAAAATAACTCTAGATATTATTATAGATAAGGACCTCCTGGCACTAACTGATTTTTGACCTTAAGAAATTAGCGTCAACAAAAGAACTTATTTACAGAACAGAAATAGACTTCTGTGATTACCAAAGTGGGGAAGGAGGTGGGAGGGGCACATTAAGAACTTGGGGTTAACTGATACATAACCACTGCATATAAAATAGATAAAAAAGAAGGACCTACTGTAAAGCACAAGGAACTATGTTCAATATCTTGTTGTTGTTCAGTTACTGTCAAGTCTGAATCTTTGTGACCCAATGGACTGTAGCATAATAGGATCCTTTGTCCTTCACCATCTCCTAGAGCTGACTCAGACTCACGTCCATTGAGTCAGTGATGCCACCAAACCATCACATCTCTCTCACCCTCTTCTCATCCTGCCTTCAATCTTTCCCAGCTTCAGGGTCTTTCCCAGTAAGTTGGCTTTTCACATCAGGTGGCAAGATTGGAGCTTCAACTTCAGCATCAGTCCTTACAGTGAATATTCAGGATTGATCTCCTTTATGATTGACTGGTTTGATCTTCTTGCTGTCCAAGGGACTCTCAAGAGTCTCCTCCAGCACCATAGTTTGAACGCATCAGTTTTTCAGTGCTCAGCCTTCTTTATAGTCTAAGTCTCACAAACATATATGACTACTAGAGAAACCATAGCTTGGACTATAGGGACCTTTGTCAGCAAAGTGATGTCTCTGCTTTTTAATATACTGTCTAGGTTCGTCACAGCTTTTCTTCCAAGGAGCAAGAGTCTTTTTTTTTTTTTTCCAGTGGGTTTTGTCATACATTGATATGAATCAGCCATGGATTTACATGTATTCCCAATCCCGATCCCCCCTCCCACCTCCCTCTCCACCCGATTCCTCTGGCTCTTCCCAGTGCACCAGGCCGGAGCACTTGTCTCATGCATCCCACCTGGGCTGGTGATCTGTTTCACCATAGATAGTATACATGCTGTTCTTTTGAAATATCCCACCCTCACATTCTCCCACAAAGTTCAAAAGTCTGTTCTGTATTTCTGTGTCTCTTTTTCTGTTTTGCATATAGGGTTATCGTTATCACCTTTCTAAATTCCATATATATGTGTTAGTATGCTGTAATGTTCTTTATCTTTCTGGCTTACTTCACTCTGTATAATGGGCTCCAGCTTCATCCATCTCATTAGGACTGGTTCAAATGAATTCTTTTTAATGGCTGAGTAATATTCCATGGTGTATATGTACCACAGCTTCCTTATCCATTCATCTGCTGATGGGCATCTAGGTTGCTTCCATGTCCTGGCTATTATAAACAGTGCTGCGATGAACATTGGGGTGCACGTGTCTCTTTCAGATCTGGTTTCCTCAGTGTGTATGCCCAGAAGTGGGATTGCTGGGTCATATGGCAGTTCTATTTCCAGTTTTTTAAGAAATCTCCACACTGTTTTCCATAGCGGCTGTACTAGTTTGCATTCCCACCAACAGTGTAAGAGGGTTCCCTTTTCTCCACACCCTCTCCAGCATTTATTGCTTGTAGACTTTTGGATAGCAGCCATCCTGACTGGCGTGTAATGGTACCTCATTGTGGTTTTGATTTGCATTTCTCTAATAATGAGTGATGTTGAGCATCTTTTCATGTGTTTGTTAGCCATCTGTATGTCTTCTTTGGAGAAATGTCTGTTTAGTTCTTTGGCCCATTTTTTGATTGGGTCATTTATTTTTCTGGAATTGAGCTGCAGGAGTTGCTTGTATATTTTTGAGATTAATCCTTTGTCTGTTGCTTTGTTTGCTATTATTTTCTCCCAATCTGAGGGCTGTCTTTTCACCTTGCTTATAGTTTCCTTTGTAGTGCAAAAACTTTTAAGTGTCATTAGGTCCCATTTGTTTAGTTTTGCTTTTATTTCCAATATTTTGGGAGGTGGGTCATAGAGGATCTTGCTGTGATTTATGTCGGAGAGTGTTTTGCCTATGTTCTCCTCTAGGAGTTTTATAGTTTCTGGTCTTACATTTAGATCTTTAATCCATTTTGAGTTTATTTTTGTGTATGGTGTTAGAAAGTGTTCTAGTTTCATTCTTTTACAAGTGGTTGACCAGTTTTCCCAGCACCACTTGTTAAAGAGGTTGTCTTTTTTTCATTGTATATCCTTGCCTCCTTTGTCAAAGATAAGGTGTCCATAGGTTCGTGGATTTATCTCTGGGCTTTCTATTCTGTTCCATTGATCTATATTTCTGTCTTTGTGCCAGTACCGCACTGTCTTGATGACTGTGGCTTTGTAGTAGAGTCTGAAGTCAGGCAGGTTGATTCCTCCAGTTCCATTCTTCTTTCTCAAGATTATTTTGGCTATTCGAGGTTTTTTGTATTTCCATACAAATTGTGAAATTCTTTGGTCTAGTTCTGTGAAAAATACCGTTGGTAGCTTGATAGGGATTGCATTGAATCTATAGACTGCTTTGGGTAGAATAGCCATTTTGACAATATTGATTCTTCCAATCCATGAACACGGTATGTTTCTCCATCTGTTTGTGTCCTCTTTGATTTCTTTCATCAGTGTTTTATAGTTTTCTATGTATAGGTCTTTTGTTTCTTTAGGTAGATATACTCCTAAGTATTTTATTCTTTTTGTTGCAATGGTGAATGGTATTGTTTCCTTAATTTCTCTTTCTGTTTTTTCATTGTTAGTATATAGGAATGCAAGGGATTTCTGTGTGTTAATTTTATATCCTGCAACTTTACTATATTCGTTGATTAGCTCTAGTAATTTTCTGGTAGAGTCTTTAGGGTTTTCTATATAGAGGATCATGTCATCTGCAAACAGTGAGAGTTTTACTTCTTCTTTTCCTATCTGGATTCCTTTTACTTCTTTTTCTGCTCTGATTGCTGTGGTCAGAACTTCCGAGCAAGAGTCTTTTAATGTTATGGCTGCAGTCACCATCTGCAGTGATTTTGGAGCCAACGAGAAGAAAACCCACCACTGTTTCCATATTTTCCCCCATATATTTGCCAAGAAGTGAGGGGACCAGATGCCATGATCTTAGTTTTTGAATGTTGAGTTTTAAGCCAGCTTTTTCACCTCTCCTCTTTTATCCTCATCCAGAGGGTCTTTGGTTTCTCTTCACTTTCTGCCATTAGGGTGGTGTCATCTACATATCTGAGGTTGTCTTTTGTAATAACCTATAATGGAAGAGAATCTGAAAAAGTACATATATAAAAGTATATATATTTATATATACGTGTGTGTGTGTGTGTGTATATATATACACATACACCACTTTGAACCACTTTGTTATATACCTGAAAATAACATAGTGTTGTAAATCAACTACACTTCAGTTAAAAAATAAAAAAATTAGTCCCATCAGAGGTAGACAGATCAAGCAGACAATTCGTCTTCCAGGCAGATCGTTGGAATGATAACTAATCATGCAGCAGGCTGTGTTTAAGGCTCAGGAAGTCCTTTTTCCATCCCCCTTGTCTTCACTGCGTTATATTGAATTGTGTAACTTTCCTGTTTGTAAGAATCTATGTCCTTCACATTATTGAATTCTTGGCTTCTTTTAGTGAAAATGTCTGGAAGTAGGATATATATATCTCCTGAATTAAGTCAGGGAAAGCATCTTATAGAGAACAAATACAACATGATCTAGGCCTGTGACATTTTTATTATCTACATAAATTTTGGGAGGAAGATGTAGGTAATTTTGAGATTCAGGTCTCACTTTTTCTCTTTCTCTCTCTCACATACACACACGACATAAGACACACACACATATTATATGCTAAATTGCAATACTATTAAATGGTATACCAAATCTACAGTGCAGATAGTCTAGTTTTGGTTTGTTAAAATTAAAAATTTTTATTCAGGCAAAAGAGGAAAATAGGACATAACTATGATTATGCCACAATTAACTAAAAACCAAACTGTGTTAATACCCATAAACAGAGATATGCTATTTTAGCAAGACAAATTAGAACTACTTAATTTTTCTTAAGGACTGTGTGTATTGTTAAATATTTCACACATTTTTTTGCTGGGATTCTAAACTGTGATGACATTTAGATGGAAAAAAGAGACTATTATGCTGAAAACATATTTATGCTTGGTATGTTTGTGTGTGTGTCAGTCACTCAGTCGTGTCCAACTCTTTCTGACCCCTCAGACTGTAGCTTGCCAGGCTCCTCTGTCCATGGAGTTCTTCAAGCAAGAATACTGGAGTGGATTGCCATTCCCTTCTCCAGGGGATCTACCCTATCCAGGGATTGAACCCAGGTCTCCTACATTGCAGGCAGATTCTTTACTGTCTGAGCCACCAGCGAAGAAATATCCCATGTAGAGCAATTCATTTCACAGAGGAATGCATCATTTGGATGAGTCTGTACACAACCTAAATTACCTACTTGGTTTAAAATTTTGGTTGCTGTTACCAAGTCCTCTTTATTTCAACGTTAAAAAAAACTCACCGTTTACAATGGTTTTTTGTGCTTATTCTGAAGTTGAGTTTAAACAAAACTTTCTGTCTTGGTTTCAGATATATTGAGTTGGAAGGAAGTTGGTTCACCCAAAACAAATTTGCGTAATGCTGGTTAATTAATGGTCAGTTGGTCTAATGATTTGTTCACCATCTAAATTCCTTGCAAACGTTCTATCAATCATACCTGCACTTCACATGTGGATGGATAGTCTAGCCCCACAGCAACTGGAAACACAAGTGTCTATCAAAGCCGACTTTTGATACTTCCATGTATTTTAAGTCATTTTGTGTAAGTTTATGAGTTGGCCTCTAAGTACAATATTAAATTCATTTCTCACACTTTCAGACTCATACACAATCCAGTATTTATATTATTTAAACACAGGATCGTTTCGGACAAAGGACATTTTTGTTGTTGTTTTTTTCTTAAGCTTCTTCTGAACCTCAGAGTTTAGCTTAACGTTTTAGCATCTGAGACTCTCCTATTCTGGGTCCTAGTTAGTACAGAATCCGGGACAGAGTAGAAATGAATTCATAAACAGAGAAAAGTGAAATAATATGTACTTTTTCTCTTAATTATAAATGAGTGATTTTTATTTGGCATATGCCCAATTTTTTAATAGCCTCAATTTCTTGGTATAGTAGTTTTAAATTCAAAGATAAGTATCCTTACATTAATTATCTGAGGGGGAAAAAACTGCCTAAAGGAAGTCTTTATCATCATATTATTTTATATATCAAAATTTGAAATTTGAATATGCTAAAGCAAGCAATGTTAATTTTTACCTAATTCATTTAAAATACTCTATGATAGCTACCCAGTTTATGTCTTTTTGATAGTCTCTATCCTTTATTTTTCATTAAAAATTTTAGTATAGCAGTTAAAATGAAGCTTCAAGTACTACTTTTTATCTGAAATATATCAATTTTAATGTATAGTATTATTTTAGTTTCATGATTTTATTTACAGTGTACTGCCTAATGATTTGACATTTGCATACATTATGAAATGATCACCACAATAAGTCTGAGCTGCCTGGTGGCTCAGAAGGTAAAGAATCTGCCTGCAACGTAAGAGACCCAGGTTCAATCCCTGGGTTGGGAAGATTCCTGGAGAAAAAAATGGCAACCCACTCCAGTATTCTTGCCTGGGAAATCCCATAAACAGAGGAGCCTGCTGGTCTACAGTCCATGGGGTCAATATGTCTAGTAGCTATCTGTCCCCATGCAAAGTTATGATAATATTGGTGACCACTCGGTAACTTGAGTGAAGCTAAAATAGACATATTTATCAAACTGACCAAAGGCCCATATCACATGATGAAGAGATAAATATTTGAACTAGTTAAATAATGGGCCCTCAGAATTACTTAATTTGAATTGCCCATGTTCTTTCCATATCTCCAAGCTATGTTATTCAGTTTAACTAGGTACCATTCTCAATTTTTACTGTTGTTTAATTGCTCAGATGTGACCATCTCTTGTGTGGCCCCACGGACTGTAGCCTGCCAGGCTCCTCTGTCCATGGGATTCTCCTGGCAAGAATACTGGAGTAAGTTGCCATTTCCTCCTCCAGGGAATCTTCTCGACACAGGGACCAAACCTGCACCAAATTCTTTATCACTGAGCCACCTGGGAAGCCCATTCTCAATAGTTTTGTTGTATTCTGGAGCCTCCTTCTCAAAACTGACCATTTATAAGTACATTTTGCTCCATTTTCTACTTTTCTAAGACTGTTCTTCTCCTTTTCTGCCTGTACTCTCTTCTACAGGGATTTCGAGGAAACCTGTTACAGCCATATCATTGTTTTGCCTCAATTCAATGCAATAATCTGCTTATCAGCTATTTTCAGCAACATGCTAAGTTGAAAGTCCTCAGATTAATCTTTTTTAACCTAATGAACTTTATGTAGAGTTGAGCAGTCATTAAATACATTATGTCTCATGATTCCAACCTGGACTGGTGATCTGTTTCACACTGGATAATATACATGTTTTGATGCTGTTCTCTCAGATCATCCTACCCTCACCTTCTCCCATATAGTCCAAAAGTCTGTTCTATACATCTGTGTCTCTTTTTCTGTCTTGCATATGGGGTTATCGTTACCATCTTTCTAAATTCCATATATATGCACCAGCATACTGTATCGGTGTTTATCTTTCTGACTTACTTTGTATAATGGGCTCCAGTTTTATCCACCTCATTAGAACTGATTCAAACGTATTCTTTTTATTGGCTGAGTAATATTCCATTGTGTATATGTACCACAGCTTTCTAATCCATTCGTCTGCTGATGGACATCTAGGTTGCTTCCATGTCCTGGCTATTATAAACAGTGCTGCGATGAACATTGGGGTACACGTGTCTCTTTCTGATCTGGTTTCCTCGGTGTGTATGCCCAGGAGTGGCTTTGCTGGGTCATATGGCAGCTCTATTTCCAGTTTTTTAAGGAATCTCTACACTGTTCTCCATAGCGGCTGTACTAGTTTGCATTCCCACCAACAGTGTAAGAGGGTTCCCTTTTCTCCACACCCTCTCCAACATTTATTGCTTGTAGACTTTTGGATAGCAGCCATTCTGACTGGCATGTAATGGTACCTCATTGAAGTTTTGATTTGCATTTCTCTGATAATGAGTGATGTTGAGCATCTTTTCATGTGTTTGTTAGCCATCTGTATGTCTTCTTTGGAGAAACGTCTGTTTAGATCTTTGGCCCATGTTTTGATTGAGTCATTTATTTTTCTGGAATTGAGCTGCAAGAGTTGCTTGTATATTTTTGAGATTAATCCTTTGTCTGTTTCTTCATTTGTTATTATTTTCTCCCATTCTGAGGGCTGTCTTTTCACCTTACTTATAGTTTCCTTTGTTGTTCAAAAGCTTTTAAGTTTAATGAGGTCCCATTTGTTTATTTTTGCTTTTATTTCCAATATTCTTGGAGGTGGGTCATAGAGGATCCTGCTGTGATTTATGTCAGAGAGTGTTTTGCCTATGTTCTCCTCTAGGAGTTTTATAGTTTCTGGTCTTACATTTAGATCTTTAATCCACTTTGAGTTTATTTTTGTGTGTGGTGTTAGAAAGTGTTCTAGTTTCATTCTTTTACAAGTGGTTGACCAGTTTTCCCAGCACCACTTGTTAAAGAGGTTGTCTTTTTTCCATTGTATATCCTTGCCTCCTTTGTCGAAGATAAGGTGTCCATAGGTTCATGGATTTATCTCTGGGCTTTCTATTTTGGTCCATTGATCTGTATTTCTGTCTTTGTGCCAGTACCATACTCTCTTGATGACTGTGGCTTTGTAGTAGAGCCTGAAGTCAGGCAGGTTGATTCCTCCAGTTCCATTCTTCTTTCTCAAGATTGCTTTGGCTATTCAAGGTTTTTCGTATTTCCATGCTAATTATGAAATTATTTGTTCTAGTTCTGTGAAGAATACTGTTGGTAGCTTGATAGTGATTGCATTGAATCTATAGATTGCTTTGGGTAGTATACTCATTTTAACAATATTGATTCTTCCAATCCAAGAACACAGTATATTTCTCCATCTATTTGTGCCCTCTTTGATTTCTTTCATCAGTGTTTTATAGTTTTCTATGTATAGGTCTTTTGTTTCTTTAGGTAGATATACTCCTAAGTATTTTATTCTTTTTGTTGCAATGGTGAATGGTATTGTTTCCTTAATTTCTCTTTCTGTTTTTTCATTGTTAGTGTATAGGAATGCAAGGGATTTCTGTGTGTTAATTTTATATCCTGCAACTTTACTATATTCATTGATGACCATAGCTAGAAGACAGGTGTCCAGAGATCTTTGACTATTAAGACCTAGTCCAATAATAGCACATTGAGTGACTTATCAACAAAAACCTTCTTCATAACTGGGAACGAGCCTTCCCAGAAATGCAGAACAAAATGATCATGAAATGCCCGCCAAAGTATGGTCAGATTTATGACCACTAGGGGGCCATGTCAACTACAAGTTGGCATGTACCAAGAGCATTGCCAACGACTGAACGACAAAGGCATCTACAGAGATTGAACCCCATGCTGCTATAGCTGTTGACCTTCAACAACCCCTGAGGGAGTTCAGGCTTGAGTGAGGCACTCTGTGCTCCAGGGAATCTGGTGGGACAGGTCTTTAGATAGTTGGATGTTTTTAGGGACAGATTTTATGATCTCAATCCTTGCATCTCCTCATATCTAGAGAAACACTAAATCCCTTCCTGGTGATATCAGATCCTGAAGACTAACAAAAAGCCTTTTGTAAAATGAGTGCTTCATGGTATTGAACTCTCCCTTTCCCAAAACCCTATATATTGTCTTTCCCCCACTGCTGCTTGAGAGCAGTCTCTCAGAGCTATCTGAGATGCTGCCTCCTGGGCTGCAGTCCTCATTTTACCCCAAATAAAACTTAACTCACACACACACACAAAAATAAATACATTATGATATGAATTCACTGATAACTCATTCTCTGTATACGTTTTGTGTGAATTGCCCAAGAAAAGAGAATGTGTACTCTATGTCTAGGTTAACATCATCTAGGGCTTCCCAGGCAGTGTTACTGGTAAACAACTCATGTGCCATACAGCATACCCAGGTTCAATCCCTGGATCAGGAAGATCTCCTGGAGGAGGAAATGACAACTCACTCCAATATTCTTGTTGGAAAATTCTATGGGCAGAAAAGCCTGGGTCACAAAAGAGTCAGACACGACTGAGCACACAGCATACACATTATCATCTAGAATGGTATTAATAATAACAACTAACACATTAAGCACTTATTGTCTGTGAAGCACTTAACACATTTCTCCTCACAACTCTGTAAAGTATGTACTGTTGTTGTCCACACTGCACAAATGGGGAAATTGAATGAGCATTTGATAAATGTCTGTTTCCATCATTCTCTAATCTTATGTCATTAAGGAAGGTGGGCCTATATGCATCAGTACAATAAAAATGTTTTTATGACTGAATTTTAAGTAATTAGAAACTTTCTCAGTAGTCTATAACTACCATTATTTGACATTTAATATTTATTATATTCACTCCCTAAGATTCATCTTTAAGAAGAAAATACCCATTGGTTTAGATAATTATTAGCCATCATTGACTAATGGGACTCAGTGATGGCAGGTGAAATCATGCATCAGAAATAAGGTAAAATAGATTTGATAGACGGTAAAAAGGCATGATGTTCAGGAACATGTCTGTTTATGATGTAGAAAGATAAGTAACTGTTGCTACTTATATAAAGGTCTACCTTTTTTTAAAGAGAAACATGGAGCCATCCATCAGTTTCCCAGGACTGTTTTTGTTTTTAAGAAGGTGTTGACTCAGTTTGAATCAATTGGAAATTTCTAGTTGGATGACCGATGTTCTCAGAAACACTTTCATCTCTTGCTGAAACTGTTATGGTAATTATTCATTTCACTGTGATCCGAGCTAGGGAGGGAACTAACAGCCTCCACAGAGGCTTTTCCAGATGTCTCAGACATTTAGCCATTCATTTCAAACACCCACATTTCTACGGTGTGCACCTGCACCCTCATCATCAACATGGAAGTTCATTCCTCCCTAATCAATAGTAAGTAGAGTCGATGGGATTGCCAGGTGGAGCTGTGGTAAACAATCTGCCTGCCAATGCAACAGACTCAGGAGATGCAGGGCATGTTGAATCGCTGGGTCAAGAAGATCCCCTGGAGAAGGAACTGGTAACCCACTCCAGTATTCTTGCCTGGAGAATCCCATAAACAGAGGAGCCTGGTGGGCTACAGTCCAAGGAGTCACAGAGAGTCAGGCACAACTAAAGTAAAAGCACACACACAGATTACATATATATGATAGCCATCACTACAGTAACCTGTGTGTATTTATGCACTCATGAGTTTGTGTCTGTAATATGTATGTATTTGTATATGCATCAGTATTTCTGTGCTTATATCCCTTCTTCACCTGACACAAAGAATCAACTCATTGGAAAAGATCCTGATGTTGGGAGAGATTGACAGCAGGAGAAGGGGGAAACAGAGGATGAGATGGTTGGATGGCATCATCGACTCAGTGGACATGAGTTTGAGCAAACTCCTGGAGATAGTGAGGAACAGGGAAGCCTAGTGTGCTGCAGTCCATGGGGTTGCAATGAATCAGAAACGATTGAGCAACTGAACAACAAAAAAATCCCTTCTCCATGTTAAGAAACATGTCACCTAAGCACTTACTTATTTACACAATAAATTTCTTTGTTCAAAGCTCAGCCATGCCAGAATAACAGCTCTCCATCAGTTCTAGATGCACCCTTCCACCTGTCACACTGACTTTGTGCCAATGCTTCACAGGCCCCCTGAACCCTAAATGCCACCAAGTTTCCAAAGTTCCCTGATCACCAGGTACAATGCTGATATCCTTGTACCAGAAAGAAAGGCCAAGAATATTTTTAAATTACAAAGAAGCAGTGAGTGGTGACATGCACTCACATTCTGTATGTATTTTTAAGAGAGTTGACAGAATTTTTGGATAAATTAAATGCATGTTGAAAGAGAATAGCCAAGGATGACTCAGATTGTTGGCCTGAGTGGATTATTACATTGCCATTGATATAAGGAATAATGTGGGAGACATATAATGGGGTAGATTGGAAACTGAAAACTCCTCTTGGAGCATGGTGAGATTAAGACGTCTGTTAAGTATTCAAATGAAATAACAGAGCTGGCAGCTGAGTAAGTGAACATAGGCTTGACAGAGAAGGCCAGGGAAGAAGATGTAAATTGAGATGCAACAGAATATCAATGATATTTATCACCATGGACTAGACAATTATCCAAGGGAATGATTGAATGCAGACAGAGAAAAGAAATAAACACTGCCAGATGCTAATGAGCAGTGAAGAGAGGATTGAGAATTACATTTTAGATTAGACCTCTAATCTGCTTTTGTTATGGTAAGGGTGAGAGCTTGGTTAAGTGTTATAGGGAGCATGAACGCGGGGAATTTAAGACAAAGCGTAACAAGCCTTATAAGGTATTTTACTGAAGAAGGGCAGAGGAGTCTAAGCTGCAAATAATACAGTTGTCTGCTTTTAAGAATGAATACAACCATAACATATTGGCATACTGATGAGACAATATATTCATCAAAGGAAAATTCATGAAACTGGAGAAAGATTAGATGGGATTAAGTCCTTTTCTAGAAAGGTGATCAGGGCTCATGAAGTGTTTCATTATACTGGAAAATAGGAAGTGCATCTTTTCTAAAAATGCGTGTGTGTGTGCGCTCAGTCACTCAGCCATGTCCAGCTCTTTCATGACTCCATGGCTGTAGCCCACCAGGCTCCTCTGTCAATGGAATTTCCCAGGCAAGAATACTGGAGTGGATTGTCATTTCTTCCTCCAGGGTATCTTCTTTATCCAAGGATCAAACCCATATCTCTTGAGTCTGATGCATTGGCAGGTGGATTCTTTACCTCTGTGACAACTGGGAAGCCCTTCTAAAGAGGCCTGTGCATCTAAATGTGGGTGAGTTGTTAGATTTAGAAATAGGATGAAAATTCATTGTTATTTTTTCAGTTTTCTAAGAGGCAAAGATCAGCTGAGAGTCAGGAAGGAAAAATGTGTTGAATATTAATAAGAAGATGAGAAGTGTTAAGTAACTCTCTGAGAGTGGGTGAATGAATGATCTGTGAAAAATAACAGTGGCTTAGAATAGAACTAAGGGCACAATGGAAGTTGTACTGATGAATTTAAACTATTAAAAGCATTATGTATTTGTTCAGATTCAGAAGTGGGAAGACAGGAAGTTGAATAAATGAGGGTTGGAGTTTGGGGCACATAAATTCTCTAGAAAAAAAGTGTGTGGGAATTGAGAAAGTGCTCAAGGCTATGCTTTTAATTATAAACAGTAAGTCAGATGAAAAGGGATATTGACTATGGGATATATTATGCCACAAAAGCTGTCAGCTTCAGTGGGTTAGAGAGCTCACTTGGGGTGAAGATTTTAGGAATATGAATTCTAGAAAATTGCACTGAAAAGGCAAGTAGGAAGTGGTGAATTACTTGAAATGTAGATGTTTTAAAAACATCTATTGGAATATAGTTGATTTACAACATTGTTTTAGATTCAGGTGTACAACAAAGTGATTCAGTTATACATGCACATATATCCACTCTTTCAGATTATTTTCTCACATAGGCCACTGCAGAGTGTTGAGTAGAGTTCATTGTGCCGTACAGTAGGTCCTTGTTGTGTATCTATTTATGGTAGTGTGTATATGTTAATCCAAATCTTCTAATGTATCCCTCCTCCTCTTTCCCATTTGGTAACCATAAGTTTGCTTTCAAAATCTGTGAGTCTATTTCTGTTTTGTAAATAAGTTCATTTGTATCATTGTTTTATTTTTTTGTTGTTGTTGTTTTTTAGAATCCACACGGAAGTGATACCATACAATATTTGTCTTTCTCTTTCTGACTTACTTCACTCAGTATGATAACCTCTAGGTCCATCTGTGTTGCTCCAAATGGCATTATTTTGTTCTTTTTTATGGTTGAATAATATTCCATACCACATTGCTTTTGCCCAATATCATCTGAAATATAGGTTTTTGACATGGTGTGGATATTGGTAATAGCCAAATGGTTGTGTCTGTAGGGCATGATGGGGGAGGCGTGGTGAGCAAACTCATTGGACAGGATGAAGCCAAATCAGAGATGCTAAACTCTGTCAGGTTCCAAGATAGGCAAGAACAATGACTTTGACCCAGTCAAAGTTGATTTTTGTTCATTTAAATATAGATACTGCAAACAGTAAGTGAAAGAGATGTAAGAAAATGAGTGAGTACATAAAGCCCTCAGATGACTCCCTAATTCCTCAAAGTGGTGACTTGACATGTAGCAGACATGCAGCCTGCTGATACCAAGGCATCTAGAGAGGCTACCTTCTCTTTTGTCAGAGTGAGGGCCAGCTTTGTCAACAACCAGGAGTGTTTCACCACTGAAGAAATACTTCCCTTTACATAGTCTATGTACACAAATATACATTTTGTGATTTTTGTACAAAGAAAGGCAATGCCAAAGAATGCTCAAGATACCACACAATTGCACTCATCTCACATGCTAGTAAATTGATGTTTAAAATTCTCCAAGCCAGGCTTCAGCAATATGTGAACCATGAAATTCCAGATATGCAACCTGGTTTTAGAAAAGGCAGAGGAACCAGAGATCAAATTGCCAACATCCACTGGACCATCAAAAAAGCAAGAGTGTTCCAGAAAAAGCGTTGATTTCTGCTTTATTGACTATGCCCAAAGACTTTGAATGTGTGGTCACAATAAACTGTGGAAAATTCTGAAAGAGATGGGAATATCAGACCACCTGACCTGCCTCTTGACAAATCTGTATGCAGGTCAGGAAGCAACAGTTAGAACTGGGCATGGAACAACAGACTGGTTCCAAATAGGAAAAGGAGTATGTCAAGGCTGTATATTGTCACCCTACTTATTTAACTTATATGCAGAGTACATCATGAGAAACGCTGGGCTGGAGGAAGCACAAGCTGAAATAAAGATTGCCAGGAGAAATATCAATAACCTCAGATATGCAGAGGACACCACCCTTATGGCAGAAAGTGAAGAAGAACTAAAGAGCCTCTTGATGAAAATGAAAGGGGAGAGTGAAAAAGTTGGCTTAAAGCTCAACATTCAGAAAACTAAGATCATGGCATCTGGTTCCATCATTTCATGACAAATAGATGGGGAAACAGTGGCTGATTTTATTTGTCTGGGTCCAAAATCACTGCAGATGGTGATTGCAGTCATTAAATTAAAAGATATTTACTCCTTGGAAGGAAAGTTATGAACAACCTAGACAGCATATTAAAAAGCAGAGACATTACTTTGCCAACAAAGGTCCATCTGGTCAAGGCTATGGTTTTTCCAGTGGTCATGTATGGATGTGTGTTGGACTATAAAGAAAGCTGAGCACCGAAGAATTGATGCTCTTGAGCTGTGCTGCTGGAGAAGACTCTTGAGAGTCCCTTGGACTGCATGGAGATCCAATGAGTCCATCCTAAAGGAGATAAGCCCTGGGTGTTTATTGGAAGGACTGATGCTGAAGCTGTAACTCCATTACTTTGGCCACCTGATGCGAAGAGCTGACTCATTGGAAAAGATCCTGATCCAGGGAAATATCGAAGGCAGGAGAAGGGGACGGCAGAGGATGAGATGATTGGATGGCATCACCAACTCAATGGACATGGGTTTGGGTGGACTCTGGGAGTTGGTGATGGACAGGGATGTCTGGCACGCTGCGGTTCATGGGGTCATGAAGAGTCGGACAGGAGTGAGTGACTGAACTGAACTGAACTGATAGCAGAAGGAGATCAAACCAGTCAATTCGAAAGGAAGTCATCCATGAATATTCATTGGAAGGGCTGATGCAGAAGCTGAAGCTCCAATGCTTTGGCCACCTGATGCAAAGAGTTGATTCATTAGAAAAGACCCAGATCCTGGGAAAGATAGAGGGGAAGAGGAGAAGGAGGTGACAGAGGATGAGATGCTTGGATGGCATCACTGACTCAGTGGACATGAGTTAGAGCCAACTCGGGGAGATAGTGAAGGACAGGGCATCCTGGACTGCTAGTTCATGGGGTCATAAAGAGTCAAACATGACTTAGTGACTGAACAACGTTAGCACAAGTGGACTTGCCTAATGTACAGGATCTATGTGGATACTGAATTCACCAGGGATTCTTATATTAGCAATCCTGAGAAAGAAGATGGATTTAGAAGCTAACATGAGAAGGAGTAGGGCTTCCCAGGTGCCTCAGTGGTAAAGAACCTGCCTGCCAATGCAGGAGATGCAGACTTGATCCCTGGGTCAGGAATATCCCTAGGAAAAGGAAATGACAACCCACTCCAGTATTCTTGCCTGGAGAATTCCATGGACAGAGGAGTCTGGGAGTATACAGTCCATGGGACTGTAAAGAGTCAAACACAACTGAGCAACTAAGCATGTGTATAAAGATAATTGAAGTTGTTGAAAAATAAACTCTAGAGTGACCTGAGTAACTAAATATGTAAATTGTGATGAGATTAGAGCTGACACTCTCTTAAATGGAGGAGGAAAACAGATCAAGTTATACTCTTCTACTCAAAAGAAGCCTCAGAGGTAGTGGTTCAGATGAGATGATGACCATTGGGTGGGGTGGGGGTCTTAACATAAACAAGGAGGGATTTGGCAGTTTTATTTTCATTCCAGTCAAAGACAGTGTTTGGACTGGATGAAATTGTCTTCTCAGGAGTCCCATTTCAGGATGATGACTATACTTCATTTAATTCTTAAAGTATCTTCAGACTTCATTTTCTATATTTTAACATCCTCAGTGCTTAGCCACTCAGTCATGTCCAACTCTTTGTGACCTCATGGATTGTAGCCTGCAGGCTCACTTGTCCATGATTCTCCAGGCAAGAATACTGGAGTGGGTTGTCATGCCCTTCTCCAGGAGATCTTCCCAAACCAGGGATCAAACCCAGGTCTCCTGCATTGCAGGTGAATTCTTTACTGTCCAAGCCACCACGGAAGCAGCTGGATGTTAAAATGCTATGCTAACCGGAGATCAGTCCTGGGTGTTCATTGGAAGGACTGATGTTGAAGCTGAAACTCCAATAGTTTGGCCACATGATGTGAAGAGCTGACTCATTTGAAAAGACCCTGATGCTGGGAAAGATTGAGGACAGGAGGAGAAGGGGATGACAGAGGATGAGATGTTTGGATGGCATCACCGACTCCATGGACATGAGTTTGGGTGAACCCTGGGAATTGGTGATGGACAGGGAGGCCTGGCATGCTTTGATTCATGAGGTCGCAAAGAATTGGACATGACTGAGCAACTGAACTGAACTGAACCTTCAATTAGAAGGAACACAGGCTATGTGTGGCCTTGGCAGTTCTCTCCCAAGTGGCTTCAGGAAGACTTTTCTAGGTTTTAAGGTTTGGTTGATATTTCTAACCCAGGAAGATTTCCTTGTAACGTAGAAGAGAGGACAAGTATTCAAAAATAGACCCAGTAAGAAGCATAAAAGGCCCAGAATTGCCAAAGCAATCCTGAAGAAAAAGAACAAAGCAAGAGACATAACCCTCCCAAATTTCAGACTACAAAGCGATAGTAATTAAAATAGCATGGTATTGCCATAAAAACAGATGTGTGGCTCAACAGAACATAATAGAGAGCTCAGAAACAAACCTACACACCTATGGTCAATTATTCTTCAACAAAAGGGGCAAGAATATACAATGGGGAAAAGACTGTCTTTCAGCAAGTAGTGTTGGGAAAACTAGACAGCTTCATGTAAATCAATGATGTTAGAACACACCCTCACACTATATACAAAAATAAGCTCCAAATGGCTAAAAGACAGACAGAAATAGACCCAGTAACCATAATATATTAAGAAATTGGAATAGAAGGGGGGAATTTTGTTCTAAATGATCTATATCCACTTTCCCAAATTCACTGCAAAATGTAAATCCTTCTTTAGCTTTTAGAAGACTTTTAGAAGACAGAGATATCAAGGAATTTTATATTACATTTTAGGTGATAAATTGTAAAATAACAAAGCAACTCTGAAATGTAACAAATAGTGTTTGGCAAAGAAAAAATATACCAGAATCAGTCAATTTCTTCTGTGTGTCAAAGCCATGTTCATGATGAAAGATTTAAAGATCTAAGTCCTCATTTCATGAACAATTTTCAATTTGGGCAATTCATCTTTACTTCTAATAAAGCACTTTAAAATATAAACAAATGCATTAAACACTGATAATAAACGTAAACACCCCATTAGTTACATAGCTATGTTTGGATTACACAAACTGTGTTTATAATCCAAGAGCATTGTAATTTGTTGTGAGGAGTCAGGAGAAAGTCAGATGGATATTATTATGCCCTCATAGAAATGAACATGACACAGAACCACATGTTTTATCTTGTTACATAAACACACCTAAGGGCCATATCCAGTCTTCTGGTCTCCTTAGTCATATTTTTGTTCTCAAATGTTTTCTAATTTTCAGAACTCATTTTTTAAGTTTATCATGTTTATTATTTCCTGCCAGCTTTTTAAATCTCTTAAAATTCTGCTTCATTCAGTCTTTTTTAAAATGTATATAACAGGCATGTGGGGGTGTCTTGGGGTAGGATTTGCAGAACTGGTTGGGAGAGTCCTTTCTTCAATCCTATTCATTAAAAAAAAATGGTCAGGACTGTTTCTAACAGCATTTGCAAGGGATCCATTTGTGTATACATTTTGAGGTTGTGCAAAGAGTTTATATTTCTAACAATATTAATTCCTTCTTTTTGAACATTTATTTGAGCAAGGAATAAGGCTGGGTGCTACAAATAGATAATTCTGACACTATATACTTATAATTGTGTGTGTATATGGGGATAGGATGAAACCGTTATCAAATAAGTATTCGATAAGATAGACAAAGGTACATGCCACAAAGGAGGAACAAGATTTCATTTGGGTTTATCTCACAAATTTTAAAGATGATAAAATGTTTTCCACTTTGGTTTTATCCTCATCTTACTATAAACGCATCTAATAGGTTTTCTGAACTTTTTTCCTATGAACAGTGGCATTCTGTTACTTCTGAAAAATATTCTGTGAGGAGGTATTTCATTTAAGTGTGTTAAGGAAATAATAGATGAAGTGAAGCTAAATACGTTACTTTTAGCTAAGTGATAGAATCGACCTTCCTGCAATCAGTCCTATGCCTATGAATCATCCCAAACAACCTACTGGTAAAGAGGGTAAAACAATTTATGACATAACAACACCTCTCTCATGAAGCTTGGTCCGACGAGGTGCAGCTAGGGTGAAGAGGTATATGGTTCTAGCTACGTGGGAAAATTCTTATTCACTAGAAGCTGAATTTAAAGTATTACTTGAAAATTCCCTTTGATATGCTGAGAGAAAATTGTTTCTCTCATACTATAAATGTCTCTACAACATTAATATTTTAGTTACTTCCTCTGACAAGATTTTGTATACTAAAAAAAATAGCAATTGGAAAGTGTTTCACAGCCTTGAGAATGTCCCTTTGGGAGACACTTGCAGATAAAATATAAAAGATAAAGATAAGGTAGACATTGTTCTTTCTCTTAGCTAGTATATGAGGTAATACAGATAGATTAGTATATAACATAACATGTAAGGAAAATGCTACTTCCTTTTTTCATGTATGCATTTGACAAATGCAGCAGGGAGTTTCCAGCTTCAGACTAAGGTGTGGAAAGATAAAAAGAGCTTTGTTCCTCTTTTAACAGAGAGGCAAGTCTGTACAATATACAAAATCTTGACTTTTAAAAAAATTTGTCAAACGTTTGAAGTATTTTTAGAAAAGTTTTGCTTCAGGTGTAGTTGATTTACAATTTCATGTGTTTCAGGTGTATAGCAAAGTGATTCATGTATGTTCTTTCCAGATTCCTTTCCCTTAGAGTTTATTAACTACTATAGAGTATAGCTCTCTGCGCTGTACAATAGGTCCTTCTTGGTTATCTATTTTATATTTAATAGTGTGTGTGTTAATCCCACCCTCCTAACTTATCCCTCCCCTCTACTTTCCCCTTTGGTAACCACAAGTTTAGTTTCTGTGTCTTTTAGTCTATTTCTGTTTTGGAAATAAATTCATTTTTGTTTCTTTAAGATTCCACATATAAGTGATATAATGATATTTGTCTTTCTCTGTGTGACTAAGTTCACTTAGAATGATAATCTCCAGGTCTGTCTATGTTCCTGCAAATAATACTATTTCATTTTTTGGATGAGTAATACTCCGTTGTATATATGTACCACATCTTCTGTATCCATTCCTCCCATTGGGGCATTTAAGTTGTTTCCATGTCTTGGCTGTCATGAATAGTGATGCTATAGCATGTGTCTATTTGCATTATTGTCTTCTTTGGAAATATATCTAGGAGTGGGATTGCTGGATCATATTATTTCTATTTTTAGCTTTGTAGGAACACTGCATGCTGTTCTCCATAATGGCTGCACCAGTTTACATTGCCACCAGCAGCATAGGAGGGTTGCTTTTTCTCCACACCCTCTCTAGCATTTATTGTTTGTAGACGTTTTGGTGATGGCCATTCTGACCTGGGTGAAGTGATCCCTCACTGTAGTTTTGATGTGCATTTCTCTGAAAACTACTGATGTTGGTCATCTTTTCATGTGTCTTTTGGCCATTTCTATGTCTTTTTTGAAAGTGAACATTGCCAGGAGTGAAAGTGAAAGATTTCCAGATGTGGAAACAAAAAGTGAAAGATTGCCATGAGAAATATCAATAACTTCAGATACACAGAAGACACCATCCTTAAGGCAGGAAGTGAAGAAGAACTAAAGAGCTTCTTGATGAAAGTGAAAGAGGAGAGTGAAAAAGTTGGCTTAAAACTCAGCATTCAGAAAATTAAGATCATGGCATCTGGTCCCATCCCTTCATGGCAAATAGATGGGGAAACAATGGAAATAGAGACTCTATTTTCGGGGCTTCAAAATCACTGCAGATGGTGACTGCAGCCATGAAATTAAAAGACGTTTGCTCCTTGGAAGAAAAGCTATGACCAACCCAGACAGCATATTAAAAAACAGAGACATCACCTTGCCTACAAAGGTCTGTCAAATCAAAGCTGTGGTTTATTCAGTAGCCATGTATGGATGTGAGAGTTGGACCATAAAGAAAGCTGAGCACTGAAGATTTGATGCTTTTTAACTGTGGTATTGGATGACACTTTTGAGAGTCCCTTGGACTGCAAGGAGATCCAACCAGTCCATCCTAAAGGATATCAGTCCTGAATATTCATTGAAAGGACTGATGCTGAAGCTGAAACTCCAATACTCTGGCCATCTGATGGGAAAAACTGCCTCATTGTAACAGACTCTGATGCTGCAAAAGATTGAAGGCAGGAGAAGGGGACAACAGAGGACGAGATGATTGGATGGTATCACCAACTCAATGGACATGAGTTTGAACAAGCTCCGGGAGTTGGTGATGGACAGGGAAGCTTGGTGTGTGGCAGTCCATGGGGTCACAAAGATTCGGAGACAACTGAGCAACTGAACTGACTGGCAGACTGATGTCTTTTTTGGAGAAATGTCTATTTATGTCTTTTGTCCATTTTTTGAGTGGGTTGTTTGTTTTGATATTGATCTTATGAGCTTTTTGTATATTTTGGAAATTGATCCTTCTTTGATCACATCATATGAAAATGTTTTCTCCCATTCTATGGATTTTCTTTTGGCTTTATTTATGGTTTCATTTGATGGCACAAAAGCAGATATATAAATCAATATAACAGGATAGAAAGCCCAGAAAGAAACCCACTAACCTATGGTCAATTAACCTATGACAAAGGAGGTAAGAATATTCAACGGAAAAAAAGATAGTCTCTTCATAAAGTGGTGCTGGGAAAACTGGACAGCCACCTGTAAAAGAATGGAATTACAATATTTTCTAATACCATACACAAAGATGAATTCAAAATGGATTAAAAACCTAAATGTAAGATCAAAATGGATTAAAGACTTAAATGTGAGCTATTTTTAGAAATTAAGGCGAAATAAAGACTTTTTTTAAACAGAAAATGATAAATTTCATTATTGAACAGAATAACTATATGGTGAAAT
Source organism: Cervus elaphus (assembly GCF_910594005.1). NCBI lineage: Eukaryota > Metazoa > Chordata > Mammalia > Artiodactyla > Cervidae > Cervus > Cervus elaphus. Next base: position 3,849,997 of record NC_057843.1, on the reverse strand, counting down.
TTAAAAAAAAATTAGATAGAAATAATATAAGATAAAACTTGATCAATGCTAAGATATGAAAATCATTCTTAATATTTAAGTTATAAATATAAAATATTTGGCTTATTTTGATTTTCTTTGATGAAATATTGAGTACAGATTAAAATAGCAAAATGCAGTGGGCTTATAAGATACAAAAGTAAAAATTTATTTAAATAGCAAAAAAAAAATAGAAAAAGGAAATTAAGAGCATTTGATTATAAAATTCTTACATTGCATGTGAAGTCAGACCATTATAAAGGAAGGAGTCAAAGGTGTAATTTATAGATACATGATCTACACAATCATTAAATGTATTTGAAAAAACAGTAAAACTAAGTACCAAATCATGGAAATGTATTAAAACTTATTGGGATCATAAAAAATATTAAGCTATTTCATTTTCAAGAAGAATATGAGGCAAAGGAATGATGAAGCAAACTTAAAAAAAAAAAACTAGAAAAACGGCAAATTCTGTTTCAACCAAATCAATAAATAGCTATAAATAGTCTAATATTTACATCTAGTTGCTCAAGTTTGGTGAAAAAGCAAGACTCAACTATATATAATCCATAAGAATCCCAATTTAAATACAAATACATATGCAGATTAAAAGTAAAAGTCTGGGAAAACAATATAAAATGCCAACATGAATTTAAAAAACTAGAGTAAATGCATAAGTATAAGATAAAGTAGACATCTAAACTAGTAATATTAGTGCAGATTAAGAGGGACGTTATGTAATGATAAAAGGACTGAATCACTAAAAAGAAATCGCAGTCTTGTGTTTGTGCCTAACAATTTTCAAATAACATGAGTAAAAAAATGGTAAAATATTAAGAAAACAAGATAAAGCCACAACTCTCATAATTGATTGAAAAAAATTAAGTAGTTTGAAAATCAATAAGGCTATGGAACAACAGATCAGTACGATCAACAAACTAAACCTACAGGACGTTTATAGATCCCTTGAGTCAACACATCAGAATAAGCATTCTTGACACATGCACATAAAACATTTTCAAAGATAGATGATGTTCTGGGCCATAAAGCAATCCTTTAGAAATCAACAAGAACTGAAATAATACAATGTCTGTTTTCTGATGATGAAAGCATTGTATTAGAAATCAACAATAAAAGTTATATGAAAGATCCCTAAACATTTAGAAATTAACATACTTCTAAAAGACATATGACTCTATAGGCAAATTATTAAAAAAATTAGAAAATATTTTAAATTGAAGTAAAACACTATGAATCAAAATTTGTGGGATGCACAAAGAGTAGTATTTAGTAGGAAACATAATGTTAAATGGTTAGATTATGAAAGAAGAAAGTTCTGAAGTTAATTATTTACATATCACACTAAGAAAATAGAAGGAAACAAAGTAAGCAGAAAGAATAAGGTTATACAGATAAGAATCAATCAAATTGCAAAGAGAAAAACAATAAAGAAAAATCAAAGAAAACATTTATGATTCTTTGAAAAGATTAATTAGACAAACTAGTATAACATTATTAAAAGACAAAATAATCAACATCAGAATTGAAAGATGAGAACACAATCCTAATAATATTAAAAGAATAACTTTATGGAATCGTTATGAAGAACTTTATGTCCATACATTTGACAACTTAGATCAAATGTACAAATTCCTTAAAAGGCACTAACAAAACCCACATGAGAATAGTTAGATAACTAGAATAGTTATATATATCAATAAAAGTAACTGCACTTGTAGCTAAAAAGTTTCCAGCAAGTTAAACATTTTTCCAACATAGAAAAATATCTTCTGGTCGCTTTTATCTCCAGCTCACTTTCCCGTCCTTGAACATGGTAAATACAGTCCCTTCTGCGACCTTTACTTTGTTGCTTGAAATACCTTTTCCCCCAATACTTGGTTCACTAATATCTTCATCTCTTCTAGTCTTTGCTCAAATTATTGTGTTGGCTCAAGAAAGCCTATTTAATATTGTGTCTTTATCTCTCTCTCAGCTCCCAGTTCCTTTTATTTTCCTTCTCTTTTTTTTTCACATAGAACTTATCATTTTCTTATATACTGCAAAAATACACGTTAAGTGTCTCCCTTATCATCTCTCTCCCTCAGGTTAAAGTAGGATGGTAGAGGGTAGGTGTCAGCGTGTCCTTTATTGATACACCCTGAGAACCTCAGTGGTGCCTGGCACCGGAGCCTAAATATTTGTTGAGTGGATGGGTGAATTTCACTTTATACATTCCATTGTTGTAGCTGTCATTTCATAATACAGTTATTGAGTTCTTTGGTGTTTCCTGCTAGACCAAGGTCCCCTTGAGAAAATTTCTTGCTCACAGACATATATGAATTCACAGTGCCTGGTACTAATAAAATTAGATGATATGTTTTGAATGAACAAGTGAGGGGAGTGAGTGAAACTGATTCTCTGACCTCCACTGGCTCTCATCTGCACAACTTACATCCTGTTCTAAGTTAAAACTTAAATTGTCATTGTTAGAATTTGTAAAATTACTTAGAATTGAAAACAGATTTATTTCATCCAGTCAGTTTGTCTGCCTGCCTTTGATCCCCTTCTAAAAACACCTGTGATAAATTAGTATGAGTTTACTCTATAGAAATTACTTCCATTTATTCCAATGCTTCATGACATTTCAGTGGTTATACAGAGCTTATCAGTCTGTCAAACATATAAATATAGCTAAGATACATATGAAGAAAGTGTGCTTTAGAATAATACTGTACCTATACAGTTTAATGGACTCAATAGTTTTCAGTTTTCCATATTAAATATTAAATATGCATGGGCTGGTTGAACACATACCATTTCAGAGAAAACTGGTCAAGTTCTTGGTATAGTCCTTTCTACAGCTGATCTCCAACAACTCACTAAAGGATTTCAAGGTGACCTTGCTGGGACAGAAAGGAATGACCTCTCTGAATGTTTTCAGAGTGAAATAGTAAAATGTTGCATAGATCTAAGCCTGGAGGCACATACATGGTATTTTGATATCAGTTAATATTTTAAGCTCTTTCTGAAAGGTTAACTGTGGAAACAGGGCAATTTATTTTATTTGCAGACTTTGCTCATGTTTTTTTTAATTTTTCAAAAGTTTGAGTTCAACACAATCATAGTGTAGCGTAAGACACTTGGCAAAATTACAACGAAAATACTATGTTACAACTAATGCAATTCATGGAATTGTGGAAATACATGCTCATTCAAATACACTTATATTTGCAATGATGCTCTTACATTTAAGTCCTTGTTATCTCTTAGAGTCATGAGACTAAGAACAAAACATTTAAAATTATAAAATACTTTAGATTACACATAGAGTTCATCACATTTGATGGCACATTAGCTTGGTCTTATGCAAAGCACATGAAATAAAAATATCAGTGGCATTACATTTTAAGTTTTTATTTTTGCCAGTTCTTATTACTTTGATTATAATAGTAAAAAGATAATAATTTTATGTGATGCAAATAATAAATATATAGATATCATATTTTTGGCTACAATAAATTGTTACTTAAATTAATTTAGTATTTCAAGGTTTTATAAGCCTCATTCCTTTCATCTCAGTTGTGAGATTTTACTAAAATCTGTGATCCTGTAAAATATAGCTGTTGTTTTTTCTACTCTATGTTTTGGTCATCTTTAAATCTACTTCAAGTCATCAAAGTGATTCATTGTTAGAATGAAATCTGAGTTTATGGTGCAATGTTATTTTTAAACTGAAAGAAACAAATTTTCCATTATCATTTTATAAAAGACCTGATAACTAAGTGACATATGTTAGCCAGCATACAACTGGAATTGTATAAAAATAATACAAATGAAATTGTCTGTATTGCTTGCAATTATTTCAAAGTTTCCAAAAGTTAAAATAAAATATAAACAGAACATTATTTTTAACATACACAGATGATGTGCCAATGCTATGATTCATGTATGAAATCCAGATAAATTTGTGGACAGCTTATGATTCATTGTATTGTGAAAAACAGATAACATCTAGCTATATACAATCATTTCTTATTAGTTACATATTTGATAGGAAAGCAGTCATAAATGGAAAACAAATGGAGACTTTAGCTGATATCTGGATTACAGGTTTTGTTTTGTTTTTCTGAGTGGTTCGTATTATGCCTCCTTCTAAATTTTAAGCTTTTTTGAAGGCAGGAACTATGATTTGTTCTCAATATTATGTTCCATATCTTTTACTGTTTTCAGCCAAAAGTGAAGATTTAAGACCAGCTGAAGAACAATAGGTACAAAAGATAATGGAGGTAACTTACAGACATTAGAGCTACCGAGAGATGCTGCCTGCTGCTTACTAAATAGTACCTACTTGAGTTTTTCTAGTATGTATACATTGGTGTTAGGAATATTACAGAGGAAAATGCTGAATTGATAGAGCTGGATTTGTATATTTCCCAAAACAAGTTGTGTAAGAAATGTCTAAGACTTATGTAATGAAATGTGTAAGGAATGGAAATTTTTTTCTCCTCTGGATTACTGGATAAAGGAGAGGAAGTTTCAGCAGGTGAAGTATGATGAACCTTAATAGAAGGAGAGAGACATTTGTGCCACAAAAAAAAAAAAAACCACCAGAATTAGAGGGAAGGAATATAATACATGACTGATCCTGGGGTGATAAGTCTTTGGGGAAAAACTCTGCAGAGAACCTGAGTCATCCACCAGCTCCCAAACTCCAACTATAACAGAAATCATCTTTAAGTGTGAGAAAATAATGCGTAATAGAAACTATTTAAAAAGTCATCGACTTGTTTTGTCATTTTATCCTACCTGGGGGAAAAAAATCAGCTTTGGCAAAAAGCGGAGGTCCTCGAGCTGAAGATTGATAGGAAACATCTTAATTGATGATTTTTGTATTTCTTAGTTCTGGTCTCTAGTCTCAAAATCATCAAAGATGCACAGTGTGATCTTACTTTAAGAAGCGTTTTTAGTAGAGAAGTCTTGATCTTAGAGGTGAAACAGAAGCATCGCTTCTCTAAGTTCCTTCTGTTTCCTTAGCATCTTCCTGCACCGTCCAGTCCTGCTGCTTCTCTTTCCAAGGAGCCATCTCTCAGGACGTCATTATATGGGCTGCTCGATGACCCCTCGCTGGCCTTGCCGGCTGAGGCACCTGAGGCGTGTCCGGGCACAGCTCTTTACAAGCTCTCTTTTGAAATCGCCGAGGTCATACTTTTGACACCATCATCTCAGATGTCCCTGCTGTACTCTTTATGACGGTGCCACCTACACTTTCATCACATTCGACTTCGTTCTCTCAAGCTCCAAACCCTGTGATTCTCTCTTGTTTCCCACCCTTGACTTGTTCCTCTTCCTGGCATTTCAGAATGAACGCATGGCCTTCCCAACTCTAGGTGGTATTGACACAGGATGCAAATATGAGAGCCTGGTCATCATGTATAAATGCATTCTTCTGTCTGATTTCTGACTTACCCTAATCCATTTCAATACAAAATTGTACAGATAATATGGAACTCGATATTCTTTAGTATCCGCAAAGATATCAAAATGCTTTTGATGTTACTCGATACCTCTTAGAAAAACTATATTTTTTAGTCTAAGGATTTGGAAGTAAAACATTCCTAGTTAACAAATATTAATATATCTGTTTTTATTACACAAACCAACACATATGTATACACATATACAATATGTGTTAATGTATTTGAACACATACATGCATATAAAAGGCTTCAGAGTTAAAATTCTATAATATATGATTTTATGAAATATTTTTGAAAGACACTCAATTAGAGATGTGATTTTGTGGCATTTTTAAAATTAATTTATTTATTTTAGAGGAGGAGCCAAGATGGCGGGGGAGTAGGACGGGGAGACTACTTTCTCTCCTACAAATTCATCAAAAGAATAACTGAATGCAGAGCAAACTTCACAAAACAACTTCTGATTGCTAGCTGAGGTCATCAGGCGCCCAGAAAAGCAGCCCATTGTCTTCAAAAGGAGGTAGGACAAAATATAAAAGATAAAAAGTGAGACAAAAGAGCTAAGGACGGAGACCCGTCCCGGGAAGGGAGTCTTAGGCGGCCTTGCTTGGGCTAGGGTCCGGGCCTGAGTGCCCTGAGGACAATCGGAGGGAGCTTCTGTGAGGTGCCAACTTGAACTGTGGTAGACCAAAAGAGAGAGAGAAAATTAACCGGCCGGAACACACTGCCAGCCGTTCGCAGAACAAAGGGACGGGGAAAGTCCCGAGAAGAGCTCGCAGGCTGCGGACCGGCCCAGCCCCGCCGGAGGCAGGAGGCAGGGGGGAGGGGAAGGTCGCGGTGAGACACAGGGCGCAGGCACCGGACCGGCGCGGGTGGGGACTGGGGCTGGGGACGCAGAGGGCGGAAGGCGCGCGCACCCGACTGGCGCCAGCGGAAACTGAGACTGGGTCCGCGGAAGGGAGTGGATGCGCCACACCTGGGGATAGCGCGTCCATCAAGTCCCTGGCTGCCTGGACCGCTCTGACGGGGAAGGCACAGAGAGCAGGCGCAGCTTTTCCTTCCGCGCTTTTGTGTAACACCCGAGGGCTGGAACCTCGCGCAGCGCAGGGCGCGCTCCATATAGAACAGCCGGGAGCCTGAGCAGCGCAGACGGAGAAAGCAGCGTCAGCCCCTCCCGGCAGCGCCAGCCCGCCCCCGCAGGGCCAGCCCCTCCCCGCAGCGTCAGCCCCGCCCCGCAGCGCCAGCCCATCCCCGCAACGTCAGCCCCTCCCAGCAGCGCAACGGAACTAGCTACCTGAATAAGAGTCCACCTCCGCCCGCCTGTGTCAGGGCGGAAATGAGGCTCTGAAGAGACCGGCAAACAGAAGCCAAATAAACAAAGGGAACCGCTTCAGAAGGGACTGGTGCAACAGATTAAAATCCCTGTAGAAAACACCGACTTCACCGGAAGGGCCCTGTAGATATCGAGAAGTGTAAGCTGGAATGAGGAGCTATCTGAAACTGAGCCGAACCCACACTGACCGCAACAGCTCCAGAGAAATTCCTAGACATATTTTTACTTTTTTTTTTTTTTTTTTTTTTTTTTCTAAGTAAGGAAAAAAGAAAAAAATTTTTTTTTCTTTTTATATTTTTTCTTTTTTATTTTTTCTCTTTTATTTTCCTTTAAAATTCCCTATTACCCCCCCATTACTCCTTAACTTTCATTTTCATAGATTTTTATGATTTTTTTAATTAGGGGAAAAAAAATTTTTTTTTCTTTCTTTTTTTTTTTCTTTTTCTTTTTTTTTTCTTTTTTCTTCTTTTTTTTTCTTTCCTTTTTCTCTTCTATTTTCTATTTTTCTTTTTCTCTTATTTCTTTTAAAGTCCTCTAGTACTCCTCTACTACTCTTCATTTTCATCTTCACTACACTATAACCTTACAAAAAAAAAAAAAGAAGAGAAGCCCTATCTTTAAACCAAAGATTATTCTCTCCCAATCTTGACTCTCTGTTTTCTACCTCAGAACACCTCTATTTCCTCCTTTCCCCTTCTCTTCCCAATCCAATTCTGTGAATCCTTGTAGGTGTCTGAGATACGGAGAACACTCTGGGAACAGACAGCTGCGTAGATCTGTCTCTCTCCTCTTGAGTCCCCCTTTTTCTCCTCCTACTCATCTCTATCTCCCTCCTCCCTTTTCTCCTGTTCATGTAACTCTGTGAACCTCTCTGGGTGTCCCTAACGGGGGAGAATCTTTTCGCCATTAACCTAGAAGTTTAATTATCAGTGCTGTATAGTTGGAGAAGTCCTGAGACTACAGGAAGAATAAAACTGAAATCCAGAGGCAGGAAACTTAAGCCCAAAACCTGAGAACACCAGAAAACTCCTGACTACATGGAACTTTAAGTAATAAGTGACTGTCCAAAAGCCTCCATGCCTACACTGAAACCAACCACCACCCAAGAGCCAATAAGTTTTAGAGCAAGACATACCACGCAAATTCTCCAGCAACACAGGAACATAGCCCTGAATGTCAACATACAGGCTGCCCAAGGTCACACCTAACACATAGACCCATCTCAAAACTCATTACTGGGCACTCCATTGCTCTCCAAAGAGAAGAAATCAAGTTCCACACACCAGTACACTGACGCAAGCTTCCCTAACCAGGAAACCTTGACAAGCCAAACGTCCAACCCCACCCACTGGGTAAATCCTCCACAATAAAAAGGAACCACAGACCTCCAGAATACAGAAAGCCCACTCCAGACACAGCAATCTAAACAAGATGAAAAGGCAAAGAAATACCCAACAGGTAAAGGAACATGAAAAATGCCCACCAAGTGAAACAAAAGAGGAGGAGATAGGGAATCTACATGAAAAAGAATTTAGAATAATGATAATAAAAATGATCCAAAATCTTAAAATTAATTTATTTATTTTAATTGGAGGCTAATTACGTTACAATATTGTGGTGGTTTTTGTCATACACTGACATGAATCAGCCATGGGTGTACATGTGTTCCCCATCCTGAACCCCCCCTCCCAACCCCCTCCCCATCCCTTCCCTCAGGGTCATCCCAGTGCAGTGGCTTTGAGCACCCTGTCTCAGGCATTGAACTTGGACTGGTGATCTGTTTCACATATGGTAATATATAAGTTTCAGTGCTATTCTCTCAAATCATCCCACCCTCGCCTTCTCCAAGAGTCCAAAAGTCTGTTCTTTATATCTGTGTCTCTTTTGCTATCTTGCATAAAGGGTCATCATTACCATTTTTCTAAATTCCATATATATGCGTTAGTATACTGTATTGGTGTTTTTCTTTCTGACTTGCTTCACTCTGTATAAAAGGTTCCAGTTTCACCCACCTCATTAGAACTGATTCAAATGCTGGGTTGTGTGGCATTTTAATCAATCATCTGAAAACAGTATTGCAAACAATTTAATGAATTTGCCACTATTCAAGATACAGACATTTGTACATTAATGATAGTATAATTTGCAACTTTTATAAATTAAAATGAGACCAGAAATGAATTAACACTTTGTTACTTAATAAATTTCATTCAGAATTATGATAATTTATGGAAATAAAAATAATATATAATTTGAGACTTTTTTACAACTTATGCAAAATGTTCACTAAATATTATTCAATTTAATCTCAAGACAATTAAAAGCAGTGGGTATCATTGATTATATTTATAATTGAATATATTTTACTGTAATTCACATGGATAAAAGTAACAGCATTCATAACTTTGAAAATAAAATATAAGTATGACTATTATTTTAGGTTAATCCTTTTTGTATTACAAATATAAATCTGGGTAATACACACCTAAACTGTCCAAGTAGTACCTAAATTTCAATACATAAAATATAGTAACTTGTGCTTTTGTATAACTTAAATAATACTCGGTGTATTTATAAATGTTTGATGTCCAAATACTGCTTGTGTGATTTATCATCTATGTAAAATATGAAAGTATATGTTTGGTGCTGTGCATAAAAATATGAGTAATAATGCATGCATGCAAAGTTGCTTCAGTCATGTCTGACTCTTTGTGACTCCATGGACTGTAGCCTGCCAGGCTCCTCTGTCCATGGAATTTCCCAGATAAGAATACTGGAGCAGGTTGCCATTCCCTTCTCCAGAGGGTCTTTCCGACCCAGGGAGTGAACCCAATTCTCGTGTCTCCTGCAGTGGCAAACAGGTTCTTTACCACTAGCACCACCTGGGAAGCACCAATATTAATAGTAAGAGCAAATTAATAAATTGGATTCTACAATGCACACTATTGTGATTAGAACACTGAATGCATTATATGTGTACTCTGTGTGTATAATGGAGCAAACTTCTGCTGTAAGTTCAAGTGTTCTTCCATATACATAGAAAATATTTATTATAATTTTAACTGTTGATTGATGGTTGTTGATTTTGAAAACTGGAAAATTTAGTTAAAGGCAAGAATAGTATGGGATTGTCTGGAGAATCCTATGGACAGAGGAGCCTGTCAGGCTACAGTCCATGGGTCGCAGAGTTGGATATAACTAAAGTGACTTCACACACTCATGCATGCATATAACATGCATATTATTATATTACATATATAATAGCATGGCAGATCTTGTATTATGGACTAATGTGTGTTTCTTTTAAATGATGTTCCATGAACTACTGTCCAGCTGGATCCTGTGCAGGTAGTTTAACTCACAGCCAAGGAGAGAGAGGACGCACAACTCTCTGTTGTGGATTGTGTCCCCTGTGACAACTCAGCACGGTCAGTCTGAGGCCGAGCGAGCGTCAGGCTGTCAACGCAGCTCCATCTTTCACTTCTGCAGCCGCCCTTCTGCTGTCTGGAGCTGCACCACCAACTACAACAGAAATTGAAGCACTCATAGGTAATCCCTCTTTAGAGAAGAGTATGTGAACCACCCTTCTGGGAATATTTAAGTCAAAATCCAATATCCTCTTTCTCCCTTGTAGTTTGACTATGACCAGATCTATACTGCTGAGTGGACTGACCACTGGCTATTAAACCTGCTTTGTTGCAAAAAAAAAAAAAAAGAAAGAAAGAAAAATAAAAGGAAAGTAAGTAATAAATTTAGTTTTTCCTAGTAGTGAAATTCAGTTCAAGATTTATATCTATAAAAGGGGTTTTGATCTCGTTTCTGTGGGGCCAGGCAGGCAACCAAGTGGCAGTCTAAACAAAACTGACATTCTACAATTAAATGCATATTTATGGCCCTGCCAGAACACTTGCAAAATAAGAGGGAAAAAAAATATATTTTGAGAAATAATTAATTGCCACATTAAGATACATTAAACAAAGTGATCAAACCTTCTGGTCAGTGGGGGCATGACCTTCTAGAACACTGTGCCCCTGGCACCAACCCGGATCTAATGGGACTCACTTGAAGATCTCAGACACCAAGGGTTGTTCATGATGGAACCAAGTGGGGGAAATAAAAAAAAGGAACATATGACCTGTGGAAGCAGTATACTTTTCTCACAGGAAGGGGCATGCACATGCCAGCAGCATCCGCTGTGAAAACTAATCACTACATGGTTCTAGGATCCTTTATGTCAGGAAGACTAAAGTATTATAAACTCGAAGTCTTACATGCTATTTGATTATTTAAATGCATTAACGAAAGCTTGAAAATTCAAATAAAAAAAGACAATTATTTTTCCATTTTTGAGAAAGGCAAAAATGTCATCTTAGAAGTACAGATTCAACCTTTTGTGGCATTAAGATTGGAAAGTCTTGATACTATTTTTGGTAAGACTTCTTCTAGCTCTGTCGCTTAAAGGTGTGTGACACTGGAAAATTACCAAACTTGCTTGGGCTTCACTTTTTAAAATTAATTTTTATTGGAGTTGATTTATTACAGTTGATTTAGTTTTGTGTTTCTGCTGTACGGCACAGTGAATCAGTCATACATATATACGTGTCCACTCTTTTCTAGGTTCTTTTCCCACATAGGTCATTACAGAGCATCACATAGAGTTCTATGTGCTTTATGCAGCAGGTCCTTATAAGTTAGCTATTTTATGCATAGTAGTGTGTATGTGTTAATCCGTCTCCCAATCTGTCCCTAAAGCCGTCTCCTGCTTTGTAACCATAAGTTTGTTTTCTACATCCATGACTATTCTGGTTTTGTACAGAAGTTCGCTTGTACCATTGTTTTAGATTCTGCATACAAGTGATGCCATATCATATGTCTTTCTCTGTCTGATTTACTTCAGTTCAGTATGACAGTCTCTAGATTCATCCATGTTGCCACAAATAGCATTATTTTGTTCTTTTCATAGCTGAGTAATATCCCATTGTATATATGTACCACATCTTCTTTATCCATTGTTTTGTCAATGGACATTTAGGTTGCTTCCATGTCTTGGCTGCTGTAAATCATGCCACAGTGAACACTGGGGTACCTGTATCTTTTTAAACCATGATTTTCTCCAGATATAATTGGCTTAATTTTTTTTTTAACTGTGCACTGGATTATATACCATGTGTGGTTTCCTTCCTCAATAAGATTATACCGATCTCTTTCCAAAGAGAAGTCTTATAAAGAAGATCTTTGCCCTTTCTCAATTTAGATCAAATTATGGCAGGCATATTTTTTCTTGCTCCACATGCTTCAGACCATTTCTAGCTTTCGTTTCTCCTCTACCATAGTTGATAAAGTAAGTACATATTTTCCCAGACTCCCTTACACTTATATGTAAACATGTGCAAAAATCTTCACCAACATACATATTTATACCTATATCTGTCTATCCACTTATCTATTCGTCTAGCTATTTACAGCTCTGAGTTTACACAAACACCTCCAATTCCAGTCAGACTCGACAGAATGTGTTCTCGTCTTGCCCCTTCTATGGCTGCAGGAAACTCTTATTTCATTACCCTCACCGTATGCAGTTGAATGGTCATGCCTCCTTCTGTAACCAAGCTGACCCCTAAGTCCCACCAACCTCCGCAGTTCCTCACCTCCTGCCTCCTCGCCCCAAACTCCTCTTCAACGTGGCCGCATCAGAGCTGCCAGCCTCCTAAGCCTCAGCTGTCCTCTCAGTATGCTGTGCCCTGGAGGACCCGCCACCTCCTGTCACCTCACCCCCTTCTCGTCCAGCCCAGGCGTCCTCCCGGCACTGACCACATCCTCCACCCCAGCCCCATATGCCCAACCAGAGGCAGAGGCATCAAGAAACGGAGTCCTCAGACATTTAAGGGCTCACCATGCCAGGGAGCTGAAACAATATACAATCAGTAGTCACATTTGAAGCTAGATGTGGTGGTGTAAATAGTGCTTTTTAATTTAATGAAAATATTGTCTGGCGTTTCCAGAAATTCTACCTGTGATGTGGATATAAACACTTTCTTCAGGGTATCTTCCAACTTGGTCCATTTCCACTGCTCTCAGCGTGCTCTGAGGGCCAGAACGTTGGCTTGTATAGACTGCCTCAGTGGACTGGCTTTCATTCTTCCTCTTAGTTTCCATGTGACTTTGGAAACCCTGCAGGAGAGCGATGAACATGCCTTTCCTTTGCCTCCCCCGCCTGTCTGTGCAGCTGCCTCTGGTCCTTTGTGCCTCCTGCCTGCATGCTCCTCCATCTCGCTAGGTATCAGCTCCCAGCTTTCTCCAAGCATCTCTCTCCCACATTTCAAGCACTGTTTGTTCCCCTCAGGCCTTCAGGTGTATGGACAGTAGCATCTCTGTTTCACAAGTTCTGGGAGATAAAATTTTAGCTTGTGTTTTACCTAAATCTTCCCCACACATTTGCTCTATTCCTCTAGTAAGTCCACTTTGATTATTCTGATGTGAGATTACCACTGTTCCTGTTGGGACTTTTACTGATACTTTTATCGGTATCAAGGTGCCTCCAAGACAGACCATCAAAACAGGCTTACCCAGCTGGGTGGCCCATGTATTAGAGAAGCACAAGGATGGCCTATTTCCTGAGGAGATGAGGCCACTCTGTAAACTCCAGTGGCGGCAAGTTTTCTGAAGCTATTACAGGCAGCATGGTGTGTACCGGCCTGGCATGGTTGCCATGGCAGCAGCAGTGGTGACACAGATCATGTAATCACTGTGCTTCTGATTGTAGCCCTAGGGACAGTTCTTAGAAGGAGGGATAAATACACAAGAATCAATGTTAAAGCAAAGGACCAGTGACATCGCCATGAGCAGAGATCACTTGGGGATTGAGACCAAGCCTCGGACATGACAATTAACTGGCAAAATGCCACCAAAGCCACTCAGGGTGAGATGGGAGTGCTGGTGAGAAAGGGGTGAGGTGCAGAGAGATGGCATCGGGGCTCTTGAGCAGACATAAATAGTGGGTAGAACTGGACTCTCCAAATTCCCCTCAAATTCTTCTGCTAGCAGAGGCAGCCCTGCCCCTCTCTAGTCTGAGTCATCCATTATCTGCACGGAAACCTCTCAGTCATGACTCCTGGGGCACCTGCACCATTTCCCCTCAAGTCCCATCCCTCACACGTTATCATTTTCTATTTCAGGCTCCTGAGGAAATGTAGATACTTAGAGCATCTAGACAGAGTTGTGCAAGGTCTTCTTTAAAAAGAGATAGCCTCTGTACTTGGGGAGTTATGGGATATAATCCCAATATTGTTGTTTCCTGGGGAGAATGTTTAGATGCGAAATCTAAGGCTAAGTCAGTTGAATTTACTGGCAAGTGGACATTCACTCAGGATTAAAGATTGGCTGTGTTGTGCTGAATTTTGGGGGGATGGCATTGTGGTCTATCAGGGGGCTAATTAAACTCATGACTCAATGGTGGGTATAAGAAAGGTGGTTAAATTTGGAGACATTCACGTCTTTTATTTTTTAAAGGAAAAAATGCAGAGAAACAGGGAGATAGAAATACTGGTTGGAGCTGTTTGCTGAAACTTGCTCACACATCCATTAACTACACTTAGAAGATCTGATAGATACTCTATCAGATTTATCAAATGCAGTGGTAAGAGATAATCTTTGGAGAGCTTTCTGAGAGTTGCCCTCTGTGGGCTTAAGAGGATTAGAAGAGATTCTGTAATACAAGCGAGTTTTTGGACTGGAGTCAGAATAAAGGACATCAGCATGATAGGAAGGGCCAGGGGGAAGCTCCCCAATGACTCTGACCCCAGCAAGACCTCATCTCTGGAGGAATTGCACAAAGTAGGGCCATGTGAAAGGTATGAGTGGGGTATGGATGTGATTCCTTTTACACCCCATTTTGGGAGTCTACTTGCCAAGGGTCAAAATTAAATGAGGCGTGGGTGGTGACCATAATTTTATGAAATCTATTTTTGTGACTATAGCTGTGTTTCTAGACAGTTAAGGCTTAATAAGTAACTGCCTGCCTCCCTAGTATTTGTCCTCACTTATAAAAAACAGCCAGAGAAAGCCAAATATATGCAAATAAGCTCCCCAAATCAATCACATGCTATTATGCCCCTCTTAAATTAATCCACCTCCATCTTCACTGCCAGCAACTGCCACTCAAAACTTGTTTGATGATCCCTTTCTTCTCACTGTAGGGCTTCCTTGGTGGCTGAGATAATAAAGAATCTGTCTGCAATGCAGGGGACCCAAGTTGGATCCCTGGATTGGGAAGATCCCCTGGAGAAGGGAATGGCTACCCACTCTGGTATTCTTGCCTGGGAAATCCCATGGACAGAGGAGCCTGCCAGGCTACAGTCCTTGGGTTTGCAAAGAGTTGGACAAAACTAAGCGAGTTTCACTTTCACTTTTTTTTTTCTTTCCCTCACTATAAGACTTTCCCATTCTCTTGCCCTCCTGAGTCCATTATGGTAGCTGACTTGCTGTAGGAAACATTCCAATGGCTTCATTTGCTCTTATTCAGAATGTCTTTGTTTATTTCTGCAGGTTTCCCAGAGGCTCCAAGATGAGGCTTTTACCTATCTTTGCTGCTGCCTTCAGCCAAGTGTGGAGATGCCTGTGCCTGGCTGTGCATGACTTGGTGAGTCCACCCTGAGTGGTCAATTAGCAGCCTTTGCTTTGAGTTCCTCAGCCATTTATTCTCAGTTTTGTTTCTGGATTTCATTTTTGGTTTCCACTTTGTGGGTACCCTTCTGGGAACCAGGTCATTTCTTTTCATCTCCTTTGGTTCTCTAGTTTGCTTCCACTTTGCATTTGCTGGGTGAATATGTTTGTCGTATGGAGAATCGCAGAGGTTGGTAGATGCTGTGCTTTCTACACTAATTAAATCCTGTAAATTTTGCTCAACTTCTTTCTCAGAGTAAACTTGTAACACCAGTGGCAAGTACTCCAATAATCCACAGACTCACTGTCTCCAGCCTTCAAACATGACCACTGGACCCTTCAGCAAACATGTCCCTTCCTGTTCTTTAATACCTACCCTGTAAGTCTAATAGGGTACAGTGGGCAGAAAACTGCCCCCCAAGCATGTGCATGTCCTAATCCAAGGGTAATTAAGGTCACTGCTAGAATTAAAGTTGCTTATAACTGACTTTAGTGAAAGTCACTCAGTCGTGTCCGACTCTTTGCGATCCCATGGCCTGTACAGTCCATGGAATTCTCTAGGCCAGAATACTGGAGTGGGTAGCCTTTCCCTTCTCTAGAGGATCTTCCCAACCCAGGGATCAAACCCTGGTCTCCCACATTGCAGAGAGATTCTTTACCAGATGAGTCACAAGGGAAGCCCATAACTGACCTTAATATTTGGAGATTAGCCTGAATGATCCAGGTGGGCATAGTTTATTCCCAAACATCCTTAAAGTGGGAAAGGCCTCAGAAGAGATTCAGAAGGAGGCACAACAGAAGAAGAATGGTCAGAGATGTGGCACTGATCACACCGACGATGATGGAAGGGGACCAGTTGCTGAGGAGGGTGGGCAGCTCTGTCAGCTGGGAAAGGTAAGGAGATGTTCTTCATCAGAGCCTCTGGCACTGAACGCCTCCCAGCTGGTTTCTAGTCTTGAGTTTTTAGCTTGGTGAAACCACTGTCAGACTCTAACCTATAGATTTATATGAAGGTTGAGTCGTTTTATGCTTCTAAGTTGGTTACATAAGAAATAGAAAACTATTACCTAGGGAGAGACTCACTTTATGAATGAAAATTGTACAATTAAGTGCACACCAGATGAGGTATTGTTTTGAGGGATTTTTTGATCTCAGATTTCCAGTCTGCAGAATGATCAGACAATGAATTTCTGTTGTTTCAGGCATGTAGATGTGGTACTTTGTTTTGGCAGCTTAACAAGCTAATGCATTTACCACATGATTTCAAATAGATACTAGCTAAATTTCTCCAGGAAAATGCTTATTATGGTAGAAAATTGGTTACTATTTTAACTTGACTTTGGGTGAACTTTAAAAAGACAGATGAGGTTATTTGGGGATATGTGTCACTTTTAGAATATAACTCTTCTTTAACAGTAATTTCTGTTGTCGTAGAGTTGCTTTGCAATGCTGTGATGGTTTCTGCTGCTCAGTAAGCCGCATCAGCCATACGTGCATTGATGCCCTCTTTTTAAACTTCCTTCCCAATCAGGTCACCACAGAGCACTGCTGGAGTTCCCTGTGCTATGCAGCAGCTTCTCATTAATTACCTACTTTATACATGGTATCAAAGCGCATGCATGTCAGTCCCCATCTCCCAACTCATCCCACCCGCCAGTCTCTCCCCGCAGTGCACATAAGTTTGCTCTCCACATCTGTGTCTCTACTTCTGTTTTGCAAAAGACGTCATCTGTGCCACTTTTCTAGATCCCACATATGCGTTAATAAACAGTGTTTGTTTTCCTCTTTCCAACATACTTGACTCTGAATGGCAAGCTCTAGATTATTCACATCTCTACAAATGACACAATCCCATTCATTTTTATGACTGAGTAGTATTCCATTGTGTATACATACTGCATCTTTTTTGCCCGTTCATCTGTTGATGGTCATCCACGTTGTTTCCATGTCCTCCTGATGTAAATAACACTGTAGTGTTCTGCTGTAGTGAACATTGGGTTACGTGTGTGTTTTTGAATTATGGTTTTCTCAGGGTATATGCTCAGTGGTATTGCTGGGTCATATAGTACTTCTATTTTAGTTTTTTTTAAGGAGCCTCCATACTCTTCTGCATAGTGGCTATATCAATTTACATTCCCACCAACAGTGCAAGGCAGTTCCTCTTTCTCCACAAAAAATTATATAACTGCAACATCGTTGAAAACCAAAGCCTCAAGGATACTGTGACACTTTCAGATAGAGACTGTCTAGCTGCCACCTTTTGTAGGGTTTGTCTGCTTCTCCTTATTGGGTGCCAGTTTTCAGAGGTATTAATATATTTCCTTTTATAAATGTATGGCCCTGAGTGATGTCAGTAGCATGGCAGAGTGAGGTGTTTTCTTTGACACTCCCCTTCAATCTACAATCATAAAACATCCTCATGGTAACAAAGATGCCTCTGCTCAACCCACCAGGATGCTGGAGAGTGCCACACATCTGGACCTGGTTCCGACAGGGGAGGTGGGACCAGGGAAACCATTGAGGCAGAGCTTGTGATCCCTGTCCTCTGGGTGTAGGAGCTGAGCCCCTGACCCAGAGAACCTGGGGAGGTGACACCCATGACCCTGACCCCCTGGTCACAGCAGCACCCATAGCCATGGGGAGTAGAAGCAGGGGCACCAGGGACCCTGTCCCCTCAGAGCAGAGCTGCCTATGACCCCAACCCCTATCGCCCCACCTGCAGCAATGGGGCCACAGACTTATATGTACAGCCCTGTACATAACATAGGTGCCCAAGCGCCCGGCTGCCCCCACCCCTCTCCCTTCCCCTGTGGTTTGGAGCTTGTGAAGAGGAGGAGGATTCCAGGCCCCGCCAAAGACCAACCATCCTTGTGCTGCATGCAACAGTGCTAGTGACGCTGGCAGCAGTGAGGCAGCAAAACCCCAAAGGCAAAGAAGCAATAACAGGGTACAGTGACACCTCCAACAGGCAGAGTGGAGGGTGGGAAGTGCCAGTTCCCAAGCATGATCAGAGGCAGGTCAGGCAAGAGAGGGCTTCCCCTGCAATTCAGTGGGTACAGAATCCGCCTGCAATGCAAGAGACCTGGGTTCTATCCCTGAGTTGGGAAGATCCCCTGGAGAAGGGTATGGAAACCCACTCCAGTTTTCTTGCCTGGAGAATCCCCATGGACAGAGGAGCCTGGTGGGCTACAGTCTATGGGATCCCAAAGAATCAAGCATGACTGAATGACTAAGCACACATTGTGATCTGCTGAATTCTTAAAATCAACTAGAAAGGTGTTGGGGCTTCCATGGTGGCTCAGATGGTAAAGAAGCTGCCTGCAATGCAGGGGACAGAGGTTTGATCCCTGGGTCAGGGAGATCCCCTGGAAAAGGGAATGGCTACCCACTCCAGTATTCTTGCCTAGAGAATTCCATGGACAGAGGAGCCTGGTGGGTTAAAGTCCATGGGATTGCAAAAAGTGGCTGAGACTTTTGCTTCACTTTTCAGAAAGGTGTTTTCAGCTACTTCAGGTGCACCTGCAGTCAAGTATATAGAGATGAAGAACCACAGTAATACTAAACTGAAACAAAGATAATGATGGTTCTTAAATAACCAAAATGAAAGTCACAGAATATCGTGATCTAAATACTGATAGAGAATTCAAAGTAGCTATCATGAAGAAACTCAGTGATCTGTAAGAGAACCCACAAGGACATTCAGTGAGCTCAGGGATAAAACTAATGAATAGAAGGAGTATTTCATCAAAGAGATTGAAACTCAAAAATAATACGTTGCAGAGTTGAAGAACCAAATAAATGAGATGAAGAAGGCATTAGAGAGCGTTGAAAATAGAGCAGACCAAAGGGAAGAGCGTATCAGTGAGTTCATTACAGAAACCTAGAAATGATACAAGGATAAGAGGAATGAGAAATAAGATAGTTTTCAAAATGAGGACAATCTATGACAGCTGCCTGTCTCTTCTAGGAATAGCAGCATTATAGAAACGGGGGTTGCAGAGGAAAATAAACAGAAAGGAGTAGAGAGTTTGTTTAAAGAAATAACCAGTGAGAACTTCCCAAATGTGGGAAGGAAACAGACACATGTGGGTCCATGAGGCTGAGAGACCACTCTAATTACCTCAATGTAAAAAGACCAACCTAGACAGCAAATTAAAAAGCAGAGACATTACTTTGCCAACAAAGATCCATCTAGTCAAAGCTATAGTTTTTCCAGTAGTCATTTGTGGATGTGAGAGTTGGACTATAAAGAAAGCTGAGTGCCGAAGAATTGATGCTTTTGAACTGGTGGTGTTGGAGAAGACTCTTGAGAGTCCCTTGGACAGCAAGGAGGGGTTGGCAGCAGGCGGAGAAGGGGACGACAGAGGATGAGATGGCTGGATGGCATCACCGACTCAGTGGACATGAGTTTGAGTAAACTCCGGGAGTTGGTGATGGACAGGGAGGCCTGGCATGCTGCGATTCACGGGGTCGCAAAGAGTCGGACACGACTGAAAGACTGAACTGAACTGAACTGAAGAAAGATAATAAAGAAGAAAGGATAAAACAGGGTGCAGTTCATGAGTCTCTTATGATTTTTTTGCCATGTCTGTGTTCAGCAAGGATGTTAGAAGTAACATCCTTATGTGTAGCCTTTAGTTATTAATTCATAAGTGCATAACTGATTTTTCCACAAGTGAGGAGGTGACATAGCCATAAGAGCTTTAGACATATGGACATTTTAATCATGTTAATTCTTCTAATTCATGAGCATAAATTATCTTTCCATTTATTATTTTTTCTTCAATTTTTTTCAACAAATTATAGTTTTAAGTGTACAAGTCTTTCACCTTCTTGGTTAAATTTATTTCTAGGTATTTTATTCCTTTTTTGCTATTGTAAAGGTGATTGTTAACTTTTTTTTTTTTTTTTGGCTAGCTCATTGTTAATGTATTAAAATGCAACAGATTTTTGGATGTTGATTTTGTATCCTTCAGATTTACTGTATTCATTATTTTAATGAATACAGCTTTTTGTGTAGTCTTCAGGGTTTACTCTATTTAATCATATCACCTGTAAATAGTGACGGCATCACTTCTCTTCTAATCTGGATGCCTTTTAATATTTGTTCTTACCTAATTGCTCTGCCTGAAACTTCAATATTACCTTGAATTGGAGTGCAAATTTTCCACAGTTTGTGGTGATCCACACAGTCAAATTGGAGAAGGAAATGGCAACCCACTCCAGTGTTCTTGCCTAGAGAATCCTGTGGACAGAGGAGCCTGGTGGGCTGCTGTCCATGGGGTCGCACAGAGTTGGACATGACTGAAGTGACTTAGATGCATGCATGCATTGGAAAAGGAAATGGCAACCCACTCCAGTATTCTTGCCTGGAGAATCCCAGGCACAGATGAGCCTGGTGGGCTGCCGTCTATGGGGTCTCACAGAGTCGGACATGACTGAAGCGACTTAGCAGCAGCAGTAGCACACAGTCAAAGGCTTTAGTGTAGTCAATGAAGCAGAAGTAGATTTTTTTTTTCTGGAATTCCCTTGCTTTTTCTATTATCCAACAGATGTTGCAATTTGATCTCGGGTTCCTCTACCTTTGGGCTAGCCTAACGAGCTTCCATTATGGCTCAGCTGGTAAAGAATCCAGCTGTAGTGTCAGAGACCTGGGTTTGATCCCTGGGTTGGGAAAGTCCCCTGGAGAAGGGAAAGGCTACCCACTCCAGTATTCTGGCCTGGAGAATTCCAAGGACTGTATAGTCCATGGGGGTGCAAAGAGTCGGACACAACTGAGTGATTTTCACTTTCCTCTACCTTTTCTAAATCCAGCTTGTACATCTGGAAGTTCTTGGTTTACATATTGTTGGAGTCTAGCTTGAAGGATTTTGAGCATTACCTTGCTATCACGTGAAATGAGTGCAATTGTGTGGTAATTTGAACATTCTTAGGCATTTCTCTTCTTTGTGATTGGAATGAAAACTGACCTTTTCCAGTCCTGTGGCCACTGCTGAGTTTTCCAACATGCAATTAAAGTTAACCAAAATTATTTTAAGGGTTTGTTAACATAGTAAGGTGTTTAAGAGATGTTGTGTATAAGACATTGTGATCATAGATACATTAAGAAAATTATGCATAGGAATTTTAGAGTTCCTATGATAAGTGTCAGTTACTCAGTCATGTCCCACTCTTTGTGACCCAATGGACTGTAGTCCGCCAGGCTTCTGTGTCCATGAGACTCTCCAGGCAAGAATACTGAAGTGGGTTTCCATTCCTTTCTCCAGAGGGTCTTCTTGACCCAGGGATCGAACCCAGATATCCTGCATTGCAGACAGATTCTTTACAATCTGAGCCAGATAAACTCCACCCAACCTATTTTTCCACAAATTTCAGTGTTGTTTGCACATTCAAAAATCATTTGTAAGCAGACATTATCATGAAAAAGTACTAAATGGGGATGACTTGAACTTTAATTACTCTAGAAAAAAAGACCTCATTTAGCAGGAAGGTATGATGATCTAGTGTGTTAGTCGCTCAGCCATGTCAACTCTTTGTGACCCCATGGATAGCCTGCCAGGCTCCTCTGTCTATGTGATAATGTTCTATACACTGAAACATTTGCTTGTGGGTAGAACCTTAGAGCCGAAAATAACCACATTAATGTGAGTTGCTTAGAATGGTCCAAAACTTGGGGAGTGTGTTGGAATTTTCACAAATGGTAAGTTAAGGATGCAAGACATCTTATGTGAACTGGGAGCTGGTAAACACAGCCAGTATGTGGGTTGCATTTCTCTCTTCTTCTTATCAACCACCAGTACCCTAGACCAAGTTACATTTGTTTCTCAACTAGACCACCACAGCAGCTTAATAAGTATTCCCATGTACTTCTCTTGCTCTAACCCAGAGTGGGCAAACTACAGTCTGAATCCCCACCCACCTGTTATTACAAATGGAATCTAACTGGACTGTAGCCCCATCCATGTATTTACAGGTTTGTTACAGGTGTTTTCTTCTTCAGCAGCCTGGTTGGGTAGTTGTGACAGAGAGCTTGTGGCCCAGAAAAGCCCAACAAATGTATGATCTCACACTGTTCAAAAAGTGTTTGCAAACCACCACTCTAATCCATTAGCATTTCTGTAGTAGAGGTGATGCATTTAAATGTAGATTTGATAGGCTATTAACGAACTTGTTAATGGAGTTCCATTGCTCTTTGGGGAGAAAAGCAATGTTTAGCACAGTCTTCAGGGCCCTGCTGCCCAGTCCTCTGCACACACAGAGGCTGTTCTCAGACGGCACTCTGTCAGGTCCTCAGGCGGGCATGCTTATTGCCGTTCATCACGTTTCTTTCTGTCTTCAGTTTGCTGGCTCGCTTGCGTCCTCAGAGTTCAGCTATAATTTCCTCTCTTTGAAAAAAGACCTTCCCCTGAGTCACCAGATGTGGGCGGGTCTCTTGGTATGTACTGGATAGAATCGAATATGCCTCCAACATGGCACTTATCATCATCATAAGTACCGTGATGTCAAGTGTGGTCTCCTCCACAAGAAATGAAACTCCTTTGGAGGAGAAACCAGGGCAAGGAGTTTCGTCTGCTCAGTGCCTAGAATGGTGCCTGGTAAACAGACAAGTTTGAATACTTGCTGTTGGTTGGTTTTATATCATTTGCCACTCCTGGAGGCTTCCTGGGTGGTATGGTGGTAAAGAACCCACCTGCCAATGCAGGAGATGCAAGAGACGTGGGTTTGATCCCTGGCTGGGGAAGATCCCCTGGAGACAGAAGTGGTGGCCCGCTCCAGTATTCTTGCCTGGAGAATCCCATGGACAGAGGAACCTGGCAGGTTACAGTCCATGGGGTCAGAAAGAGTCAGACATGACTGAGCACATACATATACCACTCCCAGATGCATTACTGGGTGTGTGTCTTTGGATGTAGTACATGCCCAGGAGATGTTAACTGAATGAAACAAAAAACTTTTTATAATGAACTTTTAAAAAAAATTATACAAACAGAAAAGTTTGCGAACAGGAAGTATGTGTAGCTTGAGAATTATTATAAAGTGATCACTGTGATATAGCTACAACTCAGATCAAAAAGTGAAGTAGCACCAGAACTCCTTCATTTCCCTCCCAATCAGTAACACCTTCCACAAAAAATCACTGTCTTAACTTGTAATAACATGGGTCAATTTTACTTTTTAAAATTTTTATACAATCTTTAAAGGTTATACTTCATTTACAGTTATTAAAAAATACTAGCTATTTCCCCTTGTTGTACAATAAATCCTTGTAGTTTACCTTTTTTTTTTTTTTTTAATTAAAAAAAATTTTTTTGGCCACATTGCAAGTGGGATCTTAGTTCCCTGACCAGGAATTGAACACATGTCCCCTGCATTGGAAGTGCAGAGTCTTAACCACTGGTTAATAGTTTTAACTACAGTTGTTCTTTGTAGCCTATCTTATCTCCAATAGTTTGTACCTCCTACCCCCTGACCCCATAGCACCCCCTAACCCCTGCTGGTAACATTTGACTTGTTTTTAGACTTTATGTAAATAGAAGCTTGCAAAAAACATTCTTCTGTATCTGGCATATTTTGTATCTAATATTTGTGAGATTTATGCATGTTATACCTACAGTAATAGTTCATACATTTAATTGCAATATATTATTAAATTGTAGGATATACCAACATGTATTTCTTCATATACATATACCAATATGTATTCTTCAAATACATATACCAATATGTATTTTTTCAACTGGTGAAGAAAGTTTGTATGATCCCAGTTTATCACCACCCCCAAAAAAACTGCTTCTAGGAATATTCTTGAATATAAATCATGAAGCATGTATATGTGAGTTTAGGTAGTATGTTTCTAGGGTTTAATTTTTACTGGATACACACATATTCAAAATGTAGTAGATATGACAGTGTTTGAAAGAGATGGTACTGATTTTGATTTTGAGCATTAGATGAGAGTTCCAGTTAGTCCATATTTTTGGCAACACCTGAAATCTTCACCATTTAAATTTTTAGCTATTCTTGTAGGTTGTAGAATCACATTGTAAACTGGATCTGTGTTTCCTGATTACTAATGAGGTTGAACACATATTCATGATTAATTGCAAGAAAAACCTATTTGGATGTGCAAAAAAAAGTATAGATACCAACCAGTTAGGCTTGTAGAATAGTCCCATGAGCTAAGACTTTGCCACTTTTCCAGAGTTAAGACTTGAGAAACTTTCACTTTCTCTGCAGAAGCATCCTTTAATTTATAAGGTTGTTATTATTATTTTTTGCATCAGACTCAGTGGACATGAGTTTGAGAAAAGTTTGAGGGACAGGAAAGCCTAGTAGGCTGCAGTCCATGGGGTCACAAAGAGTTGGACATGACTTAACAACTGAATAACATTTTTTATCCTCAGTTGATTTGTTTTGAAGGATATGTGACAAAATTTCAAACTACTCTCTCAACAGATATTTTCACTATTGCTTATGTTTGTGGTTCTCTACGAATGAGAATGGCTATATTTTAAGACTGTTTCTGATTTAGTGTCAATGACAATCATGTGTTCTTTTTCATGAGGTAAGAGGTAAAGGGTGATTGTTAAATAGAAAAATGACATTGTTGAAAAATATATAGCTATTCTGCGTAAAAAATTAATTTTGAATTTGGAAATAAAGTACTAACCATTCATTGAAACTTGTTTCAGATATACATATATGCTTAAATGAAAGACCAAACATTAATCTTTTGAGGAATGAGTACACTATTTTCAAATAAGATCTGGAGACATAATAACTGTCAATTTTTTCTTGCTCACCTGCCCTGAGAGAGCTCATGTAGATTTGCCCTTTGCAAGCAATATAAACCTTGTTGACTACTCTCCCCAGTGAAATGGCCTTTCGCAATCTTAGAAATATGTCAGTATTACTCATATTATTGAGCTTTATCCTATCATCCATAAAATAGAGGGTAAATGTGGTCTTTTATCTGCTTTACCTTTAAAGAAAGTTTTCCTTGAATTTCATTAACCTTTTGGAAGTTTATTGTCTACTCATTATATTTCTCAGAATTTTCAGTCTCTAGGGAAAATTTTAGTTATGTATGCTGAGTATTTTTGTGACATTGTTATAAAGTATGCCTACAAGGAATATTTTTTTTTTCAGTATTAGGGGAATAGATAGATTAGATAGAAAGAAAGAATAGATAAAAATAAAGATAGAGAACAGATTAATAGGTAGATAATAGATACATAGAAGGGATAGATAGAAAGATAGGATAGATAATATAGATGATAGATAATATCTATGCATTATATCTAATATCTATATATCTATATTAGAATTTAAACTAAGAAGTTTTAAAATTCATCGCTAATTCCTCATCAATAATATAGGTTATTAGCAGGCATTCAAACATGTGATATTTGAATGAAATAGTAGGAAAACAATGAACACATCTAAAGTGAAAGTCACTCAGTTGTGTCAGACTCTAACCCACCAGACTCCTTTTGTCCATGGGATTCTCTAGGCAAAAATACTGGAGTGGGTTGCCATTTCCTTCTCCAGGGGATCATCCCAATCCAGGGAGCAAACCTGGGTCCCCTGCATTGCAGGCAGATTCTTTACTGTCTAAGCCATGAACACACAAGCCTGTGATTTAATCACCAAACCACAGAGCAGCCAGCTGTCCTGACTGTACCCTGGTCACTACAGGGAAGACAACCAGTGCTGAGACAGTGCAGGTCCTTAATGTGTTCTGTGTTCACTCAGTGGTTTTTTCTTGTATTCATTATAGGAGCACAGTGGGGGCACTTTTTATACCGCCTCCCTTGCTGTCACACTTCCTCTCAAATTAGCCATCATTGCAGTCGGCAATTCTAGGGAAGCATTCTGGGCCACGCCCCAGGCTACTCGGCAGGGGGTTCTGCTTTCTGTATCAGGGCCTTCTCTAAACTATTCCAGTCACTAGGTCCTCAGACAAGTGAGATGCTGACAAACGCTTTGCAAACCATCCACAGTTTGGGGACAAGAGTGGATGGATATATAGCCCCATGGTACATGCCTCAAATGCACTTGTCTTGGGCCCTCGTTCTGCTCCCTAAAATGTCTTGTGTAGTTGAGTTCTTTTTGCCCATTGCAGTAACTCAATACTTCTCCCTTACAGAGACTTTTCCTTCTTCACTTGCTCACCTCTATTTCCCCAGGCTCACCTCTATTTCTGGGAAGTCCCAACTGCACTCAAATCCATGTCTTTAGCTCTGCTTCTTTCAGGATGTTGTTGTTTACTCACTAAGTCCTGTCTGACTCTTTGCAAACCCAGGGACTATAGCATACCAGGCTTCCCTGTCCTTCACCATCTCCTGGAGTTTGTTCAAACTCATGTCCACTGAGTCAGTGATGCCATCCAACCATCTTTTCCTCTGTCACTCTCTTCTCCTCTGCCTTAGATCTTTCCCAGCATCAGGTTCTTTTCCAATGAGTCAGCTCTTTACATCAGGTGACCAAAGTATTGCAGCTTCATCTTCAGCATCACTCCTTCCAATGAATATTCAGGATTGATTTCCTTCAGGATTGACTGGTTTGACCTCCTTGCTGTTCAAGGGGATCTCAAGAGTCTTCTCCAGCACCACAGTTCAAAAGCATCAGTTATTCAGTACTCTGCCTTCTTTATGGTCCAACTCTCACATCCATGTGTGAATACAATTTAAAATATTTGATACTGGCTGTGGCTCTAGAAAGTATAACCTCAAGATGATATTATGGAAGTGTACCACTGACGCACACAAAGACGCCAGTGATCCCACTCTCAGTCGTGGTGTGGTACTGGTACCCTCAAGGTGCTCCACCATCAAACAGACTGATCATCTGAAGTGGTTTGTGATGAAATACAGGTTAAAATAAAAGCATTGGCTTTTTCTGATGTTTCTGGAAATTGACATTTTTAAATTGAAATTATAAAGGTTATGAAGACAGCTGGCTTTGTTAAATGCCTTGTGAGCCTTAAAGCAAGATGATAGACTCAGGTCATCCAACTCTTAAATCAGAGTGAGCTGTACAAGTCCTAAAACTTTCACAGAGGCATTTAAAGAAATCACCAGCTTTTATACCTGGGGGCAAATTTTGCAGAAAATCAAGCCCAGATTTCACTGAAAAGGAGGTTAATCCAGGAAAGGAAATTGAATGCACAGTCTTTATGCTAAATTTGGATCTCAAAGAGAAGAGTGGTTAACTGAGGGGTGGGATCAGAATAATTGGTGCTTGATAAACTTGAATGTTTAAGATCTCCTTGTGTTCTGGGCCAAAAGGACCTTTACTGTAGGATGGAGGTTCCCTTTGTTTGTTAACCCTCCCCAAATTTCTCCTTTTTGTGCCAAGCCCTTAAAACAATGGACTTCCCTGAAGGCTCAGCAGGTAAAGAACCTACCTGCAATGCAGGAGACACAGGTTCAATCCCTAGGTCAGGAAGTTCCCCTGGAGAAGGAAATGGAAATCCTCTCCAGTATTATTGCCTGGAGAATTCCATGGACATAGGTGCCTGGCTGGCTACAGTCCGTGGGATCACAGAGTCACACATGACTGAGCAAGTAAGCACACAACACACACACACACAATGAAAGAATAGGCTTATACCCCCAAAGAAAATACAGTCCTTGCCCCAAGAAAATAGTTTTTCCAGGGAAATAAAATTGTTGAGGGACTAAGATAATGAATACTGGCAGGAAAAGGTCAACACAGGTGATAGTCTTCCTTGAGGGTGTGGAGAGAGCATCGAGTGCAACATAAGGATGGTTTGCTAGCATCAGTTCAGGTCAGCCACTCAGTCGTGTCCGACTCTTTGCGACCCCATGGACTACAGCATGTCAGGCTTCCCTGTCCATCACTACCTCCTGGAGCTTGCTCGAATTCATGTCCATTGAGTTGGTGAAGCCATCCAAACATCTCATCCTCTGTCATCCCCTTCTCCTCCTGACTTCAACCTTTCCCAGAATCAGGTTCTTTTCCAATGAGTCAGTTCTTCGAATCAGGTGGCCAAAGTATTGGAGTTTCAGCTTCAGCATCAGTCCTTCCAATGAATATTCAGGAATGATTTCCCTGAGGATTAACTGGTTGGATCTCCTTGTGGTCCAAGGGACTCTCAAGAGTCTTCTCCAACACCACAGTTCAAAAGCATCAATTCTTCAGCACTCAGCTTTCTTTATAGTCCAACTCTCACATCCATACATGACTACTGGAAAAACCATAGCTTTGACTAGACAGACCTTTGTTGGCAAAGTAATGTCTCTGCTTTTTATTATGCTGTCTAGGTTGGTCATAGTTTTTCTTCCAAGGAGCAAGCGTCTTTTAATTTCATGGCTGCAGTCACCATCTGCAGTGATTTTGGAGCCCAAGATGTGTGTGACTCTTTGCAACCCTGTAGACTGTACCTCTCTCCATGGAATTTCTCAGGCAAAAATACTGGTGTGGGTCGCCTTTCCCTTCTCCCGGTGATCTTCCCAACCCAGGGATGGAACCCAGGACCCCTGCATTGCAGGCAGATTCTTACTTCCTGAGCCACCAGGGAAGCTCGTTTTCAGCATTGGAACAGGTTATCCTCACTTCAGAGCTGCATCTACAGCCTGTCCTATTGTACTGCTCCTTAAAACTGGAAACCAGGAATCCTATGTAAGTGAAGTGGGGATGCTGGAAACTATTTGGCAGAGTCTTGAAGAAGGAATGAGGAGGGTGGTGTGAATGTTAGAAGTGCTGTTTATAGGAGACCAGAAAATCTATCTTCTGATGCATTCTCTTGAGGATATACTCATCTCATTAATGTAAAGGTCTGGAAGGTAGCCTCTTTTTGTATGTCTAAGAATTCATTTTACGTTTATAAAAGGTTATAAAAATAATCAAAAAACATTTGATTGCATGTGACCTGCAAAACCTAAAATGTGTACTGCATGACTCTTTAATGACCTGTACATGAAGGCACTAAAGAATGTGTTGCATTCTTTTCTCTTTTTTAAAGATATTTGATGTGGACCACTTTTTTAAGGCTTTATTGAATTTATTGAAATATTGTTTCTGTGGTTTATGTTCTAATATTTTTTGGGTTTTTTTTTTTTGGCCGCAAGGAATCTTAGCTCCCTAACCAGGGATCAAACCCACACACCTGCATTGAAAGGCAAAGTCTTAACCACTGGACCACCAACCAAGTTCCTGCATTCATGATGAAGTTCACTGATGATTATTCTCTGTTGGCTGAAGTTTATTGTTAGGTGATGTTGCTGTTGTTCAGTTGCCAAGTCATGTCTGACTCTTCACAACCCCATGGACTGCAGCACGCCAGGCTTCCGATGCTATTGCCCAAAACTGGGCTCCCTATTGTCAACTGGACAATCATTTTCCAGAACAGCAGAGGTATATGGGATCATTTAATTGCCAAAAATAAGGTGAATGTCACTGGTAAAATGTCCAGCAAGAGTGGCAACCTGGGTAGGGTGCTTCGACCCAGGGGAATCTGTTGAGACGGTGGTGATACCAAGAATGAGACAGACACCTCAGAAGAAGGTCTTGATTGACTTAACCAGAAAACATCCGTGGCCTATGAGCAGGAAGCTGACAGCAGCATAGAGGACAATGACAGTTGTCAGAACTCAGGTTCTAGAATGAAATCAATTTTCAAACTGAGTGCATTGAGGGGATGAAAAAGTAGCTCTTTTAAGGAAGTCCCCTCCAGTTCTGCCACAAGCAGGCATGATAAACATTCTCCCCAAACCTCCCCAGAGTGGACTCTAGTTAGTTACCTAAATGCCCACTTCCTTGGCAGGAGAAACAACTAAGACTTTTGCAGAAGTTTTGGGTTTGGGACATGAGCCGAAACAGACTCTGGAAGCCCGCCATGGTTTCCTGTCTCCAAGTGGGGCTTTTGTGATGGTGAATGGTACTGTGCTCCAAATCTACCCAACAGTGGGTCCAGGGGACCTTCAGGCCAAATCTGTGGTTGTTTCTCTTGCCTGCATGTTTATTTAGAGTGCATAAAAAAAGTACCCAGTCTAATGATATACTAACCAGGAAGTTTGCTGAAAAATGATCTAATCCATGAACATAGGATGTTTTTCCATTTATTCAGGTCTTTAAAAAAAAATTAAGCCAAATTTTAGAGTTTTCAGGTTACAAATCTTGCATTTCTTTTGTTAAATTTACACCTAAATATTTTATTTGTATAATACTATTGCATATGGAACAGTTTTCTTAATTTTATTTCTAAAATGCTCATTGGCAATGTATAGAAATACAATTGATATTTGTATATAAATCTTGTGAACGTCTTTTACTTGTTTATTAGTTCTGTTGTTTGGAATTTTGTTTTCTTTTATCATGTTCTGTTTTGTGTTTTGGCCTCACTAGAGTCTGTGGAATCTCAGTTCCATGACCACAGTTCTAAGCCCAGGTCCCCTTCAGTGAAAGCACAGAATTCTAACCACTGGACCACCAAGGAATCCCCTTGTTTCTTATTAATAGTTCTAGAAGCTTTTTTTTTTTTTAATATAATTCCTGAGGATCTCCTATACACGAGATAAGATAATGTATAAGTAGAGATCGCTTTTGCATTCTCTTTTTGAGTCTGGATAACATGT
The DNA here is from genome assembly GCF_910594005.1 of Cervus elaphus. Lineage (NCBI taxonomy): Eukaryota > Metazoa > Chordata > Mammalia > Artiodactyla > Cervidae > Cervus > Cervus elaphus. Next base: position 3,818,903 of record NC_057843.1, on the reverse strand, counting down.
GCTGCTTTTGCTTGTCTAATTTCTCTGGAAGAAACTCCAGGACAACTTTCAATAGAAGTAGCAAGAGTAGGCATCCTTTTACTACTCTGATCTTAGGAAGTAAACATCGAGTTTTTCACCATTTAGCATAATACGCATATATTTTTTATATTAAGGACATGCCTTTCTATTCCCAGTTTGTTGCATATATTTTTTTATCAGTAAAGTGTTTCATATTTTGTCAAACATTTTTCCTACACCTTTTGATATGATCCCGTATTCTTACCCATTCTATCAATATTAATTCTATTAACTGATTTTCTGTTGTAAAACCAACCTTGCATTCTGGGATATATGCCAGTTGACAATAGCATATATTTTTCTTTTATGTTGTTGGATTTTATTTGCTAGTATTTCACTGGGGAATTTTATGTGTACACTCACAAGGTACCTGTTTTGATATCTTCATCTGGTTTTATACTGGGGTGATACCAGACTCATAGAATGTGTTGGAACTGTTTTCTCCACTTTTTCTGTAGAAAAGCTGTAAGAGCAGTGTTAATTCTTGTTTACATGTTTGGTAGGATCTTCCTGTATAAAAGCATCAGGGATCAGAGAAGATTTTTTCAAGAGCTGTTTGAAAATTAATTTATTTGATGGTTATAGTCCAAAAACCATTCAAGTTATCTATGGATCTTGGTTGAATTTTAGTAGTTTCTCTATTCAGGAATTGTTCCATTTCTTCTAATTTTTTAAATATATATAAAATTTAAAGTTTTAAATATGTTTTAAATGTAGAGCTGTTCACAATATTTTCATTATCATCCTTTGATTGGCTGGCTATCTAGAATGATAGCCCCTGTTTCATTCCCAATGTTGATGATTTGTGTATTTTCTTTTAAAATTTGTTGTCAGTTTTGCTGACAGATTATAAGTTTTTATTAATTTTTTCAAAGAAACAACTTTTTGATTATTTATTTTTCTCTATGTCATTGATTTCTTTGCATATCTTTATTATATTCTTTCTTCTTGCTTTTGGACTCATCTTTATGTTTTTTTGCTCTAGTTTCTCAGTATAGGAACTTTGATTATTGATTTCAGATCTTCTGTCTTTTTGAATGTATGTTTTTACTTCAACAAATTCACCCTCATCTCTGCTTAAGCTGCATTCCACATATTATGATGTATTTTTAGCTTCATTCCATTTCATGTCTTTTCAGTTCCTTTCAAACTTCCATTTTTTTACCCTTGAATTATTGAGAAGTGTGTTGTACACCTAGGACTGATCTCCTTTAGGATGGACTGGTTGGATCTCCTTGCAGTCCAAGGGACTCTCAAGAGTCTTCTCCAACAGCACAGTTCAGAAGTATCAATTCTTCAGCACTCAGCTTTCTTTATATTCAAACTCTCACATCCATACATGAAACCTGGAAAAACCATAGCCTTGAATAGATGGACCTTTGTCGGTAGGTAGATAGAATGATAGTGTGAGAGAATGGTAGAATAATAGATAGGCAGATAGATAAGGAAAATGTGTTATCAATATATTCTATATGTGTAATATCACACTATCCTTATCAATTTATCCATTAATGGACACTGAGATTAAATGTCTTGGCTACTGTAAATAGTGTATCAGTGGACACAGACATGCATTTATCTTTTCAGGTTAGTCTTTACATTTCCTTTGGAGAAATACTCAGAAGTGGAATTGCTGGGTAATATGGTAGTTTTTATTTTTTATTTTTGTAGGAATGTCCATACTATTTTCCATAGAGACTGCACCACTTTACATTTATACCAGCAATGCAAAAGGTTTCACTTTCTCTACATCCTTGCAAACACTTGTTATTTGTTGTCTTTTTGATAGCAATCATTCTAATAGGTGTTAGGTGCTAACTCATTGTGGTTTTATTTGCATTTCCCTGATGATTAATGAGGTTGAGCAACTTTTCATATACGTGCTGACCATTTGTATATTTTCTTTGGAGAAAAGTCTGTTCAGAGCCTTTGTTCATTTTTCAATCAGATTGTTTGATGTTTTTCTATTGGGATATATAAGCTTTTTATGTATTTTAGGTATTAACCCCTATCAGTTATATGATTTCAAAATAGCTTCTCCCATTCTGTAGGTTACATTTTCATTTTGTTTGTGGTTTCCTTTGCTGTGAAGATACTTTCTAGTTTGATGTGGTCCCTTTTGTTTTTTATTTGATGCTTTTGCTTTTGGTGTCAAATTAAAAAAAAATATTGCCAAGACTGATGTCAAGGAATTTACTGCCTATATTTTCTTCTATGAGTTTTATGATTTCAAGTCTTACATGTTAGTGTTCAGTCGCTCAGTTGCATCCAACTCTTTGCAACCCCATGGTCTGCAGCACACCAGGCTTCCCTGTCCTTCACCATCTCCCAGAGTTTGCTCAAACTATGTCCATTGGGTCAGTGATGCCATTCAAACATCTCATCCTCTGTCCTCCTCTCCTCCTGCCTTCAATCTTTCCCAGCATCAGGGTCTTTTCCATTGAGTCAGTTCTTCCCATCAGGTGGCCAGAGTATTGGAGTTTCAGCTGCAGTATCAGTCCTTCCAGTGATTATTCAGGGTTGATTTCCTTTAGGATTGACTGGTTTGATCTCCTTGCTGTCCAAGGGACCCCCAAGAGTTTTCAGCCCCACAGTTTGAAGGCATCAGTTCTTCAGCACTCAACCTTCTTTATTGTCCAGCTCTCAATCTGTACATGACTACTGGAAAAAACATGGTTTTGACTATATGAACATTTTTAGGCAAAGTAATGTCTCTGCTTTTTAATATGCTGTCTAGGTTTGTCATTGCTTTTCTTCCATGGAGCAAGCATCTTTTACTTTCATGGGTACAGTCACCATCCACAGTGATGTTGTGACCCAAGAAAAGAAAGTCTGTCATTGGCCACTGTTTCCATTGTTTCCTCATCTGTTTGCCATGAAGTGATGGGACCAGATGGCATGAGCTTCATTTTCTGAATGTTGATTTTTAAGCCAGATTTTTACTCTCCTCTTTCACCTTTATTAAGAGGCTCTTTAATTCTTCTTCACTTTCTGACATAAAGGTGGTGTCATCTGCATATCTGAGGTTATTGATATTTTTCCTGAAAATCTTGATTCTAGCTTCATCCAGGCTAATGGATGCTTCATCCAGCCCAGCATTTCACATGATGTGTTCTGCATATAAGTTAAATGAGCAGGGTAACAGTATACAGCCTTGACATACTACTCCTTTCCCGATTTTGAACCAGTCTGTTTTCCATGTTCAGTTCTGTTTCTTCTTGACCAGCATATGGGTAAAAACCCCTAAATGAGCAGTTCACAGTAACAGCACTAAAATAAAAATCCCTTTTAAAAAATGAGTAATAGTGTGATGGATGTTGTTGGGTATGTTTTAATTGAGTTTAGATATTATATTTTCTTGGCTTGCTTTGTCTTGAATAAGGTGAAAGCAGTTTACTTATAACTTTTAACAATTTACATAATGTCTCTTTTGACTTCAGTGAAATGGATTGTTAGGAAACAATTAGTTCTACTTTCCACTTAAGTTATGATTTATTCACCAAAATGATACATACTATTTCAGTGTAGGAAGGAAGAATTTTCAGAAATTCTAGACTACAAATCATAATGCTGGGTAAGAAAGAGAGTTTGATCTGTGGTTACATGATACATTTTAATGGTTTGATTTATCACATGAGTTCTATCTTCTGTATTGCTTTTACACAATAATTCTGGTACTTCGTTGTGTGCATTAACTTTTAGCACACCATTTCCTACCTTTCACTCAGTACTTATTCTTTTTAAGATTCATTGAACAATAATTTACTTACAGAAAATTTCATCTAAGTATCCAACTCAATACTTTTATTATATTCATGCTATCATCATTGCTATTAATTTTGGAATATTTTTATCTCCTTCAACCTTCCCTTGGGCATATTTTCAGTCAATCCCTGTTCCTCACCCTTCTCTCGACAGTCATCGATCTGATTTTTGACTCAATAGATTTGTCTTTTCTGGTCATTTCCTGTCAGTGCAATCTTGTAACCTACTTGGATTCCTTCATTTAGTGTAGTGCTCTTGAGGTTCATCTGCATCATGGCATGTGTTAGTACTTTTTTCATTTCTATTGCTGAATAATACTCCAGTGCATGGAGAACATGTTCTGTTCACTAGTTCACAAACTGATGGATATTTGGGTTGTTTCTGGGTTTTGGTTACTATGAATAATGTTGCTGAGAACATTTGCTTCCAAGTCTTATGTAGATGTGTTTTTAGTTCTTGGGGACAGATGTTCTAAAATGTAATTAATCGGTTGTATGGTAAGTTTATTCTTCTTAAGAAACTGCCAAATTGATTTACAAAGTGACTATCATTTTACATTTTCATCAGGAATGTGTGAGGGTTACAGGTTTTCTATATACTTGCAACACTTGGTATTGAGTATCTTCTTATTGTAATATTATGAGTGTATTATTATAGTCTTTCTAGGGGATGTGTAGCCCATCTCATTGTAGTTTTAATTTGCTTTTCCCTAAAGACTAAAGGTGCTGAGCATCTTTTCATGAATGTTAGCCTTTCACACACTGGGAAAATGTCTATTCAAATATTTTGCCTGTTTTTTTGCTCTCAGTGTTGTTTAATTTTTATAATATTGTGTTGGTTTCTGCCATACAACAACACAAAACAGCCATAACTATACATATATCCCCTCCCTCTTGAGACTCCCTTCCTCCCATCCCACCCCTTAGATCATGACAGAGTGCCAGACTGGGCTTCCTCTGTTATATAGCATCTTCTCACCAGCTATCCATCTTAGACATGTGGTGATGTAAGTTGATGCTGCTTTCTCCCTTTGTCTTGCTCACTTCCTACCCCACAAGTTCACAAGTTCATTCTCTACATTTTTGTCTCCATTCCTTGCCTGCAAATAGGTTTATCAATAACATTTTCCTACATTTCATATATTTGCATTAATATACAATATTTGTTTTTCTGACTTATTTCACTGTATATTAAGCTCTAGGTTCATCCAATTCTCTAGAACTGACTCAGATTTGTTCTTTTTTTATGGCCGATTAATATTGCATTGTATATATGTACCACATCTTCTTTATCCATTCATCTGTTGATGGACATCTAAGTTGCCTCCATGTCCTAGCAATTGTAAATAGTGCAGAAATGGACATTGGGTTTTGTTTGTTTTTTAAATGGAAAAATTCAATTTTAGTTTTACTATTACTGGTGTGTTAGAGAATTTATTGTTATTAATAATTTTTATTGACTTTTATTATTGACCTTGCTAGAGTTCTTTATATATTCTGAAATAGGATTTTCACATTAAAAATTTAAAACAGAATTTTATTTCTGGGAAAGCAGTTAGTTTGAATCAAAATTAAATAAAATCTACTCCTGTTCTTGATATTGTTCACTACTTAGCTTTGAAGATTAGGTAATACAACAATTAAATTGTGGAAATGATTATTATTTTATACCTTCAGGACTGGTCAATAACAACCTTGTGTTTTTTTTAAGAATTATAACTAACATTACAAATATAATTTGATTCAATTTTCATTATTTCCATGATTTTGCTGAAAATACTAATTCTTCTATGGATTCCAAAGACTTTTTAAAGGTTGATCTATGGCTCTGAAGCTCTCAAAATTCTTTTATTTCCCTAATCCCTAGTTCAAGCTCAGTTAGCTCTTTATGGAAACGGCAGATTTCAGCCTCAGTTCAGTTTAGGTCAGTCACTCAGTTGTGTCTGAATCTTTGCAACCCCATGCACTGCAGCAGGCCAGGCTTCCCTGTCCATCACCAACTCCCAGAGCTTGCTCAAACTCATGTCTATCAAGTCAGTGATACCATTCAACCATCTTGTCCTCTGTTGTCCCCTTCTCCTCCTGCCTTCAATCTTTCCCAGCATCACGGTCTTTTTCAATGAGTCAGCTCTTGGCTTCAGGTGGCCAAAGTATTGGAGCTTCAGCTTCAGCATCAGTCCTTCCAATGAATATTCAGGACTGATTTCCTTTAGGATTGACTGGTTTGACATCCTTACAATCCAAGGGACTCTCAAGAGTCTTCTCCAACACCACAGTTCAAAAGTATCAATTCTTAATCACTCAATTTTCTTTACAGTCCAACTCTCACATCCATACATGACTACTGGAAAAAACATAGCTTTCACTAGACAGAACTTTGTCAGCAAAGGAATGTCTCTGCTTTTTAATACGTGGTCTAGGTTGATCTTAGCTTTTCTTCCAAGGAACAAGCATCTTTTAATTTCATAGCTGCAGTCACCATCTACAGTGATTTTGGAGCCCAAGAAAATAAAGTCTGTCACAGTTTCCATTGTTTCCATGGGATTGGATGCCATGATCCATTTTTGAATGTTGAGTTTTAAGCCAGCTTTTTCACTCTCCTCTTTCACTTTCATCAAGAGACTCTTTAGCTCCTCTTCACTTTCTGCCATAAGGGTGGTGTCATATGCATATCTGAGATTATTGATATTTCTCCCGGCATTCTTGATTCCAGCTTATGCTTCATCGAGTCCAGCATTTCTCATGATGTACTTTGAATGTAAGTTAAATAAGTAAAGTGCCAGTATACAGCCTTGATGTACTCCTTGAATAATTTGGAAACAGTTTCTTGTTCCATGTCCACTTCTAACTATTGCTTCCTGACTTGCATACAGATTTCTCAGAAGGTAGGTAGTGGTCTGGTATTCCCATCTCTTGAAGAATTTTCTACAGTTTGTTGTGATCCACAGTCAAAGGCTTTGGCATAGTCAATGAAGCAGAAGTAGATGTTTTTCTGGAATTCTCTTACTTTTTCTATGATCCAGTGGATGTTGGCAATTTGATCTCTGGTTCCTCTGCCTTTTCTAAATCCAGCTTGTACATCTGGACGTTCTCAGTTCACATACTGTTGAAGCCTAGCTTGGAGGATATTGAGCATGACTTTGCTAGTGTGTGAGATGAGTACAGTTGTGTGGTAATATGAACATTCTTTGGCATTGTCCTTCTTTGGGATTGGAATTAAAATTGAAATTTTCCAGTCCTGTGGCCACTGCTGAGCTTTCCAAATTTGCTGGCATATTGAGTGCAGCACTTTCACAGCATCATCTTTTAGGATTTGAAATAGCTCAACTGGAATTCCATTACTTCCAGTAGCTTTGTTTGTAGTGATGCTTTCTAAGGCCCACTTGCCTTCACACTCAAGGATGTCTGACTCTAGGTGAATGACCACACCACCATGGTTTTCTGGATCATTAGAATCTTTTTTGTATAGTTCTTCTGTGTATTCTTACCAACTCTTCATATCTTTTGCTTCTTTTTGGTCCATACCATTTCTGTCTTTTATTGTGCCCATCTTTGCATATATAGAGAAACATTGTAACTCAGTAGCCAAAACCAAACAATCCAATTTAAAATTGAATAGATGATCTGAATAGACATTTTCCCAAAGACATACAGAAGTTCATCATGTATATGAAAAGATGCTCAACATCAATAATCATCAGGAAAATGTAAATAAATTGAAAATATTCTTCAGCCTCCCCATTGAGTTTGAGGGTTTCATAGTGCTGTCTTTTCTGTAAATGGTTGCTAGCTACCTTTCTTATGAGGGAAAATGAAGTCAGGAACATCCTTAGTCACCACATTGATGATGTCACCCAGACTTAGATTTTCTCTTGCCATTTCATGTAAGCCTTCTGCACATCTCTTACACTGGTAATTGTCAGTATTATTGTGGATGCAATCACTACTTCTTGTCTAGTCGCTAAGTCATATCCAACTCTTTGCAACCCTATGGACTGACTAGCCTTCCCAGGCAAAAATACTGGAGTGGGTTGCCATTTCCTTCTCCCCAGGATCTTGCTGACCCAGGGATTGAACCTGCATCTTCTGCATTGGCAGCCACTAGGGAAGCCCCAGCCAACACTAGCTTACTATTTTATCTTGATCTTAGAACTATACCCTCTTTGCCATCTTCAGAGATCTCTGAAGTTCAAGGCAGCATGAATTGTTCTCTCGACTTGCTGCCTCTGTATTTTAAGCTATATCTCCTGGTCTGTACAATCACTAATTACAAATATCTCAGGTAAATCTAGGGAGCCCCATAACTTGGAGCATCTAAAATCATCCCTCTCAGGCATTTTTAGGACAGTAATCACTGATTCTTCAGAGATTCCCCCGTACCCTCACCAGTGAAGAGAATGTCCTCGGTGCCCTCCGTAAGGGACAGGTTGGTTTCAATAGTAAACCCTTTGCTGTTTACTTACATAATTTGTTTTGAAAGTTTATAAGTAGGCTCTGACATTTTAATCCCTCAACACTGGACATTAAATTCTGGTGTATTCCTCATAAATCCTAGTGATAGATATTTGACCCTCATATGTGTGTTAATAGGATTAGTTAGTTAATCTTTTAATTCCATATCAAACAAAAATTGGAAGCATCAAAACTCACCCAAATATCCAAAGTTCTTGACCCCAAGTTAATATATGATCATGATAAAAGTTTGGGGTTGAATTCAAAGCACAATTGAAATGGTGTAATCAGTTTTTAACACCCTAAATCTCTTACTGCTAGATGAACGTTTTCTCCAAACTATATTCTGAACTGTGCTAACATTGTTCTAAAGCTTTTAATAATTTCCTTTTGAAAAGTATTCTTTAGAAAACCTCATGAGAACTATAAAATGTTTCATTATTCTGGCGTTATATGGCACTTTTTAGAGTGTAATAATATCATGGTCTCTCTTCCTTCCCCTTATTTCTTTATCTTCCCAATTCATACCTTAATATGACTGATCACATGCATAAATGAGCCTCTGGATTTATAAAAAGTGTGAATCTCTGCTATAAAATGAGCTGTTTTGGTATCTGAAGGAAAATCACCTGGGAAGTAAGATGAATGCTTATTATGGGGAAGAAAAAATAGAAATGCAAGAGTGTGTGAATTATTTGAATTCTCGATTATACACGTATATGGTGGTGATGAAAGACTCTGAGAATTAGCAATGTCTAGGGAGATTTGTGTTACCAAATAGTTGGAGGCTTGTAATTGAAGGATGTCTCTATCAAACAAGGTCAAAATTGTTCTATTTGGAGATGAAAAGGCTGTGCTGTTAATTTGAATTTTATCTATTTTTCAAGCTGAATGGAAAAAATAATTGGAAATAGTTCATAAAATAATGTAACAGTAGAAAACTTTTTTGAGAATAATCACATGCAAATTAAGTGGTTGGGACACACAATGACAGAAACCATTTGAGTTTGGGCTCATGTTAATTTGGTTTCTGAGGTCAAATTCCTAACATTTACTCATGCTGTATTAGATTGATGACTGTCTGATAATATCTCAGATGTATGCTTCCTGTCTTGTTTCATGACTGTGTGACAGGCATTGTGTTAGGGATTTTAGGGAACACAAAAGAACAATAAAAATGCATATCTGTGAGTCTGCTGATTCTTAGAGGAGGTGAGGCATGCAATGTCTAAATCCAGTGTCTTCTACTAAAAATCACTATCCTTGTAAAATTTGTAATTTTTTTCAGTAAAGAGAAAGTCAGAAAATTAAGAAATTATGGGAATGTTGACTTGTTTTATATTAATAAGATTGTCATTTACTTAGAACTGCTTACATACCAAGAACTATAGCAATGGTTTATGTGTGTGTGTGTATATATATATATATATTTCACACAATTTTACGCAGAAAGTACTATTTTCATTTTCATTCTATAGATGAGAATATCCTTTTTAGAAATATTAAGTATATGTGCTAGGTAGCTTCAGTCATGTCCAGCTCTGCAACCCTATGGACCACAGCACTACAGGTTCCTCTGTTCATGGGATTCCCAGACAAGAATACTGCAGTGGGCTGCCATTTCCTTCTCTAAGGGATCTTCCTGACCCAAGTATGGAACCCGCATTTCTTAAGTCTCTGGCATTGACCAGTAGATTCTTTACCACTAGCGCCATCTTGAAGAGATCTCTTCAAGATAAATAGAGACACCCGAGGGAACATTTCATGCAAAGATAGGCACAATAAAGGACAGAAATGGTATGGACCTAACAGAAGCAGAAGATATTAACAAGAGGTGTCAAGAATACACATAACTGTACAAAAAAGATCTTCATGACCCAGATAACCACAATGGTGTGATCACTCACCTAGAGTCAGACATCCTGGAAAGTGAGGTCAAGTGGGCCTTAGGAAGCATCACTATGAACAAAGCTAGTGGAGGTGATGGAATTCCAGTTGAGCTATTTCAAATCCTAAAAGATGGTGCTGTTAAAGTGCTGCACTCAATATACAAGCAAATTTGGAAAATTCAGCCATGACCACAGAATTGGAAATGGTCAGTTTTCATTCCAATCCCAAAGAAGGGCAATGCTAAAGAATGTTCAGACTACTGCACAATCGCATTCATTTCACATGCTAACAAAGTCATGCTCAAAATCCTCCAAGCTAGGCTTCAACAGTATGTGAACTGAGAATGTCCAGATGTACAAACTGGTTTTAGAAAAGGCAGAGGAACCAGAGATCAAATTGCCAACATCCACTGGATCATAGAAAAAGTAAGAGAATTCCAGAAAAACATTTATCTCTGCTTTATCGACTATGCCAAAGCCTGTGATCCACACGGCAAGCTGTGGGAAATTCTTCAAGAGATGGGAATACCAGACCACCTACCTGCCTCCTGAGAACTCTATATGCAGGTCAAGAAGCAACAGTTAGAACCAGACATGGAACAACAGACTGGTTCCAAATTGGGGAAGGAGTATGTCAAGGCTGTATATTGTCACCCTGCTTACTTAACTTATATTCAGACCCACTCCAGTGTTCTTGCATGGAGAATCCAAGGGGCAGCAGAGCCTAGTGGGCTGCCGTCTATGGGATCGCACAGAGTTGGACATTGCTGAAGTGACTTAGCAGCAGCAGCAGCAGCAGCAGCAGAATACATCATATGAAATACCAGGCAAAATGAAGCACAAGCTGGAATCAAGATTGCTGGGAGAAGTATCAATATCTCAGATTCGCAAATGACACCACCCTTATGGCAGAAAGTGAAGAGTAACTAAAGAGCTCCTTGATGAAAGTGAGAGAATAGTGAAAATGTTGGCTTAAAACTCAATATTCAGAAAACTAAGATCATGGCATCTGGTCCCATCATTTCATGACAAATAGATGGGGAAACAATGGAAACAGTGAGAGATTTTATTTTCTTGGACTCTAAAATCCTGCAGATGCTGACTGCAGCCATGAAATTAAAAGATGGTTACTCCTTGGAAGAAAAGCTATGACAAATCTAGACAGGATATTAAACAGTAGAGACATCACTTTGCCAACAAAGATCCTTCTAGTCAAAGCTATGGTTTTTCCAAAGTCATGTATGGATGTGAGAGTTGGACTATAAAGAAAGCTGAGTGCCAAAGAATTGATGCTTTTGAACAGTGATGTTGGGGAAAACTCTTGAGAGTCCCTTGGACTGCAAAGAAATCCAACCAGTCCATCCTAAAGGAAATCATTCCTGAACATGCATTGGAAGGACTGATGCTAAAGCTAAAACTCCAGTACTTTGGTCACCTGATGTGAAGAACTGACTCATTGGAAAAGACCCTGATGCTGGAAAAGATTGAAGGCACAAGGAAAAGGGAACAGAGGATGAGATGGTTGGATGGCATCACTGACTCGATGAACATGAGTTTGAGTAAGCTCTGGGAGTTGGTGATGGACAGGGAGGCCTGGCGTGCTGCAGTCCATGGAGTTGCAAAGAGTCGGATGTGACTGAGTGACTGAACTGAACTGAGCTGAACCGGGACCACCTGGGAAGACTTGTCGAAGCATATGGCCAAGTGTAATCAGTTGTTAACTGAGCTCTATCAGACTTTGTATTAAGATAGATAGCAATAGCCCCTGTCATCAATAACCCTTCTAAGTTTCAGTGACTTGATACAATGTAACTTTATTTCTCATTTACTTAAGGTCCCAGATGAATTCACTGTTAGGGGGCAGACTTTGTGATTCAGAAACCTGAATCTTTCATTTCATGACTCTGTCTGCCATGCCTGTGAGGCCTTAAAAATGCTCTCCAGTCAGTGGCAGAAGGGAAAAGATGAATGGACATGCCAAACCCACTTTTTAGAAGTCCCAAAGAAAATCAGCCACTATTCTTTAAATTTTGTTCTATGAATGAAACTTATAACAGGGCCAGTCACACCCAGCTGTGTTGTGCAGTGAAGTGTGAAAGATGTTCAGTCATGTCCAACTTTTTGCAACCCCGTGCACTACATAGTGCAAGGAATTCTCCACCCCAGAATCCTGGAGTTGGTATCCTTTCCCTTCTCCAGGGGATCTTCCCAACCCAGTGATCAAACCTAGGTCTCCCACATTCCTGGCAGATTCTATACCAGTTGACCCAACAGGAAAGCCCAAGAATACCAGAGTGGGTAGCCTATCCCTTCTCCAGCAGATCTTCCCAACCCAGGAATCAAACTGGGATCTCCTGCATTGCAGGTGGATTCTCTACCAGCTGAGCTGTTGTGCAGAGGGGCTTCCAAATATAGTCACCTCCAGCAATGACCCCACCCTGGAGCAGACAGAATGCTGTTTTTGGACTAACAGTCATCTTCAGGCTTCCCAGGTGGTGCAAGTGGTAAGGAATCCACCTGACAATGTAGAAGATGCAGGAGATGCAGGTTCAATCCCTGGGTCAGGAAGATCCCCTGGAGGAGGAAATAGCAACCCACTGCAGTATTCTTGCCTGGGAAATCTCATGGACAGAGGAGCCTGGAGGGCAGCAGATCATGGGGCCACAGAGTCAGACAGTACTGAACACATACGCACAGAGTCATCTCAGTGAGATTGCTAATGTCATGTTAATTTTGCATTTCTAAAGTGTCCCCAATAAATAACTGAAAGTGCTCCTTTTAACTTTCTATTTAACTGTCTTACTCAGTGTGAAATTTTTACCTTACAGATACTTAATTGCAATTCATTAACTGCACACTGTGACATCATAGAGAATAGTCTCAGAAGCAACATTTTGATACCCTGATCCATTTAACTTCATCATCAAGAACATTCACAAGGCCATTTATAACTCCTGCTACTGAGATATTACTTGCTAATAGTTTTCTGGAATCATACCAATGTCAGCCTCTAGAATTAAAATGTAAATAAACTTTCTCATCCCTTGAATTTGTTCTAGTAGACAAAAACAGCTGGCTTGCTTTTGTGATCAGACACATCATTTTTCATGTGTCTTCAATCATTAAAAATTCTATTACATATGAGCAATGATTTCAAAACTCCAAAGTCCTTATTTTTTCTTTCACTTGTTATTTTACATTAGCAAGTTAAATGAACTTAAAAGTTTTATTTCTACTAGTGTTTGCAAAGTGTAAGCTACTTTATGCCTTTAAAAAATATAGATCTTTAAATACTAGATCCTGTTTTAAGTTAATTATGTGTGTTTATATAATATTTAAAATGTGTAATTATTTATAATTATACAGAGAAAATATAAAAATATACAAGTCTAAGGATTATCCTCTAAAATCATGTTGTACAAAATACATATTCCTTTATCACCTAATCAGTGGGTATTTTCCCACAAGCCTAAGAGAGAATTTACTGTTAATGTATTTAGGTGTATAACTATATATGTTCAGGTATATAACTATATAACTATAACTTAGTAAGCTATTATAGGACAAACATTCTTAATCACCATGTAGGTCAAGAAAAGAATTTTGTCAGTCACCCCAGAAACTTACCCTAATCATGTTTCTTTTTCTCCTTGCAAAAGTAATCACCATTCTGAATTTTAACTTTCTTATGATTTTATCATCCATATGTGACACTATGCTGTAATCTTATCCATTGAAGTCATATCTTTAAAACATTAATTTATTTTTTTTATTGAATGAAAGATTCTTTAAATTCTATAGGGCATTACAGTCTGTAAAAGTTTCACACACATCATTGCATATAATCCCATAATAACCTTTATTTTCCCCACCCCTATCTTGCTCTTCCCACTTCCTTCTCCACTGGTAACCACTAGCTTGTTCTCTGTATCTGTGAGTCTATAAAGCAGCGGCTTTTAATCTCTCCTAGTGATTCATATGTTGAAGGACCAAGACTGTCTCACCTGTAGATGTTCCTCGTGTGTGTGTGTGTGTGTGTGTTGATTGTCTTATCATGATACATTTCAACAGGACTCTCCACCATCTGTATTTTCTACAGTCTGCTTGTTTCTGGGTGCAGAGGCTGTGTTGACTGGCATTTTTGATGATTTCTATGAAAGCACAGGTGGAACTTGGTTCTCTCACCAGCAGGCACATGCTAGCAGTCACTGATATTCAGTACTTGGACCCATTACTTCACTACTTCACTGGGGCTGAACAATGATCATACCCTGTTATTGGTTGTGACTTATTAGCTGCAATGCTTGTATACGATGTTTATTCTCACCATGTTTGTTTAACCAGTGTATAGTTAATTTGGGCCTAAAGATGCTCACTGAAGCTAAGTTGTTTACTGTTTTTATGTTTTTGCAGTGGAAAGAACTAGGAAATGTATACATTTTAAAAGATCTGGACATTCAAAACTATATACATATATATACATATACACAATAGAATATTATTCAGCCATTAAAAAGAATACATTTTAATCAGTTCTAATGAGGTGGATGAAACTGGAGCCCATTATACAGAGTGAAGTAAACCAGAAAGATAAACACCAATACAGTATACTAATGCATATATATGGAATTTTTAAAAAATGGTAATGATAACCCTATATACAGGACAGAAAAAGAGACACAGATGTATAGAACATCTGTGGGAGGTGTTCTCTCCCTGTGGGAGAAGGCAAGGGTGGGATGATCTGAGAGAATAGCTTTGAAACATGTATATTATCAAGTGTGAAACAGATCGCCAGCCCAGGTTGGATGCATGAGACAAGTGCTCGGGGCTGGTGCACTGGGATGACCCAGAGGGATGGGATGGGAGGGAGGTGGGAGGGGGGATCGGGATGGGGAACACATGTAAATCCATGGCTGATTCATGTCAATGTATGGCAAAAAACCACTACAATATTGTAAAGTAATTAGCCTCCAACTAATAAAAATAAATGAAAAAAAACTATACACACACACACATATATTCACAACTATATTCACAAGTGTATCTATATATATATTCACAACTATATTCACAAGTGTATCTATATATATATATATATACTTAGATAGTAAAGAATCTGCCTACAATGCAGGAGACTTGGGTCCAATCCCTGGGTGGGGAAGATCCGCTGAAGGAGGGCATGACAACCCACTCCGGTATTCTTGCCTGGAGAATCCCATGGACAGAGAAGCCTGGCGGGCTACAGTCCATGGGGTCGCAGAGTCAGACACGACTGAGTGACTAAACACACACAGTGTCTCCTCTATTCCTTAATAATGCTGGTTCTCACTAACACTGGGAATGGAAATTTTAGAGTATCTCATAATCACACATTTGCTATAATCTCCTTTACCCACACACTAATTTCAGAATAATGATATTTTTTTCAGTTTATTGACATAAAACATTGTGTAAATTTAAGGTGTGCAACATAATTATATTTTAAAAGGAATAGTAATACTTACACCACCACAATCCATTTGATTACTGAAAGCAGGGACAGTCTTGTATACATTTGAACCCCAGTCTCACATCACGCTTTAATGGTGGTGCTAGATCTGCATTTTCAGAGAATGTAACCAACCGTGTACTCTCTACCTTGGTGGTAGTGATTTAGTCACTCAGTTGTATCCAACTCTTTGCCACCTCATAGACCGTAGCCTCTGTCCATGGGATTCTCCAGGCAAGAAAACTGGAGGATGTCGCCATGTCCTTCTTCAGGGATTGTCATTTCCTCCTCCAGGAAGATCCCTGGGTCTTCCTGACCCAGGGATTGAACCTGCATCTCCAACCTTATAGGCAGATTCTTTACCACTGCGTAATGTAATAACTATATATTGAATGTACGCTCTCAATTTCTTTGTTGACATCATTTACTCTTTTGATTGCACAAATATTGCACAAAGTTCATTCTCCAGGAGATTCATGAAAGCTCTTTCTCTGATTTCTTGCATGCTGAAAACAGTCTTTCTTTCCCCTTTTTCCTTGGACACAGTTTTTCCTAGACATAGAATTCTCAGCTTATGTTGTATTTTCTCAAACTTCAGTTTCTCTGGCATGAATTAATTTTGTCTGAAAGTCTGATGGGATTCCAGTTTTCTTTTTTTTTTTTTTTTTTCTTTTAAGGTAGTGCCTCATCTGCTTATATGGCCGGAAAGGGATTACATTTTTATACATTTTTAAAGCTAAGTGATGGTATTGCAGAATGCTTTGATGTTCATTCAGGCCTAATATTTCCAAACACACAGTGGGCTCTTAGAAGATAGTTGTTTTTAATTTCTTGTGTTCTTGAAAATTTTCTTGAATTATAATCTAAAATTTGTTCTTTTCCCCTTTTTATTTTTTAAGACTCCTATTATCTATATGATGGCTTTTCATATTTCCAATAGTAGTTGTTTTTCTCAAATTGTTTTTAATCACTTTCTTTGATTTTTAAAAATTTCCTCTTTATTGTCTTCTGTTTTTTCTTAGACTATTATGTATGATGTCTATTCAGTTCTAAATTCCTTAATTCAAACTCAACTGCTAGTATTTTTCTCATATTATTCTTTCCTTTTTCTCTCATCATTTTTCAGAGCTTTTAAAATTATTTTCCTTTTTGTATTTTTTCCTAAAGTAGTTTAGTCTGCTTTGTAATAGCATTTAATAGTTTTGAGCTGTCTACATGAAAAGCAGTCCTCAAATGTCCTAAGGAATGGGGCAGACCCAATATGGAGTGAAACAGTATGGACTAGGGAAAATGCCAGTTATGTATTTAAGAAATACATAATTTTTATGATAGTCTAGGTACCTTGCTTGCTTTTGTTGTTCAGTGGCTAAGTGATGCCCAACTCTATGTGACCCCATGGACTGCAGCATTTCAGGCTTCCCTGCCCTTCACTATCTCCCAGAGTTTGGTCAAATTCATGTCCATTGAGTCAGTGATGCCATCCAACCATCTCATCCTCTGCTGCCCCCTTCTCTTTGTGCCTTCAAGTCTTTCCCAGCATCAGGGTCTTTTCCAGTGAGATGACTCTTTGCATCACATGGCCTATATATTGGATCTTCAGTATCAGTCCTTCCAATGAATGTTTAAGGTCGATTTCCTTTAGGATCAACCGGTTTGATCTCCTTGCAGTCCAAGGGCCTCTCAAGAGTCCTCCAGAGCCGCACAATTTGAAAGCATCAATTCTTTGGCATGCAGCCATCTTTATGGTCCAACTCTCACATCCATAAATGACTGCTGGAAAAACCAGGCTTTCAAATATGAAATCAGTTAATCTTCCTAATAGTTCCATATTTTAATTTCAGTTATCATCCCCATTTTATGGATAAGGAAACTGAAACAGAAAGCGACTAGGCCACTTGCAGAATCAGACCTAGAGAAGACATCAGGGTTTGCACACGTGCAGTGTGTCTGCAGACAGTGACTGTGCTCTTAATCATTAAGAGTTCACAACATCAAGAGTAGCAGAAAAGGCCATTTCATACTGAACACACAAAATACGTAGCTGAGGTTGCTTAAGTTCCTCCTATCTTAAGATTCTTTCTAACCGTTTAGAGCAGAACCAAAAAAATCTGATGACCACAATGTCAGTCATAATAATAATACAGAGTTTAGGAAATCAAGCAATGTCTGAAGTTAGAAAGTAAAATTTTTCTACCTGGAAATCTAGAAATACCGTCTCTGGTGAGAAATACAAAACATTTGTCTTTCTCAGCATACAGTAAGATACTAACCTAATTTTCAAGCAATGCCCATTTATTTACCCTTAAATATTTTTGCAAAATCACCAAGTTCACATTGAGCAAGTAACAGTATTCTCTGACTGTCTCAGCTTAAAAAAATAGGGATTTAACAACTACTTTTTAAAAGAGAATCTCCTTTGTCTATAAAACTGAATGTGCAAAATACAATTTAAATATTTTTTGAATGGATATTTAAATTGATTCCATGTTATGAGTTATTTGCAATTTTCAGGTTATATAAATCTCAAGGGGATCATAAATTAAGATCTGAGTGATTGACACTTTTTGATGTAAAGCATAATTTATCCACTTAGTGTCAAATTGCATTCAGTAAATCATCAGTAACCTACATCACACACCAGATTTGAGATATTGCTTTTATTTGAAATACGGAGAGGTGAGATTTAGGATAGTTGTTGACAATGTGCCTTGTCAAACCAGGTGTGCAAACCAGGTTTTAACAGCTACACACGCAATAATGTTGGCTGATGCTATGGACGGAATTATGTCCCCCAGAATGCAAATATTGAAGCCCTGACCTCAGTGTGATGATCTTCAGAGATGGGACCTCTGGGAGATAATTAGGTCTAGATGAAAGTGTGAAGGTAGGACCCTCCTGCTGCACTTTTTCAGTTCAGTCCTGTTCAGCCACTCAGTTGTGTCCAACTCTTTGAGCCCCCACGGACTGCAGCACGCCAGGCCTCCCTGTCCATCACCAACTCCCAGAGCTTATTCAAACTCACATCCACTGAGTTGGTGATGCCATTCAACCATCTCATCCTCTGTTGAACCCTTCTCCTCCTGCCTTCAATCTTTCCCAGAATCAGTGTCTTTTCCAATGAGTCAGCCCTTCGCATCAGGTGGCCAAAGTATTGGAGTTTCAGCTTCAGCATCAGTCCTTCCAATGAACACCCAGGACTGATCTCCTTTAGGATGGACTGGTTGGATCTCCTTGCAGCCCAAGAGACTCTCAAGAGTTTTCTCCAGCACCACAGTTCAAAAGCATCAATTCTTCAGCCCTCAGGTGTCTTTATAGTCCAATTCTCACACCCACACATGACCACTGGGAAAACCATGAGGGCTCACTTCTGTTGTCTGCCATGTGAAGACACAGTGAAAAGGTGTCCATCTGGAGGCCAGGTGGAGAGTGTTCACCAGAACCTGACCATACTGACCCTGTCATCTTGGACTTCAGCCTTGTGAGCACTTAGAAAATAAATGTTTTTTCAGCTACCCAAACTGTGGTATTTATAGCTTAAGCTGATTAAAACAACTGCTTTCTAAGAAAAACATAATTTGCAGTTTGGCTAAAAGTTTCAAACTTTCTATTATAATTTCTCTATATTATATTCCTTTATATTATTATAGTTTCTTTCTATTGCTTTCTACTATAATTACAGCTTTTCTCCTTTTAGAGGTCTTTTAGAGTGGATCCCATCTTCCATTGTACCACATCCATTTTGCAATGTCCTTGGAATGCAACCTCAGCTGCCAAAGGTAGCTGACTAACAAATAAAGTGCAGTGTTTACTATATGTGATGTGGTGTGAGTACTGTAAGGGAAAACTTAAAATAACATACTTACATACTGTTCCAGTTATTTTAAATTTCTGTGTTAACTTTTTGTAATTATTTTGCATCACTCCTTTACTAGAATTTTAACATTCTGGTGTTCTATTATTTTAGCATTGTGGTGTTCTATTGTTTGCTTTAAAAATCCTTTTCCAATAGCTTTAAAATAAGAGTTACATAACACTATAAAAACATTTTAACACACTATTCTCTGGGAGGTTTTTGCAGAAACTAATGCCTGTGGCCATAATATGTCTCAGGTCAATAATGTGTTAAAAGGAAATAGTTCACTCTTCGATATGTCCTGCATTTTAAAAAAGAGCTGACCATTAATCTCTTTTGGTGTATAGTGTTGTTCACTTTGGTCTCATTTGGTATTTGTTGTTCAACTCCACCATTTCCTTATCGACTTTCTCTCCAGATAATCTGTCTGCAGTAGAAAATAGGCTATTGGAGTACCTTACTACTCTTCTTATAGTGTCTCTTCCCCCCTCAGTTTCAGACAGTGTTTGTTTTGTGGTGCTCTGATGATTACTGCATATGTTATTATAATTGTTACGTCTTCCTGATGAATTGACTTTTTTTTATTATATAATGACCTTCTTTGTCTTCCATGGCAGTTTTTGACAAAGTCTATTTTGTCCAATAAAATATAGGGACCTCTGCTGTCTTTTTTGTTCTTGTTTTTATATCCATTTAACTACTGTCCTTTGATTGGGGTGTTTAATTCACTGAAGTTTAAAATAAATATTAATAAATAAGAGTTTACAACTGACATTCTGCTTATTATTCTCTGTCTTGTTCTTCTTTTGTTCCTATTTTCCATTCTTCCTGCTTTTTATTTGTGTTTCATTAATTTTTTTTATTGATGTGCATCAATTCCTTCCTCTTTTTCTATATGTAAATTTCTATAAGTACTTTCCTTGTGGATACCATCAGGCTTACATAAAATATCTTATAACAACCCGTTATAAACTGGCAACATATTAACTTTACTCACATGTGAAAATCTATACTTCTATTTCTCCCCTCCCATTAATTTGTTATTGATGTCACAATTTAAATGTTTATATATTATACACTATTAATGTATTTTTCCACTTATAGTTATTCTTAATACCTTTGTCTTTTAACTTTCTGCTAAATGGTACTGTGTAAATCACAGCAACATTACAATACAATAGTATTTTGTATTTGATTCTATATTTAGTCTTATCAGTAAGTTATATATATTTTCTTTCACTTTTTTATAAAAGTATAGTAGACTTATATTAATTTCATGTGTACAATATATTAGTGTCATGGTACACCATAGAAATTTAATGCTTGTATTGATTGCACTGCATTAAGTTATTATATATATTGCTACATCCCTGTGCTGCACAATATATACTTCCCTTACTCATTCCTTTTAGTTAGTTTCATTATCTCTGAGTCCCCCACTCTATGTTACTCCTGCCCTCTCCCTATCTATAACCACTATTTGTTCTATTCACTAGTAAGTCTGTTTCTGTTTCCTTATAGTCACTAGTTCATTTTATTTTAGATTCTACATATAACTGATATCATCCTGTTTATGTCTTTCTCTCTCTGACTTATTTCACTTATTATGACAACATCTAGGCCCACCCCTGTTGCAGCAAATGGCATTGTTTCATTTTTATGGCTGAATAGTATTCCGTTATAAATCATATATATAAATCACATCTTCTTTATCCATTCAACAGTTGCTGGGCAGTTAGTTTGCTTCCACATCTTGGCTATTGTAGGTAGTGCTGCTATCAATCAACACTGGGGTTCAGGTACCTTTTCAAATAGGAGTTTTTGTTTTCTTTGGATGCGTACCCAAGAGTGGAATTTCTGGGTCGTACTGACAACTATAATTAGTTTTTTGAGTAATCTTCTCACTGTTTTCCATGATGGCTACACCAGTTTACCTTCTCGCCAACAGTATTAAGGCTCTCTTTTCTCCACATCTTCACCAGTGTTTTTATTTGTAGACATTTGATGATATCTATTCTGATAGGTGATTGACTATCAGGTGATTAACTCATTATGATTTTGATTTGCATTTCTCTGAAGATTATTTTGAGCATCTTCTTTCATGTGCCTATTGGTCATCTGTATGTTTTCTTTGGAAAACTGTCTTTTTAGGTCTTCTGCAAATTTTAATAAGGCTTTTGTTTTTTGATGTTGATTTGTACAAGCTTTTGATATATTTTGGATATTAACCCTCTTTTGGCCATACCATTTGCAATATTTCCCCATTCATAAGGTTGTCTTCTTCTTTTTTTTTTTTTTTTTTTGGTGCTTTTATTTGCTATGTAAAAGCTTCTAAGTTTAATTAGATTGCATTTGATTTTTTTTTGCATTTGATTATTTTTGCTTTTGTTTTCTTTGCCTGAAGAGATTCATCCCGCCAAAATTGTCAACTTATGTCAAAACGTGTTCTGCCCATGTTCTCTTCTAGGTCTTTTATGGTTGCAGGTCCTCCATTTAGGTCTTTAATCCATTTTGAATTTTTTTTATATGATATGAGAAAATGTCCTAATTTCATTTTTTTACAAGTGGCTGTCCTGTTTTCCCAGTACAACTTATTGAGTAGACTGGTTTCCCCCACTATGTATGTTTGCCTTTTTGTCATAGATGAATTAAGCTTACACACGTGGTTATTTCTGGACTTTCTGTTTCTCTCCATTCATCTAAGTGTCTGTTTTTGTGCCAGTGCTATGCTGTTTTAATGACTGTAGCTTTGTAGTCCTGTAAATGTCTATTAAGCCCAGCTGTTCTATGTAATTCAAGGCCACTGTTTCTCTACTGATTTTCTCTCTGGATGATCTGTCCCTTAGTATAAATGGGATTTTAAAGTCCCCTACTAATATTTTGTTACTGTCAATTTCTCCCATTATGTCTGTTAATGTTTGCTCTATATAAGTGCTACTAGGTATATGCATTAGGTGCATATATGCTAAAGACTGTTATATTCTATCTTTGTATTGATCCCTTTATCATTATGTAATACTCTCTGTGTCTTTTGTTATAGACTATGTTTTAAAGTCTACTTTGGCTGATATGACTATGTTACCCCCAGGTTTCTTGTGCTTTCCTTTTGTACAAAATATCTTCTTTCATCCTCTCATGTTCATGCTCTGAAGTAAGTCTCTTGTGGTAATACATACATTAGTATTTTGAAGTCCAATCAACCACCCATCTCTTCTGACTGGAACATTCAGTCCAGGACATTTAAAGTGATTATTGACAGATATGTTCTTACTGCCATTTTGCTACTTGTTTTCTGAGGGTTTTGTATAGTTCTGTAGTTCTCCCCTCTTTTTTCTTTTTTTCTTGTAGTTTCTTCCCTTGTGGTTTGATGGGTGGGTAAAGTGAGGTTAAGCTTCTTAGACATTTCAGTATGACTGTTCTCAGTTCTGTGCTCATCTAGGGTGTTTCAATTCTTACTGGAGTCTGGATTTCTTCTAAAGGTATTTGTGTCTATAAATTATTGGTAAATAGGCATTTTTAGGGGGAACAAGTCCTGGACTTCCTATTCTGCCATCTTGCTGACATTACTCTCTTCTACTGACATTTCTGTCCTGTAAGTTTTCAGTGGAATTTTCTAATTTTCTTAAACTTATTAACAACATAATAATATGAAGAAACTATTTTAAAAATAGGTTAGAACTATTGATAACAAAACTTGAGCCAGCAATTTTCTAGTCAGATGCAACAGTTTTCTATACAGAAATAAGTCATCACTGACAATTCTAACAATGTAGCTAAAGCAAATCTTTTGGGGAGCTTACTTTACGAATGGAAATACTAGTGACTTCAAAAAGTGTTTAAAAATAACAATATGAACCTACTGCTTTGTATATTATGAAATTTTGATGGTTTTGAGAAAGCAGTTGTTATCATTAAATAACTAAATGATTGTAAATTATTAATTAGCATTGTCATGTTTCCAGAAAACTTATTCTAACTAAGAACCTAAAATGTAGCTACTGAAGATCTTGATTTGACCAAATTTGAAACTGATTAAACTTTCAAACACAAGTATGAGTGCACTCTGACATGCACCCCTAACAACACAATTAATGACTTATATGGTATGCCGAACAGATCTCATCTAATGTCATGTCATGCATTCTATTTATCTTAACGGTATTCTTGAAAGAATTTCACTCTTTTCTAAATGTATTTTAATCATTTGTGATTTATCATTCAGCTATTCATTCCACAACTTATTTACCATGAAAGTTACTATGACATATTAAAGTATTACCAAGTTATAAAATGGCATGCTAGTAGACTTTCTCATTTTCTTTTTTATCACAGTGTGAAAACAGATACCATCGTGTAAAGCTACATAATATGAACCACAGAAGGAAGCTGAGCCGGACTAGGAGCCTAAGCAGCAGCGTGAGTGATTTTTCTGTATCATCAGGGGTCAGTCATGGAAACAGAGTCAGTATGCGTGTTATGGATGAAGGGATTTACTCTAAGGAGTAATTGTGGGACAAGTTAGATGAGTGAAAGTTTGGGAGGGAGGGGTAAAGAGGCCAAAAAAGAGACACTAAGCCAGTCCTCTGAGGAAGGTGAACAAGTCAGAACCGTTCATGTCAAACAGCAAAGTGGGGGAAGCAGAGTAAAGGTCGGGGAGTGGTCAGTGTAGCCAGGAGCCATATGGGCCTCTGTCCAAGTGTCCCATGGGGGCGGCGGGGCTGCTGTTGGTGGGCCGGGCCAGCAGCTAGGAAGCTGGAAACAGAGAGAGAGCAGAGACCGAGGGAAGCACACTGAGTCCACAGCTCCCTCTCAGCGTCTCTGCTCATGGAGACCTTCGGGAATAAGGTGTGTGGCTGCGCCCTTCTAAGCTTACACCAGCAATTATTTTCTGTTTTAATTTTATTGAAGTATAGCTGATTTACAACATTGTGTTTACAATTTCTTCAGTAAAACAAAGTATATACATATAGCTTTGACTAGACAGACCTTTGTTGGCAAGTTGATATCTCTGATTTTTAACTTGCTGTCTAGGTTGGTCTTAGCTTTTCTCCCAAAGAGCAAGCATCTTTTAATTTCATGGCTGCAGTCATGAAAATCTGCAGTGATTTTGGAACCTAAGAAAATAAAGTCTGCCACTGTTTCCCCATCTATTTGCCATGAAGTTATGGGACTGGATGCCATGATCTTAGTTTTTTGAATGTTTAGTTTAAAGCCAGCTTTTTCACTCTCCTCTTTCACTTTCATCAAGAGGTTCTTTACTTCCTCTTCACTTTCTACCATAAGGGTGGTGTCATCTGCATATCTGAGGTTATTGATATTTCTCCCACCAATCTTGATTCTGGCCTGTGCTTCATCTAGCCCAGCATTTCGCATGATGTACTCAGCATAGAAGTTAAATAAGCAGGGTGACAACATACAGCCTAGGTGTACTCCTCTCCCAGTTTTCAACCAGTCTATTATTCCATGTCCAGTTGTAACTGTTGCTTCTTGACCTGCATACAGATTTCTCTGGAGGCAGGTATGGTGGTCTGGTATTCCCATCTTTTGAAGAATTTTCCAATTAGTTGTGATCCACACAGTCAAAGGCTTTGGTGTAGTCAGTAAAGCAGAAGCAGATGTTTTCCTGGAATTCTCTTGCTTTTTCTATGATCCAGTGGATACTGGCAATTTGATCTCTGGTTCCTCTGCCTTTTTTAAATCCAGCTTGTACATCTGGAAGTTCACAGTTCATGTACTGTTGAAGCCTAACTTGGAGAATTTTGAGCATTACTTTGCTTGCATAAGAAATGAGGGCAATTCCGTGGTGGTTTGAACATCTTTAGTATTGTCTTTCTTTGGATTTGGAATGAAAACTGACCTTTTGCAGTCCTGTGACCACTGCTGAGTTTTCCAAATTTGCTGGCATATTGAGTGTAGCACTTTCACAGCATCATCTTTTAGGATTTGAAAGAGCTCAGCTGGAATTCCATCACTTCCACTAGCTTTGTTCATAATGAGGCTTCCTAAGGTCCACTCGACTTCACATTCCAGGATGTCTGGCTCTAGGTGAGTGATCACACCATTGTCATTATCCAGGCCATTAAGATCTTTTTTATAATTCTTCTGTGTATACTTGCCACCTTTTCTTAATATCTTCTGCTTCTGTTAGGTCCATACCATTTCTGTCCTTTATTGAGCCCATCTTTACATGAAATGTTCCCTTGGTATCTCTAATTTTATTGAAGAAATGTTTAGTCTTTCCTAATCTATTGTTTTCCTCTGTTTCTTTGCATTGTTCACCCAAGAAGTTTTTCTTATATCTCCTTGCTATTCTTTGGAACTCTGCATTTAGATGGGTATATCTTTCATTTTCTCCTTTACCTTTTGCATCTCTTCTTTTCTCAGCTATTTGTAAGGCCTCCTCAGGGCCTTTTCACCTTTTTGCACTTCTTTTTTTTGGAGCTGATCTTGGTCACTGCCTCCTATTCAATGTTATGAACCTCCATCCATAGTTTTCCATCTATCAGGTGTAATCCCCTGAATCATATGATACTTGCACTGTATAATCATAAGGGATTTGATTTAGGTCATAGGTGAATGACCTTGTGGTTTTCCCTACTTTCTTCAATTTAAGTCTGAATTTTGCAATAAGGAGTTCATGATCTGAGCCACAGTCAGTGTATGTATATGTGTGTGTGTGTGTGTGTGTGTGTGTGTGTGTGTGTGTGTGTGTATAGTTTCATAGTCTTTTCCACTATATTTTATCATAGAATATTGATTATAAGTCCCTGTGCTATATATGAGGACCTGTGTTTATACATTCTATATGTAATAATTTGCATCTACTAATCTCAAGCTCCCAGCCCATCCCTCTCCACCTGCCTCTCCCTTGGAAACCACAAGTCTATTCTCCTTGTCTGTGAGTCTGTTTCTATTTCATAAATGTTCATTTGTGTATTATTTTAAATTACACATGTAAGTGATACCATATGATATCTGTCTTTCTCTGCCTGACCTACTTTGCTAAGTGTAACAATCTGTAGATCCATCCATGGAGTTGCAAATGGCATTATTTCATTCTTTTTTTATGGCTGAGTAGTATAACATTGTGTGTGTGTATGTGTGTATACCACATCTTCTTTATCCATTTCTCTGTCAATGAACATTTAAGCTGTTTCCATTTCTTGGCTATTGTAAATACTTACACCAGCAATTCTGGCCAACTTCACTCTGAGAGATTAATGGCAGGGATATTTTGGAATGTAGTTCAAAGATTTTCTAGCAGAAATTTAGCCCAGTGTAATTTTTAAGCAAACAGAATTTATTAATGACCCTGTTTAAAATATGAAACTGATCAAGTACACTTCTTAGTTCTCAGGGAAATTTGGAAAACATTCATCTGGATTTTTACAACTACATTCTGGTAAGAGCAATTTAAGAAACCACAAGGTTGAATTATGCCTCCAGACTTATCCATTTTTCTTATAACACCTTTTTTCACCCTAATATATAGAAAACTAGAGAAATATTAAGCTTATGAAAAGTTGGATAGATTACCAAACTATATTTTTAGAGATTATTAATTTCTGTGACTTTGTTAAATAGAGCCCCCATGATGTCAGATGATGGGTGAGCAGTGGTTCAACAAAAGACCACAAGAATTGATGAAATACAAGTCCTGAAGGATAAGGTATACAGACTAGCTGAGGGGCCAAGCAGGAAGGTCAAGGTAGGAGCAAAAAGTGGGAAATAGCACATCCATTTATTAGGGTCTGAGTGGAGCATTCTGGGGTTGCCAGGCTAAGACCACATACGTCAATTCAAACCAAAAAGAACAGGGTTCTGCTGGGTTCTGTGGGGATCTGACCTAAGAAGTGCAAAGGGGGAAGGTCCTAGGAAGTAGGGGAGACTGTTTCTCAGAAGGGCTCTTGGGGGTGTCACACCAGCAATCTACATTTACTTGAATCCTTACCACTGTTATCTAAGGCATGTACCCGAGGGAGAGGCTAGAGTCAATGTTAAGGCCCCTGTGGCCAGTGGCCACACACAATGGATATGGAGGCAGCAAGTACATGAGGCAGCTCAGCGGAACTCTCAACAGCTCATTCTGTGATGTCTCAGCACCAGGACCACCATTACTCTGTAGCAGACATATTAAAGGACATGGGTATCATTTTCTGAAGCCACTGTAAAACCAGGTAACCAAGGCAACAAGGAGGAAACCTGTGAGGAACAGGCTCCCTACTGTTTGGGCTCTTGTTCCCCCCAGGTGAGAGCCAGGAGAACCTATCAGGGACTCAGAGGGTGTGGGGATTTGTGGGGATATTTTAGTTACATCATCATGACCAATGCACATTGAGACATCTTGACGGTTGGCCTGTGCCTGT
Organism: Cervus elaphus; assembly: GCF_910594005.1. NCBI lineage: Eukaryota > Metazoa > Chordata > Mammalia > Artiodactyla > Cervidae > Cervus > Cervus elaphus. The sequence goes on along the minus strand of NC_057843.1, from coordinate 3,791,028 downwards.
CCTGAGTTGCTCATGTACCTATATAAGGTTTCCTGTACAGAACAGACTCTTCCCTTTCAGCCCACAGGACACCTCGGGCAGTCAGTCACCATCTCTGTTTGTTGCTAGTGAGTCGTTTCAATAGGCTTAGAACAGGTTGTGGGGTCTGCATGTGGTTGCTGATCAAAGCCGACAATTGTGGGGTGGCTTTTAATACTTGAGCTGGTGGGCTGGGTGGCCGCACCTTTTCTGCGTCTGCCAATCCAGGGTGACGGCCAGTCCCCACGGGACATGGATGGGCATGGCCTTCCTGGTGTGTGAGCAGCAGGATGCTTCCCATGGAGAGATGCTGGGGAGGAAGAGGGGGTTCTGGAATATTAAAAGAATCAAGGTTGTGATACTTGAGGTCATCTCTGTGGACAGCTTGCAGACTGGACAGGGTCACATGAACTTGGCCCTGGCTCCTTGAATTAGGGCTGTGATTGTGGACCTATTGGGTTATTCCACAGTAATCTGAGTGAGGCACTGTTCACCTCTGTAGGCAGTGAGTACACAGGATGTGTTTGGGTATATTGTGTAGCCTTTAGGATGCTCGTGGTGGCTGCCACTGCTGCTAAGTCACTTCAGTCATGTCCAACTCTGTGTGACCCCATAGACGGCAGCTCACCAGGCTCCCCCATCCCTGGGATTCTCCAGGCAAGAACACTGGAGTCAGCTGCCATGGATTAGCTACTCTGACAGGTCCCCACATTGCCCTGCTCAGGGTCTAAATGAGGGGTTGGTCCAGTCTAAATAAGGTACTTGGGAGAAATTTAGCACAAAGCACTGATTCCTGGGCTTCCCCAGTGACTCAGTCAGTAAAGAGTCCACTTGCAATGCAGGAGACCTGGGTCCCATCCCTCTGTGGGAAAGATCCCCTGGAGGAGGGAACGGCAACCCACTCCAGAGTAGGAGCTGAGGGCTGGACAGTGAGGTGGCTGCACGTCTGGCCCTGAGGGGGTCACAGATCCAACATCACTTTACTTGAATGGCCTGGTGTGCCATCTTGGAGGTTTGGAGGGATTTGTCTGTCCTGAGGGGTTGTGGGGAGGGAGGGTCAGGGCAGGGGGTGGAGAAGGTGTCTCAGGTCAGGCGGAGGAGCCCGCAGTTGGGGGGATACTGAGCAGGGAACGGGTCTGCCATGGATGAACCAGATGGAGAGCAAACCTGCAGCCTAGTGCATCACAACAGAGAGGCCCAGGCCATGGGTCCAGGAAGGCCCAGGTGGATGTGTTGCAAGGAAGGGCCCCCGGTTCTCTTACAGCTGAGAAAACCTTGTTCCGCTGCCAGGAAGATGAGCTGATGCTGCTGGGCAGTCTGCAGGAAACTCAGAGTTCTGCACCTTTGTGGGTGGTGCAGTGTTTACAGGGCAAGCAGTGGGCTGATTCACAGGCTCCGTGGGGTCCTCAGGCAAATGCCCTGGAGGCATTTTGCAACTCGGCCTCCAGGCTAACAGTCACCACCATTGTGGGAAGGTGGTCTTGGGGGGTCCTGCTGTCCATCAAAGCATCCATCCCCCAGACCCCACAAATAGACCCAGTGCCTGGTGCAGTGGTATCTGCTGGCCCTGGCAGTGCCCTTGGGGATTTTTAAAGAATTATTTTTCACATTATTTTCTGTTATGGTTTATTACCGGATATTGAATATAGTTCCCATTGCTGCACAGCAGGCCCTTGCTGTTTATTTATCCTTTATATGCCAGTCTGCATCTGCTGAGCCCAAACTCCCAGAATGTCCCTCCTCCACCAGGCAACCACAAGTCTGCTCTCTGCGTCTGGACCCAGAGGTTATCACACTTGGGTTGTGTTTTATGTTTGTGAGCAGCCTGCTAACTTCTTCAGGCACTTTACTGGTGCAGATCCAAGTCTTCAGGCCACTTGCCATGAGTCATTAGGTGCTGAGGCTTGAGTGGGGTTGAGCTGTCCCTTGGGTGGGGCTGAGATGTGGAAGCAGCAGGAAATACAAACAGCTTGACTTTGGGAGGGGTTTGATTCTCCAGGGAGGGTCCTGGTCATGTTGTCAGCACACAGGGGATGGGGGAAGGGGTCTCTGTCTCCTCCCTTAAGAGCATCTTCATGCATTAGTTCATATGTGGGGTGGCGGGGTGGGGTGCCACTTGTGGGTCTGACCATTAACTAACGCATCCAGGACATGATGGAAATCTGAGCTAACTCTCCTCAGAGGAAGCAGGCAGCGGCATCCATACTCAAGTCTTTTTGGAAACTCGCCCCAGTGATGAGTTGCTGGGGTAGCTACTCCCCAGGGGACAGTAACAGCGGGAACATGCCCTTGGCCCTTCAGTGGGCTCCAGTGGATAATGCCCCGAGCCTCTGAGGACTCCAGTCATTTTTTGTGAAGCTGGCTCTTTGAATCGGGACGCACAAGGGGCACACAGCGAGGCGAAGCTGTGCAGCCAAGGCCATGGAGGGGCTCTCTGGATAGAGTGGCCGTCTCCCCGCAGGAGGGCAGGAGCCACCTGCAGCCTAGAGGCAGCCCCTCCACTCAGCCTCGAGGAGACGCAGTCCCTCCTGACCGTGACACCAGTTGCAACTGTGTTACGTGAACGTTCATTAAGTCCAGCCCCTGAGGTGTCAGAGGTGAGCGCAAGGAGACCAAAATAGAGAAGCTTCTTGCTCACAGGTCTGGGAGGAGGAGGCCACAGCAGCACAGGGGCCTGGGGCAGGGGTAGAAGGGTCAAGGCCGGTGTGACAGAGAGAGAGGCTGGACCTAGGGCCTTTTATCGGAGCCCCTGGGCAGAGTGCTTTGGGGTTCCCACCTAGGAAGCCCCCAGGCTAAGATGGGATTAGTCACTTCAGACAGAAAGAAGCAGGGTTAAGTGAGCTTCATGGGTCTTATCGAAGACACACACACAATAGGCCATGGGGATAGGGAGACAGTTTGTCCCGGAGACTATGGGGGAGTCGCATCAGGAACTCATATTGACTTGTGACCTTGAGTGCACTTCTCAGGGGGAGGGGCTAAACTCAGATCCAGGCCCCTGCCCGCCACGGGGTCACACAGAATGGACAAGGAGGCAGCAATAGCATAAGGAGTCTAACTGAACTCTCAGCATATTTACTAGTATGGGCATAACCACGTTATATGAGCTTTGGAAACAATCCAGGAAATTCCCTGGTATCCCAGGGATTAGAACTCAACGCTCTCACTGTGGAGGCCCCAGGCTCAGTTCCTGTTTGGGGAGCTAAAATCCCGCAAGCTTCAAGGCATGGACAAAAAAAAAACAAAAAAGAAATCCAGATCTCTGCACAAGTCAATATTTTTCAGTTTTCTTCTTCCTTTTTTTTATACACATTTTACAAAAGTATAATAGTGATTTCTATGTCACTTGTGTTTTTTATCTTTGTATACACAGAATTCTGAAAAATATCATTCACCATTCTTTGTTCACTCTCAAAATGATCTTGCCCAGCCCATGTCATCAAACATCTCCATTCAATATCGTATCAGCTGCAACTTCTCCCATGACCTTACACTCTGTATCCAAGCACCTGTCTGTCTGCCCTATTGTGAATAAGGATAAGAGGCTTGTGGAAGCTTCCTGATGGGAAAGACTGACAGTGGGGGAAAACAGATCTTGTCCTGATGGGTGGGGCAACGCTCAGTAAATATTTAATCCAATTTTCTGTTGATGGGCAGAGCTGTGTTCCCTCCCTGTTGTTTGGCCCGAGGGCAAACCCAAGCCTCCACCAGAGACTCCTGGACATTCATAGGCAAACCCATGCCTCCCCAGAGACTCCTGGACACTCACAGGCAAACCCATGCCTCCCCAGAGACTCCTGGACACTCACAGGCAAACCCATGCCTCCACCAGAGACCCCCTGGACACTCACAGGCAAACCCAAGCCTCCACCAGAGACCCCTGGACACTCACAGGCAAACCCAAGCCTCCACCAGAGACCCCTGGACACTCACAGGCAAACCCAAGCCTCCACCAGAGACCCCCTGGACACTCACAGGCAAACCCAAGCCTCCACCAGAGACCCCCTGGACACTCACAGGCAAACCCAAGCCTCCACCAGAGACCCCCTGGACACTCACAGGCAAACCCAAGCCTCCACCAGAGACCCCCTGGACACTCACAGGCAAACCCAAGCCTCCACCAGAGACCCCCTGGACACTCACAGGCAAACCCAAGCCTCCACCACAGACCCCCTGGACACTCACAGGCAAACCCAAGCCTCCACCAGAGACCCCCTGGACACTCACAGGCAAACCCAAGCCTCCACCAGAGACTCCTGGACACTCACAGGCAAACCCAAGCCTCCACCAGAGACTCCTGGACACTCACGGCAAGTCTGACTCAATCTCTTGTGGGGACACTGCTGCTTTCTGCTGGCTCCTGGTGCACACAGTTTTGTCTGTGCCCTCCAAGAGTCTATCTCTCCAGTTCTGTGGAAATTCTGTAATGAAGTCCCACTGGCCTCCAAAGTCAAATCCCCTGGGGGTTCTTGTCTGCTTAGTGGCTCTATGGTGGGGCTAACGGTGACCTCCTCCAAGAGTATTTATGCCACATGCTGCATGACCCAGGTCTGCTGCAGTCAGAGCCCCATCCCCACAGCAGGCCACTGCCGATCTGTTCATCCTCAGGAGGCAGGAGACACTCAAACACTCAAAGGCAGGTCTGACAGTCTCTGTGGGGCCTCTGGTGAACACAAGGTTTTGTTTGAGCCCTCTGAGCATCTCTGGCAGGTATGGGGTTTGATTCTAAATGCTATTTTGCCCCTCCTACTGTCTTGTTGGGGCTCACCTTTGCCCTTGGACATGGGGTATCTTTTTTTGGTGGGACCCAACATTCTCCCGTTGATGGTTGTTCAGCCACGAGTTGCAGTTTTGCAGTTCTCGCAGGAGAAGATGCAGAGACATTATTATAAGTTAAAAAGCAGAGGCATCAGTTTGCCAACAAAGGTTCCTACAGTCCAAGCTCTGCTTTTTCCACTAGTCATGTATGAAAGTGAGAGATGGGCCATAAAGAAAGCTGAGCACCGAAGAATTGATGCTTTTGAACTGTGTGTTGGAGAAGACTCTTGAGAGCCCCTTGGACTGCAAGGAGATCAAACCAGTCCATCCTAAAGGAGATCAGTCCTGGGTGTTCATTGGAAGGACTGATGCTGAAGCTGAAGCTCTGATACTTTGGCCACCTGATGTGAAGAGTTGACTCATTGGAAAAGACCCTAATGCTGGGAAAGATTGAGGGCAGGAGGAGAAGGGGACAACAGAGGATGAGATGGCTGGATGGCATCACCAACTCAATGAACATGAGTTTGGGTAGGCTCCAAGAGCTGGTGATGGACAGGGAGGCCTGGCGTGCTGCAGTTCATGGAGTCGCAAAGAGTCGAACATGACTGAGTGACTGAACTGAACTGAAAGGTTGTCTTTAAGCCATCAGTGTCAGTTAAACTACATCATAGGAATCTGGTTGCTGGGGAGAATTTATGGACGTTTTTAGTATCGTGTTATTTCTATAGGAATTATACTTTTTTTTTCCTCTGATGAAAATAAACTGGGAATATTCTGCCAAATGGGGTGCTTTTTCAGAGGTTCAAAAGTATAAGAGCAGATGCCACTGAATGATTCTCATTTTCATCTGTAACATTTGCCTGAAAATGTTTGTATATGAGACAGAGACTTCAAAGCCCAGGGTATCATGGTGAATAGCGAGGAAAGCCCCTGCCTTCAAGAAGCACATATCCTAGGTGACAGTCAGCCACCAACAAACAGAGAGTATATGAATGATGCAAGGTGGAGGCCAGTGTACAAAAGCAAACAGAAAATGCAATGGGGCATGGAGTCATGATGAGGGTGCAGTGGGTAGGAGCCATCAGACAAAGTGGTCAGAAGAGGGGTGGATTAAAGCAGAGCCCCAAAGGAATTAAGAGGTGTGGTCCTGGGGACAATATCTGGAGAGATGCAACAGTAAGGTGTCCCTCCAGTGGCCAGGGAGCTCTCTGAGTGAGCAGAGTACAGAAGACCAGGGGGAAGACGCAGGATTCTTTGACGGGCGGAGTGTTGTCTGGACATGTGGATCATGGCACAGGATCTGATTTCTCTTCTGGGAATATTTTGGATGACTTTGCACAGGGAAGGTGACAATCTCATTAGCATTTTAAACTGATCTCTCTGCCCACCCCTGGAGTGCTAACTACTGGAGGTGTGTGAGCTGAAACCAGAACACTTTCCCAGGAGGATGTGCAGTATTTTGGTTAAAATGCTGGGAGTTTCGGCAGTGGCCATCATGTAGATGATCTCATATCATCTGGGAGAGTCAGCAGTCTGACTGATGTATTCATGTGAGTTGTAAGAAATAGAGGACTCATGAATGATAAATATAGTTTTGCTCAAGAACTGGCTGAGGTTTTCATTTAAAGGGGGGAGTTTGGGAAGTGCAGGATCAAGGTGGGGCCGGGAACAAGAAGTGTGTGTCAGACAAGCTCCCTGTGAGATGCTTATCAGGTGCCAGATGTGGCTGTCAAGAGTGAAAACCACAATCACAGAAAACTTACTAAACTGATCACATGGACCACAGCCTTGTCTAACTCAATGAGACTGTGAGCCATGCCATGTAGGGCCACCCAAGATGGATGGGTCATGTGGTCATGGAGAAGGGACCACAAAACGTGGTCCACTGGAGAAGGGAATGGCAAACCACTTCAGTATTCTTGCCTTGAGAACCCCATGAACAGTATGAAAAGACAAATATGTCTATAGCTCATGCCTTTATAGTTGCCATGTATGTTGACTATTTATTTCAAAACATACCTTTATATTCCTTGTCAGCTTGTGAAAAGACGAAAGTCACAAAAGCAAGTGTGTGAAGTTCAAAAATACTTTCTCCTAACTGTTCGTTGCACTATTCCATTTTTTCCCTACACTTAAGTTAATTTCCTTGATCTATATCAACTCAAGATCCTTGCCATGTCTGTATAATAAAGGATGGTACTTTTTAGAGTGTTGGTTGCTATGGCATCCCAGAGGAGAGGGAAGCTATGACTATCAGGTCAGAAACAGAAATAATGTTTTGTCATCTAGTCTTTGATAAAGGGACAAAATTTCTGCTGGAAAAAATAGTGGAGGCTGTAAAGCACTTAATGTGCTACATGAAAGCAAAGATATAAACAAAGCCTTGAGGATATGGTGAGACTAGCAATTAAATATTAACATAGAGTATTTCATTGGATGGTTGACAGGGTCATGGAGAAGTTATGGAAATTTAAGTGGAGAGAAAGGTTTGCCATTTTTAGAGTGGTTGAATACTTCTACTTGCCTCTACTTCAGTGTTTCTTTTTTTTTTTTTTTATTTTTTTATTAGTTGGAGGCTAATTACTTCACAACATTTCAGTGGGTTTTGTCATACATTGATATGAATCAGCCATAGATTTACACTTATTCCCCATCCCGATCCCCCCTCCCATCTCCCTCTCCACCCGATTCCTCTGGGTCTTCCCAGTGCACCAGGCCGGAGCACTTGTCTCATGCATCCCACCTGGGCTGGTGATCTGTTTCACCATAGATAGTATACATGTTGATGAGGTAGGCACAAGAAAAGAGAGAGGTCATAAAGGAAAATTTAAATGAATGCCAGAACATACAACCCTTAGGCTGCCTGAAGCAGAGGGATAAGCGAGGGCAAATGTGGATGACTTCAAGACAGGATGCTTACGCATCCCAAATGTTAAGGACTACTTTGGAATTGTTTAAAATGATCAAAAACTAAAAATTCCTCTCTATTATCTTCTGATGTGTTCTAATTCACTTCAGTCATGTCCAACTATTTAGAACCCTATGGACTGTAGCCCATCAAGCTTCTCTGTCCATGACATTTTATGGCAAGGACACTGGAGTGGTTTGCCATTTCCTCCTCTGAGGGAATCTTCCGGAATGGCGGATTGAACCCACGTCTCTTACATCTCCTGCACTGGTAGGTAGGATCTTTAACACTATTGCCACCTGGGAAGCCCTGATAAAATTTTATCCTCTGTTAAAATCATAATTCTAATGTTCATTGAGTTAGGAATATTTTATTTAAAGTTTATTTAGGAACATTTTATTTAAAGTTAAAATATTACAAAATTGGGCCGTATGTGTCACGCCTGTTTCAGAATTCTCCAGATAGAAGACTGACACTAAAAGTTTAATTATGTTCTTTAATAATACAGGCAAAAATATAAGAACTGCCATTCCAGTGGAAATTAGAACACTATATTACTTAAAGCAATAGAGGCATAATGACATTTCCTCTATGAACCATTTGGGTGTTTAGCTTCATATACCTTTCTCTTGCTCTGAGTAGTTAGTGAGTAGCTGTATAGATGTAGAGTTTTGTTTTCTTTTTTTTTCCCCCATTTATTTTTATTAGTTGGAGGCTAATTACTTTACAATATTGTAGTGGTTTTTGTCATACATTAACATGAATCAGCCATGGATTTACATGTATTCCCCATCCCGATCCCCCCTCCACCTCCCTCTCCACCCCATCCCTCTGGGTCTTCCCAGTGCACCAGGCCTGAGCACGTGTCTTATGTATCCAACCTGGGCTGGTGATCTGTTTCACCCTAGATAATATACATATTTTGATGCTGTTCTCTTGAAACATCCCACCCTCGCCTTCTCCCACAGAGTCCAAAATTCTGTTCTGTACATCTGTATCTCTTTTTCTGTTTTGCATATAGGGTTATCGTTACCATCTTTCTAAATTCCATATATATGCATTAGTATACTGTATTGGTCTTTATCTTTCTGGCTTACTTCACTCTGTATAATGGGCTCCAGTTTCATCCATCTCATTAGAACTGATTCAAATGAATTCTTTTTAATGGATGAGTAATATTCCATGTTGGATATGTACTACAGCTTCCTTATCCATTTGTCTGCTGATGGGCATCTAGGTTACTTCCATGTCCTGGCTTTTATAAACAGTGCTGTGATGAACATTGGGGTGCACGTGTCTCTTTCAGATCTGGTTTCCTCAGTGTGTATGCCCAGAAGTGGGATTGCTGTGTCATACGGCAGTTCTATTTCCAGCTTTTTAAGAAATCTCCACACTGTTTTCCACAGTGGCTGTACTAGTTTGCATTCCCACCAACAGTGTAAGAGGGTTCCCTTTTCTCCACACCCTCTCCAGCATTTATTGCTTGTAGACTTTTGGATAGCAGCCATTCTGACTGGCGTGTAATGTTACCTCATTGTGGTTGTGATTTGCATTTCTCTGATAATGAATGATGTTGAGCATCTTTTCATGTGTTTGTTAGCCATCTGTATGTCTTTTTTGGAGAAATGTCTGTTTAGTTCTTTGGCCCATGTTTTGATTGGGTCATTTATTTTTCTGAAATTGAGCTGCAGGAGTTGCTTGTATATTTTTGAGATTAATCCTTTGTCTGTTGCTTCGATTGCTATTATTTTCTCCCAATCTGAGGGCTGTCTTTTCACCTTGCTTATAGTTTCCTTTGTTGTGCAAAAGCTTTTCAGTTTAATTAGGTCCCGTTTGCTTATTTTTGCTTTTATTTCCAATATTCTGGGAGGTGGGTCATAGAGGATCCTGCTGTGATTTATGTCAGAGAGTGTTTTGCCTATGTTCTCCTCTAGGAGTTTTATAGTTTCTGGTCTTACATTTAGATCTTTAATCCATTTTGAGTTTATTTTTGTGTGTGGTGTTAGAAAGTGTTCTAGTCTCATTCTTTTACAAGTGGTTGACCAGTTTTCCCAGCACCACTTGTTAAAGAGGTTATCTTTTTTCCATTGTGTATTCTTGAGTTTTGTTCTAAGTTAGGTGCTATTCAAAAATATAATTGTATGTCCATAGCCATTTAAGTTGTTTTAGAGGATGTGTACTTATTTTTTCATAGTAAAATTGGTTTGTGCAATATATTTGCAAGCACTCTTGAAACGTATCTCATGTATTAGTCTTGACTAGCTTGTAGCTTTAGTCTTTAGATAGCAAGTCGTATTTTACCATGCCTTGGTTACTTCCCACACTTTGTTTTACATCTTGATTAATACATGCAATTATTATATTAATTCTGAAACCATTAAATAAAGTAACACCAATTTTATTAGTATTCTACTGCTGTGTAATAAAATGCCAGAAATTCATCAGTTGAAAACATCATCTAAATGCTCGTATTCATAGAAACACTATTCAAAATAGCCAAAAGATAGAAGCAAGCAATATAATCCATTAAAGGATGGATGGATGAACAAAATGCAGTGTATATATATATACACACAATGAAATAGTATTTATCTGGCACATGCTACAGCATGGGTGAACCTTGAGAAAATGATGCCAAGTGAAATAAGTCACAAAAAAATATTCTGTATGGTTGGACTTCTATGCAGGATCTACAAAGGTCACATTCAGAAAGAAGAATGTGAAATAGAAAGTAGAATGATAGATGCTAGGAGCTTCAGGGAGGTGGGAACGGGGAGTATTATTTAATGGATATAGAGCTTCAGTTATACAAGATTAAACAGTTCTGGAGATTTATTCTACGTGTGTGTGTGCTAGTCACTCAGTCAGGTTCAACTCTTTGTGACCCCACGGACTAGAGCCTGCAAGGCTCCTAACTGTGTAACTAATACAGTTACATCTAACATATAACTAACCAACTATATATAACTAACATATACTGGATATAACTACATATAACTACATATACTAGCTAACATCTACATATAACTAACAAAATTACATCACAGAGTTGGACACTACTTAGTGACTGAACAACAAATATATATGTGTGTATATATTTAATATTATTGAACAATATCCTTAAAATGGTTAAGATGGTAAATTTTATTTTATGTGATTTAAAAATAATTTGAAAAATTTCAATCAAATAATTTTTAGAAATGATAAAAAAGAAAAAACCACCACATGCCCCCACCTTTAGAAAACCACTAGCTTTCCGTGAGGGTGGAGCAATTAATTATGCCTAGTAATCTTCTCTTTCACTTTACTCTCTTATTATGGCCAGAGTGAATGTCATTTCAGAACTAGAGGAACATAAGATAGAAGTCATGTATTAAAAGAGTAGAAGATTCGATCTCATGAAAATTACACAGGTTGATGTATCACATGACACCAAAAGCCAGAAGGCAAATCCAAAAGAAATCTAAAGGACTAACAGACATTAAAAAAAATTTTGAATGCCTTACTTCAAGAGAAATTCAAATAAAAATAACATATTTTTATCTACCAGATTAGCAAAATTAAAAGATTGTTATCTTCAAGGTTGATGAATATTGGTGAATCAACAGTGTTGGCTGTTACTGGACTTGTCAACAAGTGAATTATTTTGTAAGGTAATTGGGCAGTTACCTGTTACAGTTTTAAATGGGCATATGATTTGGTCCAGTTGTACTTCTTCAATTGTATCCAAAAGAAATACTATTATATATGTCCTAAATTCTTTTTAATGATATTCACTGACAAAATGTTTATGATAAATAAATTCTGTACAGAGTGGAAGTCCATCAATGAAGGGGTAGTTGAGGAGGGGAGTGTAGGTGGGAGGTTTGGTCCAATAAGTTACAGTATATTCCCTTTCCATGTAATCCTATACTGAATTTAAGATGAATGAGGTGCCTCTTTGTATTGTGAACTAGAGAGATCTCTATAACACTTAGAAGAAAGTGAAATCAAAGAATAACTTTTAATTTGGTCCCTTTTAAAATGTATATGTGTATATAAATTTGCATATAAATTTATAAAACAAATCAACCTCAATCCAGTAACAGTGTTTACTTCCATGGAAGAAACTAGGCATTGAGGTGATGGTAAGGAAGGCTTTCAAACTTACTTCTAAATATATATACTTTGTATTGTTTACTATGAGTGTTCATTTACTATTATTGCATCTGTGTATTACTTGCATGCAAAAAATTAAAAAAACAATAGAAATATGTATTTTTTCCTTTTGAAATTATTTTATTGAAATATAGTTGATTTACAATATTATGTTAGTTTCAGGTATACAGCATAGTAATTCAATGTTTTTTGTAGATTACATTCCATTAAGATTATTATAAAATACTGGCTGTATTCCCTGAGTATACAATATATCGTTGTATCTTAACAGATTTTATACATAATAGTTTGTACCTCCTAATCTTCTACCCTTTTCTTTTCCCTCCCCACTTCCCTTTCCCCGCTGGTAGTCACTAGTTTGATCTCTATATTTGTGACTGTTTCTCTTTTGTTATACATATTTATGTGTTTTATTTTTTCAGATTCCACAAGTAAGTTATAGCATGCATTTGTTTTTCTCTGTCTGATTTATTTCACTAAACTCAATACCCTCAAAGTCCATCCTTGTTGTTTCAAATGGAAAAAAAATTATTTGTTTTTATGGCTAATATTTCATTGTATGGCTAATATCTCATCCCATCTTCTTTATCCATTTATCTGTTGATGGATACTTAGGTTGGTTCTGTGTCTCCGCTACTGTAAATAGTGTTTCAATGAATGTTGGGGTGCATGTAACCTTTTGAAATAGTATTATTTTTCTTCCGGTATAAGCACACAAGTGAGATAACTTGATCATACATTGGTTCTAATTTTAGTTTCTTGCGAGACCTCCACACTGTTCTCCACAGTGTCCAATTTACATTCCCAATAGTGTCAGAGGGTTCCCTTTTCTCCACTTCCTCAGCAGCATTTATCTGTAGGCTTTTTGATCATAGACATTATATATGTAAATATATGCAATTAATGCAAATTTAATATATAACTAATATATATATAATTATCTATATATAATTTTAGCATTTATTTCAGCTGTGCTAGGTCTTTGTTGCCTTGTGGGCTTCTCCCTAGTCGAGGAAAGCCAGGGCTCCTCTCTCGCTGCAGTGAACAGACTTCTCATTGCGGTGGCTTCTTTTGTTGCAGAGATCAGACTGTACATTGTACAGGGTTCAGGAGTTGCAGCATATGATCTCAGTAGCTGTGGCTCCCCAACTCTGGGGCACAGACTCAACAGTGTGCATGGGCTTAGTTGTTCCAAGGCATTTGGGATCTTCCTGGATCAGAGTTCAAACTCATGTCTCTGTCTCAGATTATTTAGCACTGAGCCACCAGGGAAGTCCTTTGATAGACATTCTGATAAGTGAGGTGACACCTCATTGTAGTTTTATTTGAATTTCTCTGATTATTAGCAATGTTGAACCTCTTTTCTTTTCTTTTTCCATTTATTTTTATTAGTTGGAGGCTAATTACTTTACAATATTGTAGTGGTTTTTGTCATACATTAACATGAATCAGCCATGGATTTACATGTATTCCCCATCCCGATCCCCCCTCCCACCTCCCTCTCCAATTGATCCATCTGGGTCTTCCCAGTGCACCAGGCCCGAGCACTTGTCTCATGCATCCAACCTGGGCTGGTGATCTGTTTCATCCTAGATAATATACACGTTTCGATGCTGTTCTCTCGAAACATCCCACCCTCGCCTTCTCCCACAGAGTCCAAAATTCTGTTCTGTACATCTGTGTCTCTTTTTCTGTTTTGCTTATTGGGTTATCATTACCATCTTTATAAATTCCATATATATGCGTTAGTATACTGTATTGGTCTTTATCTTTCCGGCTTACTTCACTCTATATAATGGGCTCCATCTCATTAGAACTGATTCAAATGAATTCTTTTTAATGGCTGAGTAATATTCCATGGTGTATATGTACCACAGCTTCCTTATCCATTCATCTGCTGATGGGCATCTAGGTTACTTCCATGTCCTGGCTATTATAAACAGTGCTGCGATGAACACTGGGGTGCACGTGTCTCTTTCAGATCTAGTTTCCTCGGTGTATATGCCCAGGAGTGGTATTGCTGCCTCATCTTTTCATGTGCATGTTGGACATTTGTTTATCTTCTTTGGAAAAATGTCTGTCTAAACCTTCTGCTCATTTTTTAATCAGGTTGTTTTTCTAACATTGAGACACATAAGTTGCTAATATATTTAGGGCATTAAATGGTTATTTGTTTGTTGTTGTTGTTGTTCAGTTGCCAAGTCATGTCTAACTCTTTTTGACCCCATGAAGTGTAGCACGCCAGGCCTCTCTGTCCCTCATCATTTCCTAGAGTTTGCCCAAGTTCATGTCCATTGAATTGGTTATGCCATCAACCATCTCATCCTCTTCTTCTGCTTCAATCTTTCTCAGTTTTAGGGTCTTTCCCAATGAGTCAGCTCTTTGCATCAGGTGGCCAAATTATTGGAGCTTCAGCTTCATCGTCAGTCCTTCTAAGGAGTATTCAGAGTTGATTTCCTTTAGGATTGACTTGTTTGATCCCTTTGCTGTCCAATGGACTCTCAAGAGTCTTCTCCAGGACCCCAGTTTAAAAGCATCTATTCTTCAGCACTCTGCCTTCTTTACCAGCCCCCCGGGTGGTGCTTGTGGAAAAGAACATGCCTGCCAATGCAAGAGACATAAGAGACTAGGGTTTGGTCCCCAGGTCAGGAAGATCTCCTGGAGAAGGAAATAGCGACCCACTCTAGTATTCTTGCCTGGAAAATCCCATGGACAGAGGAGCCTGGCAGGCTACAGTCTGCAGCGTTGCAAAGAGTAGGATGTGACTGCAGTGACTTAGCATGCACTGCCTTCCTTATGGTCCAGTTCTCAGAACCGTACATGACTACTGGAAAAACCATAGGATTGACTATACAGACCATTGCTGGCAAAGTGATATCTTTGCTATTTAATACACTGTCTTGGTTTGTCATAGCATTCCTCCCAAAAGTTCATCTTCTAATTCCATGGCTGCAGTCGCCACCTGCAGTGATTTTGGAGCGCAGGAAGAGGAAATCTGTCATTGCTTCCATCTCTTCCCCTTATATTTGCAATAAAACGTTGGCACCAGATGCTGTGATCTTTGTTTGTTTGTTTTTTTAAATATTGAGGTTTAAGTCAACTTTTTCACTCCCCTCTTTCACCTTCATCAAGAGGCTCTCGAGTTCCTTTTCACTTTCTGCCATTACAGTGGTATCATAGTGGTATCATCTGCATACTGAGGTTGCTGATATTTCTCCTGGCAATCTAGATTCCAGCTTGTAACTCATCCAGCCCAGCATTTTGCATGATGTGCTCTGCATGGAAGTTAAATAGACAGAGTGACAATGGACAGCCTTAGCGTACTCCTTTCTCAATGTTATACCAGTCAGTTGTTCCATATAAGGTCCTCACTGTTGCCTTTTGACCTGCATGCAGGGTTCTTAGGAGGCAGGTAAGATGGTCTGGAATTCCCATCTCTTTAAGAGTTTTCCACAGTTTGTTGTGATCCACAAAAAGGCATTAGCATAGTCAATGAAACAGGGATAGATGTTTTTCTCGAATTCCCTTGCTTTCTTTATAATCCACTGACTGTTGGCAATTTGATCCCTGGTTCCTCTGCCTTTTCTAAACCCACATTGCACCTCTGAAAGTTCTCCATTCTAGTACTGCTGAAGCCTAGCTTGAAGGATTTTGAGCATAAACATACTAGCATAGGAAGTGAGTGCAATTGTCCAGTAGTTTGAGCATTCTTTAATACTGCCTTTCTTGGGAACTGGGATGAAGATTGACCTTTTCCAGTCCTATGGCCACTGTTGAGTTTTCCAAACTTGCTGACATATTGAGTGCAGCACTTTAATAACATCACCTTTTAGGATTTCAAATAGCTCTACTGGAATTTCATTGCCTCCACTAGCTTTGCTGACAGCAGTGCTTCCCTAAGGCTCACTTCATACTCCAGAACGTCTCACTCTGGCTAAATGACAACACCATTGTGGTTATCTGGGTCAATAAGATTTTTTTTGCACAGTTCTTATGTGTATTCTTGCCATCTCTTCTTGATCCCTTCTCCTTCTACTAGGTCTTTACCATTTCTGTCCTTTATTGTGCCCATCTTTGCATGGCATGTTCCTTTGATATCTCCAATGTTCTTGAAGAGATCTCTAGTCTTTCCCCTTCTGTTGTTTCCCTCTATTTCTTTGCACTGTTCATTGAAGAAGGACTTCTTTTCTCTCTTAGCTATCCTCTGCAACTCTGCATTTAGTTGGGTGTACCTTTCCCTTTCTCTCTTGCTTTTTGCTTCTCTTTCCTCAGTTGTTTGTAAAGACTCTTCAGATAACCACTTTGCCTTCTTGCATTTCTTTTTCTTTGATGGTTTTGGTCTTTGGCTCCTGTACAATATTATGAACTTCTGTCCTTAATTCTTCAGGTGCTCTGTTTACCAGATCTAATCCCTTGAATCTATTCACCACCTCCACTGTATAATCATAAGGGATTTGATTTAGATCATGTGTAACTGGTCAAGTGGTTTTCCCTACTTTCTTTAGCTTAAGCCTGAATTTTGCTGTAAGGAGCTGATAATCTGAGCCACAGTCATCTCCAGGTCTTGTTTTTGCTGACTGTATAGAGTTTCTCCATCTTTGGCTGCAAAGAATATAATCAATCTGATTTCAGTATTGACCATTTGATGATGTACATGTGTAAATCATCTCGTGTTGTTGGGAAAGAATGGTTTGCTATGACCAGTGCATTCTCTTGACAGAATTCTGTTAGCCTTTGTCCTGCTTCATTTTGTACTCCAAGGTCAAACTTGCCTGTTATCCCGGGTATCTCTTGAATTCCAACTTTTGAGTTCCAATCCCATATGGTGAATAGGACATCTTTTTTGGTGTTAGTTCAAGAAGGTCTTTTAGGTCTTCATAGAACTGATCAACTTCAACTTCTTCAGCATGACTGGTTGGGGCACAGACTTGGATTACTGTGATATTGAATGGTTTGCCTTGGAAATAAACAGAGATCATTCTGTCATTTTTGAGATTACACCCAAGTACTACATTTCAGACTCTTTTGTAGATTATGAGGGCTACTCCATTTCTTCAAAAAGATTCTTAGTCTTACCATTTGCAGATATTTTCTCCCATTCAGGAGGTTGTTTTTCTTTGTTTCCAATTTATGCCTTCCTATGAAAAAGCTGTTAAGCTTAATTTTGCCCCTTATTTATTTTTGCTTTTGTTACTTATGCCTTAGGAGACAGATCTAAAAAATATTGCTATGATTTATGTCAACGAGTTTTCCGCATATGTTTTCTTCTAGAAACTTTATGATTTTCAATCTTTCATTAAGCCTTTGATCCATTTTGAGTTTGTGTATTTGGTGTAAGAAAATATTCTAATTTCACTCTTTTACATGTAGCTGTCCAGTTTTCACACTACCGCATATTGAAGAGCCTTCTCTCCACTATACGGTCTTGCCTCTTTGTTATACATTAAGTCACCATGTGTGCATGGGTTATTTGGGGGGGTCTCTATTCCGCCCCATTTATTTACATGCCTGTATTTGTGCCATTACCATACTACTTTGTTACTACAGCTTTGTAATACAGTGTAAAATCTTGGTGCATGATACCTCCAACTTCATTCTTTTTTCTCAAGATTTCTTTGATTTGGAGTCTTTGTGGTTTCATGTAAATTTTAAAATTATTTGCTCTATTTCTGTGAAAAACTCATGGGTATTTTGATAGAGATTGCATTAAATATGTGGATTGCTTTGGGTAACATGCATGTTAACAGTATTAATTTTCCAACTCAAGAACATGATGTATCTTTTCTTTGTATCATCAATCATTTACAGTTTTCAGATTATAGGTCATTTCACCTTAGTTAAATGTATTCTTACATATTTTACTGTTTGATATGATTTTAAACATGATTGTTTTCTTGCTTTCTCTTTTTTATCATTGATTATTAGTGTATAGGAAAGCAACAGATTTCTGTATGTTAATCTTTTATCTTGAACCTTATCTGAATCCATTTATTCTATTAGTTTTTTGATGGAGATTTTAGGGTCTTTAATGTATATTATCAGGTGGCTCAGTGGTAAAGAATCCACCTGCCAAGCAGGAGACATGGGTTTGATCCCTGGGTCAGGAAGATCCCCTGGAGAAGAAAATGGCAACCCACTTCAGTATTCTTACCTAGAGAATCCCATGGATAGAGAAGCATGGCAGGGTATAGTTCATGGGGTTGCAGAGTCAGACATGACTTAGCAACTAAATAGCAATCATCGGCATGTTTATTTTCATGTCATTTGCAAACAGTGACAATTTTACAGCTTCCCTTGCAAGTTGAATGTCGTTATTTATTTTTCTTGTCTGACCTCTATGACTAGGACCTCATTATTATGTTAAATAGAAGTAGTAAAGGGGGGCATACTGTCTTGTTTCTGATTTTAAAGGAGAAGCTTTCCCCCACTGAGTATGATGGTAGCTATTTCTGTGTCATAATTGGCCTTTATTATGTTTTTCCAGTGGTCATGTATGGATGTGAGAGTTGGACTGTGAAGAAAGCTGAGCACTGAAAAATTTATGCTTTTGAACTGTGGTGTTGGAGAAGACTCTTGAGAGTCCCTTGGACTGCAAGGAGATCCAACCAGTCCATCCTAAAGGAGATCAGTCCTTGGTGTTCATTGGAGGGACTGATGCAGAAGCTGAAACTCCAATACTTTGGCCACCTGATGTGAAGAGTTGACTCACTCTTCACATCACTCACAGCATCAGGAGGGATTGGGGGCAGGAGAAGAAGGGGACGACAGAGGATGAGATGCCTGGATGGCATCACAGGCTCAATGGACATAGGTTTAGGTGGACTCTGGGAGTTGGTGATGGACAGGGAGGCCTGGCGTGCTGCGATTCATGGAGTCACAAAGAGTCAGACACGACTGAGTGACTGAACAGAACTGAACTGATGTTAAGATATTTCCTTTAACGCCCCTTTTATTAAGATTTTTTTTTATTATAAAAGCATGCTAAATCTTGACAGCTGTTTTTTCTGCATCTGTTGATATGATCCTGTGGTTTTCATCCTTTATTTTTTTTTAACATGGTAGTTGACATTGTTTGGTTTGTGGATGCTGAAACATCCTTGTTTCCTTGGAATAAAACCCACTTGATCATGGTTTATACTCATTTTTTTATGTTATTGAATTTGGTTTACTAGTATTTTGTTGATGATTTTTATATCTATATTCATCAGATATATTGGCCTATAATTTTCTTTCTTCGGAGTCCTTGGTTTTCATCTCAGGGTTATGGTGGCCTCATAGAATAAATTAAGAGATGTTCCTTTATATTCAATTTATAAAATAATTCAAAAAGATAGGTATTAGCTCAGAATGTCCCTGTGAAGCCATCTAGTCCTGGACTTTTGTTGCAGGGAGTATTTTGATTACATATTCAATTTCACTACTATTGATCAATTTGTTCATATTTTTTTATTACTTACTGATCTAGTATTGGGAGATTGTATGTTTCCAGATATTTATCTTTTTTTTTTTTTCTAGATTGTCCCATTTCTTGGTGTATAACTGTGCATAGTATTCTCTTGGGAATTTCTGCATCTCTGTGGTATGGGTTGTTATTTCTCCTATTTCAATTATTATTTTATTTTTGGGGGTCCTTTTTTTCTTTTTTGCAGATGATGACTGCCATGAAATTAAAAGATGCTTGCTCCTTGGAAGAAAAGCAATGACAAACCTAGACAGCATATTACAAATGCAGAGACATTACTTTGCTGACAAAGGTCTGTAGAGTCAAAGCTATGATTTTTCCAGTAGTCATGTATGGACTTGAGAGTTGCACCATAAAGAAGGTTGAGGACTGAAGAATTGATGCTTTTGAACTGTGGTGCTGGAGAAGACTCTTGAGAGTCCCTTGAACTGCAAGCAGATCAAACCTGTCAATCTTAAAGGAAATCAACCCTGAATATTCATTGGAAGGACTGATCCTGAAGTTGAAGCTCCAATACTTTGGCTACCTGATACGAAAAGCTGACTCATTAGAAAAGACCCAGATGCTGGGAAAGATTGAAGGCAGGAGGAGAATGGGATGACAGAGGGCAAAGTGGTTGGATGGCCTCACTGACTCAATGGACATAAGCTTGTGCAAGCTTCTGGAGATGGTGAAGGACAGGGAAGCCTGACGGGCTGCAGTCCATGGGGTCAAAAAGAATCAGAAATGACTGAGTCACTGAACAACAACTCTTCTTGGTGAGCCTGGATGAAGACATATATTTTTATCATTTTCAAAACCAACTCTTGCTTTCATAGATCTTTTATATTATTTTGCCTGTATTTCCTCTGTGATTTTATTTTTCCTTCCTCATGGTGATTTTGGATTTGTTTAATCTTCTTTAGAATTCATATAGATGGTAAGTAAGGATATTTGAGATTTTTCTTCTTTCTTTAGGTAGATCCATATTGTCATAAATTTCCCTCTTAGAATTGCTTTTGCTGTATTCTATAGAGTTTGGGATTTTTTTTACTTTCACTTGTCTCAAGGTGGTTTTCTGATTTACCCTTTGCTTTCTTCATTGACCCTCTGTTTTTTCTGTTTGTCTGCTTGTTTTTTACTCTCATATCATTTAGTCTCCATTGTTGTATAGCTGGTCAATCATCTCCAACTCTTTGCGACCCCATGGACTGCAGCATGTCGGGCTTCCCTATCCCTCACAATCTCCCAGAGCTTGCACAAACCTGTGTCCACTGAGTCAATGATGCCATCCAACCATCTTATCCTCTGTCATCCACTTCTCCTGCCTTCAATCTTTCCCAGCATCAGGGTCTTTTCTAATGAGTCAGCTCTTTGCATCACGTGGCCAAAGTATTGGAGTTTCAGCTTCAGCTTCAGTCCCTTCAATGAATATTCAGGGTTGATTTCCTTTAAGATTGACTGGTTTGATTTTCTTGCAGTCCAAGGGACTCTCTAGAGTCTTCTCCAACACCACAGTTCAAAATATAAATTCTTTGGTGCTCAGCCTACCTTATGGTCCAACTCTCATCTGAATACTGAAAAAACTATAACTTTGACTATATGGACCATTGTTGGTAAAACAATATCTCTTATTTGTAATATGTTATCTAGGTTGGTCATAGCTTTTCTCCCAAGAAGCAAAGTGTTTCTTAATTTCATGGCTGTAATCACCATCTGCCATGATTTTGCAGCCTAAGAAAATAAAGTCTGTCCCTGTTTCTATTATTTCCCCAACTATTTGCCATGAAGTGATAGGGCTGGATGCCATGATCTTCACTTTTTGAATGTTGACTTTTGAGCCAACTTTCTCACTCTCCTCTTTCACTTTCATCAAGAGACTCTTTTGTTCTTCTTTGCTTCCTGACATAAGGGTGGTGTCATCTGCATATCTGAGTTTATTGATATTTCTCCCAGGAATCTTGATTCCAGCTTGTGCTTCATCTAGCCTGGCATTTTGTGTGATGTAAGCTACATAAAATTCAAATCCTAAAAGATGATGCTGTGAAAGTGCTGTACACAATATGCCAGAAAATTTGGAAAACTCAGCAGTGGCCACAGCACTGGAAAATGTCATTTTTCATTCCAATCCCAAAGAAAGGCAAGCCCAAAGAATGCTCAAACTACGCACAATTGCACTCATCTCACACACTAGTAAAGTAATGCTCAAAATTCTCCGAGCCAGGCTTCAGCAATACGTGAACTATGAATTTCCAGATGTTCAAGCTGGTTTTAGAAATGGCAGAGGAACCAGAGATCAAATTGCCAACATCCGTTGGATCATCGAAAAAGCAAGAGAGTTACAGAAAAACATATATTTCTGCTTTATTATTTATTATTATTATTCATTACTATGCCAAAGCCTTTCACTGTGTGGATCAAAATAAACTGTGGAAAATTCTGAAAGAGATGGGCATACCAGACCACTTGACTTGCCTCTTGAAAAACCTGTATGCAGGTCAGGAAGCAACATTTAGAACTGGATATGGACCAACAGACTGGTTCCAAATAGGAAAAGGAGTACATCAAATCTGTATATTGTCACCCTGCTTATTTAACTTATATGCAGAGTACATCATGAGAAACGCTGGGCTGGAAGAAGCACAATCTGGAATCAAGATTGCCAGGAGAAATATCAATAATCTCAGATATGCAGATGACACCAGCCTCATGGCAGAAAGTGAAGAGGAACTAAAAAGCCTCTTGATGAAAGTGAAAGAGGAGAGTGGAAAAGTTGGCTTAAACTTCAACATTCAGAAAACTAAGATCATGGTATCTGGTCCCATCACTTCATGGGAAATAGATGGGGAAACAGTGGAAACAGTGTCAGACTTTATTTTGGGGGGCTCCAAAATCACTGCAGATGGTGATTGCAGCCATGAAATTAAAAGACACTTACTCCTTGGAAGGAAAGTGATGATCAACCTAGATAGCATATTAAAAGGCAGAGACATTTCTTTGCCAACAAAGCTCCGTCTAGTCAAGGCTATGGTTTATCCAGTAGTCATGTACGAATGTGAGAGTTGGACTGTGAAGAAAGCTGAGTGCTGAAGAATTGATGCTTTTTGTTTGTTTGTTTGTTTGTTTGTTTTTCCATTTATTCTTATGAGTTGGAGGCTAATTACTTTACAATATTGTAGTGGTTTTTGCCATACATCAACATGAATCAGCCATGGATTTACATGTATTCCCCATCCCGACCCCCCCTCCCTCTTCCCTCCCCACCCCATCCCTCTGGGTCTTCCCAGTCCACCAGCCCCGAGCACTTGTCTCATGCATCCAACCTGGGCTAGTGATCTGTTTCACCCTTGATAGTATACATGTTTTGATGCTGTTCTCTCGAAACATCCCACCCTCACCTTCTCCCACAGAGTCCAAAAGTCTGTTCTGTACATCTGTGTCTCTTTTTCTGTTTTGCATATAGGGTTATCATTACCATCTTTCTAAATTCCATATATATGCGTTAGTATACTGTATTGGTCTTTATCTTTCTGGCTTACTTCACTCTGTATAATGGGCTCCAGTTTCATCCATCTCATTAGGACTCATTCAAATGAATTCTTTTTAATGTCTGAGTAAACCCTATAAAACACTGATGAAAGAAATCAAAGAGGACACAAACAGATGGAGAAATATACCATGTTCATGGATTGGAAGAAGCAATATTATCAAAATGACTATACTACCCAAAGCAATCTATAGATTCAATGCAATCCCTATCAAGCTACCAACAGTATTTTTCACAGAACTAGACCAAATAATTTCACAATTTGTATGGAAATACAGAAAACTTCGAATAGCCAAAGTACTCTAGAGAAAGAAGAATGGAACTGGAGGAATCAACCTGCCTGACTTCAGACTATACTACAAAGCCACAGTCATCAAGACAGTGCGGTACTGGCACAAAGACAGAAATCTATGACAGAAATATAGATCAAAGGAACAGAATAGAAAGCCCAGAGATAAATCCACGCACCTATGGACAACTTATCTTTGACAAAGGTGGCAAGGATATACAATGGAAAAAAGACAACCTCTTTAACAAGTGGTGCTGGGAAAACTGGTCAACCACTTGTAAAAGAATGAAACTAGAACACTTTCTAACACCACACACAAAAATAAACTCAAAGTGGATTAAAGATCTAAATGTAAGACCAGAAATTATAAAACTCCTAGAGGAGAACATAGGCAAAACACTCTCTGACATAAATCACAGCAGGATCCTCTATGACCCACCTCCCAGAATATTGGAAATAGAAGCAAAAATAAACAAATGGGACCTAATGAAACTTAAAAGCTTTTGCACAACAAAGGAAACTATGAGCAAGGTGAAAAGACAGCCCTCAGAATGGGAGAAAATAATAGCAAACAAAGCAACAGACAAAGGTTTAATCTCAAAAATATACAAGCAACTCCTGCAGCTCAATTCCAGAAAAATAAATGACCCAATCAAAAAATGGGCCAAAAAACTGAACAGACATTTCTCCAAAGAAGACATACAGATGGCTAAGAAACACATGAAAAGATGCTCAACATCACTCATTATCAGAGAAATGCAAATCAAAACCACAATGAGGTACCATTACACGCCAGTCAGGATGGCTGCTCTCCAAATGTCTACAAGCAATAAATGCTGGAGAAGGTGTGGAGAAAAGGGAACCCTCCCACACTGTTGGTGGGAATGCAAACTAGTACAGCCGCTATGGAGAACAGTGTGGAGATTTCTTAAAAAACTGGAAATAGAACTGCCATATGACCCAGCAATCCCACTTCTGGGCATACACACCAAGGAAACCAGATCAGAAAGAGACACATGCACCCCAATGTTCATCACAGCACTGTTTATAATAGCCAGGACATGGAAGCAACCTAGATGCCCATCAGCAGACGAATGGATAAGGAAGCTGTGGTACATATATACCATGGAATATTACTCAGAATTGATGCTTTTGAACTGTCGTATTGGAGAAGACTCTTGAGAGTCCCTTGGACTGCAAGGAGATCCAACCAGTCCATCCTAAAGGAGATCAGTCCTGGGTGTTCATTGGAAGGACTGATGCTGAAGCTGAAACTCCAATACTTTGGCCACCTCATGGGAAGAGTTGACTCATTGGAAAAGACCCTGATGCTGGGAGGGATTGGGGGCAGGAGAAGAAGGGGACGACAGAGGATGAGATGGCTGGATGGCATCACCGACTCGATGGGCATGAGTTTGAGTAAACGCCAAGAGTTGGTGATGGACAGGGAGGCCTGTCATGCTGCAATTCATGGGGTCACAAAGAGTCAGATATGACTGAGGGACTGAACTGAACTGAACCTACATAGAAGTTAAATAAGCAGGGTGACAATTTACAGGCTTGACATACTCCTTTCCCAATTTGGAACAAGTCCATTGTTTCATGTCCAGTTCTATCTGTTGCTTCTTCATATGTCTACAGTTTCTCAGGAGGCAGGTAAGATGGTCTGGTATTTCTGTGTCGCTAAGAGTTTTGCACAGTTTGTTGTGATCCACACAGTCAAAGGCTTTAGCGTAGTCAATGAAGCAGTAGTAGATGTTTTTCTGAAATTCTCTTGCTTTTCCTGTGATCCAATGGATGTTGGCAATTTGATCTCTGGTTCCTCTTTGTTTTCTAAATCTGGCTTGAACAGCTGGAATTTCTTGGTTCATGTACTTTTGAAACCTAACTTGAGGAATTTTGAGCATTAATTTGCTAGCGTGTAAGATGAGTGCAATTGTGCAGCAGTCTGATTATTCTTTGGCATTGCCTTTTTTTGGGGATTGGAATGAAAACTGACCTTTTCCAGCCCTGTGGCCACTGCTGAGTTTTCCAAATTTGCTGGCATATTGAGTGCAGCAGTTTCACAACATCATCTTTTAGGATTTGAAATAGCTTAACTGGAATTCCATCACCTCCACTAGCTTTGTTCACAGTGATGTTCCTAAGGCCCACTTGACTTCACATTCCAGAATGTCTGGCTGTAGTTTAGTGATCACACCATCGTGATTATCTGGGTCATGCAGATCTTTTTTGTATAGATCTTCTGTGTATTCTTCCCTTCTCTTCATGATATCTTCTGTTTCTGTTAGGTCCATACTATTTCTGTCCTTTACTGAGCCCATCTTTGAATGAAGTGTTGCCTTGGTATCTCCATTTTCTTGAAGAGATGATCTCTAGCCTTTCCCTTTCTGTTGTTTTTCTCTATTTCTTTGCATTGATCACTGAGGAAGGTTTCCTTATCTCTCTTTGCTATTGTTTGGAACTCTGCATTCAAATGGGTATATCTTTCCTTTTCTCCCCTGTATGTTGCTTCTCTTCTTTTCTCAGCTATTTGGAAGGCCTTCTCAGACAGCCATTTTGCCTGTTTGCATTTCTTTTTCTTGGAGATTATCTTGATCACTGCCCCCTGTATAATGTCATGAATTTCTGTCCATAGCTCTTCAGGCACTCTGTGTATCAGATCTAATTCCTTGAATCTATTTCTCACTTCCACTGTATAATTGTAAGGGATTTGATCTAGATCATACCTGAATGGCCTAGTGGTTTTCCCTCCTTTTTTCAATTTAAGTCTGAATTTGGCAATAAGGAGGGCATGATCTGAGTCACAGTCATCTTAGTCTCCATGTATTTGTGTTTTTCCCATTTTGCTTCCTGTTACTGATGTCCATTTTTTAGCATGCTGTTGAAAAAATGCTCAGTATAGTTTCTATCATTTTAAATTTGTTATGAATTGTTTTTGTGACTAAGCATGTTATCCATTATGGAGAAAGCTCCATGTGCACTTGAAAAGGTCATGCATTCTGCTACTTTTGGATGGAATATCTTGTAGATATTTATAAAGTATGATTTACGTCTGCTTTTTTAAAACTAATAGTCATTTAATTACAAACACATTCTTAAAAGACCAAGTTTTTTTAAATTTAATTTCCCCATGTTTTGTTTTGGTTGTCATATTTTACATCTTCATTTCTATTCTTTGTTTTATTGTAGTTATAATTGATATTACAGTTTTCTTTTAACTTTTGTACTAGCTTATTTTAATGGTTTATCCACAGGCTTTACTATGGTTTGCTGTTTCTAGTGGGTTTTTTTCCTTTCCTATAGATTCTTACTTCTTATTTTACCATTTTTTGTTTGTTTGTTTTCACTTAGCAAAGATCCTTTAACATTTCTTTTAGGGTAGTTTTAGTATTGATGAACTTTTAGTTATTGCCTGTCTGAGAAATTCTTTCTCTCTCTTCTCTTCTGAATGATAATCTTGTTGGGATAGAGAATCCATTGTTGTAGGTTTTCCCCTTTTAGTACTTTAATATGTAAGGCCACTCTTTCTGGCCTGCAAACTTCCTGCAGATAATTCAGCTCATAGTATTATGAGGGTTCTCCTGTAGGTAAGGGCTTCCCTGGTGGCTCAGCAGTAAAGGATCCACCTGCCAATGCAGGAACTGCAGGAGATGCACAAGTAATCCCCGGGTGGGGAAGATCCCCTGGAGGAGAAAATGGCACCCACTCCAGTCTTCTTGCCTGGAGGATTCCAAAAACAGAGGAACCTCATGGAGTTGCATAGAGAAGGACATGACTGAGTGACTGACACTTTCACAGGCAATCTGGAAGCACCACTTTGTCTTCTGCAAGCACCCCAAGTAAACTGTCTGCTAGTAAAGGGCAAACCTGAGCACATCAGATCCGCCCAAGATAATCTCCCATTCTCATAACCAGCTGTGTCGTGTAACAAAATCCACAGACGACAGGAGTGCAGTCCATCATGTTCAGTCTTAGGGTTATGCTGTCTCTGTATACCACAAATCTGTTGCACTATTTCCCTCTCCACACAGAGTGGACACGAGAGATGCCAGCTAGTTGGGTTTTGAATGTGTCTAATAAAGTCCAGAAACCTTGGAAAAAGTCAGACATACAAGGGGAAGGAGGTGTTACTGCTGTGACAACATGCCTCCCACCAAGGATTATGGCCAAGAACACAGCCCAGAGAGTCAGTGTTATTCTAGAGATATTTAAAAAGCCTTAACCATGAGCAGAAATCATGAGTTTTAAATTAGTTTCCTTCTGTCCCATCTGAAAAGCGTGTTCTTCAAGATAACTATTAGAACATCCCTGCTGTTTTTGCCAGCACTCTTTCTGATTTCCTGTTGGCCTCCTGACTCACAACCTCAACACTGGCTTTTCCTAAGCATAGAATGGTCTTCCTCCAGAAGTCTAATAAAATGGGAAGCTCATGACATTTTTAAGAGTATATATACTAATTATTATTGACTAGGCAACTCTTCAGGCTTGCAGTGAATGAAGAATGCTTAATGAAAAATAATTTATATATTTTACAAATGTATGAATATATATATGTTTATTTTACAATACTCCAGAGTGTCCATTTTACTCCAGGACTTCAGAATGTATATTTTACAACACTCCAGAGTATTATAACAACCTTTAGAAACTGAGTCACCCTAGTTCATAAGTTCAAAATATTTTTCTTACCTCTTAGTATCTCTGAAGTAAGAAAAATTACTTCAACCCATATTTGCTCACTTGCTTGCTTATTTCACAAATCCTGTTTGCCAGACAATAGTAAAGAGAGCTATTAATTACACACAAATTGGCCATAGCTGTTCATACTAGTATAACTTCAATTAATTTATGTGCACAATATATAAAAAGTCTGACTTCTCAAGGGGAGCAACTTCACTAGCATAACAGAACTTTTCAAAGAAACATAAAAGGGTAGAGATTTCCTTCATATGAGAGCAAGATTTTTTTTTCAGAGCTCAGGGAATATGAAAAAGAAATGAGGCTGGTTAAAATTCATTTCTGACCAGACTTCTAAGAAACCTATTTAACCCAGCAAGTGTCTTAATTCTTGATTGCTGCATGAAAAACATATCTGAACAATTAAAAGAATATTCTTGCCAAAAATAGAGAGATTTGGTTGTCATGCATTGTTCCTTAAGTGGGCAACCACTAACACAGCACTGTTGTGCATAAAACAAAGAAAACATCTCAAACTCAAAAAGGTATTCAGAAGAATTGATTCTAAAAGTGAATGTATTCTAGGAATAACTTAACCATATTATTTTGTGCACTTAACATCTTATACCTGCTAATATTCATAGTCAAATAAAGCTTTTTAGAGCTTAGAATCCAAATAACCTGCTAAGTAACATGTATCTGCTTGCTGTAGAGTTAATTTTGGTTTAGGCTGTAGCTCTATAAAAACATAGTCAAAGAACTGAACTCAGAGCTACAGAATATACAGCATCATAGTATCAATTTAATAAACTACTAATAGGGGTACTCTTTTGTATCTAATTTTATAATCTGAGTTTTTACAATTTGTGTTTAGTGTTTTATTTATTTATTTTATTTTATTTGGAGGCTAATTACTTTACAATATTGTAATGTAATACTTTACAATATTGTAATGTAATACTTTACAATAATGTAATGTAATGTATGGTTTTTGCCATACCTCGACATGAATCAGCCATGGGTGCACATGTGTCCCCCATCCCAAACACCCTCTCCCACCTCCCTCCCCATACCATCACTCTGGGTTGTCCCAGTGCACCGGCTTTGAGTGCCCTGTTTCATGCATTAAACTTGGACTGGTGATCTATTTCACATGTGGTCATATACATGTTTCAATGCTATTCTCTCAAATCATCCCACCCTCGCCTTCTCCCACAGAGTCCAAAAGCCTGTTCTTTATATCTGTCTCTTTTGCTGTCTTGCATATAGGGTCATCATTACCATCTTTCTAAATTACATATATATGTGTTAATATACTGTATTGGTGTTTTTATTTCTGACTTACTTCACTCTGTATAATAGCCTCCAGTTTCATCCACCTCCTTAGAACTGATTAAAATGTGTGTATGTTTAGGTTTTGAGTAAATAAAACTTGATTCAACTCTCAAAAGGAAGAATAAGTAAGAAATTCTTAGCAAAGTCTTACTCTCATTCTTTTATTCTCAGCGTGCTGCTAACCCTGAATATATTCTTGGAACGATTCCATACTGATTCACAGTCATCTTCATCCTTTTGTATGTTGTTGTTGTTCAATCACTTAGTCGTGTCCAATTCTTTGTGACCCCATGGACTGCAGCCTACCAGGTTCCTCCGTCCATGGGATATTCCAGGCAAGAGTACTGAAGTGGGGTGCCATTGCCTTCTCCAGTGTTCAATCACTGAGTCATGTCCAATTCTTTGTGACCCCATGGACTGCAGCATGCCAGGCTCCCCTGTCCTTCACTATCTCTCAGAGTTTGCTCATGTTAATGTCCACTGAGTCAGTGATGCTATCTAAGCATCTCACCCTCTATCACCCCATTCTCCTCCTGCCCTCAATTGGTCCCAGTATCAGGGTCTTTTCCAGTGAGTCAGCTCTTCACATCAGGTGGCCAGAGTATTGGAGCTTCAACTTCTGCATCAGTCCTTCCAATGAATATTCAGGACTGATTTCCTTTAGGATGGACTGGTTGGATCTCCTTGCTGTCCATGGGACTCTCAGGAGTCTTCTCCAGCACTGCAGTTTGGAAGCATCAATTCTTCAGTGCTCAGCCTTCTTTATGGTCCAAGTCTCAGATCTGTACATAACTACTGGAAAAACCACAGTTTTGACTATACAGACCTTTGCTGCCAAAGTGATGTCTCTGCTTTTTAATATGCTGTCTAGCTTTGTCATAGCTTTCCTTTGAAGGAGCAAGCATCTTTTAGTTTTATCGCTGCAGTCACCATCCACAGTGATTCCGGAGCCCAAGAAAATAAGGTCTGTCACTGTTTCCACTTTTTACCCTTCTGTTTACCATAGAAGTGATGGGACCAGATGCTATGATCTTAGTTTTTGACTGTTTCAAGCCATCTTTTTCACTCTTCTCTTTCACCCTTATCAAGAAGCTCACTGGTTCTTGTTCACTTGCCATTAGAGTGGTATCATCTGAATTTCTGAGGTTGTTTATATTTCTCTCCACAATCTTGATTTCAGCTTGTGATTCATCCAGCCTGGCATTTCGTATGATGTACTCTCTGTATTAGTTTAATAATCAGGATAACAACATACAGTTCAATATGTTCCTCTCCCAGTTTTGAACCAGACCATTGTTCTATGTCTGCTTTGAACTTTTTCTTGTTGAGCTGCATTTGGCTGCTCAGGAGACAGGCACAGTGATCTGGTACTCCCATCTCTCTAAGAGTTTTCCATAGTTTGTTGTGATCCACACAGTCGATGGCTTCAGTGTAGTCCAGATGCGTGGTTAAATCCCTTTTCACAGCCGCATGCTATTCTCTACGCTGCTGTGACTTGGGGGGTTGGGTTGTTTCCAACATTCACTGTTATACACACTATAATGAATAACTCTGCATATTTTGTTTCTAATTGTTCTTCCATGTACCTCTACAAATAAAAATTGTGTTTTTTCTTAAAAGTGAGATTGTTGTGTGAAAGGTTAAATATGTATCTCTTTTTAGACACTGCTAACACCCTTCCGCAGCTCCAGATACTGCCTTTCTCTACAGATTTCTAAATTGCCTACTGTCACACTTTTGAAATGTTTGTCTATGTGATGTGTGAGAAATAATACCTCCCTGAGGTCATAGTTTTTTTATTGCTTTTTCTTTCTTTGTTTGTTTTGCCATTAAAAGCATAATGTACTGCTTACATTTCCCAAGAGAAGGGAACATTCCACCCCAAGCCTCACCACGCTTCAGGGAAAGCAGCAAGTTTTGATCTGGATGATGTCACGATCCCATTGGGAAATTACAGCCTGCTCAAGGGGCACAGTTCCTGGACACCCTGACAGGCTGCCAGCACTCTGACTGCATTTTCTTTCAGCAGAGGCAGGACTCTGGACACAGAAATACTTTCCTTGAGTCACAGGCTGGCAGTTTTCCAGCTGCAGGGCCGCGTGAGCGTTGGAACCTGGAATGTGAAGCAGCGGTTGTGACACGGAGTGTGGAAACCGGTGCATTCTAGAGGGTGGTCTGTGAGCCTCTCTGTGCCCTGTCTCTCCAGAGTTCTCCCCAGACTTCTTTCTGTTTTTCCTCTCAGCTTCCTCTGGGCACTCCTGACCCAAGCAGAGAAGTCACACTTCCTTATCGGTTGAACCATCAGTGATCAGAGCTTGTCTGCCCAAAGCTGTGTTTGGTGCTGGGATAAACGTGAAGCTCCTAAGGGTCACGTCTAGGGACAGACAAGGTACTGTGGATCCAGGGAGGGAGTGCATGGCTGCCATACCCTCCCCAGCTCCCTCAACCCCAGGACAGACCCGCCTCGGGACCCAAGCCTGTTCAGCCTGCAGGAGTGACAGCAGCCGGGGTCAACAAAGCCTGAGGGATTGGAGCAGGCATTTTTCTGTTTTTTCATTTAATTTTTACTTTGATCTGGAGTATAGTTAGTTAAGAAATGCTGCATTTGTTTTAGGCATGCAGCAATTTGCTTCACTATACATAGATGTCTGTATGTTTTTAAGGACTCTTTTCCATATGGGTCATTATGGTGTATTGAGTTCCTGTGCCATACAGTAGGTCTTTGTTGATCATCCGTTTTCTCTACATAAGGCTGTATATGCTAATTCCAACTTCCTAATTTATCCTCTCCACGGCCTTTCCTGTTTGGTAAACAAAAGTTTGTTTTCTGTGTGTGAGTCTATTTCTGTTTTGTAAACTGCTTCATTTGTATCAACTTTTAGATTCCACCCATAAGTGATATTTTTGCTGACCAAAATCTTGGCCTTCTCTGCCCACCAAAGCCAAATGAAAAATATGGAGACAGAGCTTGGAGGAAATAGAAAGGTGGCTTTAATTCTCAGCTGGCAGAGAGGGGAATGCAGTAGACTCATGCCTCAAGAAATGTGCCCCCACTCCATGAGTAGTCTAGAGGCTTATATAAGGCAAGGGTTTGCAGTCAGGAGTCAGTGATGAGGAATAAAGGTGATAGTATCTTTTCTTTTTTTTTTTTTTATTCATCTATGTTTTTATTGAACGATAATTGCTTTACAGAACTTTGTTGTTTTCTGTCAAACCTCAACACAAATCAGCCATAGGTATTCATATATCCCCTCCCTTTAGAACCTCCCTCCCATCTGCCTCCCCATCTCACCCCTAGGTTGATACAGAGCCCCTGTTAGAATTTCCTGAGCCATACAGCAAATTCCCATTGGCTGTCCATTTTACATGTGGTAGTTTCCATGTTTGCATGTTACTCCTTCCACACATCTCACCCTCTCCTCCCCTCTCCCCGTGTCCATAAGTCTATTCTCTATGTCTGTTTCTCCATTGCTGCCCTGTCAATAAATTCTTTAGTACCATTTTTCTAGATTATGTATATATGCGTTAGAATAGAATATTTATCTTTCTCTTTCTGACTTCCATCATTCTGTATACTAGGTTCTAGGTTCATCCACCTCATTAGAACTGATTCAAAGATGTTCCCTTTTATGGTTGAGTAATATTCCATTGTGTATATATACCACACTTCTTCATCCATTTATCTGTTGATGGACATCTAAGTTGCTTCCATTTTCTAGCTATTGTAAATAGTGCTGTAATGAACAATGGGATACATGTGTCTTTTTCAATTTTGGTTTCATCGGGTTATATGCCTAGGAGTGGGATTGCTGGGTCAAAATGTGGTTTTACTCACAGAACTAGAACAAAAAATTTCATAGTTCATATGGAAACACAAAAGATCCCAAATAGTCAAAGCAGTCTTGAGAAAGAAGAATGGAACTGGAAGAATCAACCTTCCTGACTTCAGATTATACTACAAAGCTACAGTCATCAGGACAGTATGGTGCTGGCACAGAAACAGAAATATAGACCAATGGAACAAGACAGGAAACACAGAAATAAACCCATGCACCTATGGGTACCTTATTTTTGACAAAGGAGGCAAGAATATACAATGGGGCAAAGACATCCTCTTCAATAAATGGTGCTGGGAAAACTGGACAGCTACATGTAAAAGAATGAAATTAGAATACTTCCTAACACCATAAACAAAGATAAACTCAAAAAGGATTAGATCAGTGGAACAAAATAGAAAGCCCAGAGATAAATCCACATACCTATGGACAACTTATCTTTGACAAAGGAGGCAAGAATATACAATGGAAAAAGACAACCTCTTTAACAAGTGGTGCTGGGAAAACTGGTCAACCACTTGTAAAAGAATGAAACTAGAATACTTTCTAACACCATACACAAAAATAAACTCAAAGTGGAATAAAGATCTAAATGTAAGACAAGAAACTATAAAACTCCTAGAGGAGAACATAGGCAAAACACTCTCTGGCATAAATCACAGCAAGATCCTCTATGAGCTACCTCCCAGAATATTGGAAATAAAAGAAAAAATAAACAAATGGGACCTAATGAAACTTAAAAGCTTTTGCACAGCAAAGGAAACTATAAGCAAGGTAAAAAGACAAACTTCAGAATGGGAGAAAATAATAGCAAATGAAACAATTGACAAAGGATTAATTTCCAAAATATACAAGCAGCTCATACAACTCAATACCAGAAAAACAAATAATCCAATCAAAAAGTGGGAAAAAGACCTAAGCAGACATTTCGTCAAAGAAGCCATACAGATGGCTAATAAACACATGAAAAGATGCTCAACATCACTCATTATTGGAGAAATGCAAATCAAAACTATAATGAGAGATGACCTCACACCAGTCAGAATGGCCCTCATCAAAGAGTCATCATAAATGCTGGAGAGGGTGTGGAGAAAAAGGAATGCTCCTGCACTGTTGGTGGGAATGTAGACTGATACAGCCACTATGGAAGACGGTATGGAGACTCCTTAAAAACTAGGAAGGTGATAGGACCTTGATTTCTTCCTCTTGCATTTTTTCAAAGACAGTCATAAACTGGCATGAGTAACCCAGTAATTGAGTCTGGCAGTTAGGTGGCTCTTCAGCCTTCTTTCTGATATGTAACTATGAGGGGAAGGGTGTTGTAAGGGTAAACACCAGGGAGAGGGTGTATTTAGCATAGAGACCAAGGAAAATAGGTGTGAAGTGTAGCTCCCGCAGAGTTAGGGGACAGAAAAGCAAACTTAGTTACTGAAAGGTGAGTTAGGAGCATTAAAGTTTAAAAAAAAGAAAGAAAACTAGGAATTTTCAGGTCTGCTCACTGTTCTCTTTGTATTCTTTGTTCTCGGGAAAGGGAAAGAGAAAACTCATTCCTCCTTTTTTCTTTTCACTGCAACAATATCTTGTGATATTTGCCTTTATATGTCTGACTCACCTCACTTAGTATGGTGATCTCGAGGTCCATCCACATTGCTGCAGGTGGCATGAGTTCATTCACCTCCTGGGTGAGTAATACTCCACTATATACATGTACCACATCTTCTTTATCCTTTCATCCATCTATGGACACATAGTCTCATTCTAGATTCTGGCTTCTGTGAACAATGCTACAGTGAATGTCAGGGAGCATGTATCTTTTCCAATTATGTTTTTCCCCAGAGAGATGCCCAGGAATGGAATTGCTGAATCATCTAGTAACTCTCTAAAAAGATTTTTAAGGAACTTCCCTTCTGATCTCCATAGTGGCTCTTACTAATTATGTTCCCACCAGCAGCATAGGAGGGGTCTCTTTTCTCCACATCCTCTCCTGCATTTATTGTTTGTAGATTTTTTAATCATGGCCTCTCTGTCTACAGCGAGGTGATACCTCACTGTAGTTTGGATTTGCATTTTGCTACTAATAAGTTATGTTGAGCATATTTTCAAGTCCTTTGTTTTCACACAGTGTGAGTAAAATTTGCCTCCTGAAATTGGGGTCTTGAAAGTCTGCCCTGTTTAGAAGTCATTTTTGATTACCGACCCCAAGATATTTTTTGAGGGCTTGTCTCTTTTGCATCACCGACTCAATGGACATGAGTTTGAACAAACTCTGGGAGACGGTGAAGGACAGGGAAGCCTGGTGTGCTGCAGGCCCATGGGGTCACAGAGAGTCAGACATGATGGGGCAACTGAACAACAACTCTTTTGCAGGTCCAAAGGCCTTTGGGTGCCCCTAAGCACAGGTTTAGTGTCGCTGCTGTGGGAAATGACTACAAGAGAGCAGGATTTCTTCATGCCCCATTCTTGTTATGCAAAAAACAGCAGTTTTGGGAAAACTGTTCCTGGTTGTAAATTAGTGGAAGGTACCTGACCAAACACCCAACATCTGTTTGGGTATAAAGACTTCCTCTCCTTACCCCTCATCCCCCAAACAAACCCCAGTCTTTGAAACACCACCCGTTAAGTGGACTGTCATCAGACGGTGGAGTGAGTCTAAGAAAGCAGGATGGACGTGGGAACCCCTGCACAAGGGGATGTGCAGCTGGATAACTTCTCACGTCTCTTCCAGGCTACGGGGCCCACCATCCTTTGGGTGCACAACGCTGGGTTTATCTGTAGGAGGGCCCTCCTGGGCTTGGAGAGAGTGGGCCCATGCAGAGGGAACAGGCATTCTAGGTCCAAAGGGGCGCATTTCTTGGCACATCCTTCATAACACCTTGTGTCCCTCGACAGCCCAGCCTTGGGACCCCACCCAGCTCACCCTCCAGAGGTGTGACAGCAGCCAGGCTGACAGAGTCAGAGGGAATATACCAACAGTAGGCATTTCTTTTTTCTGTTTTAACTTGTATTTTAAACTCGAGACTATTTCATTTACACTGCTGTGTTTGTTTTAGGTGTACAGAAATTTCACTCACATAAAGTTAGAAGTCTATATATTCTTTTCAGATTTTTTCCACATAGATTATTACCGTGTGCTGCATACAGTTCCCTGTGCTATACAGTGGGTCCTTATTGATTATCCCTTTTCCATGTAGAAAAGCATATATATTAATTCCAACTTCCTAATTTATCCCTCTTTCCCATCTTTCCTGTTTGGAAACCACAGATTTTTTTTTTTCTTTTTTCTAAGTCTGTGACTCTTTTTTTGTTGTGCAAATTTGCTAATTTTTCAGTTTTTAGATTCCACCTATAGATGATGTCATATGATAGTTGTCTTTCTCTGCCTGACATGCTTCACTTAGCGCAGTCATCTCTGGTCCATTCCACATTGCTGCGAATGGCATGATTTCTTCATTTTATCACTGACAAATGTCCCACTGCATACATGCACTGCATTTCCTTCATCCACTTATCCATCGATCTATGGTTTCACTGCTTCCCAGTCTTGGCTGTTGTTAATAGTGCCGCAGTGAACGTTGGGGTGCCTGTGTCTTTTCAAATTATGCTTTTCCCAGATATAGACCCAGGAGAGAGATTGCAGAATCATGGGGTAGCTTCTGTTCTTAGACTTTTAAGGAGCCTCCATGTTCACCTTCCACGCCCACCAATAGTACAGGAAGATTTCCTCTTCTCCCCCTCTCCAGTATCTCTAGATTATAGACTTTGTGATTGGGACCATTCTGACTGGTGTGAGGTGATACCTCACTGTTAGCTTGGATTTTAATTTCCCCAATAATTAGCAATAAAAAATAATATTAAGCAATATAATAATATAACATAAAGCAAAATAATATTATCAATAAAACTAATAAAAAAAGAAATAATCTTTTCATGTGCCTTGTTTTTATACAGTGTGAGTAAATTTTACTCCTTGAAATTAGGTTTTTAAAATATTACTGACTGGGGGATTTTTGCAGAAACTAACGCCAGTGACAGGCAATTTGTTATGTAAGTAAACATTGAAGTCTCTGGTCAATAACATTTGGGTAACAAAAGCTATATTAATATGCCTCTGGTCAATAAGCTGTTACAAGCGTGCGCCTTTTAAAAGTCGTTTTTCATTACCTATCCCAAGGTATTTCTCGAGGGCAGGCGTCCTTTCCTGCCCTGCAGGCGTGAATGTGAAGAACCCGTCAGCACTGGTTTTCCTGTTGTTTTTACAGGAAATGGCCACAAGGAAGCAGCATTTCTCTATGCCCCATTCTGATTTCTCGCGGGAACATTCCTTGGGGAACGTCCTATTCCTGGGTTATAAATTGGAGTGGAATGGCCTGACTAAACACCCAAGGCTTGTGTCTCATTCCCTCCCCACGCCCCTTAGCCTTTATCCCCCAGACATATCCCAGCCCCTGGAGAGCCGCCTGTAAAGGCTGCGGCCATGTGGGGGTGGGCCACCTAAGGAGGAAACGTGGAGGTGGGAATCGCAGCACACACATGGGGCCGAGGGCCAGAGGGGCCACCATCCTTCGGGTGCTCAAGGCTCGGTGTATCGTTGGGAGGGCCCTGCTGGGCTTGGAGAGCGCGGACCCGTGCAGAGGGACCAGGCACTGCAAGTCCCGTTGGAGGCGGGGGGAAGTTGACACAGTGTCCACAAAACCCCGTATATCACCCCAGTCCAACCTTGGGACCCAAGTCTGCTCAGGCTCCAGAGATGTGACACCCGCCTGGGTCATGAGGCCTGAGGGCATAGAGTGAGTGTGTGTGTGTGTGTGTGTGTGTGTGTGTGTGTGTGTGTGTGTGTGTGTGAGTGTTAGTCACTTAGTCATGTCCAACTCTTTGCGACCCCATGGACTAAAGCCCACCAGGCTCCTCTGTTCATGGAATTCTCCAGGCTGGGATACTAGAGTGGGTAGCCTTTCCCTTCTCCAGGGCCTCTTCCCAACCCAGGGACTGGACTTGGGTCCCCCACATTGCAGGTGCATTCTTTACTCTCTAAGCCACCAGGGAAGCCCCAAGGGCACAGAGTAGGTGTGTCTTTTTTTCTCTTTGAATTTAATTTGTGTTTTAAACTGGACAATAGTTGATTTACAATCCTGTGTTTTCTTTAGTTGTGCAACAATTTGATTGACTTGCATATAGACATCTATGTATTCCTCTTAGAACTTTTTTCCCATATAGGTTATTACATAGTATTGAGTACAGTTCCCTTTTCTACTTAGTAGGTCCCTCTTTATTAACTCTTTTCCATATAGCACAGTGTATATATTAATTCCAGCCTCCTAATTAATCCCTCTCCACCACCGTTCAAGTCAGACATCAATGAGCGACTGATCACAGCACACAGCTCACCACCTTTCCACTTTGTAACCAGAAATCTGTGTTTATCTGTCTCTCTAATTCTGTTTTACGTATTTCTTTGTTGTTCAGTCACTAAGTCATATCCAACTCTGTGACCCCATGGGCTGCAGTACACCAGGCTATTATTTTTAATATTTATTTATTTATGGCTTCTCCAGGTCTTAGTTGCAGCACATGGATCTAGTTCCTAGACCAGGGATCAAACCCAGGCCCTCTGCATTGGAATCTGGAGGCTTAGCCCCTGGACCACCAAAGAAGTTCCTATTTCTATTTTATAGGTAAGTTCATTTTTACCATTTTTACATTCCACATTATTGCAGAAAACAAAGAGGAACTAAAGAGCCTCTTGATTAAAGTGAAAGAGGAGAGTGAAAAAGCTGGTTTAAAACTCAACAGAAACATCCCACCCTCGCCTTCTCCCACAGTCTGTTCTGTACATCTGTGTCTCTTTTGTGTCTTCTGTGTCTGTTTTGCATATAGGGTTATCATTACCATCTTTCTAAATTCCATATATATGTGTTAGTATACTGTAATGTTCTTTATCTTTCTGGCTTACTTCACTCTGTATAATAGGCTCCAGTTTCATCCATCTCATTAGAACTGATTCAAATAAATTCTTTTTAATGGCTGAGTAATATTCCATGTTGTATATGTACCACAGCTTCCTTATCCACTCGTCTGCTGATGTTTCGAGAGAACAACATCGAAACATGTATATTATCTAGGGTGAAACAGATCACCAGCCCAGGCTGGATGCATGAGACAAGTGCTCGGGCCTGGTGCACTGGGAAGACTCAGAGGGATTGGGTAGAGAGGGAGGTGGGAGGGGGGATTGGGATGGGGAATACATGTAAATCCATGGCTGATTCATGTCAATGTATGACAAAACTCACTACAATATTTTAAAGTAATTAGCCTCCAACTAATAAAAATAAATGAAAAAAAAAAACCTCAACATTCAAAAAATGAAGATCATTGCATTTGATCCCATCACGTCATGACAAATAGATGGGGAAGCAATGGAAACAGTGACAGACTTTATTTTCTTGGGGACCAAAATCACTGAAGATGATGATTGCAGCCATGAAATTAAAAGATGCTTGCTCCTTGAAAAAAAAAGCTATGACAACCCTAGACACCATATTAAAAAGCAGAGACATTACTTTACCAACGAAGGTCTGTAGAGTCAAAGCTAAGGTTTTTCCAGTAGTCATGTATGGATGTGAGACTTGGACCATAAAGGAAGCTGAACACTGAAGAATTGATGCTTTGAACTATGGTGTTGGAGAAGACACTTGAAAGTCCCTTGGATTGCAAGGAGATCAAACTAGTCAATCCTAAAGGAAATCAGTCCTGAATATTCATTGGAAGGACTGATGTTGAAGCTGAAACTCCAATACTTTGGCCACCTGATGTGAAGAACTGTCTCATTTGAAAAGACCCTGTTGCTGGGAAAGATTGCATGCAGAAAGAGAAGAGGATGACAGAGGATGAGATGGTTGGATGGCATCACGGATACAATGGACATGGGTTTGAGTAAACTCTGGGAGTTGGTGATGGACAGGGTAGCCTGACACAGGGGTCCACTGACGTGCAGTCCATGGTGTGTAAAGAGTCGGACATCACTGAGTGACTGAACTGAGCTGAATAAGTGATATAATGCCACATTTGTCTTTTCTTACTTCATTTAGTCTGATTTCATCTCTACAGCCATTTGTATTGTTGCAAATGGCTTTATTATCATTTGTTTTATGACTGAGAATTATTCCACTGTGTATATATGTATCACATCTTCTTTATCCATTCATTAACAAGTGGGCATTTTGATTATTTCCAGCTTAGGCCATTCTAAATAGTGCTGTACTAAACACTGAGGTGCATGTGTCTTTTCCAGTTACAGTTTTCCCCAGCTATACACAAAGGAGTGAGATTGTCGAATCATCTGGTAGTTTTATTTTTAGATTTTTAAGGAACATCCATACTGAAATCCATAGTGTGTGTGTACTAAGTTGTTTTAGTCGTGTCTGACTCTTTGTGTCTCCATGGACTGTAGCCCATCAGCCTCCTCTGTTCATGAGATTTCCCAGCAAGACTACTGAAGTGGGTTGCCATGTCCTCTTCCAGGGGATCTTCCTGACCCAGGGATCAAACCTGCATTGGCAGATGGGCTCTTAGTAGCTATTATCATTTACATTGCCTCCTTGTACATTTGATTTGTATTTCTTTAATAAGTGATGTAGCATATCTTTCCATGTGCTTTTTTTATCTATATAATGTGAGTATGATTTACCTCTTGAAACTGACTTCTTGTAAGCTGGCCCTGCTTTGAGTTTCTCTCTGATGTTTGAAAGTGAATGTGTTAGTTGCTCAGTCATGTCAGACTCTTTGCGATCCCATGGACTATAGCCATGAAATTCTCCAGGCAAGAATACTGGGGTGGATTGCCACTCCCTTCTCCAGGAGATCTTCCTGACCCAGGAATCGAACCCCCATCTCCCACATTGCAGGCAGATTCTTGACCTGCTGAGCCACCAGGGAAATCTACAAATTTGGATACTGGAGTAGGTAGCCTTTCCGTTCTCCAGGGGATCTTCCCAACCAGGGACAGAACCCAGGTCTCTCTCACAGCAGGCGGATTCTTCACCAGCTGATGATTTATCCCCA